>NC_138890.1:24297950-25497950 GCF_965194825.1 Balaenoptera physalus
GTCAAGAGAAAGTAGCACTAGTTTTCACTCCTCCTTTTAACCAAGCTGGAAGGGGGGGAAATGTTCAGGGAGGCGATGAGGAAGCCTCTGATGGAGACTGCCGCTCAGCTGAGCGCCAGGAGTAGGACCTCCAACCCCGGGTGGCTCTGCGAGCCCGCGAAGGGCAGAAGCCAAACGCAGCTGAGCGCTCCCGTCTTTCTGAAATCACTCCCCAGTCTGGACTTAACGGCACTGCTGGACTTATGGTTAGAAGCCCACATTTGTCTCACTGCTCCTTCCTTCACTTGGCATTTTGGTCTCTCTGGAATTTTTTTGTAATCTGTGATTTAGAATTTTTTCTTTTAATAGAATTCATTTTAGCCTCACCATAGCCAAGGAGTATTGTAATGGCTGTCAGCCAGGACCTGGAAATAGCATCATTCAATAGATAGGGATGCTGTAATTCTGGTCTTTAAAATTGAAATCTAAGCACACACATGGAGTCTTCTAACCTTATGAGGAGTGGTGAGCACAGAGGTGACCCTTATTAGTGGAAGAAGTAACACTAACAACATTAACCAACAATAAACTTCTCCAGTGAAATGTTTGAGTGTTTTTTATGGAATATTTGATCAGCAAGAAAAAAGAAAGCATGACCAAGTTCCCTCCCTTATGGTCACTCGGCAGCTCCTGGTAATATCAGCCTTCCTCTTACGAACACACGTATGGAGGGAGCCCCCCAGGACCCTTAGGTTCCGATAGAGCAGCGTCTCACCACAGGGCAAGGGTCGGGGATTCTGGACAAGCCCTTGGACTGACTTACTAACATGTCCCTCTAGATTATTAAATGCAGCAAAAGCCAGGTTAAAAAGCGGGGAGGGGGCCTCAGATGAGACAGGAACATTTTGCTGAGCCAGGGAACACAGACGTGGTCAAAGGTCAAGTCAAAGGACATGGGAGCTGGCTTGAAGGGTTCCCACTGGCCATATTTGGGATAATTTGAGCAACACAACATATAATGAAGATAATGGATTTTACTATATTAACTTTGTAAAAAAATCCATGGTTCCATAGTAGAGCCACCAGAAAAATCTGTTGATCAAGTAAAGCTATGTTTACAAGGGAAAATGTATCTTTATAGTAGAGATATGTAGAGTGATGAGTAGAACCAAGTGGTCAGGCTTGATATTGCCAGTGATGGGCCTGACACCATGTGCTTCCTGAAGGGGGAAGGTAAAGCCACCTATGTAGTGGTCTTGTTGGAAATACTTGACCTCAGTTGAGTAATGAGAATCTTCTCAGCTGCACACAGGATGTGGATTTGGCCTGGAATCATGAAAATATTTGACGAGGGAGGAGGAAAGAGATGAAACAGTTAAATGCAATATATGTTCCTTGATTGAATCCTGGAGAATAAAAGGGAGGGAGGAAGGAAGGAAGGAAAGAAGGAAGAGAGGGATGGAAAGAGGGAGGAAACAGCTTTAAAGGATATTTGGGGACACTTGGGATATTTGGGCATTTCATTTTGGATGAAATGCAACTGGTATGACTGACTCAAAGAAAAGATGCAGGTACTAGTGGTGAAGCAGGGTCCTGGAGGTCCTTGCTTGGCCCAGTATTAACCCTTTGATTGCTGGATCATGCTTGGGGGCCCCAGAGGGAAGGGCCTGGGGCAACGGCTATTTGCTAATGGTTCAGAAATAGTTCAATATTTTAACAAATGGTATGACTGTCTGTGTCTGTGTGAACATAGGGATGGAATTGCTGGGTGATGAAGTCCATCATAATTATGTCTATTATACCTATTTTAACTACATATAATAAGAAACAGAGAAACAACCCAATTGAAAAAAAATCCTCAAGAGATTAAAAATAGCAATTTCACAAAAAATGCAACACAAAAGACTTACTACATTTAGAAAAAGTTGTTCAACCTGACTAGCGCTCAATGAACTGGAAATCAAAACCACGATAGCACTTTACTGCCATCCGATTGGCAGGTGTCAAGAAATCTGACAACTCCGAGTGTGGGAGTACATCTAGATCAATAAGACATCTTCCATATTGCTGGTGAGAGTGTCAGTTGACACAATCACTTCTGAAAATTTGATGTTACTTTGTCAAGTGGAAAACAATTTATAAACAAGTGAGAGTGCTATGTTCCAATAGCACTTCATTCACAAAAACTGACATTGGGCCCAATTTATCCCATGGGCTATAGTCTAGATGATATCTAACTTCCTTTCAGCTCGGCTGTTCTTTAACTTATATTCAACAAGTTTTTAATACATACTGCATACGATACCCTGAATGTTAGGTGCTTTTTTACACAAGACTCTGTCACCCTCAGAATGCCCTGTAATAAATCATCTGACACCCATGTTACAGGTGAGGAGACTGGTTCATAGTCACAAAACATGTCAGGGGCTGTTGTCATGACTAGAACTCAGGACCTCTGATTCCGATATATGTATATATTCTTTTTCAAGGCCAGGACGAGAGTTAGGGAATGCTCACCCTCTGGGCCATGCAAGTGAAGGCTTGGCAACTGAGACCAAAAACGTTAAAAATTGCATTGCAGGTACCTCCCTGGCCTCAGCCCGGTCTGGAGTTCTGTGGGGAACTCCCCCATCACTGGGGAAGCCCTCTTTTCCAAAGGTAAGAGTCTTGGGGGATTGTGTTCAGTATTACCGATTATTTTTTCCACTCAGGGACTTACGGGTAAAAGCAGGGACGTGGGTTCAAATCTTGACTCTACTATACCCCGCTCTCACAGTTCCCCTCGGTTGCCCACAGAAGTAAAATAGACCAAAGGTCTTCTCTGCCTTGAGGCTGCTCCAAGCTTAGAGGAGGCCGAAGCCCAGGGCTTTGGCCACAGCAGACACCCGGTCAGTGACACTTTGTCTTTGCCACTGATGTCTATTTCTTTTAAAAGGCCCCAAGGCCAATGGGTTCTCTTTCTCGACCCACTACACTATGATTTCATAGCCCGTAGCTCCTACTATTCCTTTGTGTCAAGGGTTTGCCTCAGCTGTCTCATTAAATATGGAAAACATCTGTGTTTGGGCTTTTAGCAAAAATCCCCACATCTGGAAAATATTGGTCAAGAGTCTAATTAAGTATGTCAATGACAAATTGTTCTCACAGGAAGTATTTAGGACGAGTAGATAATTGGGATTTAATGCCCTTGGCCTCTGTCCTTGCCTTCTTGTTTACTTATCCCAGCAGGGATGGGGGAGGCTGGCCTCCACACCGTCCCTGCCCCAGCGCCACTAATCCCGGGCCACACTGCCGCCGCACCAATGCCGGCACCTTGGAGCAAGAAACCACCCCCAAGTTGAACAATGAGGGTGGACACTGCATTTGGAGCCCCGTCTCTTAAAGCCACTCAATGCCCCCCACCCTTATTGGAACCTCTAGCCTCTTCACTCAGGGCCGATGTTTCCTGTCAGACCCACATACTGTTTGCATATGAGGCTCAGAGGAGAAAATTTTGTGTCTCTTTCTTGGACTTTTCTCTTTCCTTCTTCACAGAACCCCCAACCTCAGAGGAAATGGAGTTCCTGACCCTCCCTCACCCCCGGGGGAATATTCCCAACTTCTGAGGTATGAAGCTTAATTTGCTTTCAGTGCTATACCTCCTCCCCTTGAGGGAGGAAATCTCTCATTATTAAAGGGCTTTGAGAACCTTCCCATCCCCGTGAAGCTTCAGGAACGCCCTGCATCTCCCCATCCCTGACGCCCTTGGTCTCCTGATCCAAGATGGCGCTCCAGCCCAGGGAAACCACCCTGGACGTAAGGCAAAGGCTCCCTCGTCACCATCAGCCAGAAGGCAGATGGCACACATTAGAAATTTATACTTTAAAGCCACATTCTGGGCCAGAGACACTAAAGGTTCATTCTTTCAGCACCTTGGGCCCTCTCGTGTCTCTACTCCACCAGCAGGTCCCATCAGTTCTAACTGAGAAACGGTCCCCAGATCCACCCACTTCTTCCTATTTCCACAGCCACCCCCTGATCCTTGCCATCACCTTCTCTTGCCTTGACAATGATGATGGCCTTGTCTGTGGTCTCCTGGCTTCCACCCTGGCCCTCTTCAGCCCATTCCCCATGTATTAGCCAGGGTGGTCTACCCAAATAGAAACCAAATCATGTCACTGCCCTCAGGTGGGCTTCCATCCCAGTGAGAATGCACCCCAGCCCCTAGCACAGGCTAGGGCCTGTCCCATCTGGCCACTGTCTACCCCGCCCCCCAAGCCCCACACACACCCTGCTATCTTCTCCACAATTTTTACCACTATCCAAAATCGCCTTCCTTAGTCATTTGCTTGTGGTCCGTGAATGTCACAAATTTCACAATCGTAGTAACTTTGGCCTGTTAGGATGAAACAAATAAGGCACCTGCCCTGAATGCCGTATTTAAGGAGGCACTCACTCTCAAGTGCTGAGTCTGCACTGGCACCGCCCCGAGAGCGAGCACGTCATTGAATTTTGTGCCCTAGATGCCTCACTTGCTTCACCTGACTCCCGGCCACGTTCCCAGTGCCATATTCCTGGTGCCTGGCGCATAGTACAAGCCAAATCAATATTTTTCAAATGAATAGATTCTGGCATTCTCAAGGTCAAAGGCGCGAAATTCACCCAGCTTCCAATTCCTGTCCAATACACTCAGAGCCTCCCCCAATCTCCAACTCAACTGCAGTTGCCTGGCCCAGACCATCATCTGCCCTGGTGGCTGCGGCCCTCCCCTGCCTACTATCCTTCAACACCTTTCTGCTCTTCCCTCTGCCACCTGCCACTGCCCGGTTTTCCAGGGTCATCCCCCTCAGCTGGTCCTCCCACGAGCGCCACATCATCTCTGCCTTCTCTCCTCCGCACTCTGTCCAAAATGCAGATCTCATCACGTCATCGCTCTGCTTAAAGTGCTTCGAAGCTTCCCACTGTTTGTACACAGCGTCTGAGGCCCTTGGGTTGGCATTCAAGGCTCTGCGTGATCCGAGCCCCCGGGATTTCTTTGACTCCATCTCTCCCAACTTGCCGTAACTCTAAGCGCCGGTCACTCCAGCTTTCTTTCGGTTCTGGGCATCCACATGACCATTCTCTCTCCCCAGGATTCCTTCCCCTGGGAAATCGCTACCTATTCTTGAGGACCCAGCTTGAAGGTCACCTTGTCCATTAGGGTAAAGTTAATTTCCTTTGCTCTGGCCTCCTTATAACGGACAGTTCTTTGGAGTTTTGGGGTGGGGGGGGGATGATAGCCCTTTAGCATTTTATGTACATACTTACCTTTAGCTAATAATACCCAGCTGAGTGGTTTGTAAAAGCATCACCTCCGTGTTTGCTCCCCTCACCACTGAACCTGGGAGGGAGACAGAAAACAATTCAGGAGCAGTAGTGAGGAAGGCGAACATTAGAAACCAAGGGCACTGTCATTGTACTGTTGCAGACGACCTCCCTCTGTTCCCCTTTAGAGCAGGCCCCGCCCCCGTGTGCAGAGAGCCCAGGGCAAGACATGACGGCGTACAGAGATGCTCTTTCTAGTAGCACTGACCTCATTGGGGAGGCCACCTCACCTGTTTCCCAAGCATGACAATGACAACGACGTCAAGATGTGGAAGCCTGGGTTTGGTCCCCCCCACCCCTGCCCACCCCCCTTTTTAACACAGCAGGCCTCAATCTCAGCACCTTTGGTGGGTAACAGAATCTGGCTTGAATTGGATAATCTGGCTTTGTTTTTATTCTCTTTCTTCCTTTATTCTCTTTAATTTATAGCAGGTGAGAGGGTTTTCCATTTAGAGAAGTTTTTTTAAATACATTTTTAAGGGAAAAAATGTGAGCCAGTTTAAAGAAACATATTAAGTGATAAATTATCCAGGTTGTTCCCAGACACAGCAAAACACGGGAAGTGGCAAAAGATTCGTGCTCACTTCCCTTAGTTTAGAGTTGCCATTGCGAGGAAGCTGCCCAGCCAGGGACTACATTTCCCATGTCCTCACAGATAGGAGGACGCATGTGAATAAAATAAGGATGGAGGTGACATACATCACTTCCAAACCTGGCCCATGTAGACTCCCATGTGATCCCCAGGCTCTCACCTCCTGGGTCAAGTGGCTGGATGGTCACACCCTGGGCAGCCTTGGGGGTGGAGCCTTGGGAGATGCTGGGGCTTTTGTTTGCCTGGGTCCCTGAATGAGCCCCAGACCAGAGGCGTCCCCTCCCACCCCAATAGCGATCAAGCTTATGTGACTGAAAAATAAATCCACGTCGCTCTAAGACACCGAGATTTCAGAGTTCTTCTGCACAGCAGCTAGCAGTATTGAGACTGGAGTTTGGAAAACAGAGTTTTAAAGCAGGATTTAGGGATTCAAGAACAGCTGGATTTTTCAAGACCTGCTTCCTGTTGAGCTGTTGAGAATGATACTTATCAAACCAAGTCCTGCCTGTTTTTCCTTCTTTCTTTCTTTCTCTTTTTCTTTCTTTCTTTCTCTCTTTCTTTCCTTTCTTTCTTCCTTCCTTCCTTTCTTTCCCTCTCTTCCTTCCTCCCTTCCTTCCTTCCTTTCTCCCTTTCTTTCTTTCTTTCTTTCTTTCTTTCTTTCTTTCTTTCTTTCTTTCTTTCTTTCTTTCTCTTTCCCCCTCCCTTCCTTCCTTTTCTCTCTCTCTTTCATTCATTCTTTCTTTCCCTTTTTCTCTGTCTCTCTCTCTCCCTCCCCCACTCCCTTCCTCTCTCTCCCTTCCTTCCTTCCTTCTTTTACTTCTTTCTTTCCTGTTTCCAGTGAAACTCTGTGAGTTCTAAAGACTTCCAACTCATCAAAGATCCATCTAGAGCAGAGAGTTTCAAGATTTCCTTCCTTCCTTCTTTCCTTTCTTCTTCCATGTCTTACCACCTCCCTTTGTTTATTTTTTTCTTCCTTTTTTTCTTTCTTATTTTGTTGTTTTAGCAATGGAATAATGTCTTGAGATAAAAGCATCCATAGGTCCCCAATATGCAGGGCCTACCAGAGGGGACGGCAGAAGTGCCATTTAACTTGAGCTGAAGCCTCAAATTTTGACTTTCAATATTATAACCCCTAGAGTTTACACAGAGCCTTGGCAAATACCTGTGTGTTAAAAGCACCAATCTGTTGCAGAACTACAAAAATAAACAACAATTTGTTATATGTAAACAATGAAAATATACCAAAACTTTTGTATAATGTTCCACATTTAGAATGCACAGGAATATGTCTGAGTATTTTATACACACAGGACAGCTATGGGGATGCTGCAGGTGAGTTTGGTTCTAACTTCGTGCATTTCCGCAGGCAGATCTGGGTGCTGTCTGTGCTGGATCAGATCCTACAGATGGCCTCATAGGCTGTTTAATTCCTGCAGGAGAATCCACAGGCAAAACAGGATTCTCTTCATGGCTGAGTAATATTCCATTGTATACATGTGCCACATCTTCTTTACCCATTCATCTGTTGTTGGACATTTAGGTTGCTTCCATGTCCTGGCTATTGTAAATAGAGCTGCAGTGAACATTGTGGTACATGACTCTTTTTGAATTATGGTTTTCTCAGGGTATATGTCCAGTAATGGGATTGCTGGGTCATATGGTATTTCTATTTTTAGTTTTTTAAGGAACCTCCATACTGTTCTCCACAGTGGCTGTATCAATTTACACTCCCACTAACAGTGCAAGAGGGTTCCCTTTTCTCCACACCCTCTCCAGCATTTATTGTTTGTAGATTTTTTGATGATGGCCATTCTGACCGGTATGAGGTGATACCTCATTGTAGTTTTGATTTGCATTTCTCTAATGATTAGTGATGTTGAGCATTCTTTCATGTGTTTGTTCGCTGTCTGTATATCTTCTTTGGAGAACTGTCTATTTAGGTCTTTTGCCCATTAAAATAGATAGCTGGTGGGAAGCAGCCGCATAGCACAGGGAGATCAGCTCGTTGCTTTGTGACCACCTAGAAGGGTGGGATAGGGAGGGTGGGAGGGAGACGCAAGAGGGAGGAGATATGGGGATATATGGTAATGTATAGCTGATTCACTTTGTTATAAAGCAGAAACTAACACACCATTGTAAAGCAATTATACTCCAATAAAGATGTTTAAAAAGTAAAACAAATTAAAAAATTAAAAAAACAAAACAGGATTCTTTCTTAAAGGGGTTTGTGTTGCCTGCGTGCGGCTATTCATGCCATACGTACTTTAGTGCTAGTGGCGCCCTCTAGTGGCCGATAAGCTGCACCTGTCTGAATTTCTCTACACACATTTGGTCAGACTTCAAAACAGACGCCCTTGGTTCCTTCCTATTGCATCCTCGGCACCTGGGGAGTCTCACCAAGTGGTGATTCCATCTCATCGCCTTGATAACTGATTATTCCTCAGCCAAATCTCCATGGTTCTCCGAGGATGCTGCCAGCCAAACTAATATTCCCTGGATGTGCCATATTGCTCCAGGCTTCTATGTGATGGTCACAGCAGCCCAGACTCTCCAACATTCTCCAGTGGCACAAGGCCCCGCTATTAACCTTAAGAGAAGATGAACATTACCTGATGGCCCACTATGTACCAGGCCGGTGCCACATGGTTGGATCATAGCCATATCAGGGTGCTGTCATCTCCAAATTGACAGAGGAGCAGTGAGGCCACAAAACGAAAAGAAACAATGATAAAATAATTCAGCCTCACATGCCTTCCTAGATCTTCCTCCCAATCATTTCAAGATAATTTGTTAAGGGAAAGGGAAGGAAAACAATATATACCGAGCCCACTCGGGCACTGAACACCAGTACCAGACACTTACACATAGTTGTTACATTAATTCCTCATGACCACCCACCTAGGAAGCTTTCATCCATCCTTCATTTATCTCTCTGTCCATTCACTTAACAGTTATCCATTTCACATCTACAGAGTTCCAAGGATTGTGTTAGGCACTAGATCCTCTAAGAGAAACAAGCCCAGGTAAAGACCTGGTTTCTGGTCTCGAGGTCCTATCAGTGCAGGGCAGGGGACAGACACACCCTACACTCAGATATAGATTGTGTTGAGGCCTGATCGCTGCACAGAAGTGGGCCTGATAAGTCAGAAGTGGAGGTCCTGGAGGCGGGCCAAGGTAAACAACACCCTGCAGCCGTCAGTAAGCTGTAAATCGTGCTAAGAAGTAGTACTTCTTGAGACTGCTTGTTTGCCAAGCAGGATGGGTTGCACTGGGTTCTTTAATCCTCACAAGCCCCCTTTGGGAGGGTACTGTTATGATACCCCCATTTCATAGACAAGGAGTTTGAAGCATGGAGAGGTAAAATGACTTTCTCAGGGATATCTGGCTTGTCTGTGGTGAAGCCAAAATTCGAATTCAAGTGTCACTGGCTGCAGAGCTATGCCTTTTCTTCCCGGGGCTTGGGCCTCAGCCAAGGAGGGTAGTAGAGGGAGGTGATCATGGAAGCCTTGAGGTTTATAAGATGTTGACCTTGATCTGAATACATTTACAGAGTTGTTGAAGGATTTGGTGTAAGGACATGCTATCAGACTTCATCTGATAAAGGCACACTGGAGAGGCTGTCTGAAGAAGAAACCAATAGGAAGCAGGTTGCAATAGTCCAGCTCAAAGAACAAGGTGGGTGGGACCACACTGGGACACTTCGAGTGGGAGAAGCTGCTGAAATACGGAAGTGGGCAGATTGAGCAGACTGCTGGGTGGGTGAGTCCAGAATGTAGAAAAGAGGCAGGGCTGGTAATAAAGATCAGGAGTCGTCAGAATGTAAATTTAAGCTGAGACCATGGGTGGGACGATGCCGGAAAAATCAAGATGAGGGCTGGGGAGAAGGACAGGGGAGCGGACAGCTGCAGAGACACCAAGGAACAGCCCACCAGAGGCATAGGGTCCTGCGGAGCCAAGAGAACCAAGCTTCCAGAAGGAGGGAATTGTCAGGACACACAGGGACAGAGTGTATCCATTCTCCTCTCTGACCCTGACTTGAAGCCTGAGAGAAGGTCAGAATTCAGGGAAGTTGTATTCAGTTCCCAGCAACTCACCCACCACGAATTACAAAATCTCTCTGCATCTGGAACGCAGAAAATGATTTGCAGTCCTCAGACGGTTATAAGGGCACCGGGTTTTGCCAAGTCACATTATTTGACAGAAATGGGCCGTGAAATGCCTGCTAATTGCTACAAGATTTAACAGGGAGAGAGGAGCCTGAGAACAGGGGGGGTGCAGTGTCAGACTTTCATGTGGGGAGCGGGGAGCCGGGCGATAAGGAGACATAATGGGCCTGCTTCTCCGAGCTCCAAATTACCAGGCTCATTTTATCCTGCTGAAAGAAGGATGAGGCTTTTAAAAATGGGCAATTATGACATTTTTTTCATTGTTGCCGAGAAAGCTAAACCCCAATTATCCCAGCTATTTTGGAGGGGTTTTCAAAAGGCACTCAGACCATTGTTGAGCTCATCATCTCCCTGGGCTCCAGGGAGAGCTTTATTTGCCATCATAATCCCGGTTGATCCTTCTAGCTGTACCCGACAAGTCTTTGCAGAGTTCTTCCCACATGTTCCGTTCCTGCCCTGCACTTGGACCACGGGGCCCTTGAATCAATCAAAGGAGACTGTTTCCAAACAACCAGCAGTGCCTTGGCTGAGTCTGTAAAGATACTGGAAGGGTGTGTAATTGTACAGTGCATCCCCTCATTGTTTCGGGAAGCCCCTGATCTAAAACCTTCAGTAACTCCCCACTGCCAAGTAAATCTGGTCCAAGGTCTATTCCCTCTGGAAATGGATTCCGAAACTCCTGGCCAGCCCCATCTTTTCCTTTTCCCGTCATTCATGTGCTCATTCATTCAATCGACACATACAAATTGAGCAGGTCACAGGTGCTAAGCACTGCAACGGGTCCTGGAGGAGCCTTAATCAGGTAGGGGAGCTGGTCAAGGAGGCGGGGTGTCCGAAGACACTATGGGAGTCTTTGTCGAGTGAGGATGGAGGATACCCTTCTCTCTGCCCCGGGGGCTTAGACAAGGCTGGCTAAAGGATTGGCGGTGTGGGGTGACACCTCGGCTGTGTTGGAGGAAGTGGACCCCTACTGGAGACATATGTAGTGGCAGAATCTACAGGACGTGAAGTCCCAGGGGGCCTTGGGAGGATGAGAATGATGCTCAGGTGTCAAGCTCGGACCACCAGGAGGAAGGTGGTGCCATTGCTAACAGAGGAACCCTGGAGAAGACATGGGTTTGATGGGCAGGGGGATGAGCTCTTTTGGGGACTCACTGACCCCACAGAGCCTGTGAACAGCCAGGAAGAAGGTCCAGTGGGCAGTTGCATGTGGGAGTCTGGAGCCCACTGAGGGGTCCAGGCTGGAAAGAGAGAGCTATGGGAGGGGTCAGCTCAGAGATGGGCATTAGAGCCTGAGAATGAACAAGAGCATGTGGGAAGATGGCACCGGATGGAGAGTCCTGGGGAAGACCAGCAGTAAAGGTGCCATATGGAGGAGGACCAGATTGCAGAGGAAAAGCAAGCTCATTGGTGAGCCCTGGGCGTCCGAAGTTCACACTTGTGCCTTCTCCACTGGGACAGGCAAATAGCAGTGCTGAGAAGGGCCCGGCCAGCCTTGTAAAACTGTAAAATCATGGTGAGATTTGAGGGGAAAGTAACAGTAACTCCCATGATGTTTCTTCTCTCCCATGTATAAAGAATGTGGCTGTTTCTCATCACCTAATTCTGGGAGGTCGTCTCTAAATCCTAGGAATTTCCCAAGTGATAGGAGTGTCTTTCTTATCCCTGCGGGGGGGCCCTCAGACCACACCTGAATTTGTGCTCATGAAATGACTCATGGTGGGCCCTACACAGTTAGGCTAATGGGATGCCTAGTCGGGATGGGGCCGGCCACACCCAGAAGATCAACCTTGCCATTAGAGGGTTGGGGTCTTAAGCCACACTCAGCCTGACCTCTGGGGAGGAGAGGGAAGCTGGAGATTGAGGCGAGCTTCCCTGGTTGGCAATACTCTGAGTATTGTCATGCACTGATGTGCTGGGAGCGTGAGGCAGCCTGAATCTACCAGCAGAGGACATGGGAGTTTCTGGTTTGCCCCCCACCCCCCAGACCTTGCTCTATGTGTGTCTCCCCTTGGCTGGTTCCGATTTATATCCTTTATAACAAACCTATGATCAGAAATATAGTGCTTTTGTGACTTCTGTGAGTCTTCCTAGTGAATGATCAAACCTGAGGGAGTAGTGGGGACCCCCAAATGCGTAGCCAACTAGTCAGAAGTGCAGGTGAACTGGGGACCCACCCGAAATGGTGGCTTGTGTCTGAAGGGAGTCTTGTGGAGGACTGTGACTTTTTAAACAATTTTATTGGAGTATAGTTGATTTACAGTGTTGTGTTAGTTTCAGGTGTACAGAAAAGTGATACAGTTACACGTATATACATATTCATTCTTTTTCAGATTCTTTCCCCATATAGGTTATTACAGAATATTGAGTAGAGTTCCCTGTGCTATACAGTAGGTCCTTGTTAGTTATCTATTATATATAGTAGTGTGTGTATGTTAATCCTAAACTCCTAATTTATCCCTCCCTGTCACATTTCTCCTTTGGTAACCATAACTTGTTTTCAAAATCTGTGAGTCTGTTTCTGTTTTGTAAATAAGTTTATTTGTATCTTTTTAAATTAGAGTCTACATATGAGTGATATCAAATGATATTTGTCTTTCTCTGTCTGACTTACTTCACTCAGTGTGATAATCTCTATGTCTATCCACGTTGCTGCAAATGGCATTATTTCATTCTTTTTTATGGCTAATATTCCCTTGTAAATATATACCACATCTTCTTTATCCATTCCTCTGTTGATGGACATTTAGGTTGCTTTCATGTCTTGACTATTTTAAATAGTGCTGCTCTGAACATTGGAGTGCATGTATTTTTTCGAATTACAGTTTTCTCTGGATATATGCCTAGGAGTGAGATTGCTGGATTATATGATTCTCCATAGTGGTTGTACCAATTTACATTCCCACCAACAGTGCAAGAGGGTTCCCTTTTCTCCACATCCTCTCCAGCATTTATTGTTGGTAGACTTTTTGATAATGGCCATTCTGACCAGTGTGAGGTGATACCTCATGGGATGCGCCTTCAACCAATGACGTTTGGCTCAGCTCTAGGTAGTTGGTGTCAGAAGTCACTGCATCCTCATTTTCAAAAGTTATGGGGTTCCAAGGATAGGCACCAGCATCAACAAGTCCCTCCTTTGCACTAAGCACCTCCTGTGACATTTCTCACTTCATCCTGGACGCAAGGGAAGTGCTAAGCGTTCTCATGCACATGTTACAGATGAAGAAACGGAGTCCCAAAGTTATTGATCCTCCCCAAGATCATGCACCTAGGAAGTGGAGGAGCCAGAATTAAACCACAGCAAACAAAACCCATGCCCTTAACCACTCGACAAACTATCCCCCAACAAGATACTCATATTCACATTTGATCTGGGAGGTCTAGCAGCTTAGTGGAAGTGAGTCCGCCTCTCAGCTAACTTATTAAGCCATGTTTATTGAATATCCACTGTGTGCCGACTACTGAGAGATCATCGTGAATAAAACAATGATCTCGTACTTGATGGAGCTAGTGTGTGTATGTGTGTGTGTGTGTGTGTGTGTGTGTGTGTGGAGGGTGTATGGTAAGAACTTGGGCTTATACTCTGAATGAGATGGGGAGATATTGCATAGTTTGGAGCGGAAGAGAGTAACATGGTCTAATGTATATTGTAAGAGGATCACTCTGGCTGCTGTGTTGGAATAGTCTTGTGGAAACGAAGGTAGAATCAAGGAGCTATGTCAGGAAACTAATCAAGTCAATCAGGTAAGAGATGATGGTGGCTTGGTCAAGAGTAGGAACAGTGGAAGTGGTTGGATTCTGGGAAAATTTTCAAGGCAGAACCAGCAGGATTAGCTGGTAGATTGCACTGGAATGTGAGTAGGAGGGACCAGAAGGTGAACAGAAGGAGGGATGGCTGAGGGCTGTGGAGACTCAAAGGAGGCTGTGGTCAGAGAGACCCCCCCCCGGGGCAGCTGGGGCTTGAAAGATGGGTAGAGAAGCACAGGGCAGGGGGAAAGGCAAGTGCAAAACCCTCCAGACAGAAGGAAGAGTCCCTGTGAATCCACAGAGGGGTTCACAACCAAGGCCACAGGGAATAGTTGCTGTTTCCTTCCCTCTTCCCACCACACTCTGCATTTGCCTCTTTCTAATCCTCCAGAATTAGACATTCAGTTTGAACATCACCTCTTCAGAGAGGACATCCCTTGATCACCTTATTTTAATTCCACCCTCTGTTTTTCTTCCCCCTCCCATCAGCCTGTTCTTTTTTCCTATCACATATCACAATTTACCAGCGTACATGTGTTTGTTTACTTTAGAGTGTAGACTTTGGTATGGAGCTATGTGGGCAAAATTCCAACGCCTTCCCCAACCAGATACATCATCTTAGAGATGTCAGTGTGCCTCCCTGGGCTTAATATCCCCATCTACAAATTAGGGTAAAAATTGCACCTACTTCATCGGATTGTGATAAGGATCCAATGATACAAGCCATGGACACACTTGGGGCAGCCGCTAGAATCACATGTAATTGCTCAATAAATGTTAGCCATTGTATTGCTCTTTGGAAGTCTCTACTAATAGACTTTAAGCTACTTGAGGGCAGGCCCCTTGTCTGATTTACAGGCACTCAATAACTCAATACTTGTTGAATGAATACATCTATGCACAAAGTTGCACTGACTCAAACCAGTTCCAAAAAATTGACTGTGGTTGACGTAAGTGGGCTGTCCGTTGCCTTTCTCCAACTGTATCTATTTAGATTTATGGTCTACTGTTTTAGCAGGCATCCTAATTCTCTTGGGAAAGTCAGGGCTTTTACATTCAGTCATGAATCAACGATGTGCCATTTGACACTGGAGAGCATTTCCCTGAAGCCTTGAGCCTCTTACATCTTATCTTATTTTGAGTATCATTATCCGTGACATGCTCTCATGATAAAACAACAGCTGTAAAAAGTTTTGCCAAGCTCATTTTCAAGAAATGGTCACTGATTCACATCTGATTTGGAGTCTTGATCAGATTAGCTTTCCTCCAGAAACAACAGTATGTATTTAGTCATTTGGACTCAATACATTACAGTTGCAAAATATAAAGGATCAGCTGGTAAAACTGCCTTATTTGACAGATGAAACAAAGGCGGAGAGGGGAAACAATTTGTCCAAGGTCATACCATGAGTTAGGGCAGAACCAGGACCCTCCCCAGGCTCAGAGACTCAGGGTGAAAAGGAATGAGATCAGATGACCCAAAGAAAGAAAGATGCCTCTGCTTCTCATTGCCAAAAAGAGGGAGTAGGTCCCCCCATGCTCATATTTTTTAAGTCTTTATTGAATTTGTTACAATATTGCTTCTGTTTTATGTTTTGGTTTTTTGGCTGCAAGGCATGTGGGATCTTAGCTCCCTGACCAGGGATCAAACCTGCACCCCCTGCATTGGACGGCAAAGTCTCAACCCCTGGACCGCCAGGGAAGTCCCTCATTAATTTTAAATTCCACAAGTAATGCATGAATACTGCTTTCCTCAAAATAATTTTAAATTATGGATAAAGCTCATGTTCCCTCTGATCACCACACTTAAACCCTCTCCCTTCTGAGTTCCCCCAAAGGTATCTGCTGTCATCAGTCTGATGTGTCTCTTTCCAAAAACTCCTCTGAATCATTACAAACAGATGGGTGAGTATCCATAAAAATAAATTAAAATTGTTTAGTGTGATATTTTTATATAAGTAGCACCATGCGCCCTGTATTATTCTGCAAGTTGGTTTTTCCACCTCCACAGTATGGCTTTGACTTCTCTCTGTGTGAGTGCATGTAGATCTACCTCATTCTTTTCTTTTTTTTTTAAATAAATTTATTTATTTATTTTTGGCTGCGTTGGGTCTTTGTTGATGCGCGCGGGCTTTCGCTAGTTGCGGCGAGCCGGGGCTACTCTTCGTTGTGGTGCACGGGCTTCTCATTGCGGTGGCTTCTCTTGTGGTGGAGCACAGGCTCTAGGGTGCGCAGGCTTCAGTAGTTGCGGTGCACGGGCTCAGTAGTTGTGGCTCGTGGGCTCCCCAGCGCAGGCTCAGTAGTTGTGGTGCAGGGGCTTAGTTGCTCTGCGGCATGTGGGATCTTCCTGGACCAGGGCTCGAACCCGTGTCTCCTGCATTGGCAGGTGGATTCTTAACCACTGTGCCACCAGGGAAGCCCTACCTCATTCTTTTTAACTAACATACTGTAGTCAATAATGTGTGTACCCCAGTGTAACTATCCATTCCCCTATTGGAATGCCTATTGAAATCTCCTCGAGATTTAGGTCACTCTAAATTCCTTCTATTTCAAGCTCTGCCACCATAACAATCCTCACGCCTGCCTCTTGGTGCACACGTGGGAGGGCTTTGCTAGGGAAGATACCGCAGAGAATTGCTGGTCATAGTGTGTGCATTTTTTTAGCTTTACTAGATGCTGTCAAATTGTTCTCAGGAGGAGCTGTCTGAATATGCCCTCCACCCCAGTTTCCAGAAGTACCCATTTCTCCACAATCTCACCAACACTCCATAGTGTCAAACTCGTATTTAATGGGAACAATTGCTTCCTTGCTTTACATTTTCCCAAATGCTGTAGAGCTGAGTGTCCTGTTATGATATTCCTATGTATCTACTATGTGTAAATTGCTTGTTAATATCCTTTGCCCACTCTTCTATCAGGCTGTTTGACTTTTTTCCAGTATTTCAAAAGAAATTAAAGCACTTAAGCTTTGCTGAAATTTGAAATGAATCATAGCTCAGAATCTCAGGCTGCATGAGAGAATGATTTGAAATGTTGTTTTTAATGGGTGGGGTGGTGAGGCTTGTTCGGGAAACGTGGATGACAGGCAGACCCAAAATGAAAGAGGCCTCGTGGAAACTGGGTCCAGGAAGTGGAGGGTGTGGCGGTTTTGAGTCAAACCTGCAAATCCCTTCACTGGTAACAAAATGCTAGTGCTGAGGCCACACGGAATGGGGGCACACTGGGCTGAGAGAGGCCCTTGTCCACAAAATCAATGAAAAATCCTTCCTTAATCATTTTTATATTTATTACATGTTGAAATGTTGATATGTGGGATATATTAGGTTAAATAACATGTACTACCAAAACTAATGTTTCCTCTTTCTTTTTACGTGTTTAATGTAGCTAGCAGAAGAGTTGAAATGTATATATGTGGTTCCCATTATATGTCTGTTGGATGGTGCTGGTCTAGGAGATGGGGACAATTAAGTTTCCAGTCCTAGCACTTCACTAAAAAATGCTGTGTGTCCTTAAGTATGTCACTTTCCTATAGAGCCCTAATGGACCTTACAGAGATGATATAAAGAGGAGTCAAATTCATGCAGTTCTTTATCTGGAAGCTCAAATATTCATCAAGGTGACACAGCCCAGTGCCTCACTCTGTCTCTCACGTGTCACAGAGTATGCCCACGGAGGGTTGAAATGTCATCTCATCCTGAGATCATCAAAAAGCGGTTTCTACTGGAACTAGAGGCAGGATCTTCTCGCCCAAGACATCCCCAGTTCTCAGGGCATTCATTTATCAGATTTTACGTGCAAGGGAGCTGGTAGTGTCCACTGTCTCATCACTGTGGCCTCTGTTATTCCTCACGGTGTGTCTCGCTACTAAGCTTTCATTACTCAGATAATTGAGTTTTATTTATCAAACACAATTGCTTTGGACTTCACCAGTTTATCGATTAGGATTCTTACAAGAAGCAGAAAAAAATAATTCAAAATGGCTTAAAGAAAAAAAGGAGAAGGGATATTTATTGTTTCTGGTATTATTTTTCCAGGACTGCCATAAGAAAATTATCCTCTCACAGTTCCAGAGACCAGAAGTCCAAAACCAAGGTGGCTAGGAGCGAATCAGTTCCTTGCCCCTGCAGCTTCCGGAGGTCCCAGGCATTCCTTGGCTTGTGAGGGCATCTCTCTAGTCCCCACCCCCATCTTTAAATGGTCTCCTTCTCTGCATTTCTGTGTGTCGTTTTCTGTCTCTTATTGGATTTAGGCCCCATCCTCATCCGATATGATTTCATCTCCATCCTTACCTCAGTTACATCTGCAAAAACCCTCTTTGTAAATCAGGTTCCAGGTGGACATGTATTTTGGGGGAGTCACTTATTCCACCCACCACAATTCTGTTTACTGCAAAGTCCAGGGACAGAGCGAACAGGAGGCGGGACGCGCTTTCTCTTTGCCTGTGAGCTCAGCCTGCTCCCTTGCAGGCAGAAAGGCTCCACTCTGTGGCAAGATGGTGACGGCAGCCCCAGACTTACATCCTCTCTGGTCCAACAGCAGAGAAAATTTCCTTGAAGGATGAGGAGAAAATCACAAGGAGGGAGAGGTCCACAAAAACCCACAGGCATAGGATGGGATGGGATGTGCTGATTGGCTGTGCTCGAGCACGAGCTTCCCAGGAGACCCGCTGCTCCCAGACAGGAGTGATGCCCAAAGGCAAGTCGGGAGCATTAGCGGCAGGAAGGAGGGATGCTCACTGAGGAAACAGACCCTCAGTATTCGCCACCACTAGGCAGAGTCACAACTCTCCCTCGATCTCTTCCTTGTGTCTTTCATTCCACATTAAATGAGCATTTACTAAGTACCAGGTCCTTGGCAGGGGTTAGAGATATGAACACCTGTGTGACAAAGGGCCCTGCCCTCAAGGAGTCCCTCAGTGCAGGTTTGTCACCAGTGTCAGCATGACATCATTAGTGCTACAGTAAAGGAAAGCAGGTGGCGATGTGGGAACCAGGAGGAAGCAAAGAAACTTCTTTCTGGGGGAGGGGGTCACAGAAGGTTGAATAAGACAGGAAGCATCGACTGCAGTGGCGGACCCAGTGAGTGGGGAGTAGGGGGAGAGAAGACAAGGCTATAGGCAAGGGCGTGCCGTGATGGCACTTGTGCTTTGGAAAGACAACTCTGGAAGAGTCTACAGGAAGGAACTGGAGGCAGGGAGGCCAGTGAGGAGGACGTTAGAGAAGAACACGGTAAGGCTTTACCTGAGACAATACGGTAGATGTGAATAAGATAAAGTGGAGATGGATTTGAGGAGATTGTTGGAGTAGAAACATCAGGGCTTTTGCAGTTGGTTAGACACAGGAGTGGAGTGAGGGACAGGACGGAATGAAGGATGGAGACAGTTTTCAGATTGGAACCCTGGGGTCTGAGCCAGGGAACGTGGCGAGGCTGAATGGCTTTAGCGTGAAGATGGAAAGTTGGTTTTGAACAGACTGTGTTCAAGGTGCCCGAGGGGCATCCCGGTAGATTTTCTAGCAGGTGGAAACACTGGAAAATTGGGCTGTGGATGCAAGAACTGAAGGCATCTAGGCCTTTGCTACAGGCAGAGTGTGAAAGGAAGGGAGACGGTGGAGAACAGACAAGGCAAGCCGTGTGGGATACCAGAATCTCAGAGCAAGTGCAGTGAGCAGAGATGACCGACCGAGAGCGAGACGCAGCGGAGGGTGTGTGCTGTGGCTGCGCGCTTGGGAAGAGGCCCTGGGAGGTGCGGGTCCTTAGACCTGAGGCCTGGGAGGGTAACCATGGGTATTTCACTTATCCCGCACAGCGGGCCTCGTGGCGGACAGACACAGAACTTAAAGCTCCCCTTTCCCCCTTCCTCTGCCCGCCTACCTCTCTCTTACTTGTCTCCACCTCCTTTCAATCAGACAAAGAAAGCAGAGAAGCCCACACACCTTCGCAGGCAATGAGAGAGGAGGCATCCCTTGCGGGGCTGGCCCACAGTGAGCCGGTTAGAGGTCATGGCTGAGTGAGGAAGCCTGGCATCTTGGCCAGGAAGGTTGCTAGGAAGCGCGCAGTGCTGGCCGCTCTGTGCTGCGATGCACGCGCGTGGAAACAGGCGGGGCCTTGGCTCCGCATGGCTGAGGTGGCTGATGTGGTCCTCGCGCCCATCAACACCCAGGCTGCAGCGGCCCCGCCTGCGTTTGCTTGGCTGCCCTGCCAAGGCCCCATCAGCTTTTCACCCAGGCTGCCAATGGTCCAGAAGAGGGAGAAGCAAACTGTGCTCCCCTTCACCCCCAGGCTCTGTTCCTGAGGGCCCCCAGCCCGTCGTCCCTCCTCCTGCCAGACACACCATGGGACCTCAGTGGGCCCCCGGCAGCTCTGCCCTTCCTCCTGCTGTCCCCTCCGGGCGCCAAGGCCACGCGGGACCCTAGGCCACAGAGGACCACCAGTCCCACTCACCTCCTCAGCTGGAGTTTGGACCCAAATATGCCTTTTTTCTGATTAAAAAAATGTTTTCTTCAAATACAGACTATGGAAAAATATAATGAGTAAGACGGGGAAACTTGATTTAAAACCACCCCTGGAAATAACAGATTACAAGGAACAAAAAACTCAGGCTACTTTCAAAATAGGGGAATTTTTTTTACTGAAAGGAGTCGGAAAATTTGTCAGGAACTAAGAAAGTTCTAGGTTCTGGTTTCTCTCTCTGAATCTGGAGCCCGTTATTTCTGAATTCTCCAGTGCAAAGCACACTTAGCTAATTACCTTTGCCCCTTGTGGCAGAACCCGTGTGCTTGGCCCTCTCAGGTCTCAGCTGATTTTCCCATCATATTTCCCCAAAGCATCCTTGCCTCCCAAGTTCCGGGGCTCAGGCTGGGGGGTTCCCAGCCTTCTCTGCTGCTAGCTCCAGACAGAACGAGTGAATGATCCAGGTGTGTCTCTTCATTGCATCCTGAGGTGGACGATAGAGTTTAGAGAAGAATCAGGACCCAACTCAGTTCTCAAGGAGCTTGCAGTCTGGTGTGGACGAATCCAGGCACATAAATACACTCTTTTTTTTTTTCCCCCTTTTTTGTATTTATTTTTCTGACCATTGTATACACAGAGTCTACACCATGCCAGGCACAAAGAAGACCATTCATATTTGTGGCTGAAAGAATGAATGACCGCAAAATTCTATAATTTGACCATCTATAATTCTTAATTCAGACCAAAGCGCTGAAGAAATTTTAAACCACAAAGGCTTGGATAATAGTTCTGAAAAGGAATTGATTCGATATTTTTTAATGTATTTTTTCTTTGATCTTTATTTTTTTGTTTTTGATTGTCTTTAAAATTTTTTCATTAATTTATTTTTATTTTATTTATTTTTTATTGAAGTATAGTTGATTTATAATGTTGTGTTGGTTTCATGTGTACAGCAAAGTGATTCAGTTATTAATACTTATATATCTTTTTTTCAGATTCTTTTCCCTTATAGGTTATGCACCCCAACATTCATTGCAGCACTATTCACAATAGCCAAGACATGGAAGCAACCTAAATGTCCATTGACAGAGGAATGGATAAAGAAGATGTCGTACAGGGGCTTCCCTAGTGGCACAGTGGTTAAGAATCTACCTGCCAATGCAGGGGACACAGGTTCGAGCCCTGGGTCGGGAAGATTCCACATGCCACGGAACAACTAAGCCCATGCGCCACAACTACCGAGCCCTCATGCCACGACTACTGAAGCCTGTGCACCTAGAGCCCATGCTCTGCAACAAGAAAAGCCACCGCAATGAGAAGACTGTGCACCACAATGAAGAGTAGCCCCTGCTCGCCGCAACTAGAGAAAGCCTGCAAGCAACAATGAAGAACCAATGCAGGCAAAAATAAATAAATAAATTTATTTAAAATATTAAAAAAAATATATATATTTTTTTTAAAAGATGTGGTACATATATAAAATGGGATATTACTCAGCCATAAAAAAGAATGAAATAATGCCATTTGCAGCAACATGGATGGACCTGGAGATTATCATACTAAGTGAAGTAAGTCAGAGAAAGAGAAATATCATATGATATCGCTTATATGTGGATCTAAAAAAAATGATACAAATGAACTTATTTATGAAACAGACATAGATCCACAGACATAGAAAACAAACTTATAGTTACCAAGGGGAAAATGGAGGAGGGATGAATTGGGAGTTTGGGACTAACATATACACACTACTATATATAAAGTAGTTAATCAACAAGGACCTACTGTACAGCAGAGGGAATTTTACTCAATATTTTGTAATAACCTACAAGGGAAAAGAATCTGAAAAAATATTCTCTTAAAAGGGCTATGAGGTCACAGAGGAAGAAGCAACACAGCCTTACTTGGAGATCCCTGCCTGAGGAGGTGAAAATTTTTTTTAAAACCACTTTATTGAGGTATGACTGACACATAAAAAGCTGCACATATTTAATGTATACAATCCAGTGAATTTGGGGATAACTATACACCAGTGAAACCATCACCACCATCTAAGCCGCAGACACATCCATCACCTCCTAGAGTTTCCCCCCACTCCTTTATTATTATGACCATTATTTTTTGTGTGTGGTAAGAACACTTAACATAAGCTCTACCCCCATAGCAAGTTTTAAGTCCACAACACAGTATTGCTAGCGACAGGTGCTATGCGGTATGGTAGATCTCCAAAACTCATTTATCCTGGGTAACTGACAGCTTGTACCCTTCAACCAACACCTCCCCATTTCCCCCTCCCCCCAGCCCCTGGCAACCACCATTCACCTCTCTGCTTCTATGAGTTTGACTACTTCAGGCTCCACATATAAGTGAGATCGTGCACTATTTGTCTGAGGAGGTTACAGCTGAGTTGGGTTTTGAAGATGACTTCTGGCAGAGGAAAAGGAGGAAAAGTTGAGGCAGAGGAAACAGCATTACCAAAGGCTCAGAGGCTTGAACTGCCATGAAATGCTCAGGGAATAGGAAGAAGGTGGGTGTGAGTGAGGGGTTGGTGGCAGGGGTTGCAGAGTCAGGGAGGGGCTGGAGATGGTTCTGGAAAAGCCTTGACTCCTGACTCCTGTACTTGAGGAGGACACTGGACACTGAGGGAAGGGATGTTTTTGACCCACACACACACACACACACACAAAAAGAGATGGAAAGAGAAAAGTGTCTCCAGAAATCACAGAGCAGTGGAATGGGAATAATACACTCCAAGTGGAATAAGATGTGGGCTCAGGCTTAAACGTCCTGAGTCCACGACTGGACTGTGTAACTAACTGTAGTCTCTTATCTCCTCTGAGCCTCAGTTTCCTCATTTCTGGATGAGAAACTCAGCAACTTTAATAAACTCCAGTTTGTGATGTTAATATGCCCAGAACTAGCCATGTCCTTGGGAAGAGATCTTTGAAGCCGGCTACAAGACAGTGAATCTAGCATTTGTTTCTCCAATTCTATCTAAAGAGGTTTCCCTGAGTTCCAGTGGTTTCTAATCCCATATTAGGCTTACAACAAGAAATGACCATTAAGTCTCTCAATTTGAAGGGTAGGGGAAGGATTTTCTACTTCCATTCTAACATTGAATTCTCTATGTTCAAAAGGTGGGCAGTTACCTCTGGAGTCAAAAGAAGATATTTGTGGTGTATTAAGGTAGAATTCTAATGACAGGAGAGGAACTGTTTTCTATCTGATGCTGATTGTGTTATAGCCTCTGTCCTTTCCAGATAAAAAAATGTGCCTTGTGCCCATTGCTAAATAAATTTCCTATTTCACCAGGCAGGCTTCATTCATAACTTCTCCTTTTCCACTTTCAGATCTCACACAAGTGCCTCTCATCAGCAGGATCTAACTGGAACCATGCTGGCAGAAGAATCTGGGGAAAGTCATTCCCAGGCTGTAACCCTCTGTGTACAGAGAGCTTAGGAGGGCGGGATAGTACTAAGTATTAACAGACAAAATGCAGCACACACATTATGACCAAAACTGAATAGAAAGGCATGTCTTCATCCACTCAAAAATATTCCTCGAGTTCCTATTACATGCCAGGCATCATGCTAGAGGAGGTAAAGAATTAAATACATACAGAATTAAATATAACACAGTCTTTCCCCTGCAGGTATATTCATGGCCAAATGAAGAAAATACATATAAATAATCAAAGTCCAACATAATAGCTGGTCAGCGTCCAAAACACCACTCCCTCCTGGTTCTTCCCTCCCTCTGTGATTTCTCCTTCTCAGTCTCCTTTGCTGGTCTGTCCTCACGTCCTCAACCCTGAATACTGGAGCACTCCACATTATGCAGCTTTTGGAGTGATTATCAGCCATGGATTAAAATGCCTTCTCTATGCTGATGACTCCCTGATGAACCTTTACCAGCTGGACCCTCACCTCATGATACACACAACTCAACAGCTCTACTGAATGCCTCACAAGCCTCTCAGACTTAACTCTTAGTGGCTGCACCCCAGCATCTTCCAATAGTACAAACCCTTTGAGTTTTATGTGGGCATGTAGCTGCTTAGCCAAAGACTCTGTTACTCCCTTGAAACTATGTATGGCCATGTGACTGACTTTGAGTCAATGGATAAGAGAGGAAGTGACACATGCCACATTCGAGTCTTGCCTTTTTTTTTTTTTTTTTAATTTTTTTTTATTGCAGTATAGTTGACTTACAACAGTCTGTTAGTTTCAGGTATACAGCATAGTAATTTAGTTATTTTTTTTCTGCTTATAATCCATTGTAGTTTATTACAAGATATTGAATATAATTCCCTGTGCTATACAGTAAATCCTTGTTGCTTATCTATTTTATGTATAGTAGTTTGTATCTATTAATCCTATACTCCTAATTTGTCCCTACCCCACTTCCTTGCCCCTTTGATAAACATAAGTTTATTTTCTATGTCTGTGAGTCTGTTTCTGTTTTGTATATAGATTCATCTGTATTATTTTTTAGATTCCACATATAAGTGATATTATCTAGTGTTTGTCTTTCCCTGTCTGACTTACTTCAGTAAGTATAATATTCTCTAGGTCCATCCATGTTGTTGCAAATGACAATACTTCATTCTCTTTTATGACTGAGTAATATTCCATTGTATATATGTGTGTGTGTGTCTGCGTGCCTGTGTATTATATCTTCTTTTTTTTTTTTAACATCTTTATTGAAGTATAATTGCTTCACAATGGGAGTCTTGCCTTTAAAGAAAAGGGCATCCACTCTGTTTCTCCTTCTCACCCTCTCTCCTGTGGGAGTCATGGTGAAGCTCAACTTTCCATCTTACACCACATGACAGAAGTTCTGTTTGGGGGATAGAAGCACAATAAAGTAGAAGGAGCTTGAGTGCCCAACAATGCAGTCACCATAGCACCCCTGCATAACTTTCCTCTCAGAACTCTCAGTTGAGAAAGAGAGAGTGTTCTGGCTTAAGCCACGGTTGGTCCCTATAGCCAGACCCAGATCGCAAAACACAAAATGTCTAAAGCCAAATTCCTTATCCGTTCCTCCCACCAAACTTGCTCTCTCCATAGCCTTCCCCATTTCAGTAAATGTAAAAACAATCCTTCCCATTGGCAGAACCCAAATTTTAGTCATTCTGGACTCATCCTTTTCTCTCAATCTCAGATCTAGTCTATCAGAAAATCCTATTGGCTCTACCTGCAAACACTGACTGATGGTTGGAGATATTGAGGAATTTTTTTTTACATCTTATTAAGTACAATAATGGTATTAAGATATTGTGGTGATTTCTTTTAGAGATATATGCTGAAATATTTACAGATGAAATAATCTGGTGTATTGGGTGTGCTTTAAAATAACATGGAATGGGGAAGGGATATAAATGAAACAACATACTCCTGAGCTGATCACTGTGGAAGCTGAGTGATCGGTACACATGGTTTCATTTTACTCTTCTCTCTACTTTTTTTTTTTTTTTTTTTTTTTTTGGCTGTGTTGGGTCTTCGTTTCTGTGCGAGGGCTTTCTCTAGTTGCGGCAAACGGGGGCTACTCTTCATCGCGGGGCGTGGGCCTCTCACTGTCGCGTCCTCTCCCGTTGCGGAGCACAGGCTCCAGATGCGCAGGCTCAGTAATTGTGGCTCACGGGCCTAGTTGCTCTGCGGCATGTGGGATCTTCCCAGACCAGGGCTCGAACCCGTGTCCCCTGCATTGGCAGGCAGATTCTCAACCACTGCACCACCAGGGAAGCGCTCTCTACTTTTATGTTTGAAATTTCCTATAATGATTTTTTAAAATATCTTCAGTATCCCAGCACTCTCCACCACCACCCCACCCTGATCCAGGCTGCCATCTCTGCAATTCTTCCCTAATTCCACCTTCTCCATTGTATATATTCTCAACATAGCCATGGAGTGACCCTTTCAAAATATGTCAGATCAGGCCTCTGTTCTGCTCTAATCCCTCCAGGGGTTCCCATCTCATGCAGGAAAAGCCAAAAACAAGTCCTCATTGTGGCCCACAATGTCCATCCCCACCAGCTCACCTCTTACCTTTCTGTCTTTACCTCTTTTTTACCCTCCCCTTCACTCATTCCTTTATAGCCACACTGGCCTCCTTGCTGTTCCTCAAACACACTGGATGATACCATGCCTCAGGGCCTTTGCACTCGCTGGCCCTCTTCCTAGGATGCTCTTCCCCCAGATACCTTCATGACTTACTCTCTCATCTCCCTCAGGTCTCTGCTCAAATGTCACCTCCTCAGTGACATTTACTTGATCACCACCTAAACCAGCAGCTCCATCCCCACTGCCTCTCCCTAGTCTCCTTATCTGCTTTCTTCTTTTTTCCACAGCACTTTTGTTCAGCCAACAGACTATAGCTTTACTTGTTTTCGTTTGTTGTCAGTCTTTTGCGTCCCTGTCTCCCCTGCACCTGTAACAATGCCTGGAACGTCTCTTGTTAAACTGCTGAATGAGTGAACAGTCAAATCCAGCAGGTGGAGATGCAGAAGTCCCATCTGTGTCCTGCTGGAACAGAGAGAGTTGGGCTGAGGAGGTGGAGAAGTGCCTAGGGACCAGAGGAGGAGAGCTTTCAGAGTTGGAGGCTTGATGTCTAAAGGAGCTGTGACAGAGCAGGAAAAAACCTGACTCCATGTTGAACCTAGCTCTAACCTTTGTCCTCTGTTGCCTGTGCTTAGTCATGCTGGCTCTGCAGCTTTTGTAAAACACTGTTGCCTATAGCCTGAAATATACAGGATAGCCCATTCTCAAGGCTCTGACCTTTAAAGGTATAACACTTTTACAGTCATACAGAGATAAAAATTTGCAGAACAGGAAATAAGATTTGTCATGTTGGAGGTTTACAGGAACATTGTGACCAGATCTAAGCGGACAGCTGTAAGAACAAAGGATTCCAAGTGACTTGCAACAATCAGCCACACCCCTCCCCTTTTAATATAAAAGAAACCTGAATTCTAACTTGGGTAAGATGGTTCTTTGGGGCGCTAGCCCACCGTCTTCTCGATCTGCTGGCTTTCCGAATAAAGTCACTGTTCCCTGCCCCAGCACCTCATCTCTCGATTTATTGGCCTGTCTTGCCGTGAGCAGTACGTGCTTGGACTCAGTAACAGAGCTGATGGTGCAGCACATCAGAGGACACATCAGAGGACAGGAAGGGCGCTCATCTGAGGGTAAGTCGCCACTGCCAGGAGGCTCCAGCTCAGGAGGGCACAAGTGAGATACAAACACCTAAGATGGCAGGAGAAGCTAACATGGTTTATGCGCTTGTCAAACCCGTGTGTAAAACTTTAAATCAGGGTGGATCAACATGGGAATCCATGGGTCTGAAAAATGCTGCAGCTTCTACACCTTCATCAGATTCTTAACAGCACATATGATGAACTGAGCAAAGTTTCAGTGAACAGACTCAGAATTCTAGAACCGTACACGATGAGTGTATGTTTCCCAGGCCACAAAGTCAGCTGGATAAAATAGAATTCTCTTCATCTTTCTAGAAATGAACCAGAGTTCTCTCTTAAAATTCCATTCTGGCTGAAAACGTAACCAATTTACTACCAAGAAAATTCAGGTAAATTCTGATTTAAATCCAATCAAACAACTGACTGGAGGCAAAGAAAAGAGAAAATAGGGGCAAGGACAGATAATAGTTTCCTATTGCTGCTGTACCAAATTATCACAAACTTAGTGCTTTAAAACAGGACATATTTATTATCTTACAGTTCTGGACATCAGAAGTAAGACATGGGTCTCAGGGTGCTAAAATCAAGGTTTCGGGAACTTTATTCCTTCTGGAGGCTCCAGGGGAGAATTCATTTCCTTTGCCAGCTTCAAGAAGCTGCCCACACTGCTTGGCTGGTGGTTCCTTCCTCTATCTTCAAAGCCAGCAGCATCACATCTCTCTGACCCTTCTCACATCATCACAAATCTCTCTGATGATCAACCCCAGCTGGAAAAGTGCCTCTGTTTTTAAGGACTCCCATGATTAAATTAAGCCCACCTAGACGATCCAGGAGAATCCCCTCATTTCAATGGTCATGACCTCAGTAAATCTGCGAAGTCCCTTTGCCATGTAACCCAACATAGTCACAGGTTCTGGAGATGATTGCATAGACATCTTGGGCAGGGGGCACATAATTCTGCCTACCATAGGAAGTGATGAGAGATATTTTCCCAGAACTAAAAGACATAAAAATGACCTTAAATCATCCATTCATTGAAAAAAGACTTACTAAGCACCCACTTTGTGCCAGGCCTTTTTCAGGTATTGGACATACAGAGATAAAGGTGTCAGCAAGCACCTGCCCTTTTGAAACTTACATTCCAAAGGAGGGAGAAAGACAATATACAAAAGAAGGAATGGACTAGGTAATGACAGGAAGTGATGAGGCTAAAAAGGAAATGGAAATGTGGTGAGGAAAAAGTGAGGGAGTGCTCTGGGTAGAGAACATGGAAAGGCCTCTCACAGGAGAAAACACGAGGGATAGGAAATGAGGAACCATCAGAGGGAAGAGTGCTCTGGTCAGAAAAGTAAGTGCAAAGGCCCTGAGGTAGGTATAAACTTGGGGTTTTCAACGAATGGAAAATAAAAGACCAGTACGATTGATGTGTAAGGAACCAAGGCAGAGATTTGTAATAATTGAGATCAGAAAGGTGACAGGGGCAACCTTTCGCAAGCCTGGCTGGTGTGATAATTCTGTTATTGGTGCACTGGAGATTTTGTGGAAGGGAGTGGAGTGGTATGATTTACATTTTTAAAAGTCACTTTGTCCATCAACTGATAAATGGATAAACAAAATGTGGTATATCCAAATATTATTAGGCAAAAGGAATGAAGAATGATACAGGCTTTCACATGGATGAAACTTGAAAACTAAATGAATGAAGCCAGTGCAAAAGTCCACATCTTGTATGATTACATATATATAAAATTACCATAATAATCAAATTTGTAGAGACAGAAAGTAGATTAGTCATTATTTAAGTCTGGGGGAGGATGGGGAGGGTTAAAGGGGATAGCTAAGGGGTGTGGACTTCTTTAGGGGATGAGGAAATATTCTAAAATTAGATTGCGGTGATAGCTGCACAACTCTGTGAATGTAATAAAAGCCATTGAATTGTACACTTGAAATGAGTAAATTGTATGTTATGTAAATTACATCTCAATAAAGCTGTTTTTTTTTTTAAAGGTCATTCTGGAGGCATCTGGTTGAACTTGTGTTCTGAATGCTTATGTTCACCTCCACAATAGATGCTACAAGATGGCAAAGTGATGACAAATTTCATAAATCCACCAAGAAAAGAGGAATTGGAGAGAAAAATGACAAGCACTAAACTTTGGAAGCTGAAAGTAGATCACCTTCAGGTCCCTGATTTAGCAGGCCAGAGAAGGCAGAAACACAAGCAGACAATGGGGGAGGCCCAAGAGTATGGATTTGCCAACTGAAATAAATGCTAGAAAGAACCATTAATCAAAGTTATTGAGGACCACTGGAAGGGGAGTTGCTGTGTGGGCTGAACCCAGGAGAAGTAGGTCAGAGTCTACAGATAAAGATTGCCCCAGATTCTCTTCTGCACCCTGTACAAGCGGTTCACATTCTCTGGATGTTCAACCAGAAGGGCCACCAGGCACAGTTGAGGCTAGAAAGACCACACTCCTCAAGGGTATTAAGTGAAAGTTCACATGCCTCATGGTGATGCCATCCCCTGCAAGCCTCTTCCCCCCAGTCAGATCTGAGAAAGGTCAGCAGCCAGCCTTATCCTTACCTCTACCCTCATCCCTGAGGCAGAAGATTATAGAATTCCTCTCTAGAATTCTCTATCAAGGAGGTTTCTGCTGCCTTAAGACTATGTAATAGCCTCTGTCTTAGTCTATTCAGGCTGCTATAACAGAATACCATACACAGAGTGGCTTACAAACAATAGAACTTTATTTCTCACAGTTCTGGAGGCTGAGAAGTCCAAGATCAAGGCACCAGCAGACTTGGGGTCTGGTGAAATCCACTTCCTGGTTCATAGATGACTGTCTTCTCCCTGGGTCCTCACATGGCCGAAGGGGTAAGGGAGCTCTCTGGGGTCTCTTTTATAAGGACACTAATCCTATTCCTGAGGGCTCCACCCTCATGACCTAATCACCTTCCAAAGGCCCCACCTCTTAATACTATCACACTGGGGATTAAGTTTCAACACGAAGTTTGGGGAGACACAAACATTCAGTCTATAGAAACCCCCAAATCTCACTGACTTATAACCACAAACAGCCATTTTTCATGCTTATAGGTCTGCAGGTTGACTGGGGTTCAGCTCATCTCAACTGGGCTCCCCAAGGCTCGAGATTGCAGGCTGGATCATCTCATTCTCCCTGGATACTAGACTCATGTTCTTCTTATGGTGGCTGGCAGAGGACAAGAGGGCAAATTTGAGCACACACACAAGCACATTTAAAGTCTCTGCTCCAATCACATCTGCTCATATTCTGTTGCCCAAATCAAGTCACCTGGCCAGCGCAGCTTCCAAAATGCAGGGAGGTCTACTTCTCCCACAGAGGGTGGCCAAGTGTTCAATAATTAAAAATTATTGAAGACTCCAGACACTTTTTATGTGAGTCATATCCATCAATGTTTAGAACTTAAAACAAGTAATGTTTCAATATTTATTAATTGACTTAAAATAACAATTAAAACTTACGAGTACAAATAACATATTTTGTTAAAAATAATTTTTTCCTAAACAGGTAAAAATTTAGTGAAAAAAGTGGCATTGTTTTATAATTTTGTGAATCTCTTTAAAAGTTTGGCTTAATAATAAAGCTGGATTCTGCTGTTTCTGCATTTAATATGTTGTGATGTGCTTTTATGATCTGACCTCAAACAGATACAGAGTTGGAAAACAGAGGAGCCTTTCAATAGCTTTTTCAAATAATTGCAGACATTCTTCTTTGAGACTCCATCAAAAGTGTATAAGTAACAGCTCTTAAAGGTTAGTTGCAATGTGGAATCTGAAACTGTATCATTGAACTTATCATCCTTTGTTGTATTAAAATCCATTGGCCCATCTGGCACTTTGAATGGATCTTTTACCAATATATGATTTTTTGTTGGTTCACTGAATCATACAGATCTAAAATGTTGACACATTCCATTATATGATATCAAAATATCACATTCACCAATATCACTGATGATCTCATTGGAAAAGTGTTTAAGTATTGGGAAGATGTCAAGCTCACACTGATAGACACAAGTTTCCAAAATTTTACTTTTTATTTTAAACCTTGAATTTTATCATTGGCAAAAAATGCTATCTGTTGTTTTCCCTGAGGTGACAAGCTTACTTCATTGGCTTTTGAGATGTCTGCCAAATACCTAAGTCTGAATAACCATAGTTTGTCTGCCAGTTGTTTATTTATTTATTTATTTATTTATTTATTTATTTTTAATTGAAGTATAGTTGATATACAATGTTGTGTTAGTTTCAGGTGTACAGCACAGTGATTCAGTTATACATACATGTATCTATTTTTTTTCAGATTCTCTTCTCTTATAAGTTATTACTCTTATGAGTATAGTTCCCTGTGCTATACAATAGATCCTTGTTGGTTATTTATTTTATATATAGTAGTGTGTATATGTTAATCCCAAACTCCTAATTTATCCCTCTCCCCGCCCCTTCCCCTTTGGTAACCATAAATTTGGTTTTGCCCATTTTTTAAATACACATAGTGTTCCATTAAAAAATAAAAAAAGTAGCCAGCTCAGCTTGCAACTCCACAGTAAAAGTGTTTTCCTGGAGACAACCACTGTATGCAGCAGAAGTGCTTTATGCAGACTTCCCATTGCCACACAAACTCTCAAAAAGATGTGTACTCGAGGGTCGAGATTTCATAAAATCAATACTTTTTTCTGCTTCATGAAAGACATTCTTAAGTGAAACTCGCATTTAATTTTTATCTTGAGGGTATGGCAGTGAAGAATTAAAAAATCATCAGTTTGGTGTGATGCCACTGCCATGATTTGCACCAGATACAATATCTGGTGTCAATAGTCCTGACAAATATCCATTGTATTTGTCAGGACTCTCCAGAGAAACAAAACCAATAGAATAGTATAGAGAGAAAAAGAGATTTTTTTTATAAGGAATTGGCTTGCATGATCATGGAGGCTGGCAAGTCCAAAATTTGCAGGGTGGGAGAGCAGACTGGAGACCCAAGAGAGCCAATGTTCCAGTTCAAGATGGTCTGCTGAAGAATCAGGAACTGCCAATGTTGCAGATGAAGTCCAAAGGCCATCTGCTGGGAATTCTCTCCCTTCCTCAGATTTTTGCTGTATTCAGGCCTTCAGCTGATTTGCTGAGACCCACCCACATTATGCACAGCACTTTGTTTAACTCAAGTCTACCAATTTAAATGTTAATCTCACCCAAAACACTCTCACAGAAACATCTGGAATAATGTTTGACCAAAACCTGGGCACCCCATGGGCCAGCCAATTTGACACATAAAATTAACCTTCATGTCCACCATTGCTTTTGCGCCACTAGTGCAAATGTCAATACAGTGAGAAGGGCAAATAAAGTTTTAATATTATTATGAAGATAATTTTGACCCCTGTGGGCCCCCTAGAAGGGTCTCAGTGACAGGAGTCTGCAGACCACACTTAGAGAAGTGCGGCCCTATAGTAAAATCCACCAATCATCTCACACACACAGCTTCATTCAGCGTCTCAGTGCCTCTCCTAAATAGCAATGGACCACCAAACAAACCCAGACAGTTGGTGAAAACCTAAACTCGGAAGGAAATCAGATGAAGAACAAGAGGGAAAAGAAGATGGAGAAGGAGGAGGAAGAGAAGGAGAAGGAGAGAGAGAAGGAAGAGGAGGAGGAGGAGATTAAAAAAAGAAACTCAGAAGAAAAGATACAATGTCAAGAGTGGGAAAAATACAAAAATACATTTAACATTCTAGTGGATATGAAAAGATGCTGCATCCATGAAATAAGAAGGAATGACATTATAGAGATAGAAATTTAAGGAAAACTTCTTTGAAATTAAAAATATGATAGAAGAAAAATTCACTAGAAGGGTTAGAGGATAAATTTAGAAAAAACCTCCAGAAGATAGAATGGAAAGACAAATAGGTCAAAAATTGCTGAGAAATTATATGAAAATCAGAGATTTAGTCCAGCAGGTCTAAAATCCAAATAACAGTAATTCCAGAAAACGGGAACAGAGAAAATGGATGAGGATAATATTAAAGAGATTATTCAGATGTCTCACAATTAAAGGAAATGTGTCCATATTCCATACTGAAAGGATCTAGCAGTGTGCAGAAAAGATAATTGAAAAAGAACCACACCAAAGGCACATCACTGTGAAAATGATAGAAGAGCAGAGAGTGGGAAAAAGATAAGGCAAAGAATCTCATCAAAATCATCAGAACTGAAAATGGCATCAGCCTACTTACCAGCAACATTGGAAACTATAAATGGACGGATAGGAGCCTTCAATATCTGAAGGAAAAATGATTTTCTTTTAAATATAATTCAAACTGGTTAAGACATATCACAATGTATGAAAATTAATACAATGGACAACTTAATAGCTTCCAACTTAATAAATAAAACATTGCCAAGACAGTTGAAACTCACGGAAAATCCTTTCCATTTCACATTTATCTCCCTACCTCGCAGATGAAAAGACCGTCGTCACTGTCACCATAGGTAGCATCTGATGATTCAAATTTATTTATACCTGTTACATAGGCATGTATCCCTAAAGAATATAATTATTTCTCATGTTAAAAATGTAGATGGAATTATACATGTGTATAACATATGTAAAATTCTCATAATATATATTATTTTTCCCTTGGTGTTCTGTTTATAAGACTTATCCATGTTAATAAGTATTGTTCTGATTCATTATCACTGGTTCATTATGCTATATGGTATTTCATGGATATATCATATTTGGGTGGTTGGATCACATGGATTTATCATCATTTATCTAGTCTCTTATTTATGAATATTGAAGTTGTTTCTAATTTTCTGCTATTAAAAATACCAATGGGATGTTAACTTAGATGTTTCTACTGAGGCACCAGGCTATGATGGCCATCAGATACCAAAGTGAGGGCTGTATGCAGAATTCACACAGGAAATAATCCAGAACTAGTTTCGTGATTCTTGAGCCCCTCCCCCATTCTAAGAACATAAAAGTGTTAAGAGGGTGGAGGTTGGGGGAGAGAAGAGGATTTTGTGAGGTTTTATTTGAAGAGACCTGTTGTAATGATGTCTCACATCCTCCTAGGGGGGAGAAAGGGGACGCCTGTGTCTCACCTCAAGCATTGTGAAAGATCTCAGCAGAGTCACTTGTGATCCCTGCAGTTTAGGGACCATGGTGAACTGCTGTCTGACTCTGGTTCAAGAAATCCAGGAGTAGATGAGAAAGAAGTTTGAGCTGCCCTGAACAGCAGGTCAAGGGGACCAACTGCTGCATTGAATGAGCCTGGCCTCCCCTGCACAGGGGCAAAAGATACATGAATGGACCTCATGAACAAAAGGTGGCCCCTTAGGACAGAGAGATGGACTGCAGTCATTTTCAACTTTGTCCAAAGAGACCTTTGGAGGAGGTGGGAGCTGGAGAAACCAAATGCATCCCCTGTATCACACACATCCCATCCCTTCAACTTCAGAGTTAGCCTAGCTAGCCATCAGTGAGTCCTGGTATTGGTCTAAACATTCTAATTTCTGAATTGAGGCTTTGTTCTATGATTTCAAATAATTGTAGGATACTCTGGTCCCTAATAGTCAGCAAAAAAGTCACGGGTTTGCCCAAGTTTTAATTTAGGATCAATAAATTTTAAAGAGACAGTGGAAGACCAAAAAAAAGTGCTTTGTGATTACATCCTATGAGCCATGCTTACTTACTTCATTGCTTACACAGTAAATTAGGTACATTTTTGTATAGGTGTTTGTATGTGTATGTGCAAAATTGTCTCTAGAGTCTGTACTTGGGAGTGGAATTGTTGGAAAAAAGGAAATGTACTTTTTAACACTAATGCACAATGCCAAACTATCTTCCTAAGAAAAAATAATTTTTCACTTGAGATTCTCTTTGCAACCAAAGTTGTGTATTAAGTATAGGAATAGGATAAAGATAAAAGCAACATCTCTGAAAGCAGTCTTCTCTTACTCTCTGTAGCAGATGAACACCACCAACATGGGAATGAACTAAAAAAGACTAAGATATAAGATCTGGGAAACAGCTGACCCAACAAAGGAGAGAAAGTGAAGGGGATACTCTGGATGATCACAACAATGGATCTGCAGCATCCTTGAGAGCAGCACCAAAAACTTGCCGAGATTTCTCCAGGGGTAATAAGACAGACATGTTTGACAATGTGGAAATATGAGCTATTGGATGATGTGGAAAAATCCAATCTGAGATTCAAAGAAAATGAAGAGGGTGGGGGAAGTGAGGCAAGTAATAACTCTAGGAAAAACAGAAGTGACAATGTAATTATACTCAAAATTTGAGTATACAGTATACAATATAGTCACAATAATATAAACATTGAAAGTGTATTTAACCAAAAATTGGGACAGAGCTATTTTAGGATGATGAGGAGAGGGGGAAATGTAAGAGCTAATATCCTGACATATCGTAATAAGAAGCTGAAATGGGTAAAATTAGTAAATCAAGAGAGAGCTAGATAAGCATGTTTTAGAAAATATGCTTTCATAATTAGAAGACACTATTTTAAAAGATGAAAGTAATTGCCTTTGAGGAGTATATTCATGTACAGAAAGGAACTGCTGACTGTTATTGTATTTTAACAATATTTCTCCTTTTTTAATACAATTGCATATATTTCTTTGGGAAACAATGAAAACTTAACTTTAAAAAAATCCTGGAACTAATAAGCTAGAATATTGCAGATACAAGGTTAATACACAAAAGTCAATTGCTTTCCTATATACTAACAATGAACAAGTGGAATTTGAAATTAAAAACACAGTACCATTTACATTACCACCTAAAAAATGAAATACTTACATAGAAATCTAACAAAAATAAAATTTATATGAAGAAAACTATACAATCCTGATGAATGAAGTCAAAGAACTGAATAAATGGGGTAATAGTCCATGTTCATGGAAAGGAAGATTCATTATTGCCAAGATGTCAGTTCTTCCCAATTTTATCTATAAATTCAATACAATCCCAGTCAAAATCCCAGCAAGTTACCTTATGGATAATTACAAACTGATTCTAAATTTTATATGGAGAAGACAAGACCCAGAATACCCAACACAATACTGAAGCAGAAAAAAATAGGAGCTCTAACACTTCCCAACTTCAAGACGTACTATACAGCTGCAGGATTCCAGACAGTGTCGTATTGGTGAAAGAACAGACAAATAGATCAATGGAATATAATAGAGAGCCCAGAAATAGACCCACATAAATATAGTCAACTAATCTTTGACAAAGGTTGCTGGGACATGACTTATTGACAAAGTCAACTAAAATTTGCCAAATGGTGCTGGAGTAACTGGACATTCACATGCAAAGAAATGAATCTAGACACAGACTATACACCTTTCGCAAAAGTTAATTTAACATGAACCATACACTAAATGTAAAATACAAAACTATAAAACTCCTAGAAGATAACATAGGAGAAAACCTAATGACCTGTGTATGGTGATACCTTTTTTAGATCCAACAAGAAAGATACAATCCATGAAAGAAATAATTAACAAGCTGCACACCATTAAAATGAAAAACTCCTGCTCTGTAAAAGATAATATCAAGAGGATTAGAAAAATCACAGAATAGGAACTTCCCTCATGACACAGTGGTTAAGAATCCACCTGCCAATGCAGGGGACATGGGTTCGATCCCTGGTCCAGGAAGATCCCACATACCACGGAGCAACTAAGCCCGTGCGCCAAAACTACTGAGCCTGCACTCTAGAGCCCGCATGCCACAACTGCTGCAGCCCGTGCACCCTAGAGCCCATGTGCCGCAACTACTGAGCGCACGTGCCTAGAGCCCATGCTCCACAACAAGAGAAGCCACTGCCATGAGAAGCCTGCACACTGCAACAAAGAGTAGCCCCTGCTCGCCGCAACTAGAGAAAACCCGTGTGCAGCAACGAAGACCCAATGCAGCAAAAAAAAAAAAGAAAGAAAATCACAGAATAGAAGAAAACATTTGTAAAAGACACATCTGATAAATGATTGCTGTCCAAAATATACAAAGAATGCTTAAAATTCAGTGGTAAAAAAAAAAAAAGATTAGAAAATGGGCCAAAGACCTTAACAGACATCTCACCAAAGAAGGTATACAGGTGGCAAATAAGCATATGAAAAGATGCTACACATCATATGTCACCAGGGAAATGCAAGTTAAAACCACAGTGAGATACCTCTACATGCCTATTAGTACGATCAAAATCCAGAACACTGACAACACCAAATGCTGGCACAAATGTGGAGCAACAGGAACTCTCATACATTGTGAGTGGGGATACAAAATGGTACAGCCACTTTGGAAGACAGTTTAATGGTTTCTCACAAAACTAAATATGCTCATACCATAAAATTCAGCAATGGTGCTCCTTTGTTTTTACCCAGAAGAGTTGAAAACTTATGTCCACACAAAAACCTGCACAAGAATGTTCATAGCAGCTTTATTCATAATTGCCAAAACTTGAAAGCAACCAAGATGTCCTTCAGTAGGTGAATGGATAAATAAACTGTGTTACATCCAGAAAATGGAATATTATTCAGTGCTGAAATAAAATGAGCTATATCAAGCCATGAAAAGACATGGAGTTACCTTAAAGGCATATTGCTAAGGGAAAGAAGCCAATCTGGAAAGGCTACACACTGTATGATTCCAACTATATGACATTCTGAAAAGGCAAAACTATGGAGACAATGAAAAGATCATTGTTTGCTGGGGGCAGGGAGAGAGAGAAATAGAGCACAGAGGATTTTTAGAGCAGCAAAAATACTATGTATGATATTGTAATGATGTATATATGTCATCACATATTTGTCCAAACCCCCAGAATGTACAAAATTAAGGGTGAATTCTAACATGTACTGTGAACTTCGGGTGATGACGATGTGTCAATGTAGATTCATCCTTGGTAAAAAATGTACCATCTGGCGAATGATGTGGATGATGGGGGAGTTTATGCAGGTTTGGAGGCAGGAGGTGTGTGGGAAATCTCTGTGCTTCCCTCTCAATTTTGTTTTAAACCTAAAACCGCTCTTAAAAAATTAAAGTCTTAAAAGAAAAAAAGAACTAGAATATCTCCCATTAGAAGTTTCGCAGTGTAGCCTGTTTAATAAACTTAGCTTCGGAGAGGTTCAGAAAATATCGTTTCAAAGGAAATGACTAGAAAATTGGGCCTTCAGTGTGGCCAGAACAAGGAAACCAAGAAAGGGCATGAGACAAGCCCTTGTCATAGACAGGCCATGCAGACTGCATCTGCTCAGGGCAGGCATTAACTGTCATTGGGGGAACTACCTCTTTATCCTGGAGGTGATGGGGCCCATCCAAGCACCATTGAGTAGGAGAGTGAGGTGGCAAAATGTGGGAAAAGTAAATTGGGGTGGTGAGAGCTCTAGAGTTTCAGAGAGTGTGGCTTTACATGTCAGTTTCACTATCTACTTGCCATGTGACCTTGGAGAGGTCACATATTCTCTATGTAATGTAAGTCCTGGCACATAACATGCTCAATGCATGTTAGCAATTATGATGGGAGTGATGGTTATGCCTGAGGAAAGATGCCTTTGGTAGCCACCCTGAAGACGTACTTCTGGAAACAAGGAGACTAGTTTGAAAAAACTCTAACAAGCTATCAAGACCTGGAGCTGAAACACACTCCTGGAAACCTGATAAATGGGGGTCATGGCCTGAGACCCGGTGAGCAGCTGGGAGGGAAAGGGAAGACCACTCCTCAGGGCTATTCCCCAGCACACACCAGACTGACATCCAGCAAGGGAGAAAACCAGCCACCGGTGGGGAGACCTTGAGGGTTATGAACAAAGAACTTGATGAACGGAGAAGGGTGACAGAGCAAAGAGCTATCTAGTTCTCCTTGATTCCTTAATACCTAAAGATGTCTCTTAAGCCAAAGACTCCTTACTATCATATTGATTAAGTAAATTTTTTAAAAAATCTTTTTTGCAGGGGTGTTGACAGTTGTTAGGGGTGGGAGAAGAAAAGACGGAGGTTCAGGTCCTCTTAAATCTTCCCAAGTAGTAATTACCCAGGGGAACTCCTCCTAAGCGAACCTGGGCCTCTCCATCTCTTCGTAAATGGGATAACTTCTGTTTCAGGAACTTAGCTATTATGTTAACTAAGCCGCCTTTGAATGCACTATCTATGGAAACAGCAGCCAATCAGAGAGATCCAGCCTCAATTTTTCTTAAGTTGGCCCCCCAGTATCCATATTCCTTAAACAAAAAAAAATTCATGTGGACCCTGAAACTAACAATGAGGGCCACATTCACGTCAGGGCAACTCTTCTGAGTACCTCACAAGACGAGGGAGGGGAGGGTCTGATGAACGTGTTTGGCGACTGCAATTTGCTAAGAACAGAGCTAATTAATTGCAGAGGCAGTTAAATGAGTGCTTTTATATGAGGAACACAACAATCCTATAATCTTTCCTGGGTCGTCCGGGGCACCTCAGGAGAGGGTTTTGATGTTTCCTAGTCATGTTACTTCTGCTTTGTTAGGGGTTATCCCCTCTTGTCCCACGAAACTGGAACACAGCAGATGCAGAGGCATCAAACAAAAAGGTCTGCACACGAGTCCCCATCCATGTCTTTACTGCCTCTCAGCAGACAGTTGCTGAGTTTCCCTGTGATTACCATTCAGCCCTGAATGCATTTCTCCCAGAAGATTCCACGAAGAACACTGCTTTTCAAAATGTATTCAGGCCTGGGAGCTTTCTGAGGGCTCTCTGGAAGGAGATGGTATTTATCGCCAGCCAACTCTCTCTGCTGCTACGTTTTAACATAGCTGGCTCTGCTTGCTTTCACGGGGATGCCTGACTTTTCCAACTATGTCAAGAAAAATTAGCTTCATCTAACCCATGATTATAGAGGCATGAGTTCAACCACTCCCCAAAAACGGTGTTGGAGTAAAATTCTTTCCTTGATCAAAACTTGTCTTTGGTTAAGACCATGTAATAACAAAGTTAGTAATGCTAATAGCAACAATAATGACGATACTAACGGTTACATTTGTTGAATACCTATAATGTGCCCCCAACATACAACTCCTTCGAGCTGCAAAAATAACCTTGCAACATGGGAATGACTACCAGCAGTTTATAGACAAACACACCAAAACTCAGAAAGGGGACCTGGCTTGTCCAACATTATCCAGCTAATATGTGGCAATGCCACGATTTAGACCCACAGCCTGCAAACTAATTGATCTGACTATGTTTATGTCTCTCCGCTTGTTTCTTCCCAGCTGGATTCATACCAGAAGTTGAAAGGAATTCCTGGCTCAGCTTTAAATTTACTAAGGGGGCCTGGGTGTGGCCCTTCCCTCTCTGGGCTTCAGCGACCTTCAGCATTAGAGGAAATTCTGGAAGGTTGCTCCTTAACCTCTGTCCCTGCTGGGCTCAGGCAGGGTTTGGAAACTTGGGCATTGCAAAGCATCTGTTGAGGGTTTTTTGTAGTCACATTAGTTCTTACCAACCTCAGATTTCTGTGGTTAAATCCAGAGTAATAATAATAATAATACAGTTTGATGCCATGGTTAAGAGTTCAAGCTTTGAACTCGACAGTCCTGGGATCCAATCCTAGCCTTTTTACCTGCATCTGTAACCTCAAGGGTGACACTCAATCTCTCTGGGCCTCCATTTTTCTCTGTAGGATGTGGATAAAAATGCTAACCACATTCAAGTACAATGAGACGACTTATATCAAGTCTTCGGCACATAACCGGTACTCATACTATGTTTTTTTTTTTTTTCTTAGTGCAGTCCATCCACGGATATCACTATTCTTGGGACTGTCTTAGTAAACTGGGGACAAGTCTCATCCCATCACTGCTGTGCTTGAAATCTTCCAAGGTTCCCTTGATGGGACAAAGTCCTGGATCCTGGATATGAAATCAAGGCCATTCCTGACCCAGCCCATCCCACATCCCACCTTCAGTCCCTCCTTATGTGGTCAGCGCCCATCTCTCTCCTTGCCTCCACTCATCACTGCTACCCGACTCCCAGGCCACCTGGCACATGCAGTTTTCTGCCAGAATGTTCCTCTCTGCACCCCTGAAAACCTGTTTTCACCCCCATCTTACTTACTTGGATCAGAAAGTCTCTACACAAGAGAAGCCTCATGCACTAGGTAGGGGGCCCTCAGAAATGTTTTCTTTTACCAGGAACAAAGTCTGTGAGGATACACACTGTTAGGAGTTGAGTTGTGTCCCCCCCTGCAACCCCGCCAAAAGATATATCGAAGTCCTAATCATCTTCAGAATGTGTCCTTATATGGAAGTAGGGTCACTGCAGATGTAATCAGTTAATTTAAGATGAGTTTATACTGAAGTAGGGTGGACCCCGATCCAATATGATTGGTGCGTTTGCACGAAGATGGCTGTGTAAAGACACAGGAGGGGACAACACCATGTAACAATGAAGGCGTTACATGACCGCAAGCCAAGGGATGCCAAAGACTGGCAGCAAAGAATCAGATGCTGGAAAAGGCAAGGAAGGATTCCACTGCAGTTTGCAGAGGGAGTGTGGCCATGCCTATGCCTTAATTTCAGACTTCTGGCCTTTACAGTTGTGACAAAGAGTTTCTGTATTTTTAAGCCACCCAGTTTGTGGCATAGTTGGCCCTCTGGATTCTCAGGTCTGCATCTGCAGATTCAACCAATGGTGGATAGAAAATATATGTATTTTTTAATTCCAGAAAGTTCCAAAGAGCAAAACCAGAATTTGCAGCCCACCAGCAACTATTTGCATAGCATAACACTTACATCGTGTTTACAACAATTTACATTAACAGTTACATTATATGAGGTATTATAAGTAATCTAGTGATGATTTAAAGTATATGGGAAGATATGCATAGATTATATACAAATACTACACCATTTTGTATAAGGGACTTGAGCATCCATGGATTTTGGTATCTGTCAGGGGTCCTGGAACCAGTCCCCCATGGATGCCGCTGGACAGCTGTACTTTGTTACAGCAGCCCTAGGAAACTAATACATATAGCAACATTATTTTCTACTGATTTTTCTAATTACTTACTCTACACCTTCTGCATTTTTGCAACTAAGATATATGCTATTTGTTTTCAAATTATACATGGTTGGTTATTTTAAAATTGAAATAATACAGAAGTGTGTAGAATAAAAATTAATGCCTTCCCATAATCTAACCTCTTGGTAATAACTCGTTTACATATTAATTAAATATTTATTACCTACTCCATCCCAGAGTAAGCATTGTGGACACATTAGTCAAAAGAGAAATGTTTTTGTGTACATGGGTAAACTTTTGTTTTGCTTTTTCTAAATGTCTAAATTTGCTATGAGCATTCATTACTTTCATAGTCAGAAAAGAATAGAGATAGAAAATGAATGAATGAAATTTTAGGTGGGATGAATGAGGAAGAAGTCTTCAGGAAACAAACGTACCACACTCTCTTCCCCTTGGCTCAGGGGAGGAGGAGGGAAGTCTGACATTTCTCCTAAATGAGTCGGCCACCAGCTTGCAGGTTTATCTACCCAGAACCCCAGAGTGCCCTTAGGGATACCATGGTGCTAGGAGCTTGATCTCTAGTGACAGACAGACCTGGGTTCAAGTCCCAGCTCTGCCCTCTCTGCCCCATACTAGCTGTGTAGCTGAGGTGTTTACCCTTAAATTGACTCCGTATACTCATCTGTAAAATGGAAATAATAGTACCAACCATCACTAGACTATCTCTGAGATTTCTTCCAGCTCTAAAGCTGCCTGACTCTGAGTCTTCCTCTCAAAAGGGGGGTCTCTTCTTAAGCAAAATGAAGGGGAACTTTAATGTTCCTGGTCTTTTAGGATCAAGAAATTCCACAGTCAAAACTCCACTTCTTCTGCATGACTCCTCTCAACTCTCATTTCCTTCAGTAGTGAGTTTTATTTGGAGTTTGTTATGAACTGAATGTTTGTGTTTCCTCCCCTGCCAAATTTATATGTTGAAATCTAATCCCCTGTGTCATGGTATTTGCAGGTGATTAGGTCATGAGGATGGAGCCTTCATGAATAGGATTAGTGCCCTTATAAGAAAAGGCCAAAATGCTAGCTCACTTTCTTTCCATCATGTAAGGACAGAGTAAGAAGTTTGTTTTCTATGAACCAGGAAGAGAGACTGCACCAGATGCCAAATCAGCTAGCACCTTGATTGTGGACTTATCAGCCTCCAGAACTGTGAGAAATAAATTTCTGTTGTTGATAAGCCATCTAGTTTACAATATTTTGTTATAACAGCCCAAGCTAAGACAGGGTGAAATCATCCAAGTGATGGTCGACACGTTTCTCCATATATTTGAAGACAACAAAACCAGAAAGTGTCTTTCTACCTAGTACCATATTTACCTGGAACAGAAAGATAGAAAGGGTGAGTTCTAAACATTGACTCCCTGTGAGGCCTTTGGCTGGGTGCTACAGACACAAGGATGAACTTCAGAGTACAGTGGAGAGAAGGGGTTAAATGTAAACAAACAAGTAACTACAGCACAGAGTGGCAAGGGCTCTGGTAGATATGTTGTGAGCTCCAGATGAGATGAGTGATGAACTCTCCCTAGTGAGGGATGTGAGGAGTCTGAGAAAAGTCCACATAGAAGGGGGTATGCAAGCCCGGTCTTGAGTGATATAGCTAATGTGGATATGGCACCTGCCATAGGCCAAGGCAGGGGTTTCATTTAGTGAGTGTTACCTCATCTCATCTCATCTTATCTCACAACAGTCCTCTAAGGCAGGTACCATGGTTATCTTCACTTTCTGGAAGAGTCTGTCTTCTGCCATTTGCCAGATGTGTATTTTCTCAAGACTTTGCAAGTTTGGGGCTAGACTAAATTGCTTAGGAATATTAGTTATCTATTGTACATAAGAAATTACCAGAAATTTAAGAGTTTAAAACAACACACATTTATTAGCTCAGTTTCTGTGGGTCAGAAACCTGGGCACAGCTTAGCCGGGTCCTCCAACCCTGATGTCTCACTAGGCTGTGTGATTAAGGTGACCAGGGCTGTGGTCATACCAAGGCTCAACAGGGAGTGGATTCCGTTTCAGGCTTTTGAGTGGCCATGAGCCTATCGGCTTCCTCAGTGCCTGGCTGCATGGCCTCTCCACACGGCAGCTGGCTTCATCAGAGCACATAGTCAGGAGGGCAAGACAGAGTCCCAGTGCGACAGAAGACACAATCTTTTATAACCTACTCTCAGAAGTGACATCATCATTTTTGCTGCATTCTGTTGGTTAGATACAAGTCACTGAGTCCAGCCCACACTCAAGGGGAAGGAATTACACAGACTATAAATACCAGGATGCAGTCATCACTGGGGATCATTTTACATACTTGGGACAATTGAAAAGAGGCTGAGCTCAGCCACCAGGAGATCAGTCAGTCCTCTTCTCCAGGTCACAGGAAAAAAAGATGTGTGTGTGTATACATGTACCCATATATGTGTACATATGTGTATATGCACTCACATATATCATGAGTACATGTGCATGTATAAATATATATATGAATATACATGTACATATATGCTTGTATATGTATATATATGCATGTCTACGTGATATATACATACACATGTATATATACATATGTGTTTACATACAGGACATGTGAGTGTGTGGGTGTAATTTTCTTACAGAACATATTTTGAAGGAAACAAAATTATAGCCTGAATATGAAGGAAAGGATTGGCAATAGGAATGAGAGATGGTCAGAACCCTATTTTAGGACTTTATACCCTGAATTTTGATCCTAGCAGATTGTTTTCCTAGGTCAGTTTCCAGAAGGGTAACTACGCCAAGGAAGGAGGGTAAGTGGGTGAAAGCTGAGATGGGAGCTGAATGGGGGCTCGAGGGGCAGGGGGCAGGGAGGAAAGACCAAGCAAACCGGAGCTGGAAATTCCTTCCAGACTTAATAATCCAGGGCATCATTAGTAACCAAAGCAAGACTTCAGAACATATGTTTTGTGTTGACAGCAGACCCTTAATTAAAACAGCCCCGGTGAAGAACAGCCTGATTAAATGAAAAGTGGTGCTTAAAGAACAATTTGACTGTCGACTGACATGGGTTGGCAGAGGGTGGCGAGTTACCCCTCTGGTTCTCCAGTCCTCCAAGGGGACCAGGAACTCTGTTCCCTCCCTGTGAGTCAGGCAGTGTGCTGGGCCATTTCACAGCCCCTGTGTCACTGACTCCTCAAAATCAATTTCATTTCAATTTCAGAGATTTGACAACTCAGCCGGAGAAGCAAGATGATTTGCTGGAGGCGCCCAGCTAGCTAGCGTGGTCATAGCCGTAAATTCAGGGGGGGTCCTCAGCGTAGCTTTCACTCATGCACAATCCTGGTCGTTCTAATGAATCAGAATGTCTTGTCAGTTATAAAAACCATATGCCTCCCCTATGCATTCCTTCTTGGAAAACCAGTGGTTTTAGGTACCCTCGGGTTGCTCCAGGGCACAGCCAGCCTAATGTCTGCATTCCATCCAGGTCTAGAAAACACTGGGGCAGGCCTCGGATGCTCTGTGCAGTTGTCCGCCTGCATTTCCAGGAAGTGACAGAGTTGTGGGTGTCGGGACTGGGCACAGGGAAAGCCTGGTCCGTGACACAGCTGAAATCACCTTCAGAGTCTATGAAAGAAACCACTTCCCGGGAAAATGAAGACGTTTTCCGCGGGAATGAGGTTGTCTCAGGAAACAAATCCATTCCAACTGTGGTTTGTGGGTGGAGGTTTTAGGGGAAGGGCAGAGAATCTGATCCTCCCTAGGACACTGCTGCAGCTTCACTTTTGGGGTCCCCCAGAGATGCACACACACACTGGGAAGACCCATACCCCAACTAGACACCCAACTCTTTGTTTAGAAGAATAACAGCTAGCATGGACTGAGGGATTACTCGTGTCCCATCATTTAATTCTCCCAAGAATCCTATGAGACGATACTCTTATTAGCCCCACCTCAACATTACCCTTTCTTGGTGTTTTTAGGGCAAAGATAATATTTACCTTAGTAAAAGAGGAATTTATTATTCTAAATGATCAACTTTCATAGGTGACGTGAAAACCAGAGTTAGAATTTGAGAGACCCATCTGGCCATCATTTGCTTCCATGGAGGGCTGGGACAGTCAGCCCATTGGTCTCTCTAGAATTGTCCTCCCTCCCACGGCTAATTTGACAGCCTCCCTGTTAATACCCTATGACTTTCCTCTCTCACTCCTGGTTGTAGCTGATCGTTCCCAAGGTGGTCATCTGATCCAGCCGGACCAATGAATGCCTTCCCTGGGATTTGGGCTTGGGATCAGAAAACATGCCAGTCATTCTCTGAGGGCTGAAATTGTGGCATTAAAAACCTCAGGCCAGGGCTTCCCTGATGGCGCAGTGGTTGAGAATCTGCCTGCCAATGAAGGGGACACGGGTTCGAGCCCTGGTCTGGGAAGATCCCACATGCCACGGAGCAACTAGGCCCGTGAGCCACAACTACTGAGCCTGCGCGTCTGGAGCCTGTGCTCTGCAACAAGAGAGGCCACGATAGTGAGAGGCCCGCGCACCGCGATGAAGAGTGGTCCCCGCTTGCCGCAACTAGAGAAAGCCCTCGCACAGAAACGAAGACCCAACACAGCCAAAAATAAATAAATAAATAAATAAATAAAGTTTAAAAAAATTAAAAAAAAAAAAAAAAATCCTCAGGCCACGTCACCATGCATCCTACCTCAGGAGAGCCAGTCTGCAGTAAGAGAGAATAAAGCTGCCTATAGAGAAAAACCAAGAAATGAGGCAGAAACAGTGTTCTGCAACATTCCATGCCCTGGTTCTGATTGTGCCTGACCCAGCTGAGTAGTTGTCCTTCCTGAGGCTTGGTTCTTCAGCCCTTCCTTTGATTCATGTGCCAGTAAGTCCTCTTTTTACTTAATTGTTGGGTTTCTGACACTTGTAATCAAGAGTCCTAACCAACACACATATAAGTGGGATTTCCCTTGGGGGCAGATCCAGTCCCACTGAAAGATGGGGAAAGTTTCTGAGGCTTCAGCAGTCCCTTAGTTCCTGTGTGACCATGCGGAGGCCAACCCAAGGTTTAGGACAGAGAGAAAAAAGCCATCATGATGAGCTGACTTCATAAGGGCCACTGTGGTGGCCAGAAAGACAATCTCTGTGTTCTAGTCAATTCACGCTATGTTAGAACACCAAAACCCACAAAGCAGGTCCAGCTTTCAGGCACAAGTCTGAGAAATTCAATGAGAAAGGTAAACCATTTTATCTCGTGATTCCCTCATGAAGCTGAAAAGACTAATCAATTTAATGAGGGGAATCCAGCCTAGCAGTAGGTGACACGGTAGCTGGGAATGCAGGCTTCGGGCAGACAGCGTGTAGCTGGGTCCTGGAACCACCACCTGAGGCTATGAGGTGATATTAGCCCCACCTCTACATTACCCTTTCTTGGTGTTTTTAGGACAATGATAATATTTACCTTAGTAAAAGAGGAATTTATTATTCTAAATGATCAACTTTCACAGGTGAAGTGAAAACCAGAGTTAGAATTTGAGAAACCCACCTGGCCATCATTCGCTTCCATGGATGGTTTGGGAAAGTCTGCATCTGGAAAGTGCAGGGAATAATAATCCTAGTTTGGTAGACACACCATGTGGGGAGATGAGCACTGCGTGTGCGACATTGCCTGGACCCTCAAAGGTTTCCGTGGAGCGACCCTCATGGATGTGTCTGGAAACAAGCACAACCACCAGGGAGCAAGGTCGTAAAGTGCTGTACACCTTGGCCCCCTTGGAATATTACAAGCTCATTACCATATTAAAGGCACTGAGAAGTCCTACATCAGACACTTGTTTTATCTATGTTTAAGCTGGTGTTTCCCAAATTTATTTGACCACAGAGTCTCTTTTTTTTCTCTTTTTCCATATAACACACTTTCAGGATAGCCTAAGGATCTAATATCTCATCTGAGCTAATGCTGCCTCAGAGCAAAAACAAATAATTTTACCAACAAATCAGCTATGGAAATCCCACCTGTCCCAACTTCTTAAACTGTTACACTAGTCTGATTTTTCCCTCATGGATTCATGTGACTTACTCGACATTCATATAATAAAACGATGGGTAAATTATATATCTGCCTTTATGTACTGAGGGAAAAATTAAGTCACTTTGATTTGGGGAAATTTCTACCCTAAGTCACCATGCTAGGAATCCAAGCAAACACTCAAACCAATTTTTATCTGCACTGGTTACTAAGAAACTGAATGTTTAGAGAAATTAACTGATAGTAAAATTACCCATAAGTGAATCTGCACAGTGCAGCTTACCTATAACAAATTCACAGCTTGGGGCAGGTAGATGCATGAGAAATGACTGTAGAAGGAAGGACAAGATTTGTCAGTTTCAGCTCTGACTTTACTGGCTCTGACCTTGGGCCAGTCATGTCACCTTTCTTTGACTTGGTGGTCTCTTCTGATCGTTGGGAATAATAATGGCAATCGCTCCCTCCGTCAGCCATTATGATTATCAGGTGAGAGTGTGGGTGTGAAGATGTTTGGTTCAGCAGGAAAACCCTGTAACCTGCAACCCAAATTATATTAAATGTGGGACTTCCCTGGTGGCACAGTGGTTAAGAATCCGCCTGCCAATGCAAAGGACATGGGTTCGAGCCCTGGTCCGGGAAGATCCCATATGCTGCGGAGCAACTAAGCCCGTGAGCCACAACTACTGAGCCTGCTCTCTAGAGCTCGCGAGCCACAACTACTGAGTCCACACACCACAGCTACTGAAGCCTGTGCACCCTAGACCCGCTTGCTGCAACTACTGAGCGAACATGCTGCAACTCCCGAAGCCCGCGCACCTAGAGCCTGTGCTCCGAAACAAGAGAAGCCACCGCAATAAGAAGCCCGTGTGCCGCAACAAAGAGTAGCCCCTGCTTGCTGCAACTAGAGAAAGCCCACGTGCAGCAACGATGACCCAACGCAACCAAAAATAAATAAATTGATTAATTAATTAAATGTGTTCTGTGCCATATCAAAATAGTATAATGTAATGAAAGTTTTGTGGACAACGTGTGTATGTAACAGGGATGGGCAAACTTTTTCCATAAAGAGCTACATAGTAAATATTTTAGGCTCTGCAGGAAAAACGGTCTCTGTCACAACAACTCAACTCTGCCACTGCAGAGTGAAAGCAGCCACAGAGAATAATGTAAATGAATGGATGTGGCTGTGTGCCAATAAAACTTTATTTATAAAAACAGGCAGCCAGCCAGGTTTGGCTCATGAGCTGCAGTTTCCCAAACCTCGGTGTGGAACCTTGTGTAATCCACAGCTTGCAAAAAATAAAAACTGAATCATGTGAGGAATATGAGCTTATTGTGGTACTTAAAGAATGAATTTTCCTTTAATATTACAGTCTTCATTTTACAATGAGTGAAATAGGCATCTTCTACTAAACTAACCATGTTCTAATAAGATTCCAGGGATTGTCATGGGATTTCTACAGGCAGTAAAATTGTGGATCCCTGGGAACAGCTTTCAATTCCCACTTCCTTTGCTTCAAATTCCAACTCTGTAGGGGTCCTTGGGACCTTTCCCACATCATAGTTTTGTGGGAGGAGGGGCCTACATGCCATTCCAGAACCGCTGTCTTAGAATTATGCAGCGCGGACTCCGCCTTTTGTCTGCTGTAACTTGATGATCTCACAGAAAAGCACACGCTCTATCAGTGACTCTCAACCGGGGCTGATTTTGTCCCCCCAGGGGACATTTGTCAATGTCACAACTGGGGGCTTGCCACTGGCATCAAGTGGGTAGAAGCCAGGGATGCTAATAAACACCCTACAATGCACAGGACGGTCCCCACTGCAACAAAGAACTATCCGGTCCAAAATGTTAATAGTGCTGAGGCAGAGAAACTCTGCTCTATATTAATAGACTTTATTGATTAATATTATAATTTACAATATAATCATATATAAGATATAATGAATAATGTTGACTTATTATTATTACGTTTAACTCGAATAACCATTTGTTTACGTATTCACGTTTTTTGTGTCTCCCTTTGTAATGAAAAGGAGTTGTATTTTCTCCAGATGCTCTTCATAAGTCGGGGGGTGGAGGCGTGCCTCAGTGTGAGCCCAGCCCACTTTGCAATAAACGCCACACAGAAAAAACAGAGGGCAAGGAAGGAGGAAAATGGCATGGTTAATATTGATTCATTTTGTATATTATGAACTTTGATGTGAATTATATGACATAATATACCCCCCTATTCCTCCTGGGTCTGAGTTAATGGGAAAACAAATGCCCAAGGAGCTGAAAATGATTTATTTGTAAGCATGCGTGATAACATGTTTTTCTTCTCTTTCCCTTCCTTAATTTTACAAAAAAATTAAGTTTAATATTAGTAATAAGGGGATGAAGAGAGGGAGAGGGGAACGTGTTCTGGAGTCTTTTAAAATGTAATACAAAGACCACAGTGATTATAAATAGTACTAGTAATAATAGTAATAAAATGAATTCTATTTTTTCTCAACATTTTTTGAGAACTGTTCTAAGCACTGTGACAGGCAGAGACAACTTTTGAATGTCGTCTCTTCGAGCCTCACAGCATCCCGGGGAGGTCACTACCACCATTATTTTAAAACGTTAATGACTTGCCCAAAGTCATACAGTCTTCTAACAGTGACAGGAGAGGTAACCTCAGACAGTCTGGCTCCGATCGTTAACTCTTAACCCCATCTTTGTAGTGATCTGTCTCCACGTGTCCCCATCCCCACCCCAGGAGTCTCAAAGTTCTTGTTTATAGTCCCTGAAGGGCCCCGGGACCAAGCCTCACTTACAGCCAGACGCGGTAAGCCCCTGACTTACTCGAATTGAATCAAAACCAGATTTTGCCTCGGCTTAAGGGGAGCTTCCCGACGGCAGCCGCGCGGGGGCGCGCTGGAGCCAGCAGCTCGGCGCACCGCGGAGGAGGCGCTGGACCGAGGACCAGAAGAAGCCCCGAGCGAGCTAGTGGGAAGGAAACCTCGGGATGGGAGGGGGGATGGGGGGCCGGGGACGCCTGCCGACGGGAGGAGGAGCCGCCGTCTTACTCAACACATTATCGCATGTTTTCTGCCTTGCTAAGACAATATTATTCCATCAGGGAGATGGCTGTAACCACTTAATTAAGTCTCTCTTGTTGAAACAGAGTGGTGACTTCAGTAATTGCCCGTTTAAATGGCATGGAAATATGTGCTCCGCAGGCGCAGACACTGGGCTGATCCCCGACGTCTTTCCCGCTGTCCCTGTGTGCTGGAACTGACACCAAGGGCTGGTCTTAATTTTGAACTGGGGAGGGGGTGGGGGGTGAGGGCGGGTTGTTCTGCAGGCCTGTTCATTTCTTTCCAGAGAGTTCTTTCCTCTTCGTAAGCCCCCTGCTTGCAGGCCCCCATGCTCCCGGTAGACCAGTCTTCCGAATCAGAGTCTGCAGCCATCTCTAGAGTGACTGCCTATTTGTTCACAGCTGTATCTCCAGCACCTAGAACTACTCCCAAAATTGCCCTCCATCAGTCCCTTCTCCATCCCCATGGGCTCAGCATAAGATCTCACAAAATGCTCAATAGATACATCAATATCTCCCAGTTTTATCTGATGACAAAAATCAGCCTGGGCCACTCACTCAAGCACAAGTTTCTCAGCCCTGGGAAATTCTGATTCTACAGGGCTGGAAAGGGGCAGTGGCTCTACTTTAACAAGCATCTGGGAGCTCCCAATCTGGCAAGTGTGGAAACTCTGCCTTTACCAACAGCCTCCTTCCCCCGACGTCCACCCCACCAACCCTGCTGAGCCTGCAACCTGCTTCCAGGTGCCAGACCCCACCCTCCGGTCCTTCCTTCCGGCCAGATGCTGCAGTGATTTTTTAAAAGCAGAAATCCATCCCTGTCACTTTCCTACTGAAACCATTCAGCAGCCCCTCTTTGCCTAGCCAAGAGGAGCTGTGAGAATAATGGCCACAGGCACAGCTGCTGAAGCTACGACATGGGTTAAAATATTAAGCTCTGGGGCATTGGGGACAGCAAGTTAGACTCTAAATATCGAGAAACCATAGATAAGAAGAGTTCCTTATAAGATTATCTCAGGGTTTCTCAGCCTCTGCACTCTTGACATTTGGACAGGATAATTCTTCATTGTGGGGGGCTGTCCTGGGCATTATGGGATCTTCAGCAGCCTCTGTGTCCTCTACCCACTAGATGCCAGCAGCACCTCCTCACCAGCTGTGACCATCAAAACTGTCTCCAGACATTGCCAGATGTTTCCTGGGGTCAAACAGTTCCCTGCCCCCATTGAGAACCACTGGATTCTTATAAAGATTAAATAAGAAAATGTATGGAAAGCACTTACCCCATGCCTGGCACAGAAAACTTCAAGAATATCCATGATTTACCTCTAACCTGCCACTGTAGGCTTTTCTCCTGTCCATTTCTCACCTTCACCTTGAACTATGCAGTGTCCCCTGAGTACTTTCACCCCATCTCTACCTGGAGTTGGGTGCCCTCTTTTCTTAACATTTATCCCACTGTGTTGTACTTGTCTTTCTTTTCCATTGCTTTCTTATCAAGACTATGGGCAACCTGAGAATAGAGGTGATGTTTCATTCTCTGTGTCCATTATACCTGTCACATTGTAATAATAATCGCTGTCATTATTACACTAATAATCGTTGAGCTCTTATGTGCCAGGCACTGTACTAAATAGTTTGTCTGCAACATCATATTTCATCTTCATGACAACCCTGTGGGACTCCTGGCATTATCATTCCTACTTTACAGATGACGATACTGAGACACAGAGAGGTAAGTAACTTGCCCAAAGTCACACAGCTAGTAAGGACTCAGACCCAGCTCCATCTGGCTCCAGAGCCCAAGCTGTAAACCAGGGCTTAGCAAACTTTCTCTGCAAAGGGCCAAGTAGGAAATATTTTTGGCTTTATGGAGCTTGCAGTCTCTGTCGTAACTGCTCTAACTCTGCCTTAGTAGCACAAAAGTGGAAATATATAAATGAGTGACCACAGCTGTGTATCAATAAACCTTTACTTATGGAAACTTAAACTTTAATTTCCTATTATTTTCATGTGTTACAAAACATTCTTCTTTTGATTTTTTTTCCAACCATTTAAAAATGTAAACACCATTCTAAGCTCATCAATGATGCAAAAATAGGTGGTGGGTCAGATTAGGCCTGAGACTAATTTGCCAACCCCAGCTCTAAATCAATGCACTCAAAAGGAAATCAGTGAGACCACAGACACTAGAGAGACCATAGACCAGGAGGACCACAGACACCAGAAATTCAGGCTCCTGCTTTCCCAGAACCAGAGGCTAGTGCTACCTCAGTGCTGTCTTTGGCCCTTTTCAAGAGCAGCAGTAATTACAAACTGTGGAGAGTTGTGTGTACATCCCACACAGACGTGGGCATATAACACTTAAGTCTCGCAAATCCAGAGAGACACAGCAAACATCCTTTACCTCTAGATGCTGGAAGGGCTTCCTGGCATCACTCAGCATCATCTCTCATCTCAGCTACAGAGGACCTTCTGCATTAGGAGACATTCGGCCACAGGAATTTTTGCATGGTCATTCCTCCAATGCCCAGATGCAGTTGTGCAAATCACAAAGAGATACAGAAATGGTCAGGCCAAGAGACAGTCCCATGGAGGGAACTCTGGATGTTCATGGCAGAAAGGTTCTATACTTTAAACACTGAACCTTGGAAAACTTGCAGGCAAAGCCTTGATAATTATTACAGGCCCTTATATAATATAGTCAAGAAGCCAAAATGGTAGATGGTAGGGCAACAAGAAACTAAAATTAAAATAATAACAACAATAATTGAGATAACATTTATGAAGTGCTCCCTATACACCAGGCCCTTCCTGTATAGTATCTCATTTAATCCTGGGATGCATATATAATCATCATCCCATTTTGCACATGGGGAAACTGAGGAACTGAGGCTTAGTGTTTAAGTTAATTGCCCAAGATCACATGTTAATATGGGGTGAAGCAAATTTTAAACTCCCTGAGAGGACTTCAGCACTAGCCCTCCAATAGTTACTTCTCACTACAATGGCATGCATGGTCTTTTTTATTCTGGCAATCCTTGTCCTTCTAAAGGTAATCTCATTGCCTTGTTTTGTCTACCTCCCCTGCTCTAGGAGAACACAATATGCCTTCTCTGGGTTTCCATAGAATGCTGTCCATTCAAGAACTAAGGCATCTATCACATTGCCTTGTAGCCCTGTCTGTACAACCTCTGTCTCCAAAGCCACCTGAGGGCAGGCACTGTCCCTTTACCATTTGTTACCTCAAACTCCAGCCAGTGGCCAAGCTTCTAAAACTTTGTAAAGGTGAATTTAATTGAGTGGTTTTAAGACTATAAGGTTTTCCTTCATGTTTTCATTATGAACTCATTAGTAAAAAGAAACAAGTTAGTGATACACACAACTTAAATGAATCTCCAGGAAATTAGGCTGAGTGAAAACAGCCAGTCTCAAAGGGCCTCATACCATATGATTCCATTTTTTATAACATTCTTGGAACAACGCAGTTATGGAATTGGAGAACATATTAGTGGTTACCTGGAATTGCTGTTGGGGGGATAGTTGGCAATGGGTATTGCTATAGAAGGGCAACATAAGGGATGTTTGTGTTGATGGAAGTCTTCTGTATCTTGACTGTATCAATGCTGTATCCTAGTTATGATACTGTATTATGATTCTGCAAGGTAATATCATTGGGGAAAATTGCATATTTTTTTACAACTGCATGTGAATCTACAGTTAACACAAAGAAAGAGTTTACTATAAAAAGTCATTTATGTGGTGACATAGTGAAAACTGTGGAATAGGGAGCTCCAAAAGTACATCCTTTCAAAAAGCAACAATAAACTGGCAAAAACAAAACAAAACAAAAAACTGTCAGAATCAACTTTACCAGAACTCTGGAAACTAATCCAAAGTTTATAGTGACCAAGTGAATGCTTAATAAAGACAAAACCAGCTAATCTTGGTAAGACAGCTTTGTGGCATTTTAACTTACCATGGCTCCATCCCCTTTTCCAATTCAGTAGCAGCTTTGGAGACAACAGCCTATTATAGGTTCCTGGTACCAGATAGAGCAGAATGGACCTAAATGAACTTTGATTGTTTGTTTTGACTTGTCTGGTGGCTCCCTGAAGGACTGTTCAAAGGGCTTTCCTTTATTTCACCTAATTCAGAACTATTCTAGCTGAGGTGGCTATCAGGTAGAGGGGAGTGTTTGTCAAAAATATTTGAAGTATTAACCACGGCCACATGGGACAAGGGATAACAACTGGGGCAAACATAGACTAACCAAAAAGTTTGGGAAGAAAGGCTGAGGGAAGAAATGCCTTGGGGAATAAGGACTTTGAAAAGTTGCAACACATTCCTGGGAATCTAGAAGGTCACATGCATGCCTGGGGTGGGGCACATGATCAGAAAAGATCTGAGAAGTCCATTAGCTCTCACCTCTGGCTGACCTTCAGGCTCTTCATAATTAGGAACTGAAAACTAAGGCAGAATTATAAACTGCCTCGATGAATGTTAAAGATGTTGACCAACATACATGGGTGCAGAGCCCATCAGCAAAGACTGGGAATTTTGGTGGGTTTTGTTTGTCTGTTTTTTGGATCCAATCATTTTTTAAAATCTCTATTAAATTACTAGCTGACTAAATGGAACAGAGATTTCAGTGGTCACACATAACAAAGACTACAGACTTTGCAAAATTAGTTCAGAAGATTCACTAAAAAAATAAACAACAACAATAAGTGGCAACAACAAACGCTGGGGAAGGGGGAGAATCTGACTTGCTGAGTTGCCACATTAAAGGTTCAACAAAAAAATTTTGTTGTTGTTGACAAAAAATTACAAGGCATGCAAAGAAACAAGAACAAGTGGCCCATACAAAGAAAAAAAAAACACCCAAATTAATAAAAACTGTTCCTAGCAAGCCCACATATTGGACTTACTAGACAAAGACTATAAATCAACTATTTAAAATATGCTTAAGTGGAAAACAGGTAAAGAACTGAAGGAAACCATGAGAATGGTGTCTCGTCAAATAGATAGGCATTATAAAAACGAACCAAATAGGAATTCTTGAGTTGAAAAGAACAATAACTCAAATGAAAAATTAACTTGAGAGATTCAATGGCATATTTGAGCAGGCAAAAGAATTAGCAGACTTGAAGATCAGCCAATTGAGATTATTCAGTTGGAAGAGCAGAAAGAAAAAAGAATGAGGAAAAATAAACAGAGTTTAAGAGACCTTAAGAGTTTACGACACCATCATCCATATCAACATATGTTAATGGGAGTCCCAGAATGAGAGGAGAAAGAGAAAAGAATCTTTGAAAAAATAATTTCCAAAACCCTTTCCAAGTTTGTTGAAAGACATGAACCTACATTTCCAAGATGCTCCAAGAACCTCAAGGAGGGTAAACTCAAACAGATCCACAGTGAAACACATTATAATCATCCTATTGAAAGCCAAAAATGAAGAGAAAATCCTGAAAACATCAAGAGAGAAATGACTCAGCATGTTATGCTGTATGAGGAATCCTCAATAAGATTAAAAGCTGATTTCTCATCATAAATCATGGAGCCCAGAAGACAGTTAAATATCATTTAAAGTTCTGACAAAAAAAAAAAAAAAAACTGTCAACCAAGAATTCTCTATCTGGCAAAACTATCCTTCAAAAATGAAGGTGAGGGCTTCCCTGGTGGTGCAGTGGTTGAGAATCTGCCTGCCAATGCAGGGGACACGGGTTTGAGCCCTGGTCTGGGAAAATCCCACATGCCGTGTAGCAACTGGGCCCATGAGCCACAACTACTGAGCCTGTGCGTCTGGAGCCTGTGCTCTGCAACAAGAGAGGCTGCGATAGTGAGAGGCCCATGCACCGCAATGAAGAGTGGCCCCCACTTGCTGCAACTAGAGAAAGCCCTCACACAGAAACGAAGACCCATCACAGCCAAAAATAAATAAATAAATTTATAAATAATAATAATAATAATGAACATATGTTTCATCTGTAAAAATATTAAAAAAAAAAAAATGAAGGTGAAATCATTCCCAGAAAAACAGAAACTGAGAGAGTTGTCACTAGGAAACTTGCTGTATAAGAAAAGCTAATGTAAGTCCTTCAGGTTAAAATGAAAGTACACTACACAGTAAGTCAAATCCCTACAAAGAAATAAAGACAACTGTAAAGGTAACAATGGAGGTAAATATAAAAATTGGTATTAATGTATTTCTGGTTTGTAACTCCTATTTTTTTTCCTGTATGATTTAAAGGACAACTACAAAAAATAATAATTATAAATTTCTATTGATGGGAATACAATGTATGAAGATGTAATTTGTAACAATAACAACATAAAAGGGAGATGCAGAGCTACACAGGAGCAAACTTTTGTATACTATTGAAAATAAGTAGATATTAATTCAAACTAAATTGTTATAAATTAAGATGTTAATTATAATCTTCAGGACAACCACAAAATAATAATAAAAATATTCATATAGTAAGATAAGTGAGAAAGAAATCAAAATGTTGCACTAGAAAATATCTATCTCACACAAAATAAGATAGTAATGGAGTAATTGAGGAATAAAAATATGAAATATATAGAAAACAAATAGCAAATGACAGAAGTAAATTTCTCCTTATCAGTAGTTACTCTAAACGTAAATGGATTAAGCTCTCCAATCAAAATGCATAGATTAGCCAAATGGATTTTTTAAAAAAATGATCCAACTATATACCATCTTCAAGACACTCCCTTTACATGCAGACACTAATATGTTGAAAGTGAAAGGGTGAAAAAAAGATATTCCATGCAAACATAACCAAGACCTGAAGTGGTTATATGAATATCAGACAAAATAGACATTAAGACAAAAATTGTTACAAGAGACCAAAAAGGACATTATATAATGGTAAGAAAGTTCAATCCATCAAGTAGCTTTAACAATTATAAACATATATGCATCTAATAATACAGCACCCAAAATATATGAAGCAAAACTTTCAGAATTGAAGGAAGAAATAGACAATTTAACAATAATATTTGGATACTTCAAACCCCCACTTTCAACAATGAATAGAACAACTAGGCAATAGATGAACAAGAAAATAGAAGACTTGAAAAACATTATAAACCAACTACACCTAGCAGACACATATAGAACACCCACTCAACGACAGGAGAATACACATTCTTTCAAGTACGCATGGAACATTCTCCAGAAAAAATCACATATTAGACCACAAAACAAACCTCAATAACTTTTTAAAAAATATTGACATCATACAAAGTATTTTCTCCAACCACAACAGAATGAAATTAGGAATCAATAACAGAAGGAAATCTGGTACATTCACAAATATGTGGAAATTAAACAACACACTCTAAAATAATCAATGGATGAAAAACTGATGAACTCATAAAAGTGCTAACAAAAGATCAAGATGAAAAAAAACAATTAATTACATGGGACTGAGTGAACTGATGAGGATGAGTATAATTTTTGTGACTTTCTGTCTGAATTAAAAAAAAAAAAAAAAATCCCACAAGGACTCAGAGGCAAAGAATATACAAATCAATTTTCACTGCAAAGTAAAGGAGCTGTTACAGTGGAGGATTACTGGACTGAATGTCAATATTATGACATAGTATGAGTGTGTTTCATGTTTGGTAATTGCAATCATTGTTGTTTTTGTTGTGGTCATCCATGTACAATGCTTGGTGTCAGTCTATTTATCTCTTGTAAAAATAAAATACAGTGTGTGTGTGTGAAAAAAAAAAAAAAAAAATAGCAGGGCAGATTTGGTCTATAGGCCAAAGTTTGCCAACCCTTTTTATAAAGTTATTTGTTTTCCCCTTTAAACTAACTAGTAAAACCAACATTTAATCTAAAAAAAAAATAAAATAAAAAAATAAAATAAAATTGGAAATTAAAAAAAAAAAAAAAAAAAAAGAAAGAAGCTGAGAATAAGAGTAAGAATAAAACGTATATTTCGTGACTAGAAGAGAAGGCGGAAGAAACAATGCTGTGTGTTCATTAAACAATTTTATTCTCCTTTTGAGCACACACACATAAAACATATTTTCAAGTCTCCTTGCATCAAAATGGGACCTTTATTTCTCATCAGAGAGAGTGAGCAGAGTTCTATGTTTCGAGCAGTCAAAAGCAAGTATCCCTTCTCTATGCTCCTGCTTTTCTCTCTCTGCTGCCTGGGTGATGCCGTTGTAACTCTGAAGCCATGCATTCGGCCGCATGATAATGCGTGATAAGCCTCTGAATGACGACATGGAGCAGACCTTACTCACACCCCTCCTCCCACCCCTCCTCCCACCACACGCACAAACTGATCCACATCAGATTGTGAGATGAGAAATCAATAACCTTGTATTATATTTAGCAACTGTGATGTTGAGGTTGTGACAGGAATTAGCACTACTTCCTTGACTAATATAAATGGATAAATAGATCATGTTGTACTTATGTAATGGAATATGAAACAGCAATGTAAATGAATGAATTAATGAATTATAGGTACACACTATATCAAGGGCAAATCTCAGGAGTACGATTACTGAGACTAAAATAAGTAACTAAATAAGCAAACAAGTTTAAGAATAAATGTGGGGAATAAAACAAATTCAATATGGTAGTTATCTCTGAGAATGAAGAAAGGGGTATGAGATTGGGGAGGAAGATCAGACATAACGTTCAAAGACAAAGGTAATGTTTATGCCTTAAATTAGGTAGTCCTTGTTATCATTTTTTTTAAATATATTCACACATTTTATAAAAATCATTTACTATTCATTAATATTTACCTTAAAAAACTTAAAATCAATATAGTTAGCACTAACATTTTTGAGATCACAAATATATACAAGGTAAATGAATAAACAACTTGCCCAAATAATATGGAAATATATACTGAGACTTTTGAAAAAGTCTCTAGTGACAGCATTGGGTGGGCTACACAGAGTTCTGTCTCAGACAAACTTACAGTCAACATGTTGTTCTCTGGACAACTGTTAGGCACCCCAGAAAGTGGCTCTAACAACGAAAACAAATTATTGATATCAAATACACAACGGAAGACTTTGAATAAAGTTAATTCTTAAGCGTGAAGAGGCAATATTTACATTACAAATCATATTTTATAAAACATATGGTTTTAAATATGTATGTATAACAACAAATATAAACAGATATGTAACTGTGGGTCGTGTGATTTTTATACTTTTTTTTGTATTGTTCAGTACTGTTTGAAGTTTTTTATAACGAGCATATGTGTCATTTTTACAAAAACATAAAGTCACTCTCTAAAAAATCAGAAAATACATTGTACTACAATGAGTGTCCTGAAGTAACTCTGCCACTTCACATTCTATATGGCTTAGCTATTGTTACCCTCAAACCTGGTAGCTTTTTTTTTTTCCTTAATAAACACTAGTTGTTTATTACTGCTAAAAAAAAAAAAAAAAAAAAAAGAAGAAATCACAAAAGAAATTAGAAAATATTTTGAGAAGAATGAAAATGAAAACAAAACATACCAAATGTTATGGGATGCAGTGGAAACAGTGCTAAAGGGAAATTTATAGCTGCAAATGACTACATTTGAAAAGAGGAAAGATCTCAATTTAATAGCCAACCTTCCACCCTTAAGGAGCTAGAAAAATAAGAGAAAAATAAACCCAAATCAGATAGGAAAAAGTAAATAATAAAGATTGCAGCACACCTGAAACTAACGCAACATTGTAAATCAACTATACTCCAATATAAAATAAAAATTAAATTAAAAAATATTACGGTGGAGATAAATAAAATAGAGGATAGAAAAGCAATAGAGACAATTAACAAAACCAAAAGTTTGTACTCTGAAAAGATCAACAAAATTTATCTAGACAGACAAATTTTAAAATGAACATTCAAATTACTAAATAAGAAATGAGAGTGGTGACATTACTACTGACCTTATACAAATAAAAGAATTATAAGAAAATAGTATAAACAATTGTATGCCAACAAATGAGATAACCTAGATAAATTGGACAAATTTTTAGAAATGCAAAAATTATCAAGATTGACTCAAGAAGAAATAGAAAATATAAATAGAGCTATAACAACTAAAGGGGTTAAACCAGTAATCAAAAAAAAAAAAAGAATTTACAAGAACAACAACAACAAATTGCAAGACTGGTGAACTCTATCAAACAGTTTAACAACACCAATCCTTCTACTTCCAAAAAGTAGAGATGTAGAGAACAGTCCTAATTCATTCTATGTTGCCAGCATTATCCTGATACCAAAACAGACAAGAACATCATGAGAAGACAACAGACTATTATCTCTTAAGAAGATAGATACAAAAATCGTAAACAAAATCCTAGCAAACCAAATTCAGTAGCATATTAAAGATTATACACCATGGTCTAGTTGGAATTAATCTTAGTAATGGTTCAATATACAACAATCAATCTATGTAATACACCATATGAATGGAATGAAGGGGAAAAAAACAACACCTGATCATCTCAATTGTTGAAGATTAACCATTTGACAAAATCCAACAGTCTTTCATGATGAAAACACACAACAAACTAGAAATAGAAGGAAACATGCTCAACCTGATAAAGGGCATCTATGAAAAACCTACAGTAAGCATTACACTTAATGGTGAAAGACTGCAATTTTCCTCCTAAATTCAGGAAAAAGGCAAGGATGTTCACACTTGCATTCAACACTGACCTGGAGTTTCTAGCTATGGCAACTAAGCAAGAAAAATAAAAGACATTCAGATTTGAAAGGAAGAAGTAAAACTACTTCTATTCACAGAAGACATAGCCTTATATATAGAAAATCTTAAAGAATCCACAAAAAAACTTTTAAAGCTAATAAGCAAATTCAGCAAAGTTACAGGATACAAGATCAACCTACAATAATCAGTTACATTTCTATATACTGGCAATGAATAATCCAAAAATAAAATTAAGAAAACTATTCCATTTATAATAGCATTATAAAATAAAATGTTTAGAAATAAATTTAATCAAGGAGGTGCAAGAGTTCTATACTTAAAACTCTAATGAAAGAAATTAAAGAATAGCTCAATAAGTAGAAAGATAGCCATGTTCATGTATTGGAAGATCAAATACTGCTAAGATGGCAATACTCTCCAAATTGATCTACGGATTCAGTGCAACCCAATTCAAAATTCCAATGACCTTTCTGCAAAAAATAGAAAAATCAATCTTCAAATTCGTGTGGAATTATAAGGAATCTTGAATATGAAAAACAATCTTGAAAAAGATTAATGCAGGGAAACTAACATTTCCCTATTTCAAACAATAACAGACAGTTGGCACTGGCATAACGATAGACATACTAATCAATGGAATAGAATTGAGAGTCCAGAAATAAATGCTCACATTTATGGTCATTTGATTTTCAACAGGGGTGCCAAGACCATTCATGGGGAAATAATAGTCTTCAGTAAATGGCACTGGGATAATTGGATATTGACATGCAGAAGAAAGAAGTTGGTTCCTTATGTCACACCATATACTAAAATTAACTCAAAATGAATCAAAGACCTAAGTGGAAGAGCTAAAACTATAAAACTTTTAGAAGAAAACATAGGGGTAATTCTTCATGATCTTGTGTTTGACAATGGATTCCTAGATATGACATCAAAAGCATAAACAACAAAAGAAAAAAATAGATGAATTGAACTTCATCAAAAGTTAAAAACTTTGTATATCAAAGGACACTATCAAAAAGTGAAAGCTCAGCCCAAAGAATGGGAGAAAATATTTCCAAATTATATATCTAATAAGAATCTAGTATCCAGAATATATTTTTAAATGCTTATTAATAAACAACAAGAGCACAAGCATGTAAAAAATGTGCAAAGGATTGTATAAACATTTCTCCAAGGAAGATATACAAATGGTCAACAAGCACATGAAGAGATTCTCAAGGTCATTAGTCATTAGAGAAATGTAAATCAAAACTACAGTGAGATACTACTTCACACCCTCTAGTGTATTAAAAAAAAAAAAAAACAGGAAAGTGTTGGTGAGGATTTGGAGTTCATTGCTTGTGCATTGCTTGCACATTGCTAGTGAGAATGTAAAAGCAGCTGCTGTGAGAAAGTTTGGCAATTCCTCAAAAAGTTTAACATAGAATTATCATATGACCCAGCAATTCTACTCCTAGGTATATATAAGAGAAATGAAATCAGGTGTTCAAACAAAACAAATCTTGAACATTGTGTTCATAGAATTATTATTCCTAACAGCCAAAAAATGGAAACAACACAAAGGTCCATCAACAGACAAATGGATAAACAAATTGTGGTATACTATACATACAATGGAATATTACCTAGCCATAACAAGGAATGAAATATGGACACAGGCTCCAACATGGTTGAAACTTGAAAACATTATGCTGAATGAAAGAAACCAGACACAAAAGGCCACACATTATATGATTTCATATATATGAAATGTCCAGAATAGGCAAGTCCATAGAAACAGGAAATAGATTCATAGTTGCCAGAAGAAGAGGGGTATGGGAGTGGCTACTTATTGAGTACGGGGTTTCTTTTTAGGGTGATGAAAATGTTCTGTAATTACGCAGTAGTGATAACTATACAACTTTTTGAATGTATGGAAAAAACACTGAATTGCACACTTGCTTAAATCCTAAAGTAATGGGTTTTATGTTTTGTGAATTTTACCTCAGTTTTTTAAAGAAATCATATATGTTTATTGTGGAAAAAATTTAAATATATATTTAAATGGAAACATTTTTTTCTTCTTCCATTACTGAAAACTAAACTCATTAATGGTTTGCTCGTGTCCTTCTAGACCTTTCTATCACACACACATACACATACACATGCATGCACATGAAGATAAAGGTTGCGGTCTTATAAAATGGGGTCATAAACATAACATACATCTGTAATTTGCTTTATTTATTTAATATGAATATCTATCTTATCAACACAGCTACTCTACGTTGTTTTTAACAGCTGCTTAAGTTTCTGTAGCATGGAGGTACTATCATCTTTTATAACCATTGTTCTATAGATAGACATTGAGAATGCATACAACTTTTCACTATTATTAACAGTTCTGCCACTAACATTGGTGTGCTTATATCTTTGCACAGTTGAAGAGGTAACACTGTAGGATGGATTGACTAAATTTGAATTGCCATTAGTATATATTGTATGTTCTGTCAGGGAGTTGTCTGGGAGCCTGGAAGAACCAACCCACCTCTTTCCTTGACACCCCAGTGGCACAGTGGGTCGTCCTGGCAAGAACCTTGGATACTTGAATAATGAGCCAGTCTGAATAATAGGGAACCAACTAGAACCAGATCCCATGGAGTCCCAACCCCAAGACATAGACACATAGACTTACTGGAGCCCAGTAACTGATGAAATGTCAGCTGATGAACTAAACTAGAACTTAAGCTCTCTAAGTGTTCAGGCTCTACCTATGGCTTTGGGGTTTAAGTTGACAATGAGGAAATACCCAGGTTGTGGGAGCGCAGGTGCCCAGATATTCCGGAGAGCTCCTGTTTTCTGGGCTTCAGCAAGAACTCTATGCCACCCTTGCCCTTGGTCCTTGCACTCTGGAAACATATGAGGGAAAGAGTCATAAACTCTGACAAAGATTGAAAACCTCATTTTGTCATGTTAGGAAAAATTATACAAGACATGAAAGCAGTACAAAAAGATGGCTGTCTTATGAGCTCACTCTATTATTTAATTTAATATTAATAAAGAATTCTTTAGGGGCTTCCCTGGTGGCGCAGTGGTTGAGAACCTGCCTGCCAGTGCAGGGGACACGGGTTCAAGCCCTGGTCTGGGAGGATCCCACATGCCGCGGAACAGCTGGGCCCGTGAGCCACAACTACTGAGCCTGAGCGTCTGGAGCCTGTGCTCCGCAACAAGAGAGGCCGCGATAGTGAGAGGCCCGCGCACCGCGATGAAGAGTGGCCCCGGCTCGCCGCAACTAGAGAAAGCCCTCGCGCAGAAACGAAGACCCAACACAGCCATAAATTAATTAATTAATTAATTAATTAAAAAAAAAAAGAATTCTTTAATTCTCTAGCAGATGTACCTTTGTTGGACTCGCTAGTTACTATTTGTTAAGGTCCAAGCTCCGTGAAGTTGCGTAACTGGTAGAATTTTGAGCAATAGAAATGTGTGAAGCCAGTTGGGTTCTCTGGGATGCTGACTCAGAGATGGAGCAGTGCATGCGGGAGGCTAGTCAGGGGTGGTCCTGGAACCACCACCCATGAAAAGGAAGATACAGAAGCAGAACTGGACAGAAGGGTAAGTTGAGCTCAGATACTAGGCAGCGTAATAGTGCCCACCCCACAATGTAAATGATTTCTATCAGGAATAGAAAAGACACTAGGATTTTATTGCCCTGTAGGACATAAACCAGTTTTGTCTTTAACTGAGCAAGCTATTCTCAGTATGCCTTTCCCATGACTGTATACGTCTCAGTTCCTCAAGTGCTCTTTCAACCAGCTCTACAGTCCTGCCGATTTCCTTGTTAATGAGTTAAATCAATCTTTGGCCTGGGCTCCCTGTAATATTGGAATTGGAGTCATGTTTTTAACTATTTTTAAATTCTTTTTTGACAGCTGTTCCCTGCTTTAAGCCCCCAGTGGCTTTCCTGGGCTCTTCAAATGACATCCAATCTCCTTATGGTAGCTTGTGAGTTCCTGTCCCTTGACTCTGCCCGCCTCCTCGTCACTCACCCCACTCATGCTGCCTTTACATGCTCTGAGTGTGCCCACTGTAGCCCATCTCAGGATCTCTGAACAAGCTGCTTTTTCTGGCAGGAGTGTTCATTTTCCAAATTATCCCCACCTGCCGCCTTCTGGTCACTCAGGTCTCAGCTCACAAGTCACCTCCTCAGAGAGCCCGAAACTGACCACTAGAGCTACATTTACGCCCTATTCCCCACTCCAGCCCCGTCAGTCTACCACCTCACCCTTCTTCCGAAGAGACCTGAGTCACTTCTGATATGATCTTGTTCATTTATTTGCCTATTTAAATAATGTCTAGCTCCCTGTCAACGGTAGGAACTCAAGAAGACTACCAGAAAAACCCGTTCATCCAGCAAAGCTAAGTTCACTAGAAGCACTGCAATATCCAACCTTGACAGAGTCCCCGGAGTGTCTGAAAATGGGAATTTAGAGAAAGGTGTTTGTAGGGTTTTAGGTCTTCGATGGCTGATTTTAAGGCAGGTCTTGCAAGGCAGAATACTGGTTGAGATTGCTCAGAGTTTATGGCATAATAACTTGGCAGACACAGCAAGGCCAGGGTCCTGAAGCATCTATTGATGAGCAAGCTCTTGGTTTTCTTCTTTTTTTTTTAATTGAGATATAATTGACATTTAACATTGTATTCGTTTTAGGTGTATGACATAACGATTGATATATGTATATATTGCTAATTGATCACCATGATAAGTTAACATTCATCACCACACACAGCGTAAAAAAATTTTTTTTCTTGTAATGAGAACTTTTAAGATCTACTCTCTGAGCAACTTTCAAATATATAATACAGGAGCATTAACTATAGTCACCAAGCTGTACATTACATCCCAACGACTTATTTATCTTATAGCTGGAAGTTTGTACCTTTTGACCCCCTTCACCCATTTAGCTCACTCCCACCTCCCATCTCTGGCAACCACCAATCTGTTCTCTGTCTCTATGAGTTCAATTCTTTGTTTTGCTTTTAGATTTCATATATAAGTGAGATCATAAAGTATTTGTCTTTCTTTGTCTGACTTATCTCACTTAGCGTAATGCCCACAATGTGCATCTACTTTCTCACAAATGGCAGGATTTCCTTCTTTTTTTGGTGGAATAGTATTCCATTATGTATGTGTGTGTATATATATATATATATATATATATATATATATATATATAGAAAATGTGTTACATATATATATAAATGTGTATATAAAAATATTTTATATATATAAAACACATTTTCTTTATTCATTCATTCATCGATGGACACAGGTTGTTTCCATGTCTTGGCTATTGCAAATAATGCTGCAATAAACATGTGAGTGCAGATACCTTTTTGAGATAGTGATTTCATTTTCTTCAGACAAGTACCCAGAAGTGTAATTGCTGGATCTGTTAGTTTTCATAAATAAGCTGATTAGTTCACTGTGTCTTACCTTCCGGAAGCAGGTATGTTCTAGAGCGTACAGGAAAGTCAGTTCTGCTGATTCCCAGCATTGCTTAACACAGGGACAGGGTATTGTGTTGGTTTCAATTCTCTTCCCACTAATAAATTAGAAAACTCTCCTTGAGAGTAGGAACCTTATCCATCTTGTTATTCCTACTTGCTTTTAAATGCCAAGAGCCTAGTAATTTATTTAATAAATAAATAATTAAATTAATTAATAAAATTAATTAATTAATAAAATTAATTAATTAATAAAATAAATTTAAATGCCAAGAGCCTGGTAATTTATTTAATTTAATTTATTTAATTAATTAATTAATTAATTAATTAATAAAATAAATTAATAAATAAATTATTTATTTAATAAATATTTATTAAGTTAACAAATTATCACTATGTCATTAAAAGCTGTTGGTGATCCTGGTCAAGACACTTCACCTCTGCAAAATAAAGATAAATAGAGCTAAACAAACTTATTGAGCTCCTACCATTTGCCAGACACCCTCTTAAGTGCCACAGACCCAGGAGTGAACCAAACCAACTTTTTATCCCCATGGGGCTGATACCCCAGTGCAGAAAGACAGACAGTAAGAAAGCTAACAGATGGACAAATACCATATGATATCACTTATATGTGAAATCTAAAATACAACACAAATGAACTTATGTATGAAACAGAAACAGACGCACAAATAGAGCAGACTTGTGGTTGCCAAGGGGAAAGGGGGTGGGGGAGGGATTTATTGGGAGTTTGGGATTAGCAGGTGCAAACCATTATGTAGAGAATGGATAAACAACAAGGTCCTACTGTATAGCACAGGGAACTATATTCAATACCCTGTAATAAACCATAATGGAAAAGAATATGAAAAGAATATATATATATGTATGTATAACTGAATCATTTTTGCTGTACAGCAGAAATTAACACAATATTGTAAACTAACTGTACTTCAATAAAACAAAATTTTAAAAGAAAGCTAACAAATGAATAAACAAAATCATTATAGATTGCATAAGTCCATACTTATGTTTGATTCTTGTTAGGAAGCCCGAAATATTTTTTTGAGAATGAGTCTAGAGAAAAGCTACACTCCAGTGAAAATCACAAAAGAGATGGTTTTCTTAAATTATGTTTTGTTATTGTTTTTATTACAAAAGGAACATAGGCTTGTTCCAATAAGTGAAGTAATTTTTTAAGTATACAAAGAAAAATGAATAAATCCACCACCAGCACCTCTAGGCATCTGCTTGGTGGGAGCCCTTCCACATTGTTCCAGAACTACACAAATAAAGATAGCTAGCTAGCTAGCTAGATAGATAGATAGACAGATAGATGTAGATAGAGTCTTGTTCTATTCTGTTTTCAATAATGGACTCTCACTTTATATGTGAAATCTAAAACACCACACAACCAATGCTGTAACTTGGTTTTTGCACCTAATGATGTATCATGAACATTCCATCTTATATTGTCTTACCAATAGTTACATGATGGTCCAAAGGTAAGGGCTGACCTTCCAGGTTTAACCAGTCTCTACTGATGCTCACTGGGGGATGTTACACAGGATTAATGCCCCAGGTCAAAAAAAAGTCTGACTCAATCAACCATTTTGCCTGCTTTGAGACAGAGCGAGACAAACCTTCCTTCTCAGGTGATCACACTCAAATAGCTGGTGTTAGCAACCAGTTCTCTGACATGAAAAATAAGTCCAGAGGCTAACATTGGATCAGAATCCTTTATTATTTAAATTCGATTTTCTTTTGACTTGGATTCTAGCTTTAAGAAAGAAAACAAGGTAGCACAAGCATGAGAGGATTCCTTATTGACATTAATAGTTATGGTATGTGTCTGACACTTCCCTTGGAAATCTTGGTGTTTAAAATATTTTTTAAAAGAGATTTGCCTTGGAATTGAATGGTAAATCGTGGCAATATTCACCAATGGATGTAAATAAAGGCGATTTTTGTTCTGGGCTTTGAAATTTAGATGGTCATACGGACTTAAGCATTGAAAAGGGATTTTCATTTGTTTGTTCTTTTTAAGAAAATTCTGACAGTGTTCTTCTTTCTCAATAATTTGTAATATTCATTTTTTTGGCCAGACCCTCTTCTGAATCCTTTCAGGGGACTCTTCTCCTGGTCTCAGTGTGAGAGCTTTTTAAAAGATTACTTGACTCCTTTGTGTTTCCAGGTACTCTTGGGCTCCAGGAGTGCCAGGGTGAGGCAGTACTAACATCTTTTCAAATTCCTGGTCGATGCCCGTTAGTGGCAAACAATACAGTGTAAGGGTGAAACACCTCCATTCTGGGCACTGAGTCCAGGCTCACCTCCTGACCCTGCCTCCTTTTAACCGAAACCTTGGACAAGTCACTTAGCAATTCTGAACCTCAGTTTCCCCACCAGTAAAAAGGAGGGAACGAGGAAGCCATGGTAGGAGGGACACGGCCGGTGTCAGGGGCTTACAAGGAGAGAATGCTATCTAGAGCCCCCCACCTTGCCCATAGTTTGTACTGTCCTGATCATGAATGAAACACAGTCTCTTATCTCCACAGCTTACACTCTCTAGGGCAGAGAGATGTGTAAGCAATGAATACCGTAGAGGGAGGAGAGCAAAACCACAGAAGGAACCCACGGAAACTCAGCAGAGGTGCACGGAGGGAGGGTATTTCAGCTATGTTGGGAGGTGTAGGTAAGAACTCCCAGGATGGAGAAGGTGGAAGGGGTGGGGAGTGTAGTATCCTCCAGTGGGAACTGACTGATGATGAGAAAACATGGAGGTGTAAAAAAATAGGTCAGAGAGGGAAGGGCGTCACTGAGATGGAGGTCATAGAGGAAGGCGGTAAAAGGCAAGAAGATTCTGTTCCAGGGGAAGACTTGGGTTGGATCTCTGCTATCCCATTAGGGCAGAGCTGTTCAGTCTCCCAGCCATGGGGACCGCCATGGCTGCTGTGTGGTCTTGGATCCCCAGGAAAGGCCTTAAGGCAACTGTGAAGCCCAGTCCAAGCTTTTAAGCCCCTCCCTGAGAGAGAGGGTGCTGGGCCTGCCTTGCCTCCCAAATGTTTGCCGCCATTCCTAAGACACTTCTGACACTGAAGAGAAGCTGTTTCCACTTACACATCTTAAGAAGGAATCAAGCCTTTCTGCGCTGAGGCCCAGGGTGGGACATAACTGTGATTTACACACCGTAAACTTTTGTGAGTTTTATTCACCTCAGTGGTCTGATATTAAACAGGCTCACAGGGGAGCCACAGTGACTGGCTTTTCTGGGCAGCCCAGCACTGGGCTATGAGAAGGAGAGAGAAAGGAGGCAGAAGTATAGCACACTCTGGTCTTCGGACTCCTGGTTAACCCTCTTATATCAGAGGCCCCAAATTGCTGATGGAAAGGAACAAGTCCAGCTTGCCTACAGTTCTGTATAAACCTGCACCTTCTTGAAAGAAAACGTTGTCACATGCCATGTGGAAGAACAAAGTGGGTCTGAAAGATGGGGATATACGCCCAGCTCAGATGTCCCTGGGCGGGAGGCTCCGTAAAAAAAAGGATTTGACATCCATCTGACAGAGCAGCTCTGCCCTCCGCTCCTCAGAGACCTAGCGTGCCAGCCTTCACCACCTCTCCCTTAGCTCCACGACCTATGGAAGTCCAAATTCCTCCCCCAATTTCCAGGTCTTCTCTGCTCCCAGCTCCTGGATCTTCCTTGCTGCAGTTGGCCAACCGTCCATGAGCCCCGAAAGGGTGTCTTCTCTGGGACCCATGAACACTCCACTGAACAGAAGTCCTACTAAGCTAGGCAACCTCCCCAAGTATCTGAAAGGGACCAGCCTTTCTCCAGCTCCCTGCACTATCCTTCTTTCTCCCCCATTCACCCTTGTTCCTCTCCCATCCTCCTTAGTCCCAAAGGAAGCTCCCAGTATTCTTCCTCTGATGCATAGATCACCTGGCCCCAAATTCATGTACCAAACCCAAATAGGTGTCGCATTCTTACCATCAGGTCTGACATTTAAGGGGATAGCCGAGCTTCAACGGTGGTCGGGATTATAAATAGTAAGAAATGTTTTCCTTTTAAGGGATCCACACTCAGTTCAAAGAGAAGGATTCAATCCCACTCAAAAGAAGCAAAACAGCCAAACACTGTTTTCCTGAGATTCATCTAGAACTAAGATATTAGTTATATGTTGCCTAGCAAATTACTCCAGCACTTAGTGACTTAAAAATAACCATTTATTATCTCATAATTTCTGTAGGTCAGACATCTGTGAGCAGCTCAGCTGGGCAGCTGCGGCTTGGGGGTGTCTCATGTGGTTGCAGTCAGAGGTCAGCTGGAGAGACTGTCATCTGAAGGCCTGACCTGGGCTGGAGGATACATTTCTAATGAATAGTCATTCATTCAGCATTGGTAGAAGGCCTCAGTTCCTCTCCACGCAGGCCTCTTCACAGAGCTGCTCAAGTGAACCCACGGCATCGTGACTGGCGTTCTCTAGAGCAAGGGATCCAAGTGGCCAAGATGGAACCTACAAGGCTTTTTACGATGTGGCCTCACAACACACACACTATCACTTCCACCATGTACTATTAGTTACACAGACAGCTCTGATTTAAGGTCAGGAGGAGATTACAGAGGCGTGTGAGTGGCGGAGGGCAAGGATCACTGGGGGGTGGGTGCCATCTTGGAAGCTGGTTACCACAACCAGCCTATAATCTATCCACGTTCTTTACCTGCCTTTTATTCCCTGTTGACCCCTGGCTTCTCCTCCATCCCTTCCGGTTTTGTAGCTTCGTCCATTAGCTCCTACAGCTCCTGACAATTCCTGCTCTTTCACTGCCCTCATTTAAGGTTCCTCTCCTCCTTCCTCTGACAGTTAAAAATAAATTATACACTTGGTAATAATAAAATGGAGATTTCATACCCACCTCCATATAACTGTTGTGTAATAAATGTACGTAAAATTCCTAGTGCAGCACTTGGCTCATATTAGGTATGTAATAAATGCTAATGGCTCTTTTTATTATTGTTATTATTATTATTTCTAGTACCAGTATTAACTCCATCATTATCAATACAATTATGCCATTATGAACTGCCTTGTGGAAAGTCGAGCCCAGAACCTCACTCCTGTAATAGGTACGGAGAAAGTCGTTTCAATGAAAATCTGCATTTCCTTTTTCCCCATCTTAGTGCCTTTCAACACCCAGTGTTGCAGTCAAAAGAAACCATTATCAGACCCCAAAAGCCTTGAAAAGTAACCTCCGTTTTTACTGAAGTCTTTTGAAGAGCAAGCAAGGAAGGATGGAATTACATGCCAGGGCCCAAACCACATCTTCTAAAAATTCTCTCCAGACACCCCTCCTCCCCAAGCCTCAGCACCCCAGCAGAGGCTGCTCTGAGCCTTTGCTTGCTGCTCTCCTCGAAAACTCTCCTGTCCTTCCTCCTCCAAAACTCTCACCTGTCTTCATACCTTCTCCTACCTAAGCCTCCAACTTACCTGATCTCCTCTTCTCTGCTCAAAGAAGATTTCAAAGGAGAAACTGAGAGGCATGTTTAAAACGTTTCTAGCAATTTAACATTGCTGTGACATCCAAACACTTCCCAGAAATCACTTTACAATCGTCTTCCTACAAATTCATTTTTTATTGTATTTTACAGAAGCATTGGCCCACAATAGATTAGAAATGAAAAACCAAAAACAGAACAACTGATCCTTCTCCGAAAATAATTTACTCTGGAGTTCCTAAGGAATAATTGAGCTTTATGTCAAAACCCCATTTGTCTGCTGCCTCTAGCATCTGACCACAGCTATTCCCTAGTGCACCCTGCATAGAGGCAGGCGGCCCATGAACATGGGTTTGAATCCCAGTCCAAAGCTGCTTTTTTTTTTGTCTCACTTTCCTTATCAATAAACCAGGGGTCATAACTCCTCCCTCCCTGTTATCTGAAGATGCATAAGACAGTGGTCTTCAAGCACAAACACAGTGCCTGATGCTGAGAACATGCTCAATAAATAGTAGCTCTTAGCATCCCTGGAAATGTTTTTCATGGGCTAGCAGAAGAAAATTACCTCACTAAGTGGCTTCTGTTCCTGAGGCATGTCCAGTGGAGCTATCTCTTTTACAAATAGGGATCAGAATTTGGCTGAAGAGAAATATATATATATATATATTCAGAGAGGAAAAGAAAGAGGCGGTGCTTGGGTTATTTGGGGAGATAGATGGGTCAATTTCAAGTCTGATGTCACCACTTGGGCAGTCACTTCAATTTTCAACCTTTCAATTTCTTAGTCTGTAAGAAGGTTATAATAATACCATCTATTTCACAGAGTGGTGGTGGAGAACTCACTTAGCAAATAGATGTAAGGTCCTTGACAAGTAATGGAGTGTAAGTTTATTCTTTATGCCTGTATGATCAGACAGTCATTTTAAGGAACAAATACAAAGATAGGTGCTCTTTCTCTGAACCCCCATAGCACCCTATTGCCATGAGGGGACCTCCTCGTATCTAAGTTTATTATCAGACACCCTCTGGTATGAGCTTGTGGAAGGAAGTGTAGGTCATTGGAACATGGAAATCTTCACTCATGAACCCACCAGTTAAAAATCTGAGTCTCACTCAGATATGGCTTACCACGTAACACAAGCTCCCTGGTTGCCCAGAGGGTCATCTCTGCTGCCTGTCCTGTGTTGTCACCCAGAGACACAATGCAGAAAAGACACAGGGCTGCAGGAAGTCAAAGACAGTTACATTGGCAACAGCTCCAACCACTCAGCAAGGCTTTGACAAATGGGGATGTGGTGGTGTTGGAACAACTTACAATGAATGAAAAGATCTTTCTAAATATAATGCTTCAAAAGGGAATAAATGTGAATGGCAGCAGATTAAAAATGATGCTTAGGGGGCCTTCCCTGGTGGTGCAGTGGTTAAGAATCCGCCTGCCAATGCAAGGGACACGGGTTCGAGCCCTGGTCTGGGAAGATCCCACATGCCGCGGAGCAACTAAGCCTGTGCGCCACAACTACTGAGCCTGCGCTTTAGAGCCCGCGAGCCACAACCACTGAGCCAACATGCTGCAACTACTGAAGCCCGCGTGCCTAGAGCCCGTGCTCCGCAACAAGAGAAGCCACCGCAATGAGAAGCCCGCACACCACAACGAAGAGTAGCCCCTACTCACCGCAACTAGAGAAAGCCCGCGTGCAGCAATGAACGCAGCCAAAAATAAATAAAATTTTTAAAAAAAGAGTATTAAAAATGATGCTTAGGGGCTTCCCTGGTGGCGCAGTGGTTGAGAATCCGCCTGCCAATGCAGGGGACACGGGTTCGAGCCCTGGTCTGGGAAGATCCCACATGCCGCGGAGCAACTAGGCCCGTGAGCCACAATTACTGAGCCTGCGCGTCTGGAGCCTGTGCTCCGCAACAAGAGAGGCCGCGATAGTGAGAGGCCCGCGCACCGCGATGAAGAGTGGCCCCCGCTCGCCGCAACTAGAGAAAGGCCTCGCACAGAAACGAAGACCCAACACAGCCAAAAATAAATAAATAAATAATAAAAATAAAGGAATTGCTTTAAAAAAAAAAAATGATGCTTAGGAAGACAGATGAAACCTTAGAAAGACAGATGAAACCCTCAAATAGCTTTACAAAACTGGTGGTCTATGATGCCCTGTGAAAGTCAGATGTGACCTGAAGGTTGCTAAAAGCTTGTCTGCAATTGTAATTGATATTTTGTTGCACACAAGATTTTTAAAAGTCTGTTATGAATTTTCATTTCATTTTTCAAGATAAAGTCCCACTCACACCATTTGTTTCACTATATCTGCTATGAAATTTGTGTTCCCTATTATAATGCCTCTACATAAGTGGCCTTCTTTCGTTGCAACTTGTCCTGGAAAAATGAGAATCTCTTTTTCCGTATCCTGGTTTCTGATTTGCCGTCCTGTCTACCTAGGATGCTCCCTGCCGCCTCACATCCTCATAACTCGCTACTCGCTTCTTTAGGTCTTTGTCAAATGTCTCCTCAGAGTGGTTTTACGGACCTTCCTATCTAAAAAAGCCTCCTATACACTAACGCACACTCACCCAGACACCCGCGGGCACTCACACCGCCCACACCTCTACAATCACCTACTCATCACACACATGAACCCCTACACACATAACCACACCTACACACATGTGCATGCGCGCGCACACACACACACACACACACACACACACAGCCTTTACTCACACATCTATTCCTCTCTACCCCTTTATCTTGCTTTATTTTTTCTTCATTACATTTATCCCCGCCTGACATGTTAAATACATTTTTTCCCAATTATTTGTCTATTATTTGCCACAAAATCAGGGACTTGATTTTGTTCACTATTTTGTCTCCCGTAGTAGGCAGGAAGGAGGCCCTCAATATTCGTGGGATGGATGGATGGATGGTCAATGGATAGATGGATGCCTGGATCCCAAAACTCAGGGCATTTTGTTGAAATATGCTATTTAATCCCTTATCTTCCCTCTGGACTGACGATGCCCTGAGGGCAGGGTCTAGGCTTCTTTGTCCTTTTTAACCAGTTTATATTTTCCGCAAACACCTGCTGGGCTGCAATAAAGTCCCAGCAGAGCGGTCCACGTTCTGACTTCTGAGTGTCTTCAAAGCCCGGTCCCAAACCCTGACATCAGCAGAGGTGCGGCCCCAGGCCCCAGGCCCCAGGCCCTGGGCTTTTCCCAGAAGCATCTCTTTGCTGTAAAAGCAAAACAAAAGAACACACAACACTGTGGAAACTCCAAAATAAACGCTCTGCCCTGGGGGCTGGAGGGTGTGCGCAGGAGTGAAGACGCAGAGGCTGCAGGAGGGGCTGGAGGCGATGGCAGTAGCCGGCTGCCTGGGACACAACGTTTGCAATGTTGGAGCTCCGCTCCAGATTTATTAAAAATGCCAATCTAACGAGGCTGCGTGGCCAGCCCATGGAAAGTGGCATGCTGTGTGTGACCGGCGCGGCTCCTGCGGCTCTAAATTGGTTCAAGATGTGCCGGGCGGGCGGCGAGGGGCAGTCAGCTCCGCGCATGCCCCACCATTACTCTTCTGGGGCGATGCTTATCAACAGGACGGTGGGAAGCACGGGCAGGCAGGCTAGTAACCTGTAAGCCTACTTCATGTGCAAGTACCAGTTTTTGTGGTCCCATCATCCCCATGTGGGCCACGAAGGGCCCGGGGAAGCCAGGCCTGGCCCACCCTCTGAACACGACCCCTTACTCAGCTCAGAGGAGTGCCTACCGAGATCCTGACCCACGGTAAGGCTCTTCCCCAGGTGTCCTTCGGGACTCCTGCAGCAAGCCTGTGGGTAATCGGCTCACCAGACATGTTTCACAGCAGAGGAAACCGAGCTCTAAAAGGTAAAGTGTCTCACCAAGGACCGTGCACAGAGAGGGATAATGCCAAGGTGCGAACCCAGGTTTGCAGGGATCTCCTTTAAAGCTAAAGTGGAGGTGGAAAGGGGTCATGTGTGATGTTAAGACTAGCTGGGGGAAAGAAACTCACCCTCCTTCTGTGCAGGAGATAGTAGGAAGAAGTGGTGACATCAGGGGCTTTGGAGACTGTGCCCGTCGTGCCCGTTCCCATGCTAGCCGGGGTCTTAACCTCTCTGCCGCTCCGGTTTCCTCATCTGTACCCCAAGGGTAACAGAGGACCGCCTCTCTTGTGCTTATGAAGATCCTCTCAGTGCGTGGCACAGAAGAAGTTCTCAAATAAATATTGTGATTATTATTACAAATAAATGTTAGTTATTCTATCCTCTGAGAGTTCAGGAGAGATACAGGGAAAGATAACTGGGTATAAAGGGTGTGAAATGTGAAATGTCAGACAGCCTAGCATCATGCGCAAGTCACCTCCTCTGCCTGTCCCTTGGCTTCTGAACCGTACAATGTGTTACTGTCCTAACTGGTCACTTCTGCCTCGGTGTCCTTGCAGCCCTTGGCATAGAAGTCTATGAGGACACTTAGTGTTCTTTCAATTTACCAGCCCTGGGGCCCAGCAAACTGCCTTCACACACACAGGGAGCAGACAGTCGTCACTGGCTCTGCTTCCCTGCCAGGGTCTGTATCAAGCCCCTTTTCTGAACCATCCCATCTAAGCAACACAGCTACCCTGTGAGCAAGTGCTTTATCAGCCCATTTTAGAGGAGGGATCTAAGATCCCAGAGATGCTAAGTGACTTGCTCAAGAACAAACAGCCCATAGGAGGCACAGCTGGGATTAGAACCTAAATCAAGATATCCACCACGGCATGAGTGGGTGCTTAATGAGTCTGTGGGAAAACGGGGAAGAAGAGAGAGGAAGACTTTGAGAAAGGAAGGTGGATTTGGACAGGAGTACCAATCACTTTGGACAAGATAATACCAGAACAAGACTATAAATGGAGACTCACATCTTACTCAGAAAAAAGCATTTTAAATGTTTGTGTGTGGTGTGTGTGTGTGTGTATACAGCTTTTACTTTCTTGAGTGATATTTAGCAAGTTCACCCTCTACACTTAATCATTTCAGAGAAGCCTCTGGAAGGTGTAAATATAAATATGAGAGAAGGCTGTCACACACTCTGCTTGATCGTCTCCTGGGTTCCCCATCTTCCATCTTGTATAGGCTATGAGCTCCTCAGCACTGTTTTTCAATTAAATAACTGAGGAACTACAGCTATGTCCCAGGAACCTGATTTCCCCCTTAGAGATATGGGGCTTTGGGGGTATAAATACATATATACATGCATATGCACTTTTAGCTTTTTAAAAAGCTTCCTTTTAGGGATGATTAGGTATCAGTGTTCTTGCAAGTAATGAAGGCACAAGAATCTAAAATTCCCATCCCTACAACTCTCCATATTGTTGAGTACTTGTGGCCAGGGTCACACTGGAGGGCGTGAGGACAACTGGATACGCTGTTAGCCTCTCCCACATTCTCCCACCTCCCTCAATGAGGGAACCATGACCTTAATAAATACGGGTCTTTCCCCTCCTTCTGAAGACAGGAATAAAAATCATCACTAACTTTGGGATAGAACCTTACAGTTTACAGAGGACTTTCCAATTCCTTGCCTGAGCCAATCCCTGGCCAGCCTGGGTGGTAGGTATCACATGCCCATTTCTCAGATGGGGAATCCAAGGCTCTGAGACAGAATGTGTGTCCAGGACTGCACCTGGAGGAGCCCGAGCTGGACCCTGTGCCTGTCTGACTGGCAAGCCACCCCTCCCTAGGGATGGCACCAAGGGGCCTCCAAGGACAGCACTTTGGTCCAGCTGCAGGCTTGAGGCACCGGGAAAACCTGTGTCACTAAAACGCTTACATCAGAGGCACTTGGTTCCTTCTCCTACAGTCACATTCAACAACTTCCTGGCAACTGGAAATTCACAGCCAGGCTCTGGTGAGTCAGGCAGCCGGAGACAGCTTCCAGCACTGCCCTGTGAGGGGCTCACCAGCCCTGCCCCTGCCTGGGGCTAATGCCCAGCCCCTTGCCCCCCTCAAGAGAAACAATTGGGGTGAATCCGCTCTGCCCAGCCCCTAGCTCCTTCCTTACCCCTCTTCTGGGGTGCTATGGACCCCAGAGCATAAACCTATGTTTTTAAATGCATAAAATAAAATACATCAAATTACAAAGGAAACCAATTAAAATACAGTTGTAAACATATTTTTAAATTTGCAATAAATTAATATATATACTTTCTTTATTTTTATCTTCTTATTAAATAATCTAATGTCCAACATAATTTAAAGTAGTGATGAACATAAATGATACTTTAAAATATCTGCAAATGTAACATGATAGGAAAATATCTGTGATTCTACGGGTATCAGAGTTATCGAAGCTTATTGGGTTGTGGCTTACGTTCATCATAGAAGGAAATGCTAAATTTTAGTTAGAGGTTAGTGAAAATAAAGATTTTACTTTTTCCCCATCCAAGTTCACGAACCCCTGGGTCAGGAGGGGTGTGGGGTCTGTAGATCCCAGGTTAAAAAGCCCTGCACGCCAATTGTACAGCATTCTAATCCCCTGCTGACAAGCAGGATAGAGTAGTGGCTAGAAGCTCCAACCCTACAGGTAGGCAACATGAATCCAAATCCCTGCTCTGTCTCCTTAGTAGCTGTGTGATGCAGGTAAGTTGCTTAACCTCTCTGTACCTCAAAGCCTCATCCATACAATGGGTGGTAATAATTATTTCTACCTAATGACACTATTGCTTTGCCCAGTGCCTGGCAAACAACAGTGCTCTACTTAATATTTTTCATTTTTATTGATTTTTTTATTTGACCTTTCAGAAAGCCCTACAGGGCAATTATTATCTCCATTTTTCCATCTGAAGAAAATGAGACTCAGAAAGGGGAAGCTCTGTGCCCAGTATAACATAGGTTTTTCTAATCATGATACAGCCAGAGGAAAATTCCAGAAAGGTAGTCTGAAAGAAACATAAGTCTGCACAGTGAGGAGATACTAAGGAGAAAGACAAAACTATCCAAGCATTTGCCAATTAGGTGATTTGGTGTCCAAATTAAAAACACCTATTTTTCTCCTCAGGAGCTAAAACTGCGCTATTGCTGAATATATATCTATATGACTCACTATGAGCAAAGATGGCGCTCTGTATTCTCCACGGTAGATTTCAGCAGAGTGGGCATATGCTGCCACTTCAACATCCCTTCCCCTTTGGGAAACCACCCATCTCTCTCAGTCCATGAGGTGCTGGTGTGGCAGCCCTCCCATTCCCACCTCCCACCCCCACCATGATCCAGATGAGCCACAGTTCAAGGATCAGCACAAGACCCACACCAGGAGAACCAGGGTCAAACTTGTGAGTTTAGTCGGAACATGAAGAAAAGGGCCTTTTCTTTCCCTGAGGGTTTCTGTGATAGTAGCATGGAAGCCTGGAACCACTGTTAGCCATATTTATTAACATATGGGAAGAGCCTGCTTGACAAAAAGGACAAAACAAAGGGAATCAGAGCTGAGAATTGAAGAAGTATCATCCTGGATCAAGCCATGCCTGAAGGCCATGCAAATGTTTCATTTCTCTTTAATACCTTTTCTTTTCTGTTTAATATGACTTGGGTTTCTGCCACTTGCAAAGAAAGTAATCTTAACTTAACCCCTTCCTCGTTTTCTTGTCTCTGGCCTTCCTAGCTCAGCTCAGCAGGCTCCACTGTGCTCCCCAACTCTTATAGGCCTAAGCCTACTGCAGTTTCTTAGCCCATCATTCTGATGGAAAGAGAATGTCTCAAACTCCTCAGCACTCACCCTCTACCACCACCACCCAGTGGAGCCATTTGCAGACTCAGGGGCCCAGAGAAGCCCCTGAGGCTGTGTTATTGTCCTGGAGCCCAGTTCTGGCTCCCTGCCTTGGCAGCAGCATGTCATGTCTGGAGCTCAGTTCTATGTCAAGTTTGCAGGCCCTGATTTGGGGACTTCTGTTCCATTAGTCCAGTGTCTGAGCACATCATACTGGCTGCCCACCGAGCCAATTGCTTTTCTCCCAGCTACTCCAAGGCAGATCATCAACATACCAGCATCTTTCAGCTTAGTCATAGCCTGAGTCATATCAAATTTTTGACACCATTTCTATATCTGGCAAAGAAATGGCTTGGAAAGTCAGACTTGGGGTAGACTACTAAACTGAAAATAAATTCCTTATGGAGATCATTTAAACTTAAGCCATTACAAATCCAAGCTGTAAGAAGAAGGAAGGCTAAGACTTTCTAATGACCTGACAGTTAAAATAGTCATTAAAATCCAGCCTGATTCTCTAAGCCATGATTTTAAAGTCCTATTGGGAAAACTCACGAGGACAGAGTGGGTTTATGCAGTGGTAGGACAATTATGGGAGTGTTGAGAGGAAAGACAGTGAACTTTCTCCTCCTCCCAGCTTCAGGGAGGCCCAGCTGTGCAGCCCAAAGGGTCCCAACGCCTGTACTGGAGAACTGACTGGCTGTCCCTGAATGCTTCCTTCAAGACCAATTCCCAGGTGCAACCACACTTGGCTCAGAATAGCTCAAGGAAGAAGATGAGCTCCCCTTCCTGTGAACAGAGAAAGGGACAGAGCTCAGAGGACAGGGGCCCCAGGTCGGTGACAAGTGTGAGGCTCTCTGGGCCAGGAATTTAGCCCTTTGCACTGCCTTGGATGAGGCCCATCTGACAAGGAAAGCCCCCTGGGAGAAATCCACTGATTACGATGGGCAAAAATGACAATAGCCATCATCTGCCGAACGCTTACTCCATGCCAGGCACCATTCTAAGGCATTAGGCGCACTATCTCAGCTAAACCTCACAATAACCCCATGCAGTCAAGATAATATTAGCCCCATTTTATACAGGAGGAAGCTGAGGCTTAAAAAGGTCAAATTCCTGTGCAAGTTGTTTATCACTATGTTAAAAGTTACTCCAAAACTACTCCTTGGTGGCCTAGTGGTTAGGATTCTGGGCTTTCACTGTCGTGGCTCAGGTTCAATCCCTGGTCGGGGAACTGAGATCCTGCAAGCCACTCGTGGAGTGGCCAAATAAAAAAAAAAAAAGTTACTCCAAAACTTAGTGGCTTAAACCAATTTTATATGATCTCAGAGTCTCTGTGGCTCAGGAATTTGGAAACATCTTAGCTAGGTGGTTCTGGCTCGTGGGGGAGGTAGGGGTAGGGGTGTCTCTCAAGGGGTTGTTGTCAAGATGCTGGCCAGGGCTGAGGTTAGCTAAAAGCTGGGGGATCCACTCCCAAGATGGCTCACTCACATGGCTGTTGGATGGAGGTCTCAGTTCCTCATCAGGAACTCAGCCTCTCCACAGGGCTGCTTGAGTGTCCTCACAACACGGCAGCCGCTGTCCAGAGTGAGTGAACCAAGAGAGAGACCGAGGAGGAAGTCACGGTGCCTTTTACATCCTCATCTCAAATGTCACGCAATGACACTTCCACCACATTCTGTTCATTAGCAGGAAGTCACTTAGCACAGCTCACACTGACGAGTAGAGGAATCAGCTATACCTTTCAAAGTATGGAAGAGTTTGTGAACATACTTGAAAACTCCCAGAGCACCTTATATAAGATCACACTGTGGCTGAGCCGGAGGATAAGCCCCTGCTCTCAAGCACAAAACCGTCTTGCCTCGCAGGGAACAACGAAAGGAAAACTTTTCTCCTACGTGTCCGAGAACGTAAACTCCAGGTACATCATTTGAACAGATAATTATACAAAAAGGGTGTATATTGCAAAGGAAGTCCTTGCATGAATCCTTCCAGAGATGGCCTAAAGCAGTGGTTCTCAGTGCGATCCCAATCAGCAGCTACAGTCTCACCTGGGAACTTGCTAGAAATATAAATTCTTAAGCCCCACCCCAGACCTAGTGAGTCAGAAACTCTGGGGACGGAACCCAGCCATCTGGGTTATAATAAACCCTCATGGTGAGTTTGACGAACACCGGTGTTTAAGAACCACTGGTCTTTGTATTTACAAGCAAAGCATCAAGCAACTTTAAGCTCCTTATGTGCTCCCACCATCTAGAGTGTATTATGAATAAACTTTTGTACATCTTGAAATTACCTTGTAAACATCACAATGATGGTGCATTGCATTATGCCTGAGTGAAAACCACAATGCCATGATATCTGTTGCCTGGCTTTGGTAATTTTTTTTTTTTTTTTAATGTCATGGGAACTCTTCCCAAATGGAAGTATCCCACAAGTGCCTTGATCTCTTGGAGGTCCTGCAACTTGCCTACAGAGAAGTCATGTCAAGATGGTTCTATCACAAGTCTTCTCATATGGCAGGGCCCACAATATTGTCTTTTCAAGTTTAAGATTGTTCACCTGTTGATATCCTGCAGTTTTCCTCTTTCATGCAAAGGATGTGTGATCTCAGGATGTCATGGAAAGATCCTATGCCTTTTTGACTATTATTGGAACTTCTCATTTATGGAAATCTGATTGTGGTGTATGAATTTTATTTGTTGAAATTATACTAATGATACTGGCAATAGGAATACAGCAGTTGTACCCTATCTAAAGAAAACAGAATATGCTAAATTCTAATCCTGACAATTTAGGAAATGACTCTTTATTTTATCGAATTTATTCCAGGTACAAAAGAGCTCCCTAGAGACTTCCGTTAGCTGCAAGTCTCATGACCTTTAAGTATGATTCAATTTACAAAAAGCCATTATTCACTCATGCAGTGTTCTGGGAATGCATCCACACAATAAAGTGACGTTTGCTGGACAACAAAGGCATGGTGACAGTGCTGATGTCCTGAAGTTGTGTTAACACAAGCAACACATCTTACCTTTTTATATATTCCACGTATTAGAAAAGCAGTAACAAAGATAAAACGTCAGACTTCATTCTTTTCTAGGCATTAGATCAACAAGAAAGAATCTGGGACTTCTGGGCATGTGTCAAAATATAGACACTGTGTGTGTGTGTATACATGTGTTTCTAGGGTACATTTCTATACCTGTAGCAAGTCTGTTCATGTGTGTTGTACTAGTCATCTATCGTTGTGTAACAAATCACCCCCAAATTTAGCAGCCTAAACAACAAACATTAACTCATAGTTTCTGAGAGTCAAGAATCTGCAGTGGCTTGGTTTTCTCTTCTCATCAAAAGTGTTCACCGTTTTATGTTTAAAATCATTAGTCAGCTCATTTTGTTGTGCCACTTTCCCAGCCTGGCATCCAACCAGGGGGAATAAATGAAGTACTGATAACTTGACAAAAATCAAAGGATTTATTTACTTTTGGTTGGGAGAGGGACAACCTAAACACCCACTAACAGGGGCTTGTTTAAACAAGTTATGCCTCATTCCAATGATAGACTACTGGACCGTCATTAAAAATGATCATATTGTCAAAGAATATATGGTGCCATGGGAAGAGGTTCATACTATAATCTTAAATTAAAGACTATGATCCCAATTTATATAAAAATGATGCTTGTGTATTCATAATGAGTAACATTTCTTGAGCACTTACTACATGCCAGGCATTATGCTAGTGCTGTAAATCAAACCTTTCATTTAATCCTCACAACTTCCATATTTGTAGATATTGCTATCTTTTAGATGAGGGAATTGTAGCATAGCAAATTTAAGAATCTGCCCAAGAATGGGAGAAAATATTTGTAAATCTGTTGTGGGTCTAGTATTCAGAATACATAAAGTATTCTTACAACTCAACGACAATTTTAAAACATCCCAATTTTTAAGAGGGTAAAGAATTTGAATAAACATTTCTCCAAAGAAGATATATAAATGGCTAATAAGCACATGAAAAGATGCTCAACAACATTAGTCATTAGGGAAATGCAAATCAAAACAACAAGGAGACATCACTTCATACCCACTAGGATAGTTATAATAGGGACAATAAATTAATTTTTTAAAATAAAATTTAAAAGAAAACAGAAAATAACAAGTGTCGGCAAGGATGGGGAGAAATTGGAACCCCCATACAATGCTGGTAAGAATATCATAGGTACAGCTGCTATGGAAAACAGTTTGGCAATTCCTTAAAAAGTTAAACATAAAACTACCATATGACCCAGCAACTCCACTTCTAAGTATATATCCAAGAGAATTAAAATCAGTTGTTCAAACAAAAATTTATACAAGAATGTTCATAGCAGCACTATTCACAATAGCCAATAGGTGGAAACAACCCAAATGTCCATCAGCTGATGAACACATAATCAAAAAGTGGTATACAATGGAATATTATTGTCATAAGAATAAATGAAAATCTGATACATGCTACATTACAGATGAACCTTGAAAATAGGATGCTAAGTAAAAGAAGCCAGACACAAAAGATCACACATTACATAATTCCATTTATATGAAATATCCAGAATAGGTACATTCATAGAGACAGGAAGCAGAGTAGAGTCATGGGGAATGGAGGGTGACCACACAATGTGTACAGGGTTCCCTTTTTTGGGTGATGAAAATGTTCTGGGACTAGATAGAGGTGATGGTTGCACAATATTGTGAATATAATAAATGCCATTGAATTGTACACTTTAAAATGGAAATTGTATCATTGTATCTTTTGTGAATTTTGTCTCACTTTGACATGGAAAAGGAAAGGAAAGAGAAAAGATAAGAAAAGAAAAGAACTTTCCCAAGGTCACACAGCTAATATATTGCAGGATTTGGACCTGGATGGTCTGGGCTCCAGAGCTGACATCTTCCTCAGATCGGGAGGAAACATATCAGACAATCAACAGAAGTTTCCTGGATGATGGGACTGAAGATAATTCATATGTTCTTTTTAAAAATGCTCTGAAATTCCCAATTTTTCCTAATAATGATAATAAATAGATTCAATGTAATGATGGGGATCTGTGGGTGTTTCACGTGTCAACATATGACCAAAGGCTAGCCTTACTTACTTGATGTCATTAAGCTGGGTAATTAACACCTGGGACCCTCAATTTCTTTATCTATTAAATGGGACAAGAGAAATGAGAAAAACATCTATCTCAGAGGATTTTGTGGGGCTCAGGTGATAGAAGGTGTGTGCTAGGTCCAGCCCGGCTAATAGGGGATCAAGAGGAGGTCATGAGCATAATCAGAAAGAACTTGGGAATCATTCCCACTGGGGTTCAAAACCACTCCCATTTATTGACTGTGATTTTGAGCAAGATCCTGTACATCTTTCGGGCTCAATAGGACCTACCTCCTGGGGTTTTTTTGAGAATTAAGGGACAACCCCTGCTAAGTGCCGAGCGCAGTTAGTGCATAGCAGGTACTCAACAAAAAATAGCAAGTGTCACTGATAAATGTTTACTCCCTTCTTGCAAGGGGAGGGATGATGGGTGGTGTGTGGGAGACACTGAGGGGGGATGCACCTCTGCCCCTAACTTTCTAATACCAAGCTGTAAATGGTGTGTCCCATTCTCCCTAGGTATAAAGGAAACAGTCACACCCCAAGGTGGCTCCAGGGTCCTTCTATTCTGTGCCCTGCTTTGCCAGCTGAAAGGGACACAAGGAGAGAATGGGGGAAATTGCAGCGATAGGTGGGCAATCAGGCACCTGCTAAGTCTGCCAGGCTTTACAATAATGGAATTTAAGAGTTGGGGCAGTTGTGGAGAATGACCAGCGTGCTTGAACTGGGGGCTACGGAGGAGGGACTCAGAGACGTTTGTCCCAAGATCCACTTTACTCCTAAGACAGTCGCCCCGAATGAGGTTACGCAATCAATTGCAAAGATATAAAGGATGCGGTTCATCACGCAACATCAAACCTGGGTCAAACCTGGGTCCTATTTGCAAATTAATATATGTATTTTTCTAAATGTTGTCATCCGGTGATTCATACGGACTGTGCTTGTATTTTTAAAAAGCACAAACTATTTTAAAAACAAGATCAAACTTACGACGCCAGTATTTTAAATATAGTTGAATATATTTTACTTGGTTCTAGCATTTCTTCTACTCTTCTTGTTTCAGTTACTGCGGGAGCCTCGCAAACTGGGTGTGGCCAGGACACTCGAGATGCCCGGGGCCGAGACAGCTCCACCCACGGCCTGGCGTCTTGGGAACGGACGAAGATCCGAGCCCGCCGGTGGAACGGATCTCAGGGCAGGCAGAGGGGATCTCAGGGGCCTCCGCACCTGACAGGCTCCCGACACCCTGGCCAGAGCGAGCGCAACAAAAGGCCCCGTGAAATGCAGCGGGAGAAAGGGCTGCAGCCCCCGTGGGATGGGAAACGCTGCCGCCAACCAGCCCCCGGGCCGTGCCGCCCTTGTCCCCGGAGTGAACTCTCCCTCTCTGCGCCCAGCTAATGGCGGGGCGCGCGGCCGCGGCCCCTCTTCTCCCTCCCTTTAAAGAGAAGGGCGCGATTGTGTGGATTTCACAGTCTGAGCACAGCTGAAAGGGAGAGAATTAAGTCTCCCTCACGGCTCTTTTCAAGGAGGCCGAGGCTGCGATTCGCCTTCATTCAGAATATATGAAGCTTTTGTGCGTCGGGGCCGGGCAGCCGCGGCGGCCCCGCTCCCCGGCTGACTCTCTTTACAGTGGAAACGTACAGTGATTAACACGGGTTCCGCTCCCGCCCGCGCCCCGAGTTGAAGGGGGCCGCCGCCTCCGAGCGCCTGGGAACCCGGGCCCGCAGCAAAGGCCCGCATTTGTCCACCTGAGAACGCCGCGGCGCATTTGTAACCGTGGCCTTGCGGCCTGAGAGCCATCCATTTTGGCTCCGAGCTGCCGGGCCGTCCGGGTGCGCGGTGGCCCCCGCATGTGTTGCTAATAAAAGCCAAGCGCGCCTCTTAACCAGGCGAGCTCGCGGCAGGGGGCACTGCCCGGGCTTGGGGAGGAAGCCCAGGGGCCGGCCCAGGTGACCCTTGGGGGCTTCCCCATCTCTGATTGTGGGGAGTCGTGATTCTGATGGGGCAGGAGGGGTGTAGACAAAATACTTGAACCTTCCTCCATGGGAATTGTCACCATGAGATTAAAATTTAATTCAATTTAATTTATTATTATTATTATTATTATTTGGTCTAAAGGAGATGAAATCTGGCCTGAGTGGCTGAGGCCTGCCAATATTTTGGCTGTGCTTAGTTTTCAAGCTTCTGTTTTGTCACTCTACTCGGATGATTCATGCTGGAAAGCATGTTGTATCATTTATCCAGTAATGCAGCCTAATAAACCCCCCCTTCAAATACGTTCCTTAAAGAGCCAGAAGAATTTGTTCCTGTAGACTCAAACCTATGTTCTTAATAAAGGCTGATTGAAGAAATGGAGCTCAGGGAGAAAAAAAAAAAAAAGGTGGTAGAGAAGGGGGCTAAGTTTGCTGATGAAACTCCAACACTACCTGGTTGTCCCCTTCCTTCCCTCTCTGTCCTGGTGGGATTAAAATATGTGGTTTAACACAAAGTTTGAATGCAAAGTTAATCTTTAAAAGCCATCCTTCTCCCAGTGTCAGCACTAGAGGGGTGCCGATGTTCAGTGTTGAGCTCTGGAAGGAGGAACGCGGTGTATTAGACCAGTGATCACTGAAGTAACTCAGTGCCTGCCTGTGTTTGAGGGTCATGGTGAGCAAGGCCTCCAGAAAGGCGTTGAGTAGGCTCCTTGGGAGGTGGGTCACCTGCTTTGATGTACAATGGGCCTCTTAGAGCAGTTAGCTCCATCTCTGGGAAAATCTCCCCTTCATTTCAGCAAGGTTGGAGAAAGTAACTAGGCCCCCAGGCTGAAATGACAGCCCCCTCCCTGCTGGACAAGACTCATTATTAAGGCAGCAGAGCCTAGTGCTAAATTAAGCCCAAGGGCTCTGTCTGGGTTCAGATGCTGGTGCTACTTACCTTGTGTGGCCTTAGACATGGGAAATCTCCTTACTGTATCTCAACGTCCTCCCCTGTAAAATGGGGATGACCTACCTACCTACCTTTGTAGGTGTAGTGGCCATCAAATGATATAACACATGTTAGCTATTGGTTCATTATTTTTAATACTAACTACTGTTGGTGGAGCACTCACTGTGTTAAACGCGTTACGTTTATCGCAGCATTCCATCATCAATGGAGATTATTATCCCCATTTCACAGATAAGGAAACAGGTACAGAAAAAGAGAGGTGAAGGAATTGGCAACATGTCACACAGTGGTTCTAAGGGCCATGGTGCAATTTCAAGTCATCCTGGGAGCAGGGAAAAAGGGAGAAATCTGGCCAACAGTGAGACGGGGTATGATCTTCAAGGCTCTCTGCTGGTTGAGAAATGATTGTTAACCCTTTGAAAAGGGGCCTTAAAACCTATATGTGACTACAGTTTGGGTGCTAGAGCACGGCAGAGTGGCTAAGAGGCTTAATTCTGGCATCAGAAAATCCTGGGTTCAAATCCCATTCACTAATTACTAACCGGGTCACCTTTAGTAAAGTCCTTTATCTCAATCAACCTCAGACTCTTCATTTCTTTTTTTTTAAATAAATTTATTTATTTGTTTATTTATTTTTGGCTGCCTTGGGTCTTCGTTGTTGTGCATGGGCTTTCTCTAGTTGCATCGAGGGGGGCTACTCTTCATTGCGGTGTGTGAGCTTCTCATTGCGGTGGCCTCTCTTGTTGTGGAGCACGGGCTCTAGGTACACGGGCTTCAGTAGTTGCAGCACGTGGGCTCAGTAGTTGGGGCTCACGGGCTCTAAAGCACAGGCTCAGTATTTGTGGCGCACGGGCTTAGTTGCTCCGCGGCATGTGGGATCTTCCCGGACCAGGGCTCAAACCCGTGTCCCCTGCATTGGCAGGCGGATTCTTAACCAATGCGCCATCAGGGAAGTCCTCTTCATCTCTTAAGTGGGCATCACAGTAGTCCTTGCCTCAAGGGGTTCTTCCATAGATTAAATCAGACAATGCACATCTGATTAGCTATTGCTCTTAGGGAACACTCATCCTACGTTGATTTGAACGGTGCTGATACTTGGTCCACCTGTAACAAACCTTTCTCACAGGCTGGGTGTTTTGAATTCCACAGCTAGAGGTTTATTGCTTAGCATGTTACATTTTATGTATCAGTTTCACATGCTTACTCATTTAAAACATCTAGTTACAGGCTGAGCAAGAAGTATTTCTCCTCTAGTCCCAATCCTTCCCCGCCTTCCTCTTTCTGCAGAAGTTTCTGCTGAGCCCTCATCCTGGACTAGGTCCCGCCATAGCCCTGACATGACACCCTGACCTTGCCCTTCCTAACACTTAACACGTGCTCCACTCTAGTCTTCCAAGTGTGATTAGGGAGTTATGAAGACAGGCATCATACCAATCTTGTTCATGTCTATATGTGCCCAGACTGTGGACTTGAATTTCATTCCCCACTAAAAGGGCCCAGTACTCCTTTGGAGAAATTGCTGATTCCATGTCTGAGGCAGGAAATGTACAAGATGAGGCTGGATCATCCTTTACCAGAAAGCAAGGAGGCTTTCAAAGGTGATTGAAGCTATATTAAAAAGGCAGGAGCCAACTTAAAAAAGCTCAAGTTGGTCAAAGAGGGATCATTTGTGCATCCAGAAAATAACTGGAATAGATTGAAATACAGTGAGCCCACTGACCTTTGGAGAAGGCTATATGACCAACTCATTTTTCTGAAAAATGGCAACTAAAGAGAAAGGATGGAACCTTCCTCCTGCCTTTACATACTACCTGTAAAGGGCATCCAAACAGTTGATGGAGAGGAAATTCTCTTTCTGGAAGTATTACGGCTAATAAATGAATAGGGAAGGATAGAATTAGGATGTCAATATTTCACAATCCCTAGTAAAGAAATGAATCCAGGAATTGATCATTAACAGCTTTAAATATCACCAAAAGCGAGACAATCAGCTGTTAAGTGCCCTGTGATAGAAGACTATAACGCCATCTAGAAAACAGTCTTTCCAGAAGTAGAGCTTTAATCTGATCAAGCCTCTAGACCTAACTGACCATTTGTAAGAATTACAGGGGACAGAGGAACCTGTTAAAGCATGCCATGGTGATGCAGGAAAACATGTGTGTGTGTCTGTGGGGAAACATACAGACAAAAAGCCTGGTTTTCTCCATTGGAAGAAAAACAGGAGAGAGGGAGAGGGAAACCTCTAAGTTAAAAAAAAAAAAAACAAAAACTTTCAGAGACATATCAACAGATTGCAATATACGCACCTTATTTCCATATCAGTTGCAGTATATTGTAATTTTTTAAAATTATGGGACAAAGAGATTTAAACACTGCCTGGATATTTAACGATAGTAAGGAATAATTGTTAATTTTTAGTTGAGGTAATGTCATTGTGCTTACATTTTTTTCAAATAATTTTTTTTAATCTTTTAGAGATACATGTTTAAATGTTTATGGGTTAAATAATATAATGCCTGAGATTTGTTTCAAAATAGTCCTGAAAAAGAGGAGAAATGGGTGGGTATGTTAAAGTGTAACAAGATTGAGCATGAGTTGATAATTGGTAAAGTGGGTGATGGTGAGTGGAGTTCTTTATCCTATTCTCTCTCTTTTGTATATGTTTGAAAATGTCCAGAATAAAAGGGGAAAAGGAAAATAAAAAAAACATTGCAGGTATCAGCTTATGTCAGTTAAAAGAGACTTTGGGGAGTCAGGGAACTCTTAGGAAAAGGGAGGCCCATACTTTCCATGTAACCTTTGGCGGATTTCACATAATGAAAGAATGTGTTCGTTCATCTGTTTGTGTTTATTTACTGTCTGTTTTCTCCGCTACAATGAGTCCCACAAGGGCAGGCTCTTTGTTTTGTTCACTGGTTGTCCCAAACGCTGCCATTGTGCCTGGCACTGAGGGAGCGATCTGTAAAGGTGAATGTCCCTCACGTGGGAGGCTGGGATGTGTATTTCCATTTCACAGATGAGAACACTGAGGCATTCAGAGCTGATGTTCTTGCCCAGGATCACATAGCTGGTCAGTGGTGGGGCTGGGACACACACGCCAGGGTCTGTGAGGCTCCCCATCAAGTCCCTTGTGGACAGGGCATCCCAGCCTGGTGCAGGAAGCTGAAAAGGGATCTGAAGGTTCTGGCGTTTGTAAGTACATAGTGGTTACCCTTCCTCAGCCATTCTCCACGAAAAAGATGGAGAGTGGGAGAGGTGGGGATAAGAGTAGCTCACGTTCCTTAGGGCTGGACACCACTGTAAGTGCTTGACCACAATGAACTCATTTAATACTTACAACTGGGGAGCTGGGTTCTACTATTATCCCCAGGAGACCAAGGCCCAGAAGCACATGCATTCTGACCCCAGAGCCCAAAACCTTCATCCCAACATTAGACCCTTAACTCCTTCCTTAAAGGCCATTGAGAAATAAAACTGTATTGTCGAGTTGGACCAGGGGCTGTTGCTTCTGCTGGAGGCAGCACACGTGTGAGCCTGAAAGTTGGACTCTGAGGACAGACAGATGGAATGCTTATCCGACAGTAGCCACTGAACAGCAGGGGGACAGGTTACCGTTGGATAACTGTAGGACCACACTGCTCTCGACCGTCTAGTCCTCTTCGGAGTCAGAAATCCCACAGTAAATCCCTACTCAGGCAGGTCCCTTTCCCTCTCTGGGCCTCAGTTTCTCCATATTTCAAACGGAGGGAATTGGACTCGACAGATGTCCCCAAAAGACACTGCACGCTCTGACAGCCTTTCATCAACCCTGCAATTCTATGATCCCACCACGGGAGCCGTGGCATGTCTGGGACGTCTCCACATCAAGCAGTTGGAGTCTCATTTTTAACCCCTCATAGATGTCTCTTACAAATTATCCAGGGTCATGGATTAGTTTAAATACAAAAGCTTCATTTCCTCTGCTTGGCTACTGTTATAAGGAATGATCAAAAGGAGTCAAGGAACAAACACAGTTGGCTGGAGAGAGAATGGCCGGGATGAACTGAGGGACGTTCTCTCCCTGGACCCCTCCGGGTTTGGAAATCTCTGGGGCCTGTAATTCACTGCTGCATTAGGCAGTGCTGAGATGAATCATAACATTTTGAGCCCTCAAAGAAAGGGAGAAGAAAGGAGACAGAGGCCAGGGAGAGGGAAGTCTCAGTGTTTTCTCAGTTAAATACATGTTTTCATTGCAGCGTGATGGGTTGAGAGGAATGAATGGCCATGATTTAGTTATCTTTTGGATGGATGATTTTAAATGCGTGTTGGAAACGCTTTCATGAGAGTGACTTTTAAAGCTGAGGCAGAGTGGAAGTCTTTGGCGGAGGAGCTGCCGCTTATTTTTCAGAGGATGTAAAAGCCCAGGACCTTGAGATTCCTGATGCAGGCATTTTGTTTCTATGTTTTCCACTGGCACCCGTTCACTTTCACCCCAGAATCCTTCAGACTGTCATCAGACACCTTGTCAAAAGAGCAGGGAAAACAGCGAGGCGGATTTTGCAAGGGGAGGGAGGGAGGATAGGAGGGGGAAAGGTGTGACCGTAGGATTCTTCAAATCCATGCAATGTTTATTTGGGGCTTTGAAGTGCCCGTTACTATGGTGCCCATTACTATGCCCATTACTAGGGTGGAGGAGGGACGCTGAAGGATAACCAGAGCTAGATAAATTATTGTTTTTTTAAAAATTTAATGACAATCTTTATTGAGACTTTTGCAACCAAAGTTAGTCACTCAAAGGGCAAAATCACCTCGAGTGTGGAAAGTCTGCCTGTCCACATGCCAGGGATATCGATGAGAGCTAGATAAATGATTAAAACTTCTACTCTGGCTGACTGTTCACTGGCAAAATGGGTCAGCTTTGGAAGTCTTGCTGAGTCACACCCACCTCCCTCAACACTGAGGGGTTTAGGGTTATCACCCATATTATTCAAAATAGCACGAGGGAAAACAGCTAGGTTAGTCCTTTGTTTGCACCTCACCCCTCCTGCACTGACACCCCACCAGGTCCTGTCACTGACTGCTTAAAAACCTTGAGTGGCTACTCGATGCCCAAGATTAGGACCAGAATCTTCACCAAGAGGTACTAGGTTTGCCGCCACCCGCAAAGGGCTTTCTCCAGGTCAGGCATCAAGAGTAGCATTCTATATACTTTACCTCATTTTATCCTCACAGCATCATCCGAGATAAGTGCTATTGTCATCCACAGGTGGCATACGAAGAAATCAAGTTCCAGAGAGGTTAAGTGCCTGGCCCAAGATTGGTGGAGCAAAGACTTGAACCCAGGAGCACTGACCTAGAGTTCAGACCCTTCCAGACCCCTCCTAAGCCCATTGGCTCCTTCTGGGCATCCAATCACCTGCACAGACCTGTGTCACCATTTTCCATTTGTCTCAGTGCTCTCCCTTCCTACCTCCCTCTACCTGGAAAGGGAGACTAATGGTAAATAGTACTCTTTCCTCTCCTATTCTCCTCAATATGAATATAGTGGAACCAAAAAGAAATCAAAACAGAGCAACCGGTAGCCCCTGGGTGTGGTGGAGTTTATTCCTGCTTTATCCCATCTGCTGGCTTTGCCTGGGGAGTTTACGAATCAGCTGGATATCTGTGAAGCCAATCCTCATGGAAGAGCTAAAATTGTAGTAAGCACCCACCCACCACCGTCACCACCACCGCCCACCTGCCAGGATTCACCTCTAGAGGCTGGGCAAATGGTACCACGTTATCCTACCCCTGACCCCAATCTCCCAGCTATAGTGACTGACTTAGCCCCTAACTCCTTTGAAAAATAAATCGTGTGTACTTTAGCTTGAATTTTCTGTCTGCAGTGGAAGTCTCTCTCAACTCTTCTGAGAAACTTGGGACCCTCCCCCATCTATAAGCCTCTCCTTCGTGCTCCACGTGATGCCACCTGCCTTGAAGAAAGAATGTAGGTGACAGAACTTTGTAAAGTGGTGCATTATTGCCACTCCTGACTCACTGGTTGCGAAATGGGCTCCAGGCAAGTTTTACAGTAACAATACCCCGTGTCTGCCATGCAGCCTACCATCAATGTAGAGTAGCTGGGGTTACCTGGCTTCTTGAAATCCTCTAAAAACCCAAATAAATAAACCAACACAATCAACCCGGAGCCCTCGCCATCACAAAGTGCTCTTTGTCCATTTATTTTACGTGAGTTATTTAGTTTTCATTTATGATCATATTTCATAATCTACCAGCAAATGGCCTGCAGTTCGTGAGAAGTGATGAAGGCCCGGTCACGTGAGACCTCATTCTGGCCCAGAGTTTAGAAATCTGGGCTCTGATAAGTGCAGGGCAACTGTCAGACTTTGGGAGAGATTTTTACACTCTATGATTTAGTAACGTGTGAAATGGTCAGGTTTCTTTACAATAACCTCAAAAATCAAGGTACATTTCACAAAGGCTTATTGCAGCCCCAGATCTGGGCCCTGTGACCTGCGTTATTATGTCCTCCAGAAAATCACAGTCTTCCCTCAACCTCTAAAGAGACTTTGAGTTGAGCACAGTTCAGGGTAGTAAGGGTGACACTTTTTACTCCGAAATTACTAGTTTTTAATTTCCCACTTGATTCCTAGTAGTGCTATTTTACTTTAAAACCCTATCACTTGTCTCAAGGGAGCTGGAAAATGTTAATTATGCCTTAACTATGCCTCTGAGAAGTACATCTCAGGGCTGCAGAAGCAGGGACCACAGGTCCAATATTAAGAAAGAGAAAACAGAGGCTCTGAAGACAATAAAAGTGAGACTGTCATACTGAGTGAAACAAGTCAGACAGAGAAAGACAAATATCATATGATGTCACTTATATGTGGAATCTAAAAAAAAAAAAAAAATGGTACAAATGAACTTATTTACAAAACAGAAATAGAGTCACAGATGTAGAAAACAAACTTATGGTTACCACTGGGGAAAAGGGGCAGGGGGATAAATTGGGAGATTGGGACTGACATATACACACTACTATATATAAAATAGATAACTAATAAGGATCTACTGTATAGCACAGGAAACTCTTCTCAATACTCTGTAATGACCTATATGGGAAAAGAATCTTAAAAAGAGTGGATATATGTATATGTATAACTGATTCACTTTGCTGTACACCTGAAACTAACACATTGTAAATCAACTATACTCCAATAAAATTTTTTTAAATTTTTTCTGGAGATTCTCCTCTCCTTCCAAAGTAGCTGCAGATCAGAGCCAGAACCTGCCCCTAGAACTCCTGTGAGTGAATGCATTAATTAACCTCTGGGCCACCCTGTAAAACAAACTCTAAAAAAGTGTCCTACATCCACTTAGACCATTTTATAACTCAGGAGAGTTTCATTTAATGCAATGCTTTAAATATGTTTTGCCCATGAAATATAAGGGCAAGCAGAACTGATTCTACAGAGTCTGGCTAACATACCAGTCAGGGTCGTGAAAGTTTCTTTAATATTCATCTGTGACCAGTCATCGCAGACTAGAACCAAATCAAGAATTTTTTATAACTGCCTTGATAGCACTACCTGGCCCATCTTGCCAAATGCAAATCATTTTTATTGTCTTGGTGAACTGAAGCAATTTTTTAAAAGCTTGAACTCATGGTAAACCTACATATTTCCTAAAATTTAAAAAATCAGCAAAACCCAGAGCTCCCAAGTGTTCCCAGAACTATTATGTCGTTTGGTAAAACATTCACTTTCATTCATTCAATAAACCCTGTGCTTACTGAGCACCTTCTAGGGCCATGCACTGTTCAAAGCACTAAAGATACAGTTCAGAACCAGACAGAACAAAACTTTGCCCTCTGGGCTTCCTATCTCTTATCCCACTGCTAATCCCTGCCTTGGTTTACATGTAAAGTGAGACTCAGGGAGCCATCAGTGGCTGGTTTGGACTTGAACTCAGTAACTCAGGCATCTCATTTGATGGTCTTTGGTGGAAGCCCCAAAATATCAATAAAAAGAGGGGCAGAGCCAGAGCAATCTTTTTGTAGGAGAGTTGGAGACGTTGCCTAGCAGGCATGCTATTTTTACCAAGATGGCATGTTACAAGATGAATAAAAATAGCAAAGTTTTCTGGAAAAAAGAAATGCTTTTACTCACACTTTCTCTAAGCTTGGGAAAATATTATTTGTTCAGATCAAATAATAGACACATATGTTTTTAATTTGGAGCGGCTGCGGGACATGTATGGATATTACTGGGGACCAAAATCCATGTGCCCATTCTGGTGTTCTTGATCTGGCTGCCTCTTTCATTGAGCTAATAGCATTTAAGGTATAAGAGACCTAGATTTCAGGTTGCTCAGAAATCAACTTTCCGAGGTCTGTTTGAGCTCAGATCAGCCGAACTGAACTGGAAATGTAACTATACTCCCCCTTCTTTCCCCGATATTGTTCTTCCACACAGCTCCTATGTGACTTTGAGCAAGTTGCCTCCCCTCTGAACCTCTTGTACAATATGATCACAAAATTCCCTTCTACTCTAACATTTTATGGTGTAATTCTACCCCTGGTTCAAGATATTAGCCTGCAATGTCATTTTGCTTCAGATGACGACTTCTTATTTTAAATCAATTCAGAAACCCAGTGGGCCCAAGGACCATCTCTTTCATCCTGGTTTCTGTTCCCGTAAGTCACAAACCCCAAATTCTTGATAAAACAGGGAATGCTCTACAATAGCAGTTTTGAGACCATGATCCTTGGATTCCAACTGTTCAAATCCCAGCTCTGCCATCCACCAGCTGTGAGACCACTGGCAAATTACATGAGCTCTCAGGGTCTCAGTTTCCTTATCTATAAAATGGGGTGACATATATTTGTGCTGCTATTCGGATTAAAATGAAATTAGGGATCTACTTCCTAGCACATAGGAAGTGCTCATTTAATTCAGTTATTCTCCAAGGAGATGAACGACATCATCTTTTTCTTCTTAGTTGTAGTGTATTTGAATAATTCTGTTTGGAGAATTTCGGGAAGATCCTGGGGCATGTAGGGATCGATGTTCGGGATCACAGGTATGCGCTGAGACCCAGCAAAAAAAGATCTTAACTTGCTACTGATTTAAGGAGAAGGGGGGCTTAGTTTTCATGCTGTCAATATTGCAGTTTTGAACTCCAAAGAGCCATCACACATTTTTTTACTTATCTTGCTTTAAAAAGCACATGATTTCCCTTTTCTAGACCCTGACTTAGCCAGGGATGTCATGTAGAGGAAAAGTTGGACACTATTGCCCCTGAAAGAGACATTTGAATCCGGCTCAGTTTTCATCACAGTTGGGAAATCTGCTTTCCCTCTAATTGCTTCCTTCCTTCTAAGACCTAATTTCCTTGGCACTCTCCTGCTACTTGCAAGGGAAAAATCAGTTTTACCTTCTCATCAAAGTGGGCTGTGTCTTAGTGGTACCTACGCGGGGCAGAGAAGTCCCTAACCCTAGGAATAATAGATCTGCCAAGTCCAGCCCCAAAGGCAAAGCCACCTCACACTGCCGTCTTCCCGCACCCCCTGGAAGGCACTGACATGGCAGACACGTTGCCCCACCCTCATCTCACCCCACAGTGGGATGACTTCACTGCCCAGTTGCTTTCCTGGAATTCTCAAGTCCGAGATCATATTCCCCACACCCACCCCTGGGATTTTTTACGTTGTCTTTTTGGCTCCTCTCTGTTCCCATTGCTAAACAAAGAGAAATCCAACCGGAAAGACTAGAAGGGGTAAGTGGCTGATGTGGTGGGAAGGAGGGGGAGAGGGACACTTTGCAGCCCTCTGACTTTCCCGAAATTGGCCAATTTCACATCAGTAAGTGCCTCATCCATCACCACCACCTTTCAGGTGATTTTCTGTGATGGAATTTCGGGAGGGGAGGCACTTAGCATCTTACACACAATTCCTTTACAAAGTCAGTTTTTCCATCATCAAGCATTCTCAGCGTTCAAATAAAAATAGGCAGAGCTTTGCTACTAAAATAGCTCTTTTTATATCAGGCCCTGCAACCCAGAAACCCCTTTCAGGGACCTGTATACTTTCTCGAGTCAAAAAAAAAAAAAAAGGCAAGCTAGACAGACTTCTAATCCAGTGAGGATTTAACCTCCCCCCGGTGCAGGAGGAAACTACACAATTATCTGTCAAGCCTGGCTCTGCTTCCTTGCTGTTTGACCTTAGGGAAGTGGCCTCGCCTCTCTGAACACCCTTATTTTCTATGACATGTGGATAATAATAATACCCCATCTATTGCCTTGAGGGCCAAACGAGGATGAGGGTATTTTGGACACTGTCATGTATTTTATAACAAAATCTAAGGGATTAAGAAAGGGTATGGCATAAATAAAGTCAATGGCTGACTTTAGATGACTCTTGCCCCTTTCATCTTTTTTTTTAATTAAAGTATCGTTGACTTACAATTTTATATTAGTTTCAGGTACACAACGTATCTTTTTTTTTAATTTAGAAGAGCTCTTAATGAGAACTAATAATAATAAGTAGAAAATTCTAGGTCATTAAACTTAGGTAATTAAACTTACATCATAACTGGCAATTTTTTCTTTTAAAGTGGAATATAAAATGCATATTATAGTTGATGGCATCTTTGTTTCATTGAAATACATTATATATCTTTAACATAACCGACTCTCTCACAGCTCTCTCGCTCTCGCTCTCTATTTAGACGCTATATCCTGCTATTCTCACTTAACATTTTATGTCAATATCATTGCAAACTGACCTAAGCCAATCTGGCCAATTGGCCTCACACAATAAGTCGGTGTCACCTGCTTCATCCGTGTTTAGATGTAGAACTGTTACCTCTCCATGAATGGGAAACTATGTAAAACATAGACATAGTGTGCTCTTTTTGAAGCTAAAACTCTTGATAGAAGGGTTTAGTGTGATGGAAATAGCTGGAACTGACATGACTTTCTGGGCTCTGAGCTCATCAGCTGTGTGATTCGGCCTTGCTGTGCCCCCTCTCTGGGAACTTTGTTGTCTGAGGTTTGTTTTTCTGCTCTGCGAAAATGAGAGAAGCCACAGTTCCCGAATTGCAGGGTTGCGCAGAAGGTAAAGAGTGCAAAAGGGAGTAAAGGATGGCATTCAGGCAGGAGACAGGTCAGGACCTCAGTTTGAGGGTGCCCTCCCCACAGCTCACACTGGAGCTCAGGCCCCAGTGTCCTCATCTGGAAAACGCCACACTTCCCAGAGTTGGTGAAAGGAACAAATAAGCTCCCATAAGAAGTACCTGGCTTAAGGTGTTGGTCCGCACACCTTAGTGCCAGGGCTCCAGGTGAATCTTTCTCCTCTGGGAGGCACTATCGCCTCGTGCTTTTACCCATAGCCCGTGGAATTGCCGGGTCGCAAGGTCCCGTCCCAGAAAGGCCAAGGCCTACCTTTGCCACCTGGGGAACGTTGAAGAATAAACCTAATAAGTTCCCTTAATTCAAATAGAGATGATAACACCTCCCAGACATCGGTGGTGAGACTCCAAGGAGCGTGTAAATCGCTGAGCACCAGTGTCTGGCACTTGGGATGCGCTCAATAAAAGGGGACTGTTATTATCTGCTTGGCTTGCTCCTCTGGGCGTCGAGGTGTAAGTTTAATGACGGGAAGGGGGCTGGGAAGGGGGCTGGGAGTGGGATGCGGGGCGCCTGGTCGGCTGAGATCTCCTGGGCCAGCGGGCCAGGCCGGTGTCAGCGCGCATTTATTGATGGCAGGTATTTGGGGAGTAATTGAGCGCGGCGGCCGGCCCGGGGCGAGAGTGGGCCTCCGCGAGCAATTAAATGTGATTAGGCCGAGACCTTCAGGATCCAGCTGGGTGACTGATAACCCGGCCGCATTCCTGCAGGGCCTGCGACATCAAACGGGCGGCCGGCAGCGGGCGGGGCAGAGGGGCCGCGCGCGGGGACCTGGCCCTTCTCCGCCAGGCGGCTGCCCTTCTCGTCCGCGACGCCCAAGGTTCCAGGGAGAAACCCAACGACGTGCCCTCCTCCCGCTCAGGGGTCTCTCCCTTACTGGCTTGCCAGGTGCAGCAGGGGCGGGAAGGGCACAGAAGGGATGAGGTGACCAAGAGCCCCCCTGCGCTAGGGCGTAGCGCCCGGAGGAGCGAAGTCGGCTCGCGCTAGCTGGGCTCCCGCAGTCCGGTACGGAATCGCTGGAATCCGGGAAGAAAGAATAAAAACAGAGAACGAGAAGGGGGAAATAGGTAGAATAAGAATAAATAGAAAACCGAAAAGAATTGAGAGACACAGTGGAGGAGCAAAATGACAGGAAAAGAAGACAAGAAAAGAGGAGAAAAAGAGAAAGTTAAAAATGAGAGCCTGGAATGGAATTATATAGACCGATGATAAAAAAAAAAAATTAAAAAGAGAGTGGGACAGACATGAAAAAGAATGGAAGGAGGAAAACAGTAAATAAAAGCGCAAAAAAAAAAAAAAAAGATAAAGTGAGGGGTGGGCTAAAGATGAAAGACAAAAAAGAATGGGGAAAACAGGGGAGGTAAAGGTAAGAGGAAAAAGCCAAAAGGAGGCAGCGCTGGTGAAGGGGGGTGTCCCTTCCTCACTTCGCCTCCACCCCTCATCCCAGTCCCTGCCTCAGTTTCAGTCAATTCTTTGCCCAGAGCTAAGTGCTGCCTGGTGCCTGGGAGACCTGGCATGTGCCCCCAGCAGCTTGACTCTGGCCCAACCCAAGCCCCAGGCCAGCTCCTTCCCCCTCCAGGCTGGATGAGGGGCAGCTCTCCCCACCCCAAGCCCAGAGTGAACAGTGGGCTCCCTGCACCCCAATTCGGGCCCCACAAGCCATAAATCACAAGTGGAGGTGCGGGGGGTTCCCGGGGCCATTGCCATCGGAGTCTCTGGAGCCAGAGAACAATTTCTGTCTGTGCTGACTCCACAGACAGGATCAAAACAGCATGAAAGAAATCAGAGCGAGAACGTCGTCAGCAGGAGCTGGACTTCTAAAACCCCCTTCCGCCCCCATAGGCTTCAATATTAAAAAACCCCCTAGGAGCCTCAGACACTGTATTAATTAGTGCAACCACCCATGAAAAGTTGGGTTTGGAGCGGCATTCTTTGCCCTGTGTGAAAAACCAAGTCTAATAAACAATTGTTAAGTTGGCCTGTTGCCGCTGGTAAATTACATAGCATTAAAAAAATAATGCTTTTCATATTAGGCACTAATTAAAGGTTGGGACAGCTTTAAAACAAGAGAGGGAGGGGGGAAATCAAAGAAAATATAAAAATGTTCTTTCAAGAGTTATGGGAGGTTAATAAAGTAGGTCTGTTAGAGTGAGCCTACTTTGCCCCTAGCTACAGCCAAACTGGAGCCACCACAATTGGGTCTCAATAAGATAATGATATTCTTTTCTCTACTATTAAAAGCCTCCCAGTGCAAACTTAAAATGATTTATTTAATTTAGGAAATTATGAGGTGTAACTTCAAAGCCCGAGCCGTTAGTAATGGAAAATACCAGGTTGTTTAAAATTATAATAATAATTGTTTGGAGGACTCAGGACATCAAAGTGTTTTCATCAACAAATGCAGAGGGGTCCGGAGGAGGTTGGAAAGAGTCAGAGGAGGTGGATGGAGTTTGGATTTGATTATTATGAACCTTATCAGGGCAGGATTCAGGATTCCCGCAGCCTGGTACTCTGTTCTGCTTTGAAGCAGGCTATTTTGGAAAGTAACTTTACTGCTTTTTATTTAGTTCCTAGCAGGGAGGAGGTGAGAGGGGTTGCTGGGCGTGGGAGAGGGGTGGAGGGGTCCAGGAGTTGACAGCAGACTTTTCCTCGTCGCTCTCTGACCGATTTCATTAAAAAGACCTACAGCATCACCAATCTGGAAATTTTTTTTCTTTTTTTAAGTTACATTGAAGGGGAAGACAGGCACAATCAACTTAACCAACTGAGGCCTGTGATTTCAGGGAGGGGTGTGTGTGTGTGTGTGTGTGTGTGACGTGGGTTCTTTTATAAATGAGGTTTATGTTTATTCCAAACCCAGCAGTGGAGAGGGAGTGGGGGTGGGGAAGTGGCCTCTCCAACCCGTGGCAAATGAGCTGCTTTTATGGCAAAGAATGGCCGTGGGAGTTTTCATTCGGTCAGACAAGGTTCTGCTCAAAGGCAGGGATCCTCTTTTCAGTCGGGTCAGGCAGACGTTTTACCAGCGCCTGCTCTCATCCAGCCAGGCCTTCGCTGCTGCCTACCTCCTGCCGGCCTTGCCCCAGCATCACCTCCCCGGGGCTGCAGGGGGGAGGGTGGTCAGGCTGAGCCCCAGGTCCCCTGGGATAGAAAAGCTGGGCCCCTGTGTGGGGAGCCCCTTACAGCAATGAGGGGTGGGGAAGGGGATGCAGAGAGGGGCTCCAGAGCTGGGCTGCGCTAGGATCTGGGCTGGGGCATCTGGAGAGCTCCCTAGGGCCCAGCATCCCACAGCTCCTCTGAGACAGCTCCTTCGGGGCCCCCCTTTGCCAGACTTAATGCCCACCACCAGGCTCACACTTAGGTCTGAATTCTGCTGCTGTCCCTTGCCGACTCTGAGACCTTAGTGAGCCACCCCTCTGAGCCTCAGTTTCCTCAACTATAAAATGGCATCAATAATACCTCCCCAAGGGTGTGCAGAGACTAGATGAGATGAGCCGGAAGACGCCTAGTTCTGTACTTAGCAAGAGCTCAGTAAATGGGATTTCGTCTCCTTTTGTCCCCTCTTTTCTGAAAGCAGGGCCGTCTTTCTGGGAAGTTTTAGATAAAAGCATTGAGAAGTACGGGAGGACTGGGGGGGGGGGGAGTTGTGTGCCAGGCTCCCGGCAGCGCAGGCGACGATGGCCAAAGCCGGCACAGTGACATCTTCGGTTTTAATTTCCAAGGCGCGGCTGCGGGGTCCTTGGTGAGACAGGGTCCTTCTGTTGCCCCAGGTGGTTAGCCTGGTCCCTGAAACACCTGGCATGCCAAGCCCGACATAAGTGGGGACCGTGGCGACCGCCAAACCTAATGCAGGGCAGGCGGTTCGGAGGGAGCCCCAGAGCAAGGCGCACCGGCGGGCCCGCGGACCTCTGGCCATTGTCTGGACCCCGAACCCGGCCGCGTCCTCGACGAGGTAACCCCATCCGCCCAGGAGCGCAGGGGTGCGTGTATTGGCGCCTGAGCGACTCTTTTCCCCTGTCCCGGCCTCAGTTTTTTCTTTGGGATTTAGGGCGATTGGGGTAATGCGCAGGCGCTTAGACGGTTTCCAATCCACCCCGCTGACCACACAGGACGCAGCCCGGTTCTCCGAAAAACACTCTAGCCTGTGACCCCCTCCTCCCGGGGGCAAGCTGAGGTTTAACCCAGAGTCGGCGTCTCCGGATCCCCCACCCCGGGCTGAGATTGCCCGAGGCTGCGGGGTCCGAGAGGCTCCGGGAAGGAAGCTCGCGGTGGACGGGCTAATTAGGGCCCCAACTTGGCGGCTGATGACGAAACCGGGAACGGCTTTGGCCTTTGGGAAACGTATCCCACAAATGAGGATGGCTGGGGTGGCCCAGCGGGATGGCCAGGGCACACTCGGGGAGGTTTGGGACGTTCCTGCGGTTCACTCCAGCTCGGGGGCCGAGCTGGAAGAAATCGGTCGGACCCCAGCTTCGGAGCAGATCCCTGGGTTTGGATCACACTCCGCAGGAGAAACTCACCGACCGACCTTGGGAGCCTCTGCCCCACCAGAAAAATGGAGTTTCCGGCGCTCACCTCTAAACTGGATGTCGGCACAAAGGAAACTGGGACGAAAGCGCTAGTCCTGGTAGGTGCCAGGTGCCAATCGCCCCACCGCTCGGGCTCCGCAACAGGAAGTTCTTGACTCCCTTCCAACTCGTCCCCAAGTCACTCGAGCTTCTCATCCGAAAACAGCCCTCGGAAAGCTATCATCAATGGCCACTTGGTTTCTTTGTGCAACAGAAAGTGGAGTTTAAGATTCTTCCCCGCCTCCCCCACCCATTACCAATTTATTTTCATGGTGATGCCTCAAAACCCAAGCCTGACCCCCGTTCTGTAACCAGTGGAAAGGCAGGCTGCAAAGCAAAGGGAACTTGAATGAACTACCTTCCCCCCTACAAACCGAAAAGAGCATTTGTTCAAGGCCGATCTCCTTGGAAGGAGCTAGGAATGGTAAACGGAATGTGATTTGACACAGTCCTGAAAAGGGCAGCAGGCATCCATCTACCCCCCTCTCCCCCTCAGTGAACGCATCTAGTTACCATCTACATTTGCAAAGAACTATATAGGTCCCTTCCCTCAGCTCCAAGCTTGTTGTGGTAGCTGAGAGATCTCAAGTTCAAGATTCCCGCCCCCCCCCCCCCAATCATCCACAAACCCCTCAGATTCTGGCCGATCCCTGGGCCCTGCCACTTCTAAGCTCATCTTTCACTGGAATTTGAAAAACTCCTAATAGCAATTTTCCATGAGTAACACAAGCTGCCAGAGGAAGCATTTCAAAGTCTTTTGCTATTTGCTGTAGACTTCCCTACCCCGGGCTGAATCTGGCCACAGCTCTTGATTGATTCACATTAAAATCATCATAAAAATCACCAGCCCCCCTCCCCCATCTGGGTGGCATTTCTGGGCTAAGACCAGCTAAAGAACAGAGAGCGCCTCTTAAAAATAACTGTGACTTTGGACAGACTTTACTGCAATAAAACAAACGTTTAATTTAATTCAGAATAAGAGATAAGAAATAACTCTTCAATAAAATATATAAAATTATACAAGGCACCCTTTCAAAGGGATAAAAGTATACTTGGATGGGCGAGGGGGAGCTGGATAGAAAAATGAAATACCAAGGAGCTATATGGGCTGTCTGACAACACCATTTTTTATCAAGTCAAAACATGGCTTTACCCTCTGCCCCCAACATGTTAAAAAAGTATATAAATTTTTCTAATAAGTTTAGCACATACAACAGGTACACACACAGAGAAAGCATGATTTTTTTTCTTTTTAGATCTATTCATTGTTCAGGAATATTTAGTATAGATAATGGTTACAAGATATTCATATTTTTTAAGCAGAGAATTAACTACACACATCCCCCCCCCCCAAAATCACCTTTTCAATGTGTGAGGACTGATGTACCTAGTGGTTCACAGAAACCGTCTATTCCTCCCGACATGCTTTAAAACTTTTCACTCTCCAATTATCTGAAATGAAGTTAAGCAACAGCCTTGAGAGGAATTAGGAAGGACTTCCATTTTCCACCTTACCCCGAGGCACTCTCAGGATTCTTCTCATCCCCCTTTTATTGATCTTACAAAAACGTTTAACAATGTGTAACAAACAAGGTGAAGGGGAAAAAAATAGGGCCAAATAGGGTCATATCTAGTGAGTTTTTAAATGCACGTAAAAAATCCAAGAACATGATGTGTCCCCTTCTCTGGAATCTTTCCATATCTACTGCCTATGCACATAGTGTCTAATTCTAATGTTTGCAAGTCAGTCATCCAAATCATCAGATTTCAGCAATTTTAGTAAATGATTTGTCTCCCCCATGAGAAAAAACAACAGGTAGACTTAATTAAGCAGTCTCTTTTAGGAAGGTGATATATAGAGAAAAAGGATATATATATATATAGATATATATATATATATATAAATTTTACCTTTCAAAATAATTTGATTTTTACGTCTGCTGTATAAAAATGTATTATATTTTATTATATATATATTTATATATAAAAACCATCAGAGCCAATCTTGTCAAAGGAGAAGGGGGGGTGGCATCTGGAAGATTACACCAAGAAAACGGGGCTTGGGTGTCTCCAGTCAAAAGAACCAATTTCAACTATGTCTGTGGCCCTGTCGATCTAGCCGCTGAGGGTGGTGCATGCAAGGTTTGCAGAGCGGGACTGTCTTCTTGCAGAGGGAGGGGGAAGGCTTTTAAACAAACATCCATCCCGGAGTCTATTGAGCTGGTCTTCCTTAGGACAGGTGGTACATGCCATATCCCACTGGAGTCGCATAGAGTCCGACGGGCGGGATGGGGAGCACAGGTCTATGGAAAGGGTAGGACGCGCCATATAGGGAGGCTGCTTGCAGGGGCGAGTTGATGGGGAAAGGGAGGCTGAAGCCAGAGGGCAGCATAGGTTTTGCAGCCATTTTCAGCTTTTCCAGTTCGGCCTCTTGCAGTCTTTTCGCCTTGGCTCTTCGGTTCTGGAACCAGATTTTGACCTGTGTCTCTGTGAGGTTCAGAGAGCTGGAGAACTCTGCCCGCTCTGCGATGGAGAGGTACTGTTTCTGGCGGAACTTGCGCTCCAGAGCGAGGAGCTGGGAGGTGGTGAAGGGTGTGCGTGGCTTCCGATTGGTCTTGTGTTTCCTCAGGGTGCAGGTGGTGGGGCTCATGTGTCCTAGGGAACAGAGAATGGGGAGTGAGTTAGCAAAAGAAAGTGGCTTTCTCGCCAGTTGTGTCCGTGGGGGGGGAGCGGGGGGTCTTCCCTCTTCACCTTTCAAAAAGGTACCTCGGTCAAAACCATGTGTGGTTGGATTTTTTTTTTTTGGGGGGGGTGGGGTGGGGATAGAGAAGGACCATACTTAAACGGATAAATTGTTTTGTTTTTAAAAAATTGAATCTTTTCCCAAAAGTTTGGGAGTTTTATGGTGTAACAGAACTTGCTACATGGAAAACAAACAGCATTAGAGATAATGAAATATGGACAGACCCCTCATAAGTCAAAGAGAGCTGAGGGTTCTCTGAGAAACAAAACCCCATCTCTTCTTGATATCGCTTATCTTAAAAATGGGGGGCTGGGTTCATGATAACCCTCACATCCCTAGGACACTGAGATAATCACATATGAGAAGGAAAATGAAAAGGGTCTTATGAACTGGGTCGATCCCCTCTCTGCACCAGGAGAAGTTGGATTGCATCAACATATTTATGAAGGATAATCGTGCCGATAAGGTCTGCAGTAAATTAATAGCATCTATGGATTGGTGAGCAGCCTCATGCAATAAACAACCACACAGCTGTCATTCCCTCCAGTCTACAGATTATAAAACCTGAACATCATTTTACAGATCTGGATGTGGGATAACTTTCTTGGCTGGGTGCTTCTGTAATATAAACTTTACTAAGAAGGAGGGGAAAATTAGCTCGCCCATAAATGTAAATGTCAGGGGAAATCACGCTGCCTCCTGAATTGAGAGCATGTGATGACATTTTAGCCATCTCTCCTACCCATTCTATGGTTTGGAGGCAATGTGTAAATGATTAGCTTGTTGTTGGAATTTAGAAAGAAGGAATAACAAGCAAAATAAAGGTATGCCAACAGCATCCAGACTCCATATTTAAATTGGGTTCAATTATAGGAAATCATAGGACAGGGCATCCTTGTAATTCCATAGCATCAACTAACTTCGGGCTTTTCCTTAAAGGAAGCTGGGGTGGAGCTGAGGGACAAACGCTAAACAATTCATTTTCTGCATTTGGCTTTTATGAGCTATGCTAATTTTCCAAATGTAGCCACCGTAGTAACTCCAAAGCACTCCAAAGGGAGAATGTCGCATTTCTTGTTTAGTTACTTTGGTGGCCCAAGAAAGAGTTTACACTTCATACTTGAAGGTGACACAGCACAAGTCCCAACCCAGCCTCCAATTCCAATAAGAAATGGATTTGTCCTAATGTGTCATTGTTAACCATCACTTTTAAATGGCTAAAAAAGAAGAAGGTAGTGGGTTCTGCCGTCAATCAAAAAACAGAAATCTGGGAGGGAGATGGGTAAGAAACTACCACAGGAGAGTAGACTTTTGCATATGCTAATCCCTAAGTAAGCCAGAGAGCTGGGGGTGCCTACTTCTTAATTTACAAATAAAATAACAACAATCAGAGACTCAGGGACCTGTGAAATTCTCATCCTTCACAAACGTGACCTGGCTAGCTGGGAGGACCCAGTGGTCACAGCTCAGATACCAAGCTCCTAGAATCTACACTTGCCTCTGCTCTACGTTTGGAAGCGATTCTGTGCCTGGGCACGGTCATTCTGGCTGCTCCTAGGGGCTGCATTTGAATTATGAAATCCAGGCGACGGGATCTCATGTGTGTATCAAAGCTTCCCTCCCAGCGCACCTCTCCCCACCCTCCCACTCTCCTCCCCATTTTAAACCAGCCTGAGAAAGGGTGCGATTATACAAAGCAAAACAGCATTTATCCTACTGCCTCCTGACAATAACAAAACCCGGGCCAGGGCAGGTGGCTTCCTCCTGCCCCAGGCTCTGTCGCTAGGCTCCCCCGGACCCACCGCTCCTACCACAGGGCTCCTGAGGCCATCTCCAGGCCCAAAGCACCAATGACCCACTTTTTAAAAAAAATTAAATCCTTTCTCAGAATCTCCTACTTTCCTCATGGAAGGGTCACATCCAGGGCCCACGGCTGCCTTACCTTCGGCCCTGGCAGGCATGCTTACAAAACCCCAGGAACCTAAGAAAGTGGAAATGTCTGACCTCTGGACACCACTCCCTGTAAGGCCTGAATCCTTGATGTGCAGCTGGGAAATGACCTAGGCCTAGGAATACACAGGCACTCAATATCTGTCAAACAAATTAAGTCCCTTAAAGTTTCTAAGCCTCTATTTCACCATCAATAAAAGGGGTAACTAATACCAATCCTACAGTGTGGTTCAGAGTACCAAATTTTAGAATGCCCAGAGTCTTGTCTGCCATCAGACAGGTGATCATTAAATGTCCCCAAGTCTTTCTTGTCAAGCCCAAACTCGACGTGTGCAGATTCCTCTGAACTCTGCTGAAATGTCCTCATCTGTTACCGAGAGGCCAGCTTTAGCCACACGGAGATCAGATAAGATAATACGGTGAAAAGTGCTATAAAGTACTGTGCAAACTTGAGTTTAAATTCTTTGAGTCCTTAATCTCCACGCCCTTTGAATCTTTGGGAGTTTCTAACAGGGTGGAGAGAGATGCCAGAGGGGACAGCCACTGATGCCTGGTTATATGGCCTTGTTTTGTTCACAAAATACTTTGTATCTCGAGTTTTCGGGGCTGATGGGAATGGGGTAAAATGTGATGCTCCCAGCTTTTGGAAAAAGTCCCTATGCAGGCACCCTCTCTCTCACCTTTCCTAGAGGTAGAGTGCAGATAGAGAAATCTTAAAGGCTGGGAGACAGAAGTAAAAGGAGCTACAGGGAATGGCTTCTCCATATTGCAAAAGGACCCAGGGCCCAAAAATGGACGTAAACGCTGGAAGAGAAAGCAGCTCTCCTGCGACTCTCTGTTCTCCTTCCTCATTGGCAGGAAGCGGGGTGCAGGTGTTCGGCCCTCTGCTTGGTCTCTCTGGGGAGAGGGATCAAGGTGGCCAGGGTTGGGGCTTGGACACCAGAGCCCCTTGCCCAATTCAGCCATTGTTGGTGACCTGGCTCAAGCAAGTTCAGTCCTCAAAGTATGCATGTCTGAAAACTGGGATAACCACAGGTCCCGGGCTTCTGCCCACACTTCGGGGTTCCAGCGATGATCGGGATCTGGTGAACTAATAAGCATCACTTTGTAAACTCAAGCGCTGCTGGAATGCTGTTAATTATTACTCTGAGCCAAGCGGAGCCCCACGCTGCTGACCCCAGCCCGCTCCCAGCGAAGCGACGGGCTGGCCGCCGGGACGACCGGGAGACATTTCCTCGCCGCATAAGTCTCTGCCGCCATCCCTCCGTGTTACCGTGCTTCGACACCCGCGGGACCAATGGAAGATGATCATTTCTACCCAAAGCCAGATTAGATTTTAATTAGCTCATCTTTATAATGAGGGCACACCTCGCAGGGTTGTGAACTTTGAAAGACAGTTAGACACTCTGCCTCTGCCTGGCATATATTCCGGTGCTCATTAAACGCGGATCCTTCTTCATTCCCCAGACTGAGACCCCGAGGGACAGTGAAAAAAAGCGAAGTGGCCTGAGCGCAGGGCTGAGGGTTAGAGAAACGGATACCCAAGCGACCCCGCAAACCCAGCTGGGTTCGCCCTTCAAAGATCAGGGCGTTGGCAATTGTGTCGAATATTCTGTACAGCTAGGGGATCCCAAACACGCGCTGCGCGGATATTACCCAGAAGGTATCTTGGATGCCGCGGGCGCGCTGAACTCTGGGGATATTAAGGGGCCAAGAACTTGTAATGCTTGCTTTTCGGGGCGCATAGTACAGAGGGGTCTCCGTACCCCTAGCTTGGAATACTGACCCCCAGTTCCCTCCTGTACCCCGAGCACCCTCCTACCCCTTGTCCCGGCCTCTGCAGGCACTCACTTGGCGGCGGCGAATATCTGCCCGGTTCCTGCATCCATGCCGCTCCGTCTTCTGAATTTTCCGACTTGACCGAGGCTGTCTCGAAGGGCTTGACCAACGGCCCGGGGCTGTGCGCCTCCCGGACGCTGTGTCCGGGCAGCAGAAGTGGCCGCAGGGTGGCCCCGGCGGAGGCGCTTTCGGCTGGCAGTGGGGAAGTCTCCTTGGGCGGCTTCTTGTCCGACATGAGCGCCTCCACGCTGAAGGGCAGGCTGGAGACCTTGACGCGGCGCTCCTCCGCGGCCCCGTCGGCACCCCCAGGCCCCGGGCCCGGCTCGGCCACCATCGCCGGGCCCTCCTCATCAGACGAAAACAGGTCATTGCCTTTGGACGGAGAAGCCATGACTTCTCTGCCCTACGTAGCTCCCGGCGCGCGACTCCGCTGGCTACCAGGCAGCTGCGACTCAAACTTTTTTGGGGGGGAGACGGGAGGGGCGCGCCGGCAGCCGTGCCTTTCCTCCAAAGGGAAGTGAGAGACTCGGCTCAGCCAATCCGAGCCGGCCCTGGCGCTGACGCCACGGACGCTCGCCTCCGATTGGCTCTTCCGGAAGAGGCTGGGGCCTTTTTTTTTTTTTTTTTTCTGTTTGAAATGAATTAGGAGTTAATTACAGGAGCAGTCAGCAGAGTTGTTATCAGGCGATCCCTCAAGGGTTATAATCACGCCAAAACTGAAAAGTCTAAGGCGTAATTAAGGCCGATTATTTAAAGAGGAAGTTCGCGGAGTCCCATTTCTTCTATTGACCCTCTTTTTAAAAGGTACCCCGCGCCAGAACATGTTTAAAATCTGCAACTGACATTGCAAAAACATTTATGAAGCTCCTACTATGGGTCGAAACTGGGCGAACGTAACAGTTTTAGGGGTCAGCACTGAAAGCAAGGGCCAGCATCCCTGCTAAAAGAAATACTACATGCATGGCGCTTAGAAAGGCAGGTATTTCGCTATCAGCAAGTGCCCAACAGCGTCCGCTATTACTATAACTCCCTTAGGAGAGGGGCCAGAGCGAGCCAGAGAGGTAGGTGGTCACGGCTACCCTCTCCCAAGTAGTTCCAATTGGAAAATTTAAACCAGAGCTTTCCATCTCTTCCACTCGAAAACAAAACCAGCGCACTCTTAGAAACTTGGAATCCTCGAGTTTTCTTTTCCCTGAATCTCCTCTCTGGACATCCGGATCCGACCTTTTTCTCAAGACTGCGTGCATTGTGTGTTCATGAGTTTGTCTGAGCCTGTGTTTGTCGTGTGTTTGTTTGGGTACCAGTGTTTGCCTTCAAGGCGGAGGAGGAGTGAGGAAAAGGCATAGATAATATCTAGTGCTTCCCAACCCCCCCCCCCCCACACACACACCCTTGCAAGTCTCAGAACTGGGTGCCAAGTTTGTCCACCCCGGACCTGTGTATCTTTTGGGGAAGGACATTTTTATTCATTGCACCTGGTTAAAAAAAAAAGTAAAGATATCCCCACCCCACTTCAAATTATACCCTGGGTAATTACATCTCAAAGCCTTAGTGATGACTGTCTCAGTATGGGAAAGGGGAGAGCACGTGAACTTCCAATGTGCAGAGGCCTCCAATCTCTCTGCAGGCCGCTGGGCCAACACCTATTTCTTCAAATGACTCTTTCCAGGCTGCAGCTGCCTTTTCCTATATCTGAGCGATTATCCCGCAAGTGATGAGGTGAATAGAAGTGACCCGGCTCAGGGACTTGCACACAGCAGATGCTTGCTAAACAGTTCCCAAAGCCTTGGAAGGAAGGGACACTGTTTTTAATTACTGAGATGACCAGAGCTTGGGGCTACTTCCCTGTTCAAGACTTGTAGAGACTTGACCCCCAGATCCACTTCCCAGAGCACCTCCCTTCACCCCAAACCTCTGCCTGGAGTGAAACTGTGCTGGCGGCCTAGGATAACCAGAAAAGGTGTTATCTGAATCTTAGAGGATAAAACAATCTGCATTGGCCACTTAATTCAATTTGATTAGAAATTGTCCTGAATAAAAGTTTAAAAGTAATGAAGTTCTAACCACAGCCTTCTAAAACCCCCTTCTCCCACCACTATCAACAAACTGGAAGTTCAGAGAAAGTTATTTAAAAAAAAAAACTAGGGAAGTTATCTGGAGATATATGCCTTATGCATTTTCCCCTTGAGTCATACTTGATGATAGTTGGCTTGATATGCATCTCAAATACAGTGCAGGTAAACCCAGATTAAGTTCTCTGCCTCCTAGAGGAAACCAGCAAGGTGCAGGCTACATATTTTGGAAGCAAACCTGAAATTCGTTTAGCCCTCTGCTGCCAAAACGTACCCAGCCACTGTTTGATAATTGTTCTTGAAAACTCCTCGTTAATATGTGTCAATTAGGGGGCATGCAAGCTCATTCCTGGGTTTGGTTTTTTTTTTTTTAATTAGTACTAATAGAGGGAGCTCTTTTATTTTGATGAACTTTTCTGGGAGAGGATAAGGTAGGTACCCCTCCCTACTCTCTGGTCCTGATGTCCAGGCAAAGGACAAAAATTGTAAAGCCAGAAACGAGAAAATAGTAGAGATTAAACAAACAAACTGGTGTTCCAAGGGAGGTTGCCAACCTCTAGCCATGAACAGGAGAGATGTCCAGGGGGCAACCAGCCTGCCCATCTTGTTTTCTGCCTGCTGAGGTTGGGACAATTCAGGAAAGGATGTCTCTTCTGCTGTGAAAAGAGTGAAACCTCAACACAGTTCTAGCCCTTTGTGGAAAACCCCGTCTGTGCATTTGGTGCTGCGTTAGCTGCGTTTTCAGAATATTGTATACACCTCTTCTTGGCCGCGTGACCTTGGTCGCGTTACTTCCCCTCCCTTAGCCTAATATTTTTTTTTTCCTCTAAAATGAGAGAGAACCCCTAACCAGGATGGCTCTTGCGGCAATTCAGTTCAAGGGGCTACATAAGATAACTAGCAGGTGTAGGGGATCCAAAAAAGCTCCACCATATTATTGTGTATCAAAAGCAGCAACCATGTATCGAATGCTTTCTCTTTGCCAGATATCCGAAATGAGGCACTTCGCCCCCTTTCACGGAGTTCACGGTGGGTTCTTTGTAAAATCTCTGGGACTGAGAATTCGGCTCGCCCTGAAAAGTTTATAGTCCCTTAGCGGAGGTCTGTCTTTGGCACTTAGGGGACATTCAGTAAAGGTTAGTTCCCGGTGACATAGACGCAGGCAGAAACGTGAGGTTCCAATCAGAACTCAGTCACCACTAAGCGTCACCTCTGCTTTAGTACCTGGACCTGTCCTCCATGATTTCATTCGTTTCTTCCAACACATCGCTCCGGGCAGAAATTATTTTCCCCATTTGACAGATGAAAAGCCTAAAGCCAGGAAGCGCTAATTCTGCGGCCGGGTCACGCAGGTAGGAAGTGGTGGACCCGGGCATCTCCCCTCGCGGCACCGGCGGGTGCGCGCAGAGCCGCCGCACTCCACCTTCGCGCGCGCCCCGGGCATTTCGCACGCGCCCAGGCCCTGCGTGGAACAGCCGCGCACGCGCACCTCAAGTCCCAAGACGAAAACCGTGAAGGACAGCGCGCGGACCGCGGCGTCTGCAACCTCAGGACCGATCGCTGGATCCCGGCGGCTCGGAGGAGGCGGGGGAGGGGCGGGGGAGGGGCGGAGGAGGGGGCTGTAGACGGGCCAGGGCTGCGGGCAGGCGCCAGGCGCGGGGAGATGAAAGGCGGGCTCCGGGGGAAGGGGCTGCGCCGGGTGACCGGCTCCAGCCGCGCCGGGCGCCCCGCCCCCGCCCCGCCCCGCCCCCGCTGCCCGGGGCAGAGGCGGCTGCCCGCGCCGGAGCCGCGTTAATTGCTCTCGGCCCCGGCACTCAGCCTGCGCGGAGCCGGGACAACCTCGCTCCAGGAGGAATGACAATTCGCCCTAATGGGACAACCTCGCTCCCAGAGGAGTGACAATTCCTCCTAATGGGCCGCTCGTTAGCAGCCTATTCTCCCGAACCCGGGTATCAGAAGCGGGCAGACAAGCGGGCGCCAACGTCCGCCTGGAATTCCACAACACCGCTCCCCCACCATCCCCCACCTTGCCCCAGTCCTTCGCTGTGTGACCTCGGGCAAAAGGCTGGTCCTCTCTGGGCTCATTTTTCTTACCTGTGCAGTGCGGAGTAGGAATGGGGACGATCAGACCTCCCTAGAGCGGGCATATTTCCAGGCATTTGAGAGATCACTTTTCGAGTTACAGAGCAGGAAGGCGAGTAGACGGGCATTCGGGGTCGCTGCTTGAGGTTCTTGGGGGGTGGGAGGTGGTGCAGATCCGTTGCTTGTGGAGTTCTGGACGCTCCAATCAGTTTGCTATGGCCCCCGCCCACTGAGTTCAGGACCCAGTCTGAAGAGAAGGGACCTTTGCCAAAGCGCTACACAGATTACGCGAAGCTACCTGAAGCCTGAGCTTTCATGGCTCCCCATTTTACAGATGAAGAAGTCGAGGCGCAGACAAGAGAGAGGTTGGCCTGAAATTTGCTGTGGGCGGAGTCTGATTCGACAAGGTCCCCCTGGAAGTAGCCCACAACGGAGACATCCTCGGAGGAGAGGGGAAGAAATGGAGGCAGATGTTGTGCCTCTCTGCGGGTCCCACGGCCTCGGAGAGGAGTGGGCCAGTTCATGGAGACGTAGTTGTTTCTGGCCACAGCAGGTGTGAGGGTTGCAAAAGGGGAAAGAGTCGTGAGTTCCGCGCTCCTTCAGTAGTTCCGTATTCAAATCCAGGCCCTACTTTTTGCCATTTGCCACCATCACTGCACTGGGCGCCTTAGTAACCTCTTTTAGAAAAGATGCCCAGTATATAGGGTTGCTGGTGAGGACTAGGTGAGAAGCCTTATAAAAAGCAGGTAACACAAGAGTGTGGCTGTCTCAGGCACCCCACCCAGGAGTGACTGTAAAGGTTCTGCTTCCAGTCTCCTGGAGGGTTTAAACAGGGCTGAGCCAGTTATTTCCTGTGGGACTCTGGATAAATCACTTCACCTCTGGGCACCACCGTTTCCTTAGCATGGGAGTGTCTAGCGTTCAGTAAATGTTGGCTGTTATTATCGTTCCTTAAATCCCTGTTGATAGTATTTTTTACCACCCTTTTCAATAGATCTGCCTGACATCACACACATCTGGGATCCACTGATACAAAGTTGGATAATTTGAGGTATGAGAAGATAACTTTGAGCCTTTTTTTGCCCTCTCTGCAAAATGGGTATAACTACCCACCTCTTCAGAAGGAAGGAGATTGACAACTCTGTCAAGTGAAGGATGGGGATCAAGGGAAGAAGAAACGTCTAGACAGACAGCAAGGAGTATCTCCCGTTTCCCAGACCTTGGGCACAGCTTGCTGGCACCTTCCCAATCCCGGCCTGCACTGGCGAGAGGTTCCCACAAGCAGGGCCCAAGCCCTGATGTGTCTGCACGGAAAGACCCAAAAGGCTCCCTGGAAGAGGTGGCCCCAGGAAGCTGGGTGGCTGCAGTTCTATGGAATGAGTCCAGACATCCAGGATAGCACCAAGGGCATCTTGCCCAGCCATTCACATATCTCTGCCCGCCCCCACCCCATCCCCTCTCAGTTTGCCCATCTGTAAAACCAGGAAACTACCCATACTGAACTGGGCTAAGATGAGCTTTAAACCACTGTTCAGCTCCCTCCTATACCTTAAGCAACCCTGTGGTGGAAAGGCCCTCATTCCTCCTTAAGGAGGAGAAAATTGAAGCTTAAGACTTGATAAGAGTTTTCCACAACTAGTAAATACCTGGCAGAGATGCACATCAGGGTTTGGCTGATTCTAAAAATGTCTGTATTTTGCCTGAGGCAGAAGTTGCTGTAAAGGTGGGAGGAAAGGCATCTGCAGTTGTTCACAGCGATGAAGTATCTACCATTTCCATTTTCTTCCAATTAGACAGATGGAAATGTTGAGTCTGGGATGGGCTTAATTAGTAGCTAGGGCACACAGAGAAAGCGCATGCTGCATTATGGATTCCCAAATAGTTCGGCAGGAATCTGAAATCTCTCTTATTTAGTGGCCTCCAAATTGGGTTAGATTCAAAATGCAGTTGACTGGGCATGGGCGAGGAGGGGAAAAGGAAATTTGGGGAGTTACTTAACAGACATAATTATATTTTCTGATTAAGGAAAATAGAATCTCTTCCAACTGCCCCACCCCCAGTTGCCTGGTGGGGAATAAGCAAGGTTTGTTTTACCTTAAGGATGAAGACAATTAGAAGCAATTATTCAGAATTCTGTTAATCATTTCTAGGGGAGGGGTTGGGGCATTGGAGCTGAACCCAGAGCTTGTGCCAGCCTTGGGAGGGGGTTGCAGGCTACACCCCTCCCTGCGGTGATGCAAAAACAGTACACCTTGGGCTTCCCTGGTGGCGCAGTGGTTGAGAATCTGCCTGCCAATGCAGGGGACACGGGTTCGAGCCCTGGTCTGGGAAGATCCCACATGCCGCGGAGCAACTAGGCCCGTGAGCCACAATTGCTGAGCCTGCGCGTCTGGAGCCTGTGCTCCCGCAACAGGAGAGGCCGCGACAGGAAGAGGCCCGCGCACCGCAATGAAGAGTGGCCCCCGCTCCCCACAACTAGAGAAAGCCCTCACACAGAAACGAAGACCCAACACAGCTAAAAATAAATAAATAAATAAAATAAATTTTTTTTAAAAAGCCAGACCCTTAGCTCTTTAAAAAAAACAAAAAACAAAACAAAACAGTACACCTTGAGCTGTAGGCTTTGCAACGTGCTTTCACATCCAGGACTTACTTGCTCCTCAGGATCGCCTTTGGGCGCGAGATACCCTGCTCTTTCCTATACCCCACAGGCCTCGGCTCCTTGAGTCCAACACCTCATTTCACCAAAGAGGTATCTGCAGCTCAGAGAGGCGTGGCCACCTTCCTGAGGTCACAAAAGGAGTCTGGTGGGAGAGCACATCAGTTCCGTCCCGGAGCCGCCCTGCACCTTCCAGGGACCCTCTGAAGCACAGACCCAGCCTCTCCAGGTCTGGATCCAGAAAGGTCTGATTTCAGGGTCCCTGGGATTTGTCATATGCCCCCACGGATCTGTGCTAGGTGCCCTGAATATCCCCTGACACAGTGAGGGACACAATAAATATTGGTTGAGTTAATGAATAAGTTCGGGAATGGAAGCAGTGGCAGAGACCGTAGGTACCTCTCACCCGGCTCGGAAGGTCGCCTCTCCCAGTGACTAGGAATGAACCTTGAATTGTGAGGGGTAGACTCATGTGTCTTAACAATTGGAACCGACACTGGATTCTTGTGGGGAGGGGTCGGATTTTTAAATTGTCCCCAAAGAAACACTGAAAGCTCATTTTGCCCCAAACCCTTAACTTGCTAGGCTTTCAATTAATCTCTACCTCCCCCCCTCCCTCGCCCATCCCTTCACAGATGGAGAAAGAGTTGGGGAGATTGTTGCCTGCCGAAGGTCATGCAGCAACTAAGTGACCCAGTCAGCATTTGACCCCCGGTGCATCTGCCTCCAAACCCCAAACTGGTTTCTCTTTATCATCCTCCAGATCGCACTTCTTCTGCCCCTGACATGACGCAGGCAGAGAAACTCAGCATCCTGCTGTTATCTTCTCGGCTCACTTTAGCAATATCTTGACTTTGTGGCATTTCCCAGATTTCCTAAAACAAGAGCGTGTTTATACTATAGGAAAAAAGGAAAAAGAAAAAAAAGACCTAAATGTATTCAGAAAAATATAAACTCATAGTTTCTCCTCCTCCTAATAATAGCAGGCAATGCTTACTGAGTGCTTAGTACACACCAGACCCTGTCCTAAGCACTGACGTGTACTCACTCATTCAATCCTCACAACCCTATTTGGTAGATGCTATTTTATCTTCATTTTACTGAAGGGCAATCTGATTCTCAGACATGGAAAATCTAGATAAATATAATTTCTCTTTAGAACTGTGCCTGTGCAAAGTGCATTTTCTCTCCATCCTCTACCTACCTTCCAACCCTAGAAAATAAGTCACCATCATTTAAATAGAAAAATGAATTTTATTAGACCCACAAACTTTAAATATACTTAGGCCTTCCTCATAATGCTAATTCTGTTCATAACTTAAGAGTGCTTGTGTGTATGGTAGGTTGATAAAATTGGCACGTCTTCTCTTTTCCATCTCTTTGCAGCTCATGACTTTTTGCAAATGGATTTAGTCTTTGTGGGGAGGGTGGGAGAGTGAAGAAAAAGGACCTGGGCCTCGGCCAAGAACAAGGGTCCTGAGCCCCACATGTCACTCACTTGCTGGGTGACTTTAAGCAGATGCTCCCCCTCTAGGGTCCCCTATTCACCTCCCTGGCAAATGAGGGGAGTGTAGTTGCCTTTCCTGTCTCTTCTGGTTTTGTAGCTCTCTGATAAAGGAGTGTGTGCTCCTTGTTCTCTCTCCCGCCAGCCAGACTGCCTGAGGGGTCCTGGAAGGTGGTGGCAGAGGGTGGAAAATATCCCAGGCAGTAGGGGACGCTAGTGGGGACCCCCATTTATCCTGGGCCAGCTGTGTATCCTGGGGCAAGTTCTCCCCCCTTCTCTGAGCTGAGCCTCACTCTCCCCATCAGACAACTGGGGCTAAACATCCTTATTTCAGGGTGGTGGGAAGATCAATGGGCTCGTGGATATAAAACTCTGGGAGAGGTTAGCCCCCTCCTGTCCCCTGCTGCTGGTCTCCTGTGTGAGAATAGAAGAAAGTCTCTGACTCAGCAGATGAGAAGCCTGGGAGGAAACCTTGTGGATAATTGTTAATGATACAATTAGAGCTGACACTGTTGGTGCAGACAATTGCAAAGAGGCTTACGAAAATGATGCTTGCTAAGAATCCTTGGGGCCTTTGGGCAGCCCAAGGAAGCTTTGCCCCGTGGTGGCACAGCCCTTCCCAGAAAAAGAATCTTAGAGAGTCCCTTGGACAGGACATGAAGTAACATCTAGGCACGTGACAAGAAAGTTATTCCCTTTTCAGTGATCTGATAACCCATTATACTCAGGAGACTGTCTCGGCACAACGTTAATACCTCGGCAATGATTGCTAACCTCCTGTGGACCAAGCACCAGGCGTTGGTCTTCAGGAGGCAACAGCAACTAGTGAGACAAGGACAGTCTTGCTTCCTACTAATTTTCAGTGAACCCATCTACGGCTGGTAAATAATACTGTGACATTAATTTCCCTTTACAAATCATTTTTGTTGTTGTTGTTTTAAAACGAGAGTTTAGTTAAACGTTAATTAAATAATACTACTGTTGGTATTGGGATAAGGCCAACAATCATAATGATTGTTCTTTGACAAGGGAACAATCGTGTAGGCGGATGCTTGAAATTCAGGTTAGCACTGATTTACAGAAGAGAACACTGCATTTCCAACAGCACCATATCTAGATGGAATCCTGCTCCACCTCCTCCTAGCTGGGTGGCCGTGGGCAAGTTACTTCCCCTCTCTGGACCTTGATTTCCTTATCTATAAAGCTAGGGGAATGGTGATCATTCTGATCTTCTAGGTTTGCAGGAAGAATCTACTCGAGATAATAGATAGATGACCATACCATGTTGGAGATATGGGGTTGTTTGTATTATTAGTAAACAATGAATGGGAGAATTTGGTCAAAGCACGAGCTTATTTACCCTGGACCTCGTTATCTGCTAGCTTAGTAGTAATTGTAAAAGAGGGGAAGAATTCTTTGAAAGCTGAAGGTTCTATTTAAAAATCACTTACCCTTGTTTAATAGATCCATCTTCAGTGTCTGGATATTCGGACTGTCTAACAAATACTTCCACAATATTCAGAGAACTTCACTGTACTCTGTAGGCAAAATTCAGCTCCTCTAAATTGCAAATAAGGCAGAAAATGATTTTTCCTTTGTCATTTTTGTAAATGATGAAATGTATTGCCTGATCTGTCGTTTTTTTCATTTCTTTCATCCTTCCTCTTTATTTCCCTCCCTTCCTCCCTCCTTTCCTCAGGCAGCTGTGTGCTGAATTAGTGCCAAGCCTGGAAAACAGACATTACCCAGGCAAGTTCCTGCCCTCAAGAGTCTCCCACTCTAGTGACAAGATAGCCTCATCAGTTACTCCATACAAATGTCAAAAGGACTGCCCCGCAGCCAGATTCATCTCGCAGAATTCTTTCACTCTCACAGTGCTGTCCCGAAGACAGTTTAATAAAACATGTGAATACATTGCCAACATTTAAAAATCAGGGGACTTTCCCTAGAAATCTGGCATTCTGGCTTCTCTGTATCAATGTGCAGGTGAGTGGCCCCAGGTGTGTTCTCAAGCACTGATTCTTTTTGAGATGAGACATGCCTTCCCTATGCCTCACCAGCCAGAGTGTAAACCCTACTATGGGATATGATGGGATGTGGTTCCGGAAGGTACAGGGGAGCTTGTGGGATGGTGGGATGCCCAGAGGGGGGACTGACCCACTCAACCTTGGGTGTTAGGGTTAGGCTGCTGGAGGAAGTGGCATTTGGACTGAGCCACCGAGGGTGTTGCCAGGTGGAGAAGGGGAGAGAGTTGCTGGCAGAGGAGATAGTATGTGAAGAGGGACAAGAATTGAAATGACCTGTGACTTGTGTGTTTGAGTTTCAAGAGGCTCAGGAAGAAGCGGTGGGGGTGGGGGTCGGTGCTGGGGGTGCAAACAGGCTAGGGAGAAGGGTGGTGGAGGGAAGAGCCGCACTCGGGGAGCTGCAGCTCAGCGGTGAAGGGTCTTTCTTCTTTTTCTTTCCTTCCTTTTCTTTCTGTCGTCTTTTTACTAAATTCTTCGTTTAGAATTTCAAAAGCAATAGATATTCATGATAACCAGTGAAACAAATCAAAGATAAGTAAGCAATGAATAATCGCTCTCATTTTTTTTTGCCATCAACATAAGTAGGATGAACAATCGTGTATCCTTAGACACTCCTAATTATATACAAACACGAAATAGCATACAGAAAAGTGGAAATTGATGGTGTTTTGTGTGTCCGTGTGTGTGTGTGTGTGTGTGTGTGTATGTGGCTCTCTCTATGTAACTATCTGTGTGACTTGCTTTCTTGTCTAATTCATATCACAGACATCTCACCATCCATTCTTTTTATGTTTCATAGTAGGGCTATATTAGAATGCATGTCACCATTTCCTTCTTGATGGACCTTTTTCCCCCCAATTTCTCCTACTGCCAAAAATTCTTGAAAAAATAATCCTTGCAAACCTTCATCCTCACACTGTTATTTTTAAAGGTTTAATTTCTAAAAACTGAGATTGCCAAAGCCAAGTGTGTGTCTTTTTCATCTGAACAGATATTGCCGAATTATTTTCAAAAAACCCTTTTCCGGTGCACATTTCCTCTCGCAGCATTCGTTTCTCCCCCAGCTCTGCCAGAACTGGATAGCATTGCTCTGGTTTAATTTCTGCCACAGAGTGTTTTTTGAGCAAGAGAGTAATAGAGCTCCACATCCCTTTGAGAAACTCCCTGGGGAGCATTATGGAAAATGGGAGTGGGGGGGGTGGGGGAGATGCTGGAAGTAACAGGACCAATGAGGAGCTTGTTGCAGGCTTCTGGGAAGAGGGGAGCAGCACTGAGGATGGGAGGATGAGGAGGGAATGGAGAGGTAAGTCAGGAAGAAGTAGAGATGCTGCTTAGAGCATCCCAGGGCTAGAGGGTGCCCTGCTGGCATCTCAGGTCTGACTGCATGGTAAGGAGTGGGAGTATACCCTCCTGCTGTTTCTCATGTTCCTAGTGGCCACCCCAAGCGTCCTGTCCTCCAAGTTCAATTTCAATAACCTCACATGTCTGGAGCCCTGGGCCAAGGCAGCGGGCCACTTAGAACAGAAGTGCTCTCTCACTCCGTCGCTCAGGGCCTGGGTGGGCAGGGCAGGGCAGGGCAGGGCAGGGCAGGGCAGGCAGGCAGACAGACATGCTTCCATGCAGGGCGAGCCTGGGAGCCAGCCTTGCCAATGAAATCACTGGTGAGGTCACAATTTAGGTTGATAATTAGCAGCGTTGTTTCACCTAATCCTTACTGATTTGCTTTTTAACCTACGCAGCACCTAGCGACAGGTGTGTTAGCAGCATTCAAAGGCTTGGATTCCTAGAAATGGGCTAGGCAGGTCCAGGCTGCTGAGGGAGGGGTGGGATTCCTGCTGATGTTCCTGGGGAGCCCCTGAGAGTTTTCCTCCAGCTCCCATGCCCCCCTCTCTCTTTTGCTCTGTTGCTCTCTCCCTTTGTTGCTTGGGCTCTTTCTCCCCTACCCTGGCATTGAAGAGCAGACTTACTTTCTCATAGGCCCCTGTAGTGCCTGAAAGGCCCTGGGAAGCTCTGGATCCCAGGGATGGGGCCATCTTCTTCTAAAGGGTTTCCCCAACCCTAAGGGAAGCTGGAGCAGTGATTCAGGGCCCCGGGAGAAACAGAGATTGTCATCAGTACAGGACGGCCTGTACAGTGTGTTTGCTCAGCCCTTAAATGGTCCAAGAGAGTGTGGTAAATTTTCCTTGACGATGGGTCCATCTGACCTCGTAATTAGCTCCATTCTCTATGGAGCACAATGTGGGGAGTTCGGATCTAATCACTGAGGTTTCTACCCTTGGCATGACCTCATAACTGATTCTTGAACAGTCACATGGACCTCCAAGCTCATGGGCATCAAATAGAGGTATTTAGCAATCCTGGACATGGATTAAAATGTGAGGGGTGGAATGGAACTGATCCATCCGGCCTTGACAGTGGGTCCTCAAACCAACACTCAGGTCCCCTCCTGGAAGAAGCAGATCTCATCTTCTCGTTCATCACCTCTGACCTGGCTGCATAGCACCAGAGGAAGAGTATACACCTCAGGGTCACTCAGACCAAAATGTGGGGCTGTGTGACCTCCGGCAAGTCACTTAACCTCTCTGAACGTCAGTTCCTCATCTGTAGAACAAGGTGGTAAGAGTACTGACCACCAAGAGCTCTTGGGAATACTAGTGGTGAAGGAGAGCAGGCACCTGCCACAGTAGGCACTTAACTCATAGTGACAATTTTTGAAAACCATTGGCTAAAATGACAGACCAATTGACTCTTTAAGGAGGAGGAGGAAAGGTGATGGGAACTGTTTTCTTTGCTGCTACCTCATTCCATTTCTGAGGCTGGCTCTTGGTCACCTAGGCAATGCCAGGTCATGGAAGCCAAGCTCCCCCTAGAATGTGTGCCCCTGTGGAGGCTCCAGTGGGGTGCCCTGCCCCCACCCGCTATGAGATTTGGGTTGTCCCTTGAGTCCAGGGGAGAAACTCAGGCTGAGCCATTGGCTGACACTGCAGTGTCAACCCTTGCTATTGGCAGAGATTGTTGGGACATGGGGCTTAACTCTCACGGTGAAAGGGAGCTCAAAATCAGTTGATGTCACATTAAAACAAAAAAGAAAGAAATCATTTTTAAATTAAAAATTAAGTTAAAAAACCCAGCAGAACTCCAAAATCAGTTGGTGTCAAGGGGAAGGGAGGTCCTCAGGTTTGTTTATAAACAGAGTTAAATAACTAAGTAAAGGGGAGAAGAAGAGGGGAAGCAGCAGAGTGTTTGGGGGGCTGACCTCTGTTTTTCGTGGAGAATGTTTCCCATTACGAGGGGAGAGGCAGGCCACACATGGGCAGAACGAAAATATGCAGACGGGAGAATAATTGGGGGTGTCAGGGTCGTGGGATAATCTGTGAGTTTGTTTTCAAAATCTTCTTAAATGTTTCGTTACTTTTATAATTGAAAAAAAAAGTTTAAAAAATCAACTCGAAGTTGAATTTGGCTGGAACCAACTTACTCTGTTGGTGTGATTTCCCATATCATGTGTCCTTCCTTTTACTCCAGGAAAGGACCGTGGTGGTTTTTAATTTGTATTTCTTTGCTTCTCTAAAATCCATTTCATATCTCTCCTGCATGATCAAGTTTAGTTAGAATCTGGGTACCCATTTCAGAAGGGGTTCCCTTGCCGACTGTTTACAGCATGTGTAGTGGTAAGGCCTGGAGGCCATGTGCTGCCGTTCATAACCTTGACTTCATCTTCCCTATTTACAGGTGGGGGACCCGGAGGCTGGGAGGGAGCAAGCTATTTGTCCAAGCTTAATCAGCTGTTATCAGGATATAATAGGTTTCAAACTTCTGAGTTTGTAGGTTCTCTTATAGCCCCAAATATTTCCCTTTCTTGGAAGGCATCTCCTTCTAGAGTCTCCCAGGCAATATGGGAATCAAGATAGTGTTATTTACCCCCCTCTCTCTAACATGAATCTGTGGGACCCTCTAAGAGCTTGCAAAGGGGGCAAACGTATAAAAATCTCTCTGAGCAGAAATAGAGACACACACGTAGAGAAAAAAATGTATGGATACCAAGGGGGAAGTGGAGGGGGGTGGGATGAACTGGGAGATTGGGATTGACATATATACACTATTGATACTATGTATAAAACAGACAACTAATGAGAACCTGCTGTACAGCACAGGGAACTCTACTCAGTGCTCTGTGGTGACCTAAATGGGAAGGAAATCCAAAAAAGAGGGGATATATGTATATGTATAGCTGATTCATTTTGCTGTACAACAGAAACTAACACAACATTATAAAGCAACTATACTCCAATAAAAATTAACTTAAAAATAAAATAAAACATATATTAATGAAAAAAAATCTCTCAATCTCTCTCACACTTGCAGTCAACCAAGCATTTTCACTGTTGAGAAAACCCGAGTGGCATAAAAGCGATTTGGATAGAAAACAAATAAAACCCTGGTTTGGGAAGGAAAGCCAAAATTCCTCATTATCAATGACACTGCCTCTGGATAAACATTTAACTAATCCAATTCTTCTTCCTTTCTCCCCGCTTCCTTTGACTTTCTCGGGAGCCCCAATGGCCCTGTTAGAACAGACGATGTTCAACGTTTCCATCACAAGGCATGCTTTTCTGGGGTTTATTACTCAGCTGTAGAAATGTGCTCTAGGCAAAAAGTTGGCATTAAGTCTCATCTCTGAGGTAATTGGTGGGGATTTTTTCAAAAACCTTTTTTCTTTTTACAGACAATCTTGGAAAGGGTAACAAAAAACAAATCAAGAATTTACTGTTGGCAACTATGGGGTTTCACCCCCATGGGTTTTCCTCTTTAGTTTGGTTTGTTCTGTATTAATTTTGTTCTCCTCTGACCAGTTATTTGGAGGCAAAGTTATAGAGGCTATATCCCCAGACGTTCATCATTCATCCATCCATTCATTCTTCCTTTTGCAAATCTTTACCGAGTGCCTACTACACGCCAGACACTGTTCTAGACCCTGAAGACACAAAATATCCACGCGGTCTAAGCTCTTATGGGGCTGCTGTGCACACACACTCACGCACAAACCTCACGTGTTTCCGGACTGAAAAAAAAATTCAATTTGCAGTAAGTGGTTGGCGTGGAGGAAGAACAGGGAAGGAGGTGCAGGCATGGGGGCTCTCATTTGAGAGAGGCTGGCCTGGGAAGGCCCTCCAAGTAGCTGACATTTCCTCTAAGACTTTGAGGTTAACAAGAGCCTCATGCCAAGCCTGGGGAGAAGCCGGGGAGAGAGGAAAGCGCGCATGAAGGTTGGAAAGAGCGTGGTGTGTTTGAAGAACACAGCGAAGGCCTCCTTTCTAGACAGCACTGAATGAGGGGTGGGGTGGGAGATAATAGTGGACACCTGTGTGGGCAGGGGGGGGCAGATCAGGCAGAGGGATTTCAGCTTTTATCCAAGTGCAAGGGGAAGCCGTGGAAAGATGCTCAGTAGAGCATGAAATGGATGAATTCTATTTCTGGAAGATCTTCCTGGCCTCTGTGCAGGAGGCTGCTGCAGTTGCCGGGTTGTGAGCTGGTCCTAGAAAGCAGCGGCGGAGGGGAGAGTGTGGGATGGAGGGTGGTTGAAGGGAAACCTGGACACGCCCTGCTGGTGGCAAGGGGGAAGAGGGCTCGGGGATGACCCAAGGTGGTGGCGTCCAGCTGGAGCCAGGGATGAGCATGGTGCCATGACCCGAGGTAGGGAAGGAGCAGGAAAGGTGAAGGGAGGGAGATGTGAAGAAGGACTCCCTGGCTTCTGGTGCAGCCCAGGGTCGTTCTGATATTGACGGGTCCTGAGACAAGGAGACTCCCTCTGGATTCACTGCACATCACGTATCTGTTTTGAGTGAGGATCCCCAAGTGCCTTATAAATAGTAATTAAAAGACATGGCATCCCAGATGGGCTGGTATAATTATCACCATTCAACTAAAGAGGAAAAGAATATTGTTCTTTGGCTTGGTGAGGAGAAGACCTTGTCAGATCTGTCTGTGGGCCAGTGGAGAATAGTAACCCGCTCTGGGTCCAGGCGGGACAGGTGCTAAGCCTGTAAAATGCACTGTGAGGTGTGTGCAATTAACACCCGTATTTTACAGATGGCAAAACCAAGATCCAGAGTTTCTTTCTGGGCTTTCTAGCCCAGGAGGGACTCAAACCCTCTGGGATTCCAAGCCAATAGTATTTTCACTACTCCTATATGCTGCCTCCAAATAATTGTTCGTTACATCTGCAAAGCATTTTAGAGTTTGCAATGCATTTAATGTTACAAAGCATTTAAACATGCATCACTTTGTTCATTCCTTATGATAACTCAGCTAAGCAGGAGGTGCAGAGGTGACTAGCCCCATTTTATAGATGAGGAAATGGAGGCTGAGAGAGGAGGAAGTAATTGCCTATGTTCTTATAGCAACAATAGTAATTCACATCTATATAATGATTTATAGCTTGCAGAATGCGTTCTGGTTTTGGACATCACAATAGCTCCATGAGGTAAGTAGGCCTGGTATTATTATTATTATTACTATTATTATCCTCATTATTATTAGTAGCAGTAGTAGTATTGATAGTATTCCCATATCACACATGAGTAAACTAAGATTCAGAGAAGTTAAGAAAGAAGATGAGAGATGAACATTTATATGTCAGACCCAGAGCTAGGTACCATGGCTATGTTATCTCGCTGAATCCTAGTAGCCCTCAGGAAAATATTTGCAAAGGCCTTCCTTCATTCATTCACCGATTTATTCATTCGTTTGATTTACAGAGCGTCTCCTGTGGATCAGTTACTGTTCGAGGCACAGGGAATACAGTAGTGAACAAAAGAAAATCCTTGTCTTCACTGAGCATGTATTCTTTTGGGTGTGGGAGAAACAGACCATAAATAAACAAGTAACTATATACTATATGAGATGGCACTCGTGGCAAAGAAGGAACATAAAGCAGGATAAAGGTAACAGAGAGGTGTGTGATGTCAGATCGGTGAACGTGCTCAGGAATGACAGGGTGGTCTGATTTGGTGACAAGAGTAGAGATCTGAGTAAGGCGAGCAGAGAGGGCTTTCAGTGGGGTCTCGAAGGATGAGTAAGCACCGAAACGCTTTAGTGGGAAGCAGAGGAGAAACGCTAGTGTGATGATTACCCTGGTGAGAGCAGCTTCTCTAGCTTGAGGGTTTAAAAGGCGCCCAGACTGTTACAGAGTCGCTTCAGTCCTAACCCTTCCAACAATGGGATGTGGGTGTTGAGGGAAATTGAGGCTGAAAGGTGAACCTCACTGTCCCATAGCTAATAAGTTGCAGATTCAAGGCTGCATCCTGCCCCTGCCTGGCACCAAGCTGGCACTCCTGCCCATCCCACGTCCTCTGTGCGAAGGCTCAGGAGGAAGTGCAGGGAGTAAGGGGGAGGGTGATGGGAGTGCAGCCATGGGGAGGACCACACCCTTCAGGACTTGAAGGTCAGGCTAAGAATTAGGGCTCCATCCCGAAGGTGGTGGGAAACCAGGGTGCGGGGATGTTCAATAGGGGCAAGACAGAAACAGGTTTATGTTTCGTTGAGGGCACTCTTTCTGGAGAGGGAAGGGGAGCATCTCGGGGCTCCTGGGGCAGCTGGAGGGATGAGGGTGCCATTTACTGAGATGGGGAGGTGAGGGAAGGGGGGCCTCCTCTCTGCCAGTCCTCCTGTTATCCTGTCTAATGCCAAAGTTCTTAAACTGGAGTCCAGGACCAGTTTGGGGGTGAGGAGAGGAGAATGCCTGTGCAGCTGGATGGGAAAACATTATATCTTTATTTTGGTTGTCCTCCGAAATGCATCATTTCTTTTCATTATAAATGTAGGCAACAACCCAGAGTAGCACTACCAGTAACTGTGACTTTGTCACCTGTAGTGTTTTCAGGTCACTTTATAGTTTTTATAGATATATTGAAACTTTGTTTCTACTATCACTACTTCAAAACTTTGAAAGTCAGCACCAGGTGGTGTTGACTGATATATTAACAAAGAAACACCAGTAATAGCACATTGCAACCTTTTGATAACTGTATTTAAATACAATTAAGTGGCTTTGTTGTTTGATTTCATTCACTTCAAAACATTTCTTTGAGAAGACATCCATAGGGTTCAGCAGCTGCCAGAAGGATCCACCACACACAAAAAGGTTTAGTACTGCTGAAAGGAACCCACCAGGTTCTTGTGCATCTTTTACCTTCAATTCTCTGCCTTGGTTCCGTAAGAGACAGTAGTAGTGATTCTGGCCTGGAGGCTCCTGGAGGCCGAGGTCTGGTCTTGTGCAAGTCCTTAGGCTTGAGGTTCATGGCTAGAGCTCAGGAAATGTTATTTTAATTTGGAATTGATGTTAGCCAAGGGTTTTCCCCCACATCTGGATTTCTGGCTTCTCTTACAGAATCAGAAGGTCTGGCAACTCTGGGCCCCTCCATCTCCCATGGCACAACGACAGGGGTTCAGAAGCAGCCAGCCCTGTGGACGGAGTGTCCCTCCCCAGTTCACCACAGCTCCCAGGCACCCAGGGGTACACTCCCCGATAAGCCCCAAGGCCTTTGAGGTTTTGGCTCCCAGGTTGGGGACAGGTGTGACTTGGGGATACCTCCAAGTCACATCCCAACTCCAAGGGGAAACTTAAGGGCAAGTGGCAATTCACTGAACTGCTGCCGGCTGCCCCACTTTAGGAGAGAACAGCTGAGGCTTCTCCAGGCCCAACTGGCAGGTCAGAATGCAGGCAAATCCTGACCCCAGTGTTGCTTCTTGCTGCACTGAACTCGCTCCCTGAAAACCTTCCCATTGCTTCTCATCACAATGAGAATATTGTCCAGGCTCTGGAGAAGGTCCCGAGCACCTGGGCCCTCACTCCCCTGCCAGCTCCTCCAAGCCCGCTTCCTTCTTGGCCTTCAGGACAAGTATCACCTCCTGGGAGGGAGGGGTTCCCTGACCACTCTCCAAATTTTGTGCTCCTGTCCCCTGCCCCCAACACTCAAACACTTCCTTGCCATCTCGCTTTCTTCTCCTCAAAGCTCTTACCATCATCCAAAAAGGACGTTCCTAACTTATTCCTTTACTCTCAGCCTCCTACTGGCATGCAGACTTCACAGAGGCTAAGGCCGGCCTGCTGCCCCATCACGAGCTTTCAGTAAATACGGATGAATAACCAGACAGCAGATGGAGGCCTTCTGCCATCCTGGTCCTGCACCTCGTCTCTCTCCTCCCTCCATCCCTCACCCAGGGGTCAGAGTCAGGCTCAGGGACTGGATGGAGATGACCATTGAGTAACTTACTTGGTGATTTAAAAAAGCTGACTTTTAAACCTTTGTCAAGATACTCTTGCAGTAAAATGTTGTGCCTGCCGCCGCCTTCCTGGGGGTCACTGGGAAAATCATTGAACTTTTCTGCCCCCAGTTCCTCATGCATGTCCCAGGGATAAATCACACTTTCCTCCTGGGGCCATCTGCCTGTGACCATGAAAGGCCCCAGGCCCGAGAAGTTCCCACCAGCACCTGAGCACATAGTAGGTGCTTGACTAAATACCTTGACCCCTTCATTCCCCGTCCCATCCCCCCCCTTCCGCTTTTCATTTGGAGCTGGAAGAAAGCGCGTCAATCACAGGATAATTTATGCAGCATGATATGCCTTTATTATTCCACGCTGAGTCGGGGCTTCTACTGTCCAATGAAGGTCAAAAGGAGGTATGGCTTTTATCTCTCCAGCAACTCTGGAAACACAGGGGGGAAGGGGCAAACTCCCAGAGGTTTCCTCTTGAAAACAAACAGATCCTCTCCCCTGCCCTGAATAGCTTTCCTCAATCAAAGCTGTAAAAGTCTGCAAGCAGCGGGACTTTGCCCTGAGCCTGGAGGGGGCTAATAAAGCATTGAATGGAGAGAGTGACCCCTAACTGGCAGAGGGGTCCCCGCTGGGTCCGGGCCCGCGCCGGCTGCCTCATGGAGAATCCAAAGGTCACGTGTCATTAGTCAGTGTCTTACAGCGACCCTTTCAAAATTATCGATAAAGGGGGAAGGCGACCCTTTCTGTTGAGAATCCCCCAAACGATTTTCTTCTCTCTTTTCTCTCTTTTTTTTTTTTCAATGTTGGAAAAGCTAGGCTGCGACATCTTTTTCTTGTTTGCTTTCAGAGGCAAAAAGAACCAGTTTGAAATCAGGAGTTTCATGCTTTGGGAGACATAAAAGTCAGGACCTGGTGCTTTTCTTTTTGATGCAGTTTTTCTGTGAAGCCTTGGGTCTGAGAAGCCACTCGATTTGGGTTCCCATGAAAATTTGTCTCGTTTTGTCCTTGTCCTCAAACTCTTCTCAACAGTTCTAAAAACTCCCAAGGTGTATCTTTCCTCCTTCCTAACCTCAGTTTGGCCCAAGGCCTGGGACCTCTGTAAAGACATGAGGGGATGCACATGGTGCTCAAACAGCTGTTAACCTCTGGCCATCTCCTTCTCTTCCGTGACTCAGTTTCTTCGTTGGTACAGCGTCCCAGGCCCAGGGACAAGTGACCTGGATGACCTCAGTAGGGTCTGAGGAGCACTTGAAAGAGATAATCAGCCCTTCCTCCAATGGGAAGAATGACAATGATCTTATTTCCTTTATTATTTACTTAGCCCCGGCAGGCAGTTTACACCTGAGGCCAACATGGGGTTGTGGTGGCATTAGTCCTTAATCCATTACGCTCGGATTGCTTCGATGACATTCCTAGGTAGTTGTTATATTGCTTTTTATTTGTTGTATGTTTTATGAAGTAATTAAGGGCCACATCATACCTCCTCTGCAATGCCTGCTGCAAAGGCAAATCTTGATGCATGCATATGGGTGTGAGTGTACATGCGTGTGTGTGGGCAATATTGGTGTGTTGTATCCTGCACTTAGTAGAGAAGGTGGGAATCACCTGGAGTCAAAAATCCTCTGGGGAATTGCTCAAATCATTCACAGAGCACTGTCTCTGTGGTTATGTGTGTATAACACTGTAGAGGAATAAACATGTACACAACAGAAACAGAAGCAGCAGCATTGGAACAAATTCCTTTTGCTTTGGACATCAGATGAAACGCTTGGCTGGTATTTAGAGGACAGGTTATATGAATATTTTTTAAACACTAGAATCTTGTTCCTCAGGGCAAGATGCTCAGAGGCACCCCACCCTATTTAAACCTCTCGTGTTAAAATCGAAGTTGAGTAAGGTAAATGCCCTTGTCATGTGACCTTCACAGTAATATTTTTTTCCACTTGCCATTTGTGGGTATTCGGTTACTTTTACTCCCAATGAATTAATATTCCCACATCTCATTTGTCTCGTTGGAGGGGAACAGTTCTTGTGCAGGCCAGCACAGGCCACAGGTAAGCCACGTGGTTTTATAAAAGCGATGACATTGAACCACAGTGGTACGTGTGACTGCGGGATGAGATTTCCCCCCCACCTCCAGCTGGCAGCTGCCTGGTGGAGAGCTCAAGGCAGGAGCTCTGGGGTTGTTGCCTCTCCCTCCAGCAGAAGAATTCCTGGAGAAGGAACAGGGGCTGCATCATCGCCCTGCCCCTGGCCATTATTGGGCCAGGATGTAGCACAGAGCAGGCATCTACGAACACTTACAGAATGAGAGCATATGAAAAAGGAGCCTGGCCAGAGGCTGGGGGGGAGGGTAGGGGGGAGGGGTGGGCAAGTGAGGGTGAGGTAATAGAGGTATGAGAAGGGGAAATTAGCAGGGAAAAAAAATGGGGAGATGGGGCTGTGAAGGCACAGCTGTTGTGTTGAAGAAACAGCTAACCAAACTGAGATCATTTTGAAAATGAATGCTTCAGGGTCAGAACCTGTGCGCTCCCAGGGTTCCCTGACTAGAATGCTGGACTCTGCTCCCTTTCCTGACCTATTGGGGTCTCTCCACTTCTCTCTACCCACGCCGCTTGCTGCTTATAGCCTCTGCCTGGTCTACTGCGGGGGGCTGCAGGCCCCCCGGGGATGAAAAGGAAGACCCATTTGCCTTCAGTTCCTCTGGGCTGGACCAAGGCTTGGCCAGAGCAGCCACTCGGTGGCTTAGTGTTTGGTGGACAGCTTCTGAGTCCCACTGGACTCTCTGCTCACGAGCATTTAAGAGCCCACCAGAGGCTCTGGCTGGCTTGACATCAGGGCCTCTTATGTTTTCCAGTTGTCCCCAGAGGACTTCCCAAACCAAGTCCCTAGCCAAGCTGCAGGAACTCAGCCTTGGTCCCTTCCTGGACATCTCCCGGCCCGAGAAATGGGGCCCAATTGGGTTTGTCCTCCTGAGAAACAAGACCCTAGGGTTTCTGGCTGCCTCAGTTTTCCCACCTATAAAATACAGCTTTGTAATACTTCCTACCTCATAGAGCCATTTGGAGGATTAAATGAACAAATGCATGAAAAGTGCCTGGCACAGAATTAGCTGCTATTATTATTGCTATTGCTGATTTTTAGTTTGTTTTTTACTTATTTTATTTTCATCTTTACTGTTTACTATTTTATTTTATTGTATTCTTACTGTTTGTTATTTCACTTCTTATAATGATTTCTATATTTGTGATATTGATTTTGATTCTGTGTGTTCTTTTTATTATTGATAACCAGCTGTTATGATGGTGATGCTCAATGGTTACATTTTTACCAGCCAGAATTTTTTTTACTGTCAGGAAGCAGTATGATTATTTACTGTCTCTATCAATGTATGCATCAATCTCAAATGGTCATGAGATGGTCACATACGATGCTTAAATATCTTTCCCTGCTCACCTGTGGTGAAGAATTTATACATTTATTTATTCCTTTATAATATTTTTAAAAATTATTTTTTATTTTTTAAATTGAAGTATATAGCTCATTTACAATGTCGTGTTAGTTTCAAGTGTACAGCAAAGTGATGCAGTTTTATATATATATATATATATACACACATATATATATACATACATACATATATATGTATATATACATACGTGGGTATATATATTCTTTTTCAGATTCTTTTCCATTATAGGTTATTACAAGATATTGAGTATGGTTCCCTGTGCTATACAGTAGGTCCTTGTTGTTTGCCTATTTTATATACAGTAGTGTGTGTGTATATGTTATCCCTAAACTCCTAATTTACCTCACCCTCCACCCCCACTATCCCCTTTGGTAACCATAAGTTTGTTTTCTATGTCTGTGAGTCCGTTTCTATTTTGTAAATAACTCCATGATTTCTTTTAAGTCACACAAGAGGCATCAAAATGTGACATGCCTCATTTGGCTCTGTTGAGACATTTTAAGAGGACACAGTTACCAAGAGTAGGGGGACAGAGTCACCTGCGCGCTGCACCTTGGCTTTTTCCCATGTGGAATGTGGATAATAACAGTATCTAATTCATGGGCCTGTTAGGAGACATAAATGGGACACTGTAAAGCTGTTAGCACAGAATGGTTCACAAATGTCAGCCATCGTTAGATACGAGATGGTTCCTGGGACCTCAGTTTCTTCCCCAATAAATGGATTTTCTTCCTTACCGTGCCTTCAAACCCTGAGGATCTGGGCTACCCAGTAGTGGGGAAAGTGTCCAGTTTTTGGTAAGTGCTGCATCACTACCAATTCCCCCCTTCCTCTCACTTGCTCACCCTTGAATCCCCAAGAGCCCTTGTGAAAGAGAAAAGGAGAAAATACTCAGCATGGCCTTGCCCACTGCAGAGGCTCATTCCCACAGGGAGCCCTGAAGTATTAGCCCAGCCAACAGAGCATTGAAGTGAGACAGTAAATGGTACCCATCACTTCAGGAGCGGAGGAGACAGCAGGACTTTTTTTTTTCTCTGGGGGATTGACACTTTATTAGCATAGAGATAAATAAGGCCAGATAAGAGTCTTCTGGTTTTACATCTGGGGCTGTAGGAACTTCGTCTGGGAGAGAAAAAAACATGACGTTTCTTGCTGGGGCGAATCCCAGCTGGGAGGAGGGAGGCAGCGGCCCACCAGGATGTGCAGCCCGAAGCTTCCCAGCGCGGTGGGAAGCAAGTTTTGACAACAGCAATGCTAATTGATTAAATGTTCTCATCAGAGATTACAGAGCAGAGAGTGATCATATTTTTATTTCTTTTGGGAGGGGAGGGCTTTCCTTGCCTTTAAGAATTCTATTTATCCCTGTGTATTCTATCCCAAACTACAAGAGGCCCCGGTTAGGTTGGGTGAGTTATTCCTGGACCCTGAGGCTAAATCACTCTTCATCCTAAATAATGTTTACTACAAATGACCTTGTGCAATTGCCTTTGGTTTTCTGGGTTTGATTGGAATTTGAGCCTGTAGCTGGCTGGGATCCTGGACTCTGGGTCATAGGATGGAATCCTGGTTCTGCTTTATACTGGTGTGTGCATCAGGGAAGGGATTTGCACTCTCTGGGTGGGCTTGACTTTTCTTATCGGTAAAATGGGGATTTAATATATCCCTTTCTTTAAAAAATTACTGTGCAGGAGCAGGTGGGGGGAAAAAAAGCTTTCTTTAAAAAAACAAACAAACAAAACAAATAAAAACCTGTGGTGAAAGACACTGTTAATATAAAAAGGCAGCCAGAGACTGAGACAAGACATTCACAACACATGTATTTGACACAGGATGTGTAATCAGAATATATAAAGAGTTATTTCGACTCAATGATAAGAAGACAAATTTAAAAAATGAGCAAATGATTTGGACTCTTCACCAAAGAAGTTATGCAAATAGTAAGCCCATGAAAAGATACTCAACATGGTTAATCATCAGAGAATTGCAAATTAAAACCACAATGAAATACCACACTACACACTCATTAGAAGGGCTAAAATTAGAAAGACTAACAATACTCCTGTTGGCCAGGGCATGAAGCAGCGGGGAACTCACACACACTGCAGCTGGAAATGTAGAATGGTAAGACCACTTAGATAAACATTTTGGCAGTTTTTTAAAAATAAAATTAAACATATTCCTATTACATGCCCTAACAATTCTACTCCTAAGTGTTTACCCAAGAAGAACTTGAAAACTTGTACAGCAGCTTTATTCATAATAGCCAAAAACTGGAAACGGCCCAGCTGTCCATGGGAAGGGAATGGAAAACTTGTGGTATACCATACAATGGAATACTACTCAGCAAGAAAAAGGAATAAACCAGAGATACAGGCAACAACATGGATAAATCTCAAAAACGTTATGTTGAGGAAAAGAAGCCACACAGAAAAGTATGTACTGTATGATTTCATTTCTATGAAGTTCTAGAACAGGCAAAATGAAGGTACAATGAAAGAAATAAGACCAGTAGTTATCACTTGGGGATGGTACGAATAGTTTGGAAAGGAGCATAAAAGAACTTTCTGGGATGATGTTCTCTATGTCTGTGTGGGCAGTGGTCTCATGATTGTGTACAAATTAAATGAGACATCATTGAGCTGTACTCTTAAGTTTTGTGCGTTTTATGTACGTAAATTATACCTTAATACAGTCATGTTAAAAACATAATCAGACATATTATTCTCATTATTGAAAAGAGAAAAGCAGACCAGTTACAATCCAACTCAATCTGGCTGCCCAGGAAATTCTCTTTCCTAAACTGACCCATTGGCAAATTCAATTCTATTTTATTTTAAAAAATGCATATTTTCAACCAGAATGGCTACAATGAAAAAAAAAAAACCAGATAATAACAAATATAGGTGAGAATAAGGAGCAACTGGAACTCTTCATGCATTGCTAGTGGGAGTGTAAATTAGTAAAACCACTCTGGAAAATTGTTTGACAATATCTGATCAGGCTAAACATTTGTATACCTTAAGACCCAGAAATTCCATCCTGAGTATATCACTATATAACTAAGTCCACATGTCCACCAAAAGACAGAGGCAAGAATATATACAGCAGCACTCTTTGTAATGGCTCCAAACTTGAAACTATCCAAATGGAAGTTGCAGTGGAATGCCTAAATGGATTGTGGTACAGACATACACTGGAATACTACACAGCAAGGAGAATGAACCAAGTGCAGCTACACACAACACTGTCATATGGAGCAAAAGAAACCAGACTCAAAAGAATACACACTCAGAATCCCACTTACATAAAGTTCAAAAACAGGCCAAACGAACCTACAGCAGAAGACATCTGAACAGTGGTTGCTCTTGGCGTGGGAGGTGGCAGGAAGTGACTGGGAAGGGGGCACACAGAACCACTGTGGGATAAGGGAAATGTTCTATATCTTGATTGTGTTGATGGGTTCCACTGGTGTATACATTTGCCAAATTCATCAAACCATGCTTTTAAAATGGTTGCATTTTATTGTATGTAATTTGTACTCCTCTAAAGTTGATTTTTAAAAATACCCGTTTCAGAGGTTGATTGGAAACTAACTAGCACATATAGCCTCTTGAGAAATATTATTTCTATCATCACTGAGAAGCGTGTTGAGAGCACTGAAAGGGTGTTAGTTGATGAAACTGATAAATATCCCTCTCCCCTAAATTAGAGACGTAGAGATGAATTTGATCCTGGGTCTGAGAACTTGGTAAAAGGAGTCAGCCTTGGAGGGCAGGGTGGGGAGAGGTTTTAGATAGGGCCACAGGAAGGGGATCAGTCAGCCCACCCCCCAAATCAGGTTTACCTTTCCTCCTGGGGACCCACAGCACTGCATTTTGAGATTGGGGTTCAAACAACCATCCTTGCTGTCAGGTCTGATTTTGCCTTCCATCTTTTGAAAAACACATTTAGTTGTATGTTTTTGCTTGTTTGATAGTTTTTTTGTTTGTTTTTGTTTTTGTTTTATAAAAATGGTATATGCTCTTTCACAAGCAATTGTAAAACAGAGAAGCAGAAAGAAGGAAATAACCCCAATTCCCACTCTCTAAAAATAACCACAGTTAAAGTTAGGTGGATTTATTTCTAATCTTATCTGAGTGTAGATTCTTTCTTGCTATGGTTGGGATCATACTCTAACATAAGCAATTTCCACACCTTCATAAGCTTTCTGCCAATGCCATTTTAAGGTACAGAGCATGCCCCGTGGTCTTATTAAATAACTCCTCCTTCCTGTTGTAAATTTTTCATTATTATAGCTAATTTTAAAATGGTTATCATTATTCAGAAAGTTTTTTTCCCCCTGTGATTAATTTTCTCAGAATAAAGTGTAAAAAGAGAATTACTGTGCTATAGGAATATTTTTTTTGTTATGTTATACTGTATTTATTTATTTATTTTATTTTTATTTTATTTTTACATCTTTACTGGAGTATAATTGCTTTGCAATGGTGTGTTAGTTTCTGCTGTATAACAAAGTGAATCAGCTATACATATACATATATCCCTGTATCCCCTCCCTCTTGAGCCTCCCTCCCACCCTCCCTATCCCACCCCTCTAGGTGGTCACAAAGCATGGAGCTGATCTCCCTGTGCTATGCAACACCTTCCTACTAGCCATCCGTTTTACATTTGATAGTGTATATATGTCAATGTTACTCTCTCACATCATCCCAGCTTCCCCTTCCCACCCCGTGTCTTCAAGTCTGTCCTCAACGTCTGCATCTTTATTCCTGCCCTGCCACTAGGTTCATCAGTACTGTTTTTATACATTCCATATATATGCATTATGTTATCGGAATATTTTTAAGGCCTTTGATAGATAATGTTCTTCAAAAACTTGGCATCACTGTTGGTCACCAGCAGCAGCACGTGACTTCTAACGTCATCACACTGGCAATACTAGGTTTTATTTTTTTTAAATCATTTGTATTTGGAGAGGCAAATAATCCTTCCTTTCTAGTGATATTCTATGATTCCTTAAGACATTGATGATTTTCCCATATATTAGTCAATCAACTGTATTTCTCCTCTTGGTAATCATCAATCATTGACCTTCTCCACTAATCAGCTAGGATCTCAGATTCTCCTTTTGTAGGAAGATCACTGAGCCTAAAAGTGGGTAAATGACTATACTGAATTCTTGACCTCTCTGTGCTTTCTAAGATGAATCAGGAGTTCTGCCCCCAGCCCCCAAAGCACAGATTCTCAAACTTCATTGTGCACCAGATTCATTTGGGAGGGAGCTGATTTAACTGAAAGATGCCTGCACCCACCCGCTTAGATTCTGAGTTAGCAGGACTGTGGTGTGCTCTAGAAATCTGCATTTTTAATAAGTGTATCCCAAGATGATTCTGATGCTGGTGGTTGATAGAACGAGCAACAAAGTGAAAAACACTGCCCCAGAGGGCTGATGGTCATTATCATGATGGTCACATGGGCAAGGTGAGTTTGGGTGATGAGGAATGAAAGGACTCAGTGTCACTAGAGATCGCCTAGTGTAGAGTAGGCACTCAATACAGGCTTATTTCATCGGTTGATGCGTCTTAAGTCCAGGCATCCAGTAGGTGCTCATTAACTATTATTTCTGCTTAGCGATTAGGGGCTAGGCATGCAACAGACAAGTAAAGACAAGTCACACCAGGTAAATTTAAGTGGTAGGCAGACAATAGGTGCTCAGTAAATGTGTGTAACAAGCAGCCCTGTGACCAGTAGGTAGCAGCGACTGGTCTTAATGCAGCCCAAATATTATTTCAGGGAGAATGGTGTCGCTGGAAGGTTTCTTGGGTGCCTGGTCTAGGAAACTGAAGGAAGAGGTTAAAAGATCAACATACTTACATTCCAGGCTCAACCAGAAGAACTGGCAGATCCTGTGAGCCGGACTGTCTCCCCAGACCCTCAGGCTTGTGTCTCTCATTACGTGGTTTGCCTTTTTCTGTGGTTTTGATGTTAAGACTTGAGCCTTTTTAGAAGCTCATTTGCCCATGGCAGCAGCCTTAGAAAGGTCCATCCCCTGGCCAATCCTAGCCAAATGCCCATCCCTGGGTACCCCCTTTTATTTCTTCTGGACTCCATCCTTCTATACTTCTGGAGATGAAGTCTTCCCTAAGACCCATGGGGAGAAACATAACTCTTCCCCGATGGAGCCCTCCAAAAACTTCTAGAATGGTACAGAGGTGGGGGTCATTCTTTGAAAGACGGAACGCCTCTTCTGGGGTGCTGGTTTTTTAATAGAAGAGCAGGAGTAACTCTCTGATTTTTTTGTGAATTAAATGCCATTTGGTGTTTTCAGGATACTCCTTGTGTTTGCCTGGTAAACAGTGTCCACAAGCCTTGTGGTCCAGCCAGTCTGCAAAATTCCATTGTCAGCCCTGAGGAACTCCTGAAAACACAATACCTCATAAGCATTCACCACAGTTGTTTCCTTATGAAATAAGGGAAATATTGTCTGTTCATGGAGGTGTTTGCACATAAGTTATACTCTTCTGACTAGAAATAGCATCCATGTGTGTCAGCTGGCTGTACCCCCTGCAGCTAAACTCAGAGATTGTCACAGATATTGGAAGAAATAAAGACTGGAAGCATGGGAGGGAGGGAAAGAAGGAGGGTAGAAAGAAACTATGAAATCCTTAGCAGCCAACAAAAGAGATGCCAAGAATACACAGTGACATAAGATGTCCACAAGCCATTTGTAATTGAAAAATGTAAGTTTTATAGCAGTGCAAGTTCATTATCTCAGAAAAATATATAAACCCAGAAAAAAGTCTGGAAAGATATTTATCAAATTATTAACAATGTCAATCACTAATGCAGTTCTAGGAGATTTTTATTATCCTTTTAAAAAATTTTTCCATGTGTTTTCAGAAGTTAATACAATAAATATATTGTGCTTTTCCCGTATATTCAAAGTATATACCCAAAGAGTGTTAAATGAAAAGTAAATTTTCCTTTCTTCACAACCGCCATTCCTATTTTTCAGAGCTAAATATGCTTGACAGTTTTATTGTGTGTAATCTCAAAAAATTCAAAGCATAATAAAAATGTATAAATTAGGTGTGTGTGTGTTTTTAACACAATAGTATCATCCTATATGCACTTATTGGGAAATTCCTGCTGCCTTATTCTTTTTCATAGCTACATTTTATTCCATAGTATGGATATGTCACAATTTATCTATGTAGTCTCCTCTTAGTGATCATTTAGGCCATTGATTGTGAGGTTTTTTTTTATTCCTAAGTATTATATTGTAATTTTAAAAAGGAAGGAAAGCAGGAAAGTAGTCAGGGATTTGATCACCAGGGGGAAATATCGAGATACAGAGCAAAGGATTACAAAAGACACAAACAGCCAACTGAGTGAGTAAAATAAAACTCAACAAACCAAAAATTCTCTAGTAAACTTCTTCCTGGCCCTGTCTCCTATCCCTCTGAGTGCCCATCCTAAGAGAATGGGGGTGTTCTTAATAACCCACTGACACCACAAGTCCCCAGAAGGAACAGTTCAATGACATTTCAGCAATTTCTTCTTTGAATCCAGGACACACAATTCTTTATCTGTTGGCTTGCAGATATGTACCACCCTCTGGTAGAGGTGTTGGATGTATGGGTTTTATCGTTCAGGAGAGAGATCAATGCTTTATTGAATATTGGATTATGCAAACCCAAAACTTAATGTAGAGTCATCTCTTGAACATACAGTTACATACAGAGGGGAGTGTGCCTGACTTCACCTGGAAGGCTCAGAGCAGGTTTCACAGAATAGGGCACAGTGGAGTTGGGTCTTGAAGGATGAATAGGAGTTTTCTAGCTACAGACTAGAGGAAGGGCACATTAAGAAGATGAAAGAGCCTGTGCAAAGACATAAACATTTTAAGTAAGGTTTGTTTGAATAATGGTGAGTCAACTGGTATGGCTGAAATACGGGGAAGTGGCTGGAATAGCCTAGAAAGACAGGTTGAGCCAGGTTGTGAAAGTCTTTGAAGGCCAGGTTAAGATTTGATTTTTCAGTCTGAGGGCAGTGGGGAGCTATGGAAGGTTTCAAACAAGGAAGTGACACAATAGAGATGATCACATTGGCAGGCAGAGTGGCTGGACATGGAGAGAGTTTGGAAGCAGGATGATAGACTAAGGCAAGACAAAGAACACTGGGAGTTTTGTTCATTCCTTGGGGATCCAAGTCCTTATCAGGAGAGCTAATAAGTATCCCACTAAGGATATTTCACTTTTAGGCATTTCTCTTGTAACCAAACTCCCATATAGGATAACATACATGGGCATTTCTTGCAATATTACCTATATTAGATGGAACTATATAAAATTGTTATTTTTGTAGGTCCAAAAATGGTCAAATATTGATAATTTCATGTGGTTCAACTTAATAGCAGCAAAAGATCAGCCAAGACCTCAATGCTGATCAACAGGAAACTGGTCACTAGTGGCATCTGTGTGGATGGACCAGCTTTATGTAAGTGTGTGTGTTCCAGAGTTATCTTTAAGATCTATTAAGGACTTACTGTTTTTTTAAGGTATGATAATAGTATTATGTGTATATTTCAAAAAGAATCATCTTTTAGCTATACAACCTGAAATATTTACAGTTAAAATAATACGATGTTTGATATTTGTTTCAAAATAGTCTGGGGCAGGGTGGGGTGGGCGGGAGGTGGGTGGAGATAGAGAATAAACGAGATTGGCAGAGACTGGATGCTCTTTGAAGCTGACTGATGGACACATGGGAATTCATATTACTCTTCTGTCTACTTTTGTATAGATCTGGCAGGTTTCCATAATAACATGTTTTTGAAAATGCACAAGGTAGAACAGTTTTTAAAGAAAGCTGCTGGGCTTCCCTGGTGGCGCAGTGGTTGAGAATCTGCCTGCTAATGCAGGGGACACGGGTTCGAGCCCTGGTCTGGGAAGATCCCACATGCCGTGGAGCAACTGGGCCCGTGAGCCACAACTACTGAGCCTGCACGTCTGGAGCCTGTGCTCCGCAACGAGAGAGGCCACAACAGTGAGAGGCCCGCGCACCGCGATGAAGAGTGGCCCCCGCTTGCCACAACTAGAGAAAGCCCTCGCACAGAAACGAAGACCCAACAGAGCTAAAAAATAAATAAATAAAATAAATAAATTTAAAGTTTCAGAGGACATTGAGATTGGACTATGTGACCTTTAAAAAAAAAAAAGAAAGCTGTTAACTGTGTAAAAGGAGGGGATATATGTAAGTGTGCATACACACGTACTATATGCTGGTATAGGCATAAAATATTTTTAGAAGGAAGGTCAGGAGAGGGAGTTATACTCTTTTTTACTTAAAAAAAAACCAAAAAAACCCTTATCCATGTATTATTTTGACCCAGCAATCCCACTTCTAGGCATATATCCAGAGAAAACCATAATTAGAAAAGATACATGCACCCCAATGTTCATTGCAGCATTATTTACAATAGTCAAGACATGGAAGCAACCTAAATGTCCATTGACAGAGGAATGGATAAAGAAGATGTGGTACATATATACAATGGAATATTACTCAGCCATAAAAAAGAATGAAATAATGCCATTTGCAGCAACATGGATGAACCTAGAAATTATCATACTAAGTGAAGTAAGTCAGACAAAGATAAATATCATATGATATCACTCATATGTGGAATCTAATTTTAAAAAATGATACAAATGAACTTATTTGCAAAACAGAAACAGACTTACAGATATCAAAAATAAACTTATGGTTACCAAAGGGAAATGTGGGCAGGATAAATCAGGCGCTTGGGATTAACATACACACACCACTATATATAAAACAGATAACCCACAGGGAGCTACTGTATAGCACAGGGAACTCTTTTCAGTATTCTGTGATAACCTACATGAGAAAAGAATCTGAGAAAGAATGAATATATGTACATGTATAACTGAATCACTTTGCTGTACACCTGAAACTAACACAACATTGTAAATCAACTATACTCCAGAAAAATTTTAAAGTAAATAAATAAATAAAAAGTAAAATAAAAGCGCAATGTAAAAACAAACCAAAACGTAGACCTGTGTTCTATTTGCAGCTCCGCACTAACTCCCAGTGTGTGCTGCCCTCAGTTTGCTCATCCAGAGACTGTAGAGAACAGTGCCTCCCTACCCGGTGTGGTTGGAATTGAACTAGAAATAACGTGGGCAGATGGCACAGCCCAGGGCCTGGAACAGGGATGGTTCTCAGGAATAACGATAACAGTGGTGAAGGACACATCATGAAACTGTATATGGGAAAGAAAGTCCTACAGGGCCTTTGGAAGGACCACGCGATGAAGTGTCCAGGTGTGATGCCCGTTTCATACTCCCTGTGTCCTTGCTCCTCGTTAGGCAGGGAGGCCGGGTTTCTGCCCCCAGCTGTCTCCAGTAATCAGATTCACGAGACCATGGCTCCACTGTACCCGTCACTTCCTACATGTGGACTCTACAGAAATCCCAGGCTCCTTCCTCCGGGGATGAACCCGAAAGCTGACTCAGCCATTTTTCCATGAGTTCATTTCTAGGGTGAGCTAGAGGCAGACCTTTGCAAGGGCCAGAGAGGACTTTGCTGGCTCACATTTCATCAGACTCTTCCATGGTGACGCAGGGGACGGCCACAAACAGCCCATGCATGAATTCCAGTCCAGGGGAGGGTAGATTACGCCTCGGCAGACCGTTGAGGGTGGCTTGCGGGCTTCTGGGGTTGTTTGTCTGGCACCCGAACACATACGAAGCCTGAACCTTGACCCCCTTTCTCACCAATAACTCCATCCCCGCTAGGGTCTCCATCTTCTCACTCGCACCATGGGTCTCTCCAGGGCCCAGAAGGTCAAGGAGGATCAAACTAGCAGTGAGATTCTGAATCCGACAAGTTGATGCCTCTGGAAACTAACAGTGAGGGTTAGACGCCTTAGGCAGCCTCTAGTGAGAGATTATTTCCTCCACTTTCTTTATTTTTTATTACAAAGGGGATTGTAAAAATTCTTTTCTTTCCCTCCATAACTAACCACATGGATTTGAAATGGGGGGCCCCTTGGTGAAAAGGGGAATCTGAAATGCATGTCTGCAGAGAAGTATCATTTGGAAAAGGAGAGTGATCTCTGGAGCAGAACTTTCAAAGGCAGAAAAAGGCCACGGATACTTTAGTCACTCACCAGTTGATTGTCACAATCAAAAGCTCGAGGTGGGGAGGGAGGAATATCAATTGAATGAGCTGTTTGGCTTTGGGGACACAGATAAAGTAGGAGATGGGCTCACTTCCCCCAGATTGGCCCAAGATGAGCCTCTGTGACAGGTTCCAAGAAGCCCAGGCTTTCAGGCGAAAGGGCTTGATTTCTCACTCCTGTAAATTATATAAATAATATAATACATATTACGTATTATTATATATTATATATAATTATAAGTGCCAACATATACTGAGTATTTACCTTGTGCAAGAAACTGTCCGTGATAAATTCATTTTATGTGTGTTTATGCATTTAACCCACACAACAACTTTTGAAGGGGATGCTCTTTTATTCCCATTTTATTGATGAAGCAGTAGAGGTACCCAGAGATTATGTTCCCCAAGGTTACATGGCTGATGGTTAGCAGATCTGAAGGTAGGTCGGCAGGCTGACCCGCTAAACTGTGCTTAATCTGCAAAAGGAACAGAAAAGAAATGAACACTTTCCAAATGAGTCTCAGCACACTCTTAGGTGTCTTAACCTGGCTAACATCTTCTCCAGCACCTGTGAGCTAGGTATGCTCACTCTTAGGTCTCTTGTGGTTACAACCACCGAAACCCAATTCAAAATGGTTTGGGTAAGATACAGGGGAACTTACTGGAGCCCATTCCTAAAACTACAGGGCAAGTTCTGGCTTCAGGCATGGCTGTCCCCAGGACGTGGTTCCTTTCAGCTTCCTCAGTTCCGTTGCTGTACCCGCCTCCTGGACATGGGAAGGAGATTCTCTGATTCAATGGGCCTGTGTCACTATTGAAAGCCAAACCACGTGGACTGCAGCAGGTCAAGAAAGTGTCCAAAAGGAAAAATCAAGGTGCCATTACCAGAAGGGAGAACAAGTCTGGGTGTGCCCAATTGAATGATGTCCATGATTGTATGTCCCTGAGGGAGGAAGTGGGGAGTCACAGACAGGAAGTGATGGTCCCAGACTCTTTTGACTATACAAGTTGGTCTCTAGCAATAGTAATAGTAATAATAACGATGATGATGGTGATGATAATACCATCCTCAGGTTGTTATGAGGAATGTATCACAGTGCCTGGCACATAGTAGGTACTCATTAAAAGTTGCTGTACTGAACTGAGTAACAATTTTCATGAATCAAAGGCGTCATGTGGCAATACTACCAAATTCTGCTCTGGCAAATCTAACATAATAGGATATTCTTTTCTCTTTTGGCGTTAAAGCAGAAAACAAATCCGTTTCGTTCTTTCAAGATGCAGAATAACAGAAGAGGCAGAAGGGTGGGGTGGGAGGGGGAGGGAGAAAAATCTATCCTCACAAGTCCTTCCAGGTATTTTTACACCAAAAGTCATGCCTCCAGCAAAGACTCTCACAGGCTCCCTGTGGAAAGCTGCCCGTTCATTTCTGGGTGGTGACGGCAGCACACACAGATTTCTCAAAAATGATTTGTTTACTTGCTCCAAGCCGAGCTCAAACACTTGGCCCAGATGCAACTAATCTTTGATCCAGATTTAATGAAGGCACAGACATATGCCATTGGGATTTGAGACACACTCAGGGAAAAGTGTCGGCAGAGCAATTTGCTAAGACTAATGAATGGCTTTTGGCAAATGGGTTGCGAACCAGGGTCAGAACGAGCTCTGAGAGAGGCAGGGGAGAGGCCTGGCTGTGAAGGATCGGAGTTTCTATGCCATAGTCAGATATCAGCCCTTCTCCATCAGCAGACCAGGGGTGTGGGTGATAAGGGCTGAACAGAAGCTTGTACAGGGTGCAGGCGCTGTGCGGACACACAGGAGGGGCCGAGAGTCAGCTGGGGAGTGAGGGAAACATCCCAGGGTTCCAGAGGAATGAGGAGGCTTGAAAGGAGGCTTAGGAGTCCTGGCAAAGGAAAGTGCCAGATAGATAGATGGTCTCAGGACGGTAGCCGCCGGGGGGTGGGGGTGGGGAGGTAGGGAGGAAGACTTCCTCACCTCCCTTTATACCCTTGTGTGTCTCAAATTTTGGATGCTATGCATGCATGTGACTTCATAAATGCACATTACAAATACACAAAATATGCCATTTGTATATATATGTATGTGGTAATAGATTCTATTCGTACACGCATGTTTGTGAAAAGTTAAGAAATGAGCTGGAAGGCTGGTTTTTGCTTCTGGGGAGGAAGGAAGAGATCGAAATGGGTGGTAGATGGTTAAGGGGAATTAAGTTTTATCTGTAATTTTTTTTTTTTTTAAGAAAAAGACTAGAAGCAAACACAAAAGCTTATGGGCCATGGGATGCTTTCCTATTATTGTTGATGGTTTTACCATGTTTGTAAACATTTTCCAAAACAAAGCAAGACCTATCGGAGCACAGGCCTGGCACATCTGGGGAAGTGCAAGAGCGTATTAAGTGTGAAGTTCAGTTTCTGATGGCGGGAGAGGAGGGCTTGGAGAACCACGGGACCCAGGCCAGACACATGGCAGGGTGGTCTCGATGTAGCCTCAATGCCCAAGGACTCCCATCTCCCAGGCCCGATCCCTGGATCAGGACCCTCGAGTAGATAGATCCACTAGGAAGGAGACTGGCTTTTAGCAGGGGGAGGTGGTCCTTCTGGGCAGGGGAGGATTGGAAGGGGGAGAGATTGGAGGCTGAGAAGAGAAAAGGACGGCAATGGTTTGGGCCTGAGATGTGGGTCTAAGAACTGTAGCAGCTGCAGGAGCAGAAATGAGAGGTCCCTTCTGAACTTTCCTAAGGCCTCCATGCACTCGGGGTGGCCCTGGAGGGAGGGAGGGAAGGAGGCAGATTAGCAGAGATCTGAGAGTCAGTGGGAATGCAGTCACTGTGAGCAAAAAGCCAGAGAACACCTCCTGAGTGGGGAGCGCCAGACCTCGGAGGCAGCTCCGGCGGACTCTGGGCCTCTGCACCCCAACCAGATCCAGAGCAGGTGAGAGGAGAGTGTGGTGGCCGGACCCACTCTGTATTGTCCCTTGCAGTTCCTTCTCAGCAAGGAGTCTTCGTCTCCAGCCCTGGGATGGCATTCCAGGCTGGAGTAAATGGAACACTTCACACCCACTTGGCCAAGTCCATTTATTTTGATTATTCTCATACCCTTGTCAAAAGTGGTGCCAAGGTGTATAAACAGACCAATTTCTGGGATTGTTTCAATCTAATCATATTAAATTATTTGCTCTCTTGGCCTTGAGGGGGTTCCAAGGGAAAGCGATTGAAGTCGGGTCCAAAAATAGCTACCTTTGATTTCCAATCCCAGTGCTAATGGGTGAACTTCTTAGAGCTTCTGGTGTTGACGTCAGCGATCCAGGGATGGTCTGAGTCAGGCACTGGGAGCCCAGGGGTGGGGGAGGGGAGGGGGGAGGGGGGGAGGTAGGCACCGCCTCTGCTGATTTTTCTCCCAAAGCCCCATGACGAGAAGAGACATTTTAAGGAAGGCTTTTGGCAGTGATGGTTTCAAGTGCCAGCTGCCCCCACAAAAAGAGCATAAATCTATGTCAGGACTATGCGTTGATTGGGAAGAAAGGGATTATGACCAAGTCTACTAGGGGAGAAAGAGGCCAGAGAGGAGAAAGAATGCCTAAAGTTTGACGTGCTTTGACCACAGACCCCAAAGTCAAATAAACCTCAGTGAGAAGATGTGGTGAATGGGAAGAAACACATTATGGCGGAACGCCGGGACTTTGGGATAAAACAGATGTGGGTTTGAATCCTGGCAGCTTCCTATCTGTGTGACCTTCGGTAAGTTTCCGAGTCTCCCTAAGGCTCAGTTTTCTTCCCTGGAAAACACAAATCATAGGAATCAGGCAGGATTGTCGTCTTTTAAGGATGTCTGCAGAGTGTCTAACTCTGGGTACAGCTTGCAGAGGGCAGGCCTTTAAGTCAATGTGCTCCCTTCCGGTCCATTACAACACAGCTGCCTTGCACCACTTTGGGCCCTGAGGACTTTCCGAGTGTTTTTGCACTTTGTAGGTGTTCATTAAATGTTTACAGTTTGATTAGAGGGCAATTCTCAATTCATTCTGCATTTATATAGTTCTGGTCTTCGGGGAATATCAGTCAGGGCAAGATAGAGTCCCTCCAACACTGGTTCTAAGCAGGACATGTAAGAGCTGCATTACGTGCATTGGAGAAGAGAATATATTAGTCAGAGGCGTCTGACGGAGACCTTGCTGCACTAGTGTGCTTAGCCTGAGAGCTCCATCCCGATGCTGTCGACAGGGCTTGGCCTGTGTTTTCACCAGCTCTGGGAGAAGAAAGAGCCACAGTCATGACATTCCTGCCTGGTAACCCCCAAGTTCCAGGAAGATGATGTCACCCACAACCTTGGGATTCAAAGGCAGATATCCAGTCAGATCTGATCTCTCTTCTGATTTCTCCAGCTGTCTCCTGGGCATCTCCAGCTTGTGAGCTCATCATCATCTCTCTCCAGTGTTCCCATCTTAATAATTGGCACCACCATCCATCTGCCACCCGGAACAGAATCCTTCATGAAACTGACAAATGCTTACGGAGGGCCCACTTCTAGGTACTCGGGAGTCAGCAAAGAACAAAGGCAGATCAGAACTTATCCTCATGGGACTCATATTCTAGGAGTAGAAATAGGACTCCCCTTATTTATTCTGCCTCCTAAATATGCTTCATACTAGTTCTCTTCTTTCCCTTTCTAATGTTGTTATCAGAGTTCTGCTTTCATCTCTAGACTATTGTCAAACTTTCTCGCTGGTACATGGGCTCTTCTTCAACTCCCATTTCCAATCTATCCTCGGCACTGCTCTAAAATCGTCTTCCTAATATTCAAATCTGATCATGTCACTACCCAGTTTAAAATGGCCAGTGGCTGCCTATTTACTGATGGAAGCAAGTCTAAACTATTAGCCCTTTACAATGAATAGAGAGGTTGCAAACAAGTGGCCTAAGGCCTGCATCTTCCAACAGAAAGAATTTGTTTGATGCTCACAGTGTTGGCCTAGAAAGTATTTAAGATATGTTACCACTATTTACATATTGGGAGATATCACCCAAAAGTTCCAATTTCCAGCTTCTCTTGAAAAATTTTAATGTCTGGCAACACTGGGCCAGCATTCCTGCCTGGTAGCAACTCTCTGGAGCTGATCGGCCTTGTCCACATGACACTGGATTGGATATAGATGTTATTTATCACTTGATGCCTGGTCGCCTCGATTCATTTATGCTAGATCCTTGTAGGTATTGGAGTTTGTGACCCTAACCTAACTGAATTTCACTCAGAGATAGATTCTCCTCTAGATATATTTTCCAGTAGTGTAGTCCTGCTTACCTATTTTGGATTTCTGGCTTCCAGAACTCTAAGATTAGTGTTGTTTGAAGCCACTAAGTTTGTGATAAGTTGTTCCAGCATTAATAAAAAAAAACCAATACAGATTTTAGTACCGGAAGTGGGGTGCTACTGTAACAAATACCTAAAAATAGAGAAGTGGCTTTGGGATTGGGCAGTTGCAGAGGTTGGAAGAATTTTTAGAGTGTGATAGAGAAAGCTTAGATTGCTTTGAAGAGACGGTGAGTAGAAATGTGGACCTTAATAAGGACTCAGAGGGAAGTGAGAAGCATGGTAGAGAAAAACTGTCTTAGAGAATATTTAGACCACCACAAACAGACAGTTGGTAGAAATGTGGATGTTGAAGGCACTCTGGTGAGAGCTCAGAAAGAAATGAGCCAATGTTATTGGAAACTTGGAGGAAAAGGCATCCTTGTCCTAGAGTGGCAGAAAGCTCAGCTCAATTGCCTTCTGCATTCCTCTGGGAAGCACAACTTGTAAGTGAAGAGCTTGGATATTTAGCTGAGGAGATTTTGTTGCAGAGTTAAAGGTGTGTCTTGGTTTCTTTTGCTGCTTATAGTAAAATATGAGGGGAAATAGTTATACTGAGGGAAGAACTCTTAAGTGAAAAAGGAATAAGGACTTAATGATTTGGGAAATACTCAGCTTACACAGATGCCAAAAGATGCTGTCAAAAGATGCTAAAATTAGATTTGCTCTCCGGAAAATGTGCTCTGAAGAGAAAGTGAAGGATGTGTCCAACCTTTTGCTAGTGCCTCAGAAGTATCAAAAAAAATCAGAGTATATAGTGACGCAGAGGGGCCTTTGAAGAGATTTAAGTGTGTGACTCATGGAGCTTCTTAGCAATCACAGTAGAAACTAGGAATAAAGATAGAATTATCCAAGACGAATCTTTGGAGGCATCTCTTTTCTGATGGTGTGAATCCTCGTGACATATACAGGAGACTCACGCCATTCTTGAGAATTTTATATCAGCAGAAACATTGCCTGCTTGAACTGGCAGTCCTAAGATGATATTGAACAAGGCTGTCAGACTCCCAAAATTCTACAAGCAGGAAACAATCTAATAAAACTACTCAGTTGTAAATACCTGCTAGTCTTTAAGAAAAAAGGAAGAATAATTCTGAGAGAAGAACTATAAGTTCAGAGGGCAGAGCCGTGAACCACAGGGGATTATTCCCAGGTCTTGAAACCTAATGTATTCCTAGCTGGACTTCAGAATTGCTCAGGACCGGTGACTCTTTTTTTTTTTTTTTTCTCTCCTATTTTATCCCATTTTGAACAGGAATGTCTGTAACTGGTATACTATGCCTGTCCCACTATTGCATTTTGGGAGTAGATAACTTGTTTTCTAGTTTCACAGGACCAAAATGGAAAAGAATTTTGCCCCAAGATAGATCATACCCATGGTCTTACCCATACCTGATTTAGGTGATGAAATTTGAGGCTCTTGAGTTGATAAGATTTAGATGAGATTTTTGAACTTTGAGTTGATTCTGTAATGGGTTGAGCCCTTTGAGGATGTTGGGATGGGCTGAATGAATGCACGTGGGATGGAGGTGAACCTATGGAGGCCAGAGGATGGACAGTACGGTGACAAAGTTCCAGGTATTGCTAATGCTACTGTAGACTGTTGCATAAGTTCATTGAAGAAAATACTAAATTTACATTAGAGGTTTGTGAAAATAATGATGTAATTTTTTTCTCCAATTAACTTCATGTTAAGAATCTCTGACTGGGAAGAGGTGATCCTTGGGAGACACTAGGTTCTTTATGCTACCCCATCCTTGGTGGGTGGAACATCATATTCTAATACATCAGCCTCCCAAGCTGGAAAAAAAGAAGAAGGAAGGGGGGAAACAGGATGTAAAAAACTTTTTCTGTGAGTTGCATTTACCTGTTGTCAGGGTGAAATTTTTCCTGAAAGTACCCAGCAGACCTCTTCTTTTGTTTCGTTGGTCCCATGGTCACCCTGCGATGTGACTACTTGCAAAAAGGAATTAAGTTACCATGATTGGCTTAGACCAAGGGGTCCACAAACCTTTTTTCTAAAGGGCCAGATAGTGTTTTAGGCTTTGTGAGCCATATCGTCTAAGCTGCAACTATTCACTCCGCTGTAGTAGCAAGAAAGCAGCCATAGACAATACGTGTGGCTAAGGCTGTCAGAATTAGCAAACAAAAATACAAGCTGCTCAATAAAATTTATGCTCCGTATCAACAACAAATTTTTTTTAGTGTAAGTATGTCCCATGCAATTTTGGGACATACTTATACTAAAAAAAGTATTTATTTTTTATCTAAAATTCAAATTAAACTGAACATCCCATATTTTCCCTGACAACCACAGAGGTGTCTATCACAGTGACCAGCTCATGTTGATTTGCTGGAAGCTTTCCTGTTTTCAGCACCAAATCCAGAGTTTAGGGAACACATTCTCTGACCAACCACAACAGTTGGTCACTCTATCAATAGATCTTTGTGGACTTTGCAATTTGAATTTTTGTATAATGTTCACAATTCTTCTTCTTTTGATTTTTTTTCAACCATGTCAAAACATGAAAAATATTTTTAGTTCACAGGATGTACAAAAACAGGCAGCTGGCTGAATTTGGTCTGTGGTCAGTAGTTGGCTGACCTGGGGCTTAGACCATTCATGATTCATTCCCTGGGGATGGACATATTGCTGCTCAAACAAAATGAGGGTTCTGTTAACCGGGAATGGCTGTTAGAAAGTAACTAAGGCTGTCTGCCAAGTTTGGACATATCCTTTTCTGAAGACCTGTGTATTAAATTATCTGAGGCTGTCACAGGCAATGGTTACTTACCCTTCATCTCTGCTGCCTCCCAAGCTTGTGTGTTTCCCTTCGAGGCTTTTTAGACAAACTAAGGGTGTTCTAGACTGGGAGAAAAAAAAAATCTGCCCCTTTTCCCCTTTCATGTAAACTGTGATCTGGAGTAAGTCTGTTCCTGTCTCTGAGCTGTAGTTTCTGAGCTTCCATGGCTCAGCCTGACCAAGGGAGACAAGAAGATGTCTCTGATCTTTGAAGCTGTTGGGTTTTCATGACTCAAAGTGTATACATTTATGGAGATGATCTCATCGAATTGCAGGAGAATCCACTAGCAGACTATCAGTCTCCATTTTTTAGAGGAGGATATTGAAACTCAAGCATCCGCTTTATTCCCTGCATCCTATCTGCCCCACTTCATTTCTCATCTCCACTTTGGAGGACCAGGAAGGAAGAAAATCCACTCCAAAATAAGGACAGTCAATCCTACTGTCCCTGCTCATAAACTCCAAAATGAACAGAACTCCAGATGGTGCCTGTTTATCTGTGGTTCTAACCCAATTAGGACAAATTATCATTTCTTTGGTTTGATGTGTCCCCTGGGCATCCTTAAACAGTCAACAAAAACCACACGGAGTGGAGTTTGTATTGTTTCAGCTTTTCCATCAGCAACTTTTATGATCAGATTTAGAAATTGGTTGTAAAAAAAAAAAAACTGGTTCCAGACCTCAACTTGGCAATAGTGGACACTTTAGTTCTTTCCTGTCCAAAATGTAGAAGAATTCCTCCCTGGGCAGTCTAAAGAGAGAAACAGAATGAGTGAGATGCAAAGTCTCTTGGCCTTTGAAAAGCCTTTCTCTTCTAAATGAGGATGCGGTCATTCCATTGGTACGGAGAGGAGGCAAATAAATGAACAGAAGGAAAAAATAAAGCAGTCCTCACCAACTTATCTTTCTGGCTTTTTGAGTTTTAAGATGAATGATCCCACGCCTATGAAGTCAAAATCCTGAGAAGAAAGCTCTCATGCATCTAGTGAATAAAGAGAATGTGGGTTAATGAACCCAGCGGTCACGTTGAACAAAGTGGAGCATTTATTATCCTTTTTGGAGCAGCTGATCCCTACCAACTGCAGACGGGCTTTGAGCAAATGCCACCGCACTGAGACATGGTGGCGTGTCCCCTGCCTGCCCACAGATGGCTGCCCAAATCTCTCCTGCTTGTTCATTTCCAAAGATATTGTTGGCTGTTTTCTTCGTCCACTGGGTCATGATGAGGGGAGCACCGTGGGTGACCATGACAGACATGGTTAAGATCCACGCTTCCTAGGGTTTCAGAGCATTCAGACGTTACTGGGTTCTTTTCTGCTGACCCATCACTCCTTCCCAGGATGCACTTCAAGAGAAACAAAACAAGGGTCCTGTGAGGTGTCAAGTCAAGACTTGTTCTTTGCCCAAAGAGAACCTTTTTCAGCAACAATTACCACATCATGGTAAACACTCAGGAGAGACATGATGTAAAAATGAAATTACTGAAAACATTTTTTGGACTAACACTTGGCTTTATATAAACTCACAGACAATCTTATAAGGCACTCAAGCAGATTATGGGTTTGAGCAAAGCTGGAAAATTACTGCCATTATATTGTTATCATTAACACCTTGTAATTAGCCCTAAGGAATCCCAAAGTTCTCTTTCTTGATTTGGCTTTAATGAAGGAAAATTGCTACCTTTGCAAGTTGGATGGCGCCCGTTCTGATTAACCTTAAGTATATAGGACTATTATTTTGAAAATGTTTGCTGTCGTGTGAATATTAGCATTACATACTACTGGGAGGGGGCTGGGGGCGGGGAAGGTGGAGAGGAAATGTCTCCTCTTCTCCTTTTTTGTCCTCCCACCCCCACCCCAAGGAAGGTGAATCATGGGCTTACTTCAGTTGTGGTCCTTGCTTGGAAGATCAAGAATAAAAGCCTGTGAAGGCCATGACCGTAAAGCCTTGGTCTTGGCCAAGCTCTACTGGCAAGACTGTTGGCTGCCAGCTTCTCAACCTGTTGATTGCAGAGGCTGGTGGGGTAATTGTACAGGGTGGTTTTTACCATTGCCTTTAGAGTGACCCTATGGGGATGAGATCACTGGGGAGTTAGCACCTAGTGCAATAAAGCAGGTTTTATTTGCATGTCCTGGAATTCCCCAGAGACCCCTTCTGCAGCCTTCACAGGCACCGTGTCTCCAATGAAACGCTGCCAACATTCATAAAAGATCCCTCTGTATATCCCTTACCTCCTTTCCCACAGGCAAGACTTGATTTTCATTACCTTCTCTGGGAAAACCATACATTAAAGAGAACTCGTTTGATCTTATCTGTAATTAATTTGTATTTTGATAATACAGAGGAGGAATTTTTACATGTGATGACTTACCTGTTCATTATTTTTCTCTTTTGAACTCCTCTGACCGCTTAATAACTCAAGCTGAAGCCAGGTCGATTATGACATTTTCCCCACCCACCTTTCAGGGAGTGGAAGGTGTTGCCTCTCACATGGAGACAAATTGCTTCAAATAATGACTTTGTGCAAAATTAGTCATACATAATTGAAAAATTCTATATATGAATACCAAAGTAACTGGAGATGATCAGTTTACAAAGGGCTTCCTGCTAGAAGCTGCTCTAACTAACCCAGGAGCTTGGCAATTGGTAAAGTTTTTTTGTTTTTGTTTTTGTTTTTTCCCCCTCTCATTTCCCCATCAGAAGGTGAAAAACTTATGTACAGGGAGGGATGGTGCAATGCTATTCATGCAGAAATGTCATCACCATCCTCATAACAGTAATAATAATGATTGTAATAGTAGTTCCACTTAAGAGGCTGACATCCCCCCAGTGTGAGAAGAAGGAATGATATCTTGGGGCTAGAAATTTCATCATGCCGATCTTCCTTGAAGCTCACTAAAAAACAATGGCAACCGTTTCACTTGTTTCTAGGAGCCAAGGTCTAGCCCCCTCCCTGCCAACTTGACATCTTGTCTACCTCCCCTCGCGGGATTCTTGATGTGAAACACCAGATTGAGACAGCAGTCCAACACTACATGGACATACCTGGAGTTGAATCCTGCCTTTGCTTCTTTCTAAGTGGACCACTTTGGGCAAATCACTTAAACAGCCCAGCTGTCAGGGGTTTGGAAACCTAAGAAGGGATGTGAAAAGGATAAAGTGTTGACGAATGCAAGCCAGTGTCTGGCGCATAGTAGGTGACTCGCACACTTCCTTTTCTTCCCCTTTCCTAGCAGGGTTCGTGAGCTCGACAAAGTCAGGGCAAAGCTTTGTTCTTGCCAGTCCCTCCTGCAGGTCTGCAGGGAAGTGTTTAATCTCCCTGTCTCAGTTTCTCTCATGTGTAATGGGATAATAAGACGTGACAGCTGCCCATCTCTACGGGAAAGAGGAGGATTAATGAGTTTATGTTTATAAAGGGCTTTGAGGTATCTCTCTGAAAGTCTCTTCAGATGTATTTTATTGGCATATTAAGACTTCTGTCATCTGTGGGAAAAACATCCAAATAGGAAAACATAATTATAACTCAAAGGAGCTAATGAGGATATTATGAGTGTAAATTCGCCACCTCAATTGCTTGTTTATAGAGTAGTTTCAAATGAAAAGGAGCACGCCTGTCCCATCCTGAGTGCATTGGACCTCGTTCAAATAGCGCAGTGCGCTCCAGGGGAAGGGCTGTTTCTGGAGCACGGGAGGGAGACAAAACAGAGGTGGCCCACAGAGTGTGGACGCGTTGAGGGAAGGGATTACACCTTTTATGACTTCTGAGTTTTGTCTCACGTAGACTAGCTTAATCCTTCATCATTAAATGATGAGAAAAGTTACGCATTGCGTACCTTAGTCAAGAATTCGCCTCTTCTGGACTGGTGTTTGGAGGCTAGAAATCATTGATCAGTAGGAAATAACACAGCTACTCAGAAGTAGAATAGGTGTGGCCTGAGTGAACTTTAGCACCGCCATTGCACAGTATTTCTCAACTTTTTATATTCATTATTGTCCCCCTAAGGAGACTTTTAGATATTTTTTTCTAATCTCCAATCTACCCGCTCCTCATGAAATTTTAATATCACTGTATATCTATTTTATGGATTGTATGCATGTTTATGATTTATACATTAAAAGAGTAAGATTCTTTCACTCTCTCGACACCAGGAACCACTATTCACATCCTTGGAGGCAATATCCACCCTGCTGAGAAGGTGTCCTTTTGAATGAAATGGGACAACAAGCGTTTCATTTGTTAACAAGACCCAAAGTCCTAACTTTGCCTCAACTTTGTTCTCATGCACACCTCCCCAGATAGACATTTTTTATTATAGGGAGATCTTGGAAAGAACCTGAAAACTCAAAGTCAAGGATCGGTTAAATACAAATTGTGGTGTATTCTTAACATGGAACACTTTACGGCCAACACACACGATATTTACATACATATTGGTTTACGTAGAGAGCCTTACAGAGGACAATTGTTGAGGGAAACAGCAGGCTACCCAGTGGTCAATATGCACATACATTTAGAAAAAGCTTAGAGTTGAGCCTGCCCATGTTATTGCTGGGCTGGGGAATTTAAAAGGTTTCTTCCGGGCTTCCCTGGTGGCGCAGTGGTTGAGAATCTGCCTGCCAATGCAGGGGACACGGGTTCGAGCCCTGGTCCGGGAAGATCCCACATGCCGCGGAGCAACTAGGCCCGTGAGCCACAACTACTGAGCCTGCGCGTCTGGAGCCTGTGCTCCGCAACAAGAGAGGCCGCGATGGTGAGAGGCCCGCGCACCGCGATGAAGAATGGCCCCCGCTCGGCGCAACTAGAGAAAGCCCTCGCACAGAAACGAAGACCCAACACAGCCAAAAATAAATAAATAAATTTATTTAAAAAAAAAAAAAGGTTTCTTCCTCCCTACCCCCCTCCTTTTCTCCATTTTTTCCTTCTCTCTTTTTCTTTCTTTCTTTCCTCCTTCCTTCCTTCCTTCTTTCTTTCTTTCTTTTCTTTCTCTCTCTCTCCTTCCTTCCTTCTTTCTCCCTCCCTCCCTCCTCCATCCCTCCCTCCCTTCCTCCTTTCCTTCCTTCCTTCTTCTCTCTCTTTCCTTCTTTCCTTCCTCCTCCCCCATTCCTCCTTCCCTCTCTCTTTTTCTCTCTCTTTCTTTTCAAGTTTAAACTGTGTTTTCTAGTTTTTCTATAAGGAACATATATAATTGCATAGTTAAAATAAGGAAATCTAAAAATTCACAAAGAACGCTCACGTCATAGATGTCTAAGAGTCACTCTTACAGTGGTATGAGGGTTCCACATGATGGTCCAGGCCCTCTATCTGATGAGGGCCTACGTGGCCTCCTAGGTCCTCAGGAAGGACAACTTTCTGCCCACCCTCCCTGTTATTAAATCCTCTGTATCCCCTTGGGGCAGCAGCTCAGGACTCTCCAACTCCAGCCATGCGTCCCAGAAGGCAATCTCAGACCACCTGCCATGAAGATTCTCTGAAAAGTCTGCCTGAGGCAAAAACAGTGCACGGAGGCAAATGTCAGTCAGAGCCTGGGTCCTCCCTCTGGGCCTTCTTCTGGCTCTGCTTGGACCCAGTGAGGCCATTGGAAGGTTGAGAACTGGGCCCGGCTCAGCTTAGCCCCAGAAGAACTGCGTCTCCGGAGGTGTTGTTTTTTTAATCATCTCTTCTTCGCCCTCAGTCTGGACATTATACCATTTGATGTCAAGTTGCTATTGACCGTCTGGTTCTTCGTGGTATCTGTTTAGCACTCAGGGTGGCATTGGGCGTGTAGCAAAAATAAATGTTTTCTAATGAAGAAATGAAGATATTCAGCCTTGGGTTAATCAATATCTACATAGAAAGTTCAACAGGGTCTAGTCACAGCGCCTGCCAGAAAGTTAGCTCTGAATATAAATAAATTTCTTGAAGAATTTCACAAGTAGAAAATGTGTCCCTTAAATGTTAGCATTCCTATAATCAGAGATTGAGAATTATGGAACCCATTACGTTTCCCTTCTTGACTTTGATTTCTTCCCACTTTAGGGCTTTCCTACTTGCTATAGATTCTACCTGGAACCAAGTCCCCCAGATTGTTTGCTGTTCTAACGTGTCCTCGCCTCCAATGTGGCTTTTCCAGACGATTCCTCCTGACCCTCTCCATTAGATCAGGTCCCCTATTAACTATTCTCAGAGCTCTCTGTACCCCCTCCCTTCCCCTGGCACTTAACACAGTTGTAATTATACAGTTATATGTGTGATTATCTAATGATATTAATAACCAGCATTTAATGAGTACTTATTATGCACCTAGCACTGTGCTAAATGCCTCAATTCTGAGTCCGTCATCATTTAATCCTCATGACAATACGGTGAAGGACTATTATTATTGTCAGTTTACAGAAGAGGAAACTGAGTCTCAGCGGGGTTACCCAATTAGCCCAAAGTTGCACAACCAGTTAGTAGCAGAGTCAGGATTAATATTCAAACCGCCCGCCCCTCCCCCAAAGCCTACACAGGGAGCTCTTGTAGTAGCAGAACCTTCCAAAGCATGTTCCCTGGGGCCAAATCCAGACGTTAAGAAATTAGGAGTTTCTACATGAAAATACAGATGTCTGGTTTCTCTTGAAAAATTGAAAGTTGCAGCCACGCTGAGGCCCATGCCCTCATGACAACAATCAGCTGAAACTGGGTGACTGCTTCCCCATTGTATGGGACATGCTCTCTCCAGCTTGCCAGTGGCCACTTAGCCCTCTTTCTGCTGTGGCCACTGTGCTGCTTCCATCATTTATTTAAAATGTAATCTCCTCGAGCTAGGTTCCAGGTCATGCTCAGAGAGGGGAGACAGGTGTATAAGGCTGCTTATAGGGCAGGAGATAAATTCAACAACGTGAATGGTATGGCTGGTGGTATGGGAGTCCAGAACCTGACTCAGGCACTTGGTGGGTTTGGGGAGTCATGTCAGGCTTCTCAGATTAGGACCTTCTTGAGTGGAGTCTTGAGAGATATAAAGAGTTTTCCTGGAGAATTGGGGGACAACTCCCAAGCAGACAGAAGAGCATATGAGAAAGACATGAAAGTTAACACATATGGGAAATTCTTAAAACTTTGAGTAGGGGCTTCCCTGGGGGCGCAGTGGTTAAGAAGCCGCCTGCCAATGCAGGGGACACGGGTTCGAGCCCTGGTCCAGGAGGATCCCACATGCTGCAGAGCAACTAGACCCGTGCGCCACAACTACTGAGCCTGCGCTCTAGAGCCTGAGAGCCACAACTACTGAGGCCTCGTGCCACAACAACTGAAGCCCACGTACCTAGAGCCCATGCTCTGCAACAAGAGAATCCACTGCAATGAGAAACCCGCACACCGCAATGAAGAGTAGCCTCGGCTAGCCGCAACTAGAGAAAGCACATGCGCAACAACGAAGGCCCAACGCAGCCAAAAATAAATAAATAAATAAATAAAAATAAAGTTCCCTTAGGGAAAAAAAAAAAAAAAAAAAACTTCAAGTATTTCGGTATGGCTGAGGCTGGGGAAAGGTAGAGAAGATGGACATTGAGGCTGGGGAAAAGGGCAGAGTCAGATGACCAAGGGTCTGTGTGCTAGGGTTGTCATTAGGGATTTCCATAAATACCGGGGCCCTCCTCCCCACTCCACGATCCTGGCAGGAGCCTTCTTCTCTGCCCCCTTTGACATACAAGTGGCCATAGGACTCTCTTTGACCAATGAAATGTCAGTAGAAGCAACACATGTTTCTCCCAAGTGAGAGTTTTGAGTCAGTCCTCAATTCACTGCATGCGCTGCATCCCCTTTGCCTGCCTCGGTGTGATGTGGGCACATGAGGAGATGAGCTTTGTCCGTCTGGGCCCTTGAATGACTCTGATGACAACAGTCCTCCTCCCCCACCGTCAACGTACAGTGGACCAGGAGCGTGGACAAGAATAAGCCTGTTGGGTTCACTGAGATTTGGGGATTGTTTGTTATCACAGCAGGATGGGGCCCGTCCTGACCGATACATCTGCCGACCTCAGGAATTTTGAGCTGACTTTGTAGTCGATTCTACGCAGGTAACATACATGAGTAAAGAGGCAGGATGGAGTATTATGAACCAGAGAGTAATGTCTCACTCACCAGTGGTGCTCCACTGACTCTGGGTAAGTGGGGCTGGTGACTTCTTTCTATTCCTAGAAAAGGCCATGTCCTTTCACATCTCCATGCCTTTGCTCATGTAGCTGTGTCTCCCTCTGTCTCCACCTGGAAAATTCCATGGCTCCTTCGGGTGCAACTTAAATGCCATTCTTGAAAGTAAAGGATCCTTGAACCTGCACCCACCACCAGCAAGATATTTTGCTATGATGGCTGTCGCTACTGCCAGGAGAGATGGCACACTGAAATGCCCTGTGGGGCTGAGCAGGTAATGGAGTAAGTGAGGTGAGCGGGTGAAGCCCTCCGAAATTGAGGAGCATGGGCCCCAGCTTCACCAGCAGACACATGACTCGGCGCTAGCTATTCACAACCAGGTAGGAATACGGGCCCTAACTTATCCCATCTTCTGATTTTTCAAGAGAATCAAGGAATCTGCAGTTGTAAGGGAAATCTCCAGATTTGCAAAGGTTGGAAACTATTTTAAATTTCAGAGAGCTGTGAAAGCCAAAACTTTTCTTTTTCTAGCCTGGCCCTTAGGCAGCTAGTGTGTGTACTGGGTTGTGGAGTGGGGGAGTTATGAATGGATTTGTAAGGAGAGGAGGAGCTGGTCCAGATATGGGAGTTGACAAGATCCTTCAGAGATCTCTCTGGGGAGAGATGGAGGCAAGGAGATGAGTGAGTGAGGAATGAAAGGAGATGGGCACTAGGGGTATTTGATGAGGGTGCTTCCCGAGGACCCCTTTGGCTCTGTATTTCTATCCCTGTTTGAGCCCCAATTGCAGGGCAGTCACTGGGCTAGAATCTGGGGGTAGAAGGTGCTAAATAACAGGACCCTGCCCTCCAGGAGCTCTTGACACAAGATCATTTATCAGTTTATCATTTATCAGCTACAGATGAAGAAAACCCCAATCATAGTACTTTAAAAAGATAGAAGTTTATTTCTCTTGCACAAGAGAAGTCTGGAGGTAGGCAGATGGTCCAGAATGGCTGGACAACTCCACGATTATCAGGGACTCCAGCCCTTGCTCTCTGCCTTCTTTGTCATCCTTACCATGTGGCTTCCATCTCATGGCCCAAGATGGTTTCCAGAGTGCCTGCCATCGCATCCGCATTCCATCCAGTAGGAGAAAATAAATAAATAAGTAAAATAAAGGGAAGAACACTTCTCTTTTTGTGCCATTAGCCAGAACTTAGTGACACGGTCACACTCAGCTGTCAGGGTGTATGAGAACTATCTTTATTTCATGTGCCCAGCTACAATCAGAGCTTCTGGTACCAAAGGAGAAGGGAAGAACAAACACTGCAGGGCTACTAGCAGCCTTGGCCTCAGATGGGGCAGAATATAGTCTGGCTGGGGGTATTTGGGGGACTGAGTGTCCTTCATAGCCCCAGGCCCCTTAATCCAAATCATAGAATGAGAGGACCAAGTACAGGTCTGAACTCCAGCAAATTTCACAAACAGAGCCTTTATCACAATGAACCCATCGAGTGGTGGAGGGGAGGTGATGATGTTCAGGCACCTCTGGCTCCAGAAGCCACATCGCCAGCGAGCTGGTGGGAAAGAGCGCGTTTGGGAAGCCTGCATAAACACACACACACATACGCTCAAACACACTGACACGTACACAGGTACACATACTACATTCCTTTTCCCTGCCACCCCAACTAGTAGGGTGGAAGGAGGGAGTCAGATTGGACCGGCTTGCAGCTTTAGTGCCACCACTTGCCACGTGATTTAGTTAAGTCACTTCACCATCTCAGAGGCTCAGTTTCCTCGTCCATGCAATGCAGCAAGGAAGACCCCCACTGCCAGCCTGAGGTGTTGATTACATGAGAAAACCTATCAGAAGCAATTCGTACAACTCACTGGGGCTGGCAGTTGCCGAAATGCTGGTTTCCTCTTCTCTTTCACATCAGCTTCACAAAAACACAATAGCCTGTGGGATTTTCAGGCAAGAGAAAGCTTTGGTTGTGGCCTAGGTATTAGAATCGATCAATGATGTGACCGGGAACCCAAAGGACACGGGGCCAGTTAGTTTCATCACATTAACATACACATGACAACTTTAGTAATATGGGTTATTCACTTCAACTGATACTTATTGTCCTGGGCTGGGCTGTGTCTGAGAAACACTCAGCAGAGGCACCAATAAATGGCTCGCTCCATTTGGAATGTGGCTATCATTATTTCTGCGAGGACTGACATGCATGTCCTTTGTTACTAAAGGGGGGTGGAACCCTAGAAGGCTTATTTAGAAAAGCAAAGCCATCAGCCACTTCTGCTCTCCGCTGCCCCTCGCGTGGAGGTCACTGTGTAACCTCCTGCATAAGAGGCCAGCCGAAGAGCAGGGAGCTGCCCTGTCGCTTGAAGTCTTGCTGAAGAAAGTTTGTCCCTAAAGTCAGAGGTCTACGTGGCCTAGGCAGGAAGCTGTGAAGTTTATTTGGAGCTGAGCTGTGGCCATGCTGGCAACTGGGAAGGGTGACCTTGGATGGAAGGTACCATCTTGCCTCGGGCATCACCACGCTAGGAAGTAACCAGAGTCAATTACAGGGAGGCAGCCTGGGTGTCACCCCGGGGAAGGGGTCAGGTGACTGTCACCTGTTGGCAGCTTGTAGAACTACTTGGAGAGGACAGCTCCTCTGAAGGGACACTGTTGAGACTCCTAGGCCAGAGGGTCTGCCCTGGCACCCCAGAGACCCCTGATCTCCTTGGAGCCCTCCCCCGTGGCCCACAAGGACCAGTTCTCATCTTACGGGCTGCTCCTTTCTTCTGTAGATGAAGGAGTATGTGTCGGATAGATGGGCAACTCAGGAAGAAGAGCGGCATTTTCCAAGATCGCCAGAAAGCAGAGCCCATTCACTCCTCTCCCTTGGGCCATCGCTCATCCTCCCTGACCTTGTCTCTCAGCCAATGGCCTCACCATCCTTCCACTCCACTGCGCGGGATGTATAAACCCTGGAGTCAGTTTAGTCTGCAGCTCCTCATCTTCCACTTAACTGGGCCCCGTGTTGATTTGCTTCCTGTCTTCTCTTCTCCTCTAGACTTTTCTAACCTGGCCTCCCTCCTTCCTCTGGGCTGTTGGGGGCCCTGACTGGCCTCCCTGCCTCTGGTCTGGACCACGTCAGACTGTCTACCTTCCACACACACCCCGTGGGCCGTTCCTAATGGACTTCTGAGAACTGTGCTATAACTCATTGCCCTTTGCTTTTATCCAATTTATTTTAAGCCAGCAGCTTCTCTTTTTTGTTTTTTCTCGATTATATATGTAAGATATGGTGGCTATAGGCTTCTCCTAGAAAAATGTCAAAAAATACAGTTGTAAACAGGGTCAAAAGCGATCATTCCTTTCAATTCCTTTATCTGAATCCTTTCTCCTAGATCTGCTGCCATTCATTTTTGTGTATTCTTAGTGACTTTTTCTCTCTGTCTGTATTTGCATACAAACTCACATAGTTTAGGGGTTCTAGAAATCTAAGTGAGATCCCACCATGTATTTTGTTCCATAGCTTGCTGTTTCCCCTGAACAACATCCCTTGGGGAGCTCAGGGCTCCGTTTCATTCTTTTTGTGAGCTGTCTACTACCCTATAATATGGGCAAACTGTGATTTATTGAACCAAAGACGCTGAGGATATTCAGGTTGTTTATAAGTTTTAGTTATTTAGCGACACGCCAGTGAAGATCCTTAAATACATAGCTTATGAGTGTGTATTTTTGTCAGGGTGATTCCTGTGAACGGGATATCTGGGTCGGAGGGTGAATTAACTATTTAGATGCAACCGTGTGGACACTGTTTGCTTAGAGCACTCACGGCTCTGCACAGGTCTCGCCATGAAGGCCGAGCTCTGTATCCAGGTCTGGCCTGGCCTCCTACTCCTACGTGAATCTCCCCCCATGCCTCGACTGAGCCAGACTTGCCTCCATCGTCTCACATCTTTGTGCACTTCCAGGCCACACGGAAATGTCCCCTTCTCCTCCTCTGCCAGCCTGGCTCCTGCTTATCGATTAAGACCCAAGTTACACTTCATTGTCTTTAAAATAACCCAATCTGAAGGTCACAGTGCTTTGCTCACAAGCCTTTACTTTGGCACAGGACAGGTTGCAATTACAGTGGTTTACCTGAGTATCACCACCTGCTCGTTCCTGAGCAATTCAAGGGCAAGGCCTGGGTCTTATTCATGTTTACATCCCTCGTGCCCAGCACTGAGCCTGGTCAAGCAAACGCCGAGCAGATGATTGATGAGAGAAGGGGTGGGTGAGGGAGTGAACTTGTGTTCCTAGAGACTTCCTGGGCACAAGGGAGATTCTGGTCCTGACCCAGTTTCTAGGGGAGAAATGGCCAATTTTGTCCTCTATTTCCAAGGTATGTAGTGTGGTGGACAGAACAATGTCCCTCACCCCCAAAGGATATCCATGTCCTCATACCTGGGACCTATGAAGTTACAGGTTATAGGGTTTATTTTATTTTATTTTATTTTGCCGTTCAAATTTTTCCTTTAATAAAATCAAAATATGCACAGCACATGCAATGCTAGCATCTAAAGTCATACAATAAGCAATTATTAAAGCTGCAGTGACTGGAGTTCCAATCTTTACATTTAGTAAGCTTAAATCCATTCTTACCTGACTTTTAAAATTGAGATATAATTGACATGTAACATTATATTAATTTCAGGCATATAACATAATGATTCAAACACATATCTATTGCCAAATGATCACCACGGTAAGTCTAGTTAATAGTTAACACCCAACGCCACACTCAGTTTTTTTTCTCTTGTGTTCCCCTAGCAACTTTCAAATATACAATACAGTATTATTAACCTTACGTGATGTTTAAAACCTTATTTATTAACTGAAAATGTCGCTTGCTGATAAAACTTGCCCAAATGCTACCACTGAATGTACAAGTCATTGATTATGCCAAAACGACAAAGGTAACCACATGTTTGAGGATGGCAGCATGCCAGATACTCAGGGGAAAAAAGAAATACACAAACTAAACAAAACTCATGCAATAAACATCTGAGAATCTGGACACTTCATATCACTGTTTTGAAGTGTTTTGTTCATATCTTAAGATGAGTGTATCAAAACCTTGGCATGATTTAATTTCAAGTTGCCAAGTTTTGTTTTTACTAACAACAGAAAGTTATGCTACACAGACAATGCCAGGGCTGCTTGCTATGACCAAAGGGACTTTGCAGATGTGATTATATTACAGGTCTTAAGGAGAGGTTATCATGGATTATCTGGGTGGGTCCTAAATGCCATCAGACATGTCCTTATAAGACGGAGGCAGAGGGAGATTTGTCACAGAAGAGGAGGAGGTGCTGTGACCCTGCAGGCAGAGCCAGGAGGGATGTGGCCACAAGCCAAGGCGTGCCAGCTGCCACAAGGAGCTGCGAGGAAGCATGGCCTGGCCCACTCCTTGATTTCAGCTTCTGGCCTCCAGAACTGTGAGAGAATGCATTCTGTTGTTTTAGGCCACCAACTCTGTGGCAATTTGGGACAGAGACCACAGAACACTAACGCATGTAATAAGTGTTCCAGAAGCTGTACAGGTTCATCACAGATTAGGGACACAGCTCTTTCCTCAAAGCTTTCAGGGTTCCCCCCAAAGCAGGCAAGTTCAACTAGAGTGAGGCAATGCGAGAACAGCATAGTGAAATGGCATCTAACTAGGATTTTTCGCTTAGCTTAGAAACTTAAGCTTGTAAAAGTGAGAAGGTGGGCGTGGCGGTGGTGGGGGAACTCGGGCAGAGAGCAAGTTTAGCTGTGGGAAATATGGTGAGAATTATGAATGCAGGAAGACTGACCTGTCAGTGGTGGTCTGCGGTTGTCTATACTCGGCTGGAGATGTCGCGTGATTCCTTAACTCTTCTATATTTGGGATTGTTGGACTAGATTGTCTTAATGCTTAAGTTATGTCTTGGCAGTTAACTTGGTAAATTTGGAAGGCACATTGACTTACTGGCCTCTTTTATACTACTATTATTATTATTATAACATTCAATGGTCCCACAGTGATCATTTAAAGAGTTAATGTAGTTTTCCAGAAGTTCTGAACGTATTTTTAGCAGTCCAGGAATTTGGCCCAATACAATCACAGGGCTATCATTTTTATGAGGGTGACTTTTTTTTCTTGCACAAATATTGCATCCACACTATGATGGGATCAAAACATCCAAAATGGGCTGCAGTCCCACCACCCAAACAATTCTTGCCCATATTCCTCTCCTGTCTCTGTTCATTCACAGACAAATTTTTTATCGTCTCAATTACAGGTTAGATGTAATTTTGTAAACTTCTCTTTTCTCTTGATATTCTAGCAAAAGCATTTTCCATGATGCTACTTAGTGTTCATAATAGAAAAAGACTGTGTCAAAGTCTTTTGAGTGGATGCCCCCAAACTAATATGACAGTTACTCCATTGTTGAGCATTTTGATGGTTTCTGATTTTTTTCATTGGTGTAAATAAGGCTTCAATATAGGCTGGTCTTCCTTTTGGTTTATTTACTTAGGTAAACTTCTAAGCCTGGCCTTACTTGGTCAAATCATATGAAAATTAGGAGCTTGCTTTTAACAGATACACGCTGCAATATATAAAATAGGTAAACAACAAGGACCTACTGTATAGCACAGGGAACTGTATTCAATATCTTTTAATAGCCTATAATGGAAAAAAATCTGAAAAAGTATATATATATATATATGAAAGTGAATCACTTTGTTGTACACCAGAAAGCAACACAACATTGTAAATCAACTACACTTCAATAAAAAAAATCATATGAAAATGCGTATGTTTGAAATACTTTGCCAAATTATTTTTCAACAAGGCTGAACCAATTAAACCTGCCGGACAGCTCTGCTGGTGTGTTTCAGTTTCTCCCTCATCTTTAACAGCATGAGATGTTATCATTATTTTCCACTGAATTTATTTGATATTAAATAGCAAATTCATGTTGCTTTCATTTGCATTTCTTTGAGTGTTCTCAAAGCTCGAATAGCTTTTCATGTTTGTCCCTTAATTGCACACATTATGGCTCTTCTTAGCTCAATTACATATTAGGGTCTGGATTTTTTTTCTGATCGAGTTAAATGCACTTTTAATATCCAAATATGTATCGATTTTGTCTAATGTGTTTACTACAATTTTTTTAAACTTTTCAGGTCTCTTCTTTTGTTTGTTATTTAAATTACAGAGTCGTTTCGGGAGTAATATCTCATGCTCTGAAGTCAAACAGACATGAATTCAAATTCCAACTCAACCACCACTTGATCCTGGGTAAGTGCTTAACATTCCTGAGCCTCAGTTTTCTTATTGGCAAAATGGAGACACCAGTGTCTTCTCTCCTTGGGGTTGGTTTTCTTTTCCAGACTGCTCTTTTGCCTTTTATATCAGTTACTTCTGCCCCTACCCCCACCCCTCATATAGAAGTTTTACGTGTTTACATAGTTGACTCTGTCTTTTTTGGTTTTTCTTTAAAGTTCCCAGTGAACTGTCTCTGGTGCATGTTCTCAGGATCACAAATGATTACAGCTCTTTGGTGCTCAAATGTGTTCCAGATGGGCCATGCTCACATGGTAGCATCAGTTCCGGGCCAGCTTTTCAGCACGTAGGCTCCTACTGTCATCCAAACGACGGTGTCTGGACTCGGAAGGTAGAGGTTTTCCAGTGCAAAAGGGAAAATGAAAGGGGTTACTCTAACCCTGATGGAATTGCCCATCAACACCCCCAAATGAAAGTTAATATTGTTCTAGCCATGGACAAGAATGCCAAGAATGCTTTGTAAAGTTTTATCTCTTTGTAACTCTCCATTTTAATTATTGTCAGGAGGTGACCTACATGCTCACCAGGGAACTTTCACCCCCTACCCGCCCCGTGCTGGTGAGAGCCGTGATCCACTGGGGACAGGGCCCCCGCTCCCCACTTCTCTGCCCTTCCCTCCACTGTCTGATGATGAGAGAGCTGGCCTTTGGTGCCACATGCACCGGAGTTTGGATTCTGTCCCCACCACCCTCTAGTGATGGTAAAGTCTCTTGTGCCCTCAGAGCCTTAGTTTTCTCAGCTATAAAATGGGACTAAAGGTACCAATCTCAGTGTGTAGGTCGCGGTGTTTAAGTGAGATCATAGAAGTGGTTAAGGGCTGAGATGAGCCTGAATATCATCTCTCTGCCCAGTTCATGGCAAATTTGACCATGATTCTTACTGAAAATCTTTGAATGACTCTCCAGTTTTAAAGCCTCATCTCTTTGGGTCTTGAGACTTTTCACAATCTGACTCATGCTCCCTTCTCCAGTTGCATTTTCATCTCTGCTACTTCTCAGCCATGTGGTCAGGGTCCAGTTATTTAATCTTTCTGTGTCTTACATTCCCCATCTGTAAAATGGGATAATAACCCTATCTCACAGGGTTTTTGCAAGGATTCAATCAGCTGCTACGTGTAAAGAGTTCAGGAGAGTACCTGGCATCTAGTAGGTGCTCAATAAAAGTTAGCTATTATGATCATAATTATTTTCATCTGCAAGCCCCGCAGTGCACCCTGGTCCCTATGGCCCCATACCTTTGCAGGCACTAGTCTCTTTGCCTGGAAGCCCATTCTCTCCCTTTGCTGCCTACTCATCCTGGGCATCCTTCAAGACTCAGGCCATCTGGGCCTCATCCAGGAAGCTGGCCCAGGCTGAATGAGGTACCCTTTCTGAGGCCCACAGAGCTCGCCATGCTCATGCCTATGGCAGCCCGATCCAGGGGGCCAAGCAATGGCTCTGGAGTCAGGCTTCATTCCCAGCTCTGCCTCTTGGTGACTACACCAGCTTGGGCAAGTCCCTTAACATCTCTGTGCCTTTTGACATTAAAAAGATAAAATGTAGACAAAGCGCTTAGAACAGTGCCTGGCATATGATAAGCATGCAATACAAGAAACTATTAATTTGACATCATTCATTACACTGTACAATAGTTATCTTTATACATTTTTCTTTCCTCCCTCAAGACTCTGAGTGCCTTCAAAGCTGAGATTATGTCTTATTCATCTCCATTCCCAATATCTGGCACATAGCAGGTGTTTAATAAACTCTTGCTAAATGTAATTCATCCCAAAATATCTTAAAAAAAATTTTTTTATTGAGATATAGTTAATTTACAATGTTGTATTAATTTCTGGTGTACAGCAAGGTGATTAAATTTATATATATATATATACTTTTTTTTCAGATTCTTTTTCTTTATAGGTTATTACAAGATATTGAATATAGTTTCCTGTGACTTTAGGCAGGCTGATAACTTCTTGAGCCTTAGTTTCCTCATTTGTAAAATGAGAATAATTTTATCATCTTCCTGGGGTATTTTGAGTGTTAGTAATAAGGTATGTGAGAGACACACCATGTTTCTGGATGGAAAGCCCGAACAACTGTGAAGATGGGGAGTCTTTCCAATTAATTTAGTCAAAAAAAAATCTCAGTGGGCTTTTTCTTTGAAGTCGACAAAGTGATTCTAAGTTTATTTGAAAGAATGAAGATGTTGTAACAGAAGAAGAATTGAGTGAGAATTCTCATCAGATGTTAAAATGCATCCGTAAGTTCCAGTTACTAAAATGGTGTAGCATTTGAACAGAGATGGGCACAGAGCTTATTGGACTAAGAACAGACTGTCTGAAACCAATTCCTGGGCCTAGGAGACTTGCTCTGTGATGAGAAAGCGCCACACAAAACTTGGATTTAATCAATAAAGGGCATAGGGAACACTGGGTATTTGAGAAAAAAAGAGAGATCATCACCTCACATCATACTTTGACATAAATTCCGTATGGATTATAGAGTTAAATGTAACAAACAACATGCAACAAGTTAAAAAATAAAAAGGTAGAAAGGGAATATATACATATGTTTGTTTTCCATATTTAACATTATAATCCATCTGTATTATTCTCCCCTCAGAATAGGAAATAACTTTCTTAAGAAAATGACAATGGGAGAATCTACACATAAAAATATGACAATATGATTACATAAAATTCAAAACTAATTTTTTACTTTAAAAATCATAAAATTAGGGACTTCCCTGGTGGTCCAGTGGTTAAGAATCCGTGCTTTCCACTGCAGGGGTCGTGGGTTTGATCCCTGGTCGGGAAACTAAGATCCCACGTGCCACAGTGTGGCCAAAAAAAAAAAAAAATCATGAAATTAAAAAAAAAACACACACAAATCAGGAGCACTATAAAAAATAACAAGGGACTAAAATCCTTCCATGTCTAAGGTTATTACAAGTCAATACGAAAAGCAAAAAAAAAAATAATTCAAATGGGACACGTGGAAAAACAGTTCACCCTCCCTAGTAATCAAATAAAAGCAAAATTAAATCGTTATCAGTCAGGTGACCCCCTTGGTCAAAATCCCTCAAGGACTCCTCATTGTCTTAGAGATAAAATCCAGAATAAGTAACCCGACATAGAAGGCTTCTTACAGTTGGAGCCTGCTTGCCTCTCTTTCCCCGGCCACTTTCCTCAACATCAGGATGGAGTCTTCCATCCCATGCTAACCTCTCCATTTTCCTGCACACAGTGCTGCCTGAGATTTTGCACATACTGTTCCCTTCATCTGGAATGGCCTTCCCAACCCTCTCCTTGGTAAAGCTCCATCCACCTTTTAATACCTGGCTGAGCCTAAATTCCAGTTCGGTTTGTCTTGTGCCCCTGCCCTTGGGAAAAAGTGCTTGCAAGTGCCTGGCAATTTATAATTCCTCTTAGAGGGAAGGGAAACAGAGAAAAGCTTGAGTTCTCTCAAACTGCCTGATCTGCCTACATCTTCTTCTGGGAAGCAGGTGTAAACCTCATATTGGCCCTCGGAGCTGGGATAGCGAGGCTAGTAGTAAAGGTGAAATTCCTGGTGGGCTTGGATAAAGATTCACAGAGACTGATTCCACGATGCCCTCCCTACTCCGCCTTAACCCAGCTCAACTCAGGGTCAGCTCAGACTTAGGCTGTCAGGTAAAATCAGATGCAGGTTGTTCCCGGACATGGGACATGCTTATATTACAAATTCTTCTTTTTCTCTTAATCTAAAATTCAAACTGAACAGGGCATTCTGTATTTTTATTTGCTACCTCTGACCACCCTAGTGGAGAAGGAAGCTGAAGGGTGACTGCCCAATTTTCAAGACTTTGGGAGGGACCATTGTTGCGGATGGGCCTAACAAGGACAGGGAATTCACTGCTTGAACCCTGAGTCATGACTGATGTCCCGGCTGGGAGACTGCTCTATGCATAGTGGCTGCTTCATGCCCTCTGCAGGAATGGCGTCCCAGCGAGGGTGGATTTTTTTTTTTTTAAGCATCAGAAAGCACATGAACAACACCTGTGGGGCGTCAGGGCTATACAGTGGCAAGGGCAAGGTCTCTTGAACCAGATGGATTTGGGTCTAAATCTCAACTTAGCTGTGTCACCTTGGGCAAGCTCTGTAACCTCTCTGAGCCACTGTTTCACCATCTGCAAAGCAGGGATCGGAACCACTGCCAAGGGCTGCTGTAAGGATTAAGTAAGAAAACATGTGTTGGGCTTCCCTGGTGGTGTAGTGGTTGAGTATCCGTCTGCCAATGCAGGGGACACGGGTTCGAGCCCTGGTCTGGGAAGATCCCACATGCTGCGGAGCAACTTAGCCCGTGAGCTACAACTACTGAGCCTGCGCGTCTGGAGCCTGTGCTCCGCAACAAGAGAGGCCGCGACAGGAGAGGCCCGTGCACCGTGATGAAGAGTGGCACCCGCTCGCCACAACTAGAGAAAGCCCTCGCACAGAAACGAAGACCCAACACAGCCAAAAATAAATAAATAAATAAATAAATAAATAAATAAATAAATAAATAAATAAAAGAAAACATGTGAATCACTGAGCATAGTGCTTGGCATAGAATAGCCACAGGTGTTTTCCTTGGACTATCTAGAGGAAGGAGAATACCAAGAGTTCTATCCTGATGCAACCAAAAAGGACACAGCCTCCTGTCATTTTGTTTTCCTATAATAAGATGTATGGTATGGTATTATATATTGATTATCTATCCCTACTTCAATTATTATCATTATTCAAGATCCCTCTTCCAACTATCTTCTTTAATCTTTGTGTTAAAAGTTGTTAGATAGATCTTACTGTTGCCACTTTAGAGTTCAGGAAACAGAGATGCAGAGTAGTCAAGGTCATGCAGTTGTAAAATGAAACAGCAGCAGCAGCTGGGTCCTTACTGTGGGCTTTCCTGGCACTAACGTCTTCACACACCTCACCTCAGTGCACCCGTGTACTCAGTGCACTCAAGATGGCTGTTCTCTTGCTCTCTGTACCAAGCCTGCTTTATTCACATGACTATCCAGTCCTCTTGATCATAGGGCTTAATTAGTCCTCGGTCACTGATGAGCCCACCTGATATCAATCTCCCCTATAAATGGTAGCCTCCTTCGCATCGAGTAGCAAATACTGCTGCCATGTCCTGGGGTGTCGCTCCAGTACCCTTTGTGTAAGATTCTCCTGTCCAATAAACCACTGATGTCTCTGTCGCTGTCTCCGGGTTCTTTCTTTGGTCTCGAGGCCGGACCACTACAAGGCTTGCCTGCCTGAGGGGTGCAGACCAATAACCTCACAAACCACTTTTCAGGGTCAGAATGATTTTCGCCGTTCAGAGAAGGCGTAAAGCTCAGAGAGGGAATGTGTGTGTCCCAAGTTTACAGAGCAGTAAGTGGTGGAAGCAGGATTCAAACCCGGATGTCTTTGGGCACAAAGCCCACCCAGCTGGGGATGGAAGCCTCAAATCCTGCCTCCTGCAATGCCCACAGCAGCTGGAATGCATCGTGACAGGGTTTGGGAGCTGCCATTCCAGCACCAGCACCGTTTCTCCATCCTGCCTGAGACTGCCCTCCTAGCCCATACGCGGTGTAGACAGTGCTCACTCGGTAGGCATTAGCTGAGTGAGCGGATGCATCAAAGGAGATGTAGGGAAATGCCTTCCATGTGCAAAGGAAGGGTTTACTGAGCCTTTGCAAAGCCATTCCAAGATGAAAATCAACATAAAAAAAAAATGTCTATCTCACCAAAGGTGCTGTTTTAAATGTTTGACACCAAAACAAAACCAGAAATCTCGAGCAGACGTCAGGCTAGTAGCTCCTTTTGTGCCCATGAACCCTGGCCCAAGCCCACGGGATGCTTGCGTTAACTCAGGATGCCCTGACGGACACTCTCTGTGTGGTGTTCAGGACCCGGAGCAGGACCCCAGTAGCCAGATGCCTCTGCAAGGTGCAGGATTTAGGGCCTGAGTGGCTAGTTGAGGTGGTGGAGGTTGTGAAACCTTCGAAAAGCCTTTTCCAGCGACACATTATGATTAGCCAGTCTGTCAGGATTCCTCTGCTTCCTGAAGAGAATACACACCACCCGGAAAGCCAGGGCGTGCAGACAGGAGAGTGGCAGGGCCACCAGCTGTATTTCTTCTCCTCCGAGGAGCCCCAGGTCTGGCTTCTTGTCCTGGGCTCACCTGTGCATCCCTGGATGTGGTCCTGCTCACCCTGGGCCAAAGTGCAGTCATACGGAGAAGAAATTTTGGAGCAGTTGCTCCCTAATATATGAAGGTCAGACCTTGTCACCCAAATGGAAACCCCTCAGAGGAAGGGAAAGGAGGAGGGAGCTGGTATTTAATGAGCACCTACTATGTGCCAGGTGATTTAATCTGCAGCCTCTGGATGTCCTCCCCATCCTTCAAGTGCCAACAGTCCTCAGCTTGGGGCCACCTGCACAGGGCAGGGGGGGCAGGGATTAGTCACAGCTGGGAGTAGTTTCCCCTCCCCAGAGGAAGCAATGCAGCAGTCAGAGACGCTGAATACCCCTGGGACCTCCCAAGCTCCCAGCCGCCTCATCTCGTTTTCACATGATGGATTGGAGGAGGAGGAGAGAGACCAACCTTGGGTCCACTCCCTCCATCCAGGCTAGAGTCAGCCCTCCACCTGGCACACAGGCCCCCAGTGACCCGCCTTCTCCTGGTCCCCTTCACTCCCCCGACACCCACCCATGTCCCCCTGTTGAAGGGGCTCCTGAACTGTCCCCATCATCTGGGCACACTGGATGCCACCAGCTCGAAGGCACTGCTCACTACTGTGGGGAAATTCGCCCCAGTGCCCAGCTCAGCTGCCCCCAACTTTCCAAGACTGTCTTCTTCTCATTGATGACCTCATAGTGTCCCCCAAAAGAAGATTTTTTTTTTCCTTGAGAGTTAAAATATCGTTGATGTTATCATCCAAAGAAAAGAAAAACTTGTAACATTCTCCTCAAACTTGGGTCTCCCAGGAACAAGCTCCAGTCTCCAGCAAATAGGGCAAGCACACTGTAGCCGTGTTTGCAGACTGCCCCCTGTTTTTGACCTTGGCTCCTTGGGAGCCGGGCCGTGGCAGGTGCACCCTGCATCTCAGACTCCCCTGTGGTTGGCATAGAACTGGCCCCGGGGCTGTGCCCGATGCATACTTGTGCAATAAACCAAGAAACAAGGAGTGAGTGAGTGAGTGACCAGGTATATTCCCTGTGAAGTGACGGGCACGAGGGCTCGTGCCCAGGTGTCCTGACTTCCGGCCCAGCACAAGTCACACTCTATGGCCCTGCCTGGCCTCTGAAGGTTCCCTTCCTTCTATAGGTGCGTTCTGTTAGGCCGTTAATCTCCCCCAGTTTCCAGTGTACCTCTGAACTGACTTTCTAGTGGGGTGATGGATGGCTCTGGCCCATTCAAACCAGCAGCCCCCCCTTCAAGTTCTTTCTTCTTTCTCTCTTACTCCTTATGTGTAATTTTATTATTTTCCATGACAGCTCACATTATAAACCAAGATTAAATGCATATAAATGAAAACATACTCTACATGGCATCATGGCATTACCATAAAGATCTTTTGAGATGGACAAATTAGTTGCTAGATTCGGAAACTGAAGTTACACTTCTGGAAATGCAACTTCTTGAAGAAGAAAAAGGTGTTAGAACCAGTAAAGAATTTATTATAAGCCTAGTATTAGCTCTTCCTTACTAGCAATCAATGTTTTAAGGGAGGGAGGGATCAGGGGAAACCGATGGTTTCTGAGGACCTACTGTTGTGTCGTGCTTGCTACATGTCTTATCATGCAGCAATGACAAAGGCCCAGATGCAGGCAACCAGGCTGCTCTGGGCTCAAATTCTGCCTCTGCCATTTCCTAGCCAGGTAATCTTGGGTTATAACCTTACCCCTCATTTCCATCAATTGGGGAAGACCTTCCTGACCTTAGCTGCTCTCAGGAGGATTAATTAAAATAAAGTCTGTAATGGGGCTAGTATACACAAATTCACAGCAAAATGAGTAGTAGTCATTTATAATAATAGTATTAGTAACCCTCAGATGATTCAGCCATAAAGCTATTTGGCCAAAGTGAGTTTGAACAAATGAGCAATTTGGTCAAAACAACTTGTAAGAAAGCTGAGTGGCTAACAGAGCAGCTTTGTCCCAACAAAAATCTGGTGGAGGGCTTCCCTGGTGGCGCAGTGGTTGAGAACCTGCCTGCCAATGCAGGGGACACGGGTTCGAGCCCTGGTCTGGGAGGATCCCACATGCCGCGGAGCAGCTGGGCCCGTGAGCCACAATTACTGAGCCTGCGCGTCTGGAGCCTGTGCTCCGCAACAAGAGGCCGCGATAGTGAGAGGCCCGCACACCGTGATGAAGAGTGGCCCCCGCTTGCCGCAACTAGAGAAAGCCCTTGCACAGAAACGAAGACCCAACACAGTCATAAATAAATAAATAAATAAACCCAAAGTTAAAAAAAAAAAAAAATCTGGTGGAAAATGAATATCCCCAATAGTTGACATTTGAAACATCAATTGCAAATCTACCTTCCTCTACGCAAAACATTTCTGCACTTTTCCCCTAGGATTTTCTGTCATCTTTCTGTTTTGTTTCCGCTTTATTTTCAATAATAATTTATTCTTTCTCTTGTCATAGGGAAAAGTTGGGACATAGTAAATATTTAGTTGTAAGCGAACAACCTGCTTTGCCAAGGAAAGAGGAAACAGTTGAGATGATCTCGTCTACCAAGGTGATATAAATGAATTATGGAATGTCACAAAATAGTGTGGCATGAACGCATTTTTGTAGAAAAATCCTCGGCTACATCTGTATCAAAGGTTGAGGGTAGGTGGGGAGGGAGGTGAGACTCTGGGGATTCTTTATGCTTTTATTTTGCTTCTCTCTGTATATATTTCACTATTTCTGAGATAAGTATGCTTCACAGTAAGAAAGACACTAAAAGAAAAAGCTCAAAACTTTTTCAGTCTTTCGAACAAATTTTTAAAAAAATTTTGAACAGTCTCATTGGTTTCAAGTCAATTCTACCCTTTCTGATGTTTTGATGTTTTACAATTTTTCACACATTGAGATTGAGATTATTCCCCAATCTGTGAAACAGGGATACTAACATTTGCCTCCAATGATGAGTAGAAGGCTTGAGTGAGCTGCTTTATATAAAATTTCTTGCACAGTCCTGGCCGCATGGTTGGTCCTAAAGAAGCGATAATCAACGGTTTCCATCCTGTGGAAATGTGTTCTAACAAGTCTTCGTTGTTGCATATTTGGTTTGTCTCTTTTGCTTATAGATTATTCGGGTGAATTCCTCCTGGTGGACGTGAAGAGCATTCTCCCATCACCTTTGCTTGCATGACTGTGACATCCTCCTAACTGGTCCCCTTCCACGCAGCCCCCTCCGCGTTCCAGGCTGTTCTGCTATAGCCCCTGTGCTATACCAGGCGTTGGCCGCTTTTTCAGGTTCATTACCTGCCTTGTTCTTACTTGTTCACTGAGGACCATCCACTTTGGCCTCCTTGCTCTTCTCAGCGCACCGAGGCTGCTTTGTCTCAGGGCCTTTGAATGTCTCATCCATTCCCTTTGCTGAGATGCTCTCACCCTGGACATGTGCCTGGCTTCCTCTCTCAGTGCCTCGGGGTCTCTGCTCAGTTGTCACCTCCTCAGCTATGCCTTCCTGAGCCTTTTGCCTCTCTCTCTTCATGACATTATTTGCACTCAATATTTAATATTCATATGTCTGTTTATTTGATGCCCCTCTTTCCTACCAAAATGTGAGCTTCCCAAAGGGATGGACCTTGTCAACTTTGCTCACATCCAAGCCTTAAAAGAACACCATTATATTGGACTCCTAGTAAGCATTTGCGGAATGGATGAGTAAAATAAATGAGTTAAGGGACTTCCCTGGCAGTCCAGTGGTTAAGACTCCGTGCTTCCACTGCGGGGGGCATGGATGGGTTCGATCCCTGGTCAGGGAACTAAGATCTAACATGCCACTCAGCGTGGCCAAAAAAAAAAGTGAGCTAAGTCTGACCTTAGTATTCATCACAAAAAGTTTAAATACAAATAATCTCTTGAAAATGGATTAGAAATAAACACCCTCCCATCCCCCACCCCAAAAGAAGAGAACACAATCCCTGAAGCATGGTTGAAGTTCTTAAAAGAATCACCACCAGTTGCCAAAGGACCCAGTGATGTACCAAAAAGAATAATCCTTGACCAATAGAGAAGGAGGAGATTCACTTTCAACCAATCAGCACCTGCCCAGGTATCAGAATGACTAACTTGCTTGTGGCCAATTGTGTCTCAGCCACGTCACCTGGGCTCAGCGTGGTGGGAGAAAGAGGACAAACGCGGGGTCCCTGGCAGAGTCGAAGTCTGCTCACCCCCAGGAGGGGCAAGCCCCGATTCCCCAGGTCTGGGTGCCGGCTGTGTTTCTATAGGAAAACCACCCTTTCCTGCCCACCCCGGCCCCACCAGGGGTGTCCCAGCTGGGAATAGCACCTCTTCTCCCGGAGGCACGTAGGGTACCTGCAGCCACCCATCTGGGGATATGTGCTTTTAACCCCAGAAGGCTGTGTAGAGTCACCTGCAAGAATGGCAAGGAAAATATTTTTAGAAGAGGAAAGGAGAGGGTGAGGTGGGTGAACACTGTGGGAAACTAGCGGGAAAGAGGTGATCCTCTGGTCCAGTTTCCACTGTGTATTCTGGAAGTGTGTGTGTGTGTGTGTGTGTGTGTGTGTGAGAGAGAGAGAGAGACAGAGACAGAGACACAGAGAGACAGAGAGACAGAGACAGAAAGAGACAGAGACAGAAGGAGAGACAGAAAAAGAGAGAGAGACAGAGACAGAGATACAGAAAGAGAGAGACAGAGACAGAGAAAAAAGACAGAGGGAGACAGACAGAGACAGATACAGAAAGAGGGAGACAGACAGGCAGACAGAGACATACAGAGACAGAAAGAGACATAGACAGACAGAGAAGGGGGAGGGGGCTGGCCTGTGTGTTTATGTACGCATGCGGTATGTGTTTGCGTCTCTGGGTCTGTGGAGTGTTCCTCTGCGTATCTAGTGGTTGTCTGTTTATTATCTCAGTACCTCTGTGTGTGGCTGTGTCTGTGAGTTTGTGTCTGTCTGTCTGTCTGCTTGCTGCTTCTGCGTCCATTCCTTAGCTCTGCCACTCCCTGTGTGTACTTGGTGTGATTCTCCTCCTGCGCTGTGTAGGGGTCACCTCTGCAGACACAAAGGCATGAGCCCAGGCTTGTCCTCCCTTGGCTGGGACCCTTTGGATAACTTGTGCCAGGTTTGGAAGAAGCTGAGAAGATATCCCTGGACATTCAGCCGTGAGGAAGAAAAAGGTGGAGGGGCTCAGAGTCACAGTTGGTAAAAGTGGATGAAGTGAAATATCTAAACCCTTGGCCGTGTCCAATCAGGGACCTGCATGTAAGAATCCAGGCTTCTGAGCACAACCCTGAGGGGCCTCTTGATCGACCCCTGCTGATCTCTTACTACCCTGGCCCATGCTTTCCATTATTTCCCAAACATCCCCTGCTTTTTCTGCCTCAGACCTTGCTCCAGCCTTTCCTTCTTCCTTCGGAACATCTCTGGGACACCTCCTCCGTGAAGCCTTCCCTGACCATCACAGAACAGCTAGCCTCCCTCGCCAGGGTTCCCACGGGGCCTGGACACACCCTCATTGGAGCACTTCCCTCCTTGTGTTGTATGCTTGCCTGTGGCCTCCACTCTCACCCCCAGTGAGCCTCGGAGCTCCTTGAGCACAGGGACCTGGCTTATCTGATTTTGTACAGCCAGAGCGCAGCATGGGGCCTAACGTGCAGCAGAAAGAAGCGCCACTGCCAAGTGGGATTGAGCCCTGTGCTATCACGGGCTGACTTGGCCCATCGATGCCCTCCCCCCGCCCCCCGCCCCTCCTGTCACCAGGGGAGGAGGAGATGGGAGGAGAGAGTAGCATTGCGCGGCTCCCATGAGACCTCAGCTAACTCTCCTCGCTATTGGACAGGCTTAAATATATATAACACACGTTTTCTCCCCTCTTCCAAAATCACTCCTTAGACAGAGGGAGTTGTTTTTCACATTGAGCTTTTTTACAAAGCGTCTCTCTGGATGGGGAACTCTCTAAATTGCTTTATTTTCAACAACAAAGAAATGTTTGGGGAAGGTACATTAGCCTAAAACCACCTCAAACAACATGGGTTTACAATTCTTAAAGAGATAATCTGACAGAATCTGTAAGAGAGGGAGTCAGAGACATTTTACACAGATTTAGCAATTCTTCCTCGGGGTATGACCTCCAATTACAAGTGCTGGATGTCATGGCAAATAAGCCTTTTAAAGCTCGGCTTAAAAAAGCAATGCGGAGTGGTTCTTTTGTGCAGACCACGCATTGACACACACCCAGAGAAAGAATCAAAATCCCAACAGGACTCCTGTCAGGCAAATGGCAGGCAGACTGTGTTCCCAGCCTGTCGGCCTCAGACATGCAGCCATAAGGCGCTGGATCTCAGGGCTGTTAGACCCAAGTGAGGAGAAAGGTCTGGAAAACGGGGCTGGATGATGCAAAATAGGGCCCCTGGGAGGCAGACACTTGTGGAAGAGCAAGGCAAGCATCAGAATCAAGCTGTTTTGGTCAACTGGATATGGACAAGAGCAAAGTTTCTCAATGAATATTATTCATTATGAAGAACAGTCATGAAACAGCCCATCTGTTACTTCCCATGTGAAAGGGATCTTCTCGGCTGCTATCTATTGGATACTCACCACGAAACAAAAGTGTTTCCAAGCAGGTTACCTAAATTATTATTTTAAATGATTATTTTTTTTCCCTCCACCTACATGTAAAGTGGGCATTCTCATTTTTTTTTTTTTTTCCTAATCACTTGACCGATGAGGAGACAGACTGAGGTTTGAAAACTTCATCTAAATCTCACCACAGGACTGGGAGCTGGGATTAAAATCCAGGCCTGACCTCTTCACACGGCCTTGTCCCAGCTCTTATAAACATTTCCTACTGTTTGTACAAAAGGATCTTATCAGAATGGCAGGAGAGTGTTCTAGCAAGGAACTGTAACTTAATTCCTCTGGTTACTCCTTGCTTGCTGGGCTCTGTGAGTCCTACTTATCTAATTAATGGAGAGATGGGGTCTCAAAGCCAAATGCATAGAGAGGCCAAGAATGTAAAGGAAAGGAATGAAGGGTCCCGGGGTTAAGCGATAGGGAGAGGTGGGGATTGCGGGAAACCAGAAAACCTATGCTTATCTAAAGGGGCCAGAACTACTGCACCAGCTCATTGTTGCCCATATAACCCCGGCCCCACTATTACCAAATCTTCAAATATTTTCAGAAACCAGAGAGCCAGATTTTGGGGCAAAGTCTTATTTTTAAGAGTTGATCACTCGTTCACATTAATTTTCAAAACCCACATAGAGCAAACAAAACACACTTGGGTGCTAGAGTTGTAACCTCTGTGTGTGAACACTGTTACAGCTTGGGGCAGCTGGGGTAGTGCTGGCTTTGGCCTCCAAAAATACGAATTCCCATCTTAGTTCTGCCCCCTTACTAGCTGGGTAGCTTTCCCAAGCCTCAGTTTTCCTGTCTGTAACATGGGAAAAACTAACAATCCTTACCTTGTGAACCCATTGAGAAGAGCATGAGTACATTTGAGGGTCTGACTGACATTGAAAATCTAATATATCCAACACCGAACTCTTGTCTCTCAGCCCCTGCCTCTTTGCTGTCCCCACTGTTTCTCGTATCAGGGCCCCATTATATTCTTGCTGCCCCCTCCAGCAGAAATGGTCTTCTTTTAGCCTCATTGTAACCAAAGGGCTCTGCTTTCAGAACTTGCCACTGGCTGGCTCCCTCATCACTCGGGTCTCAGATTACGTCACCTCCTTAAGAGACGCCCTCCCTGCCCACCCTATCTAGTTTTGCCACGTGCCTCTTGTATCAAGTCAACACCACACTTAGGCCATGTTGCTTTCTCAATAAACTCATGATGACCTCATGTATTTACTTGTTTCAGAGATCGCTGCCTGTCTTCCCAAGTAGAGCAAGGACTGCACTGGTCTTCGTTCACTCTTGCATTGTCAGCACCTAGAACAAGGCTTGGCACATTGCAGGCACTCAATGAATATTCCTTGAATGAATAAATGGATCAAGAGTGCTGGATGAGACTGAGGTACAACAGAATTCGATGGATATTAGAACCTGGTCCCCCAGAGAGCAGAATGGAGGGACGCCGATGTCCGGACTGCTCTAGAGAGGCCTTGGGTTTGTTTGGAACCTTGCTATGAATCAGCACTAGGTCCTGCCCATTCCTTGCTCTCTTACCCAGTAAAATGTTATTGCTTGAGAAGCTATTAGAGAGATAGAGATAAAGCCGCCTGGAGCATAGATAGAATCAAAAATACAAAATTAACTCCTAAGCAGGCTGAACAGCTCACAGAATCAGACAGGCCAGGCTGAGAAAGTGGGGAGGCTAATCTAGCTTTTTTACTAAATGCACATGGGCTCAGAATCTGCTGGGGCAAGAGGGGTGGCGAGACTTAAACATTGTTTACTCTGACAATTATCCCTACCTGTGGCAGGTAGATTTCTATTTTCATTAGTGATAAAAATTTCCCTTTAGGATAGATGCCCTTTAGTTTTTGGTTTTTGTTTTTTTTAAAGGAGAGGTTTATCTTAAAGGAAAATATTAAGTAAATAATTGCACAAGTAGTGTGTGGATGTGACAGTCTGACATGGGTGATGGAGCCCCAATGGTCGAAGTTCAGCAGTTCTTAATCTGGACAGTTAAATGCACCCCCCCTTAGAATGGACCTCCAAGATCTCTGAGATGTGGCCCTGGCTCAGTTTGCTAACTCTTTCTTTTTACTCCCTTTCATTTAGGAAATTGCCCCAAACTTAACTGCTTTTACCCATGCCCCCGCCTCTGGGCTCAACTCACTCTTCCCCCTCCCAACATGCCCTTCGTTCACGTACCCATCCTCTAAGATGCAACCCACTTTTCTACCACCAACCTCTTCTCATCCATTGTTTGTCCTTCTGTAATAATAACTGCTAAATGCACTTTCTGTGGGCCAAATCCTACAGATACACCCATCTTTAAGGCTCCATCAATTCTGGGAGTTTTGTCCTCATAATGTCCATGTCACTGAAGGGTGAAGTGCTCTGGCCAAGATTCCTCAGCTGGAAGGGGCTGGGACACATTCTCACCCAGAGACCCCAGAACCCAGGTGCTTAACATCCCCACTTCCGGTCACCCTGGGCACTTCTACACAGCTATAGGGGTACCTGCGTCTGTGTTTTCTCCCTCTAGAGCTTGTGAGCTGCTGGAGGACATATTTTGTATCACTCTCCAACTTTTGGGGGTTTGGCACCTGTTGAAGATTCTGCAAACATCTGCAAACGTCGCGTGAACCTTGAGCCAGATTAAGTTGACGTCCTCCTGATGGGGTTTCAGGCTGGGTGGGGCTGCCAGCCTTTACTGGAAATCTGGACAGAGCAGCTAGAAGAAGGAGGGCAAATCACTAATCACTTCAGGGGAGAAGGCTGTACCTTGTAAAAATTGGTGTTCATTTGAGCCAGTGTCTTAGAGTCATGGAACAGACACAGCGTGGGTTTGGGTTCATTCATTTCCTGACTGTATGACCCTGGGCAAGCCTCTCCATCTCCCTCCTCCAGCCTCAGTTTCCTGATCTGTAAAATAGAGCTGCTGGGAGGTTTATATGAAATAAAGGAAATACAACGTCTAACACTGGGCCTGGCGCATAGTAGGACCTCCTTACTTCACTGTTGGCTTTCTGCCTGCTTTATCTCATCACCCCTGTCCCCCACCTTCATTAAACAGGCCTGTGTGCAAGAACTGTTGGGGTTTATAATTCCCCCACTATCAAGAACATCCTTGGGCAATTTACTCTTGAATCCTCAGTTTCCTAATCTGTGAAATGGGAATGATAATCTATTTGCCCCAAGGCTTGTTGTGAGGGTTAATGAGATAATTTGGAGCTCTTAGAAACAACCATTACCTGGCGTGTAGAAAATGCAGACTTATGAGAGGTGCCTCTTTATGGCCTCATTCCTCAAACAAATCTGAACCTTCTAATCCCCTCTTACTTAATTGCCTCTCTTCCCTTTCTTGTTTGCAGCCACAGAAACATTTCAAATTCCACAGTAAGTACCAGGTAGGGAGATACAGAGATAGAAAAGGAAATACATGTACAAAGTTGAGTACTCCTGACGGAATGCAGCCTGTAATACCACACTTGGGGCAAAGACATGGAAAATATGAGTAAAATTTAGAATCCATCTGAAGATCTCTTCAAAGTCCTTTTTTTTTTTCACTTTTCTCTAAATGTCATCAAGATAAATAGATGTTCCTGAACTGGGGAAAAGCCAGATTACAGTGAAATGAAAGAAATATTCAGGTCGTATTCAGCACCCACTGAGAGCCAGTGGACCCCAAGATGAAGGAAGATCATCCAAGTCTTGAGTCTTAATGGGAAAGACAGACAGGGGGGTAAAGGCATGAGGCTGCCTGGTAGTGAGTCAAGGTGGGAGAGAAAGGGGACAGGTCAGAGCAGCTCCAGAAAAGGCAACAACAGCCAAGGCAACCGATGAGGCAAAATGGGCCTTTCCGTCAGATCCCCAATGGCTGGCATTGGAAACCATACCCTGGGGCATCATTTAGAATTTGTTCTTTGCAAGGCCAGAAACAGACATTCACTGGCTGATTGAGGCAGAGGAGGAATATATCGGAAGGATGCTGAGCAGCTCACAAAATGGACAGGGAGCTAGACTTGGATGAGAATAGAACTGGGGTTGCCCTGGGGGATCCCGAGAGCAGAGCTAGCAGACAGCCTCGTCGGCAACAGGAAGGAATGTGCTCCAACTCTTTCTTTGTTTTTCCCTTGTCTGTGTCACTTGGATTACGATTCCAAGTCCAGGGAGAGAGCACTTGATTGTACTGACCAGGATTAAATGCGTACCTGAGAGTACAAGGAAGGGGCGGCACAGCCACCTGTGACCACACCTAGAGGGGGAGCGGGGATTCCCTAAATAGAAATGAAAGTGATGTGATGAAGGACTACGACATCCATGACTTTGTCCGCTACAGTGAGTGATGGAGAGTTACAGAGCACGGTGCTCCAACCCCATTCAGTCCTGGGTGTGTTAGCATTTAGTCTAGGTCAGGCCCTGTGTTAGGTGCTAGGAGAAGAGGTGAGTAAAATGGATTTGGAAGTAATTGAGCCTATGTGGTGAACACAGATTCTTTGATGCCAAATCCCTGCCTCTAGGAGTGAAGGGTCTGGAGGGGCAGGAGGCATGAGAGCAGACGCAGCTGGAGGAACAGAGGGACCACAGGGTGCCTTGATGGTGAGATGGGGGAGAGAGAGTAGATCCTCACTGATGTTTGCTGAAGGTCAGAACTACAAGGACAAGGAAAGCCTCACTGAGCACCAGAAAACTCAAGAAGTGGCCCCCTCTTCCCCAAGCCATTCTGACACCCACCCCAAGTCAGTCTCAAGGTCTGTTTGGCCAAGACGTCCTCAGAACCAGATTATCCAAGCATAGAATGTTGGGCCAAAACTGGGCCAGATCAAGCATGGGAGGCATGGCCCAACAGCCCCATGTGGGGTTGATCGTGAATGAGGCGGTCGCCTTTCTCCTTTCCCAGAAGTCACACGTCAGGAGCACCATGTCAGCGACCAGGCACACAGCAGGTGTTCAACAAATAGTTATGGGAGGGAAGAAGAGACAGGAGGGAGGAAGGGATAGAAAGAATGCACAAAAAGGGAGAAAGGATTTTAAAATGAACAAGTAATGGGGAGATGAAAATTTGAATCAATAAATGAATGACTTCTATAGGGATAGGGAAAAAAAGGAAGAACGAATGCATGAAGTTTTAAGATAATCCACACCCTGCCATTTGCTAGCTGTGAGATTCTAGGCCAATTACTTAACCGTTTGGGGCCTCAGTTTCCTCATCTGTAAAATGGGACTAATTTGGACAACTCTCCCAGAGAGTCATTATAAGAACAAAATGAGAGGATGGATGCAAAGCCTTTGGCTCCGAGTGAGAGCTCCATGCCTGTCAGCTGTTATAACTGATGGGCTAAAGGTCAGAAGTGAATGAACGAATGAGTGAATGAATGAATAAAGTAAATGAAGAGAGAGAAGATGAGAAGACAGTGGAGAGCCTTCATCGGGGCCCCGCTTGATCCTTGGTGGCCAGCGAGGACGGGGGACTGTCTGCCTTACACACAGGGTGGCTCCCTGCCTCCGTGCACAGGCCCAGCCTGTGTGATTTCAGGAGGCAGATAAGATGCCGGGGCTGCTTTTTCATCTTCTCTGGGCCCTCCCCCCGCTCACTGCCCCCTTGGCAATTGGGGCCTTCAAAGTCCCTGCTGGCTCCAGATCTACAGATAATCGTTTACTGTAATCCTACCCAGGAAAGAAGCTGATAAAGTCCAGATGGAGTGTGAGGTCTTCAAACTCACTTTCTCTGCCCAGATAACACTGGGGCCTCTCAGGAGACCCCTTTCTCTTGGGAAGAGAGGCAAAGAGGCCCATGTTCGCATAGCACACACGTTGTAAGAATGGACTCTCATTCGTCAGGGAAGCTCCTTGCTTTCCTGGGGAGGGTGGGTGGATGGGTGGAGAGGGAGTACCAGATTTGGAGTCAGATCAGCCTGGATTCCAAATCTAGCTCTGCATGTAATTAAAATGGCGGCATGAATCCCCATTTTCCAGGGTGCTGTGAATGTTCAGGGATGCACTGGGTGTGGAAAGACCTGGCTTGGGGGACAGTTCAGGCCCTGCCTTGGTCAGACTTCCCCACATGCCCCAAGAAGGCTCCCCCAGCACCTGAGCCCCAGGATGGCAACCAGCTGGCTTCCTGGACTGGCCCTCAGGGGGTAGCCATAGGCCCGGGAGTCAAACAGGCCCGAGTTTGAATTTAGCTCTCTCACTTACTGGCTGTGTTACCTTTGGCAGGTTGCCGAACCTCTCTGGGCTTCCGTTTCCTCATCTGTAGAGTGTGCTAATAATCCCCACCTCACTGGCTGGTTGTAAACGGTCAAATGAAATAGCAAATGAGAAAGCGTGTTGTGATTAGAAAAGTAGGCAAAGTGAGGTGCTACTTTTCTTCTTGCCAAATTGGGCCCATGATCCCTCACAGTGGAGGGGCCGCATTGTTAGACCTGATCGGGGGATGCTGGGAAGGTCCGCCCCAGTAATGCATTCAGGAGGGATGATGTGGCCCCTCTGACCCATTTACTCAGGACTTGGTGCTCCAGGACTCACTCACCACTATCACTCCGATCTCTGAGTTTTGGGGCCAGAAGAGGTCCTGAGGCCTGACTGCCCAGACTGGGGTGCAACCCAGGTGCATGGGGTGGATGCACGGGGAACAGCAGCTCTGGACACGCCCTGCAAAAGGTAAGGGATCAGGGATGGGATGGGGGCCCCTCGGGAAGGGCTTCTGACATAGTGCGATCCCCCATTTGGGTTTACTTTCATATCCCTTTCATCAACCCATTACGTAAATCCAACCAGATTTAAGATCTGACCCTACCTACTTCTAAGAGGATTTAGGGTCTTTTAAGATTAAAACCTAGGGCAAAAGAAGACCTTGAAAGAGATTGTCTGCTGCTCAATCTCATAATGACAAAAATGCAATCGAAACTACAGGAGATGCCCTTTGCACCGATCAGATTGGCAAAGATTTGAAGCCTGATAATACTCTGTGCGGGTGAATTTGTGGGGAAACAGGCATACTTACCACTGTTTGAGGAAGAAAAACATGTGTACTGACTCTTAAGAAAGGCTTTGGTTTCTAGTTGTTAAAATTAAAACGGGCTTGTCCTTTGACCCAGCAATTCTAGGAATTTATCCCTTACTTAAACTTTCAACCATGAGCAAAGGCATCAATACGAGAATATGGACTGCAGGATTGTATGTTGAGACAAATATGGAAACTCTCTAAATGCCCGTTAATAGGGAACAGGTTAAATAGATTATGCTGTAGCTGTTCAAAGACAACACAATCTAGGGTGAGTGTATATAGTTTGCTCCTCTGGGCGTGTACGTGAAGGATATACACAGATTTGTATATGCACAAACTAGTTTGGAACCGATCACAGTTCCTCTGGGGAGGGGAATTGGATGCTTGGGGCTGAGGTGAGAGAAAAATTTACTCGTAAATTTTTATACTTTAAAACTGTTTTAATTTTTTATTATATGCCTGTAAGAATTGTAAAAAAAAAAAAACAAAAAACAAAAAACTAAAGATCTAAAGACTCACCCCCAATAGAAACTAAACAAGAAAACATCAACAAGCACACACACACACAACCCACAGAGAACCCATCTGAGATTCACTCTAGACCTAGCACAGCAATTTGCTCAGCCAGACCCTCAATAAACATCAAAATAAATAAATAGATTGGGATTATCGCAGAAAGGAAGCCGAATAAACGCTTTCTGTACTTGAGTCAAACCGTTTTATAATACTCGTGCAATATATTTTACTGTCAGCTTGTTGATGCAAAGACAAAACGGCAAGCAGGTTGCACGACATAGTTTGCATTTTCTAACATCAGAAAGGCCTTACGTTAGTCTACTGAGATAACATTTCTCCCGAACAAACAAGCAATTAGCAGTTTGCCCCTTGCTCTCTGGGACCCTTCCTGAGGACCTGCCTTGGTCTAGCACACCATGTTTACTCCACCCCAGGTGGAAACATGGCCCTGTGTGCACATGCCGGATTGCCCCCTCAGGGTGAATTTGGCAGAGGTGGTCTATTGGCACCTTTGAGAAAGGGGAAAGGGACTTTTTGGTGTGGGGAAGGGGCACTGGAATAAGAGACCAGGGTCTGAATCCCTTCTGGATGAACCTGCATCTAGTAGCTGAGTGGTTTTGAACAGGTGACACAACATTGCTGAGCCTCGATCATCCAGGTCTGGGAAATGCAGTTCATGACAGCAGATGGGCTAAGGCACCTGGACATGATTTCTGAACTTTAATAATCTTTAACTACTCAAGAAGAAGTTTCAGGTTCCCTGGCCATTGGTAGGGTAGAATACTCTCAATGCACCTCAGATCTTGGAAGTGCTTACCAGAGTAAACTAGTTTGGGCTAGCCATGTCCTGAAATGGTGAAACAACATCTTCTGAAAGGAACAAAGAATGTTTTTTTGTTTTTCGGTTTTTGTTTTTTTTTCTGGAGCTTGGGTTTCTTTTTTTTTTTTTCCCTTTTTATTTATTTATTTATTTATTTATTTTTGGCTGTGTTGGGTCTTCGTTTCTGTGCAAGGGCTTTCTCTAGTTGCGGCAAGCGGGGGCCACTCTTCATCGCGGTGCACGGGCCTCTCACTATCGCGGCCTCTCTTGTTGCGGATCACAGGCTCCAGACGTGCAGGCTCAGTAGCTGTGGCTCACGGGCTTAGTTGCTCCGTGGCATGTGGGATCTTTCCCAGACCCGGGCTCGAACCCGTGTCCCCTGCATTGGCAGGCAGATTCTCAACCACTGCGCCACCAGGGAAGCCCAAGAATGTTTGATGAATGACAGCATCCACTGATGTGTGTGACATCACTCTCTGAGCCTCAGTTCCCTCATCAGCAGAATAGACCAAATGACCTTTATGTAGTACCGTCAGGATTAATTGAAAGCACATCTAAGAATCCCAGTACATAGCAGGTACTTTGTGGGCATTCAGTAAACGTTAGTTTCTCTCCCTTCCTCTTAAGGATTGAGAAAAGATGAATTGTTCTGGGCACTCAATATAGTAAATTTCCAGGGCAACTACAGTGACTATCCTGCCTCTAGACTAATGGAGAATGACCAGCTCCATTCAGACAAGAGAGTGCATTCTCCCTGCAAACAGTTGGCCAAGCCTGATTATATGCAGCAGCTATGAATTATAAACCATAGAATACTGACATTATTTTCCAGTCCCTGCCCATAAAATATGCAATAAAAACTCAAGCCAGGTTAACCTATATCTCACTGATGGATGGAACTGAGGGTTTTCCATTTCAATGGTGCCATGGGTCCCATGTTGTTTTGTCCTGAGGCAGTTATGTTGTATTAAGATGCATTGGGCTGCAAGTAACAGCAAATCTAACTCAAGGTTTAACAGATATAGGGTGGGCTGTAGGAATGGTTGATTCAGCAGCTAAATGTTGACATCAGAGACTCAGGTTCTTTCCATCTTTCCAGCCTTCCATCCTTAGAGTTACCTTCACACTCAAGCTGGTAGCAAGATGGTTGCTGTAGATCCAGGGTTCCACCTAAATGCTGAAACTTCCCAAGGAAGAAACGAGAGATCATGACTTTCCCTAATTCCATCTTGAGAGTAAGGAAATTCTCTGCAGAAGTTGCCAGTAGGCTTCTCATATCACAGTAGCAAAAGTTGGGTCATACACTCTCTCCCAAACCAATCATGGCAAAGGCTTATCTTAGGACATATCAGGCTCATCCCTGGAGCTGGGGGCTAGGATGGGTGCTGGGGAATGACCAATGGTGTCTTGGTTATGTGCAAACAGACATGTGGCTCCCCATGACCCCTTCCTCACTTACATCTTTGTGTAATCCCCTCTCCTTGAATGTGGGCAGGACCTGAGACTTACTTCTAACCAATGGAATGTGACAAAGGTGAGGGAACACCACTCCTGTGATTATATCACACTATGTAAGACTCCATCTTGCTAGCAGACTCGTTCTAGAGACTTCCTTGCCGGCTTGATGAGGTAAGCACCATGCTGGAAAGCCCACGTGGCCAGGAACAGCAGGCATCCTCTAGGAGCAGAGGGCAGCCGCCAGCTGACGGCCAAGAGCCAGCAAGGAGCTGGGACCCTCTGTCTTCCAACCACAAGGAAATGAGTTCTGCCAACAACCCAAGTGAGTCCGGAAGTGGATTCTTCCCCAGTGAGTCTGCAGATGAGAACACAGCCTGGCCAACACTTTGACTGCAGTCTTGTGAGATCCGAAGCAGAGGACCCAGCTAAAATACACATTCGTGCTATTTTAAGCTGCTAAGTTTATGGTCATTTGTTATGCAGCAGTGGACCAAAATGGTCAGTTTCTATTTTGTTTTAACAAGATTGAAAAAAATTTAATTTTCTTAATAGTTTGTTCCAATGAGGGAGAGAATAGCTTTGCCTGGAAAAATATATTTAGAAGATCTTGGGAAGAAGAGACATTCCCAAGGACCTGAGTGGCATCAGGTGCCAAGTTCTCAGACAGTGTGGGAAGCCGCTCTGCAGTAAATGCGGAAAAGAATTTGAGGACTTCCAGGGCCCCTCGGGAGCTGAGAGGGTGAAGGAGGAGAGTGCCTGGGGGTGGAGGGTCTTGGAGAACAAGACTTCCCTCAACCGCATCTCCTCCTCATGGGGATGCAGTGGTGTATAGTCATCTGCTATGGCTACCATAACAAAGCACCACAAACCAAGTGGCTTAAATGACCAAATGTATCGTCTCACAATTCTGGAGGTAGAACCGTGAGACGTCTGAGATCAAGGTGTCAGCAGGGTTGGTTCCTTGTGAGGGCTGTGAGGGAGATTCTGTTCCACGCCCCTCTCCTAGCTCCTGGTGGTTTGCTGGCAATCTTTGGCATTCCTTGGCTTATGGGAGCGTCACCCCAACCACTGGCTCCATCACCCCTATCTCTGCCTTCATTTTCACATAGCATCCTTCTACGTGTGTGTATCTGTCTCCAAATTTCTCCTTTTAATAAGAACACCAGTCATACTGGATTATCATATTGGATTAGGGGTCCACCCTACTCCAGTGTGGGCTAATTACCTTTGCAAATCCCTATTCCCAAGTAAGGTAATTAGCCCACACTGGAGTAGGGTGGACCCCTAATCCAATATGATAATCCAGTATGGATTCTAAGTTCCTGAGGACTAGGATTTCAACCAATGAATTTGCAGAGGCATAACTCATGGGGGTTAGTAGGAATCTGAGCTAGAAGTAGATTTTCATCAGCCGTGGGACTGGGGTATGCAAAGTAATTTTAGCTTTATTTGAAAGGGTTAGTAGGTCTGCAACTGACATACTGTGTGAAGAAACTCCTCAGGGTCTGTCTGTAACTGGTCAAGCACGACGTGCCATATTCCTAGGAGAGGTTGCTTCCTCCAAAGCATCCTGCAAGATGCCCGATACCCATTTCCTTGAGAACAGTTGTCTCCTGCTATTTCATGGCCCTGCAATGCCATGATTTAACTCTGACCGCAACTCTCCTATCCAGTGGCAAAGAGAAAGGCAGTTGAACTTTACCCCTTTTGGTGGGGGAAGAATCTTGCAGACTAGGTCAGGGCTGAACACGCCAGCTTCCCTGGAGACAAAGCTGGATGGTGTGCCACTTCTTGGGTGTCACTGTCAAAGGCTTTCTTTTCAGAGATGAAGAGCCTGCAGGAGTTTCCTCATTCTTTTTCTATCTGGAAATCCAGCCACAAAGTCATCAGATCTAATTGACTGCAATTAATTGTCTACATGTTCTTTTAAAAAGCGCTCTTGTTAAGGTCCTCTAATTGACTCATTTTCTTCTGTGACAACACAGGCTACAAAGTGGTATTTCAATGGGAGAGTGAGTCAGGGCTTATTAAATGATCAACAATTTAATTCAGAGCAGATCCTGATTAGGGAGAAAGGGGAACAGTGGAAAATACACCCATTCTTGTCTCTATGAATGATAATTTCTATATGGTTTGATTGATCTCTTCCTCCTTCCCCCCCTGTTTCCATCTTTCCTTCCCTCCCTTCCTTCATTTTAGTGTATACCAAGCACTGGATTCACAGACTATTTGAGCTATAGAATGGTCTTGGAGAATATTCAACATGATTTCCAGATAGGGAAACTGAGGCTCAGAGAAGTGAAGCAACCCATCCAAAGAAACACAGCTTTGAGAATAACACAGTTGACTCAATTCCAGACAGGCCTTGGGGTTACTTTATGCTGTCCTATGTCATCCTGCATATTTGGGGATGAGATAACCCATTTTGGGTTTTGCTATCAAGAAGAGCTATGAAAGCTGTTCTCTGCTCACCCCCACCCCACATGCCCCGTAAATGATGATTGTGTTCATGGACTGGCTTCTGTCTCCGTTTTTTTAAGATTCTAGCTTTGTTTGTTGTTGGTTGCTTGTTTATCTCACTGGAATGAAGATGATTTCCTAAGGGGCGGCAACTTTGCTGGTTCACGTGGTGCAGAACCAGAGTAAAGGCAGCCAAGGACCAGTGGCAAAAGGAGATTCGTTACCCAAGAGTGACAACAGCAAGCAATCAAACAAAGACACAGCAGGAGCACCAACAATGAAGCCTTCTGAGCTTGGTGGCAAAAGCTGATGGCCCTCATTTTCTGATTGCAGATTCTCTGGAAAAGTGGTTCAGGCTCTGGGAATCCGGAGAGGAGCTGCAGAAATCCACCCACGGACCAGCGGGGAGGGATCAGCTATTACAGTCATACGACAAATTACTTTGCCAAAACTTAATGTCACATGGCGTTGAACAGTAATCCCCAGAGCCATGAGTCCCTGGCTTGCTGCAAGAGACAGGCTTAGTGGAGATGATTCCAGATGCCGATGTGCTCCAGGCTCACCATTCCGTCCCGGACATTCTGTTGCGCAAATCTACCTATTACACGTCCGTGTAAAGATGGCTCCCCTCCCTTGGTTTGTTCTTGGTCCCAGCTGGAAAGGGGAGATATTAGCAGCTGTGTTCTTACGCAATAACTTTAGAGTCAGGCCCAGGTGTAAATTTTAGCTCTGCCACCACTAGCTGAGTGTCCTAAGACACATGTCTTGATCTCCTGGTCTTCAGTTTCCCTACCTGTTAAATAGTGGTAATGATAGTACTCAGCTCACGGGGGTGTTGTGCGAATGACCTGAGATGGTGGATGGAAAGGGCTCAGCTCAGTGTCTGGAAGATGGGGGCGGCTCCTAAATGATTCCCATCCTCGAGGCCCCAGTGAGTACATTGGATTCGTGGTCTCACAGCTGCAAATCACCACAGTCTCTTTTCCACCAGCGCTTCAGAAGCTTTCATGTGGCTAAGGGGTCCCCCCGGGCAGTTTGCTAAAAATGGTGATTTCCGGATTCCACCCCCAGACAGTCTGAGTTAGCAGATTTGGGTCCGGACCCAGGCATTTCTGCATTTTAACCAGCATCCCACGTGATCCTGGGCGGTCATGAAACACACTTTGAGAAACCTCTTGGTACAGTTAAGGGAGGTGGGAATACGCCATGTCTGCCGGCTTCCCCTTTGTCTTCCTGGGGGAGTTTGTGGTACATGCTTAAGGCTCCTATGGCTCGTCTCTCGAAATAAAATGAAATGCTCTAGTCCAGGGGCCCCGAATTCAAATGGTCACATGACATGAGAGCCGCAGGCTGGGGTGGGACTCTCAGCCCTGGAAGTTAGGTTTCTTGCAAAGGCAGCAGCTATCACCCATCTGCCAACGTCTGCCATCTGGGGCTGCGGAGACCCAGCATGGCTGCCTTTCCCATTCTTTGCAAAGGATTCCAAAAATGTAGGAATTATCATCAAATCGCTTCACTTTTAAAAGTTGGGGGCTTCCCTGGTGGCGCAGTGGTTGAGAATCTGCCTGCCAATTCAGGGCACACGGGTTCAAGCCCCGGTCTGGGAAGATCCCACATGCCGCGGAGCAACTGGGCCCGTGAGCCACAACTACTGAGCCTGCGCGTCTGGAGCCTGTGCTCCGCAACAAGAGAGGCCGCGATAGCGAGAGGCCTGCGCACCGCGATGAAGAGTGGCCCCCGCTCGCCACAACTAGAGAAAGCCCTCGCACAAAAACGAAGACCCAACACAGCCATAAATAAATAAATAAAAATTAAAAAAAAAAAAAGGTTGGAAGTCATTTACTATTATTTTATTTCATTTTTACATTCATGTGGGCCAAACCAAACATGTTGATGAGTCTGAAGTGGCCCATGGGTTGCCAGTTGATCACCTTGGGGCTGCTCCTCTGGTCTTCTTATTTGTCAGATGAAGAAAATGGGGAACAGAGAGGGGAGGGGAGATGCCAAAGGCTATGCAGCTTGGGGGTTCTGGGAGCCAGGACCGGACTCTGCTTCTGTAGCATGATTGAGGTGATCGGTGCTTTTTCTCCAGGAGCAGGGATGCAGGGCCACACCCCAGAGCATCCACGGGCTTCCTCCCTGCTCTGGCTCCTGCACCGGCTGGGAGGCCAGGAGCGGGCAAACGGAGCCGAGCTTCCTCATCTCTCCACTGCCACCTTCCGCTTTGATAGCTTAATGTTCCGGTTCTGGCAGCCCGAGAGGGAGCGGTAGCAGGCTGCCGGCCCCAGCAGCCGCCTCACACCAAAGCAGCTCTTAGCAGGGCTTGCTGGGGACTTCAAAGGTGGAAAATTGCCCTGGGATAGCTTCTCGAAGGCGCCTTCCCAGTGTGAACAGCACGAGCAGAGAAGGAGATCAAAGTGGGACCAACCTTTGGTTACAGGGAAAAGGATGGGCAGGGTCTGCTCTGTGCTGAGTGGACCTTGGGGTGAGCCTATCCTTGAAGGCTGTCCAAAGTCCAGAATCAGAGGGCGGTTTTCCTCTTCTCACCTGTCCCCGTCTCGGTGGAACCAGGAACCTCTGTGTCTTACCGGCAGGGATGCTGCTGGGTAAGTGTTTCTCACCGTGTCTCCTGAGCTCTTGACCTTTTCTTTGGTTTTCTTGGGCCTCATCAGGCACAGCCCTGCTTCTGAGCAGGAGGAACCACTCGGTTTGACCTGCCCGGAACCTGAGATTGCGTGAGGGCAGGGCAGCCAGCCAAGCGCTGATAAATCTCTTCCTCTTGGGAAGCGCCAGGCAGCACCCCAAAAGGGGAAGTGATCTGTGGCCCGATCTGCTAATGATTTATTGCTGGGTTCTTTGGCCTGGCACCCATGGCACCAGCTGCAGCTGGGCTGTCTGGAGAATCTTCCCAGCAGGCATCAGGGAGCACAAGGTAGGAAATCAAGCTCTCAGCTGCCAGCCACTGCCACAGCCAGCCCCTGCCCTCCCTGCCCAGAAAGGGCTGCTTTTGTTTGTTTGTTTTGTTTTTCAAAGCAGCCACAGGCTGTGAAGCAGTGGCCTAGTGAAGGCGCGAGGAATGGACCGGGACTGGGGTATGTGTGTTGAGTGAGGTGTTGGCACTCGACTCTGGGCCTGTGCATTGCTGTCAGTGTGACCTGAAGGCTCAGCCCTGAGCATCTAGACCAAGAGGAGCCCTGCGCTGCCCCTGCTCGCTGACTACTCGCCACCAGGTTTCCAGTATTAATGAAATAATTATTTACAAAAGGAATAAGTGCCCATGGTAAACATTTCAAACAGGCTTAAGAAAAAAAATAAATCTCTCTTTATTTCCAATCTCACCCCCAAGAAGTAAACAACGTCAAAAGTTTCCTATTCTAGAAAGCAGGTATTTTTTTTAAATGAGCGCTTACTAGGTATACTCTTCTTCAACTTCATTTCCCTTTAATGTATCTTTCCTTCGTGAGGAGCTACATTATTTAAAGCAGCTTCACAGTACTCTAGTGTATGGATGTGCTGTGATTTACTAATCAGTCCTCTGTGGATGATCTTTTGACTGTTTCTAATTTTTCACTTTTACAGTCGAGAGACAATAGGCCTTTGTGTACTCTACAGGGGTATACTTTTGTGAGTATGTCTCTGGATGTCTTTTAAAACTTGAACTGAGTATATGCATTACAGTTTTCTCACCAACACTCTGAGGGAGGCATGATGGTACCCATTTTGCAGATGAGGAAAATAAAAGCTCAAACAAGTAATGCTTTACTTTTGCCCTGGGTCACATTTCTGGCATTTAGAACAATCATTCATTCAACAGGTGTTTGTTAAATATTACCACTGTCCTTTCCAGGCATAGTACTAGACACTGGAGAAGCAAACGGATAAAGTCCTGCCCTCTTGGTGCTTACAATCTAGTGGGGGAGTTTTATATATATATATATATATATATATATACATATATATATGTATATATATATATATATATATGTATATATATATATATATGAATTCAGGAGAGAGGGGAATTCGGGCACATAGCATTCACTCTATGACAACATTTCAGATTAAATGTGGTCTTCTCTGACCGCACAATCCATATTCAGTCCACTAGTCATTCTCTTTTATAACATCATGGTTTGTCTTTCAAAGCAATTAGCACAATTTGTATACATATATTTATATATTGTGCTAATTGCTTTGAAAGACAAACCATGATGTTATAAAAGAGAATGACTAGTGGACTGAATATGGATTGTGCGGTCAGAGAAGACCACATTTAATCTGAAATGTTGTCATAGAGTGAATGCTATGTGCCCGAATTCCCCTCTCCCCCGAATTCATATGTTGAAACCTAGTGCCCAATGTGATGGTATTTGGACGTGAGGGCTTTGGGAGGTGATTAGGTCATGAAGGTGGAGCACTCATGAATGGGATTAGTGTCCTTATAAAAGAGACCCCAGAGAGCTCCCTTGTCCCTTTTGCCATTTGAGGATGCCATGTGAACACGGCCATCTGTGGGTCAGGAAGTGAGCCCTCATCAGACATCAAATCTGCCAGTGCTTTGATCTTGGCCTTCCAGCCTCCAGAACTGTATGAAATAGATTGCTGTTGTTTACAAGCCCCTCAGTCTATGGTATTTTGTTATAGCAGCCCAAATGGACTAAGACAGGTGTGAAGGAGGAGCAGGAGTTGGCAATAAGAATGTGAGAGTGAGAAGGTCCCAGATAGAGGGAGCAGCATGTGCAAAGGCCTAGAGTGGGAACGTTTCTGCTTATGGTGTTCAGGGACTCCATAGAAGATCAATACGGCTGGTGAGTGGTGAGCATGAGGGGGAGTGGAGGAGAGGCTGTCAGTGAGATAGGGAGGAACAGGAGCCCAGGGACTCTTGGAGAGGGATTCTGCATTTGTTCAGATGCAGTGGGAAGACACTGGGGCCAGAGGAGCTATTTTACTGGGGAACCCAAAGGACACCCTGGCAGAGCCCAGAATAAAACCAAACCAGCCTTTGGTAGGGTTTTGATCTTTTGAATAAGAACAGTAACATTAGTAACGTGTTAACATTGAATGTGCTCTATATGCCAGCCACTGTGCTTAGTACTTTTCATATATTACCTATTTTAACCCTCATAACAACCATTTGAGGTAAACACTATTGTTATCATGCCACTTTTATAGATGAGGAAACTGAGACCAGAGAGATTAAGTAATCATCCAGCTAGTTAAGTACCCATGGTACATTGTCAAGATTGAACATATCCTGGGCCATAAAACAAGTCTCAATAAATTTAAGAATCGAAATCATACAAAGTGTGTTTTATGACCACAATGTAATTAAATGAAAAACCAATAAGAAGAAGATGTCTGGGAAAACCCCAAATATCTGGAAATTAAATGATACATTCCTAAGTAATTCATGGACTGAAGACAAAATCACAAGGGAGATTAGAAAATATTTTTAACTAAAAAAACAACAAAAATGTGACATGTCAAAATTTGTGGATGCAGCTAAAGCAGTGTTTAGAGGGAAAGGTATAGCTTTAAATGCTTATCTTAGACAAGAAGAAATATCTAAAGTCAATGACTAAAGTTTTCTCCTTAAGAATATAGGAAAGAAGAGCAAGTAAACAAAAAGTAAATATAAAGAAGGAGTTAATGATAATAAGAGCAGAAACTGATGAAATACGAGACATAGGGACAATACAGAAAATTAGCGAAGTCTAAATTTGATTCTTTAAAAATAATCAGCAAAATGGACAAATTTCTAACTAGATTAATCCAAGGGGGAAAAAAAGAATATCAATTACCAAAATCAGAAATGAAAAAGGGATTGTCACCATGGATCCCTTAGATATTAAGAGGATAATAAGAAAATACTATGAATACCTTTATGCCAGCAAACTTGATAAATTAGATGAAATGGATGAACATTTTGAAAAATAGAACTAACCAAAATTGACACAAGAAATAGAAAATCTGAATAGTCCTATGCCTATTAAAGAAATTAAATTTGTTATTAAATTTTTTTCCTAAAAAGGTAAACGTCAGGCCCAAATGGTTTCACTGGTGAATTCTATCAAACATTTGAGAATGAAATAACACCAATATTACATAAATATTTTCAAAATATAGAGAAGAAAGAATTACTTCCCAACTGTTTTCTGAGTCCAATATATCTTTAATAACAAAACCTGACATAGGCATTATTAAAAAAATAATAATATTACAGACCAATATTCTTCATAAATACAGGCACAAAAATCCTTGACAAAATAGCAAATTGAATCCAACAATATGTAAAAATGATAATACACCATGACCAAGTAGGGTGTAACCCCAAAATGAAAGTTAGTTTAATATTTGAAAATCAATCTTTAAATATAATTCAACAAAGTAAATGAAAAATCAATTCATTGCATTGAATGAAATTGATTATTTCAACAGCTGCAGGAAAAGCATTTGAAAAATAAAAAATTCTACTCATTCAAAGTAAAAACTCATAGCAAACTAGAAATAGTAGAGAACTTTTTCAAAATGTTAAAAAGCATCTGTAAAAATAATCTATAGATAACATCATACTTAATGACAAAAGACTGAATTTTTTTCCCTTGAGATCTATTATAAGGCAAGGATGCCTGGTTCACCACTTCTGTTCAACCTTCTTGTATAGTATCTTACTGCTGCATAAGGTAAGAAAAAGAAATAAAATGTGTAAAACTTAGAAAGTAATAACTCTTTATCTGCTTGCAGGTACAATAATAATTTATGTAGAAATCCAAAGAAGATTAAAAAACAACTATTAGAACTAATAAGTGAATTTAGCAGTGTTACAAGATACAAGGTTAAAATACAAAAACTCATTGTATCCTTATATACTAACATCAAACAATTGATGAAATTAAGGAAACAATCCCATGTATGGTAGCACCAAATAACACTGAATACCTAGGAAGAAATCTAACATAAGACATTCAGGATTTCTACAGTGAAAACTATAAAGTACTGATGAGAGAAATTAAGAAAGACTTAAACAAATGGAAAAATGTCATGTTTATGGTTTTCAAGACACAGTATTATTAATATGACTCTTTTCCTTAAATTGAACTATGTTCAATGCAATCCCAGTAAAATTCTGAATTTTTTTAGTGGAAACTGACAAGTGGATTCTAATATTTATGTGGAAATACAAAGGGTGTAGAATAACAAAAGCAATTTTTAAAAGGGAGTTGGAGAACTTAACCAACTTGTGTTCAAGACTTACTATAAAGTTACAGCGATCAAGATAGTTTGGGTATTAGTGAAAATATAAACATATAGATCAGTGGAACAGATTAGAGAGTCCATAAATAGACCCACATGTATTTGGTCAATTGTTTTGACACAGGTGCCAAGGCAATTTTGTGAGAAAAGAAGCGTCTTTTCAACAAATGGTACAAGATGTTCATGTGAGGAAAAAGTGAATATTGATGGTTAACCCATACCATACACAAAAAATTGATTCTAAATGGATTATAAACCCAAATGTAAAACTTAAGAGAACTGTAAAACTTCTAAAAGAAACCATAAGAGAAAATTTTTTGCAAATCTGGGGTAGGCAAAGTTTTATTAGATAACACACAGAAAGCACAAACCATAAAAGAAGAAAATAATAAATTAGACTTCAATTAAAATAAGAGCCTTTTGTTCTTTGAAAGACATCATTAAGAAAGTACAAAGGCAAGCCACAGATTGGGAGGAAATGTTTGCAACATATATGTCAGAAAAAGGCTCTGTATTCAGGATAAAAAGAACACTGACAAATCAATAATAAAAAGACAAACAATCCAGTGAGAAAATTTGGGCAAAAAATGGGCAAAAGGTTTGAACAGATACTTCTCGAAAGAAGATATGAGAAAGGTGCTCAACACCATTAGTCATCAATGAAATGCAAATTTAATGACAATGAGATACCACTACATACCTGCTAGAATGGCTAAAATCAGTGGTGTTCTGGTAAATGTTTAAAAGCTAGCTCTGGGTGGGGTAGGAGTAGAGGAAACCTGACTAGTAGTGTTTGCTGATTTGTATGGTGTAAATACTCTCACCATGATCAATTTCAAGCTACCAACAACAAGATGTCAATGAACCCAGAGTTGGGAAGAGATGCATACAATTGGCTCCCACAAACTGGTGCAAGCTAGCTCCAGCACACTACTAAAGTATTTAAAACTGACTGGCCCTCTTCCACTGGTAGAGATATGGGGCAGCTGGAACTCTCTTACACTGCTGTTGAGGATGTAAGATGATAAAACCACTGGGCAAGAAGAGTTTTGCAGTTAAACATCATATGCTATATGACTCAGTCATTGAACATCTGGGCATGCTCAAGTTCACAGCAGCTTCATTTGTAATAGTCCCAAATTGGAAACAACCCAAATGTTCACCAGCAGATGACATACTGTGGCATATTCATACTATGGAATATTAATCAGCAATAGAAAGGAATGAACTGTTGGTACACAAACCATATGGACGAATCTCAAAATTATTATACTGAGTGAAAAAAGAAAGAAAAGAAAAAAATACATGATGTCTGCTTCAATATACAAGGTTTGGGCTTCCCTGGTGGCACAGTGGTTTAAGAATCTGCCTGTCAATGCCGGGGACACAGGTTCGCGCTCTGGTCCAGGAAGATCTCACGTGCCACGGAGCAACTAAGCCCGTGCACCACAAGTACTGAGCCTGCACTCTAGAGCCCGTGAGCCACAACTACTGAGCCCGCATGCTACAACTACTGAAACCCACGCGCCTAGAGCCCGTGCTCTGCAACAAGAGAAGCCACTGCAATGAGAAGCCACACCCTGCAACGAAGAGTAGCCCCCGCTCGCTGCAACTAGAGAAAGCCCGCGTGCAGCAACGAAGACCCAATGCAGCCAAAATAAATAAATTAATTAAAAAATATATATATATATACACAAGGCTTTTTTTTTTTAAATGGAATCTATAGTGACGAAAACATATCAGTGTTTGCCTAGTGAGGGGGTGGAAGGATGGATTACAATGGGCACAAGGTAATCTTTGATGGTCAGGAAATGTTTGTAATCCTGATTATGGAGATAAACTCATGGGTGTATACATATGTCAAAACTGATCAAGCTATACATTTTAAATATGTGCCGTTTCATGTACTTCAATTATATCTCGATGAAAGTGAAAAAATATTTTAAAAAGTGCAAACTCCTGGGCTTGACCCCAAGCTCGGAGATGGAGCTGGACTTGAAGTTTAATAAACTCCTCAGACGATTCTTAGAAACTGGGAGACCTACTGAAGAGGAACACCCCAAATTTAATCAGATGTGACAAGTTTGATTTTCAAGGTGGATAAAGGAAGGTGTGTTTATACTTCAAAGTGGAGCCTGAGTTTTAATAGCCCAGCAGTAGCATTTGCATGGTCCTAGCTTGTGCTAGGTGCTCCCCCATGCATGTAGATTTGTCTGACTTTGCCCCCACTAGGTGGCAAAGATGGGAGAGTTGACTGTCGGGGCAGCTGAGAGTTACAGGGGTAGGTTCAAATCTCCTTTCTACCACTTCCTAGCTGGGTGACCTCTTGGCCACGTCTCTCTGTCTCAATTACCTACTGCTGTGGATCCAAGCCAGTCCAAGACATTGCAGCTTAAAGCAAATGCTCATCACCCGGTGATCTGGGTAGGGCTTAGTGGGGACAGTTAGTCTCTACTTCATGTAGGGAGGGTCAGCTGGGGTGCTTCTCCGAGTCTGAAGGATCCACTTCCAAGCCACCTGGATGCTGGCTACCTCCTGGGAGCTCTGGCACAGTTGTAGGCTGAGCCCCTGTCCCTCTCCAGATAGATCTTTCCATGAGCTTCTCTTTATAGTTTCCTTATAGCATCACGGCTGGGTTCTAAGAGAAAGTGTTAAAGAGGATGAGGCAGAAGTTGTATCCCCTTTTACGATCTAGCCTCAGAAGTCACACAGTGTCACCTTGCCCGGCTGATCATCATTTAACACCTTACCTCTTGTTCATCCTCTTGCAGCCATGCTGGTCTTTCTGTTCCTCTAAAGCTCTAAGTCTGTTCCTGTTCCAGTGTGTTGGCACTTGCTCTTCCCTCGGCCTGAAACACTTCCCCTGGCCCCGCAGATCTGCACAAGACAGACCCCTTCTCATCATTTAGGTCTCAGCCAAATGTCATCACCTCCGAGAAACTTTCCCTTCTGATCTTCTTCCCTTCCCACCCCTGCAAATCTCGCCAGCACTATTCAATAGAACTTTCTGGCATCATGGAAATAGTCTTTACCTGCGCTGTTGCATATGATAGCCACTATCCACAAAATTTTCAGAACTGGAGTTCAACTTTTCCTTGATTTTAATAAGCTTCAAATTAAATTTAAATAGCTGCACAGAGCTAGTTGCTACCACATTGGTGAGCTCAGCTCTATTCCATCATTTCATCCTATTTTCTTCATAGCAGTTATCACCATTCAAAATTATTTACTATTTCTTTTTATGTTTTCAACTTTTTTATTATTACAAATTCAACTCTATAGAAAATTGCAAGAATACTAGAATGAACCCTTCACCTAGATTAATTGAGTGACTGTCTTGCCAAATGTGCTTTATCTTCTATATGGATGTATATAATTTTTGGTGGGAGGTGGCTGAACCCTTTGACAGTTAGTTGCAGATATCATAGCATTTCACCCCTAAACACCCCTAAGAACAAGGACATTCATGCTATCATCATGCTGAAGGAATTTAACACGAACACAATACTATTATCTAATATTGACATCATACCATTGTCTGATATGTCATCTGTATTCATCTTTCACAAATTGTCCCCCAAATGTCTTCTGTGGCATTTTTTTCTTTTGATCTGGGATGCAATACAGAATCACGTGTGGTGTTTGTCTTATCTCCTTATTCTCCTTTAATCTGAAACAGTTCTTAGCCTTTCTTGGTCTTTCATGACCTTGACATTTTTGAAGAGCAGAGCCAGTTGTATTGAGAAATGCCCTTGGACTTGGGTTTGTTTGCTTGTTTCCTCATAACTGCATTCAGGTTATGCATTTTGGCTGGAGAGCCACTTAGGGATGTGTTCTCAGTGCATCAAATCAGGAGGCACCTGATGTTAATTTGTTCTATTATTGGGGACACTTATTTTGATCACTTGGTAAAGGTGGTATTCACCAGAGCTCTCCATTGTCAAGGAACTGTTTTATTTTTTCCCTTGGCAGTTTATAACTAGTCTATAGGGAGATCCTTTGGGACTATGTGACTATCCTGTTTCTCGTCAAATTTTCATTCAATGGTTTTGACATTCATTGATAATTAAGCCTGAATCAATTATTGCTATGAAGTTGCAAAATGATTTTTTTCCTCTTTATTTCCTTCTCTATCTATGAGTTGGCCTTCTACTGTAAAGAAGAGCTTTCCTTTCCCCTTTTATTATGTATCTATATGTTTGCTTGAATCAGAATAAACTCATGGATTTCATTTGATGTATTATAATCCATTACTGTCATTATTCATTTTGATATTAAAATTGATCCAGTCTAGGCCAGTGGGAGCTCCTGTGAGCTGGTGTCTATGTTCTTCTGACATACCCCCATCAATCCTTGAGATTTTCTTTCTGGCATAATAAGATATTCCAGGTTTACCTTAATTAATTAATTAACTAATTAAAATGTGCATTATGTTTCTCTCCCATCAGAAGATAAGCTCTTCTCTCTACCAAGATTCTTCGCACTTAAAATGCTTAGGTACAAATTGGACAAGAGCAGTCTTAGAAATCTGTTTCTGGAACTAACAAGGGTCCTTCTGCATGAAAAGGAAAGAAGGTTCAAATTCCATGCAGTTCTTAGCTGTTTGATCATAACAGCAGAGTGTAGAGTCAGTGAGGCCGCATAAGTGATGAAAACCATGGGCCATAGGGCTAGGCCTTCCCAGGTTCCTCTCTGCACTTCATTACTTCTAAACTGTTAACTTTGGATAAGTCACATCGCTCTAAGCCTCAGTTTCATTATCTCATTATCATCAAAATGGGACACCACTAACAGTACCTCGTCACATGGTTGTTATAAGGACTAACGAAGAGAATATACATAAAGTGGTTAGAGCAGTACCTGGCACATGTAGATGGCTGACAAATAGTAGGTATTATTATTGCGTACATTTTCTCATCTAGTTTTTCCAGGAGCTCTGTGAAATATCTTCATTTGTAGATGAGAAAACTGAGGCTCAGAGTGGTTAACTAAATTACCCAAGGTCACACAGCTAGATGGTGAGGAAGTCCAGGTAGGAACCTATGGAGAGGCTTTTCCAGTTACACTCGAGGGTGAGAACAGACCTAGGTGAAGCAGAGCCATTTATACCTGGCCTAGCCATGCACACCTCTCCGCAACCCCCTGCAGAGTGTAGGCAGAGGGGGCTCACTGCTCATGGCGAAGTGACCAGGGCCTGCAAAGGAGTGACAGTCCTTTTTACTACCAGAGGTTTATCAGTGATACTGCAGACCATATGTGGCAGCAGAATAGTGGTTAAGATCATGAACTTGAGTTAGACCTGGGTTTTCATGAATGGGAGATCTCGAGTAAGTTACCTAACCTCTCTGGGTCTTAGTTTCCTTATCTGTAGAAGGGTGGGGACGGGGTGAGGAGGGATAAATTAGGATATTGGGATTAACATATACACACTACATATATAAAATAGCTAACTAATAAGGACCTACTGTATAGCACAGGGAACTCTACTCAGTACTCTGTAGTGGCCTATATGGGAAAAGAATCTAAAAAAGAGTGGATATATGTATATGTATAACCGATTTACTTTGCTGTACACCTGAAACTAACACAACATTGTAAATCAACTATACTCCAATAAAAATTTTTTTAAAAAATTAAAAAAAAAAACTTCAGGGCTTTTGCACTGGCTGTTCTCTCTGCCTACAATGCTCTTCCCCCTACACTCACATAGTTAACCCCTTTATATCCCTTACATCTTTATTAAAATCACTGAGCCCTACCTCGATCACCTTACTTAAAAATAAAATTCACCCTCTCCACTCCATCGCCTTCTCCTGGCTCTATTCCTACCCTCCCCCCCTCCCCAGGCACTTCTTACCACCTAAGCCTACATCATTCACTTATTTATTATTTTCTTTGCTCATTGTGTTTCTCACCACAGTAGAATGTCATCTCCACCAGAGCAAGGACTTTGGTCTCTCTGGGTCTCTGAGAAAAGTGCCTGGACATAATAATAGCTCAATAAATATTCCTGGTTGTTGTCACCGTAAACAAACCACACCAGAGTGCTAAATTTTTAGGAAATTCTCAAAACAAGCAACGTTATCAAATCATGTTGATGTTTCAGTCCCTCTGGAATGTGATCGTGGTTTTAATGCCAAATTCCTGTCATTTTTAGTTATGGCCTAAGGCCTCCAAATAAGTCTGGGACTTCCTCCTTCTCTACCTTACATCCTGCTTTCCCCTGTGACCTGTTCTCCTTTCCACTGTGACCTGTGTTATCCTTACCTGGAGCTTGCAGAAATGCAGACTCTTGGGCCCCACCCCAGCCTGACGCAGCCAGAACATGCATCGGAACAAGACCGCCGGGTGACTTGTGTCAGGTCAAGTTGCTAGCGTCCATCACTTTCTTCTTTTCTGGAATCTCTCTCTTCCTGCTCCCCAAATCTTTCAGCCATGCTGCCTTAGCTTTCTAATTTGACTTGAAGCTTCTTTTCTATGCACATTAGCTCTCTGGTGCTCCAAGGGGACTTTTCATGTTCCTTTGCCTACACATCTTGTCTCCTCGAGGTGCCCCTTCATCAGATGGGGAGCTGTTTGAAGCCAGAGGCTCTCCCTACCTACCTCCACCTCCCACTGCCTCCACCTGCCTTAACTTACTAGGATCTGTCCTGAGAGCAGATGAATCATTTCACGTCTTTGTTTCCTTTGTTTACTCCAAGGATCTAAAGATGTTTAACACAGCATTGCTTTCATGGATTCTTAGGTCTCCATGCTTTCTAAAAAGGCAGGACCATTCTGTCTTCCCTGGTATGCAAATTCGCTTTTGTTTTAGCCAGTGAACATTGGGAACAGCCTGAGTGCCAGTCCCTAGATAAAGTGGCTGCCAGGGAAATAAATATGCTGGAGACACAATTCCTGGAAATAAGCTCACAGCCTTGTGGATGCCCCACGTGGACACACTAACAGGAGTCTTCATTGTAATATCATCCGATTCAGTGGCAAACATCTAAATGTCCACCTGCAGGAATAAAAAAAAAATCTATGGCACAATCATACTGTAAAATTCTATGTAGCAGTTTATTTATTTATATTTATTTTTGGCTGCATTGGGTCTTCGTTGCCGCGCGCGGGCTTTCTCTAGTTGTGGCGAGTGGGGGCTACTCTTCATTGTGCTGCGCGGGCTTCTCATTGCAGTGGCTTCTCTTGTTGCAGAGCATGGGCTCTAGGCGCGCGGGCTTCAGCAGTTGTGGCATGTGGGCTCTAGAGCGCGGGCTCAGTAGTTGTGGTGCACGGGCTTAGTTGCTCCGCGGCATGTGGGATCCTCCCGGTCTACGGCTCGAACCCGTGTCCCCTGCATTGGCAGGCGATTCTTAACCACTGCGCCACCAGGGGAGTCCCTATGTAGCAGTTTTTAAAGAAAGGGAGATAAATATAGAATTACTGCCAGAGAAAGATCTCCAGGACAGGATGAGTGAAAAAAAAATCTTGCAGAATATGTGCCTTTTGATACTGATTAGAGCTTAAATATAAAAATTTATATTTAATAGGTACAGAAAGGATTGAATGGACACACAAACTAATGACAGTGATCAAGGGAGATTTTAGCCTTATCTGTCATTTTTTTTTAACATGGAGAATATTTGTATGTATTATTTGGGCAATTATAGAATTCATAATAATTTTAAAACATAACACTATTCAATTCAAATTAAAGAAATAGGGCAAGAGCAACCAATGTGACCAGAACTGGGAGGTGGAGAGATATTATATGCTTTGGAAACAACTTTATGTGGCCAAGTTACAATCGTTCTGATTATATGGATGACTTGACTGAGACCAGCAGTGGTTAAGTGACTTGCTTAGAGCCCCATAGCTACTAGATAAGATAGGTCGAATGCAGCACAGGTGCTTTGTGCTAAATGTGGAGTGGTCCCTGAGTGAAAGATGAGAAAAGCAAGTGCCCTCCCCCACCACTAGGTTAGATGTGGCCATCCCCACCTATCCCAATATGCCTGAGTCTGATCTGCATTTATCCATTTTTTGGCCTCCATCCCAAGACTCCCTTCCTTAAGATGATGGAGACATGACAGTTTCCTCTTTCCCTGAGGGCAACCACCTCCCCCCCTCTCCCTTTTATCTGCTTCCTACAAACTTAGATCTTTGGTCCTGACATCTGCTACAACTTTGCAAGAGGAACTTTACAAATTACTGCTCCTCTTGCAATATTCTGAGCTATAGGCCAGAAATCTGGATTCCCAGCTTCTTCTCCCAAGTTCTCAGCTTCGCCATAAACCCCAACCCAGGCACCACACAGGTAGGCAAGACCAATTTCCTGGACACAGGTCTGTCTGATCAGGCATTACCTCTGGGGAGCAAGGGTCTTCTATTTTTATGATTCTTGCACACTCTAAAAAAAAGTTGCGAAGGCAAGCAGAGAACATAAAATCAAACAACATTAACAACAAAAGACTCGACTTCAAAAGTGTCTATACTCATTTCAGAAAACCATAGAGCTGAAAATTATTTCCCGGGCAATAAACATCCAGAAGTAATCAAGCTAGAACAAGACGGTGAGTATGACACACCTTGCTGGGTGCTCAGAACACAGTGAATGTTAGGAAGGGGGGTTTGAAACAACTGAAGCATTGTCCTCAAAGGTGCCCTGTATATGTGCTGAAATGAACAAAAGGAGGTTTTAGTGTTTCTCAGAACAAAGACAGCTAGCTCTGGAACCAATGACAAAACATCAGAACATCATACAAGGCTGAACATGGGAATCAGCTCTGCATTGCACATTTATTACCAAGAGTGAGTGCAGCAGGCCTGGAAGAACCAGATTTGGAAACATCTCGAATTTTGTTTGCCCAAATTTGCCAAGCATGATAGATTAGGAGCCCTTATGGGTGTACCCAACTAATTGCACTTCATTATTTGTACACTTCAGATGACCTTTCAGCAATGAGCCCAATTAATTAAATGTAGACACACAAGTCAGATTCGGAAGGAAGGGCGAGGGCTGGGTTCATTTTAAAATTAAACCTGTGTTATGTTATTTTATTTTGAAAAGTCACTGAGAGAACACATGTAAAAACAGTAGTTCATATGGAACATTCCTTCAGGATATGGTAGAGACTATTTACTAGGACTTCCTGGGACCTGTCAAAGCCCTGAGGTTCATAATGCCAGAGAAGGAGGGAAAGGGGAGAAGATTGTCTTAGCAGGAGCAGGGCTGGTCTTCATAGCCTAGGAGAGGGAAGGCAGGTGGAAAACAGGCCTAGGCTGATTTGAAAATCAAGTGAAAATCAGGTTCAGTGCATTGCTAGAGTCTTCATCTAGTCTTTATCAAGGACACCTCAAATCCCATTAGGCAGGACAGAAGGAATGGATAATTTCTAGAGACAATGTTTCTCACATTTCCATCACTCATGAACGCCTTCACAATGTTTGCAATATTCAAGTGATTTGTCCTACTGTTTCCATTTTTCCTATAAATCGGTAAAATGATTTCCCACAGGGTTGTGCCATCTGTCACTGCCACCACTGTGTCTTATCTAGTCTTTTCACCACACCAGCGTCATCTACCAGATCCACCTGCCCACCCAGTGAGGCCCCTTGGGGATGGGTTCCCTTTCTTTTGAACAAACCACAGAGAATGCCCCAATTTCTCATTCGCCAGTTTTAAAACACCCCCTTCCCTCTTCAGCCCATGCAACCTGACTTCCTTAATGATATTCCAGAATGACTGCTCACGAAGTCCTTCATTCTACAAACATTTCTCTTTCAGAGTCCTCCTCATTCATAGCCGAAAGTCAGCTAGCTCTCCCATCAGAGGCAGAGGGGAGATTGCTAGCAAGGAAGGGGCCAGAGGTATGTGCTTCAAAATACATACATTTTGGATGCCCCAGCAGGTTTCCAGGTAGATTGATTCAAGCTTTCTTGGTTAAGTCAGGTCAACCATCCTTTGTCGTGAAGGCTCAGCCCTGGAATTGCTTTAGAGGCCACGCTGATTACCTCTGATCTTGTGCAGTTTAACTCAGACTGCAGAAGGTCCCTTCCCCAGTGCAGCCTCAGCAGTGGTTCTAAAGCTGCTCGACTCAGAGGCCTACCCGTGGATTAGCGATGGGTATGCATGGAGAGGTCGAGAGCTGATGGGGATTTTGATAGCCAATGAGAGCCATGGAGATTTCTGAGGTACGGGCCCAATTTCTCTACTGACAGAAAAAAAGGCAGCCCCCTCAGAGCATATGGAGGCAAGAAGAATCTGAAAGGAATGCGAGCAGGGGGTGAAATATTGTCAAGGACCACACAGGGGATAAAGACCCCTCTGGACACCCATTTCACCTGCTCCCTCTACTCCCAGCCCTACAGCTTCTCCCCTAGTTCTACAATGAGTCTAGCCCTAGAGCCTTCTGTCTCAGACACCAAAGGAAGGGATGGTGAAACTATGACCAAAATAAAAGGGATTAATTAAGTCAGGGCACCAGATACAAAAGGCGGTTTTGTGACTCAAGCCCAAATGATGACACAACAGTATCTGAGAGTTCTTGAAACCTTAATTGCTGCCTAATTGTTTTAACAAGAGTTTCTTTTCAAAACCAGTGTCTCTTGTTTATCCTGGCTGGAATCTGCCCGAGGCAGGGCAGAAGGGCAGCTACTGCTACTTCCCACTCAAAATGGCAGCCAATTATTCAGCACCTGGAATGAGCCAGGCTGTGTAGCCATTTACTCAGATGGGTCTGAATTTAACCTTGCCCAGTCTTTTTGGGGGCTGGTACTACACCCACCATCTTCTGCATTATGGAGACCTGAAGGTGATCAGGGTTTTCTTTACCACTTTGTTCCTTTCAAGGCCTAGAGGTTAGGTCTATTTGCTCATGTGCAAACATGACAGTAGTCATGTGCTGCTTCTAACCACACACACCTCACAGCAAACCACTGTTCTTAGAAGTTCTTGGCCATTCAATTCAGTGCATAAACATGCATAGTACATAATGCATAAACACGTGTAATGTAACAGGAGAATAAATAGAAGACTTGGAGAAAGTTCTCATTCTGAAACTTTACTTCTGCCACTAACCAGTTTATGGCTTTGAACACATCATCATCATAATAATAATAACTATTAAACGTTTTGAGCATTTACTTTATACGAGATACTTTCTGTGCATTATCTCAGTTTTATGAAGTGGGAACAATTATAAGCCCCAATGAATAAGAAAACTAAGGCAAGAGCCCAAGGTGATATAACTATAAGTAGTAGAGCCAAAATTACTTTCAACAGGGTCAATTATTTTTAGGATAACCAATCATCCTGGTTTGCCTGGGACTGAGGGGTTTCCTTGGACATGGGATTTTTAGTGCTAAAGCCAGGAATGTCCCAAGCAAACTGGGATGAATTGGTCACTTTAATTATTTCCTGAGTATATTTTACAATAAACACTTGGTTCGTCTGTAAGTATTTTGTTTCTGTCGTTTTATTAACCATAGTTTTGAGTTTTCTTTTTTGAATCTAATCTTTTCCTTATACAGGCATACCTCAGAGATATTATGTTCCATCCCAGACCACTGCAAAAAAGTGAATATTGCAATAAAGTGAGATGTATGGATTTTTTTGTTTCCCAGTGCATATGAAAGTTATGTTTACACTATACTGTGGTCTATTAAGTGTGCAATAGCATTATGTTTTAAAAAAATGTACATACCTTAATTAAAAAGTACTTTATTGTGAAAAAATGTCAAAACAATTGCAATAGTAACAGAAAAGATTACTGATCACAGATCACCATACTAGATATAATACTAACGAAAAAGTTGGAAATATTGCAAGAATTACCAAAATGTGATACAGAGACATGAAGTGAGCAAATGCTGTTGGAAGAAGGGTGTCGATAGATTGACTGGATGTGGAATTGCCACAAATCTTTAATTTGTATAAAACGTAATATCTGTGAAGCACAATAAAGTGAAGCACAGGAATGCCTATATTTTGTAACCCTCAACTTTGCTGAGTGTAGATTGTGTTAGCTTTAATTTGTATAGATATTTTTCTACTGGTAATATTCATCATAAATTAGATGAATAAAACGGTTTATAATTACTCCTTGGCTAACGCATGATACAACCATGTGCAATTCTCACCAGTGATTCCGGGATTTTATTGCTCATCACCTTACTAACCTGATTGTTCTATAAACTTGTTGTGACTTTGCCTACTAACTGGTCACATAGTTGACAGTGCAAAGAGCAAATAGCACAGTCAAAACACGATAAACTAGTGAAAAAAATAGTGGGAATAGAGAGTCTGGCTTTGTAGAGAGGAAACTTTCACATAATTAAAATGTTTTATTTTTATTCAACAAATATTATGAATTTCCTACTTCGTGCCTTGCACTCTCCAAGATGCTGGGTCCAGTGGTTAACAAGACCTGGCCCTTGCTCTCGTAGTACAGCAGAGTAGATTTTAACAACTAATTATATAATTAATTATCTGATTTTAGTGATGACCCAGACTACACAGGACAAGCATAGGGACCTCAAGCGCATGTGGACGCGAGCACTTGGCATAGCCAGGTGACGACTCCAGGAAACTGCAAAGGTGAAATCAGAACTCTGTGCCTGAGTCAGGGGTGGGGTCTTCAACTACAGTATTCTGGGGGCCACTGGTCTCGGTCGCGGTGAGGACAGAAAGGGGCACTTCCTTCCTGCATATATTTCCTCTAAGGATTGTGATAAGGGTGGGAGTAAATCTAGATAGAGTTGGCAGGAAGGGAGTTGTGGCGCCGGGGAGGGCTGAGGCACAGCACGGCTGAGAACCCATTGCCACCTGATATTATCACTAATTGGGACAGTGCAGCTTCTCCGGAGGCCCCTGGGAGATGATTCTTGTGCTACCATCTCTGGGGCAGTAAACCCTCACCCAGGTGAAGATATGTATTTGTGTATACCTAGGCACTGAGCATTCTGATTTTATCCTCACTACAGTTCTTCCAGTTAGCGTGATTACCACCATTTTGCATATGAAGAAACTGAGGTTCAGGGAGCGGAAGCAAGAAAGTCACCCTGCTAGAAAATAATAAAGCCACATACTAGAAAAGAGCATAGATGTTGGATCATTCATCCTGGACCGCCTCAAACAGTGTGAGCTTCAATCTTTTTTTTTTTTTTTTAATTTATTTATTTTATTTTTGGCTGCATTGGGTCTTTGTTGCTGCGTGCGGGCTTTCTCTAGTTGCGGCGAGCAGGGCTACTCTTCGTTGTGGTGCACGGGCTTCTCATTGTGGTGGTTTCTCTTGTTGTGGAGCATGGGCTCTAGGCGCACGGGCTTCAGTAGTTGTGCGTGGACTCAGTAGTTGTGGCTCACGGGCTCTAAGAGCACAGGCTCAGTAGTTGTGGTGCACGGGCCTAGCTGCTCCGCGGCATGTGGGATCTTCCCAGACCAGGGCTCGAACCCGTGTCCCCTGCATTGGCAGGCAGATTCTTAACCACTGCACCACCAGGGAAGCCCACTTCAATCTTTTTAAAATGTGAATAATAACCCCGTTACATTAGGGTCGTTCCAGTGGAAACAGAACGGTATCACATATGTTCATTACCTAATCAGTCATAAAGCTCAGAGTAGGTGGCTCAAGATAGAGCAGTTTCCTGTCTCTCCTAACCTCAGTTGCCTCACTAACATACTCTAATCTTGTAAGTGGCTTTTCTTGGAGTTGCAGGTGGATACAAAATAGAAGGGAGACTCTGGATCTTCGATGGAGTGGAAGAAATTGCAATCTGCCTGGGGTGCCCAGGGAGCCACAGAAAGTGAGTATCTCCCAGAAACTCTTTCTCAGTGCTCACCGATGGACTAAGCCTTAAAGGATTCAGGAATCAGGAGGGAACATCCACAGGGGCTGTGTGATCAGGAAAGGTTTCCCAAGGAGGTGAGAGAGCTCAGGACAATAACATTTCCTGATCAACATGCTCTAACAAGAGAGGGTTTTAAAGCATGCCAGAAAAATGTACACCTATGACATCTTGGATGGGAGAAAAATCTGTGTCCTTCCTTGGTTAATTTTTTCAGAGCTGAACAGCAACAATGTGAGAAAATAGTTCTTAATATTAAAGCATTGTATACACACACACACACACACACACACAGAGTCACACACCTAAAACCCAAATCAAAACAAAAACTAGCCTTTGGAGTTAGACCAGTCCAGATTTGGATCCTGGCTTCTTCATTTCCAAGCCGTGGGACTTGAAACAAGTCTCCTAATCTCCTTAGCCTCAGTTTCCTTCTTTATAGAATGAGAATAATAATACCTACTTTGCAGGGCTCCTAGGACTGAGTTAGCTGACACACGTAAAGCACGCAGTTCAGAATGTGGCACGTGGTATAAGCATTCATTATCTGGGCTTATTGTCCCTGGCACCAGAACACTAGTTCAGGATTCTCTGGGTAAAAGCCCTTCCTAAACTCAAAAGTTATTTTTTCAGCTTTATTATGGAAATTTTCAAACACATAAAGAATGAGAGAAAATAGTGTAATGAATCCCCCTATGACTACCTCCCAGCTCCAACATATGTCAACCCATCGGCTAATCTTGCTTCATTTTTATCCGTTCCCTACTCCCTATCCTTGGTATATATATTTTTAATTAATTTAAAAAATTGAGATCAAATTGACATATAACATTACATTAGTTTTAGGAGTACAACATAATGATTTGATACATGTACATATTGCAAAACGATCATCACAATAAGTCTAGGTAACATCCATCACAAACTTGGTATATTCTGAAGCATATTTCAGATGTTTTATCTACAGCTTATTGGAAGTTATTTTTCTGTCAGCTTCTTAGTTCTCTTTTTGTCAGGGCAAATAATCCGAATTCCCTTTTTGTACATGAAATTTATTAAGATAAAATTTATATACAGTAAAATTAGCCCTTTTTAGGGTATAGGTCTGAGTTTTTTGTTTTTTTTTTTTATAGTGGGTAATGTGAAGACTTCAGATGAAATAGATTGAGAAACTGATTGGAAATTGAATGCAAACTAAGACCACTTGACTGTTACTGAAATGAATAGCCCAGTTTGCTTTTTTTTTTTTTTTTAAAGAAATTCACGTTCTTTTATTTATTTATTTATTTATTTATGACTGTGTTGAGTCTTCGTTTCTGTGCGAGGGCTTTCTCTAGTTGCGGCAAGTGGGGACCACTCTTCATCGCGGTGCGCGGGCCTCTCACCATCGCGGCCTCTCTTGTTGCGGAGCACAGGCTCCAGAGGCGCAGGCTCAGTAATTGTGGCTCACGGGCCCAGTTGCTCCGTGGCATGTGGGATCTTCCCAGACCAGGGCTCGAACCCGTGTCCCCTGCATTGGCAGGCAGATTCTCAACCACTGCGCCACCAGGGAAGCCCTAGGTCTGAGTTTTGACAAACCAAAAAGCTTTGACAGTTCTTCAGAGTTCCTTTCTCAAGGTAGTCATATATTCCAGCACTAAATAGATGAATAAACACACAAAGTTTTTTACTGTCTATATTGACCTTAACATAGAAGAAGAGGAAATAGCCTCTTTCAGTGGTCTCCTTAATCATAGTTTATTATGCCTTGGAAACCTAACATGGTTGATTGGTTAGAACATAATCCAGGAATAGATTTATTAGCATCAAGTGTTGTTTAGAGCAACTGAATTTATGTTGATGCATTCGTTCCAAATGGTCATAATAAAAGGTTTCTAAGAAGCTCGATTACATTAATAACAAACCTTAAGCATGCCCCTATTGGGACTGTGTTCAACCCAAATAAAAATAACTTTGTTGACTAAAAAGAGATGTTCCTTTGGTAGCTACTATACGTTCAACAACACAGAAACAAAGGACCAAACGAAAAACAAGTGTAGATGCCAGGAATAATACTACTTCCTTCTTCCTGGATCCTAGCAGACAGTCTGAGACTACATACCAGCAAGGCTGCCATCTATTGTTTCCCAGTTACTTTGCATTCTCTTCGTCTCCAGTTTTGAAAGATGGTACAGTTTCTGGGTCACTAGAACCTCTGTGGGCCACTTCATAGTTTGGGTGAGTATAGGAGTACAGTTAAAAGTGCTTACAGTGGCACTTGCCTATAGGAGCTATCAAAACTGAATGCTGTGTTTCATTACAACTAGCTGTCAACAGCTGAAACTGTTAAAGCACCATGAACTTGGAGTAACCCAGTACCCTAGACACTTACATGACCTAACCAGAAACTCTTTCCTAACCACTCAACAGAATTTATCTAACCATGTATAGACCTAGGTACTAGCCTATCTAGAGGGCTAGCTTTCAATGCTTAATTATCACAACAATCAAGAACTCCCCTCTTTCAGCGCTTAAAAGTCACTGACTTTTTCCTCTTTGGAGAACTACTTAGAGAATTTCTTTGACGGCATGGGTTCCCTTGTCTGGCAAGTTAACAGACCCATTTTTGTTTGTTTGTTCATTAGCTCCTGTTTTTGTTTTGTTTCATGTTAGTTTGCAACTCTGTTGGTCTTTGTTCTACTCTTAGGCATAAAGAATGGAGGTTTCACCAAGATTGCCTTGACCAGCCTCTTTCCTGTATGTCCCTGATTTCTAAACTTGAACATATGGGCCCTTTTGTGCTTCAGTTTGGTCTTGCAGTGGGTGGGTCCTGCAGTCCTGCAGCAGTGATCGATCTCTGATGCGTGATTTGTTTGCTACATCCTGGCAGAGTTTACTTTGTTTAACTTGGTTGTCATACTCTTGACTTCTTTTATAATTCCGGCTAGCAATCTCCTGCGAGACCTGGTTTTAACTTGAGAGTTTTTTCAGCAGCACTTCAGTCTTGGTTTGTTGTGTTTATTTGTCTATGGTTTGTCTGAAGAAGGGAAGCAAATACTGTCTTTCCTTGAGCTTACTTAAGTCTGTCTTTTGGCTAAGGAAAGAATCCCTTCTGTGTCTGTTTTTTGGTTGGTTGTTTGTTTGTTTTGGTTTGTTTTGTTAAACATAGCGACTGCCAAGTTCAAAAACAGCTAATAACACCCTCCTTCACCCCAGTGTAAATGATTTCAGTTCTACAATAGTCAGTCTTTTAATTGGCTGTAAACTCTGTTCTTATGCCATGCTCTAGGATATCTGGTCCAGATAGGAGAAAACTAATGAATCAGATTATAAATTCTCAAATTTGATATTATGTATAAAATAGATAACTAATGAGAACCTACTGTATAGCTCAGGGAACTCTACTCAATGCTCTGCTGTGACCTAAATGGGAAGGAAATCCAGAAAAGAGGGGATATATGTATACGTATAGCTGATTCACTTTGCTGTACAGTAGAAACTAACACAACATTGTGAAGCAACTATACTCCAATAAAAATTAAAAAAAAAAAGAAATACAAAAAAAATTCTCAAATTCTATGGGAGCCCTTAAGTTAACTGGTTTATAGAGACTTAAAAGCAGTTATATAAATTTAAAGTAAAAGAACTCAAGAACTTCCGAATGGCAAAACCACTTAACCACTAATGCTTTAAATATTTTAACTCTTTCAAAGGATATTTTTCTGTTGAGACTGCAGCTCTGAAAAAGCAAGATTTAGCTGCGAGTTGGTGGTGTTGGTTACTAAGTTACACACTGAGATGGAATGTAGTTCATCTGGTGCTTTTAAACTATTTAAAGTGTTAATTGCTGTTACATAATATAAAATAAGAGAAATGTTTATAATCAAGGTGAATCTTTAAAAATTAGACTATTTTGATAATGACTTCTCTCTGATTTTACCACAGTATAAATATGTTAGCATAACACTCTAGTTTAGGCTAGAAAGCTTATTTAATCTGAATTTTCTAAATTTTCTATACTTGTCTTAAGCTAATATTACTTTCATAAATGTTTAAAATTACAAACTTGTAAGTATATGTGTTCAATTAGATTGAATTATAATAGCCGATGTCTTCATAAAAAGGGTTGATATTTGTAACTTCAGTCACGTCACAAATTCCATGAGTCTACAGAACCACTTGACTATAATTGTCGATGTAAATTCTAACATAGTGTTTTCTGCTATGTCTAATATCATTAGTGATGGTTATTTTTGAAGGATGACTTAAATTTAATTTCTAAGATCTCCCATGGACTTTGAAACTTTGAGAGTCAGCAATGAATAATTTTTATTTCAAATTCCTAAGGGAGAGAGGAAAATATGTGCAAAGTTATAATTTGTATTAGTTTCATATTGTTGCTGTAACAAATTACCACAAACTTAGTGGCTTGAGAAAACAAATTTATCCTCTTACAGTTCTGGAATCCCGAAGTCTACAGTCAAGGTGTTGGCAAGTCTTCATTCGCTCTGAAGTCTTTAGGGGAGAATATGTTTTGTTGCCTTTTCCAGCTCCCAGAGGCCACCTGCATTTTCTGGCTTCTTCCTTCCGTCTTCAAAGCTAGCATTTTTTCTTCTCTCTGACCTCCTACCTCCCTGTGATTACATCAGATCCACCCAAATGATACAGGATCATCTGAAGATCCTCAGCTTCATTACATTTGTAAAATCCCTATTGCCAAGTAAAGTAACAGAGTCACAGGCTCTGGGATTATGGTGTGGACATCTCTGAGGGATCATCAATCAACCCATCACACATGAAATCATTTCAACTTTAATTCTTGCCTGTACATAAGCTCATTTGCTCTTTTACAACGTTTGAATCCAAATGGTAAAATCAATGTGACATATACATTGTTTTATGTTAATAAGACTAATGATGTAAAAGATTGTATACTATGCTTATTTATGTATGTTTTAACATATAAACACAGTGATTCCATAAGCAAAAATCTTAAATCAGACAGAAAGGAGAGGTCCGATAAAGGAAGTACTCTTTACAAGGAAGTATTCTTGTCTGATGTAGAGTCAGTTCTTACGAGTTTCAGTTTTTAATTTTTATTCCCTCTTACCATGCTTCTAGGTTATTTTAAATGAGCAGTAAGAATTCTTCGTTGACCTCCTGATGATTATTACGTTAACTTCTGTTCATTTGTTGCTCTGTTTAATGAGGCAGCCAAGACTTTCCTTTGTTCTCATGACCAGCCTATCCTGATGACTTTTTTTGATATTGCTTTCCCCAAAATGAGACCACAAATTTAGAATCATAAAATTCTAAGGATATTTTTTTTTTAATTAATTAATTAATTTATTTTTATGGCTGTGTTGGGTCTTCGTTTCTGTGCAAGGGCTCTCTCTAGTTGCGGCAAGTGGGGCCACTCCTCATCGCGATGCGCGGGTCTCTCACTATCGCGGCCTCTCTTGTTGCGGAGCACAGGCTCCAGACGCGCAGGCTCAGCAATTGTGGCTCACGGGCCCAGCCGCTCCGCGGCATGTGGGATCTTCCTGGACCAGGGCTTGAACCCGTGTCCCCTGCATTGGCAGGCAGACTCTCAACCACTGCGCCACCAGGGAAGCCCAGGATATTTTTTAAACGTAAAATATCTTTGGGTTTTCCTGGATAGCCAGTGAGTAAACACAAAGCTTTTCTCTCTCACCTTATAAAAAGAAAATAAAAATACTTAGATTTGTCTGGCATTCTCCAGATTTTAAGTAAGTCAAAACCAAAAGTGAATTAAAGTAAGAGTTTGAGTTTGTTATCCTTCTCATGGAATTTCATGGCACCCCCTTCTATTAAGGTGCTATGCTGAAAAGGTTATTAGCTGCAATGATAATACATTCATGGCAATTAATTTGTTTCTATTTGGTCTACAATTGATACCTTTACCTGAAAGAATGACATCTTCCCAGTTAGCATTCCGCAACCAACTTTTGGGAACAACAATACTAGTTAAAAATTTTTCCAAGTGTCACACTGTAAAATTTTGCCGATGGTAAATTATTATTTCATAAGAAATAATTAACGAAGCTCTTTTTATATACTTCTTTTTGAGACATCAAAGAAAATGTCCTTGTGCTTGCTGAACTCGCTACACTATTTTTGGTTAAACTTTAGGTGTATTTGGTTAAAATGGCACTTTGGTGCCTGAGAGAGGTCTACTTACAATATTTACCAAAATGTCGGCCCCCTGTGGCTTTGTGTGTTTCTACCAAGATAATATCACCACCCAACATGGGCTGTGGAGAGGGAAAGCAGTCTACCATCTTGATAGGTTTGGTTGTACCCATGTACGACATGTACCCATGTTGGGGTTCTACCAAAGGACCTGCCTTGCAAAAGCAGATGTCCCAGAGGAGGGAGAGATGATGTTCCATCAGTTTGTGCATGGACTTCTCCCTCAGTTTGGGATTCCTGTTCAGAACACTGCTTTAGAAACTGTCCTTAGCAACGGCAATCATACCAATGAAATTGTCTAGAAGATGTCTGCTGGTCAAGCTCAATGGTGAGAGTCTTACTCACTTGCTCACTTGCAATGACATTGGGCAATCGCATCACTTTAGGTTATTTATTGACCAAACAAGGTAGCTTTTGTACACTGGCTAACACCTCCTGTGGCATTTGGAGTAATGTTTCAGGATAAGTCAAGAGGTTCCTATATCAAATTCAAGAACCAGGAATTCCTTGTCCAAGGTGGGACGAACTGACCAATGGAATCGCTCCTCATGACTTGTCTACATAAGGGCCTGATTAAGGGGCACTTTAGTGTTAGTTATACTGTTGTGTTAATTGTAGCTGTTGTCAAGTATATTGTTAACAAGGTCTTAAATGCTGTTGCACTGCTACCCTCTTGTTGGTTCATACATCAGGTGATTCTGTTTCCAAGGAGACATAAATAAGCACAATGGGATCTGTGGAAAGGACACTGCAACAAGATGGTGGTGTGGCCCTGAACACCTGACAATTTACTTATGCTTTATGCTCTCGTCCATCATCTTGAGAAGAAGGAGAACCGATTTGCGGGAAACTTCCACTTACGGCACCATTTGCCCGAGGCGATAACAAACTGAATATTTTGTGTCATTACAATTGGTTCTAAACAGTTAAAGTGGATGAATTTTAAATGGCCTTGGGTCTCAGATTCTCAGTGGACATCACTGAAGGTGTTCCTGACCAATAACAACAGGACTTGCTTTAACCAACTGTGTTCAGAGCTGTGGCCTAAGTCTTTCCTATCCAGAGGACCAGTCTTCAGTGCTAAATTAGACCAACCGCCAGGAACTTCCCCCTGCCAGAACTTACAAAGCCCTGAGTTTGTCCTCCACACAGGACTACTCAGTGAGTTTCTCCACTGGTGCGTGCTCCCTTGACTGGCAAGTTTATATACCTAGTTTTGTAACTTTCTTTATACCTCTGTTATTCCTGCTTTGTTTTTGACCCAATAATAGCACATACAGTTTGTGAATCAAAAAGATCAATCTGGATGCAGATTCTGCTTCCTTATGAAAATATATATATATTTTTTTAAAAGGAGGTTAACCTCTGGACAACTAAGGTTAAAATTCTCCAGAACTGGGCTTCCCTGGTGGCGCAGTGGTTGAGAATCTGCCTGCCAATGCAGGGGACACGGGTTCGAGCCCTGGTCTGGGAAGATCCCACATGCCGCGGAGCAACTAGGCCCGTGAGCCACAACTACTGAGCCTGCGCGTCTGGAGCCTGTGCTCTGCAACAAGAGAGGCCGCGATAGTGAGAGGCCCGCGCATGGTGATGAAGAGTGGCCCCCGCTTGCTGCAACTAGCGAAAGCCCTCGCACAGAAACGAAGACCCAGCATAGCAATCAATCAATCAATCAATCATTAAATCCTTAAAAAAAAAAATTCTCCAGAACTCACATACTTGGGTAACTGAGGTTGAATTGGGAAAGTTTCATTTTCATTTATGCACACTTAACTCAAGCTTTTTGCTTAGCTTTGTCATTAGAGGTCAGGTCCCATTAACTGTATTATGAAGTAATAACAGTGCTATGCAGTGGCTCAAACATCACTTATTTTTTATGTCATATTTATGTTTTTTGCCATATTTATTTCAGATTTTTTCTTTAAATTGACTCATTTGTCCTTATAAATAGATAGCAGTATCACAGCGTAAATGTAAGTGAAATATAAAAATAAAAACCAAAGCATTTTTTGAATAAAGATTTGCCTTTTTTCCACCAGTGGCATGCTTATCACAATTTGTGGAAAATTGTTGTGATCTAATAGGCAAGGCCTTGGGAGTGCTTTAAACCATGACAACCCATTACAACACCACAAGATCAGCAGTCAATAAAAACCAAGCATCCAGCTGTCCAGCCTGCTTCCTCCATTGCCCTAAAGCCTCTTTCTCCACTAGCACTTGCCTTTTATACCTTCACAAATTCAAACCCTCTGCCTTGTCCCTCTCACCCTGCTCGGTATCCCCCTTGGTCTTGACTTTAGAATTTGGTTTCTCAGTTTTGATCTTCCATACTCAGTATATTCACTGTAACAGGAGTCTGTGATTGCAAGCAACAGAAATCCAATTCTGGCTACTTAAACCACAACAAAAAAGAGATTTAGTGGAAGGATTGGGGAAGCTTGCAAAATTGAATGAGAAGCTGAAAAACCAAATTCTGTATGGGGAGAGAACAGGGTACTTCTGAGGATCAAGGGCACAGAAATTAGTAGGCAACCTCTTTAGGAGATGCTGATTCTCCTCACCTTTTGACTCTTCCTTCGGTTGTTTGGGGTCAACATCAAGGCAGATTCATCTTTGGCTTCTGGAACAGCATGCCCAGCCCTTTTGGTGGGAATATTGCAGAATTCCAGCCTCAGCATTCAAGGGTTTGAGTCCCTTTGGGCAACTCTCTTTACTTACTTCCTTTAGTCTCAGTTTCCTCATATGTTAAATGGGAAACCTCATGGGATTTGGGGCAAATAGCTATGAAATGCAAAACTACTGTAGTGGAGCGAATACAAGCAAAGCCATTAGAGCTACATAAATCTGGATTCAAATCCTGATTAAAATGTACACTGGCTATGTGTCTTTGTGAAACTTATTATATTTCCATTTCCTCATCCGTGAAGTGGGGATAATAATAATATTTACCTTATTGTAATTAACCTTGTATCTAGCACATAATAAATGCACAGTAATGTAAACCATACAAGGAAAAGAGGTAATAGATGTGATAATAACTTTGTGAGGTTATTGTTATCAATCATTCCTTCTTGAGGGTAAATAGTGAAGCCATACCTCCTCCCACATATAATTAATAGGACAGTTATGAGAAATTTCTGTCTTACAGTAAGCTTTTCACATAGGAGAAAGGAAGCCCTTGGAATGAAGGGTAGTATTAGATCTGGCCTCTGTAATCAACAAGGCTTTGCCTGCTCTAGTCTCATGTCTCTTCTGGAGCCTGAGGTGTTCTTGACACATCTTTTATAAAAGTCAGCCTTGCTTTCTTCCTGTTGCAAATTGCATGCACATTTCTGCTCCCTGCGACCAGCCTCCATTTCTCAACCAGCCTTCTCCAGCCTCCCCCTCCCCCTCTCCTAATGAGAACGAGTTGACTTATAATTAAGGTCATATTTTATCTGCCGGGAAAGGCAGTGGCTGGCGTGGCTAGGGCTCTACAGCTCCACTCAGCGTTCCTCTGGCAGATTACCGGTGTGTTGATGACCATCGGTTGTTGTTTCAGGCGGAGATACAGAAGAATGGTTTTGATGGCTTGAAATTACCAACCGGATTTATAGCTTGTACATAGTCCTTGTGGCGAGATTTTCCTTCTCTGCTCTAATCCCCTCTTCCCGTTCAGACCTCATTTAGGGATCCCTTGCCAGGAGCATGATTCTCAGAATGGAAAAAGAAGAATCTTTATAGCATTCCAAGTTGATTCTGCTGAGAAGTCCATAAGGGCTCTTCGCACCAAACCTCCCCTTCTGGGATGGGAACAGTTCCACTGGTCCACTGCAGACTGCCTGCCCAGGGCCTCCTAAGACTGTGATCACTCACCACTCACTCTTTCTCTTCTTGGTTCACAGCAAGAGAATTTCTGACACTTTCCTATTATTTTTAACTTATCTCTTAACATAATGCTCTGTGCAAAAAGACAGGTGGTTTTCCCAGACACCCTGGCTGTTATGGTGATGGAGGAGATGGTTTGGAAAAATGTGAAAACCTCCAAACCACTAAAGTCAATCTAGCGCTGTTTGAGGGATACTGAGAAGCCTGGCTGGCTTTGCCTGTTTGCAAGTTGCACTTGCTTCTCTGGCTCAGACAACTCTGCAATGAGAACTAAGTAGAAGTCGCCAGAGAGATTCCCCTCTGGGAAAGGAAGTTTCCCATTAGAAGCAAAAGAAAGAACAATCCACGTCCAAACAGCTTTCTGGTCCGTTGGCTCCGAGACTGGCGGATGGGCCAGTGTTCACAAGCAAACTGGACCAACTTGGAGAGGAGGGACCCTGAGTTGGCTTTGTCTGAGTCACACAGCCGCTGTGCAGTTGGCAGAATGACTCACCCCTAAACGTCTGCCCTAAGAGTCGAGCATGGGAGACATTCGGTCTCTGCCTACTTGTTATCAACGGGAACATAAGAATCCCCCACCTCCTGCCCTCCCCCCAACCCCAATGTCAAACCAAAATGTTTTAGATTAACATCAGGGTTTTAAATGCGAACGGCATGTCAGCAAGCCCCCTAGACAACATTATTTAGTCTCCCGATGTCGGACGTTTGTAGTGACTGTACATTGTACCAGCACCTTCTTCAGAGTGACATTGACATCACTCTGCTCGAATGAGTTAATTTTCCCATCATGGACTGATTCATTGGGCAGAAACCACAAGTTCACGTGCCGATGCATGGACTGAACTCCGTGACCCTCTACTGCAAAACCGAAAGTGTATCATTGGGTTTTCATGCACACAAGCACTGGGAAGCAGTTCGCTTTCATTTAGTTAGATTTTTATTTTTCCTTTTTGTGGCAACATGACCTTTCATGACACCAGCTGAAAGCTGGCTCTTTTTGTAGCATTCTCACGTTGGAATTTGCCAATTACAGCCAATATTTATTGAGCTCATTAACGTGTTGGATTGTGCTGGGCTTCCATATGCTATTTTATGTCGTTAGAGCGACTTACCAGAATAGGTGGCATGGTCGTCGTTGAACCAAAGAAGAAATGGACGTTCAGAGAGATTAGGGAACAGTCCAAGTCACAGATGAGCTCAAAAAATATCGGGTATAAAAGACGAATTCTAACAAATCATTTGATCCATATAAGCGAATGAAATGTTATTTCTACACTTCTATTTCTGCTCTTCTTCCCTGGACCAAGATCCCTCCTCATCTCCTTTCTGGAAAAAAATCGCTCAGCAGGTTGCTCAGGGGAAAGTGCCCCAAGGCTTGAGATATTTGGACAGAACAGAGGCCACACTGATTCTTCAGGGTGGATTCTGTCAGCTGCGACTCAGGCTTCAACCCAGCAGGCTTGCCACTAGCCCTTTATCTTCTGACTTTAGTTCAAAAGGCAGAGATGGTTAATTTAAAAAAAAAAAAAAAGAAAAAGAAAAAAAAGAAAGAGATGGTTACACATACCCAACACCAGGGAAGGCAAATGTGAACCCACCCACCAGGCCCTCCCCTGATTATTTAGGCCCAGCCCAAACCCAATGCTGCTCTTTGAAGCCTGCAAACTTTTTCTCATTACTCATCTCTTCTGATTTCCAGCCAACTTTCCACCATGGAAGTGCCTAAGGCCCAGAAGAAAAGTGCCTTCTTATCCTCGGGGAGGAAGTATCCTGGAGAGCTGTGAAAGCGCCTCTTAGGAGATCCCCCTGCTGGCTTTTCAGATCCACCAGCTTGAATCCTTAGGGAAACATCCAAAAATTCTAGGCTCTCCTCCAAATGGAAACTGAATCCCGAATCTTTGCAACTGTGTCCGTAAGCATTTCAGACCACTCACTGTGAACTGCTGTACCGTGGTGTGAAGTTTTGGTCTGATGGCCCATCATAATACTTTGGTAAAATATGAAATTTCATGCTTTCAGATTACAGTTTCCACATAGCTTCTACTCCCAGATGCCCCTGTCTTTTGACAAGTGTTTGTAAAAATTGTTCTGCAGAATCAGCAACATTAGATCACTGGTTCAACCGCCTGAATCAATTAAGTACCTCTGTGTCCAAATCCCAACTCAAAAATGGCCTTAAAAACAAAGAGGGATTATTGGCTCAGGAAGCTGAAAGGTCCAGAGGTAGTTGGCATCAGGTGAAGCTTGATCCAGGTGCTCACAGAGTATCATCAAGGCTCAGTTTAGCTTGTCTTTCAAGATGTCAGCTTCATCTTTAAGTCCCACATGCTAGCTTCCAGCAGTTGAAGGCTCCTCCCCAGCTACAAGTTCTGATGCGGAGGGGAGTTTCATACCAAACTATCCAGGAGAAAAAGGAGAGATTCTAGTAGTTCCCATGGAAGAGAGGACCTTATATCTTGGAAGTTCATAGCCAATGTCTCCTCTCACCTCCTTTGACTGTGTTGCTGACCATCATCAAACCAATTCTCATGGTCAAAGGGAGGATATATATTCATTGGCTTAGGACAGTGAGGGACCTCTAGGAAGTTCCTGTATGATCTCCCCCTCCAGTCATCCCCTGAATCCCTCTTCTCATCCTCAGGGCTCCAGCCATACTGACCTTCTCAGTTCCTTGAATTTGCCAGTCTCCTGCCTGCCATCCAGCCTTCCCAAGGGCTGTTTCCTCAGTCTTCTCTCTCCACTTCATTAGCTCTTGCTCAAGTCTCACCCCCAAGGCCACATCCCCAAGGCCTCATAACCAAGGCAGCCTCCCTAGGCACTTGAGTTCTCAGCCCTCCCTTCCCTTTTACTGCACCAGGTAAGTCTGTGTCTCCCATAAGTGAATCCATTCATTCGTTCCTTCTAGTGAACATTAAGTGAGTGCCTCCTGGTTGTCAGGCCCCATCCTGGGTGCTAGGAATGGAGCCATGGAAAGGAAAGTCTTCATGGAGCTCAGTGGGCATATCCTGTATTACACTGCTCCAACGGCAAAGCATGGCTGACTAGTACACCTTACATCGCAGACGCCAAACCGTGATTGATGGAAGATCACATTTGATATTCAACCCTCTGATAGGGATTCTGGGCACTGTTACCAGCCCTAGAAGCTGGCTTGTATTAAAAATGCATGATTCTGAGGTCAGGCCTTTTGTGTAATAGGAAAATTAAACTCCTGAATTCATTCCTGTGGGTCTAGCCTGTGCCACCACACCAGCTGAAGCCTCCCCAGCTCTCGCCTGTGAGTTTGAAATGGTCTTTGAGATCCAGGAGAGCAAAAATTTAGTCGCATTTATCTCGGAATTCCCAGCACTCTGCATGGAGTCTGCATGTAGGTGCCCCATAAACACAAGTTCAATGAATAGTGGTTTCCTTGCCTCCATCTCCTTCTGCATCTGGTCCAGTCTCCACCTGGACTTGGAGTGATTTTCCTACCCAATGAGGCCACCCGGCCAAGGAGATGTTAGTGCCCATTTTACAGCAAAGGAAGCTCAGACTCCAGGAAGTGAGGTTAAGGTCACGGATGTAAGGTCACGTCGTGAAAGAGCCAGGACACGACTGGGTCTGTCTGGGGTCACAGTCAACCTCTTTTTACAACACACACTGGCCTATAGCAGAGGTCCTTAATCCGGGCGGGGTCTCCTCCGTGGAGTGTCAGGAAGCCAGTGAACATTTGGGATTCTGTGCAAAATGTGGGGATGTGTGCACACGTCTGCAGAAGGGAGATCACAGCTTTCATCAGATTTTCAAAGCTATCCGGAACCCAAAACCATTAAGAGTAACTAGCCTGGGGATATTTTCTTTCTTTCTTTTTCTTTTGACTGACACAGATGCTGACACACCACTGCCCCGCACCAAATCATCTTAATAGTGGGTTTCACGCGGAGCTGGGGCCCCTCTCTTCCTGGGGCACCACCCGGCCGACCACCATGGGCATCTCTGCCAGTCCAAACAGCATCTGCTGCCTCCGTCCCATTCCTGAAGAATCTGAATATTAGAAGGAATGGAGGATACAACGAGGTAAATTTCCAGACAAGATAAATACAGACAGTAATATAATCCTTACTTGAAGAATAAGGCTACTGTTGGAATCTCCATGCTACAAAAATGTACCGAATTACAGGGGCACACCCAGTTGGAATTCTGGTTTTCACAGTCTCTTTGCTTGTCAAACTTAATATCAAGGAAAATAAGCTAATTTGATTTGGCAAAGGCTCATGCAATATGGAATTGATATCTGTGGCAGCGACCTTTGATGTTTTGTATAAACAGTGTTTTCCCTGCTGGGGAAGCAAGAGTCGAATAATAAACAGCGCCTTCCCTTCCCCACTCACAGCCTTCCCCCCATCAACAGTACCAAAGGAAAAAAAAAAAAAAAAAGAAAGAAAGATAAAAAAGTAAGAAAGTAAGTCTTTTCTGTGGCTCACAGAATTTATGGAGGCATTGAATAGCCATTATCGAGTAGCCAAACTTGTTGGCCAATTTCTCAACCTGACATTTGGGGCCAGGTAGGTCTTCCTTGTGAAGGTAAGGGTGCTATCCTCTACTTTGTCGAATGCTCAGTGGCACACCTGGCTCCTACCCAGTGGATGCCAGTAGCACCACCCCTTCCTCCAGTTTCTTGTTTATAAATTTATTTATTTATTTTTGGCTGCGTTGGTTCTTTGCTGTGGTGCGCAGGCTTCTCACTGCGGTGGCTACTCTTGTTGCGGAGCACGGGCACTAGGTGTATGGGCTTTGGTAGTTGTAGCACGCGGGCTCAGTAGTTGTGATGCACGGGCTTAGTTGCTCCACAGCATGTGGGATCTTCCCAGACCAGGGCTCGAACCCGTGTCCCCTGCATTGGCAGGCGGATTCTTAACCACTGCGCCACAAGGGAAGCCCCCCTCCTCCAGTTTTGACAACCAGAAATGTCTCCAGACATTGCCAAATGTCCCTGGGAAGCAGGATGGCCCCCAGTTTAGAACCACTGGCATACAGGTAGGAAAGAAGATTATTAAAGAAAACTTTTTTCTTTTCTCTCAGTTTCAGGCACTAGTTGCCTTAATCAGGGCCTTCTGCCTCAAGGCCCTGAGTCATCACCCAACAGTTCCTTAAGAGTCCCCGGGGAAGAACCATTGGTGTGTCACCTCTTCACCTCCCCTATACTCCCAGGGGCTTCAGGCCTGTCTGCCACACTTCTGCCTGGAAATGGGCAGCTCTCACTATCTCTGCTTAAAACACAGGGTGCATCTGATCTTGTGGGGGCTCTCTGCCTCAACAGATTTCCAAAGTTCAAGAATTGCATGGTTGCTGGGCACACACCTGATGCTCCCTTCTCTGTGTCCCGTGGCATTTGGTAAAGTATTGTGGTAAAGGTTGCTTACCTGGAGTTGGGTAGGTTCAAGTCCATGATGTTCTGGAGCTGGCTAGCCCCAGCTCACGAGAGCTGATTGTTAAATGTTCAGGAAATCTGTGAACCATGTGCAATCATGTTTGTAGCTTGACATGACCCATGATGAGAGAATTTACACCACAGAAATTGGCAAACAAACACCACACATCAGAGCTCTCCTGTCCCCTCACCTACACCCCCAACCGGTTAAATGTTTACTAGTACACCACTAGTTCGAGTTCAGGCTTGAAAGTGGGATAGCAGACACGGCTTGCTGCTGACCCAATATCCCTTCTCTCCATTCTTTCCTACTCAAGGAATTCTAGTTTTGTTTAGCCTGGCAGTGAGTCCATTTATATAACTGCATTTCCTGCCTCTCTTGCAGTTAAGAGTACTCAAATGACAAGACTCTGACCAATGGCATGTGGATGCAGTTTAATGGTAGGTCTTCCCAGAAATGCTTTAAAAGGAGCAGACCAACTGGCCTGTGACTTTTATTCTCTGTCCTTTCCTTACTCCCTGTTTAGATTGTAGATGCTAGACCAGATGTGGAGCCAACATCTCTCAGCCACAAGGTGACAAACCAGAGGATGAAGGTCACACACTAAGAATAGCTGAGCAGAAAGACAAGAGGTGTCTGGTCTCTGATGGCATCAAGGTGTCAGTGCACCAGCCCTGGACCCCCTGCCACAGGCTGCTTATCGGTGGGCTTCAGTAATATACCACTGAATGCAGTCCTCAACTAGGACCTCAGAAAAGTCAACAGAGCTCCCTTATCTATAAAACAGAAATAGGAAGAACTGAATTCATGGGATTTCTCTGAGGGTTGAATGAGATAATGCATGTGAAGAGCCCAGCGCAGTCCTGGCACGTGGGAATCACCTAGGGGTGCAGGCTGTTGTTACTACGAGTCTTCGGCTACACTTAGCACCCTGGCAGGTATTATGTGCTTGGGTGTTTGCCTCTCCACCTAGCCTTTGTCTCTTTAAGCACAGGGCCGTGTCTCATTCACTCTCCATTCTCAGTTTCCACCCCTGGTCCTATAGGCACAAATTGAATTCAGTTGTTGCTAGAGGACAGGCTAGAGATTTGAGTTATACTCAAACAAAGGATAATTAATTTATGTTTTATTGTCTGAGTATAACCCATATATCTAGGCCACCCTTTAGCACCAACTGAATTCAAGCAGTGCTTATTGAACACAGGTTGTATTATGAACACAATGAACCACACAAAAGTCTAATAAAACATTGATATCTCCACCCTACTCTAAGGAACTTGTATTCAGGTTGGAAACATAAGAAGGGTCCCTACATAGCTGTGGTGCACAGAAGCACGTGGGTTCTCAGACAAGGATGAAGCGAAGTGCTGCAGGTGGCTGATGGAAGTGATGCAGGATAAAGAGAAGGCCCCATGGAGGAGGAGGCATTGGCACAGGCTCTGGGGGATGGTGGGTTGGCGCTTCCATTAAGAAGGCATCATGGGTATCACAGATCATCACAGATAAAGGCAGGGTGGTGGGAAAGCCTGGTTCCTGCACCCGGGAATGGGGCCAAGTGGCAGGTTGGAAAACCGGGTTGCAGGCACCTCATGGAAGAAAGCTTGCCAGGCTGAGGCATTTACATCTCTGCTCACTCTCTGGGCAGTGGGGAGCTGCTGAGGCTTTGAAAGCTGGGAGGGACGTCAGAATTGGGATTTAGGTGGATTAATCCAGCAGCCATGTGACGATTGTTTGGAATGGGAGACAGGGAGGTACGAAACTAATGAGTAGGCTGTTAAATAGATGAAAGAGGCATACACTCTACCAGCCCTGTGAGCTGTTCCTTCACAGTACATGAAACCGTTGTAAACATATATTTCTTTGGGCAATCCTTTGATTAATGTCCATCTTCCCTTCTAGACCGGAAATCCATGATAGCAGGGCCTGGGTCTGTGAATCTCAGCACCTAGATAGCAGGTGCTCCATGAATAGCTGTTGAACGATGAAGTCAGAGGGGACTGAGGGTCAGACTTGTGTCTTCCAGAGCACTGAGAGTGGTCTGTGAACCTTGGGACACCTAGCCAAACACCAAGAAACGTAACGTGTACCCTGTTCCGGAGGAATGGTGGAGAACTTCTGGTTGGAGCCAGGCACCCAAGCAAAAGTGCCAACTTCACTGCAACTTGCTGTGAGACCCTGGGAAGTCCCTTAACCCTCTCCAGGCCCCTCGATAAAATGCAGAAGTTGAGGCCATGACTTTGAAAGTCTCCTAAAGTCCTGCACATCTCAGTGCAAAGGAAGGAGAGAATTGATTGAATGCATGCTACACGCCAAGGCACTGAGCCATGGTCGTTCCCTGCTTTCTCTCATTCAATCTTCAGAAGATCTCCGAGATTGATAAACATATTCCAGTGACTCAGAAGGCAGCCAGGTTATCCTACCTCTTTTTTTTTTATATTATGTGTTTTTTGTTGTTGTTTTTGTTTTTTTAAATTTTATTTATTTATTTATTTTTGGCTGCCTTGGGTCTTCATTGCTGCGCATGGGCTTTCTCTAGTTGTGGCGAGCGGGGGCTACTCTTCGTTGTGGTGCGTGGGCTTCTCATTGCGGTGGTTTCTCTTGTTGCAGAGCATGGGCTCTAGGCGCGCGGGCTTCAGTAGTTATAGCACGCGGGCTTCAGTAGTTGTGGCTTGCAGGCTCTAGAGTGCAGGCTCAGTAGTTGTGCACAGGGTCTTAGTTGCTCCGCGGCATGTGGGATCTTCCCAGACCAGGGCTCGAACCCGTGTCCCCTGCATTGGCAGGCAGATTCTCAACCACTGCACCACCAGGGAAGCCCGGCAGACTGATTCTTAAGCACTGTGCCACCAGGGAAGCCCTACCCTACCTCTTATGTTCTGAGTCATTCAGGCCTAGGGAACAATCTAGGCTCCACATTTTCATGTCTGAGTATCCTTGGGCAAATTAGTTAGCTTTTTTGTGCCTCAATTTCCTCATTTGTAAAATGGGGCCCCCAAAGTATTATTATGTCACAAGGGAATGGGAAGAGCTTAATGAAATAATGCATTTAATTCCCATATGGTTCCTCTGCTTGGTCCTTGGAGATCAATGATATTAGCCCTTAATATAATGATAGACCCAGTGGAAATCCAAAGGTATTTCTAAGACTTGCATGAGTTGGTAGGGGGCTAAGCATCTCATGATCACTTCCCCGTAACTAGGTGCTATGATTTCCCAACTATAATTTTTAAAATCACCTCACTTTTAAAAACATAACTAAATTTATTTCCAAAACCTGTGGACGGCTACTCAATGGGAATGCAGTGCCACTTGGGATATGAAGAAGGTAACTAGAAAAATAAATACCATAAAGACAAAACGAAAGCCTGGCATTCTAGCTGGCTCCAGCTGCCCACGGGAAACTGTGAGCCTGTGTCCCCTTCTTGCTAAAGAGCAAGGTCTGCAGGGTTAGGGAGGTTTTAGAGGGTAGTAGCACCAGATTGTGATAGAATTGAGAAGAGAATACGTCTTCATTTGGTGGTCCAGGGTTATTGAATCAATCCCACCTAAAATCACCCAGCATCACCCCATCCCTGCAGTTCGGGCAATACTAAACCATGCTCTCCTGCTTGTGGCATCTTCTCAGATGGAAGGCCATTTCCCCAGGTGATATATAAGGACGCTTGCAGTCAGGCAAAGATACTGAGGGCACGCATCTTTACTCTTCCTCTCTCCTTCTCTTTTACTTGATCTGGCACATTACTGTGGCTGCAAGCAAAGCAGCCTATTCCTTTAATCTGCTGCATCGTGGAGGAATTTTCTTTTTTAATCCTATCGTTTTCTTTTCATCTCTATTACCCGTGTTAACTGCTTAATTTGTCGGGTTCCTGCGAGCCACCTATTGATAATGGATAGATTGTTCCTTCCTTCCCAATTTCCTCTATTAGTCAGCCCAGGAAGTTTATTTGTGCTTTGCATGTAACCCGATAGGGTGGAGAGTGCCCGCCTTGTCTGTAGGCCTGTGTAAGTTAATACTGTCCAGCCCTCCAACCAGGAAGCTATCAGGTTGCACGCTGGCAGGCTCCTCTTCATTGAAACGACCTGTAGCGGAGACATAAGGACCTCCCTTGCTCTAATTGCTTTGAGTTGGCCATCTGGGGAGATCACTGATGCCAGGCCTGGCTCCTCCCCCCATGCCTCCAACCCCATGCCTCTAACCTGGGGCTTTTACAAGACGGGGGTGGGGATGTCTTGCTAAGAACATCCTGTTCAAAAGAACTCAGTTTCCCAGCCTTGTCCAGTTCCTCCTGGGATTTATTTTTTTTTCAGTTAATTTTTTTTTTCTCCCCCTTTGAGTTTATTCAGGCAAGAAGCATTAACTACAAAGAAGTCTCTTTAGGTGGGATTTTGACTGGGGGCTAGATTAATACCCAAAGATGCAAGTGAGTTTTTTTTACAGACTATTTTTATTTGTCTAGCTGTTTAAAACAACTGTGTAGTGAAAATCTGGAGATTGGATGGAGCCAAAAATTCAGAAAATTTTTGCAAATTTTTGAAGTTTTGACTTCTTTTGAGAAATTGGAAAAGACTTAGTTCACATTCCTGTAGGAAAAATGAAATAGCTGAGAAGGGGAGCTTCATGTCACCAGTATCCACTCTCCTGTTGACCACAGCCTGCAAAATGGGCAGTATAGGGCAATGATCTTGTACCTGACACAAGTCACGTGTGCATATGACCTTCTGGACCCCAGTAAGTGACTGAGTTTTAGACCCCTAGTCTATGCAGCCCAAACTGAAGGGGCACCACTCTTCCAGGGAATTTTGGATTTGGTCAGACAATTGTCAGATTTCTACTGGAGTTCATTTCATTCTCTATGGACATAATCGTAGCCCCTCAATCCCTTGCCTGAGAGAGAGGAAATTCCTGGCCCTCTCATTCATTCACTTTATAGACTTCACGAGGAACTGCTCTCCATCAGGGCCTCTGCTAAAGTATGGGAATCTGAAGATGAGTTACTTTCATCTGCCTCCCCCAGTGGAACGAGTGCCGTGAGGACAGGATGGGAGCTTGTCTGAAAGGAACCACTGCAAACCTTAGCATCTAGCACATGCCTGGCTCTTCAAAGAATGAAGAGAGGGAGGAAAGAGTAAATGAATGAAGGGCATGATCTCTGCCCTCAAGGAGCTCACCATCTGCAAACACATCACTCTAACGCCCCGCGTGCAATAAGGACTATGAAAAGGGAAGAATAGGGGACTCTAGACATTAAGGGAAGGGGCGCCAGCTGGTGGGGGAAAGGTCAGAAGAGTCTTTGAGGAGGAAGCGTGATGTATGAGCAGGTACTTAAAGGGTGACTATAGTTCAGCCAAAAACAAGGGGTCCAGTATTGAGAGGTGGAGGGAACCATATGTACAGATGGGAGAGCAAGACCTTCATGCAGCTACAATGTGGGTGTGGCTCCCTCACCTGACGGTGGGCTCCAGCGTGTTCATCCTGTATCCTCAGAATCTAGAGTAGTGATTGGCACAGATGAGACACTGAATTTTGTTTGTTGAATGAATTCATGAAGGAATGACGCTTTATCTATGCCTGAGACATGGCGTTGAATCAAGCTTGAATGCATTTGCACACTGAGGCTGAGGATGGGGAAGAGGGATGCTTCTGAGGGTGGTTTGGAATCAGCAGTGATAGTGAAGATGGGACGGCTGGATGAGCATGTGTGGACAGGCTCCAAAATTATCCAGTCTTGAGGATCACAAAGACTCTTCATGAGAATCCCAAAGTGCCCCAAACCCAGAACCTGGGATCTTCCAGATCAATCTCAGAAATACCCCACCTCCTCAGACATTTTGTAGTTGGGCAATTGGTTCTGGGCCATTTGTAGTCAAAAGATGATCTCAGACTTTCCCTGATTTGAACACATCAGACCATCTTCAGATGTTGGAGGCAAAAGAGGTCGGTTGGTAGCTACCATGTTGTTTTGTCCAACTTAGGGGTAATGTTTTAATGATTCTGCTCAGTGCTTGAGGTTGGGGTAGGAAGAGGAGGGGCAGGAAATACTCTTTCCTTTCCTGAAATCCCTGAATATACCTCCCATTTAAGCAGTGAGTCCTAAGGGGCGGTGTTCATCCATTATCACATTTACCCCGTCTCTGTGAGGTGAGTGTCATGCACAGCAACCTCTCTTTACGCTGAGAGCTGAGATCTGAGCCTGGAGCCTGCTTCCGCCCCTGGTGATGGTCCTACTGGACTGCACCCTGTAAACCAACCCTGTGACCATCCATAGGACCCCTACTGCTTCTGAGGCCCCAACTGGGGCAGAGAGAAGAGGTTCTTCAAGAGCAGTGACCTTCCCATTGCCCTTCACTGTAAACTCACCACTCCCTGAGAAACTTTGTCTTGGGTCAGTGCCTTAGAAGCAGAGCTGGAGATGGGGCTTCTTGTGCAAGTGATGGATTGAGGAAGCGATCTCTCCTGAAACCTAGGCAGGAGCAAGGGGAGCAGGATGGGGCAGGGAAAGATCAGCAAAGGTGTGATTTCCAGAGAAGTCTAGCTGGGTCCTATGAAAAAGTCTGGAGTGTGAATTGCACTACAGCAGTTATCCTGCTCCAAGGTTGTAAAGTCTCCCTCATCAGTCACGGCAAAGGGCAGAAACAGGACCATGGGGGAGAGGGAGGGTGTGTGTGGGACGAGCCTCTGAGGCAGCTCTGATCGGCACAGGGTGCATCTGGGTGGGACACTGACGGTATCTGCCGCACTCCTGTTTCAATCAATGGGAGCAAATATCTTCAAGGTTACATGTCAGCAAACAGACCCGGCTTTAAAATCCAGCTCCTCCATGCACAGCAGGGGGACCTCAGACAAGTCACTTCAACTCACAGAGCCTTGCTTTCCTCTTCTGTAAAATGGGGATAATATTCGTGTTCATATTCTAGGATCATTGTAAGGATTTAACAAGACAATGCAAATGAAAGGGCTCAGCAAAACGCCTGGTCCTGAGTAGGTCCTAATGTTGACTTCTATTATAGTTGTTGCCGCTGCCACTGCTGTCCTAATAGGCCCAAACTTAGAAAAGGTTCTGCCTAACTGGTGCTCTGATCTTCTGGTGAAGAATTGCTTATTCCTCTGAAACACAAAGGGATGTTTCCTTACAGATAACACGGAGAAATACATAAGTGTATGGACAGTGTATATTTTATTAAGAGGAATCTAGTTACAAATCCAATGGGCACATGGCAGATCGTGACTCATCTTTGGGGTCTGAAGGCTCCTGAGAACTGCTTGGAAAAGAAGAGCTTGAACAGCCTTCTCCGAGGGAGCATGTCAACAGTCAACACCTTATATTTTCCCTGTGAGCATCATGCAAATACATGGCCCTAAATTGCCTGCAAATTACTCTGCTGCCAGTTGCAAGAGTAATTTTAGGATAAGCCTCCCTCCCTAAATTCTTAGTGAGCTTCTGAAGTTAAATGTAAAGGTAATTATTGTTAAATTAAAAATTATTATTAGATTAAAAACAGGCCTAGGAAAGGCCCATTCTAGAAGTGTCGATTCCACCTCATCTTTACTGGTTATTCTTCTAAATGGAGAATCTTCTTTCATTCCTTCAAATCAACCCAGGATCTGAAAATGGGTTAACTTCAGAATTTTCTAAGTAACCTGTGGCGCTGTTTTGGGCAAAGGAGAGTTTATTAAGTCCACTGTCTGGCTTAACTTCTTGGGTCCTTATTTTCCTAGGGATTATTTGCTCACAGAAACCAGCACAGTTTCCTTGGCTAGCCCTCCCTGCCCCCCCTTCCCCCAGTGAAGAGTCTTTACTGGGCTTCAGTACCATCAGGAGAAGCCAGTGGGTTACCTTATTGATGCCCAAAGAAGGAAGACTTCAGGCTACTCTTGCTGCTTTCTATCACATTCTTTGCAATTGCAGAACAAAAAAAGAAGTTCTAGAAAATACTAAAAATAATTTTCAATTAAAAAAATGCAAACTAATATATGGAGGCAGAAAGCAGAGTAGTGATTGCGAGTGGAGGAGGAAGGGAAGGGATGGATTATAAAAGAACATGAGAGGCTTCCCTGGTGGCGCAGTGGTTAAGAATCTGCCTGCCAGTGCAAGGGACACGGGTTAAAGCCTTGGTCTGGGAAGATCCCACATGCCACGGAGCAACTAAGCCCATGCACCACAACTACTGAGCCTGTGCTCTAGAGCCCGCGAGCCACAACTACTGAGCCCGTGCACCTAAAGCCTGTGCTCCGCAACAAGGAAAGCCAGCCCAAAGAGAAGCCTGCACACTGCAACGAAGAGTAGCCCCCGCTCACCACAACTAGAGAAAGCCTGCGTGCAGCAACAAAGACCCAGCGCAGCCAAAATAAATAAAATTAATTAATTAATTAATTAAAAAAAAAAGAACATGAAGAAACTTTGGGGGGTGGTGGATGCATTCATTATCTTGATATTGGCGTTTTCACAGGTGTATACCCATGTCAAAACTTGTCAAATTGTACTCTTTAAATATGTAGTTTATTAGCTATCAGTTATGCCTCAATAAAGTTGTAAAAACAAATGGATTACTTCCTTTGTTTTTTAATAGTATATATTTTAAAATAAAATGGTTTTAGTGTGCCCAGTTTGAAGGAATGAAGTATGAGATAGGTCTTCAGCCAAGAATAAAAGACAGTTAAACATGATGGTTAAAACCTATGCACTTCTGGAAGCAACCAAGATATCCTTGAGCAGGTGAGTGGAGAAATAAACTGTGGCACATCCAGACAACAGAATATTTTTCAGCACTAAAACCAGATGAGCTATCAAACCATGCAAAGGTATGGAGGAAACTTATATGCAAATTACTAAGTGAAAAAAAGCCAATCTGAAAAGGCTACCTACAGTAGGATTCCAATTATGCAACATTCTGGAAAAGGCAAAACTATGGAGGCAGTAAAAAGATCAGGGACTGCCAGGGGTTGATGGGCTGGAGGGAGGGGTGAATAGGAGCACAGAGGAATTTTAGGGCAGTGAAGCTACTCTGTATGACACTATAATGATGGATACATGTCTTTGTACATTTGTCAAAAAACCATAAAATGTACAACACCAAGAGTGAACCCTAAGGTGAACTATGGACTTTGGGTGATAACAACGTGTCAGTGTAGGTTTATTGATTTTAACAAAGGTATCACCCTGATGGGAGATATTGATAACAGAGAGGCATGTGCAGGAGGTGTATAGGACTTCTCTGTACTTTCCTCTCAGTTCTTCTGTGAAACTAAAACTTCTCTAAAAAATAAAGTCTTAAAACAAAACCAGCCAATTAACCAAACAAAAAATCCTTATGTGCCTCAACATAAACCCAGGGGTTCTTATCTGTCTGCACACCCCTGGACACTGGGTATGTGAGCAGTGTTCTGGGAAGCTGGTAATTTTCCAACTTAGCCTGAGTTGAAGGGAAGCATGATGAGGTTCTCCCAAAACCCATTCAACTCTCACTAGGTGGTTGGTTGGAGGGGTTGGGTTAGACGTGGAGTGTTTCAATGCAGATAGGTTCCAGAACCAAAGCCAGAGACTGAGGTATCCTCTAGACTCCCACCTTCTTCCTGCTGCCACTGGTGTCACCATTCCCACGTCCTGGCCCATGTCTCCTGTTCTAGCTTTATGCTACAAACACGTGAGACACACATACACACACACACTCACTGATACACATGCACAACCATGAGCTATTATTAAAAGCAAGATCTTGCTACTATCCATCCATCCATCCATCCATCCATCCATCCATCCATCCATTCATTTATCCAAGAACTCTTTGCTGAGCACCTATTCAAGGTAAAGTTCAAGGAACAGGGTGGGTGATCAAAACAGACACAGTGCCTACCCCAGGGACCTTACATTCTAAAGGGTAAACTAAACAACAACAGGGTAAGTGCTATACAGCAGAGATAAGTGGCTGTAAGAGCAAATAACAGGGAGGTCTAGCTTATTCATAGAGATAGGGAAGGAAGGCTTCCCTGGAGAAATGACGAGTGAGGTGATTTGAAAGAAGTATAGGAGTTAACCAGGTAAAGAAGGTCAGTGGGAATATTTAAGACAGAAGGAATGGTCTGTGCAAAGGCCCTGTGGTCAGAAGAAGCATGGTATGATCAAAGAACTGACCAAGGGCCTTAGTGGCTGGAGCTCAGAGAGCAACGGGGAGAGAAGCCAAGTAGAGGCTAGAAGGCACATGACTTTACATTCCCCCAGAAAACCACCACAAATTCCCCAAAGAAAACAGCACTATTTACAATAGCCAGGACATGGAAGCAACCTAAATGTCCATCGACAGATGAATGGATAAAGAAGATGTGGTACATATATACAATGGAATATTACTCAGCCATAAAAAGGAATGAAATTGAGTCATTTGTAGTGATATGGATGAACTTAGAGTCTGTCATGCAGAGTGAAGTAAGTCAGAAAGAGAAAAACAAATACCATATATTAACACATATATATGGAATCTAGAAAAATGGTACTGATGAACCTAGTGGCAGGGCAGGAATAGAGACGCAGACGTAGAGAACGGACTTGTGGACACAGCAGGGGAAGAGGAGGGTGGGACGAATTGAGAGAGTAGTATTGACATATATACACTGCCATGTGTAAAATAGATAGCCAGTGGGATATGGGGATATATGTATACATATAGCTGATTCACTTTGTTGTACAGCAGAAACTAACACAACATTGTAAAGCAATTATAATCCAATAAAGATGTAAAAAATAAATAAATAAGTAAAGGGAAAACAAGAAAAAAGTAAATTGCATAAAGTAATAAAAGATATTATACATTAAAAAAAGAAAACAAAAAGCACATTGATCAAGCAAAGCTAAGTTTACTAGATCTACTGCAATAAACGAGAACACAACCTTGACAGAGTTTTAGTGATGTCTCAGAAGGTGAAGGTCAGGGGAGGCTATTTATAGAGTTTTAGGGCCTGGGCTTGATGATTTTAAAGCTGGTTTTACCAGGCAGAGAATTAATTGGGATTAAGCAGAGTCTACGACATGGACTTGTTTATGCCTCAGATTTGTGAACACAGTAAAGAGAGGGTCCTAAAGTGAGTCTTGCTGTTCATCTTCATACCTAGTCTATTTCAATTGGTTCACAGATTTCTCTTCCAGTAGTGGGTCTTTTTTAGAGCATGTAGCTAAGTTATCTTTGCTGATGCTCAGTATTGCTTAAACATGGACAGGAAAGTCTGCCCAGACTTAGTATTTTTTAGTGCAGGGACAGGGAATTATGTAGCTTTCAGTTCTGAGGTCTGATTTTACCCTAAGTGCAATGGGAGCTCATGAGTGGGTTTTACACTTCCTCTGACCTGCTGACCTTGTTGTGGGGTGATGGAAATAGTGGGGGATGGGCCGCCATCACTATATCACCTGGCCAAGTCACCCTCTAGTTGTGGAATTCAGTGTTCTTATCTGTCCAGTGGGAACACAGGGAAAGATGACTCAGAAGGCTGTTGCCAAAGTTGATGTTTTCATGGGCACATGTCCTCTGTGTTAGGAATGGTTGAGAGGAGGCACTTCAGTGCAAACCAGATGTGTCTTCTTTGCTTGGCTCAGCCACTTAGCATTTCCGACCCTCTGCCCATTCTATAACCTCTGAGCAGTTTCCTCATCTGCAAAGCGAGGATAATAACTTTATTAGGGTAATTCTTGGGATTAAACAAGCTGTGTAAGAACATTCTTAATACTGCCTGGCATGTGACCAGTGCTCAAGGGTGAATTACTATTGTTCCTTTCACATTTAACCACAGAGGCGAGAAGGTCTCCAGAAGCCCCTGTGTTCATTCCGTGACCCTCTAAAGGTCAATAATGCGCCGAGGGCTCTCGTCATCCGAGTCACTGCTAACGGTCTGCTTTTGTATCTCTCTTATTATGTTTGGCTCATAGCATTGTGTCCTGTTCCCCATAACTAGGACGTGAATTAACGTCATTTTCCATCTGGGGGGTGTGTCTTAACTGTCCACTTGTGCTAGTTTTTCCTCTAGGTCAAGGCTGCAAGCAACCCAAGTGCAGGAAACATGTTTCCGTGCTTTCTTTCTCCACCCAGTAAGAGCTTAAGGTCCTAAATCATTCCAATGGCAAGCACTGAGACCCACTCCGGGCCCAGGCTGGCTGCTGCATTTACAGGAATGAGGCAGACACAGAATTCCTGGGGGACCCTGGGATTGTAGGGAAAGGACCCAAATAACAGTCTTGGGGGGGATAAAGCACCACATACGGATGTTTAAGGAATTCGTTCTAGCCTGAGGCATTAAAGCAAGCGTCTCAGAGAAGCTGATGCCTATACAAGGTTTATCAGAACATACTTAAGCATTATTTTTTTAATAAGTAAAACATGCAAATAGAAAAAAACGGAAACAGTTCCAAAATAGTTTAGGGTGAAAGTAATTCTTCCTCCCAATCCCTGTGTTTCCCTCTCAGAGATCCCCACGTTTTGTAGTGTCTACCTGCAAATATAAGCACAGATACCACATAATAAACATCCCCACAGCACACTATACTCAGTTTTATTAATTATATATCTTGAAGATGGCGTTATATCAGTATGTGTCTGTCTCCTTTATTATTATTGTTGAGTAATTGTACATAATCAGTTCCTTGTTGATAGAATGGCTATTCTCCCCCCCACCCCCCTTTTTTGCTGCTATAACAAATAATTCAATGAATATCTTTGAGCACTTGTGTGAGGGGTGCATAGTAAATATAAAACAAATTCCAGATGCAGAATTGCTGGGTCAAAGTATATACGCATGGCCAATTTTGATAGATAACTTCCAAGTTGCCTTTCCAAGAAGGTATATCCACGTGCGAGTCTCACCAATGGGCAAGAGGGAGTTGAACAAGGCTTGGGGCGGTGGAGGGGGCGTGGCAGTGGGCTTGCCTAGCAGGTTTTCAGGTAGTGCAGGGCTTCTTTTGTTGTTGTTTTTTTTTACTGAAGTATAGTTGATTTACAATATTGTTTTAGTTTCAGGTGTACAGCAAAGTGATTCAGTTACCTATATATATATATATTCTTTTTCAGATTCTTTTCCATTATAGATTATTACAAGATATTTAATATAGTTCCCTGTGCTGTACACTAGGACCTTGTTTTTTACCTATTTTATATATAGCAGTGTGTATCTTTTAATCCCATACTCTTAATTTGTCCCTCCCCTGCTTTCTCCTCTGGTAACGATAAGTTTGTTTTCTATGTCTGAGTCTGTTTCTGTTTTGTAAATAAGTTCATTTGTATCATTTTTTATATTCCACATGTAAATGATATCATATGATATTTGTCTTTCTCTGTCTGACTTACTTCACTTAGTGTGATAATCTCTAGGTCCACCCATGTTGTTGCAAATGGCAATATTTCACTTATTTTTATGGCTGAATAATATTCCATTGTATATATGTACCACATTTTCTTTATCCATTCATCTGTCAGTGGACGTTTAGGTTGCTTCCATGTCTTGGCTATTGTAAATAGTGCTGCTGTGAACATTGGGGTGCATGTATCTTTTCGAATTAGAGTTTTCCTCTTTTCCAGATATATGCCCAGGAATGGCAGGTTGGGAGGGAAGAGGAGTCCAGGTGGGGATACAGCCTATGCCTGGGCCTGGAGGCTGGGGGGACTGGATAGGTGGAGGGAACAGAGAAGAATGTGATGAGTTTTCAGTGCAAAAAGGCAGGGGCAAGACAAGAGGACTGAGGAAACTGCGCCAGGTCAGAAGAACACTGAACGTGGTGCTGCACTGTTGGAATGCTCTTGGAGACAGTTGGGAGCCTGAGGGAGATTTTAAGAAAAGTAATGTGATCAAATTTACTGTTAAGAAGGATGATTCTAGCAGAGTGGAGACAGTCTTGGACTGCCAATCTTTTGTGGGTGAGGCGATGTCGACACGGAGCTGAAGGAAAATGGTGAGACTTGAACTAAAGAAGAGACTGAGAGTCCAGAGGAGGGAATGCTCTTGAGAGCTGTTTAGGAGGTAGATTGGGCAGTCTTTAATTTGTCTTAAACTTTGAGATTCATGATCTCATCTGATTTTATTTTTTTTAAATCTTGAAATATCAAAAAATTATCTTCATGTTTTATGTAAGTCTGGTAACTTATTTTGTTAATAGTTAATTTGCATAATCGGCCTGGAGTACTATGGGAGCAGACCAAGATGGAGTCAGGTTGGTGTGGTGGTCTCTGGAGTCCTGGGTGTGGCAATTTAGAAAGAACATCCAGTCCTCTCGGAATGCAGAAAGGCTAGAAGGATGCTGGGATTGGGCTGAAGCGTAAGCTACCACAACTCTCTTAAGGGTTCATCAAAATTCCCTTCCCTCAGTCAGAGGCAGAAGTCATCAAGTAACTTTTCCACAAGCCTTTGAAAACTCCCCCATTGTTTTAAGATAATGGTGTTAGGTGCTTAGAGATCACAAAAAACAATTTGTAGTTACATGTAAGCTTCTAGAGTTAATTTATAAGAGGTTTAAAGAGACAAAGTGACTACAGACTCTGCAAGAGTATCTAGTTCAATAAACCATCAACAAGCACTGGGGAGATCTTGGAGACTTGGGAGATGAAGTGGGGTCTCCCTCCAAGAAGTTCCTCAGCTAAGATCTTTTGGAGTCAGTTGAAAGAGTTCTCATGAATCTGTTCCCAGAAGTCTCTTGGCAAAAACAAGAATGTTTTGGGAAAAGCCATCAACCCTCAGAGGATCTAAGCAGGAGGTTCTGCTTTCAAAAATCACTATCCTACAAGCATGTTCTTAGAAAATACTGGGCTCTTAGGGCTGTGTTGAGTGGTGTCTCATTATTGTGCAACAGTCACTTGATATTAATTCTGGAACCATTCTTAGAGTCAAGGCAGGAGAAACGAACAAGGAAGACATTTTGAGTACTTTTCTCAGAAAGGTTCTAACCCATGAGTCCCAGCTCCGCAGCATGAAGCAGCAGACAAAGGATGCTGCAGCCTATTTTAAATTTTGAGGGAGACGGTGATACTTGTTATCTGTAGGACACCATGCAAACTAATTGCTCGAGGTAGTTCCAAGTTTCAGCCTTAGATTGTGCTATATCCCTTTTGAGGATGTCAGCTTTGGTTTTCAGCAGTTACTGTAATAAAAGACAAGGGCAGCATGAAAGTCAATGTGGATATGAAGGTGGCAGTGTCCCACGTGCTTTCCGAGGTTTGAGAAGCTGTGCAGTACCCAAGCATATCCCTTTGGAAGTGATTTTGGCTCTTTAAGAATAAATCCAAAAATATTAACTTTCTCTTGATTTATGTGTACTATTTTTTCTCCAGATGAATACTAAGTTGTTAGGACATAGATACTTATTAAATTCATAGTTTGGAGCTAACTGCTTAATAAATGGAACTGTTAGGTGTTTCTTTTTGCTCGGGCACCATGAAAAAATTACTGAGATGCTTGGACACTGTGAACAGAGTAAGTTTGGGAATTTTCGGATGCTCTGTTCTTGCAACATTTCATTCTTTTTTCATCTAATTCTTGCAATAACATATATGTTAGGTACTACTTACTCATTCCCATTTACTTTAGAGAAAACTGAAGATCGGTGAAGAACAACATCGCACAGCCAGTTAGTGCTAGAGGAGGAAAGAAATCTGAATCAGTCTGACAGAATATCCCTGTTCTTTGCTACCATGCTGAGCGCTCGGATACTTAGGATGTCCAATTAGCCAGTGCACCCTAAACATTAGGAAAGCTTAGTTTTACTGCATTACTAACAAGGCCACATTATTCTTTCATCCTGTTAAATCACAGCAGTGTCTCATCCTCCAATTGGAAATCTCTTAAAGTCTGGGTGGTACAGACCCATGAGTCAGACTGCTGGCTCCACTGCTGTGATCATGCATGCACAGGAACTGGGCCCTCGGGACCCGTGGGGGGTAATATGCCCTCTAAATATGGTCCTGACCAGGCCCTCTTCCAGGAACCAGGAGGTATTCTTCCTGAGGAATGAGGAAAACTCGGAGAGAGTTCAGAAAGAAGCAGCCTCTGTGATCACAGGGTGGGAATCAAAGAATATTACAAGGTTCAGAACCAGCTCATGACACCAAGGAGAAGACAGGCCCGAGAGGGTTAAGACCCTTACCAAAGGCCAAACAGCGAGTTGGTGGCAGATACAACACTCTTGACCTAAGCCATCACTCTTTTTTTTAAATTTATTGAAGTATAGTTGATTTACAATGTTGTGTTAATTTCTGCCGCACAGCAAAGTGACTCAGTTATACATATATATTCTTTTTCATATTCTTTTCCATTATTATTTATCACAGGATATTGAATATAGGTCCCTGTGCTAGACAGTAGGACCTTGTTGTTTATACATCCTGTATGTAATAGTTTGCCTCTGCTAATCCCAAACTCTCAATCTCTTCCTCCCCTAAACCCCTCCCCCTTGACAACCACAAGTCTGTTCTCTATGTCTGTGAGTCTGTTTCTGTTTTGTAAATAAGTTAATTTGTATCATATTTTAGATTCCACGTATAAGTGATATCATATGGTATTTGTCTTTCTGTCTGACTTAAATCACTCAGTATGATAATCTCTAGGTCCATTCATGTTGCTGCAAATGGCATTATTTCATTCTCTTTTTTTATGGCTGAGTAATATTCCATTGTATATATATACCACATCTTCTTTATCCATTCATCTGTTGATGGACATTTAGGTTTTTTCCATGTCTTGGCTATTGTGAATAGTGAAAAGCCATCACTCTTGATATAAGCCATTGGGCAAAAATAAGGGCCAAGAAGAAAACCTCAAAAGCTTCAATTGATTACTGAGGCTTGGTATGCCCACCTCCAGTGTGGCCCCAAAGGCTGCCCTTTAGGAGCTAACATAGATTGTTAGCACAGACCCTCTGTGCTGTGTCTTACATCTATTACCCTGTACAGTCTCACATAGTAGTCACTTTTTAAAGACCAGGCAACTGAGATTCAAAACAAAGAACGTTTGCAAATTAAGGAGTAATTGAGGTGGGACTCAACACCAGGTCAGACTAACTTTCCATGACCCATGGCGCTTCTCATGCACCTCTCTCAAAGTTCTCGGTGGATGGGAGAGTGTTGTAGAAAACCATTAACTGCCATCACCAACACCACCATCTTGGGACTTTCCATTCCCCATTGGACTTCGACACAGCACACAGACCTTTCCACTGCCAGATTCCAGATGGGAGAGCACCTCAGGTTCTCAGGTGGAAGAAGCTAGCCCTCACCTATCTAGTTCAGGAGCTGGCAAACTTTTTCTGGAAATGGCTGTATGTAAACATTCTAGGCTTTACAGGCACCTGTTGTTGTCACCATTCAACTCTTCCATTGCAGTAGGAAGGCCGCCATAGATAATATGTAAATAAACAGATGTAGCTGTGCTCCAATACAAGTTTATTTGCAAAAACAGGTGACACACATGGTTTGCCACCTCCTGGCATAGTTAGTTCTATATCTAGCAAACAGCCTTTTTCTGATTTAGCTTTGATATATTCCTCCTATTTACCTGACACTCATCTTAAGACTGAAGACTTTGTATTAGTGGTTCTTCCACTTTGTTGAGGGTGAGGGAGGCTGTCCCAGAGCCCACTGAGAACCCCTAAACCCTCTTCTAAGGAAAATGCATGTGTGTGCAGTTTTGCACATGATTCTAGCTGGGTTGTAGACACAGATCCACTTTATCCTTGAGAGATCAATGCATGCATCTTGGCTGTCTAGAAACTGCAGAGACGGGGGCAGCTGGTTGGCGTGAGGACATCAGTCTGAGAATGCCGTAGCCTGAGGAAGATTTGGTGATGTGTCAATGTGCTGGTTATTATGGAGTTTATCTCAGCACAAAGACCCCCAGCTAACAAGTATATGTCCCAGCTCTCCTGGTGGCTAAGTGTAGCCATGTGATCTTGTTCTGACCATTGGGATGGGAGAAGTGATAGGTACCACCGCCAGCCCCTGCCAGTTAAGACTGGATGTGCACTTCCCAGGCTACTTTCTCCTTCCCACTGACTAAAGAGAGGTGAGAATGACACAATCTCTTTTCACCCAAAGATGGAAGCCACATGTTGAAGATGGAAAAGCCATCCTACTGTCTGAACGGCCTACCTCTGGGCTGCTATGAAGAGATAATTAAATTTCAGTCTTATTTAAGTCACTGTCTTTCTGGATCTCTTTGTTACGGCAGCAAAACTGTTCCTAGTACTGGCTACATAATTTGCAGGACCCAGTGCAGAATGAAAATGTGGGGTCCTTGTTCAAAAATTGTGAAGAATTTCAAGACAGTGACATCAGAATATTAAATCACATGCAGGGCCCTTCTAAGCATGGGGACCTATGTGACGGCCCAGGTTGTATGCCCATGAAGCCCGTGCCTGAATATAGGTGGGAGCTCATGAAGCCCAGGGGGTTGGGTCATCAAAACTAGGTCATTTCTAGTGATTGGATGGCACCATGATTCTGATCATTTTCTGACCTACCACGTGGTCAGGAAGGAACCAGACCAGGGACCTAGATTGAGGCTCGCTTTCATGATAGGGGCCCTGGGGCCTATGCCCTCTTGGGAAATTTTCAGAGTCCATTCCTTTCCACACTTGGGGCACAGCAAGAGAATGCAACTTCCTGGAGAGCAAATCTGAGGTGACAAATGCCACAGGTCTCAGTGGTTGCCATGGACAGACCTTGTGCCAATCCTTGGTGTGGTTGGATCGTCAGATGTGGCTACAACAAGATTTGGACAAGGGTATTGATTTGGTGGCCCCCTGAAATCTTCCTTCACAACCCAGCAGCTACTCTTTCTTTCTTCTGAGGAAGGTACTATTATTACTGCATTTTACAACCTGGGAAACTGAGGCCCTACTGGATTAGTAGTGACCCTGGATTCAAGCCCTGGCAGTATCCCTTAGGCGTTTAGGCTCTTAACCACTACCCTAAGCTCGACCCGAAAGAAGCTACTTATTTTGCAGGAATGACTGCCCGTCTTCCACCCCCGGAGGGAGGTGGCTTATTCCTCCCTTTGTCCAACGCCTGTAATGGGGGGGCCTTCGAGTCAAGAGGTTACCAGGGCAGGTTCAGGAAGGCAGCTGCTAAGGTTCAACTTTCAGCTCCATTACCTACTTTCCAGCTCTGTGACCTTGGGCCAACCTCAGTTTCCTCATCTGTAAAATGGCAATAATCATAAAAGCCCCTGTCTCATTAATTTGGTATGAGGATGAAATAAGATAACGCAGGCAAACGACTTGATATTTAGAGAGCCCTTAATAGATGTTCACTCTGATTACTGATGTGAAACATGCAATACGTTACTTTCCGAACCTTTTCAGACATTTATCTGCATTTGCTCTGCTCTTTCCAGGCCCCTCCTGCTTCTGCCCTGGTCTTTGAATCCTTCCTTCTACCCCCTTCTCTTCTTTTGCTGCCGTGTTAAACTAGGCAGGTGTTTTTTGTTTTGTTCTGAAATCAGGACAAAATGGTTACATTTAACTGAATCTAATTTATTAAAATAATTGTCTTAATGAATACTAATTATTAAATGTCCACTTAGTTATATGCTTCCCTTTGCTGCTACATGTACTTCATGTGAGTCATTATGAAACAAGACAGGCAGCAAACTGTGTAATTACAGACAAAGCATTTAAGACACAAACCAATAAAAATCAAAGGTAGGAGAAAAATGCTTTGAAGAGAGCTGGCGACTAGTTGGGACTTCCTGTGTCCCGTCAGGAACCTGGGGCAGGAGGCGGGGGTGGGGTGGGGTGTTGGGTGATGGCCCCGGGATCCAGTGCCAGGCCTCTCCATCCAAATGGAGAAGTTGTTTATAAGGAAGACCAAAGAGTCGCCCGGTCACATCTTTTAGCAAGTCGAAAAAGATGAAACTCCAGTCCGATAACAGCCCTTCTCTCAGGAAAGCATCCGAAAAAGCAGGTGGTGTGAAGAGGCAGCATGAGAAGTCAGGTTTGGGATGGGTTCTTGCCTTCTCCACAATAACAATTTGCTGGGTGACTGTCATGGGTTGAACTTTATCCACCAAATTCACATGTTGAAGTCCTAACCTCACCACCCCCTCAGAGTGTGACCTTATTTGAAGATGGGGTGTTTGCAGAGGTAATGACATAACTGAGGACATTAGGGTGGGCCCTAATCCAATAGGACTATTGTCCTTACAAGAAGTACCACAAACTAACACAACATTGTAAATCAACTATACTGCAATAAAAAAAAAAAGTACCACAACTAGGTGGTTTAAACAACAGAAACGTATTGTCTCACAGTCTTGGAGGGCAGATGTCCAAGATCAAGGTGTCGGCAGGGTGGGTTCCTTGTGAGTGCCGTGAGAGAGATCTGTTGCAGGCATTGCCCCTGGCTTCCGGTGGTTTTCTGCCAATTTTTGACATTCTTTGGCTTATAGAAGCATCACTTCAATCTCTGCCTTCATCTTCACATGGTGTTCTCCCTGTGGCCCTGTCTGTGTCCAAATTTCCCCTTTTTATAAGGACACCAGTCCTGTTGGATTAGACCCCACCTTGATATCCTCATTTTATTTTATTTATTTATTTGATATCCTCATTTTAACTTGATTACCTTATCTTCAACTAAGGTCACATCCTGAGGTGCTGGAAGTTAGAACTCCAACATAGGAATTGGAATGGTGGGACGTAGGAGTGGGGGGAACCACAGTTCAGCACATCACAGTGACCTTGGGCAAGTATCTTCCTTCCTCTGAGCTCAGTTTACCTATCTGCAAGATGATGTGTAATCATATAAACTCCAAGGGCTTCTCAGCCCTCACGTCCTATGCAGGTCAAATAAATCTCGGCCCTCAGATCCAGCCTTGCCCCAAAGTCTGCAGACATAGAGGCAGAGACGTCAATTTTTTTTAATTTTTAAAAATATTTATTTATTTATTTTGTGGTGCTTTGGGTCTTTGTTGCTGTGTGCGGGCTTTCTCTAGTTGCGGCGAGCGGGGGCTACTCTTCATTGCGGTGCACAGGCTTCTCATTGCAGTGGCTTCCCCTGTCGCAGAGCACAGGCTCTAGGCACACGGGCCTCAGCAGTTGTGGTGCACGGGCTCAGCAGTTTTGGCACACGGGCTTAGTTGCTCCGCGGCATGTGGGATCCTCCCGGACCAGGGCTCGAACCTGTGTCCTCTGCACTAGCAGGCAGATTCCCAATCACTGCACCACCAGGGAAGTCCCAGAGATGTCAATTTATAGCCAGGCAAATGGGGTTGGAAACTGCCTTCCAGAGACAACTAGGCAAGGGCGCACCTCCCCAGGGGTGTCTTCATGATTTGCTTGGGGTGGGGATGAGAAACAACTCCCCAAGTCTCTGTGACCAAGCGCTGGGCTGAGTTGGGCAGAGGGGACCCAGGCCCAGACCTGGTCACTTGGGACCAATTACCAGTTTGACCCAAGGGTGGGCAAGAGTCTCAGGGGAAGCAGAATTAGGTCACCAACCCTTTCCACTTAGGTCAGCAGAAAGCAATGGGCCGGGCAATAGCTGTAATCACCTGCCCTCAGCTGCACCCAGTTCAAGCCAGAGGCCACGGGGGAATAAAAGGCTCCTATCTCACAATCCTCTGACGCATTCAGTTTAGACTGTGCTGATTCCCATCATATTGTCCTGGAAACGACCCGATTTTATCTCAGGCCCCCTGAATACCGACCATTACAATGGGAGAGAGTGTTCCAGGACCACTGGTGCTGGGGGGTGTTTGCACCCCAAGCTCGCATTTGCACATGAAAAATGGATCAGCTCTGATGGATAGAGATAAGACTTGCTGTTTTGTGTAAGCCTGAGAGATAGGATATGCAGGTAAATAGAGGGTGCATTTTCAAATCTGAGGAATCTGGGATCTTTCGTTTTGAAGATGGAGATGCCTGGGGTGAACAGAGGCTGTGACTGCATGAGGCCAGGAGACTCAGCCAAGCCCAGTCAAGGTCCCTCCCCCAGACCATTTCCACTGAAATCCACCTGCCCTGCCTCTTTTTCCTGCCTCATCTATACCAGCTGCACCTACCCTAGGGAAACCAACTTTCCCAGTTTTATCCCTGAAATTCCCTCATCCCAGAACCCCCTCAGTCCCCAGCAAAGTGAGACAGCTGATCACACTATCTCTCCAGCCGGCTCCCCCGCTCCACACACATGCACACACGACGAGCCTGAAAACACCTGCAGTTTCTGAAACAGCCTGATCCCCTCCCTGAACACCTCCCGGTCTTTAAGCCAATGTTTTGCTCTTTCCTCCAAACTGTCACCTGATCCCGTGCTCTGGGGAGCCTGCCTGGCACAGGAGCTGTTCAGCCCACATCCCTGTAATTGTGTCCTCCTTGCTTTGTCTATCTCATCTGCCAAATTAGAAGCTCCTCCCAGGCAGGGGTTTGGAGAAGATGGCACCAACGATTGCCTCATGGAAGAAAAGAAGGAAGAGGGCTGGATGTCAGGACTAAACAGCCCATCCCCGCAGCTGTCTGCAGAAGTGACCCTGCCACCTGCCTAGACACGGCAGGCACTAACACCAAGAGCGACATTGACCTGAAATGAATAAAGTGTGTATCAAAGATACATAAGCTAAAGTCAGTTTCCCGTCCACTTATTACTCCCATGCCTCTTTCCTAGACACAACCACAATGAACCACTTTCTTGTGTGTATCCTTCTAGAGATACATTGTACAAAGGCCAACATGTCTTTAAAACACACACACAAGAAACAAACTCACAGACATAGAAAAAAAATTTATGGTTACCAAAGGGGAAAGGTAGGGGGAGGGACAAATTAGGAAATTGGGATTAGGGCTAGGGTTAGGGTTGGGATTAACATATACACACTACTATATATAAAACAGATAATTAACAAGGACCTACTGTACAGCACCAGGAACTCTATTCAATACTCTGTAAAAACCTATATGGGAAAAGAATCTGAAAAAGAATAGATACATGTATATGTATAAATGAATCACTTTGCTATATACCTCAAACTAACACAACATTGTAAATCAACTATATTCCAATATAAAATTAAAATTAAGAAGAACACACACACAAAAATAGGAACATAGTGCTTGTGTCCTTCTGCACCTTGCTTTTTTTTCCCCCTTGTTGACCATATATTTGGTATCAGAACATTCAGAACTGCATCTTTATTTGTAATGACTTTCATTTCCTAAGGGGAATCTGTAAGGAAACTCCAGACCAGTCACCATCCTCAGTGACTTGTACTTTCTCAGCACCCTTATTCTTCACATCAGTCCTGATAGGTGTTTTAATAAATTAAACCAAGTGCTGTGCTATTTAATTAGGTACCTAATGTCTGAATCCCACACTAGACCAACGGAGTGGGCCTCAGAATGATCTGGAAGGCTTATTAAAATACAGATCGCGGGACCGACCTCAGAGTTCCTGATTCAGTAGGTCTCAGGTGAGGCTAGTGAATTTGCCCTTGTGACAAGTTCTCAGGTAAGGCAGATATTGCTGGTCCAGAAGCCCCACTTTGAGAACTACTCACTAGACTGTGTGCTCCCTTAGATTGTAAGGGAAGCAAAGGGGAGGTTTCATTCACTAAACTATCTTCCGTGCCTGGCACATAAAAGATAGGCAGTTGATAAATACTGGTTAAGTGAAAAATAAATTAATGAGGGCTCTCACCCTGGCTGTGAACACTTCGTGTGCATTGGTCTGGGGTGGAGCTCAGGCTGTCTTGCTGAAGGACATTTGACAAAGCTTCAGAGTAGATCAGAGATGGGGCCTCCGGTTCAGCTGGTCAGACAGGTTGACCCACCCCAAACCCTCCTTTCCCCAAGGGTCTAACCTTTGATGCCAAGAACTCTTCTTCTTCATACCCAGATCCTGATCACTTTCTTCCAGACAGAAGGGGTTTCCAACATCCCCCCTTCACTTTCCCCCATTACCCTGGGGAGGAAACCGGGGAGCCTGGGAGGTGAAGTGGTTTGTCAGATTCACAGGGCAGTTTTGATGACAAGGCAGAGATCGGCAGCACGGAGAAAATCCATACCACAGATAAAGCCAGAATGACTTCTTTCTCTGATGAAACTTTTCAGTCTTGCATGAAATTCACATTCATCATTCATTCATTCATTCAAGAAAGATTTATTGAACACCTACATGCCATGCCAGAGACTTGGGGATGCAGTAATGAACAAAACAAAGTTCCTACCTCCATAGAACTTGCATTTGGGAAGGGGGTACAAGTGAAAACAAGTAAATAATTTCGGATAATGATGATTGAATGCAAAGAAGAAAGGGAAACAGTCCAAAGTCTGAGGACTCTTGCACTATCGCCAACTTGTGGTGGGCAGAGCTGAAGGGTTTTTGCTGTGGTGAGTAGCTTTGCTGGCTTCTGGAAAGTTCCTAAGTAGAGGTGCTTTAGCCGTGGAGTCTGACTAATAGGGCAGAAGAGCAACTAGGCAAGGCCATGAGGAAGGAGCTTCCGCTTCACCAGGCACCTTCCATCAGGTGTTGTATAAAGAGCAATGCCTTCATACCCTAAATGTCCACTGACAGATGAATGGATGAAGAAGATGTGGTATGTATACAGAGTGGAATACTACTCAGTCACAAAAAATGAAATATTGCCATTTGCAGCAACATGGATGGACCTAGAGAGTATCATACGAAGTGAAGCAAGTCAGACAGAGAAAGACAAATATTATATGATATCACTTATATGTGGAATTTAAAAAAAATGATACAAAAAACTTATTTACAAAACAGAAATAGACTCACAGACATAGAAAACAAACTTATGGTTACCAAACGGGAAGGGGGTTTAGGATAGATTGAGAATTTGGGATTAACAGATACACACTCCTATATATAAAATAGATAAACAACAAGGTCCTATTATATAGTACAGGGAACTATATTCAATACCTTGTAATAACCTATAGTGGAAAAGAATCTGAAAAAGAATATGTGTGTGTCTGTATGTGTAACTGAATAACTTTACTGTACACCCGAAACATTGTAAATCAACTATACATCAATTTAAAAAATAAAATAAATAAAAATTTAAAAATAAAATGCAGGAAAAAAAAGATCAATACCTTCAGAGCCAGAGAGTTCTGGGCTTAAATCCTGTCTCTATCACCTTGCAGCTGCATGACCTGGAACCAGTCATATAGCCTTTGGAGACTCAGTTTTTCCATCTGTGAAATGGGGCATGATGACAAGAACTACTGCATAGAGTCAGAGGAGAAGGATTTGAGTCCCAGTTCTGCTAGATTCAAATAGTGAGACTTTGGGCAAATGACTTGACTTGTCTGAGCCTCAGAAAATGTATTCATACATCCACTCATTCAAACAAGAAAAATAGATGCATTTTTTTCTGAGCCTCAGCCAATTTATTAATTCATTCAAACAAGACAAAATGATCTTAAAAATAGGCATGATAGACACTACCAAATATAAAACCGATAGCTAGTGGGAAGCAACTGCATAGCAAAGGGAAATCAGCTCGGTGCTTTGTGACCACCTAGAGGGGTGGAATAGGGAGGGTGGGAGGGAGGGAGACACAAGAGGGAAGAGATATGGGGATATATGTATATGTATAGCTGATTCACTTTGTTATAAAGCAGAAACTAACACACCATTGTAAAGCAATTATACTCCAATAAAGATGTCAAAAAAAAAAAAAGTCTGCCAACTCAAGCTTTGGTTGAAAAAAAATTTTTTAAATAAACTTTTACATTTAAATAAATAAATAAAATAAAATTCAAAAATAAATAAAAAATATATATATTATGCCACTCAAAAAAAAAAAAAAGGCATGATCGAAGGACCTTAAAGATGGCGGAGGAGTAAGACCTGGAGATCACCTTCCTCCCCACAAATACATCAAAAATACATCTACATGTGGAACAACTCCTACAGAACACCTACTGAACGCTGGCAGAAGACCTCAGACCTCCCAAAATGCAAGAAACTCCCCACATACCTGGCCGTGTGGCTGACAGGGTCTTGGTGCTCTGGCTGGGTGTCAGGCCTGAGCCTCTGAGGTGGGAGAGCCAAGTTCAGGACATTGGTCCACCAGAGACCTCCCAGCCCCTCATAATATCAATCAGCGAGAGCTCTCCCAGAGATCTCCATCTCAACGCTAAGACCCAGCTCCACTCAATGACCAACAAGCTCCAGTGCTGGACACCCCGTGCCAAACAACTAGTAAGACAGGAACACAACCTTACCCATTAGCAGAGAGGCTGCCTAAAATCATAATAAGTTCACAGACACCCAAAACACACAACCGGACGTGGCCCTACCCACCAGAAGGACAAGATCCAGCCCCACCCACCAGAACACAGGCACCAGTCCCTTCTACCAGGAAGCCTACACAAGCCACTGAACCAACCTCACCCACTGGGGACAGAAACCAAAAACAATGGGAACTATGAACCTGCAGCCTGTGAAAAGGAGACCCCCCCCAAAAAAGTAAGTTAAACAAAATGAGAAGACAGAGAAATATGCAGCAGATGAAGGAGCAAGGTAAAAACCCACCAGACCTAACAAATGAAGAGTAAATAGGCAGTCTACCTGAGAAAGAATTCAGAGTAATGATAGTAAAGATGATCCAAAAGCTTGGAAATAGAATGGAGAAAATACAAGAAACGTTTAACAAGGACCTAGAAGAACTAAAGAGCAAACAAGCAATGATGAACAACACAATAAATGAAATTAAAAATTCTCTAGAAGGAATCGATAGCAGAATAACTGAGGCAGAAGAACGGATAAGAGACCTGGAAGATAAAATAGTGGAAATAACTTCCACAGAGCAGAATAAAGGAAAAAGAGTGAAAAGAATTGAGGACAGTCTCAGAGACCTCTGGGACAACATTAAATGCACCCAGAAGAAGAAGAGGAAAAGAAAGGGACTGAAAAAATATTTGAAGAGATTATAGTTGAAAACTTCCCTAATATGGGAAAGGAAATAGTCAATCAAGTCCAGGAAGGGCCCAGAGATAAACCCACACACATATGGTCACCTTATCTTTGATAAAGGAGGCAGGAATATACAATGGAGAAAAGACAGCCTCTTCTATAAGTGGTGATGGGAAAACTGGACAGCTACATGTAAAAGAATGAAATTAGAACACTCCCTAACACCATTATACAAAAATAAACTCAAAATGGATTAAAGACCTAAATGTAAGGCCAGACACTATCAAACTCTTAGAGGAAAACATAGGCAAAACACTCTTTGACATAAATCACAGCAAGATCCTTTTTGACCCACCTCCTAGAGAAATGGAAATAAAAACAAAAATAAACAAATGGGACCTAATGAAACTTAAAAGCTTTTGCACAGCAAAGGAAACCATAAACAAGATGAAAAGACAACCCTCAGAATGGGAGAAAATATTTGGAAATGAAGCAACTGACAAAGGATTAATCTCTAAAATATACAAGCAGCTCATGCAGCTCAGTATCAAAAAACCAAACAACCCAATCCAAAAATGGGCAGAAGACCTAAATAGACGTTTCTCCAAAGAAGATATACAGATTGCCAACAAACACATGAAAGGATGCTCAATATCATTAATCATTAGAGAAATGCAAATCAAAACTACAATGAGGTATTGCCTCACACCAGTCAGAATATCAAAAAAAATCTATAAACAATAAATGCTGGAGAGGGTGTGGAGAAAAGGGAACCTTCTTGCACTGTTGGTGGGAATGTAAATTGATACAGCCACTCTGGAGAACAGTATGGAGGTTCCTTAAAATCTAAAAATAGAACTACCATATGACCCAGCAATCCCACTACTGGGCATATACCCTGAGAAATCCGTAATTCAAAAGCAGTCATGTACCACAATGCTCATTACAGCTCTATTTACAATAGCCAGGACATGGAAGCAATCTAAGTGTCCATCGAGAGATGAATGGATAGAGAAGATGTGGCACATATATACAGTGGAATATCACTCTCCACAAAAAGAAACGGAATTGAGTTATTTGTAGTGAGGTGGATGGACGTAGAGTCTGTCATACAGAGTGAAGTAAGTCAGAAAGAGAAAAACAAATACAGTATGCTAACACATATATATGGAATCTAAAAAAAAAAAAAAAAGGTTCTGAAGAACCTAGGGGCAGGACAGGAATAAAGACGCAGACATCGAGAATGGACTTGAGGACACGGGTAGGGGGAAGGGTAAGCTATGAGAGAGTGGCATGGACATATATACACTACCAAATGTAAAATAGATAGCTAGTGGGAAGCAGCTGCATAGCACAGGGAGATCAGCTAGGTGCTTTGTGACCACCTAGAGGTGTGGGATAGGGAGGGTGGGAGGGAGACGCAAGAGGGAGGGGATATGGGGATATATGCATATGTCTAGCTGATTCACTTTGTTATAAAGCAGAAACTAACACACCATTGTAAAGCAATTATACTCCAATAAAGATGTTAAAAAATAAGTAAATAAATAAAACACTCAGATGCAAGCTGCCAAAAAAAAAAAAAAAGGCATGATCATTTACATTTCACTGGGATGTCGTAAAGGTTACACAAATGCATACATGGAAACTTCATTCATGAAATGGCTGTTCCTGTATTACATATTCCCCAAAGGAGGAAGCAGTCTTCTCTTCCATCTCACCCCACAGTTTCCCAAAGTCCTTTTACTTTTTTCCATGATCCAGTTTTGGCCTCTACTCAAACCACCCAGGCAGCAGCCGTGCAGAATCTATAAATAAGTCAAGTAAGACTTGAAAGCAAGGAGGACGGGCACCAGGTGAATGAGAAGAGAATGGGGTGTATCAGTACCTGAGCCTGGGGTAGTGGAAATATCACCCTGGCCTCAGAGTCACACATACCTGGAGGTGAGCCCCATGTCATCCCTCAATGGCTCTGTAACCTTGGAAAAGTCATTTCACTCCTCTGAGCCTCCATTTCCTCATCTGGAAAACAGAAAACCCAACTCCTGAATCCGAGCTAGCATTATTGTTGTACTGATTCTAGGAAATAACGAAGGTGTGTATTATTCACACATTTATTGACTGCTTGCTCTGTACCAGGCACTGTTTTGTGTGATTTATGTGCTTTATGCTATTTAATTCTCAAAATTACCTTCTGAGATAGTAACAATTATAAGCCCATTTCACAGGCAAGGAAACAGGCAAGGAGGGTCCAAAAAACCTGCCAAAGTCACCCATCTGGGAGTGGCAGAGCCTGGATTCCAGCTCTGGCCATCAGCTCTAGAGCCCATACTTTGAACCACTACTCTGTATTATTTCCTAATGTGCAGTGGACTTGCAGCCCTGGATATCTGAGGTACTCAGAACTGGCCGGCTATCCTTATCCTTATCCTTATCATCAGGTCACAGATGATGTCACCAAGTGCCTTGTTGCCCCTGCTATTGAGAGTAGCCTAGGACTGATGATGGCCCAGTGGCCAGCAGTGCCCTTGGCTCTATTTGTCAGGCATTAGGGAGACGCCCTCATTCTAATTTTGGAACCTAGATTTTTAAGGTCAAGCCTCTGAGTAACAGGATTTTCTTTGGAATGTAGATTACAGTCTTTAACTAGCTTTATTAAATGTGGAACTTCCTCCTAGGAATCAGGAAGACACTGATTTTTTTCTACTAATTGTAAACTCTCAGATGTTTCTCATTTCTGGAAGGATGGAGTGAGTTGGTTTAAAGTGAATGCTTCAGATGTCTATGACTGACATTATATTCTCTACAGTGATGGCAGTTCCCAAATTGTTTGAATCAGATAAAATGGTTTTAGCACACACGCACAGAGAATATAACCATATATATATCCTATTTCTAGTTTTAAAATATATATTTACCGGGGCTTCCCTGGTGGCGCAGTGGTTGAGAATCTGCCTGCCAATGCAGGGCACACGGGTTCGAGCCCCGGTCTGGGAAGATCCCACATGCCGCGGAGCGACTGGGCCCGTGAGCCACAACTACTGAGCCTGCGCGTCTGGAGCCTGTGCTCCGCGACAAGAGAGGCCGCGATAGTGAGAGGCCCGCGCACCGCGATGAAGAGTGGCCCCCGCTTGCCGCAAATAGAGAAAGCCCTCGCACAGAAACGAAGACCCAACACTGCCATAAATAAATAAATAAATAAAATTAAAAAAAATATATATATATATTTACCAAGAAAATACTTCAGCTTCCTGCACATCAAGGAACCACGAGTCCTCCCTGGGAGGACTCTCTGCGTGCACTGAAAATATTGAAATGTGGTGTGGTCTCCCTCAACTGCTTTCTCACCCAGGAAGAGGTTATAGGGGGAAGAATTTCAGTGGTGTAGAAAGGGAACTTTGGAGCCAGACATGCTTCAGACATCACTCACTTGTTATACGCTTATTCTCTTTCAATCTCAATGTTCTTGTATTAGCTAGCTATTGCTGTGTAACAAATTACTCCAAAACTTGGTGGCTGAAAATGACGATATGTATTATTTCATAGTTTCCTGGGCACAGTGCAGCCGGACCCCACCTCAGGGTCTGTCACAGGCTGTGATCAAGGTGTTGGTCAGGGCTATAGTCATCTCAAGGTTCAGCTGGAGAAGAATCTGCTTCCAAGCTCACCTATGTGGTCGTTGTCAGGATTCAGTTTCTTGCAGGATATTGAACTGAGGGCCCTAGTTTCTTGCTGGCTGTTGGCCGGAGGCCATACTCAATACCTTGCCACATGGGCCTCTCCAACGTGGCAGCAGGCTTTCTCAGAGCAAGCAAGACAGTAAGATTGAAGTCACAGTCTTTTACAATCTACATCTCAGAAATGACATCCCATCATTTTGCTTTATTTTGTTTTGTTTTTGTTGTTTCTGTGAATCTCTTCTTGTTCTGTTGTCTTTTATATATTTAAACTTAAAAAATTTAAATTTTGGTAAAATACACAAAACATGAAATTTGCCGTCTTAACCATTTTTAAGAGTACAGTTTAGTAGTGTTGAGTATTATATTTTCACATTGTTGTGTAACCCATCTTTAGAACTCTTTTTATCTTGCAAAACAAAAACTATTCCCATCACATAATAACTCCTCATTCCCACCTCCCACAGCCCCTGGCAACCATCATCTTACTTTCTGTCTTTATGAATTTCTCTATTCTAGGTACTTCAGGCAAATGGAATCATACAGTATATGTCTTTTCATAAATGGCTTAACTCACTCACCATAATGACCTCAAGGTTCATCCATGTTGTAGCATGTATCATATTTCCTTCCTTTTTAGGCTAATATTTCATTGCATGTATATAGCACATTTTGTTTATCCATTCATTAATCAGTGGACTCTTGGGTTGATTCTACCTTTTGGCTGTTGTGAATAATGCTACCGTGAACATGGGTGTACAAATATCTCTTTGAGAACCTGCTTTCAATTCTTTTGAGTACATACACAGAAATGGAATTGATGGACCATATGATAATTTTATTTTTATTTTTTTTTGAGGAATGGTTTTCCTGTTTCCCACAGTACCTACACTATTTTACATTCCCATCAACAGACCACAAGAGTTCCAATTTTTCCACATCCTTGCTAAGAACACTTGCTATTTTCTTTTTTTTTTCCTTCTTCATCTTCTTCTTCTTTTTTTAAATATAGCAGCCATCCTAATGGGTGTGAAAAAACTATGGTTTTTATTTGCATTTCCCTAATGATTATTGATGTTGAGCATCTTTTCATGTGTTTATTGGCTATTTGTTTATCTTCTGTAAAGAGATGTTTATTCAAGTTTTTTGCCCATGTTTAAAATTGGGTTACCTCTTTTTTGTTGTTGTTGAGTTGTAAGAATTCTTTATATATTCTGGATATTAACCTCTTACCATATATATAATTTTCAAATATTTTTATCCTATTCCATAGGTTGCATTTTCACTTTGTTGATCATGTCTTTTTTTTTTTTTTTAAAGAAATTCAGGTTCTTTTATTTATTTATTTATTTATTTATTTATGACTGTGTTGAGTCTTCGTTTCTGTGCGAGGGCTTTCTCTAGTTGCGGCAAGTGGGGACCACTCTTCATCGCGGTGCGCGGGCCTCTCACCATCGCGGCCTCTCTTGTTGCGGAGCACAGGCTCCAGATGCGCAGGCTCAGTAATTGTGGCTCACGGGCCCAGTTGCTCCGTGGCATGTGGGATCTTCCCAGACCAGGGCTCGAACCCATGTCCCCTGCATTGGCAGGCAGATTCTCAACCACTGCGCCACCAGGGAAGCCCGATCATGTCTTTTGATGCACCTAAATTTTTAATTTTGACATAGTCCAATTTATCTATTTTTACTTTTGTCATCTGTGATTTTGGTGTCATATCCAAGAAATCATTGCCAAATACAATGCCATGGAGTTTTCCCCTATGTTTTCTTCTAAGAGTTTTATAGTTTTAGGTCTTATGTTTAGTTTTCAATCCATTCTGAGTTAATTTTTGTATGTGATATAAGGGAAGGATCCAAATTCATTCTTTTAAATGTGGTTATCCAATTTTCTCAGCACCGTTTGTTAAAAAAAAAACTGTCCTTTCTCCATTGAATGGTCCTGGCATCCCTGTCAAAATTATTTAACTATATAAGTGAGTTTTTATTTCTGGGCTGCCTATTCTAGTCCATTAGTATATGTGTTTGTTTTATGTCAGTACCACACTATATTGATTACTGTAGCTTTGTAATAAGTTTTGAAGTCAGGAAGTGTGAGATCTCTTACTTTGTTCTTCTTTTCAAGATAGCTTTGGCTATTCAGCATTCCTTGAGTTTCCATATAAATTTTAGGATAGGTTTTTACATTTCTGCAGTTGGGACTTTGATAGGGATTGCATTTAATCTGTGGGTCACTCTGGGTGGTGTTGACATCTTAACAAGATTGTCTTCCAATCCATGAACATGGGAGTTCTTTCCATTTATTGTTGTCATCTTTAATTTCCTTCAGCAATGCTTTACAGTTTTCAGTGTCTTTTTCAGCCTTTCCCCTTTTTGGTTAAGCTTATTCTTAATTATTTCATTCTTTTCAATGATATTGTGAATGGAACTGTTTTCTTAATTTCCTTTTTGAATTGTTCATCATTAATGTATATAAACACAACTGATTTTGTGTATTGATTTTGTATCCTGCAACTGTGTGAATTTATGTATTAGTTATAACAGGTTTTTTTTGTGGAATCTTTAGGGTTTTCTGTATATTATGTCATCTATGAACAGAGATAATTTTCCTTTTTGCTTTCCAATTTGAATGTTTTTGTTTTTTTTAAATTTCTCTTTCTTGCCTGATTGTTCTGGCTAGGACTTCCTGTACTATGTGGAATGGAAGTGGCAAAAGTGAGCATCCTTGTCTCAATCCTAATCTCAGAAGAAAAAACTTCTAGTTTTTCATCACTGTGTAACATGTTAGCTATGAGGTTATCATCTATGACCTTTATTATGTTGAAGTGATTTCCTTGTATTCCTAGTTTGTTGAACTGCTTTTTTTCATGAAAGAGTGTGGAATATTATTAATATTTTTTTTGCATCATTTGCAATGATCTTGTGTTTTTCTTTCCATCATTTTGTTAATATGAATGATTTTTTAAATATTGAACCATCCTTGCATTTCAGGAATAGTTCCCACTTAGTCATGGTACATAATCTTTTTAATGTGTGTTGAATTCTATTTGCTAGTATTTGTTGAGGATTTTTGCATTATTATTCATCAGAGATATTGGCCTGTAGTTTTCTTATAGTGTTTTTGCCTGTTATTGGTATTATTGTGGGCTTTATAGAATGCATTTGGAAGAGTTCCCTGCTCTTCAATTTTTTTTGGAGAGTTTGAGGAAGATTGGCATTAATTCTTTCTTAAATGTTTGGTAGAATTCACCAGTGAAGCCATCTGGTCCTGGGCTTTTCTTTGATGGGAGGTTTCTGATTACCAATTCAATCCACTGATATCCCATTACATTTGTCAGATTCTATTTTTTTTTAAATAAATTTATTTATTTACTTATTTTTGGCTGCATTGGGTCTTCGTTGCTGTGCATGGACTTTTCTCTAGTTGCCGAGAGCAGGGCCTACTCTTTGTTGCAGTGCGTGGGCTTCTCATTGCAGTGCCTTCTCTTGTGGAGCACGGGCTGTAGGCTCAAGGGCTTCAGTAGTTGTGGTTTGTGGGCTTCAGTAGTTGTGGCTCACGGGCTTAGTTGCTCCGCGGCATGTGGAATCTTCCCGGACCAGGGATTGAACCCGTGTCCCCTGCATTGGCAGGTGGATTCTTAACCACTGCACCAACAGGGAAGTCCTGTCAGATTCTATTTCTTAGAAGCAAGTTACTAGGTCCAGCCCACATTTAAGGGGAGGGGATTACCAGGAGGAGGGAATGATTTGGACCATCTTAGAAAACTGCCTACCACAGTCCTCTGTAAAATGCAGCTATTCCCAATCAACTGATTAAAGAAGACGATGTGTAGAACACTTCCACACCATGCTTGTTGCCCCAGAATTGCTCAGTGAATGGTGATTTGCCCTCCCATTTGACTGATTTTATGATGCAGTCTAGATTGCTGGTAAGAGGGAACTTTTGACATCATTGTATAAAATCCACACTTTGTCAAAAGCTCCCATTTCCCTCAAATCCATGCAGTTTCTAAGGAGTTTGTGTTTATGTTCTCAGTCTGAAGCAATTAACAGGATAAGCATCTTGATCATGGTTTCATGATTGTAATTCTTACACCAGCTGTCATCCCTGACCCCTCAAACCTGGGTACAACTCTTTCTATATGATCCTGGACACCATGGGTTTCTTTTCACATGGTACTTGTCCAGGTACTGTATTTGTCTGTTTCAAGTATTCCTTTTTCACTGCATGATGAGCTGAAGCCAGAAATGATGGTTTTTCTCCCTCTGTATTCCCAGCCATTCTGGGTACCAAATAGGCCCTCAATAGAAATTTGTTACATAAAAGAACACATATAAATCAAGGAGTAGATAACTATCGCCATTCTTCTGCTAGCCTTGAAGGCTCTGACTCAGTCTACACACCCAGGGTCCAGTCCATGCCTGACCAGCATGAAGCTCAATAAATGCCATCGGTTAAAGAAGAGAATGACAATTTAGCATCTCCTGCCAACTACTGTAACCACTGGATAAAATTGGAAAGATTAGTTTTTATCTGTTCAAAGGAGCCATATATTTGAGATGTCCCCTCTCTAGTCTCCTTATCATAGGAGAAAGAGTCTCAAGGCCAGAGATTCCTTAAGTCATTTTAGTGTAAGAAAAAAGAAAGTTTTTGTAGTTGGACTTCTCCAGAAGCTGACCCCGAGGCAGGGATTTGAGTTCAAGCAGTGTATTTGGAAGAGGATCCCCGGAAAGCATGGTTGGGGGTCAGAGAAGAGAGCTTGGGAAAGGACAGAATCCAGCACAGGTCGCATTCATGAACAGGTAACTGCACTGAAATACAGCCTCATGGTGGACCCCTGTGAGATCTTGTAGAACAGGCTTCAGAGCCCTGAGTCGCATGGGAACTGTGATATTTACATCAACTCCTGATCTCATTGTTTGAGCGATGCACTCTTGACACTTCTGGTCTGGCCTGTGTGCAGAGCAGCATGCTTCTGCAGCCAGAGGGAGCCCTTCAGAAAAGGGTCCCCAGTACTTGCTGGAAGAAACCATCTGGATGCTGAGTGAGGAGGGGGACTGGGAGGGAGACTGACAGCACCTGCCGCAAAGATTCAACATTGAACTTGGACCTGAGACCTAGTTTTGTCCCTAACTAGCAAGGCAAGCCCCTTCCAGCTCCCCAGTCCTCAGCATCCCCATCTCTAAAGTGCCGTTCTGCTCAGAAAGTGCTAGGTTTTCATTCTCCCAAGAAGAGGTATGACTTGGGACGGCTGAGGCCCTTCCTTGTTAGAGCTCAGTTCTAGAGCTCCTGCCACGGCTCTGTCCATTTCACGCCAGTCCTTGGAGCTGAGGTCCAGCCGGATCAGGTTGCTCTTTGCAGCTCATCTGTGCATGTCTAACCACAGCGTGATTCGCGTTTTGCTCTAACCCAAGTGTTTGTATCATTTGATACTTTGATTACTTTGTTCAAAGTGATCTCATTTGTTTATGAGCATGTGTGAAGTCCCCAGCCCCCTTGAAGTTCCTGCTCTCCTGTCTCCTGGGCAACTCACCCTGCAGACGGAGTTAAGACCTCCGCTGCTGGAATAACCCAGGGGGGCTAAGACAGCCTCATCAATGAGTCACTGTCTTGTTGTAAATTCTTAATCTGACCAGAGTGAAAGAAAGAATCAAAACAAAAGCAACACAGTTCGGGCCCAGTTCTGTTAGCATTACGGATACAGATTTAGTTGTTGGAGATTCCCCATCACAGCATGCATTTTCCTCTTCTTGCTGTCATCTCTTGCCCTTCCACCCACATATTCATCTCTACATTTTTAGGACCAGATAACTTTCTTCTATATGTTCCATGGGAGGTGAGTAAGTATCAGGAAAAAAAAAAAAGCTTCCAGAGTCACATAAGTTTGAGGAAGGCTAGAATCAACAAACTAAAAAGGTTTCTTTGTTGCTGGACTTCTCAGAGCCTTGAATCTGCTAATGTGCACTCTTAGTGCAGACAGGGTGAGCAGCATTTCTGAATCGAACACGACCACAGAGCACTTTCTGTTAAGTGGAGAAATGCTCTGGAGAACGAAGTTCTAGAAATGCTTTCCTGGATCATGCACTTGCCATGGAGCTAAAAAAAAAAAGACTGATAATTCAGAAGGCTTCAGGAGTCTGCAAGCGTTCAGTGGATGCGTGAGGATTCTGGCATAGCTCCTGTATACCCCATGTCTGTCTCATTCATTGAGTATCTGCTATGTGCTGGGCGCTTTACCCTAGGAAAACACCTTTGCCATGGAAGACAGAAGTGAAGACGGTCTCAAGGAAAAGGCTTCCTGGGAAGGCATTTGGAGAATCAAGGGAGGACTGGGGAGAGTCTGGGGGCATCTTCATGGAAACTGAGCAAGACTCACTCCCCAAACCTGCCCTCGGCACCAGGACCTGTTACATAACAAGCAGGGCCCGGTGCACGATGAAAACTAGGGGCCCTTTGTTCAAAAGTGACAAAGAATTTCAAGATGGTGGCAGAGAGTTAAAGCAAGCATGGGGCCCTTCTCATTTCACACCGACCACAAGGGCTTGGACCTGTGGCAGGAGCAGGTACCCTGGCCCTCTAGGGAACAAATTATGGGTAGATTTTTGCCTACCGTCACCTCCTCCTCCCTTCCCCCCAGGTGCTGCTCGGAGACCAGCCTTCTCTCCTTCTGCCTCGGCAGGAAGCTTGGTCTGCCAGCTCGTCATGAGTCAGCAGCTGATTAAGCAATGTGCCTGGAGATGACTCAGAGGTGGCATAAAATGGGGCAAGAGATTGGGGGCTTTGAATCCTGGCTTTTTGCCCCTTCCCTCTCAGTGACAGTGAGCAATTTCATGTTCCCTTTCTGCCCCTTAGAACCGTCCTTTGGAAAAGGACAAGGATGGCTGTCCCGGAGAAAGGATGGTGTCATGGGCCAATGAGGGTGATGACACCTGGATAAACCCTTTTCCAACGGGCCACTGCTTCACAAGTGTACGGTTTTGCGCTTTCTCCTTTTGGAGACGCTTGGTCACTCCTCTCATTTCCTTACTTGTCCACTCATTCGGGCAGAATTTGGAAGGTGAATAGAAACAAAATAGGCAAAGAGGAAGGAGAAAGGCACTCTGGGAGGGAAATCGCCTTTGCAGTACCCCATGGCTGGAGGAGTCTGGCCCACAGGGAGGAAGAGTTGGGGTCCAAACCCAGACAGCTTCCCACCACCCCTCACTACCTACTGGGTTCGGAGAAACTCCGCTGACGGTGAAGACAGAAGCTAGTGGTAAACCAGGGCCACTGGGTTGTCTCTGGAACTTCTTTCAGCATCCTCACATCCCCATGACACAGTAGCCCAAATAATTGATGGTTGACCACCAACCAGCTTTAAGAGGCTCCAACCTCCCGGGGCGTCAAGCATCTCCAGCAATTAGGCTCAGCGTGACAGCTGTTTCTGAAACAAGGAGCCAAATGAATGGAATTAATCTCCCTGATTGAAAGCCATTAGTGCCTGTGATATACTGGTTCAGGCATTTAAGAGCCGCTTCACCTCACCCGGTCATGCCCATAGGGTCATAGGCTGAGTCACAGTTAATAGTGGGAAGGCTTTAATGGAGGGGAAGGGTTTGAAGAAGGGCAGGGTGTGTTCCGAAGCTTGAAGGTTTAATACATTTTTAATTAAATGCACTTTAATAGGATTCAGCACCAACTACCATGTCACTTCAGACAGATTCATTATATTTGTTCAGTTAATTACATGTGTGTTATTGCCCAAGTGTCAACTTTGATGACCTGGAAAGAAACTTGACTTCGAGGGACACCCAAGAGTTCTGCGGGCCCTTTGAGGAGGAGATTACACCGTTCCCCACCCTCTAGCCCCCATATTTACTCTTGTGCATCCTACACTCACACCCACACCCACACCCACACATGTGGGCACATGTGCAGAGACTCCGGCAGACACCCAGACACATGTGTATATTCTCCCTGCCCCGCCCTTCAAAGAGGAAGGGATGGTAGGAGATATTGAAGTTAGGGAAAAAGTGTTTCCAGATTGGGCTCCATCCTGCTATCGGCTGCATGTTTTCACACAAGGTGCTGAATGTTTCTGAGCCTCAGTGTTGCTTCTCTGTAAAGTGACATGACAGCAATGTTAATAATCATCATACCTGCCAACGTTGCTGTAGGCTCCCAGGAGATAACACCTATAGAGCATTTCACTGTGTGAGATGCCCAGAGCCCTGCACATGCTGTTTGCTACTGGGAGGTGTAACCGATCCCACAAGAAGGCACCCATTAGGGCTCCGCTGTCTGCACTCAGGGCACGGGATGCTTGCTTTACCGGGAGTGTTTGCGAGCCGAAGCGTGATCTCATTATTCACTCAACAAACATGCACTGACCACCCTCAGCTACGACTTCCTGAGCATCTACTAAGTGTCCAGCTCAGGGTCCTGGGCTTCCACATGTTTCTCATACATGGTTGCTTCTCCATCAACAACCAAGGGAGTATCAGCAGATTACACATGGGAAACCGGAGCTTAGATAATGGATTTATTCAATACTGTTTATTGGCTCTTTATCCTGTGCCAGGCATTATGCTCCAGGGGTTGGGGATAGAGGGGGAAAGGAAACAGATGTGGCTCTTGCTTTTATGGCCTGATCTTCTCACAGGAAGTGTTTGGGGCTCACAAGAAAGTGCTTCTGGGCCTTTGGTTTTCTCTGGGGTCCAATCACAATGTGTTGGACTGTGTGTCTCGCAGTGTGGTGGCCTCAGCACCTCACTGCCTCCTTGCACAGTGTTGGTTCCAAGTTCCAGGCATGGCAGAGGTGTCAGGGGCCTGGGAAGGGGGCCCCACTTATCCAGAGGGGGCTCTCGGAGATGTCCAGGATAAACTCAAAGGCGGTACCTCTCAGACCTTCATGTACTTACACTCTCCCAGGGAGCTTGTTAAAATGCAGAAGCTGATTCAGTAGGGTTGAGGGTGGGAGGGTGTGATGGTTAATTTTATGTCTCCACTTGGCTAGGCCAAGGTTCCCAGTTGTTTGGTGAAACACCAGTCTAGATGTCTCTGTGAAGGTCTGTGCTAAATGCGATTAACAGTGAAACCAGTGGACTTTGAGTAAAGCAGAGTACCCTCCATCATGTGGGTGGGCCTCATCCAATCAGCTGAGGGCCTTGAGAGAAAAGACTGAGGTCCCCTGAGGAAGAAGAAATTCTGGCTCCAGACTACCTTTGGACTTGAGCTGCAACATTGATTCTTCCCTGGGTCTCCAGTCTGCCAGGCTGCCCTGAAAATTTTGGACTTGCCAGCCTTCAAAATTGCATGAGTCAATTCCTTAAAATCTCTCTCTCTCTTTCTCTCTCTCTCTCTCTCTAGTTAGATACACAGATAGATGATACCTATAGATAACATATATATTAATTTTAATACTATATTTTAATTTATAAATTTAATAAGATGTAAGAAACAGTTAAATTAATTTTAATAATATATTTTACTTAACAGAAAATACCCTACTATTATTTCCACATGTCATCCATATAAACACATATGAATGAGGTATAGATATAGATATATATGCATAGGTAAATATGTATATATAGATATCTTGTCTATGTAAGATATATATACCTTGTATATGTATATATTTATTCTGTTTCTCTGGAGAACCCTGACTAATACAGGGGATGGGAAATTCTACATCTCCTACAAGCTCCTGGGAGATGCCAATCCCGCTGGTCTGTGAACCAGACTCTGGGTAAAGTCATAGATAAAGATGTCTGCAAATAGGAGCGCCATCACATGAAAAGCCAGGGCAAATCTTAAAGTTACCCAATGGACTTTGAGAGGCTAGGTTTGGCTGGAGCTATTCTGCTTGCTGTGTTCTTTCCAGTAATGAACTTCTGCCCGATCGTCTGAATCCAACAATTTATCCAAGCCAGTGAGCCACTGGAGTCTCCAAGAACATACCCTGCCTACTTTCAATCTCGGGGTTTGCAGTTCTATAAACACAGCTTTTCCCACACACTCTTAAGTCAAGCAGATGCGGTGGTCCCCACTGCCAAACAGCTGGATGGAAGCTGCAGAAAGAAATCAGAGTCGGTGCAAAAGTTTTCCAGCGGTCCAAACGTCTGGCATCCCACAAACACCAACGCAGGCCTCCGCAGCCCCCTGCCTTCCCTGACACCTCTCGAATGGCAGCGCAAGCTGGGTGTCAGTAGGAGGGCTCGACGAAAATAATGAGAGAGAATTCTCAGCCGTTGCAAATGCGAATGGGGCAAACAGTTGGTCCGAAGTGTGCAGAAGACATGGCAAACCCAGACAGAAAAGGAAGAGGCTGGTGGGGAAGGGGAGAGTCTTCCTCTCTGAGAGTCCGACCGTGTGAAGGCAGTGGCAGCCAAGTTCAAGTGGAAGGTGCTGCTCCAGACAGTTCCAGACCTCACTCCGCCAGGGCACAGGGCACAGGAACCTGGGGCCAGTCAGCACTGGCCAGGAAAAATAGAACGCAAGTCACATAGGTTAACTTCAATTTTCTAGTAGTCGCGTTAAAAAAGTCAAAAGAAACAGGTAAACTAATTTTAATGATAAACTCTAACAGGAAATACCCTAAATATTGCTATTTCAACAGGTCATCTATATAAAGACGGATGAATGGGATATTGTATGTTTACAGGCAGACATTTTATCACACTTGACTTATTGTGCTTTGCAGATACTGCGTTGTTTACAAATTGAATGTTTGTGGCAACCCTGCGTCAAGCAAGTCTATCAGTGCAATTTTTCCAACACTTCGTGTCTCTGTCACATTTTGGTAATTCTCGCAATATTTCAAAGTTTTTCATTATCATTATATTTCTTGTGGTGATCTGTGATCAGGGATCTTTGCTGTTACTGTTCCCTCTCACTGAAGGTTTACACGATGTTTAGTACTTTTTAGCAATAAACAATTTTTAAATTAAGGCTATGTACATTGTTTTTTTCAGACATAATGCTATTGCACACTTAATAGACTACAGTATAGTGTAAACATAACATATTTTGTTTTTGTCTTTAAGGGTTTGTCTATTTTATTTATTTATTTTTTATTGAAGTATAGATTTACAATGTTGTGTTAGTTTCTGGTGTATAGCAAAGTGATTCAGTTTTATATATACATGTATCTATTATTTTTCAAATTCTTTTTCCATTTAGGTTATTACAGAATATTGAGGAGAGTTCCCTGTGCTATACAGTAGGTCCTTGTTGTTTATCTATTTTATATATAGTAGTGTGCACCTGCTATTCCCAAACTCCTATTTTATCTCTTCACCCCCCAACATCCCCTTTGGTAACCATAAGTTTGCTTTCTATGTCTGTGAGTCTGTTTCTGTTTCATAGATAAGTTCATTTGTGTCATATTTTAGATTCCACGTATAAGTGATATCATATGGTATTTGTCTTTGTCTGACTTACTTCACTTAGTATGATAATCTCTAGGTCCATCCATGTTGCCACCAATGGCATTATTTCATTCTTTTTTTATGGCTGAGTAGTATTCCATTGTATACATGTACCCCACCTTCTTTATCCTTTCCTCTCTTGATGGACATTTAGGTTGTTTCCATGTCTTGGCTATTGTAAATAGTGCTGCTATGAAGATTGGGGTGCGGTGTATCTTTTTGAATTAGAGTTTTCTCCGGATATATGCCCAGGAGTGGGATTACTGGATTGTACGGTAGCTTTATTTTTAGTTTTTTAAGGAAACTCCATACTTAAACATAGCTTTTATATCCACTGGGAAACCAAAGAATTTGTGTGACTTGCTTTATTGCAATGGTCTGGAACCAAACCTGTAATATCTCCAAGGTATGCCTGTACTTTTTTTGCACTAACTCTTTGAAATCTGTTACACTGACAGCACATCTCGATGGGGACAAGCCACATTTCAAGTGTTCCTTGGGCACATGTGGCTGGGGGCCACCATACTGGACAGTGCAGTCTGGACCCTCAATGACCAGCACCAAGCGAGAGCAGACCTTCAAGTTGGTATTAGCTGCCTGTCCTGCACCCTCCCCCCAACATAGAAAAACAAATAAGAAGAAAAATGAGAAAAAATAATCTCTGGATAATTAAAGATGCCAGGCAAATCGTGTCAGGTTAACGCTCACAGAGAAGTGAATAATAACACTGGTTCCACTCAAGCAAGCACCAAATAAGCAAACATTCTTTAAATAAACAGAAATCGAGTATATTTCAGGAATGGATTTACTCTGTGGGTCACAGAGGAGGTTAAACAAAAATTTGTTTTAAAAACGTCTCCCAAAGGATGCCCTGTGCTGTGCTCCCAACACACGTTGTTGGGAGAAGGGGAGGCTCCTGCGGGTGGGAGCCAGGCCAGCTGGAGGGCTGAGAAATCGGGTTTGGGTGGATAACAGGGCCTCCAGACACCTCTGTCTGCCATGGCCATTCCCAGTTCTCGGAGTCAAGTGCCAACTTCACGTGCAGGTCTGCAGGGAGAGTGAAACTCCCACTTGGGAGAAACTTAAGGAGACATTTTCGGTCGGGGACTTTCAGCAGATGCTGTGCAAATCTGCAGGGTGCAAATTGGAAGGGGGCTGAATCCCACACATTTGAGTTGTTTATTCATTCACTTAGTTCCTCACTTGCTTCTTTCTTTCTTTCTTCCTTTCTTTTTCCTTCCTCCCTTCCCTTCTTCCTTCCTTTCTTCCTTCCTTCCTCTCTCCCTCTCTCCCTCCCTCCTTTCTCTTTCTCCCTTTCTTTCTTTCTCTCTTTCTCCCTTCCTTTCTTTCTTCCTTCCTTCCTGTCTTCCTTCCTTCCTTCCTTCCTCTCTCTCTCTCTTTCTCTCTTTCTCTCTCTTCTTTCTTCCTTCCTTCCTTTCTTTTTCTTTCTTTCTTTCTTTCTTTCTTTCTTTCTTTCTTTCTTTCTTTCTTTCTTTCTTTCTTTCTTTCTTTCTTTCTTTCTTTCTTTCTTTCTTTTCTTTCTTTCTTTCTTTCTTCTCTCTCACATTGCCTCAGGTTGGGTCCCCTGGGAAGCACACAGCAGGTTTCATATGGAGTATCTTACAATCAACTGTGATGCAGTCCAGTGGAGCCCTCAGCCCTCCCTGGGGAAGTTCTGAACATGGGATGAGCCTTCAGAGCTCTCCTGAGCCAGGTGAAGAGGGCCAGGCCTCATAACCCCAGGCTGACCAATCATCAGATGTGGGCTGCCCTGGGAAGGGAGTAGGATGGAGGCAAGGTGGCTTTCTTCCGCTGAGAGCTGAGCGCTGTCTGCTGGCAGCACTGCCAGTGTCTGGGATGAAAGGTCCTTCCTTATTCCTGAAGGGCCATGTGAATGGTGCATCTCAGTACCTACCCCACACTCCCTTAACCACGGTCACTCATTTATGCACTCGTGTCTCTGACACTTAATGACTCACTCATTCATTCACCCATTCAGTCATTTTTTTCATTCATTTATGCAATGTATACATGTCTGTTCTCTGCTTAGAACCTTCTGGGGGCTTCCCTTGGCACTTCAAGGCTTTCCTGACCTGAGCCCTGGCCCCTCTGAGCCTTGTTTGGGTAAGATCCTTACCCTCGCTCACTGTGCTGTGATCAAGCTTTTTGAACACCAAGCTCTTTCCTGGTTCAGTTACCTCTGCACCTATTTTTGTCTCTGTTTTAGACCCCGCTTCCCGGGACCTTTGCAAACTGGCTCCCTTTCATCATCCAGGTCTCAGCTTGGAGCTGCCCTCCTCAGAGGAGCATTTGCAAATCATCTTGTCTACAGTTGTTCACCCCCTACCTCTCCTCTCCCCCTCTAGCCCTCTTCTCTGGTTATTTTGTTTTTTTTAAGATGATCTATCACTGTCTGAAATTACCTTGTTTGTTTACTTATTTGCTCATGCTTTCTTCCTTCTCCACTGGAATGTAAGTTTCATGAGGGTGGGTTCTTGTCTGAGTATTTGTCCTTAGTTGCTCAAATACTTGTAGAGGGAACAAGTGAATGACTCAGCAATTTGCTTACGAATTAAATTCATTCATTCATTATACATATGTTGACTCTCTTATTCAGGTATCAATTTGCCCGTTCCTTCATTTACTCAGTAAGCATTTTTATATCTATAAATATGCATTATAATTTATTTGTTTAAATATTTAATATATTTTTATAAATATATAATATACATATAATGTATACATATATTATACACATATATACTATAATAAATATGCATTATATAAATATGTAATATATACATTTATATAAATATGTAATATCTCACTTTTACTACGAACTCAATAAAGATACTCTTAGCAAGTTTATTGAAAACAGTAAAAACAAAATTATATGAAAAAGCAAACAAACTAGAGTAACCTTGATCTTGTCCAACTCTAGGGGACGGCAGATGAAGTTACAGTGCATCGTGATAGAGCCCTTTGCAAATGACACTTTGTTATGACTTTGTGACAGTGTAACAAGGAACAAGGCCAGTAGGTCCATGAGAAGCAGTGAAGAAGCAAGTCTGATAAAAAGGCATGTACAGTATGAGCATAGCTATGTCAAATATATCTGCTATCTGGGGGAGACTAGAAGGATAAAAGTAAATGGAATTAGTCTCGGTTAGTGAGATGTGGGGAATTTTTATTTTGTCCAAGTATTCCTTTGATAGTATATCACATTTCTCAGCATGGAAAAGATGTTTAGAATCGTATGGTCCTCAAGACAAGACACAATGCCTGAGACCAATGCCTTACCAGGTCTCAATCCTGAGACCTGGTAAGAAGTATAGTCAGCTGTTTTTATCTGGGGGTTCTGAATCCATAGATTCAACTAACTGTGGATGGAAAATATTCCAAAAAATACAATCCAGAAAATCCCAAAAAGCAAAACTTGAATTGGCTGCATTGGCAACTATTTACACAGCAATTACGTTGGACTTCCAATTATTTACATAGCATTTACATTGTATTAGGTATTATGAGTAATTTAGAGATAATTAAAGTATACTGGAAGTAATATCTTGTGTGTGTGTATGTGTGTGTGTGTGTGTGTGTGTGTGTGTGTGTGTGTGTGTTAGAATAATGGCTCCAGAACCTGTCAATATGTTACCTTATATGGCAAAGGGGACAATGCTGATGTGATTAACTCAAGGTTCTTGAGATGGATTGATTACCCTGGATCATCTAGGTTGGTCCAATGTAATCACAAAGGTCCTTATAGGATGGAGGCAGGAGGGTCAGAGTTAAAGATGTGACAATAGAAGCAGAGGTTGGAGAGATGAAGGGCTACCCATCAAGGAATGCAGGCAGCCTCTAGAAGCTGGAAAAGGCAAGAGAACAGCTTCTCCCCTAAAGCCTCCAGAAGGACACCAACCCATTTCAGACTTCTGATCTTCAGAACCGTAAGCAAATAAATGTGTGTTGTTTTAAGTCTCTAAGTTTGGGTAATTTTTTTCAGTGACAGTAGAAAAACTAATACAGTGGATAAGTTGAAGCTGAGAAAGATCAAAAAAAACTTGTCCAAGGTCAGTGGCACAGTTAGGATTGATTCAGAGTTCATAAAATTTTACCTGTTGCTCGCTACTGCCACCTATCTATGGAGTATAAGTGAAGCTGGAATTCTTTGCTATGATTATTCACAATGTTCTAGATATTTGCAGGTAGCCGGCTGCTGCCTTAATTTTTAGAGTTTAATTCTAAGGATTGGGCATCCCCACTTAAATGTCCCTTCCTCCTTCCTTTCTTATCCCTTTTCTTCTTCTTCCCTCCTTTCCTTCCTTCTTCCTCCCTTTTTCCTCCCTTATATTTACTGAGCACCTGCTATGTGCCAAGCTCTCTCCCAGACTCTGAGAATACACTGGAAATGAGATAAACCAGGAGGCTGTCCCTGGGGACCTCATGCTGAAATTTTGCCCAGATTCTGCAAATATCTCGAATTTGGTGGCTAATTTGTGCTACAGAAGTCCATCTTCTGCTTTAGTCCCATGACAGAGATGCGGAGGCACTAAAGGGTTAAAATTATGGTCTTTTCTTCAACCAAGTCCTACTCCTCCAGGGGGATCTCAGAGAATAATGAAACTGTGCTTCAAGGCCACAAGAGGGGAAAGATCTGGATTTTCCCCTTCTGAGCCCCTCTGCCTCCCAGTGTCTCTGGGGAGGGGGAGGGCTCTGTCTCCCTGGAATTTAGGGAGGATCCCAGGTTCGTGTGCTCAGAATGTCTGAAGGGACACAAACCAGGAACGAACAGAAGTAGGTCCTGTGTGTCGGGAAGTGAAACAACACAACTGCAGAGTAGCATGGGAGAACCAACACTGGTGGCATTTGAGTTCTACCTCCGCCTCTCACTCACTCCCCATGTGACCTTGGGCTGGCCAGTGCACCACCCTGGGCCTCAGTCTCCTTATCTGATCAATGGGAATAATGATATTACTTGTCTCCTCTGTCCCAGGGTCAGGGATACAAATGAGGAAATATGTGTAAGGGAGCCCCACGCAGTGATAGATAACGGATGCTTGTGCAACCTGGGATGAAAAGTGAGCAAACACATGTAAACGTTTACAGCATATTGCAGTTATACTGATGATGTGGGTAAAGATCATTCTCTACCATAAATAGCTGTAGATATTGGTATGTGGAGCTCTGGTTCTTTATCAGATTGTGCCCACCTGTACACACACATAGACACACACACACATACATGATGCAGTGGAAAAAAATGATACAGTACAAGGAAGTGTAAGACCCCAGTTCAGGTTCTGATTCTCTCCTGACCCCATGTGCCCCTCAGTAAAACCATCAGTGGTCACAAATAGGGCTATGTGCTCTTCTGACTGCAGATGTGTTGTTTGGGTCAGAGTGTTGAAAAAAAAAGTTTTAAATAGTTGCCTACATTTTTAAAAAGTAGAGACTGTGCCTTAAGAAAAAGTAGGTTTCTGGAGTCCCCTTGAGACTCCTGAGGTCTGGCAACTCTGGGCCTGCATCCCCCATGGCCACACCTGTCTGGTGCTGAGTGGCAGCTGCCCCCTTCAGCTCCAGAGTGTTCTTGCTACGAACCACAGTCCCCACCACTCCCATATGTGCACACCCTGCCAGCTGCTCTGCTTTACCAGCAGTCACCTGCCTGGTCCTGCGGTGACTGTGCCTGCCAGCCCCATGTTAGGAATGTTTTGTTTCCCAGCAGCAGGCTTCGGGCACAGGGCAAACAGAGATCTACTGGGAGCGATAAAGTGGTTATAATTCTAGATTAAAAGTGGCAAGTAATGCCAGAAAAATTCCACTCTCTTCCACGAGTTGGAAACAGATCTCTTAGAAGACAGATCTTTCTTCTATCTGAAGGCCCTTCCTTCACTTAGGCCTCAGTTTCCCTATCTGTAAAAGAAGGTGCTGGAACTAGATGATCTCCAAGGCTTTTCCAATTCTTTCGTTCTTTGGTGTGCTCTCTTTCTCTCTCTGTCTCCGTCCTCTCTCATACAAATATATGTTCCTGAATGCAGGTTCATGTCCCCAACGCACAGTGAGGCCGAACACCCTGAAACGTCAGAGTTTGGAGCAGAGAAAGGTTTATTGCAGGGCCGTGCAAGGAGACAGGTGGCTCATGCCCCCAAACCCTGAACTCCCCAAGGGGTTTCAGCAAAGCATTTTTAAAGGCAAGGTGAGGGAGGGGTGTGGTTTGCTGTTGCAGATTTCTTGGTTTTGGAATCCTTTGTTCTTGCAGCCTTCCACACAGGTCAGGTCACATATTCCTGTAAACCTCCAACAAGACAAGTGTTATTCTCTGTTCTGCAACTTTTTATCTCTATATGAATGGAAAAGTGTTATACCCTTAAAGGTCAGAGCCTTGAGGGTGGGCTATCCCGTATATTTCAGGCTATATGCAACATTCTTACACCGAAGCAAAAGTAATGGAAAACAAAGGTTAAAGTAAAAGAAACAGATTTCATATGGAGTCAGATTTGTTCTTCCCTAGTACATCTACATGCGAGTGCACACAAGATGTTGTATTCTTACACACAGACACATTGACACATCTTACTGAACATGTTTTTCCGTCTACCAGTTGGACTGCGCTCCTGACATCACTCCTGCAGGTCTCCTTCGTGACTAAATCCAGCCATTAAGCTTCAATGAGTTACGTGCTGGCATTGTGTCAGGGCAGGGAGCAGGATTAGTCACCTAATCTCCTCTTTTATTGGTGTTCTCTCCCGGCAGCAGACAACAACACAGACTGTTAGAGGCAGGTACCCAGAGCTCAGCTGGAGAGGGCTAAGATCCCGCCCACTGATAGCAGGAGGAGGGCAGCAACCGAAGCTTTGTTCTCATCTCTGGCTGAGCTCAAGAACTGCAGGAAAGAGATCTCAGGGATCCTTGTAATGGTTAAATCAAGGTCAGGTTCTAGTCTGGTCCTTTGCGGGGCTCCTGACCTAGGACAAGCCCTTTCCATTAGGCAATCACTCACCTCCTGTAAAGAATGCCACCTCATCTCCAACTCAAAATGCTCTAGGACTCCTCACAAAGAACGGAAGTTGGCATTCCAAATAATTTCGTGTTCTGCTTTGCCACTTTCTTTTTGGGCCTCTTAGAATTGGAGGGATTTCTTTGTGAGAATCTGGGCATTATTAAAAAAGGCAGAAATGACAAATCAGAGTTATAATATAATTATGTTATTCATAAAATAATGAGTAGTTTGTTTCAAAAATATTAAGTGTGGTCCCAAAATGGGGCACAAATTTAAAGCTGTAAAGTGAACATGTTTTTCTTACAGGCCAATGTGATGGATGTATATTGCCTTGTTTACCAATAAATCTGAATTGAGGCCCTCAGTGAATGAGCGGCCTGGGTGTAAAGACCACCTAAGCCTGGCCTGAGACAGGCCAGGACTTCACTACCTTGACCTGGGAACCGATTTGAGGAAATTCCCTGTGAAATGGCTTCCAGGTGATAATGACCTTCATTTTGAAGTGGTTTCATTCAGACTTAGAGCGGGTGGTATCAGGCCAGGACCCATGTGCTTATGTTGAGGTCAGGCTGCTCCTCTCACTGCTTTATGAAAATCCAAGTCCTCCTGGGAAGGGCTGCAGAAAATCAGTCACCTTCTAGAGTGAATTAGTTCATCAGACTTGTTGAAATGTGGCCATCACTTGAGAGAGGTTCTTCATGAAACAAACCCAGGGCACGAGACACTGAACAGTGAGGCCTTGCTCGGTTGGGTGGGGAAAAAAACACAGACTCAGGGGCTAAAATCTGGAATCTCATTCTCCCTCTAACTAACTGTTAGCCCCGGAATGGTGGGCAGACCACTTCACCTCTCTTTCTTCATGAGCAAAAGTGGAAATAAGGTACTTCTCAAAGGGTGGCAAGCCAATGAACTATTCCAGGCGCTGGGTTTACAAGAGAAATAGGTCTCCACTCTCACAGGATGGGGAGGCAGATGATAGAGAAGTAAATTATTTACACTAAATGGTGGCACTTGCAATCAAGATACTAAAATCAAGTATTTGGATATGACGGGAAGTGGAATAGCAACTTAACCCAGCGGCAAGGAAATTTCTCTTTGAAGAAAGGATGCTTGAGCCAAAGGAGGAAAGAAAGGGCCTTCCTATAAATATATATGGAATGAATGTTCTAGCACAAGGAGCTGCACGTGCAAAGGCTCTGAGTGGAAATGTGGATGGCGTGAGAAACTGCAAGGAGCTATGTGAGTGAGGGGGCAGATGGGATTGGTGGGCGGAGCTGGCATCTTACAGGGCCTCATCAGCCATGCTAAGGAATTTGCATTTTATTCTGGGAAGCTGCTGGAGTGTTTCTAATATACATAAAAGCATGTTTAATATGAAGAAAGTGTTTTGTAAACTCAACAGTACAAAGGCAAAGTATTATTAGTATCACATGTGTGAATAACAACTTTCCATTGTAGTTAAAACTATTACACGGGCAGCTTGATCCTTTGGTTCCCTCAGTGAGAATTCGCAGTGCCAGGATCCTGAGGCATTAGGTGTGAGAGGGGTCCAGGGTCACCTCTCTGGTCACCTCTTAGGCCACGGGGCTGCTCGAAGAGAGCGGCCTGTCCAGAGCCTAAGCACCAGCTCCAGGCTGGACATGGCCCTTCCTGCTGCCCTGGTTTCCTCACCTGGGGGTGGGGAGGGGCAGAGGTGTGCACTGACTGGGCTCCATGCCTCGCAGGGACACTGCCAGCTTCAGTGAAAACCTGGCAAGACCTCTGAGCTCCTGGGTCATCACACTCGTGTTACCCCAGAAGGAGAACCCGAATCTCCTTTGGAGAGTTTTTGCTCACATTTTATTTTTCTCTGACTCCCCTCAACAAGCTTCAGGGCCTTCCAGGTATATTCTGAACTCACCGTACATTTATCATAGTTTGCGATTCTCCATTTTTTCTTTTAACGGGCTGAAGAGCTCCTGACTTCCCCACCTCACCGCCAGCTTCTTGAGTCTAAGGACCATGCTTGAGCGTGCCTATCTTTGCAATCCATTGGGACAGGCTAGATCAGCCTGCAATAACATACAACTCCCAGTCCCAGTGATTTAAAGCAATAAAGGTTTCTCTGTTGCTTGAGCTGCACGGCCACCACAGGTGGGCATGGGCTCTGCTCGGGGTGATCATTCAGGCGCCCAGGCTGATGGATGTTTCTTCATCTTAGGGGGCTTCTCAGCTCAGGCTTCAGGGCTCCCTGCAGGAGGGGTGGAGTCTTGAGACTGGCAGTAACGCTGTGGACTAGATGTGACACGTCTGCTCACTTCTTACTAGCCAGGACCAGTTACCTGTCCGTGCCAAACTTCAGGGGCTGGTGACGGTAACGTCTCCCACACCCTGATAGCCAGCACCCATATATGGCCAGGCCATTCAAGATGGCTGCACTCTTGCTCTTTGTACATCCCCTGCCCAACCAGGTCCTGCTTCACTCACATGACTATCCAGTCCTCTAAATTATAAGGTTTAATTAGTCTCCGATCACTGATGAGTCCACTTGACATCAATCTCCCCTATAAATGGTAGCCTCCTTCCCCAGAGTAGCAAGTGCTGCTGCCACGTCCTGGGGTGTCTCTCCAGGACCCTTTGTGTAAGATCCCCTGTCCGATAAACCACTGATGTCTCTGTCACTGCCTCCGGGCTCTTTCTTTGGTCTCGAGGCCGGGCAACTACAAAACTTGCCAGCCTGCGGGGTACAGCCCAACAGCCCAGTACCCAGGCACTCAGTAAATAATCTTGGAAGTGTGGCAAAATGGTCCAAGCTCATATGACTGACTGTCAGTTTCTTTTGGGGGGCAGTCTGGGGAGGTGAGAGCTGTGGATTCTCCCCTCTATGCTCACAGCTTCACTGCTGGATTGTATGGTATAATGGAAACAAGTCTCAGGTTGAGTTTTGTTACATGAACATCACTTCTTAGCGAGTAAGGGGAAAAATGTCACCTAACAACAGATGCACGTGAGAATCAGTTCCTATAAAAATAGTGAGGTCTTGATTCTCTGTCCTTAGCGTCCTGACAGGTACATTTCAGGACGGGCTCACTCCACCCTGGGTGCTACACACCATGCTGGCATATTTAGCCAATCATCCAGTGGAGCCAGGAAACAGAGACCATACTTAAAAGAAGAAGCACTGGACAGAGAGAACTGCTGTGCCCGTGAGTCTGCCAGCCCACCACACTTCTTGAGCAGTGTTTCACTAAAGGAAAATGACCCTTAATATCCTATATCCTATACAACCAACCATCTGGTGCAGATTTACATCAGAATATTTGAGGTGCCTGTGGAGCCTTGACTCCTGATGAAGGTCCTTTGAATGTTAACTATCTTCCCCTGGCTGTAGACACAATTAACTCATATATAACGATAGACAAAAATCTAGTACATCCATACAATGGAACGCTATTCAGGAATCAAAGAGAATCGGCTGTGGCTGCAGGCAAAGGCATGGCTGAATCTCAGAAACATTACTCTGAGTGAAAAAAGCCAGATACAAGAGACCACTCCATTAATATGGGTGTCCAGAAAAAAACAAACCTATAGAGATAGAAGGCAAAATTGGGGTTGCCTGGGATGGGCATGAGGGACTAACAGTAAATATGCATGAGGGATATTATTGGGGTGAGGAAAATGTCCTATAACTGATTTATGGTGGTAGGGCACAAGTTTGGAGATTTACTAGAACATCTTTGGATCGTACACTTGGGATGAGTGAATTACATGGTATGTAAAATGTGCTTCAGTAAAGTTATTTAAAAAGTAAAAATGATCACCTCACATATAAACTCATCACACTGCTTATAGCGCATTTAAAATCAAGGTATAGACAATATAACACAAAGAAATGAGGTTTCTTTCCTAAGGAGTTTTCAACACCTCCAACTACCTACTCGTGCTTTTGAAAGAACAAGTTCATTCCATCGATACCAAAGGGGCTTAGGGTTCTCCTTGAAAAGCCTCCAAACACATCTCTGGAAAACACAGTCGTTTACAGTGAGAATTCGCATAAGCCACCCCCTCTTCCTGTACACACACAGGCAATAGGGAAGGGGTTAGAAGGCCAGAAAAAAAAAAAAAAAAAATTGACCTTGGAAGACCAGCTTCATTTCCCTCATCTGTGAAATGGGGATCATCTGAACTCCCTGCGGGGCCCGGCATCTGGGCCGTAGCTGCTCATGGCAGATGTTGTTATGACCCAGAAACGGCCTTGTTTCTCTATTAATGATGGGGTCTGATCTTCAGCCCATGCTCTGGGCTGCACAGAGGGGATACAGCAGTGCTTCTCAAACTGGAGGAGGTCGTGCTAAAATGCAGAGTCTGACCCCAGATGTCCCAAGTGGTGCTGCAGGTACGTGGCTGCACCTGAAGTTGCAAGAACTAGCCATCTTCACTTGGCAAGGACTTCAAATCTCCTGTCACCTCTGAATCGCCCTCCCCCTCCCCCTCCCCCAATCTGGCCAACCTTCAGAATTACTGGGGAAGCACAGACACCTGGCTTTACCAATAGGCCTCCCAAATCAGTTATCTCAGGGATAGGACCCTACTTCTGAGTAGGGTAGGACAGAATCCCAGATCTCAAAGCTTCTGTGGGGCTGGGGAATCACCGGTAAGAGAACCCTGCAGGAGCTGAGGAAACACATCGGATCAGGAGATGGGATATCTGGCTTCTAATCCCTTCTCTGCCACCCTGTGAACTTGGTGGGGTCATTTCCCCTCTCCGGGCCTCAGTTTCTCCATCTGCACAGAAGGAGGTGATGGAAGGCGCCCACCTCCTACCCTGCACTCCTGTTCTCTGGCTCCGTGAGCCCCAGCTTTCCTGGCCTGTTCCCCATTTCCAATTGGCCTTGGCATTTCTGCGACTCAGGGGGCAGGCCCAGCAGGCGGGAGGCGGGGAACGGAGGGCGGAGTGCCAGCTTTTCCGCCCTGATCCTGCCACCGGAGCCGGGTGCCCAGCTCGAGCTATTGTACTCATGGGAGGTCTTAGCTGGTGAGGCCGCCAGCCCGACTGCTGAGGCGCCAGGGCTGTTTCATTATTTCATCAAAGTTCATTATGCTGGGGAGGAGACCAGTAATAAAACATGATTACAAGAGTCTCCCATGAGCACTTAAAGACATAATTCGGGGTGTACATTCTGCTGCATCCCTGTTTGTGGTCACATAACGCACGGAGATTTGCACCTCTGATACACGCCAGTCTTCGTGTTAATCTAAGTGAAACGAACACCCAAAGAACTTGATTCACTTTGTCTCGGGACTGAGTTGGTGGTTTCCTATGGAGGCCTGATGTGCCATGTTTGAAAACACACAGTTAACTGTGTGTGTAAAAGGCAGGTACAGTGACACAGGTGACGCGGAGAGACCGAGTTGCAGCCAAGCATATCAGATGTTACTGGCAAAACGCTTGGGGAGAAGTGGCTTTGCTTTCTTTCTTTCTTCCCCCTCACTGCCCCTCCCCACTCCCACCTCTCTTCTTCATGAAATAGCAGCTGGTGATGAGTGCTGGGAAGGTAATAGATGATACTCCATGTGCCAGAGCTAACAAAAAGAGATCTGTCTTGTGCCCTGCCCCATGCCATCTGGGCCAGCATTGTCATCTGAGAATAAGATCCTGATTAACATTGACCGGTGGGTTTGAGCCCGGTTGTTCAGGATGTGGGTTGGAGGACAAGAAGGCAGGACAGAGTGTGGTGCACTCTTGTGTATGTTGGGTAGAATTCTCCTGGGCTGTGGCCGCGAGGGCCCTGACACATCACATCTCTCCCTGGGTCTCAGGCTTGGCCTCTGAGGGCTGCCCCTGGGCTAGGGGCGCTCTGCCTTCACCCCTGACTCCCTGGGTGCCTTGAGGCGAGGCCCTTCTCTGTGGCCCATGGCTTCCAATCCCTGTAAAATGGAAAGGTTGGGCTAGGCAGTGCCACACGTATTTGCCTACTCTTCGGAATCATCTGAGAAACTTGTTACAAACCAAGTTCCTCAACCCTACACAAAGGATACCAGATCAGACTCTTCCCCAGAGAGTCCAGGGAATAAGTGTCAATAAATCTTCCTGGTGACTCACGACATTTTTAACTTAAATGTTTTGGATATGTAAGATGCTCACACCATTGCGTCACCGATAATTCACATGGTATAAATGGGTGGTAATAGAGAGTTTCCATCCACTGTGTCCCCCCGTCACTTGCCTCCTGCTCCCATCACCACCAAAGTTAATGGTTCTCTGTGTGTATATGTGTGTGCATTCTTCCAGAGAAATCTGTGATGTACAAGCCAGTATGTGTATATGTATATGTTATATTCTTTATCCTCTCCTCTCTATTTTTTATATAAATAATCCTGTCTTCTTTTTTTTTACATAAATGATAGCATACTATATGCTGTTCCGTATCTTCCTTTGTTTTCATTTAATACATCTTGGAGATCTTTTTATATCAGTTAATAAAGGCAGTAATGTGCTGGAGCCAACAGGGATGGATCTCTTCTCAAGCCCAATTTCAATAACCCCATGTCAGCAGAAGCTTGAAATTGGCCATGGTGGTATTTACCCCATGGACGAATGCTACAATCTGGTCACCCCCCAGTCTCCACTCCCAGCTGGAGAACTGGTTGTTATACCTTTACCAGCACACCGCTGGATAAAGTCCAGCCTCCTTTTTTTAAATGGCTGCATAGTAATCTACTGTATAGATGAACTATAGTATATTTAATCAGTCCCCTGTTGATGGACATCTAGGTTGCTTCTAATCTGCCAATGTAACCAATGCTGAAGTTAAGTAACTTCGTACATGCATGATTAGGAAACATTTCTAGAAGTGGCCTGAGTCAAAAGTTTGCACCTGTGCCATTTGAGTGGGCGTTGTCATATTGCCTCTGAGAGGCCATAGCAGTGCACACACCACCGGCTGTAGATGAGAACAATACTTTCTTCACATCCTCCAGGTCATCACCTTTAAATATCTCCACCTCAGGTTAATGCACATTTCTTCAGGATGAATGAAAGCTGAGCATCTGTTCACATATTTAAGAGCCATTTGTGGCTCCTTTTCTGTGCCCCTTTGAGCATTTTGATCAGGGAAACTTGGAAAGACCAGCCTAGTCTAATCTTTTTTTTACACATGGGGACCCAAAGGCATAGAGTTGACCAAGACTCCACAATGAATATTGGCAACAAAGACATTAAAATTAGGAGTTGTGGTCCCTTAAAATCTAATGGGGCGCTCACAATAAGGGAGGCAACATTCCAGTGAACATGTAATTGCAAATCGTATCAAGTTTACGAAATAAACAGAGGCGCACACTGGTGGCCCACAGGCTGTGCCTATCCTACAGACATTGTCTATTTTGGCTTACACAGTGTTGTTGTTGTTGTTTTAATTTTAATTTAAAATAGTTGCCAAACTTTAAAACAAAAAGATTTGACATATGAATTCTTGTTCATGGCTTCCTAATGTTGGGAAGAAAAGTGAATTAGGAAGCTAAGGATAAGACAGCAGGGAGTACTGGGGACAGTGCTGTGGGTCTCTCTTACTTGGTTGTTATTGTCATGGGTGATTATAGGTTCAGTGATGCCAGATCCTCCCATTTGTATGTGAAGTCTTCTGATTTTTGTGTCAACAATTCATAACAAATTGTCAAGCAAATCGTATGTGTAAATGATTTGGCATGAGGACCACCAGTGTCCTACTTCTGCCATGAAAAAAAGCCGAGTTAGAGAATGTGCTTTGTGCCCAGGACACTTTCCCCAGCAGTGAGGCTTTGGGAAGGCACCTCACCTCCTGGAGCCTCTTTTTGCTCATCTGTAAAATGGGACTAAAAATAAAACCTAGATCAGCAGGCTGAAGTGAAGCTTAGCATACAGTGAGTGCTTAATAAATGGCAGCTATCGCTGTTATTGGCTCTCTGGAAACTGCTGGAGAAGGGGCTAAAGCAGTCTCGAGCTCCCGTGGCCACAGTGGGCCATAATGTCTGCCAACTCAGTGTGAGAAAAAGCAGCCTGCCGTGACCTGAGTGTCCCTGATCCTACCAGCCTTCTTCTGCACCTTCTTACAGCCTCACAGAAGGCACGTCATGAGTTTGATTCCAATATTTTGGGTGGTACCACTTGTTTGCATGGTGCAAATGCCTTAACCCACCCTCCCTATTGCTAGCATCATCTGACTGCCCTTTGAGACACTATCCAGCCAAGTCCTTTCTGTGCAGGGGGAGGAAGGAGGGTCCAGGATGCTTGCTTCCACAGCCATGCCCATGGTCAGCCCCTGAAGGCCTGGTTGAGCTCCATGGAGTTAGGGTTTATCTCCGTTAGGGAATGAGCTGAGCTGAGGTCTCATATGTCACCTCTAAACACTTCAATGTGCATATCATTAACTAGAGTTCAATATTTGTTTATGGTTCCTTTTGTTGAGATAAGTTTTATGTATAGAGTGAAATGCACAGATCTCAGGTATACTATGCTATAAGTGTTGACGAATGCATACAGCCATGAACTCAAAGCCCTACAAGATACAGAACGTTTATCTCCCCTCATGGCCTTTCCCAACCAATCCCATCCCCACCTCCTGCTTCACTTTTGGATATCACCAGCTTACTGCATTTTAGTTTGGAGGTCGTGGCATAGAGCAAAGAGAAAATAGCCTCAAGGTTGAATCGGGGAAAGCAATCCAGGCCAACCTTTCTTGCCTCCTGGACCAACCCTTCCCCAGAGGAGCCGAGCCCTCTATGTTCTGCACTGCTCCCCGATACCTGCAGACACCATCACACCACTTTATGCAACACCTTCTCATGTGCTCTGTCCTCTGCCTGGGTGCCCCTCGACCTGGCCAACTCCCACCCCTTTCGAAAGTTTAATTTGAATGACATCCTGGCACGGTGAGGGTGAGTAAATGATAACTGTGGCCTTCAGATGACACATAATCAATGTTTATCTTCTGAAGAGTTAATGGATGATCGGATAGAGATGTTTTATGTCTAGGAACTTAACTCAGTGCTTGGCACCTAGTAGGTAGTCGATAAACGTGTATTGGATACATATACACCTGTGACCCCGTTAAGCTTATTGTGGCAGATTTATCACAGCGAAAGAAATGTGAGTTTTTAAATGTATCCATCTTTTCTTTCTTTCTTTCTTTCTTTTTTTTTTTTTTACTGTCAAATTCTTGATTCCTAGAATCATATAAAGACACAGACTTGAACTTGGAGTCAAAAGATCTTGGTTTGAGTCCCGGGTCTGACTCCCTTGCTCTCTGTGAGCTTGGGCAAGCTGCTTAACCTCTCTGAGCACTTAGGTTTTTCATCTGAAAGGTGGGGACAATAAAACCTCAAGGAATCATCGTGATGACCAGCAAAAGAGAAGAATGGAAAGGCTGATGAAATCGCTTTCCCAAGATATAATTTCCCTCCTTCACAGGCAGATCACTCATGGAGGCACCACTTTGTCACAGCAATCGTTTCACTGCTGAGTTACATGAACCTCAAATGGGAGTAAAATGATGTGGACCTGAAACCTGACTCAGCTCTGAACCCTGGGACTTAACCCTCTGAGCCCTGACTTCCTTGTTAGCAGGTGAGGCACAGTGGTCCTTTCTTTATAGAGTTAACACAGAAATAAAATCATTTGTTTGAAAGCACAGTGCAAACTGAATGGAGTCTAAGTTGCTATAAGGGGTCATTACAATAGCTACGAGCCTCCCTGCATTACTCTGCCCTAGTTCAAGCTGTCGTCTCTTATCTGGATTCCCACCCATTCCTCTACCTCCACACTTGTCCCCTTCCAATCCAACCTCCCCATTTCAGCTAACAGGATCTGATTGTGTCACCTCCAGCTTAAACCTTCAGAAGATCTGTGGCCTGCAGGAAAGCATCTAACTCCACACTGTGCCTTGAAAAGCTGTCACACTTGTACCTTCCCAGCTCTTACTAAGACCCCTTGCACACCAGCTCCCCACTGGCCCGGTGGAAAGGCTTGCCCTCAGTTGCCTCTGGGTCTTTGCGCATGTGCTTCTGTGTGTCTCCAAACTCTCCCTCCCACCCTGAGCACAGGGACTGTGTCTTGTGACTGCTATCTCTCTCAGAGCCTTGCACTGAGCCTGCTGTGTGGTAAACACTCAATAAACATCCATTCAGGACATGAATCTCTCACTTAACATTCATAGGGTGTCAGGCACAGCACGTACGGTGTTCATATACATTATCTCAATGCATAGATATTCTAACTGTCCTACTGTCCTAACTCCCTCTCTCTCTCATTTTGATTCACAACATCACAATAAAATAAGTACATAAATAAACAGATAAATTATTTTGCTTCCAAGGAAACAAAGCCTTTTGCATTTCATTTTTTTTAAAATTTTTTTTAAATTTATTATTTATTTATTATGTTTTATTTTTGGCTGTGTTGGGTCTTCGTTTCTGTGTGAGAGCTTTCTCCAGTTGCGGCGAGCGGGGGCCACTCCTCATCGCGGTGCACGGGCCTCTCACCATCGCGGCCTCTCTTGTTGCGGAGCACAGGCTCCAGACGCTCAGGCTCAGTAGTTGTGGCTCACGGGCCTAGTTGCTCCGCGGCATGTGGGATCTTCCCAGACCAGGGCTCGAACCCGTGTCCCCTGCATTGGCAGGCAGACTCTCAACCACTGCGCCACCAGGGAAGCCCCCTGCATTTCATTTTGTAGAAGTTCTACGTGCCTGCAATACTTCCCTTGTTCCTAGGTAGAAAATTATATGTTTTTTTTTTTAATAGTTCTGTTGCCTTTTTACAACCATAGGCATAAATACACGTACCTTCTTTTATTTTCCCTTTGGAAGCAGAGATGGGCTACACCTCAGATCTAATGTATCTCCAACCATCCAGCACCACAGGCCTAGAAGCAATCTTTCAGGGACCCTGGTAAAGCTTTTGAGCAGGGGGAGAGCCTCAAAACCCCACTGACTGATTCAGTTGAAGGTGGTTCCCAATCTCACAGCTTTTCTCCCTTGCCAGGTAACTTATAAGGCTATTTGTACCTAGATGATGAATACGTACATGAATTGCATTCATCACATGGGTGTTTTAGTGGGTCAATGAGCACAATTTTCAAAATATTTCTTTCTCTTCCTTCCTTATAGAGGGTTGATCATCCCGCAGCACCCACTCTGACTCAAGCTGGTCCAAGCCACCTGGGGGCACCTGAGAACTGAAACCAACGTCAGACTTGCACTCGAATTCCAGCTCCACCATTTACTGCCTGTGTGATCTTGAGCAAGTTATTTTACCTCTTTGTGCTTCAGTTTCCTCACCTACAGAACAGCGTAAATCCTGACCTCAGGGGTGGTGTGGGTGGTGGATAGAACAAAGCTGCCAAGTGTCTGACACGGTGCCAGGAGCATGTACCAGGTACCAGAGAGGCATCTGATGACTTCCAGCAGGGGTGGGTTTTTCTCAAGGGCCAACTCCAATGGGTCAATGTGGCTGCTGGGAGAATTCTGTCCAATCTTCCTGGACCACATTTGGGCTCATGAGGAAGGAGGGCTGTGGTCTCCCTGTCAAGGTAGATGGGAAGGATGAGCAAAATGCCAAGTTCATATTGTCCCAGATAAGGTATTCACTGGTAGATGCTCATGTATGGGATTGGGGTGGCTCAGCATGAATCTCGTGGGTGCTGACTCCTTTGTCACTGGTATTCTGTGTCCCACCAGGGGCAGGGTGGGCCTGGGGTGGGGAGCATTGCTTGGTGGGCACTCTTGGGGTTGAGGAGATGAGGAACATTTTGAGGAAGAGGGCGAAGAAGTATAGGCCAACTAAACGTTGATCATAACTGTCTTCCCACCTTGAGTTCAGCAAACACTTGGGTGCTTTTTCTCCTACTATTTTCCGCTGTGATTATGAACCACCAGTTTCAGAGGGATGGCATCTAAATGTTTCTGATTCATTTACAGTTGGGTCAGCAAATGTGCACTGGTAAGGGGAGACCTCCCAGGAAGTTATATAAGCTTCCTCGTGGAACTGAGAATCCTTGTTCCGGCCAAGTTTAACTAAATCAGCTGGGGCTGCGCTTTGATTCTAAAGATAGAGCAGGCATGGGGGTTGGGGGATTCCGTTCCCACCCCAGTCATCCTTTCTGGTCTTAATTACACAAATCCCACCCTCCGGAAACAGAAATCCTAATGAATAGTAACCTAAGGAGGACCACGGTCTATATACCGATGTGTCTTATCTCAGTAATTTCAGAAGAGAAGTGAAAAAAAAAAAGATGGATCCTGAACAATTATTTGTCTAATAAACAGCCCCCCTGCCCGCCGCCTTCATTTCCTGCAAAGAAAGCTCTGTGGCAGCTAATCCATCTTGGCTCCGCTCAGGTATACCATCATTTTTATCGGCCTCATAAATCGCCTTTCCAGATTACACAAAAATATACATTGCCCCACTCTAATTATTCCAGATCCCCACCTTCTCCTTTTTCATTTTGATCCCAGGTAAACCCCATCATTACCCGAATCAGTGTGGCTTCCCCAAACGTCAAGATTAAAACAGACCGTGGAGACTTATGCAAGACTGAGTCAGCCGAGCAATTTGAACCAATAAATATCAAAGTCGTGTCTAAGCAGAGAACAATTCATTTGATACCACATCTGTCAACAGGCCTGTGGAGGATTTTCCTTCCCAGGGCTCCACCCTGGCGGCCCCGCTGGCTCTTCTTGCTGATACAATGAAGAGGCTGGATTTGGCCTCACAGGAGAATGGGGCCCCGAGCCCAGGAAGGCACACGGTGCCTGGACCGGGCTGGGTGGGTGTGAGGGAGTCCAGCAGCTGAACTGCCTGCCCTCCGCCTACTATCAAAACGGCTGCACTAATGCCTTAGCTGGGTAAGCGCACTCTGCAATTAGCAATTCTTGTTTATTGGTTGATGTGGGCCTCTGGCCAAGAGGAGCCGGGATTGAATCAATATTCCTTTTATTATGTCATCGTAGGCAAATGAATTATGAAAACAAAAGCTCAGTATGAAGCTGCCAATGCTAATTACTGGGTAGGATGCGAAGACACAATACACAAAGTGTGCTCTGTCCAGGCGGGAGTTTGGGAGCTGCCCTCTCGCTGGGTCTGGGGGCTGCAGGGCCCACCTGCCCCACTTCCCACAAGCCCTGGGCTCCCAGAGGGAAGTCGGAAAGGTCTGGCCCAGTCCCCCTAACTCAGCCATCTCGGATGCCAGTTTAAAACCAACTTAATACAATTCAATCCAAGGCATTTATTGAGCACCTACTGGGTACCAGGTACTGTGCTTTTCACACACAACCACCGTCTCCATTTAGTGCTGTCTCTGGAGTCTCGTGGTGAAGAGGGCATGTCTTTAGAATCAGACACACCTGGCTTCAAATCTCAAGTCGGATGCTATTTACTGCGGAAACTTGGCTTCTCTGACCCTCAGTTTCCTCATCTGTAAAATGAAGATAATAATATGCGTGTTACAGAGTTCAAGGAGGAATGACTGGGAAAAAATGAGCCAAATATTGCACGAAGTAGGCAATAAATATTAACTATAAATTAAGCAATAAATGTTAACTATTCTTCTCCCCCTCCTCTTCCGCCCCCCCCATCTTTTCTTTCTCCACCTCTTCCGTCTTCATCTTCTTATGATTTATACTCATCTTCATCATCGTCATCATCATTCCATGAGCACCTGTCGTGTCCAGAGCAGGGCTGTTAGTCGATTGCATGAGCGGACGGGAAGCAAGAAGGAAGGAAACTGGTCTTGGAATACGGAGGGGATAAAAGATAATTCACATCAACGTCTTGAAACCCAGAGTTGACAGCCTAACGGAGGGACAGGCTTATATCAAGTTAATTTAAATAGAAAGTGGAGAGAAAGCAACCGTGTTGTTGTGGAGAATGCCCACCTCTACCCGACTTCTCCTTGCGTGGAGGATGGGGTGACGTCTGCAAAGTCAGCTTGTGCACTTTCTGTCAAGTCACAGGTGGTCGGAGGCAGGGTCATCAGGGAGGGGTGGCGTCGGCCGGGAATAAACAGTCACAAGCCTGCCCTGTGCAAAAAGTGACACTCAAACTCCTCATGTGACCTTCTCAGTGGTTCCTGAGGGCTCCTCTCTGCCTCCCATCTTACACAGAGATAGAGCAACTCCCCGAGATCCCACATACAAGATAAGCCCTGTGAGTTCTCACTTGGCCGTTTGACTTTAGAAAACTCACTGACCTTCTCGAAGCTTCAGCTTCCTGTCTGGACGATAGGGATGGCACACGTGTGTACTGTAAATCCGATGATGAGCTGGGTTTTGCTTCTAGAGCCCAAGCTCGCTCTGTGTCTCCCCAGGGCCTCCAGGACATTGGGGGTGTGGGGACCTGGCGACATCCCATTCGTCTGTGTTCTCCCTCTCGACTGCTGTGCCTGGAGCTGTGCTGGTTCAGTCTTTGCTACATGCAGTAGAATAATCATAATAACAAACGTGTATGTCATAAGTAACAGCTTCTAAACAATTTTCCTTTCAGAAAGTCACAGGAAACCTCTGTGGTGAAGATTGTCAGCCCATTTTCTTTTTTTTTTGGCTGTGCCGGGTGGCTTGCGGGATCTTAGTTCCCTGACTAGGGCTTGAACCTGGGTCACAGCAGTGAAAGTGCCGAGTCCTAACCACTAGCCCACCAGGGAATTCCCTGTCAGCCCATTTTCAAAGGAAAAACTGAGGCTCCAAGGGGGGAAGTGGGGAGCCAAGTGTACACAGCTAGTTGGGGCTTCCAACGTGGGTCTGGAGCCCTCCCCACTACTACGTGTTTTCTGGGAGAGAGAAGAAGGTCAGGACTCCAGCTCCTGGCCACAGGCTGGTGCCACACGTCTGCTGAATCCCCAGCCCCCTGCTTGTTTAGGGAGATGAAGATTCCACAGCTGATTTTGGTTAGGGGGCTCTTATCCCCAAAGGCAGATAATCAGGGTCTTAGTTTTCAGTTAACTGCAAGAAAACAGCTTTGATTTTCCATTTACATCCTGGTCCTGCGTGGCTCCTGGACGTGGGATGCGCTAAGTATCTTTGGATCCCAAGTTGGAAGTATTCCCACGGTAATACTTCTACGGAGCCCTCAGGAGCTATTGAGAAGGTCATGTGAGGAAGTGTGAGTGTCACTCTTTGCACAGGGCAGGCTTGTGACCGTGTATTCCCAGCCCGTGGCACCCCTCCCTGTTGACCCCATGGCTTCTGGAGGCGGTGGGGTCAGAGCAGGGGGGAATCAGGCTTCCATGGAACATGGAGGGGAGAGAAATGGATGAATCTCACTTTCCATTTTTCTACTAAAGAAACAGACTCCGTGTTTATGGGACTCAGGGTCAGCTTCGTGGGTGTGTAACCAGCCCAGTCACACAGGGCCCTGTCCTGAAGGTTTAATGCTCTGTGGCCACCGCCTCGCAATTCTCAATACTTTTATCTTTGTTTTTTGTAGGTGAAATCTGATGAGACAATGGAGCGTGCTCTGGAGACGTGGAGTCTCAGCTCAGACCTGGTCCCACCTCTCCCGTTGCCCCTCGGGGACAGATTCTCAGTCGGTTACTTCTCTACTCTGCCCAGTGACTCAGGCCACCCTCTGTGCCTGGCAGGGGCCTGGGGACAGAAGTAGAGGGGGCTGGGACTGGGTGCATGTACCCCATTGGATGAGCTGTGGGGCAGAGCTCCTGGCATCTCTGAGGGTCTGCCCTCACCCTGCAAGTATCCCCATGACCAAGGGAACACAGCATTAAATAGCAGATGAAAATCATCATGATAACTTAAGAGAGAGATCTTGGAAGAAAGGGAAAAGCTCTTTCTCTCCTTTTTGAACAAGGCACCAGCATTTTTATTTGGCACTGGGCCCTGCAAATTATGGAGCTGGTCCTGCTGAGACTTCAGTGGGTTTGGACATAAATGGAAACCGTGGTGTTCTGATTTATCACCATTATATGGCCCAACACTGGCTGGGAGCAGGGAAGTGTAAGTCCAAGACAGGACAGCCCAGTGGATACTAGGGTGAGCTTTGAAATCAGCTTCTGCTCCTACCTGTGGTGTGACCTTGGACAAGTTGCTTTGTTTCTCTGAGAGTTGTTTTCTTATCTGTAACATGAAGATGATAATAGGGTTGTCAGGAAGATTCAGTGAGAACATGCAAGTAAGAGCTCTTGGCAGTAAATCTGGCACAGAGCAGGTGCCAAATGGCTGTTAGTTTTTATTGTTTCATCACTGTCATTTTTATCTGAGTTCTGGTCCTGCCCCTTGTGTGACCTTGGACACATTAACACCTATGAAAACACCTAGCACCGTGCCTGTTATGCTCTAGTGTCTCAAAAATCAATAGTACCCTCACATGGATGGTCAACAAATTTTCAACAAGGGTGCCAAAGACACACAACGGGGAAAACAGTCTCTCAACAAATGGTGTTGGGAAAACTGAATAACCACATCCAAAAGACTGAAGTTAGACCTTACCTCACACTGGATGTAAAATTTAATTCAAATGGATCAGAGATCTAAATGTAGGAGCTAATACTCTTGGAAGAAGACACAGGGAAAATCTTCATGACACTGGATTTGGCAATGATTTCTTGGATATGACACTGAAAGTAAAGGCAACAAGAGGAAAAAAATAGATAAACTGGACTTCATTCAAAATGTAAAAAAAAAAAAATTTGTACATCAACGGACACTATCAAGAATATGAAAAGACAACTCACAGAATGGAAGAAACAATTGCAAATTATATCTGATAAAGAATTAATATCCAGAGTATGTAAAGACCTCCTACAACTCAATAAAAACAAAAACAAAAAACCCCAAACAACTCAACTCAAATATGGGCAAAAGAATAGAATAGACATTTCTTCAAAAAAGATACTACAGATGGCCAATAAGTCCATGAAAAGATACTCAACCACTAACCAACAGGGAATTGCAAATCAAAATTACAACGAGATACCACTTCATACCCATTAAATGGATATAATTTAAAAAAAATAAACTTTCATTTCCTAGAACAGCATTTCTGAAATTGTTTACCCTGGAACAGTTGTCAGAGTAAGTTATTCCTCAGTCAAAAGAGTGAAAGGAGTTTGGAAAATCATTAGCATTTAAAGGCTCTGAGAAGTCCTGCAATTTAAAAAGTACATTTTTAAAAAAGCTAAACCCAAGATTTTCAAAACATCTTTGAGCATGAGTCCCTTTTTTCTATGTAACATTCTCAAACCACTTTTAGGAAAATGCTTGTCTAGAGGTCTTCAAAGGTGAAATACCAAGCAGGCTGGTTAGTAAAGACATGTGGCCAGGCCACGGAAACAGACACAGCCACTATTCTGTGATTTCTTGCCCTTCAGGCACTGCATTAATCTAAGTTCAGTTAAGTCCCCCTTAAGTAACTCATGTATTCTCTTTCTTCATTTCCTCCTGAATTCAGCAGAACTTCACTACATACCCACTGACCCAGTGCAGGTGCCAGGAAATTTAGGTAAGCCCCCAGGGCCCAGCCGTCAGGGCACTCACAGCGCAGGAAGGCAAAGAGAGAGCAGGCCAATTCTACTCTGAATTCCAGGCTCAAAGTGGCTATTCTGGAGCCTGGCAAACCTGGAACTGTAAGGGCCCAGAGGAGGGGGTATCTGAAGTAGGTGCTGAGATTCCCCTACCCCCACCCCACTATCTGCCAGAGCAGAAAAGTCCATGGAGTGATGGTGCCATGTTTCTTCACTTCCCCAGGGACCCAAGGAAGTGGAGCCTCTGGATGGATTTTCTAGGTATTAGAGCAGAGATTTCAATCTGGCAGCTCTCTGTTCAGTTTGTTTAACTTACATAGAATCTTTAAGAAATAAGCTACCAATAAGAGAAGTGTTCCACATTAAAATTTGGATTTCCTTTTTTTTTTTTTAAATGATTGGACCATCTGACATCTCTGGGTCCACACTTGCTGTTGCAATTGTCTGGGGTCCACCAGTCCCCCTTACTTCCCCCAGTTCCTATCTGTCTGCTTCACTGATTTGTGCTTTATTCAGTACATTTCTATCTGGACCTCATAAACATTGGAATTTATAATCCCTATTAAAGATACTGCATCATTCCCTCCCCCTCCCCTTGCATCAGTATATGATATTGATTTAAAATATAAAATATATATATCTTTGTTGGGTTCCCCCCCGTCAGGTTACAAAACGTAATACATGCTTCTGATGAACATATAGAGAGTCATCCCAATTCCTCTGGCATTTCTTGACCGGTGTTATCTGTTTTCTCTATATATTTCTCCTGACTTTCCCTCTGCCTACAACACAGCCAATTATTTTAAAAACAACCAGTTACTGTTACCAAATGCTTTTAGAAAACCGGTGGTAACATTTACCAGATGTTTTCTGTGGGTGACACACCTCTCTTGCTTTCCAAACAATCAGCTGTAACAGGGACAAGATATTTTTCAAAATAGTGGCTGTTTCACTGACTCTGCACTTGATTTTTCACTTGTTGGTGTTTGTAGTTCTTCCGTCAGTGGGAAATGCAGTCAGGGTTATTTCTGGCAAGACTGGGGTGGGGGAGGGAGAGAGGAAAGGGAAGTGGGGCCAGCTTGTGCCCCACCTACTATGTGCCAGGCCTAGTGCTGGCATTCTGGCCACCCTGAGTGCCTCTCACCTTTTCTGAGCCTCGGTTTCCTCACCTCAACGGTGGGGATAGAAAGGATTGTAACATGGCCTGTTGGTCCCTGAGAGAGCATTTTGTCCAACTGGCATTGTGTTGGATTGTCCAGTTGGAAACTGAGGCACAGAGAGGTTATGAGACTTGCCCAAGGTCACACAGCAATGGAACAGCACCTAAGAATCTATTCTCCTAATCCCTCCAGGCAGTGTTCCTTCCCTTACACTGGTATTTTTCAGACATTGGTTATTCAAGTATCAATTTCATTATGCTGTATGATCATTTATAAAATTATATACTTGATCATTTTAAAAATCAATTTGCTATTTTTACAACTTTGCAGCATTTCCACGGATGGAAAACCATGATCATTTGACATTAACAGAAGGTAATTGTACAAATAGATACATTAAAACACAGAAAACTTCTTAGTAAATTGTAGCTTGATATGGTTGCCTGCCAGACCTCTGTTAAAAAGAGGGTTAGCCATTGCTAAGAGAGAAATTAAAGACAGATTAGCACCTTGCCGAACTCTTTCCCTTGATCTAATTTGAAGAATTGGAAGAAAATTGAACTGGAAATAGCTTTCCCTGGGTAAGCCGGTGTTCTTGAATGTCACCCGCATGTACTATGGCATCCACATGTCACCTCTTCCAATCAGGGTGAGCCCACTGCCTCCACGTATCCCCAGGCTGGCTCTGGGGCCCACTCGAGACTGCATCCCCCAGGGCATGAGAAAGAGCTTGCGCTCTCTGCAGATGGGATGTATTATGATCACCATCGTCAGTACGCAAAGCAGCAGACTCTGGGACTTTGTGAGTTAACTACGTCCAACAAGTCTGTAGTACCCTCTGCATCAAGTCCACCAACTTGTCCAGCACTGTGAAGGCTCAGACCAGGAAGAAAATTAAAAGCCAAAACCCAAGACAACAAGACAAATGAAATCACCCCTCATGATCCAACCTCTTTATTTGAAGCAAAATCAGAGCTTTTTTCCCTGAATCCGGATGTGGAGCTGTGGAAGCCACAGTCTCGTCTAGAGACATCTGTGGACCAAGCTGGTTGGCACTCTCGTGCTTCTAGGATCCTTCTTCCCTCCTTCGTTGTGAACTTTCTGTCCTACCCGGTAATTAGTCCTGGCAGCCTCAGATTGGCTCTTTTGTTTTCATAATTCATTTACTTTTGATGATATCATAAAGAGTGTATAAATTTCATCCCCCTCCCCTAACGTCCTGGCCCCATGCCCACATCCACTAATACAAAGACACTAATTGCTTCTCGCTCTAGTGCCAGGCGCTTTGAAAGCATCTTTGCCTAATGGATGGAATTAACCTTGTTTAACGTACAAATCAGCAGCCTAATTTGCCATGAATCCCGACTCTGTGGCTCCACGTACTGTGGCTGGGAGGAAACGGCTTCCCACTCTGCCCTAGCCACGCTGGGAAAGAAAACCAGTGATGCTGGCATTAGCCACGCCTCCCTCCGAGTTCCTCTCTCCTCCTGGGATGGAAGGAGGTGACATCTGAGCTGAGATCTTTCCATGGGAGACCCCCCTTGATCAAATAGTAGCCCCCAGGTATGTTGCTGGGCAGGCTGTCCCAGAGACCACCAAACAGAAAGACTCACAGACCAAATGAAGATGTTTGAAGCACACAGTTTATTAAATTCATTTAAAACATACAGTGAGAAGCCAGAGGAAACAGCTGGGGTTGGTTAATGCACTTGGGACAGGCTGCAGTGGGTCTCAGGAATGCACCATCTGAATGGGCCACGCGACGCTTCTGTGTTCTCTCTTTCTGCCTTGTCAGCCTACCCCACTGACAATAAGGTTACAGAGACTAGAACTGAGGGTGAGCAAGGGGGCTCAGAAGATGGGAGTTGCCCGGAGCCAGCACATGTGTGTTCCGCCAGAGAGCTGCGGGGTTAATCCCCCCAGCCCGAACCGTGACTTACCATGCAGCCTGCTGGGCACTGTGGTTTCTGTCTGAGGGTCTTGGACACAGGACACGTTTGGCCAGAATGGGTGTCGTCCATGGTGGACAACTTAAGACCCTGTGAACATTGAGTGCCCATGGATATTTACAATATGATGCTTCTTGGCCCCTTCACTCCATCCCACCCATGTTCACACACGGATGCTCAGCTCACTTCATCTGTGCCCAATGCAGCTCACAAGCTACTTACTATTCTGACTTAGTTTCAGCCAGCCGCCTTATTTCTTTGTTTCTCTTGCTCTCAGTAAAGCAGAATCGAATGTTCTTAAGTAAGTATTGCAGGAAACACACAAAACAGATCTGAATGTGGAGCTAGAGCTGGCCATGGGAAGACCTGGAGAGAGCATTCCAGAAGAGGGAGACGCTCTCTATTTGATCCAGCCTTTCTGCTGCCTGATTCACAACCCATCAAGTGTCAGGCCTCCAGCAGCTCTGACCAGTATGGAATGGTGGTGGTAAAGAGCAAGGTTTGGGGCTCAGATATACCTGGGTTAGAATCCTGGTTCTATTGATTACCAGCTGTGTGACCTGCAGCAGGTGACTTAGGCTCTCTGAGCTTCTGTTTCTGCAGCAGTAAAAGGGAAATGAAAACTGTTACGTTGGGATTTGAGAAAATGCATGTACAGTGGTCCTCATATTATAAACTGTCTTTGGCACCTTCGTCAAGAATGTTTGGTTTTGGATCCTGGCTCTGGGTGCCTTTAAGTCATCTGATCAGTTCATTCATTCACTGAACAAAGGCTTACTGAGCTTCACAGGTGTCAGGCACTGTTCTTGGCACTGAGGATGCACCAAGAGGATGCAAGTGATCAAAGCAAAGTCCTGGCCCCTGGAGCTTCCATTCTAAGGGGTGGAGGCAGATAAAAATCTGAGGAACAAGTAAATCTATAGTATGTTGCATGGTGATAAGGTTACAACAAAGCCGGGAAGAGTGAGGGCAAGATTGTGCAGGGACATGGGGTTGCTATTTGATCTGGGAAAGCCCACACTGATAAGATACTATGGGAACTGGGGAAATCGAAGGAGGCACCCGGTGCCTGACTTGGGAAGAAGTGTTTCAGACAGAAAGAAAACCATATGCAAAGTTCCCAGGTGAGTGGGGAAAAGCTTGGTAGGGTTTGAGTGTCAGCAAGGAGGCCAGTGTGGCTGGCGTGGAGGGAGAGGAGAGTTAGACCCTTGAAGGGTCCTGGAGGGTCATAATTTTTTCTTTTTTCTTTTTAATTTTAATCATCGATTTTCTGTTCCTTCATCTAGACTCAGAACCTGAGAAGGTCAAGGTTTAAGAAGAATTTTTAGCCAAATACTAACAGCAATTCCTTACTCCTTGCCAGGTTTTTTGTTTTTCTATTTTTTAAAAAAAATTTTTATTTATTTATTTATTTATTTATTTATTTATTTATGGCTGTGTTTGGTCTTCGTTTCTGTGCGAGGGCTTTCTCTAGTTGCGGCAAGCGGGGGCCACTCTTCATCACGGTGCGCGGGCCTCTCACTGTCGCGGCTTCTCTTGTTGCGGAGCACAGGCTCCAGACGCGCAGGCTCAGTAACTGTGGCTCACGGGCCTAGTTGCTCCGCGGCATGTGGGATCTTCCCAGACCAGGGCTCGAACCCGTGTCCCCTGCATTGGCAGGCAGATTCTCAACCACTGCGCCACCAGGGAAGCCCTGGAGGGTCATAATTTGACGTACAGTTTAGAAGGATTCTTTGGCTGCTGTGCGGAGAAGGGACGGGAGAAAGGAGAGCAGCTGGGAGGCTACAGAGAAACCCAGGCACAAGGCAGCGCTGACCAGAGCAGCAGCGGTGAGTCCAGTTATATTTATCCCTTAGGGTCTTTGGGAAGATTCAGAGGAACATATACGTAAGGGGTATAACCCTGGGCCAGCACGAAAACCGTCTGTTAAATATAATCACAACCGGGCCATCTTTTCTTTTTTTTAAGTTGAAGTGTAGTTGATTTACAATATTGTGTTAGTTTCAAGTGTACAGCAAAGTAATTCAGTTATTTTTTTTTTCAGATTCTTTTCCGTTATAGGTTATTACAAAATATTGAATATAATTCCCGGTGCTATATAGTAAATCTTTGTTGTTTATCTATTTTATGTTTGGTAGCTTGAATCCGTTAATCCCATACTCCTACTTTGTCCCTCTACTGCTCCCTCTCCACTTGGGTAACCATAAATTTGTTTTCTAAGTCTATGAGTCTGCTTCTGTTTTGTATATAGATTCAGTTGTATTATTTATGATTCTACACATAAGTGATATGGTATTTGTCTTTCTCTGGCTTAACTTCACTGTGCATAATATTCACCAGGTCCGTCCATGTTGCTGCACACGGCAGTATTTCATTCTTTTTGTGACTGAGTAATAGTCCATTGTATATATATACCACATCTTATTAAACCAGTCATCTGTTGATGAGCACTTGAGTTGTTTCCATGTCTTAGCTATTGTAAATAGAGCTGCTGTGAACATTGGGGTGCATGTATCTTTTAGAATTAGAGTTTTCATTTTTCCAGATATATACCCAGGAGTGGGATTGCTGGATCATATGATAACTCTTTTTTTAGTTTTTTAAGGAACCTCCATACTGTTCTCCATAGTGGCTGCACCAATTTCCATTCCCACCAACAGTGTGGAAAGGTGCCCTTTTCTCCACACCTTCTCCAGCATTTATTATTTGTAGACCCTTTGATGATGGCCTTTCTGACCAGTGTGAGATGATACCTCATTGTGGCAACCAGGCTGTCTTGATATGACAGAAATAAAGTCTCATGACTGCCCATCACACAGCTTCTTGTGGAAAAAAAAAAAAAAACTTAAATGTGTGTCCTACTGATTGAAGGGCAGGGTGGGCTTGTTTTGTTTCCATGTAAAGAGGACAAAGTGAATCACATGTTGACATCCTAAACTGTCATTGGTTGAATAGATTTGCAGGTGCCATGGCCCCAGCAGACACTGCCATTCAGCTAGTGGGACCGGTTGCTTTCCACGTGTATGGGACTCCCAGGCCGGTTCCAGTGTACAGAGAGGCCCACACTGGGGCCAGGGTGCCATGATCCCAACAGCTCGTGGACTCCTCCTTTTACTCTCCTGCTGAGAAAGACCCTGCTGCCCCCTCACCCCAGCCTGGTCATCCCCATGTCCCCCTTGGTTGCCTCTTTACATCAGGGAAGAAATAGGGTGACTATGTCAGGATCCTATCATTTAGGCTTTAGACCTTACATACAAATCAAAGGTATGTGCCTCACATCTGCTATTTCTAGCCTGACATCATCGTTTTTTGAGGATGAAATGAAACAAAACAACACAGGAGAAAGCACACCAGGCAGTGTCTGGCTTACGGTCGCTGCTTGATCAATGGTGACTGTCATCTACTGAAGGCTTAGGTTTAACACACCCTGTCACAGAGACTCCATACCTGTTTGTTTGTTTGTTTGTTTTTACACTATTTTTATTTTTGGCTATGTTGGGTCTTCGTTTCTGTGCGAGGGCTTTCTCTAGTTGTGGCGAGCGGGGGCCACTGTTCATCGCGGTGCGCGGGCCTCTCACTATCGCGGCCTCTCTTGTTGCGGAGCACAGGCTCCAGACGCGCAGGCTCAGTAGTTGTGGCTCATGGGCCTAGTTGCTCCACGGCACGTGGGATCTTCCCAGACCATGGCTCGAACCCGTGTCCCCTGCATTGGCAGGCACACTCTCAACCACTGTGCCACCAGGGAAGCCCCCTCCATACCTGTTTTGATGGTGATGTTCTACAGAATTAGAAACGGAGGAGAAAGATGGGAAGGGTCATTTGCCAAACTGGAAAGTTCTGGAAAGATATTTGCAACTGGATGGCCTTGTCCCCATGCTCAAGTTTAGGCCAGCCTCCAGATGCTACGGGATTGTTTGAGTCCTGATGGTCCCACCCCTCTTTGTAATACTTCTCTATAGCTCAGGGATAGCATTCAACAGCCTGGGACTTTGGAACTGCAGCCCAAAGTGACATGGAAAGCAGCATCTGGGGCATTTCCCCTGAGTCCTGGGATATACTCACTCAATAGCCACTTAATTCCAGGACTCACCGGCCTACCCACTCAGGCCTGATAGGAACACAGCTTGCTGGCCCCAGGCATCCCTGAGCTCCTGCGGCTGCAGGGCGACCCCGACAGGCTCAGGACATAAGGGAGGCATTCAGTAACTATTCATTGACTAGACCAATAAAGGCTCTCAAAGAGCTTGTAGATAAGTGGACAATGGGGGAGCATCAAAGTGTAGGCTCCCATCGTTGATCACATACTATATAGAAAATTTCTAAATCTAAAATGGTATGTCCCTCATGCCAGGGGCTGAGCTAAGCACGGTGTATGTATTACACTGAGGGAGAGGGTTTTCTCCAACCACCGCTATGGGCTTAAAGCACCTTCATCCATGAACACTGCCCTTTAATACCAGCCCAAACCCCTCCTCCCCCCTCCTCCTTCTCACCACCTCCTCCCCCAGTGCAGGTTCAAAGTTGGCGAAGGACAGCAAGGTTGTAAGCAGAGGCCTCAGGGCACTTTAGCAGCACACACAAGAGCCTGGGGGAGCCTGGGAAACGGTGGCCCAGCCTGGGAATCGGCAAAGAAGAGGCGGCCTGGAAAAGGAAGGGGAGCCAATGCAAATCCTGAGGTCGGAGGCAGCTTGAAAGTGATTTGCAAGGCTGGCTGGGCTGGGGCTGAAGAAGGTTTGGGAGTGTGTGTGTGTGTGTGTGTGTGTGTGTGTGTGTGTATTTGTGTGTAAGAGTCCTGCCTATACTAACTTGGTGGCCAGCCAGTCTGGTGTGCGCTGCCGGGCAGGAGGGGAAAGAGCGTGGGAATTAGTGGCTGCCATGGCTGGGTTTCCAGCCCAGCTCTGCCCCTTGTCAGTTGTGTGGCCTTTGGTAATCTGCTGTCTCTCTCAGACCTCGGTTTTCGCATCTGAATAGTAGGGTTCAAGTTTCTACCTTGTCGTCATGGAGATAACCTGTCTATTTTAGACACTGGTTCCTGCGCAGACTTCCTGAGTCTGAAGATGCAACTACCTTTATTATTTTTAAAAACTTTTTTAACAAAAGAAATGTTTTGGATTAGATTTAGATTAACAGAACAGTTGCAAAGGCAATACAGAGTGTTCTCTTACACTCCATACCCAGTTTCTCCTATTGTTAGCATGTCTTAGCATGGTACATTTGTCACTAGTTTTTTGTTTCAGGGGGTGGTGGTTTCATACCCTTTATTTCCCCTCCTTGATTAATTTTCACAGTTAGGTTCAGAACTCCTAATGTATTGCTCTGAGTCTTCATTAGCCTGGGCATTTGTCACTGCTAATGAACCAACGTTGACACATAATTATTAACCAAAACCCACACTTTATTCAGATTTCCTTAGTTTTTACCTAATGTCCCTTTTCTGTGTCAGGATCCCATCCAGGACACCCCATTACATTTGGTCATCATATCTCCTTCGGCTCCTCTTCATGGTGACAGTTTCTCAGACTTTCCTTATTTACGTAACCTTGACAGTTTTGAGGAGCGCTGGGCAGATATTTTGTAGAATGTCCTTCAATTGAGATTTATTGGACATTTTTCTCATGATTACAATGGAATTATAGGCTTTAGGGAGTAAGACCACAGAGGTAAAGTGCCATTCTTATCACATCCTATCAAGGGTACATGCTATCAACATGACTTAGCACTGTCGATGTTGACCTTGATCTCGTGGCTGAGGTAGTAATTGTCAGGTTCCTCCACTATGAGGTCTCTTCCCCTCCCCCGTTTCTGTACCATCCTAGTTGGAGGGCAGATGTTATGCACAGCTCACACGTGAGGAGTGAGGGGTCACATCCCACCTCCTTGAGGATGCAGTAGCTATGTAAATATTTTGGAATCCTTTTGTATGTTGTCTCTTCTCCCCATGTATTTATTTATTCAATACTTTATTTATGTCAGTATTAATTCATGGATATTTCTTTTATACTTTAGATTATAAGATAATACTGCTTTATTTTGTTCCTCAAATTATTCCAGCTTTAGCCATTGGGAGTTCTTTCCTTTCACAGATTATCAATTTTTTTTTAGCAATTCCTTAATTTTTGGCACTATAAAACGTTCCAGGCTTATCTTGTATATGTCTTGTATATGTCCTGTTACAGGTCCAGATCAGTCGTTTCTCCAAAGAGCCCTCATTCTCTTTAGTGGAGAATGGTCTTAGAAACCAAGATGTGGGTGTTAGGTGTACTCATTGCTACTGAGGGCTCATTGCTTCCAGGCCCTCTCAGCTGACAGAAAAAGGAAATATATGTGTATATACTAACACATGTATATTCACATCTATAAATATGTCTACATATATGCATCTGTATCTATATTAAACTAAACATAAGCTCTTACTGATGTTTCCAGCTCCAATACATTGTTCCACGGGTTATTCTAGCCTTTTCCCTCTGCTTGTCTGTTATCTTCCACTCCAACAGCGAGAAACTTGGCTACCACCACCTGCCATCTATTTACTTAATTGTTCAATTGAAGTTTACACATACAGTGGTTTCAGAATTGTTAACCTGTACTCACATAGGAGAACTTTATTAACTAGTGGACAGTGCTTATGCGTAATTCCTTTTGCCTTTAGTCTTACAGACTCCAGGCATTTCCAGTTACTCAGGTGAGGACCTTCTCCCCCATCCCCTTCTGTGAGGTTATTTCATACAATCATAATACAGTTAGATTATTTAGTCACAATCTGCATTTCAGCCTAGGATCCCCAAACTCCTAATTTTTTAAAATTTGCATGCATTAAGGTCCACTGTTTCTGTTATAAAGTTCTATAGATTTTGACAAGCAAATTGTGTCATGTATTAATCCTTAAAGTATTACACAGAATAGTTTCACCACCCTAAAAATATCCCCTCAAACTCCAGGACCCCTGGGAACCACAGATCTGTTTATTGTTTATATAGCTTGCATTTTCTAGAGTGCCATATAAATGGAATCATACAGTACATAGAATTTTTAGACTAGTTTCTTTCACTAAGCAATATACTTTTAGGATTCATCCTTGTCTTTGCATGACTTAACAGCTAATTACCTTTTATCACTGAATAATATTCCATTGTATGTATGGATATACCACAGTTTGCTTATCCGTTCATCTACTGAAGGATATTTTAGCTGCTTCCAACTTTTGGAACCAGATGCCCCTGCCTAGGACTTTGAATTTTAAAGGGGTGACCCAAAGATGCCAGATCAGTTTAGATGAATTCTGACAGCGTCATCAGCACCATCCAGTGGCCACCAGCAGTGGTATCTTAACAATTTCTACAAAAACCTTGGACTCCTGCCACCACTAGTTTCCTTGGCTCACCCATTTTCCATGCCATGGTTCCCCAGTTTTGCCATTAATGGTGCGGGGTTCCAAGAGCTCTTCATTTCCTTGTCTGTTTGAGTTCACAAGTATAGTTTATACCCATCCTTTCCCCACTGATAACCACCAGTTTGTTTTCTATATCTGTGAGTCCACTTCTTTTTTGTTATATTCACTTGTTTGTTGTATTTTTTAGATTCCACATATAAATGGTATATTACTGTATTTGTCTTTCTCTTTCTGACTTATTTCACTCAGCATAATGCCTTCCAAGTCCATCCATGTTGCTGCAAATGGCAAAATTTCATTCTTTTTATGGCTAAGTAGCATTCCATTGTGTATATATACCACGTCTTCTTTATCCATTCATGTGTTGATGGACACTTAGGTTGCTTCCATATCTTGGCAATTGTAAACAATGCTGCTGTGAACATTGGGGTGCATGTATCTTTTTGAATTAGTGTTTTTGCGTTCTTCCGATATATACCCAGGAGTGGAATTGCTGAGTCATATGGTAGTTCTTTTTTTAGTTCTTTGAGAAACCTCCACACTGTTTTCCACAGTGGCTGCACCAATTTACGTTCCCGCCAACAGTGTACAAGGGTTCCCCTTTCTCTACATCCTTGCCAACATTTGTTATTTGTGTTCTTTTTGATGATAGCCATTCTGACAGGTGTGATGTGATATCTCATTGTGGTTTTGATTTGCATTTCCCTGATGATGAGTGATGTTGAGGATCTTTTCATGTGCCTGTTGGCCATCTGCATTTCCTCTTTGGAAAAATGTCTATTTAGTTCTTCTGCCCATTTTTGAATTGGGTCATTTGATTTTTTGATGTTGAGCTGTATGAGTGTTTATATATGTTGAATATTAATCCCTTATTAGTCATATCATTTGCAAATATTTTCTCCCATTCAGTAGGTTTTCTTTTTTGTTTTGTCCATGGTTTCCTTTGATGTATGATGTATAATTAGTTGCTTGGGTTTTTTGAGCCTCAGTTTCCCCCTCTGTAAAATGGGACTGCTGATCTCCACCTCAAAGAGCATATGTGGGGATTCAGTGACATAACAAAGGCAGGGAACCCATGAGACTGTGGCTGGCACAAAACCTGCACTGGGAAAATGTCAGCTGCCCAGGCCCCTTCAATTGCAGTGCCACAGGGAGGGGGCCTCACGAGAGGCCAGGCCATGGTCCATCCAGCCTAAATCCCGGGCCTGGCAATTGTGGGGAAGCTCAGCCCACTCTTTGACACACCTCAACCCACAGCTTGGCCTTTCTCCTCTGGAGGAACCACACCCAGATTGGGGGAGCAGTGGGGTCACCATGACCCAGGACAGAGCACATTGTAAAGTCAACATGAGCTCTGTGTCCCTCCTCACCAGGACAAGGAATTACAAAGACAAAGCCAGCAGTCTTTTAACCAGGACCTAACCAAGGACAAGGAGTGGGGACCCCAAGAGTTCTGGAGGTGATCAACCTTCTGATGTGTTCTGTCTGAACTCTCTGGCAGCTCTTCTCCCATTTGGGGGAGGCAGATTGTATCAGAGGAAAAAGCAGGGGACAGACCTGTGTTCGAATCCTGACCTTTCTAACTACTGGTTATGTTGTCTTGGATGAGCTTCTTAACTTCTCTGGGCCTCAGTTTCCTCATCTGTAAAATGGGTATATGAATCTCTACCTCCCAATATTCCATGAGAATCAAAAGGGTTAATGCAGGAGTAGATGCTTGTAAATATCAATTCCCTTCATCGTGCATAATTCTTCCCCCAAGTCCAGGTCTGAACCTGCCTGCAGAGTTCACTGCCCCCCAACCCCACCCCACCCCCACCCCCGCCAAGACTCTGCAGCTAGTTCCAGCAGCAAGTGCAATGCTCATTGGGAAGGGTGGTATCATCCTGGGCAGGCAGAGTGCTGTCCCAGGAGATAGCACTTGGGTCTGACAAGTCTGGGTCCCCAGAGCTTCACTCCCAGCTCTCTCTGTGGACCCAGGAGGGGAAGGGAGTCAGGATGGAGCCTGGTAAACCTGGTCTCCAACAGAGAAAATGTAAACTGCATCTTCTAAGGAAAAATTGCCATCATTAGTCAAAATATCCCTTTCTATTTTGGTGTCAACAAGTTAGGAACAGCAGGCTCTCAGCCCAAGAAAAATATGCTTGTGCTTCTCCTTTATCACGATTCATCTTTCAGCAAATAATTACTCTCCCTCCAGGCACCTTCATCTCAACCTTCTAATTATACTATTGTTGGGTTTGATGTCAACTGAACAATAAATCAAACTTGGGGCAGAATGTCTGGTGGAAAATGTACTGAGGAGTAAGTTGTGGGGAGCACAGGGCATTAGGGACAGGCACGGAGTGGGGGCTTATTCTCTTTCTAAGTTTTGCCTCAGAACATTGAAAAAGCTTTCCTTTTTTCTGTTAATTCTGTTAACTTTGCGATCGTGATCTGGGCCATGTAGGGAGCTGCATTTGTAATCATTCCCCTCCAAGGTGCCTTGAAAGAATTTAATTAATCAGTGAGCTTAAAATACTAGCAAATTTATGACTAACCAGCAATTTCTCATAAACTTTTTCCTTAGTGGCAATTGGCCGCCTTCTCTGCGAGAATTTTTGTTGCATTCAAAAGCCAAGGTTTCCATTAGAGGAAGAAAGAGGGCAGTGTTTATTTTAGTATTTTATTTTATTTCGTTCCATTCTGTTTTATTTTATTTTATGTTACTGAAGTAGGGGAAATGAGTGGTTCTGGAAGGAGAAGGGCAGGGCCTGGACTCTCAGGGCATAGAGAGAAAACTCTCATTTCAATGCCATCCAGTATGTTCATTTCCATGCCCCGCCATCTTGGCCATGGCACTCACATCCTAGCAGGAAAGACAGGAGCTCGCTCTGATCTGTCACAGAACAACAGTCCATGGCAGAAGGCTTGGGAGGTGAAGACGGTATGCAGGGCAGAGAGTGACCAGCACTGCATACCCCACAGTGTGCTTTCTTTGACTAATTTTTTCTAAATCCAATCTATGTATGGACTGGACCAAAGTCCAGTATGAGTCAGTTTAGTCAGTATTTTCAATTTAGTTTAAAAAATATGACCTGGCACCAACTGGGTACCATGCCCTGTGCTAGGTGAAGGGGATGAACATAGAAGGAAGATACAGCCCTGGCCTCAAGGTGCTTCCCTGAAATGGGAGAGACAGCTATGAAAATAGATAATCATGATGTTAGCTGGTGAGTGCTGTGATTTGGGTATGTAAAGGGTATTTAACAAGAGTAGTAACTGACTGGGAAGCAGCCATGGGCACAAAATTGACCCTGTGTCCTTTAGCCCCAGAAAACAAGGTGACTCAGTGTACCAGTAATAGCACTTTCCTTTTTAAGCCTACAGTTTATTGAACAATTATTATGGACCAGACACCATGCTAATCACTTTTCTGTTCGCTTATTTAGTCCTTACAGAAACCCTATGGGGTAATAAAAAAAAAAAAGAAAATGACTCAACATCATGTCACTAGGGGTGGCAAATTAAAACAACAATAAGATATCACTATACACCTATTAGAATAGCCAAACTCCAGGACACTGACAACACCAATTGCTGATGAGGATATGGAGCAACAGGAACTCTTATTCATTGCTGGTGGGAATGCAAAGTGGCACAGCCACTTTGGAAAGCAAATTGGTGGTTTTTTACAAGAGTAAACATACTCTTACCACATGATCCAGCAATTGCACGCCTCGGTATTTACTCAAATGAGTTGAAAAATTCTGTCCCCACAAAAATCTACACATGGTGGTTTATAGCAGCTTTATTCATAATTGTCCAAACATGGAAGTGACCAAGATGTCCTTCAGTAGGTAAGTAAACTGTGGTACATTCAGACAATGAAATATTATTCAGCACTGAAAAGAAATAAGCTTTCAAGCCATGAAAAGACATGAGGATCTTAAAATGTTTTTTATAAAGTGAAAGAAACTAATCTGAAAAGGCTACACACTGTAGGATTCCAACGATATGACATTCTGGAAAAGGCAAAATTCTGAAGATGTAAAAAGATCAGTGGTTGTTGGCAGGGTTTGGGGGAAGAGGAATAGGTAGAGCACAGAGGATTTTTAGGGCAGTGAAAATACTCCGTATGATACTGTAATGGTGGATACATTATTTGGCCAGACGCTTACAATGCACAACACCAAGAGTGAACCATAATGTAAACTATGGACTCTGGGTAATGATGGTGTGTCAGTGCAGGTTCATGGATTGTAACAAACGTCCCACCCTGGTAGGGGATGTCCATAGTTGGGGGAGGCTGTGCTTGTGGAGGGGCAGGAGGTGTAAGTATGGAAAATCTCTGTACTTTTTGTTCAGTTTTGCTGGGAACCTAAAACTGCTCTAAAAATAAAGTTTATTAAAAATAAGAAAATGACAAATGATTGCCTTTCATGTGCACTGAGGCTGACTATGTCCTGGGCAATGGGTTATGGGCTTTGGACTTGCTGGAGGTACTGTGGTCACCGTCTCCTTACACTACAGAGCAATCAAGGCTTTCAAGGATTAAGGAAGGAATTTGTCCAAGTTCTCTAGGAGGAGCCAAATCCAATCTTCTGACTCAGAACACAGGCCATTTAACCACTGTGCTAGACTCTTACTTTGAAGTCCAGACATGACCAGAATCTCATATTTGGTACAGTCTGTGGCTGGTCCACACAACACCGGCAGAACTACATACTTCATTTGTTCGTTCATTCATTCATTCATTGCTTTGCTGGACAGGTGTCTGGCTGCCCTCTGCGGGGACCTGATGTTGTGCATTGTTATGTTTCTTTTCACTGTCTTGAGAAAAGAAGCTTGAAATACCTGTTCTACTCCCCCTGGCTCTGGCCTCAAGGATTAGATATGAAGCACTGTCATTCTAACCAGCCAGGACAAATGACTGACCCATTACACAGGCCTTATTGGATCATTTGAAAGTGTGGCCAAGTCCCCTTAATGAAATGGCCCGGTGCCAAAGAATACCAGGAAATTTATATATATATCTCTATATATCATATGAAGCAGCACCTGACACAGTTGCCAACCAATGAACCATCAATTCTAAATGAAGTTGCACATTTGCCCCAAAGGCCTCGTCCCAGGCCGAGCCAAGCGAGGTTGGGGGGAGGAAGCAGGGTAGAGGAAATTCTTCCCCTCTGCCCCCCCCATAGCCAATCTTTTGGTCAGAATTTGCCAGATCAAGGCTTTAATTCTCTCTTCATTTTGGCTGCAACCAACTGACTGGCACTAGGCTTGTATTTGTAAAATCAGCATCCCCTGTACAGACGGTTTAATACATAAACAAGGCCAAGAAGTCAACTTTGAAGCCCACATAGAGCTCTAGTATGCCTTGGATAGTTGTTTACAGTTACTTGGAGTGTTAGCATCTCTCCCCCTTTCCATATCATGTAGCATTCGCTCCCCAGAGTCAATATACCCAGACTGCCCAAGTTCAAATCGGCTCCCTCACCTCCTAGCCGTGTGACCTGGGGAAAATGACTTAACCTCTCAGGACCTCCATTTCCTCATCTGTATAATTGAGAGAGGAACGATCCTCCTAGGGTCATGGTAAGGATTCAAAAATGTAATAAAGGGCCTAAATTATTATCATTACTATTATACTGGGAAGAAACAGATGAAGTGTCTACATTTTTGCTCCTGAGGGCCAGAAGAGAAGATGGAAGGCCAGACTTGAAGTAACTGTGTAGGAGCTATGAAATAGCCTGCTGTCCTGGTTGTACACCTGGGTTAACTGGGAGCTCAGTGGAAAGAATTCACAGGGTCTGGATGTAATGGTGTTTTGCATGCAACTCTAATGAGTTCCAGAAGGAAGAACCATGGCTGTTCGTCTTCCTTTCCCCAAATCCTAGTGCAGTTTCCTGTACGGAGTAGATGCTCAATAGATACCTGCAATCAAATCAAATTCAATTCTAAGCTTTAGTTTTCTTGTGGCATGGACCACATCGGGTCCATCATTACAAACTTGCAGGACTTTGTACGCAGTAGAGATGAGACCAGCATGTGCTTGCTTGCTGGCTTGCTGAATGAATGAATGAATCAATCAATCAATCAATCAGTCAATCAGTCAATAAGGCAATACAGCTCACCTTCTGTGAGATGGATGTTATGACCTTCAGGGACACAACAGGTAAAGAATACAAGTTAATAGCACATTGCACCCTAGAGAGAAATCGTTTATGTTGGTATTTAACTCATTTACGTGAGCATGTATTTCCCGTAATCTAGTGGCATTCTATCCAACAGCAGGAAGAGGAGAGAGTGGAGTTGAGACATTGGACACGTGTGGGTCCAAATTCAGCCTCTCCCCTTCACAGGATCCCTAACTTTCAGGTGAGTCAGTTTCTTCACCTGCAAAGCAGGGATAATGATAGATATTTCAGAGGATTTATCCAAGGATTAAATAAGACCTTTCTCTTAGTGGCACATAAAAGCATTTTTACTAAGTGCAATTACTAAGAGGCCCTGGGCTGGCGTTGGGACACAAAGATGGCCAAACACGGGGCATTGCCCAGAAACTCAACCTGTGGGAAGACGGATGAAGGACTAATTCTCACACCAGCCAGGATGAAGGGCTATTTGTGTTCCATTCTCTGACCCATGAACTTAATAGGAACTCTTTATGAAAAATTTTATGGAAAATATATTACTATATTATATATTCATTTTCGGATATCAGAGAAGATAAAATAGGGAAAGTGTTTCTCTTAGCAATTAAAAAAAAAGTAATATACCTTACAAAAGATCCATACAGGGCTGGGGAAATAGGAAATACTAGCGACCTTGAGATTGGGACATCTCAGGTAAACAGGACATCTACACTGGACCTCACAGGGTGGCTTAGAAATTAACAGGTGGAGAATGGGGCAGTGTGTGTGGGGGGAGGGGGCAGTGTGAACCTAGTCTGGGAAGTGAGAACTGGCAAGAAATGCAGGGAGGCGACGTGGGTTGTTGGTGGAAGATGTCCTGTGCACCTGTGGTCACACAGCTGCCAAGCCCTTTGGAAAGAACCAGAAATCCCTGGGTTCAAATCATGGCTCTGCCACTCACAGGCAAAGCCGGACTAGCCTTTTCACGTTCTCTGAGCTTCTGGCTTTCTGTGCACAATAGGAACGGAAGTACTTCCGGTTGTGACAGGGATTCCATAAGAAAAACGTGTGGCTTCACCCAGGACAGGGTCTGAGACACAGGAAGTGGGAACCTGGTGTTAGATCCTGTTCCCATTTTTTTGCCTCTGTCTGCTCCCATTCTGCAACAAACAGAAATCTTCAAAATTCCCAAGCAGGAGGCTGAGCTGTGGGAGGCGGAGATAGCCACCCCGGCAGGAAGTCAGGAGGACATTTTATCGTTCTCCATACACGGGGAATGAAGACCAGGGCCGGGGAATGAAGATCGTGAGTAAGGAGCGACGTGGGTTCATCCTTTATGGGGTGCAGCCCTCATTTCCATGCCCCAGCACAAAGCGGGGTGGTGTCCCCGACGCAAGGAATAAAGGGATGTCATTGGCATCAAGATATCTGTGCCCCTTGTATGCTTCATTTTCAGGATTCTCATGGTCCCCTCCCTTCCCCCGTTCTTCATCTCCTAGATCCCAGGCACCTTTCCACCCCGCCTCCCTTGCCAAAACCATCAGACATCACTGTCATGTGAACTAGGCAGGCCGCCAGCCGGTCAGCGCTTACACAATCCATGGCGCCTGCTTTAAGTGTCTGAGAGACTCACCACTCCGTCAGGACCTGAGGGCAGAGAGTCATCACTCCCTCTTTCTTCACTTTCAGTTTTTTTTTTTTTTTTTTGGTCTTGTAAAGATACAGTATGAATTGATATTTTCCTCTGAGTTCCCTCTTCCTCGTTCCTTAAAGGGATAAATGAATCTAAAAGTTTAGTATCATTCAGACCACAGTGGATCCCTGACACGACCAAAGGGGCCCGTGGAAAGGATCCATCCAGGGGGGCTCCAAGGAGGCGACGTTTCGGGTTGTATTCCCTGAACTAGTGCTGGGTAGTATATTTTGTGTAACTGGCTGGTTATGCCATCAAAGATTCTTGACAACCATGTGTCCGCCCAGGTTACAAACAGATTGTTTTCTAGACCCAAATTTATTCCATCCCATATTGTCTTTGGCAAAGGTGAACAGGATGCTATTTGCCCTTCAACCGTTTACATCCCAATAACTTCTAAGAATATAATTTCCTGAGTTTCACACACATTGATGGGTGTGCAGGGGGAGGTGGAGGGAGGTGAGTCAAGCTGGGGAGGGGGTGGGGTTATTAGAAAGCTCCCCCGACTCAGGTTTCTCGGAGTGATGAACATGGATTGATCTGAGAGAGTGAGAAAGACCCACTCACCATTCAGAATTTAGAAGATTAGAACATATTTTCCATTTCTCCTTTTTTTTTTTTTTAAAGATGGCGACATGCAGTAGGGAAGGCAAGGTAACATCATCAAAGATTACTCACTGTAGTTGACTTCTTGTGAAACCAGGACACATTGAGAGTGATAAGCAGGTAATATGAATAATTATGTCGGGACAATAGGTGTAAACCTGGGCTGTGCCAGGCAAACAAGGATATAAGATTACCCTGCTGATCTGGCATCTTTATACAGCTGGAGTAAGGAATAGAGTGTTGCATGCAGCTGGACCAGCTGTCACAAAGCTCATGTGCTAAAGTCCAAGCATCATCTTCAGAGATGCACCGTCATTTCCTCCTTACGTACAACTTGCTTGTTCTTCGTTTTCTCCAGCAGCAAATCAGAAAGACGATGAAAGGTGTCGAGCCCAAGCAGATAGCAGTGACAAATGGCAGCCTGAGGATGCTTTACCCCAAAAAGCAAAGTCTAGAGAGAACTTTTAGTGCTAAGCTCTATTCAGCTCAGTAGCTCCTTATATTTAAAATGATGACTTTGCCTCATCAAGAAAACAAATTTATTCAACAGCCGGTTGTGATCATCTTCACTGGGCTAGAAACTGGGAAGTAAAGATGAATAAAGCACAGTATCAGACTTCAAGGAGCTTATAGCCTGGAGCAGGAAAGGGATGTGAGAAAAACAAATAACAGCAATGCAGTGAAATTATTACTGAACGCAGATTTGTGTGTCCAATGCACAGTGAGGCCAAACAAACTGAAACTTCGGAGTTTGGAGCAGAAAAAGGTTTATTGCAGGGATGCGCAAGGGTGTCTCATGCCCCCAAAGCCCCAGACTCCCCAAAGGGTTTCAGCAAAGCCTTTTTAAAGGCCAGGTGAGGGAGGAGGATTGCAGGATATGTGATCAACTGGTGTACAATCCTCTAATTGGTTGATGTTGAGGGTGGTGTCACAGGGGTGAACATATCAGTCCTTAGGCTCCAGGAGGCCTGGGGTCTATGTGTTCATGTTCATCAAGTAGTTAACATGTTCCATTTGGTGGGGGGTTTTCACATCTGTAAAACAACTCAGGAAATGTGCATCAGATACTATTATCTAGGTACTTCAGAGAGGAGCTAAAGCAGAGGATAAGGGTCTGCCCTGGGAAGGCCCCATAGGGTCCTGATGGGTAACAGAAAGTGTGTAGTCAGTGAGGGGTGGGTGTAACAATGCAGGGAATGGACAGGGGCACATTTATTCTGCCTGACATGACTGAGGGCTTCCCAGAAGAGGTGACATTGGAGCTGGGCTTTGAGGTATAGTTAGGCATTCAGGAGGCAGAGAATGAACAGAAGGGTTTCCTGGGCAGTGTGAACAGCAAGAAAACCAAGGTGCTTGGGAAGCAGCAGGGCACTCAGAGAGGACCCATCATCACCAGCAGAAGGTCCTGCTTTTGAGACAAATTGAGCACACCTTATCTTGTGTCTGAAGGTTTAAAAATAATTAATCAAGCTAACCGCCTATTAAGTAAACATATTTCTATTCAAAATATACAAAATGTGAATATATTTGATCTGAAATGTAAAGCAAATGGAAAAAATTAAGCAATAAAAATTATTTTTCTATATATATATTTTTTTTTCTGAAATAAATTTTCTTCTAAAAAAGTCAAAGTTATCCATTCAAGTTAAAAGGAAAAATATAAATTATAATTGATAAACATCAAACAAAGAGAAATTATTTTTAAAGCAGATTAAAAATATGATTTATTTATTTGTAAGTTTATGCAAGTTTAAAATTGTTTTTTAATTTTATTGAAGTATAGTTGATGTACAATGTTGTGTATACAAGTTTTAAAAGCTGTGGTAATACACACGTAATATAAAATTTACCCTGTTCAGTGGTATTAAGTACATTCATATTGTGTAACCATTACCACCATCAATCCCCATAATTTCCTTCATCTTGCAAAACAGAAATTCTGTCCCCATTAAACAACTCCCCATCCCCCCTTCCCCCCAGCCCCTGGCAACCACTACTACTCTACTTTCTGTCTCTGTGAATTTGACTATTCTAGGGACCTCATATAAGTGGAACCATACGGCATTTGTCCCGTTGTGACTGATGTTTCAGTTACTGTAATGTCAAGCTTCATCATGTGTCAGAATTTCCTTCCATAAAAGGCAGACATTTTAAATATTCTAAACATTTTCACATCTAAACATTTTTCAAAAACGTTTCAATGTCCATCCAACTGCTAAAATAAAAGAGTCAGTAGCAGGTTTCATGCATGTTACACCTAGGCCTCCATCTCTACAAATTAGAGTGTCAAATCCATTGCTTAATGTTGCAAAGTTCTCAGGCTCCAAGTGCAGCTGATGCAAACTCAATGTCAACTCATGAGTCTGTTGAGAACCCTGATTTGCAAAGTGAAGAGAGGTCATAAAATGGGAAACCTGGCGTTTTGTAAAACCATCCATTCATACTATCTGAGGAGAGAAAGATTGAGTGAGTTAATGAACTTATGTTTTCTCTTACCCAAGCCCTCCCGTGGTTCACACACTCTGCTCTCGGAAGCAGCATCACTCCAATGTCGATCACGGTACAGCACGCAAATCTTCCCAGCATTCGAACACGCCTGCATTCTGTTTCAAGGACAGAAAGCAGAAGATGTGGAAGCATTTTCCAGGGGCCTGAACGGCGTTAGCAGAGAAGTGGCTGTTTAGGGCCATGGATTGTGCTGTGTGCCCAGCCCCCAGATACTAACACACTGGGTGATATTTAGTTAATGCATTTTTGCGTGTGACTTTGACACGTCGCATCCTCTGAAGTGCAGGGCCCAGAGCAGGGCGCCTCTTGCCTGGGTCTGAGGGCATCACTGTCCAGAAGAAGCAAGGTCTGTCTTGAGGCATTAGTAGGAGATTCCCTCCTACCTTCATCAGACCCCCATCAGGCACACCAGATAAGTTTACAATCTAAGGGAAATTCCTAGACTATGCGTGGATAATAAAATGTTTTGAGGACAGGCAACCTAGAAGTCAGCTAGGTCTTGCTCCCTAAAAGCCAGATCAATTTTATTTCAATTTCTCCCCTCCCAGGGCCTGTAGAAGTCCAAAGTTTTCTCTCCAGGGGCTTACATTATCACCTCCTTCACCTCCTGGGCATTCATTTCCTTGGGTTTTTCTCTTTGGGTGCTGTCTCCATTTGGCACTTCCAAGCCCAAACTTTTGAGTTTCTCCTAAAAAAACAAAACAAACAAAAAGTATAGACTTTTTTTGACTTTTCACAGACTTTTCCAAGAATCGTGAAACAGTAGAATTTATGAAAAATTCTGCTTGTTTATGGAGCAGGGAGAGAGTGCAGAGGAAATGTTCATATTATAAAAGTGCAAACAACTTTAAATGCAACAGTAGATTTCACAGCTCTTAAAATGTCCTTTGGCCACTTTATTCTGTGGGGGTCTTTCCGTGACCACTGACCAGGGTCTTGAGTCCCTGGTGTCCTCAATGTGGTTGACTTGGACTGTTCCTTCCCATTTCTTTCTTCTCTCATCCCTCCACCTCCCACACTGGAGCAACAGATTCTTTCCTTGCCTTATGTATAACAACTTTCTTCCCTTCCCACACCAACACACACACACAGACACACACACACACACACACATGCCTTTAGAACTTTGAACCAGCTAACATTCTAACTTCTTCCCACAAACAACTTATGATGGTGTTGTTCCCAAACAAAGGCAGTTCCCTCCCTTAGAAGAATTATAATGTCAATGATAGGAATATAATTTTTCAAATTGAAGTATAGTTGACTTACAAAGTTTCAGATGTACAGCAATGTGATTTTGTTATACATATATATATATATACATATATTCTTTTTTTCAGATGTTTTTCTATTATAGGTTATCACAAGATATTGAATATAGTTCCCTGTGCTATACAGTAGGTCCTTGTTGCTTATCTATTTTATATGCAGTATTGTGTATCTGTTAATCCCAAATTCCAAATTTATCCCTCACCCCATTTTCCCCTTTGGTAACCATAAGTTTGTTTTCTACTTCTGTGAGTCTATTTCTGTTTTGTAAATAAGTTCATTTGTATCATATTTTAGATTCCACGTATAAGTGATATCATATTATGTTTGTCTTTTCCTGACTTACTTCATTTAGTATGATAACCTCTAGGTCCATCCATGTTGTTGCAAATGGCATTATTTCATTCTTTTTTATGGCTGAGTAATATTCCATTGTATATATGTACCACATCTCCTTTATCAATTCATCTGTCGATGGCCATTTAGGCTGCTTCCATGTCTTGGCTATTGTGAACAGTGCTGCTGCGAACATAGGGGTGCATGTATCTTTTCAAATTAGAGATTTCTCTGGTTATAAACCCAGGAGTGGGATTGCAGGCTTGTATGGTAACTCTATTTTTAGTTTTTTAAAGAAACTCCATACTGTTCTCCATAGCGGCTGCACCAATTTACAAGGCATATAACTTTTTTTTTTCTATCGCATCACAGAAAAAGATGGACAGAGATTTTTTTATTGCCTGAACGCTAGTGCTAGAGAAGGCAATAATTATATGGCACTGGCTATGAACTGCAAGCTTTGCTGACTGTTAACTGCTGCTGCCGCTGCTGCCATGAGCCAAACAGGAATCTCTTTGGAGCTGTCTCTACTCCAAGCCCACAGATTCCAAGTTTAGACACCCAAGAAGTAATTGAAAATCAAATGCACTTAGGTTTTGTCATTTATTTGGAATAACTTGAGAGTTGGAAGTGAACATCACAAGAGAATGCAAATAACAAATTGCCATGAACCTATCCTCGGGGATCCTCCACCTCTCCTAATGGGACCAGGTGTTAATTTGCTGACTGTCAGAGCTGGAAGGGAGCGGAGGCATTATCTAGTCTGGTGATTGATTGTCAAACTTATTTGGTAGCACAGCTCTTTTCTCAAAAAGACTCATTAGGATGCCTGATATGTTATACAGATAAAAATGGAAATTCTCTAGCTGAAGCAAGAGTTGGAGATGTGAGACCTTATGCTTATGAATATGACCCCATATTCAGCCCTCATCTTCCACCCCTGCCCCTGCCATGACCCCAAGCCAGCTCAACAGAGTCTAAGCTTATGCAAAAGAAAGGGTTACTCTGTGTGCCAGGCTCTGGGGTAGAACCTAGAGCAACAAATAGGCAACAACTGAAGGCAGATGCAGCTCCAGCTTTCATGGAGCAATCAATCCAGTGGCAAAGACCATTTCCCACCTCTGTTACAAGATCTGCAAGGTCTTTTTTTTTAATTGAAGTATAGTTGATTAACAAAGTTGTGTTAATTTCTGCTGTAGAGCAAAGTGACCCATTTATACATATACATATATATACATATATACATATATATATATATATGTGTATATATATATATATATATATATATATTATATATATATATATATATTCTTTTTTATATTCTTTTCCATTATGGTTTATCCCAGGACATTGAATATGGTTCCCTGTACTATACAATAGGACCTTGTTGTTTATCCATCTTATATATAATAGTTTGCATCTGCTAATCCCAAACTCCCACTCCATCCCTTCCCTATCCTCCCTCCCCCTTGGCAACCATAAGTCTGTTCTCTATGCTGAGTCTATTTCTTCCTTGTAGATAGGTTCATTTGTGTCATATTTTAGATTCCACATATAAGTGATATCATATGGTATTTGTCTTTCTGACTTACTTCACTTAGTATGATAATCTCTACTTGCATCCATGTTGCTGCAAATGGCATTATTTCATTCTTTTTTTATGGCTGAGTACTATTCCATTGTACATATGTACCACATCTTCTTTATAGCCAAGACATGGAAACAACCTAAATGTCCATCAACAGATGCAAGGTCTCTTGGAACAAATCTAGAGTAGCCTTTGACTAGGCTCATGGAAGCCCAAAAGATCCTGGGATGATTTTGCTTACCTTGTGAGGAAAGTTACGGAACTCTTAATGACAGAGTCATTTGGGAGTGTGAGTTTACCGTTTCAGAGTTGGATGTTGGCATATGCAGATAAGAGTAGGTTTGTTTAAGAGGCTGGGGTCACTTATGAAGTCTCGCACCCTGCCACTTTAGCATCCAGGCAAAGGAGGACAAGAAAAATTAGGTCTATTTGTCCGTTAATTTGTTCGTTCGTTTATTCACTCATTCAGTCAATATTTCCTGAGCACTGACCTGGTCCCTGGGCTGGGGGCTTACTCTGGTAGGGACGGAAAAGTAAAATCATTGCAATACATCTCACATAATCAGGGCTTTAATAGAGAGACAACCACCGTATCATGGCAACACTTTAGAGAAATAGACAAATGACTGGTGGGGAAATGGTGGATGCCAAAGAAGATACTATTTGAGTTTAGGTGAGGAGATGCCGAAAGCTTCTGCTACTTATTTGGTTCCTTCCAGGGAAAAAGGAGTCTGCCTGTACCCACCCAAGCTAGATCAGACATTCAGGACTCTGCAGTTTCTAAAGAGTCTCTGTGTTCTCTGCTCTACATCTTGCTTAATTAGGAAAACTCTTGAGGTCAATTACCTGGCAATGTCTCATGTGTTAGTCATGCTGCCCTCAGGGACCAGCCATTTACAAGCTTCCTGGAGGATGGCTTGGATCAGTTCGTGCTGACCCTACACTGGACAGGAGGAGGCTGGGGAGGGGAAAGAAAGGCATCTGAGGGCCTTGAATGGGACTCATTCCAGAGCACATGGGAGGGGACTTGGCTCAGGTATGAGAGTGGGGTTATCACATCCCTGGGCCTGAAGGCAGAGTGACCACGCTCTGTGCCTCCTGTCAGCTGAGTTTTCCTGGGAAAACCTCTTCACCTCTCCGTCTCAGATTTGCATCTCTGCCTACCCCCTCTCCCTACACCTGTCTCTTCACCCATGTCTTAAAAAAGGTTTTTAGTTTAAAAAAATCCTTGAGTTTATTATGGAATAATCAATCGCCTCCAAATTTTATTAAGCACAGATTTGTATACCTGATGGGAAAAATAAAATAACTAGAATAACCCCCCTGAGTTATGTTCAGCCCATAATAAAGACTCTTGATGATTTCATGACTATGGGGACACGTACAGCTTTCTTTGAAATATGCAACTGGGCTTTCCATCAGTACTGTCAAAGACCCTTAGGGATGAGGGGTAGTCTCATTTAGAAAAGGCAAAGGTAACCCCAGCTCTCATGTTCCAGAGGAGAAAACTAAGGTCCAGAGAGCTAGCAGCAAAGCCAGGACTCTGGTACAAGTTTCAAGCCCAGACCAGGATCTTTGCTCTACGACTTACAGTCTTCTCTCCTCCCTCTCCTGTCTTTATACTAGAAAGGCAAGTTTCCTAAAGGAGGATCTGCTGAAAGGGAGCCAGAATCTACTGGGTTGTCTAATCAAATGCTATATTTTAAAGATGACAAATACTGTAGGAACTTGAACTTCTTCAACTCTGAATATTTCCACCAAATTATTTAATCAAACTGGGAGGGATGGTGACTGATAAAAGCAATACCTGTACCCTGCACCCCTAAACATTGCCAAATGCGAGGAGGTGGGTATCTACTGTTGGACCTGCCCAGCCCTCTCCTCTCTTTGGGGGTAAGCACAGCCTGATAATTCACAGCCTGACTATAGCCACTATGTCTAGTGAAGGCAACCGATGCAACTTCTACTTTGTTGCCTCCGAGTACAAGTGGGACCCTGACCCAAGCCTGACCAATCAGAATCTCTCCTGGAAGTTTTTTTAATGAATGTCAAGGGGAGGAGGGAAGTGCACTCTTATAAAAATGTGAGCCTGAAGCTGTAGGAAACTTTGAAGCCTCACTTGGCTGAGAAAGTTAGTCTGCAGTGAGAAATAATGACTTCTGCTCTCAGAGAGAGGCTGTAAGAGAGTTCTGAAGGTATTAGAGTTTCTGGTTTTATTTATTTTATTTTAAAAAACATTTTTTAGAGCAGTTTTAAGCTCACAGCAAAATTGAGAGGAAGGTACAGAGATTTCTTATACACCCCCTGCTGTTACACCTGTCTCGCCTCCTCCATCATGAACATCCCCCATCAATGTGGTACCTATGTGACAATTGATGAACCTACATTGATAACGTCATAATCACCCAAAGTTCATAGTTTACATTATGGTTCACTCTTGGTGTTGTACGTTCTATGGGTTTGGACAAATGTGTAATGACCTGTATCCGTTGTTAGAAGTTACAGGGTATTTCACTGCCCTAAAATTCCCCTGTGCTCTGGCTATTCATCCCTTCTCCATACCCAACCTCTAGTAACCACTGATCTTTTTACTGTCTCCATAGTTTTGCCTTTTCCAGAATGACTTATCGTCGGAATCATACAATATGTATCCTTTACAGATTGGCTCCTTTTCCTTAGTATTATGCATTGAAGTTTCTTCCATGTCTTTGATGGCTTGATAGCTCATTTCTTTTTAGTGCTGAATAATATTCCATCGCCTGCATGTACCACAGTTTACTTATCCATCCACTTACTGAAGGCACCTTGGTTGCTTCCAAGTTTTGGCAATTATGAATAAAGCCACTGTAAACATCTGTATGCAGGTTTTGGTGTGGGTATAATTTTTCAACTCATTTGAGTAAATACCAAGAAGTGTGATTGCTAGATCATATGGTAAAAGTATGTTTAGATTTGTTCTGTTTGTTTGATCAATTTTTAATTCTTTTTATTTAAAAAAATTTTTTTAACATCTTTATTGGAGTATAATTGCTATACAATGGTGTGTTAGTTTCTGCTTTATAACAAAGTGAGTCAGCTATACATATACATATATCCCCATATCTCCTCCCTCTTGCATCTCCCTCCCACCCTCCCTATCCCACCCCTCTAGGTGGTCACAAAGCACCTAGCTGATCTCCCCGTGCTATGCGGCTGCTTCCCACTAGCTATCTGTTTTACATTTGGTAGTGTATATATGTCCATGCCACTCTCTCACTTCGTCTCAGCTTACCCTTCCCCCTCCTTGTGTCCTCAAGTCCATTCTCTGTGTCTGCGTCTTTATTCCTGTCCTGTCCCTAGGTTCTTCAGAACCAGTTTTTTTTTTTTTTTAGATTCCATATATATGTGTTAGCATACGGTATTTGTTTTTCTCTTTCTGACTTACTTCACTCTGTATGACAGACTCTAACTCCATCCACCTCATTACAAGTACCTCCATTTCATTTCTTTTTACGGCTGAGTAATATTCCATTGTATATATGTGCCACATCTTCTTTATCCATTCATCTGTTGATGGACACTTAGGTTACTTCCATGTCCTGGCTATTGTAAATAGAGCTGCAATGAACATTTTGGTACATGACTCTTTTTGAATTATGGTTTCCTCAGGGTATATGCCCAGTAGTGGGATTGCTGGGTTGTATGGTAGTTCTATTTTTAGTTTCTTAAGGAACCTCCATACTGTTCTCCATAGTGGCTGTATCAATTTACATTCCCACCAACAGTGCAAGAGGGTTCCCTTTTCTCCACACCCTCTCCAGCATTTATTGTTTGTAGATTTTTTGATGATAGCCATTCTGACTGGTGTGAGGTGATACCTCATTGTAGTTTTGATTTGCATTTCTCTAATGATTAGTGATGTTGAGCATCCTTTCATGTGTTTGTTGGCAACCTGTATATCTTCTTTGGAGAAACGTCTATTTAGGTCTTCTGCCCATTTTTGGATTGGGTTGTTTGTTTTTTTGATATTAAGCTGCATGAGCTGCTTGTAAATTTTGAAGATTAATCCTTTGTCAGTATGTTTAGTTTTGAAAGAAAATGACAAACTATCTTCCAGAGTGGCTGTACCATTTTGCAATCTCACCAACAATGAATAAGAGTTCCCATTGCTCCACATCCTTGTCAGCACTTGGTGTTGTCAGTGTTCTGGATTTTGGCTGTACTAATGGGTATGTAGTGGTATCTCATTGTTGTCTTAATTTGCATTTCCTAGATGACATATGATGTGTAGCATCTTTTCACATGTGTATTTGCCATCTGTATGTCTTCTTTGATGAGGTGTCTGTGAAGATCCTTGGACCATTCTTTAATCAGGTTGTTTGTTTTCTTATTGTTGAGTTTTAAGGTTTTTTTTTTGTATATTTTGGAAAACAGTCCTTTTTCAGATGTGTCTTTTGCAAGTATTTTCTCTCAGTCTGTGGTTTGTCTTCTCATTGACATTGCCTTTTGTAGAGCAAAAGTTTTTAATTTTAATGAAGTCCAGCTTATCAAGTATTTCTTTCATGGACTGTGCCTTTAGTGTTATATCTAAAAAGTCATTGTCATATCCAAGGTCATCTAGGCTTTCTCCTGTGTTATCTTCGAGGAGTTTTATAGTTTTGCATTTTACGTTTGGGTCTATGATCCATTCTGAGTTAACTTTTGTGAAGGGTGTGAGGTCTGTGTCTAGATTCCTTTTTTTTCTTTTTGTATGTGGATGTCTAGTTGTTCCAGCATCATTTGTTGAAAAGACTATCATATTGCCTTTGCTCCTTTGTCAAAGATCTGCTGACTATAGTATGTGTGTCTATTTCTGGGCCTCTATTCTGTTCTATTGATCTATTTTTCTTTTCTTTCACCAATACCATACTGTCTTGATTATTGTGGCTCTACAGTAAGTCTTTAAGTCAAGTAGTGTCAGTCCTCTGACTTTGTTCTTCTCCTTTAATATTGTGATGACTATTCTGGGTCTTTTGCCTCTCTATAGAACTTTAGAATCAGTTTGTCAATATCCACAAAACAATTGCTGGGATTCTGATTGGAATTGTGATGAATCTATAGATCAAGTTGGGAAGAACTGCCATCTTGACAATATTGATTCTTCCTATTCGTGAACATGAAATATCTTTCCATTTATTTAGTCCTTCCTTGACTTTATTCATTAGAGTTTTGTAGTTTTCCTCATATGGATCTTGTATATATTTTATTAGATTTGTATCTAAGTATTTTTTTGGTGCTAATATAAATAGTATTGTGTTTTAAATTTCAAATTCCACTTGTTCCTGATGGTATATAGGAAAGTGATTGACTCTTGTATGTTAACCTTGTATTCTGCAACCTTGCTATAATTGCATTATTAGTTCCAAGAGTCTTTTTGTCAATTCTTTCAGATTTTCTACAAAGATGATTATGTCATCTGTGAAGAAAGACAGTTTTATTTCTTCCTTCCCAATCTGTATACCTTTTCTTTCCTTTTCTTGTCTTACTGCATTCACTAGAACTTCCAGTACAATGTTGAAAAGGAGTGGTGATGAGGGACATTCTTGCTTTGTTCTTAATCTTAGCAGGTAAGCTCCTAGTTTCTCACCATTAGGTAAAATGTTAAATGTAGGATTTTTTGTAGATGTTTTAAAATCAAGTTGAGGAAGTTTCCCTCTATTCCTAGATTACTTGATCTTATTTTCTCTGGGGCTCTGTTGTAAGCCTGGTCTTCTATAGTTACAGGAAATTTCCCATAAATTCTCAACCAAACCTAAGCTAGTTACTCTGTGGCTCCATCCCTTGCAAAAAAAGCATCCTGACTAGCACACATTCCAGTAAATGCTAATGCTACCGCTTTCTCCTTTCAACTACATGTGCTGAGCACCTACGGTGCACCAGGCACAGCACTGGACATTTTCTTATGTGGAATTTTCTCTTAGAAATAGCTTTGCAAGGTTGGAATTATTTATTTGTCCTCTACAGGGAGGAACAGAGGTTCCAAGTGGTTACATACTTCTCACACTCACTGTATTAGCGTCCTGTGGCTGCTATAACAATTACCACAAGTTGATGACTATAAAACATCAGACATTTGTTCTTTCACAGTTCTGGAGGGCAGATGTCTGAAATCAAGACATTGGTGGATCCATGCTCCCTCTGGAGGCTCTATGGGAAATTCTTTTCCTTGCCTCTACCAGCTTCTGGTGGTCGCCCACATTCCTTGGCTTGAGGCCACATCACTCCAATATCTGCCTCCTCATCTCCTGTCTGTGTCAAATCTCTCTCTGCTTCTCTCTTATAAGAACATTTGTCATTGGGTTTAGGATTCACCCAGATAATCCAAATGATCTCGTCATCTCAAAATTCTTAACTTAAATATATCTGTACACACCCTTTTCACAAATAAGGTCACATTAACAGGTTCCAGGATTAGGATGTAGACACATCTTTAAGGGGGCCACTGTTCAACCAGTTACACTCACAGTTAGCAGTCAACTGCGTTAGTAGTTAGCAGAGCAGGCCCTAAACCCAGGCTGCTCAATTCCCTGACCACGGCCCTTTCCAGTGAATCACCACAGATTCCAACAGGAAAGAGGGACTTAGAATCACAGAATTGGGGGGTTACCCGGACCTCTTTTTAGAATCTCTTCTCCTTTAATTTATGATTGGTGAAACTGAGACCCAGACACAGTGAGTCATTTGCACTAAATCTCATGGTCCATTCTTTGCCAGAACCATCTATAATCTCAGCATGCCATCTGAAAAAATATCAACACAACTTCCAGAAGTTTCTGAAATCTCTTTCTTCAAGGGGCTAGCTTATTAGCTCCGTCTAGAGGCTCCCAGGATTTCATCATTATCATTTATTTTTGGTGGTGGGAGAAGAGTCCTTCTGCAGAGAACCGTAGTGAAGTATCCACCTCTGTGCTCGATGGATTCCCGGTTACACTTTATTAAGGGCCGTGACAATTTCCAGCATTTGTCACAAGAAAATATCTTCCAACAAACACCAGCTCATTAGAGACTGACTGTTAGGATTAGGGGTTGGTCTTGTTTTGCTCCTACCTCGTCATCTCCAGCCCTAGCACCCAATCAAACTGTGGCAATCAAAAGCCCATACAAGTTTCCTAATAGATTCAAAGCAGGTGGGGACAGCACGCTCCATTGCAGTAGCACCCAGAGTACATGAAATATATCAAAACCCACTCTCACAGTGCAGACTTGCTTCCCCACTTAGAAAACTAGACAAGAAGCAGAGCTCCATGAACCATCTCTTTCTGTGCAAACCATTACCAGCTAAATGATATATTTTTTTTTATGTGTTGAGATCATACAATAATGAAAAGCAGTCTGGTTGAAGTGTTGGTGGTTATACAGGGCCTGGTGCAGAAATTTTGATCAAAGCCTCTTGGCATCTGAAGTCATCAGTAATTCGACAGTCTATTTGGGTAAAAAGAACTCCTTTCTGGCTGTCTGACTTCAGGCCCACCCGGGAGAGGGGCACAACTCAAGCCAACAAGGCTGCTGGCAAATCAAGACACCTCTTCTGAAGAGGTGATACGGAACATGCGTTGGTGGCGGCAGCTGGGTGGCGCGATCGGGTTTCACTGGGGGAGCTGTGTGTACATTACACATGCTATTTGCATGTATGTCGTCTGTTCTGACCATGCTGGCGCATCCTTTCCAGAACCCTGAGCAGTGGCCTTCTACTTGGATGAAACTGCAAAAAATTCTTACAAGGAGCCATTACCCCTGCAGGAAAGGAGGGGTGAGAGCTTAAGCAACGGGAGAGTCCGAGGCTAAGGGTCAGTCTGGTTAATTAAGATTTCATAAAATATTTCCTGATACCCACTTGTGCCAGGCCTAGGTTGGTTCCTGGGGCCAGAAAGGTGAATATTCACAACCTTGCCCTTTAGGGTTCACGGTCTAGTTGAAAAGATAGAATATCAAGGTACAATTACATTCAGTATAGTCCGTATTGTGAAAGGGAAGACCCAGGGCTGTGGGGACACTGTGAGGGCCCTGACTTGGTGTTGGGAAGACAGAGAAAACTGTCAGAAAACTGACAATATCCAAGCAGAAGCATAGCTGGGAAGACAGGGAGAGGAAAATTAAAGCACGTGCTCTTCCCAAGCATAGCCTCCAAAGTGGCCTCTTTTTTAATGTTTAAAGGTAATATTTATGGACAAAATTATTATTAAGACTAAGATGAAAAGATATTAGCAGAAGAGTGTAACATGTGATTGACATGCCAGTGGTCAAACTGTGATATGCACATAAAAGGTGGTAGAAAGGTGAAACATGTTTTTTCTTTACTTTTTCACCAATCAGTGGTACAGCCATACCCCCTCAGCTCTGTCCCCAGAAATGTACCCTCTGAATTCAGAATCTGGTCATGGGTTTGTTGCCCAGATGAAGATGTCAGTAGGTGAAGAGGAGTGGAGGCAGGGAATAAAAGAGGAGAGAATGGATTGGCTGAGGGAATAGCATGTGCAAAGGCACTGGGGTGGGAAAGCACAAGACAGGCTTGGTGAATTCTTAACACATCGGTTTGACTGGAATGAAGATGTTGTTTAAGGGAATCCTGAGAAAAAAATGTTTGAAAGAGAGACTGGGGTCAGTTGTAGTGGTCCTTCAGTATCAAGCCAAAGAATTTATTTAGGTTGCATTTTCTTTAGCAAGAAATGAGAAACCTGAGCAAGGGGGTGATGGACTCCAAGTTGCACTTTATGAACTTGATAGTGAATTCAACCCTGTTCTAGGTTCTGGGAGAGGCACAAAATTTAAACACATGATTATATTCCTGAAGGAGATGATAATAATTTGGCTTGGGAGCCATAAGGCATATATACAGCAGCAACTAAAGAGTGATTATAAGTTTATATTAACAAGCATGTCCTAGTCTGTCTTGTAGTAGCAGTAGGACCCAAGTCTTCAAGTCATTTTTCCTTCCTGAGCTTCAGTTTCCAGATCTTTAAAATGGGCATTTCCCCCCCTACCTCACAGAGTCGTTGTAGGAAATACAAGGGATAATTCATGTAAAAGCATTTGATAGTGCCTGCCAAATTATAGAGTCAGGAAGAATGGAGCTTCTGTACTAGAAGGAAATTTTATCATCTTTGATTGGTCAAACAATTATTTTCCAGGCATAAGATAGATATCTTCTTATAAAGAGCTTTAGGTAAGGTTTTAGATAGCTTTTTTCCCCTCCAAATTTGAGATATTAGGGTAAACAAAGAGAGGAAATACTATGTAAAATGGAAGAATTTTGGAGATGGGGATGGAAGACTGTGACCCTCTTTGATCCGGGAAAAAGAGGCTCCAATTAGGCTTATAATTCTTGCCTTCTAGGGAGCCTTGGATTCTGTAGCTGGAAAACATCCCTTCAGCTGTTAGTCCAAATTGAATTCTGGTATATGCAGGAGATCCGGTGGGCTGAGAGATAGAAACTGGAGACCCCTCAACTCTTCAAGGACAAATCCCAATGTGAACCACCTGGAAAGAAAGCCTTGCCTAAGCCATCCAAACCCACTGGCTTTCAGAGTCTGATCTCTGTTTATTTTCTCATTGCACCAGAAAGGAACCAACTCCTGAGATGGATAAAAACAAACATTTGTCCAGCTCATTGCTGACACAGTCTGGGTAACTTTGTGTGTGTTAATGACAGTGTCGCTATTTATGGGGATCCACCTGAGAAGTTTTGTGGACACTCTGAGGATCCAAGGGCATCATAGTCAATTAAACGCCTAGGCATCTGTTGCAGGCTAACATTGTCTTAGGCCTCATGCTGGGGCTAGGGCCTGGGGAGATGGAGATGAAGGGTCTGAAATTGAGTAATTTTGTCTTTGCCTTAAATAAATGAACAACCAATGGAGGGTAAAGGTGGAAATATAACTATAAACAAGTAATTATAGTGCAAGGCAGAATGTTGAGAAAGGAGCTAAAATTCTACAAATTTAATTTAATTTTACTTTATTTTATTATTTTATTTGTGTGAAGTGTGCTAAGTATAATCTTAGAACCCAAATCAGAGCACACGATTGAGAGCTATACTCACTTTGGTTCGGAGAAGCAGTGAGAATAACAAATTATTGTTGGAATTTCTAAGCACATGCCTTAGGTAGATGGGCACAATTGAACAAAATATTTTAAATTGAGACGGTCCCATAGATGTATTATAAATAAAATGGAGATAGGTAAGGTAAGGCAGATATAGAGAAATTTATTCAACAAAATTTTTCTTTCGGAGAGAACTGCATTCATTTGGAAGAAATACCTTGATATCTTGTGGGAGTGAACATTATACCTTATCGGAATCTCGCAGAAAACTCTGCAGGAATGGAAGAAATGCTTGATGGGCAATGCTTTGCTGGCCAAGATGTACCTGCAGTTGAGGGAGGACACACAGGAATCTAGAAAATTCAGAAAGACGTGATAATGGGGATTTGATCTATTTGGACCTCAAGATCTGGAGCGAGCCTGGCCGGCATCCGACCTGCGGACGTAAGCATGCACGATGTGAACATTAGAAAAAGAAAGAGACTGAGTCCAACTGGGAAATAACATTTCCTCTTCAGGAGGCAAAATAAACACTAATTATTCAAATTTATCCTCTAGAATGCAGTTGGCTCACCAACCCCACGTTACATGAGCTCTTCCTGAAAATCTTTGCATTTGAGTGTCCCGGAGCAGAGTTCTTATTTAAGCCCATGACTTTCTAATTCTCAGAATTAATTTTAAGGAAATAACTACGGATGCTCAAAAACTCAGCCATATGGCTATTCGTCACAGCACTGTTTGTAAAAAGTTAGAAGCAATCTAGGCGACCAACAGTGGGAGAATGGTTAAATTATGACGCATGCATAAAATGAAATATTGTGTGGTCATTGGCAATTATAATGCAGGCTATATTTATTGACATGGGGAAATGCCCACAATATAATATTACAGAAAAAAATAACCATTCAAAAATGTAACCATGCTTGCAGTTTTTTGAATGGTTATTTTTTCTGTAATATTATATTGTGGGCATTTTCCCATGTCAGTAAATTTGTACAAAAACAAATGTAGTGTACATACATTATCCTATATAGAGAAAGGCTGGGGAGGACCTATGTGGTGAAGTAAACAGCAATCACTTCAGGCTGGGGGTGTGGGGGTGATTTTTTACCTCATCATTTCCTGCATCATCTACATGGTTTTGACAATGCATATCTATAATCATATAAATTCATAAAGCTATATCCACGTTAGGACTAAAAATCAAAGCAAAAGCTTATGTATCATAATGCTATTTTTCATTAGATATTTAAAAGCACGTATTTATATACATTAGAAAGGTGTCTGGAGTAAAGCTCTAGGAGTTAAAAGTCGTTATCTTGGAGTGGGTGGGATTATGGATGGTTTGTAATTTATTATTTTGGCTTAACTCTATTTTGAAAATGTTCTACAAAGGAAAAGGGTTGTGGGGGAGAAAACTGACAGTGGAGAACCTCCATGGTTCTCCTGTGGGTAGGTCAGTCCTCTCTCAGCCCTCCTATGGCCAAGATTCTCCTAGGCAGAGAGACGATATTGAATAGTTACCAAATTCAGGTTAAGCGATGGGAAGAGAAGGGGAAGAAAATGAGTATTTTGAGCAGAGGGCCTGGGTTTTGAATCCTGATTCTGCCACTTTCTAGTTCTATGACTTAGGGCAAATTACTTAACCTCTCTGTGCCTCAGTTTTCTCATCTGTAAAATGGGCACAACGATCATTTCCACAGAGCTCTGAGAGGCTCAGGGAAGGGTGAACCGGCCCCAGTCCGTATTCTTTCATTTCACAGAGGAGACTGCGAGTGCTCAGTGAGGCTAAGACACTTGCCCGAGGTCACACAGGAATGGATAGCAGAGCTGAGATTCCAAATGACTCTGAGTACAGCGCTCCCTCACCCTCCTCAGAGATGAGGGGCACACCAGTCATTCTTTTTTGTTTTTTTTAAAATTTATTTATTTTATTTATTTATTTTTGGCTGCATTGGGTCTTCGTTGCTGCGCGCGGGCTTTCTCTAGTTGCGGCGAGCGGGGGCTACTCTTTGTTGCGGTTCGCGGGCTTCTCATTGAGGTGGCTTCTCTTGTTGCAGAGCACGGGCTCTAGAGCACAGGCTCAGTAGTTGTGGCGCACAGGCTTAGTTGCTCCGTGGCATATGGGATCTTCCTGGACCAGGGCTCGAACCCGTGTCCCCTGCATTGGCAGGCGGATTCTTAACCACTGCGCCACCAGGGAAGTCCCCACCAGTCATTCCTGACTACATTTTTATTATGAGAAACAGATTCCACAGAGGTAAGCAGAAAATAATGGGAAAACGTCTCTCCCAGTGGCATTTAGCACAGCGTATAGATTTGCTCTCTGATGGTTTTATGCTCCTCCGGCCTCGTGTCCTCTCTCATTCTCTCTCTGCTTCGTTTCCTAGGGGAGAGGTGGAGAATGAGCTCTCTTAAATTGGTGTGAATTTGGCTACCATAAAAGAAGAGAAAAAAAGGGAAAACTAAACAAACAAACAAAAAACATGAGATGCTGTTTGGGAGGAGATGCACGCTATGAAGTGTCTGGTCCAGGCACGGAGCAACGGCTGCAGTGAGAAATAGCAAAGCTGGCAGTTCCCGGAGGAGCTGGTCACTCTCAGCCCGCCGGTAGCGCAGAGGCAGAACAAAAACATCTGGCGTGATGTTTACCCAGCACCTTTCTCCCCAGCCCTCCCCGGACACGGAGCAATGCCTCACTCACCCCTGGGGCTGCACCTTTGTTGTGGGGGAGAGAAGAAGCTTGAGGGAGGACAAAGGGTGGTTTTTAGTTTCATTCTAATTTTCTAAATTGAAATCTAGAAATGGATGAGAACTGGCTCAAGTGGACCCAGAAACAGTGGATAAACCTGAACCCACACAGCGCTGGCGTTGGCGGTTGAATCTTAGCCCCAGGTGATGTTATTCCAGGTACAGAGGGCGAAAATCTCCACTCTAAGTGGGAGAAGATGGCAGCCGTAACAGTGGTGGGGAATGGGAAGAACGCAGCCCCTTAGAGACAAACCCGGCTTGTGGCAACCTCGACTCCACCTCCCAGCCCTGGGCCCTTTGCCAGTCGTGGTTAAGAGCTTGGATTCTGGAGTGATAACAGGGCTGACACGCTTGTTCCACCACTTAGCAGCTAAGATCTGTCTAAGCTTCAGAGTCTTCAGCTGTAAAATGAGGCTGTTAATAATAGTGCCTCCTTTACCCTGGTGCAGCAACTGGGGAATGGGTTCATGCATGTAAAACCACTGCACTGTCCTAGATGTTCAAAACACAGCCTGGTTATCATTATTCACTTAACTTCTCTGTGGCTCCTTTTTCTCATCTCTGAAAAGGCACTCTTACCAGCTGCCCCTCAAGCCACCCTAAGGCTCTAATGAGACAACACCGTGCAGATGCTTCGTAAACACATTGCTCCTCTGTCCACCAGACTTATCTCCAGAAATCTCTCACAAACAACTGTGGGTGGTAGTGTGGGAAAGCCCCTGGCACACAGTAGGTATTGCATTAAAAAAGCAACAGTAAGTTCTTGGCTTGCGTCTGTTCAGGCCAAATGGCAGAGACTTGAATAGCTTTCTATAAACTGGCAAACTGGTGATTTCATGCAGAACAAACAAGCAAATGTCTCTGACTGTTTCCTCAGCAATAACATTTAGGGCCTAAAAACTATCTAGATGATCAACCTGACCACCGACCACAGGGTACCCAGCACAGGAAGAAAAGGCGGTCCCAGCGCCAGGTCTCTGGGCAGCCATGATGGGGCCACATGGCATCCTGTGGACCCCAGCAACAGCTGGCAGCCGCCTGGGAAACTGACAGCAGCTTCTGTGGGCTGTGAGGACACCGCCTGGTGTGATCACTCTTTCAGAGGGACTCAAATAGAGTTCCCCTAGGTGTTGACCTCTTGCGCTCTCCAGATCGCCACCTGGGGAAAGCCGCTTCTGGCAGCAGTTAGATCTTTTCCAGAGGCCTTCCCAGCTCTACCTGGGGGCCATCTGACCATGGCATGGCGGGGCAGGGGCGGGGGTGAGGGAGGAGGAGGGGAGTATCTCTGCCTGGGACAGTCCAGCATAAATAACAAACCTTCATTCATCTCCTGTCATTCCCAGGTACCGAGCAGGGCTCTCAGAATAATAAAAACAATGGTAACTAAACCATTTTTACTGTCTGCCAGGTAGTCCTTTTAATCGCTATAATCATCCCAAGTGATGGGATGGGCTGAGTGAGCTCTGTTTTCAAGATGGGGAAACAAGCCCAGACAGACCTCCCCTAGAGCAGAGGGACCCACCTCCAGGATCAAGGCGAAGTTTCTGAGCATGACATTCAAGGCCCCTGCCTACTCTTCCAGCCTCATTTGTCCTTTCAGGGATTCTGTGTCTGCAGAACAACTGACTCTTTCTATGAACCCCTGGCTCTCTCCCTGTCTGCCTTTGTGCATTAGCTCTCCCAGTCTGTCTGGAATGGTCCCCATCCTCCCCTTGGGCTCCAACTTGTCTTGCAATAAGAATTAGCATGTGAGAGCATCTCTAGAGGCCAGATACGTCATCTACAAAGCAAACCTGGGAGTTAGGCATTATCATGCCCACTTTAAGGAAGAGGAAACTGAGGCACAGAATAGCCAAGCAACTAGCAACAAGGTCACGGAGCCAGGAAGAGGCAGACTTGAGATTGAAATCCCTGGAGTTGGACTTTGGAGGGAGCCCAATATCTTCTCCACACTATGGTGCTTCTCGGCTCAGGGATCTCCTTCTCTGGGAAGCCCTCCTTGACCTCTCTGTTGGGTTAGGCCCAGGAATGGGCCGGAGCCTGCCCTTACCAATCTATGAAAGCCAATTATTAAATTGTCCGGAATTTTGCAAGCCGGTTGTTAAACACAGCAATTATTAAAGATTCAATTATAAACACATAATTAAGTAAATTATATTAAAAACAAAGGTCATAAATACTCAAAACTTGCCACTTCCTCATTATTTTATTACATTTTACTAATACCTATGCTCTGAAGATTATTTACATCCAGTGCATCTGCACGGTGGCGATGTTATGTAAGAGGGCACTGCTGTGCAACTCTCAGCGACATCACTATCGTAGCTTTGAGCTCAGCCACAGCTGGAATATTTACACCACGGAAATTGGCAAATGCTACCTATCAGGGCTTAGTTTATTGCTGTGTTGATTGACTAGATTTAACAAAGTGACGGAGAAAATCTCAACAGTGCAGCTTCAACTTGCTGCATTGCATTGTGAATAGCCCCCCAAAATGGAAGAAAATATTCTTTCGATATTTGAAAACTAGTATTCAACTTCGCAAAGAAGTTGCTAACAATATTGATAAACAAGTGGGGTTCCAACATAGTCCTTGTTGTTTGACTTTCATCTTCATTGTTAATGTCAATGAAAATATCATGTCAGAACTACACTCAAGGAATCGCTGTTCAGCACTCAGCAAGCACACCAGCTGTGTTTCTCTCCACAGTAGCCCTAACTCCAGGGCTCTGAAACTTTCCCACCTACGTTCGCCTCTTCCGGACTCCTATTGAGAGCAGGGGTTGAGTCTTTCTCTTTATAGAATCCTCAGTTCTTGGGGTAGGCACTTAATTATTGTTGAGTAAATGAATTCATGCATTCATGGCTGCATGAATAAAGAATTAACCCTATCCCCAACGAAATCCCCTATCCCCAACAAAATGAATTCTTAAGATATCCATTTATGCATATTTTATTCCTCTACTTATCATATATTGCTGAGTACCTACTAGGTGTCAGTCATGTTAATACTAACTTTCATGGGCTGGGCACATTGTAATGAAGAACACTACAATGGAAAAGATAAAAAATTTCTAGACTCAAGGACTTTTTGTGTCTTGTGTTCAAAACAGCACCCAGATTCATGAATTACTTAAAGGAAAGCGAAGTCATCAACCTCGCCATCTTCCCTCATCTCCAAGGATCCCAAATGAGCCTCAGGAAGAACTGATTGAACTTCCATTCAATGACGATGTCATGCCCGGGGCTGAGGAACTGGAATTCATGGCGAACCGCAGTTGTGTTTTGATTCCCCATAGATGTCTTTGAATTCGATCTTCCCCAATGACAAGAGGGAGGCGATTTTCCTGTGAGTGAAGAGCTGGTTTCTCGTGTCTAAACCATCACTATCACCATGTACCTGGGAGTGTCGCCTTACGTCTGCCGAGGCAGAAAGAAGAAACAGCTCAAAATAACGTACAAAACCAGGCTTAGAGGATCAGAAGATGCCAACCCATGTTCCTTTCAACAGAGGCCCACGGTAAGCCCCCACTTCTCTTTTCCCTTTGCTAGTTTCATGCAACTCAAACTTCAAGACCATCTTAGCAGATAAACAATATAGCGTGTATCCCATTAGAGTATTAATACAAAGATAGGTGGTCTAAAACTCACTAGGCAAATAATTAGTCACCAAATGAATAAGAGAAAAGAACAGCCATTAACACACTAAGTCACCTGTTAAAGGCGGCTGTATTTATATTTGGTTTGTGGTGGGAGGAGCACTTTCCCATAGCCAAGCAGGCATGATATTGGTTGCAGCAGCCCTGAGACGTCCCCCAATATATGTCTCTTTTCCTTAAAAAGAAGAGATGAGGAGGGGGGAAACAAAATCAGTTGCTTCAACTTGAAAGTCAGAGCTAAAGGAGGCATTAGGAAAAGACTTTCCTGTGGCTCAGAGCCCTGATTACCACAATTAAAGTTCAAGGTGTGGTGCTATTTGCTCAGCATGCTCTGACACATGAAAGAAAATGATTCAGGCAAGGAAAATAATTACACATTAATTTGTGTTTGGCAACTGTGTTTTACCCGTTTGGCCCACAGAGCGAAGATAAAAGGTGATATTGTTGAAAATGTTTTATCTGCCTTCAATGGGGTTGTCATGGGCTGCATTTGGAGACAGACCTCTTTGGTTGGGCATTTTCCTGGCATTGTGGGGCTGCCTTTTGCGCTCCATTGCCGGGGCCGGCCAGGAGGAGCAGAGGAAAGGTAGGTTATTAGCTGTTTACTGCCCTGAATCCTTTGTATTGGAGGATTTCCCATGGGTTTGGCCAAATGGCAAGAAAAGTGACCCTGCCCAGGGCAAAAGCTCCAGTCCCCATCCTGGGGGCACTCACTCCGTATCATGCTATCTGTTGCAGTTTGCCATGGAATGAAGAGGCAGACCAGCCAGGACCACAAACTGGGCCGTCTATGGAGAGAGGCGGCAGACAGCCATGGGCGAGCTGCATAGCAGGCAGCTATGCCAGGAAGAAACGCATGCCCCATGTAGCCAAATCTTCCAGACCTTCAAAAGAAAAGTAAGGAAATCTGGATTTTTAAAAATGAAATCTCTCAGTTTTTGCACGTTGGCTTGGTTAAAAACAAATAAAGCATGTCTATGGGCAGCACCTGGCCTACTGGTGGCCAGTTTGGGCTCTGAAATGCAGCCCAGGGCTTAAACACTAGCTTCTCGAGTCAGAAAGATCTAGGCTCTGAGCTCAGTTTCATCGCTTCCCAGCTGGGTGATGGTGGACAAGTTACTTAATCTCTCTAAGTCTCCATTTCCTATTTGTAAACTGGAGACAGTAACAATTATACCTCCCTCCGAGAGTTATTGTGGGGATTAAATGAGATAATGCAAGCAAGAGGCAAGTTCCTCGCACAGTCCCTGGCAAACAGTAAGCGCTGAATAGATGTCAGTGATTATCACTATTTATAACTGAACCATGGAAGAATGAAAAAATACGTCATCGCCCCAGGCTTTCTGTCAATTAGGACGTCTGGGACACTTCGGCTGCTCCACAGATAATTAGATAATTGCTGAATGAATGAATGAAGGGATGGATGGATTAAGACGCCAGCTAGGGGCCAGAATGAACAATCCATCTGCCGTCTTCTCTTTCTGGTGATGTCCCTAGTTGTGTTTGTGCCAATCGTTTCCCTTTCCGGACCTCAACTTCTTCATCTGTAAAATGGACTGGATGTCCTTCTCTCACCAGCTCCGAGGGATGCTTTCCTGCCTCCTGACAAGATCTTTCAAGAACTCTCAGAACAAGTTAGGACGGGCCAGCAGGGACTTTACCGCCCGGCTCTGGGAGGGGAGGCAGCCTGCCACTGGGACTGTTCCTAACTGAAGGAAGACTGGTCCTCCATCATCCCACCCCACATCTGCTCCTTACTCGTCTCTCTTCTGCTTTTTGTCCTAGGAGGCTGACTTGGAAAAGTAGCTCCCTCGCCCTCTGCTTTTCAGTATAATTTGGGCAGTAGGGAGCCCATCTGGAGATCAGGGGCAGTAGAGGAAGGAGGTGGGGTATGTATCCTCCGCACCCGAACCCTGCCCTGGTGAAGGGGCTCCTCTACATAACTCTCTCTGTTCAGATTCCGGGAACTGCTACCTCCTGTCATCCCTTTGGGTCTGGTGGAGTAGCTCCCCAGGCATCTCACCTTGCCCACACCTTTGATTTTCACTGACCATCAGGGCCTGGGGTGAGTGTGCTTGCTGTTTCCTGCCCAGACCCTGATGGATACAAGCAGATACCTCTCTACCATCTAATCTGTGAAAAATGTCTTCTAAGGAAGAAGACTTCCAAGTACCCAATAGAGAATACAAGCTTGGGGATCAGACAGGCGGGAGCTCAAATCCCTATTAGCCGTTTATTGGCTCTGTGAACCTGGACAGGTTCTGTCATGACACGGAACCTGCTTCCTCGTCTGTGCAGCGAGATGCACGACGCGTCTTCCAAGGCAGGGGGGCTGAAGAGGACCATCAGGACAGCCCCGCACGGTGCTAGCCAATCACAGCCGCTCAGGGCGGCTCTTTCTCTTCTTCTGCCTCTTCTTCTTTCTTCTTCCACCTCCTTTTTTCCTTCCTAGAGGCAAGAGTTTTTGTTTTAATTTTTTTTCAGCTTTGTACTTTTGGTAGACTGTGCCTAATAGAAATCGTTCCCATTGGTGGAGAGCCCACGGGCTCTAACCTCCCAACAATCACGAATGGTTATTACGGTGGAAGGGCATTATAGCCCCAAATCAGAGTGCAAAGACAAAAATTGAATATTATTAAAATTCTTCTCGAAAGTCCTTTAAAAATATTTACCCATACATTTTGATATATCTGGTGTGCGATGTAGCCTCTGCACCCTGGGTATATATACACATTCTATAATGTATATGGCAATGTACAGTATATTCAGGACTATATATGCAAAATATCATTTTACGCTGTTTCAATTAAAGAAAGAGAGAGCACAAGTAGCTGATTTTGTTGAGTCAAAGGTACCTAAGATAACAGCCATACTGATTTTACGAATAAAGACGTTGAGGCTCTGGGATTGGGGGGAAGAAAAGACATTGAGGCTCAGAGAAGCCAAGCAATTTGTTTAAGCTAATAAGTGGCAGAGTCAAAATTCAAATCCAGGTGTGTCTGACTCCAAAACCGGTTTTTACCTCGTGCCATAATGTCTGGATTTATGTGAGTTGGAATAAACACACCCTCAAAACCGGCATCATCAAAATGACTTTCAGTATTTTATATTGGAAATGGCTTCACATACTGGGCCAGCTGCCTGTTTCACTCCCAGTCTCTTTTTTTTTTTTTTTTTTTTAACATCTTTATTAGAGTATAATTGCTTTACAATGGTGTGTTAGTTTCTGCTTTATAACAAAGTGAATCAGTTATACATATACATATGTCCCCATATCTCTTCCCTCTTGCGTCTCCCTCCCTCCCACCCTCCCTATCCCACCCCTCTAGGTGGTCTTGACTTCGTGGGGCCTCAGCCCCACCGAGTGGTGAGACCAGGACCCTGGGCCCCGCCTGGGCGTGGGGGAGGAGTAGGGGGATGGGGGATGGTAGTGGGGCATGGCACTCACTCTTCCCTGTCGGCCAGGAGAGGCAGCATAGGATGGAGACCTCCGCTGATAGGCAAGCCAGGTAGAGATTTTCTTTTTCTTTTGGCCACTGATGAACGGTGATAATTGTTGGGAGGTTAAGATTCTCAGATGAAGGATAACTACCAAAGTGCCAGGTACAGAGAGGGATGCAGGGAGAGAGCCTGGCCTTCTCCCCGTGGCTCCAGGGCTGATTCGGCCCTGACCTTGGGCAAGTCATTTGACTTTTCCCATCTGTAAAATCAGCCTAATGATGGCTTCTCTTCCAAACCACTTTGATTCTCAGATGAAAGCATCCATAAAAGTGCACAGGATTGCTATTAATTGCACCATTATTATTTTTATTCTTAAGGGATGAAGTCCACTAAACTTTAACTATGTTTTGACTCTCCCCTGACTGGCAGGATGAGCTCTTGACTATCAGATGACAAGCCTCTCTGACATCGCCCTTTGTAGGGAGGCGGGCAGACGGGCGCTCCCCACAGCAAGGCCGTCGCCCGGGCAGGTGCAGTCTGTGCCGGGCGCGCCCAGCTACCTCTGCTTCCACCCTTAGATATAACTGCATCCAACCAGCTGTGGGCAACGTGCTCAACGATTGGAAAGAGCCAGGAGCCAGAAGTGGCTGGGTTCCAGGTCTCAGCTGTGTGATTTTATGGGCACGTCATGGACACCCTTTGCCTGTGAGCTTCTGCAGTTTGGATAATGGGAACCAGCATCATCCCGCCCACCTCCAGGCCAGGTTCAGAGGAGGCAGCGCTGTGCAGGCTTTAATGCCATTATCAGGTCAAGCGTGACCGTCGTCCCACCTCGAAAACATCAGCGTTGGGGAATTCCTTGGCCGTCCAGTGGTTAGGATTCTGTGCTTTCACTGCAGAGGACGCGGGTCCCATCCCTGGCTGGGGAACTAAGATCCTACTACAAGCTATGTAGTGCGCTACCCCCAAAATAAAACAACACCACAAAAACAAAAACAAAGAAAAAACCCCCCCAAAACCAAAAACAAACAAACAACAACAACAAAATTGTCCTGCTGCTCTGACAAGAAATCAACGTAGGAGAGATACTTGAGCTCAGACCCCGTTTCTACCCCTTACTGCTGCTGGAAGACACAGATAATACTATCTACCTTCTAGGCTGGTGAGAAGGAAATAATATGGATAAATCTTAAGCCAGCGCCTGGTGCAAAGCACACGCTCGACCACCGACAGGTATGATTATCAGAGAGGAAGCACTTGGCAAAGAGCAAAAATGATTTTTTCCCGTAATTTAAAGGGCAATGCACATCTTTCTGGATTTATGAAGGATGCATATTATAAAAATATTAAAATAACTTTACCTTCCTTTTTTTTTTATGCAGAAACCGAGATTACAGAAGTGATACACAGCCTGGGAGAAGATGGTGATTGGCACGAAGGAGAGACTCAACTCGCCCACAGCCCTACCCCCCAGGGCCCCCCTGGGAAGACTTTGATGGGCGTGTATATCTCCTACCTCCTGACACTGTTGTGCCACACAACTTTAGGGCACTAATGTTGCAGATCTTAAGGTCAAAAGGGGATATTTAGTTGCAAAGAGCCCTAGATTCCAAGACTTGAGTCTATTATCTGTGCCATATTTTCTTCTTTCATGCTGCGTTTTCTGCTTTAGACAAATAAGGCACGTGACTGGATCAGAGTTTCTGATCAAAGTGTGGAACATGAACACATTTTAATTTTCTAATCACTATGTGTTTATTAGAAATGCATGAACTGGAACAGTCGAACATATTAGAAGAATCTACATCCAGCAAATCAAATCCACGGTTTCATGAATAAATATTAATTTATATATATATATATATATATATAATGTATTTCAATACATTCATGTAAATTAAAAAATGAGTTGATTTCAAGCAAACTATAAATAAACAGCAGTGCGGGTGGCATTCAGAGATGGCAGGCTCTCTCAGGATGATACAGTGCCTGAGAGCTGGAAAATACTGGACCAGACCATCTCTAGATTATTTCCTGCTCTAAGGTTCTCTGAAGGCACTGGTAGAATCTGTCACCTGGCTTCTTGCAGGCCTTTCCACCCAACTCTGACAGTGTTCAATACAACCCCAAGTTTTTCACCGAATGGTCCATGTGATCCAAAACTTTCTCTCCACACCGTAGCTGAAACGTGCCACATAGAGGGAGAGCCATGACTGGGGTAAGAGGGAATGAGTGTGGTCTAGGAAGCCTTCTCAAACCCTTTCAGATCCTACAAGCATTTACTGAGCACTTGCTATATGCCAGTTGACATGCCAAGTCCTCACTCATGATCTGGCTCTTTGAATCTTGCTGCCACCCTGTGAAATTTTACCTGCACCTTTGTCATTAGTGGGGCCTCTGGCCAGTCAGTTAGTTACTAGGACCCATTTTATCTTCAGTAAAATGGAGATAATGAAATCTGTCCTATGCACCTCACTGGATTACCATCAGGATCAAAAGAGATTGTGTATGGGAAGTGTCTTGGAAAATACAAAGTCCTGTCCAAAGAGAAGGAAAAAAAAAGAAAAAAAAGAACATCAGAAAACCTCTTTCCTCTCCCTTTGCTTCTCTTTCTTTAACAAAATTCACTCTGTGACATTAGATTATCTGTGAGGACCTATGACGTCATTTAAGTTGTCAGAGGTCTTGTTTCTCCAGCCCCTTTCAGATTTAATCACTGACTCCTACGACCAATCAGTGGGTGTTTTAAGTTCTAAGCCCTAAATTCTGCTAAACTCCAGTTTGAATTCCACTGTGTAACTTATGAGCAGTGCCCCTCTGGGACTCTCCTCCTAAGGATAAATCGGGGGATAATGGCAGTTGTTGCCCAGCGGTCTGTTGGGAAGATGCGACGGGCTGAAATGAAAGCAGTGGGCAGTGTTTGGCTCGTAGCATGTGAAAAATGTGTGCTGTCATTGTTATCATCTACTCTGTGAGGTCTGACTATTATTATTCCCATTTAAGAGACAAAGAAACTGAGGCTCGGAGAGGTGAAGCTGCGTGTTCAAGGCTGCACAACAAGGAAGCAGCAGGGCAGAGATTTGAACCCACTTGTGATTCAGGTCGTGCTTGTTTGCGGTGTGTCGTGAGGCTTCTCCAAGGGAAGGGAGAAGGTGTTCTCATGAGAGAGAGGAAGAGAGAAAGAGAGAGAGAGAGGTGCTCTTGGTCTGGATCACATACAATTCTCTTTCTTTCATATGGTGCTTCCTGATTTCAATAACCTTTTCATTCATCTTCTCATGAAACGTGGCTGATGTGATCACCACCAAGCCTGGATTATACTTGAGGCTCCTATCTCTAGAGGCTCAGTTCTGCCTAAAATGCCTTTAGTTTCATAATCTGCAGACTGAAAATCAGGAGCCATCACTCTACCCATCATTTATGCATCCCCCGACAGCAGATGTTACAGAATATCTGAAATGAGCCTGTCCGAGAAAACTTATTTTATTTGGTTTCTGCACAGAAATATTTCACCTGCTTGTACATCATGCCTTCCCCTCTCCAGCCCCCCATGAGTTCTAAGCTAACCGTCTGTGCTGGTCTGTGATCCCCACTGCCTTTAAGAGTGTCAGGGTTGACTGGGGCCCAGGTCACTGCTGCTGGGCACGGCTGAGAGCTGGCCTGGAGAGGACAGTCAGTGAGACCTGTGAGCCTGGGCTCCTTCTTGGAGACATGGGTTTGAATCCTGTATCACTGCTCACCAGCTGATTAGCTGCACTCAGCTTTTCTCAGCCGAAGTTTCTTTATCCATGAAATCGTCTTCATCTCGGAAGGTTTTGGTGAAGATGAAATGAGATAATCCATGTAACACATTTACTCACTTAGCTAACAGTAAGTGCTCAGTAAGTACTAACAATTATCCCGCGAGCTTCCCCTCAAGTGGAGAGATTGAACTCCTTTGCTGATACCCAGCCTGAAATCCAGTCCAGTCGTGTCTGTGGCTATTTCCTGGGCAATTGGAATTTTCCTGACCAGCACATGAGTCCCTACGGTGGCCGCAACCTGCAAATGGGCCTCTGCATAGATCCCTGTAGAATTTTCTCCGACGATTACTACCTCATTTTCTTGTTTTCAAGGTATTTATTTATTTATTTCAAATTCTGAACCTGTCTGAAATCAGAACAGGTCTTAAAATCTCTACACACAGTTAGGATAGTGGTAACTCTTTTTATTTCCCTTCCTCCAGAAAAGCTGTTGAACCACCAGTGACAACTCGAAGTGAGCAAAAACACAAAGTTCCCATTTCCTGGATCACTTCCAACCTTGTGTCTGTTGGATGTGGTTGTCTGGCATTCAAAACTCGGTTGCCCTGGAGCCTGGAATCTTTGGCGGAAGGAGACTTTGGGGAATGAGCTGGTGCCGCAGCACCCTCTGGTGTCCAAGTGGCTTCTGCCGGGACATGCAAGGGGCTGCATGAAGGCAGCAAAGGAGGGTTTGAGAACATCTGCCCAGCTTTTCTTCCTCCCCAAGGAGGAGGGGGAAGGCAGTGTGAGAGGTCTCATGTCTGCCTCATATGAACAGTGGGGAAGTGGGGATCAGATTGACCTTCCATGAGCCAATAAATTTAGCATCCACAACCCAAATGGTGAATCCTGACTTGGCGTAACTGCTCTGGAGAAGGGCCCAGGAAACCCCCAGTTTCTCCTAGCTCTTTCTTTGCTAAAGCAAAACCCGACTCTGCTTTCCAGAGAAGGCTTGAATTCCAGGGTCTCTGCTCTGCCCTGAGCCTGCCGGGGACTGGGAAAGATGGGATGCCAGGGGTCCAGAGAAGGGCCCCTTTGAGACAAGAGAAGGGGGACTGGTGTACATTTCCAGGCTCCCCTGCACCCATTCCTACTCTTTGATCTCTTGACGCTAGGGTTCACCCTGCGTCAGACTGGGCGGCTTCAGCTGTCTGACTCTGCTGCTGACCCCAGTCACTGGGGCTCCGCTTTTCGTCCAAGGGCCAGAGTCCAGCATCCAGCCCTGGACATCGGTTGGACTTCCATTCCTGAGTTTGCTAGTCAGGTCTCATCACAGACATCTGGAAGGAAGTAGCATTGCATGACCACCCAGCCTGATCCAGGACAGAATGAGGGTCGAGGTTCAAAAGAAAATGAGACGGGACCTCCATCCTCAGCCACTCCAACAGAGCCAAACCCACACTGTGCCCGAGCAGATCTTGCCATCAAGATGTGGACAGTTAACACTTAGAATATTTCATTGAGTGCTCTGGTAATTTACCCGCTGTTTCTTTGGGTTTAATGTACAAGAAAGACCCCTGAACCTGAATAGCATCTCTAGAGTATTATACATGTTTTCAGGCAATGTTTCTCAAACTGTAGTCTCCTAACAATATTAGCATCAGCTGGGAGCTTTCTAGGACTTTCTAGGGATGCAAATTCTTGCCCCCTGCCCCCACCCAAATGAACCAGGAATTCTGGGGATGGAGCCCAGCAATCCCTGTTTCATCAAGCCTCCCAGGTGGGCCTGATGCACCTGGCGAATGAGAACCATTATTTTAAGGGAAAATGGAGAGAGAACCCATTATGAGCCATGTCTCTTGCTTGACACTTTTTTGTATATATTTATGTTTGTCTAATCATTTTGGGTAGTTTGTTTGGAATAGCCTGAGATGATGCTGAGTCTGGAAGTGGACGATTTATCGAATAGCTTTAGTGTTCCAGGACTAAAAGCCACCATGTTGTTTGAAATGAGTTTCCAGGACTTGCGACACACATAATATTGAAACATAAAGACGCGTTACCAAGTAAAATATAAAGGACGCTCTTGGAGTTGCTGCTATTTTGAATTATGTGCACTTGCTTCCGTTCATTTTTGGACCATAAAAATTGGACCATACCTGTTTGAGGAATATTTTTCTGAGTTTGCAGCCCAATTTCTCCTTTTCCACCAGGTTTGCCATCTTCAGAGAATCCCCTTTGTATAATTTCACAATGGGGAATGGCAAAATATCAACCGGGCTTCCCTGGTGGCGCAGTGGTTGAGAATCCGCCTGCCAATGCAGGAGACACGGGTTCGAGCCCTGGGCCAGGAGGATCCCACATGCCGTGGAGCAGCTAAGCCCGTGCACCACAACTACTGAGCCTGCGCTCTAGATCCTGCGTGCCACAACTACTGAAGCCTGCGTGCCTAGAGCTCCGCAACAAGAGAAGCCACCGCAATGAGAAGCCTGGGCACCCCAACGAAGAGCAGCTCCCACTCGCCACGACTAGAGAAAGCCCACGTGCAGCAACGAAGACCCAATGCAACCAAAAATAAATAAATAAAATAAATTTATAAAAAAAATATATATCAACAGTCATATCTCTAGAAGAGGAGCTGACTGAGGCAGTCTCCTGCTGGAAATATCAGTGGCTCCTCTATGCTGGGAGGAGAGGTCTACATGCTGTAGTCTGGCTTTCAGGGTCTTCACAAATTGGTCCTTGACCTGCCTGCCTAGCCCTGAGTCCTGCATTCTCCCTCACAGGTTTCTCTAAGTTCAGCCAAACCATCCACTCTTCCCTAAATGCTCTGCCTTTGCTCCACGCCCTTTCTCCACTGTCCCTCAATTCATGGTTCCCTCCCCAACTTGGTGAGCTCCTCTGTATCCACCAAGTGCCAAGCTCAGAAGCCAGTTCCTCTAGGAGATCTACTAAATTCCCCCAGGCAGAGCTAGCCCCATCTTTATCCCCATTCAAGGCATCAAACTCACTCGCATGCACTGACATTTCAGGAAGTATCATGTTGGAATATAATTCTGTATCTGTATCTCTGTCTCTCCCATAAGACTGTGTTTTTGCTCTTCAGTAGCTGGGGCTTCTGTTATTCACCATGATCAGAGACCGGCACATAACAAATGCTCGATAAAATGTTTTGAATGACTGAATGAGCCAAAAGTAAGGAAATGACTCAGAAAGCATTTAATGGCAGAGTTGACCATTGATATACCTAACCAGGCAGGTTATCTGCCACTACCACCACCAGGACCAGCCCTCAATTGGTTACACATTAGAAGTTCCAGCTGGAGGGGGACCCTCCAAACTGTGATCTCATCACCACCCCCATCCTGATGCAACTTTCAAAGAGGGGCCTCCCCAACTTCCTCACTTTGAGAATCACTCCGAGTTAAGAGAGATATCACTGATGAGCCCCCACTGGCCTATGAATAGTGTGGAGGCCAAAAAAAAAATGTTGAAGACTATTGTTTACAAGTTGCTCTTTAGAATAAAAAAGCATATGAATGTAAAAGGATATTGATATATCTAACAGTCACGAGATGCTTGCTCATGACAAGATTCTGATGCAAGCTGGTACATTTCTCCTGCTAACTCTCCCAGGCTCTTTTCTTCTCTTGGCATGATGCTCTTTTGGCAGCATGATCATTAAAGGATATCTACTCCAAGAAAATGAAATTAGTCAAAATGTGATGGACACAGTAGTCCAGCGAAAGGAAAACTTCTGTCTTTAGAGAGTTGTATCTCTTTGAGGTTTGTTGAATTTTCCTTTTTGCTTTTTTTTTTTAAAAAAAGATGTATTATTTATTTATTTATTTTTGGCTGCATCGGGTCTTAGTTGCGGCACATGGGATCTCCGTTGCAGCCGGTGGGCTTCTCTCTAGTTGTGGGGTGTGGGTTTTCTCTCTCTAGTTGTGGGGCGCAGGCTCAGTAGTTGTGGCACGCGGGCTTAGTTGCCCAACGGCATGTGGGATCTTAGTTCCCTGAACAGGGATGGAACCTGCGTCCCCTGTGTTGGAAGGCGGATTCTTAACCACTGGACCACCACGGAATTTTCTTGTTTTTTAAAGGCAAGATATACAATTTCTGTTTTCATCTTACTTACATAGGTAGTTGATGACGTACCCAGAAGGTTGACTTAATTTATGGAATGGATTCACATCTGTAGCTACGATCTCCATAAAATGAAAGGCTTATCAGTTTGCATCTGTAAAATACAGAACAGAAGCCTTCATGGGGTTGTAAAGCTCAAGAGCCAGCTACTTCTTATATTTTCCAGGAATAAATGAAAATCCAAAGAGGATTCAGAGACAATTTGAATCACTGAAGCATAAATAGGCACCTTTTATTACATACTCACTTTGTGCCAAGAACTTTCAAAAGATGATCTTATTTAATCCTCACAGCAACCCTGTGGGGTAGGTATTTTAAATCCTCACTTTATAGACATAAGGGGAAACTGAAGCTCAGAGAGGTTAAGTAACTTGCCTAAGGTCACACAGCTACTGTTTCAGACTTGCATTTCTTTGTGGAGTTATTTGATTCAAAAGCCGTGTTTCCTAATTATTATGAATTTGGCCAGGTACAGCCTGCAGTAACTGAAGCCATAAGCATTATTTAAAGGCACAGCTGGGTTCCAGATCCAGCCAATTATTGCCATATCTTCAAATTCCTCCATAGCAACTGGGAAGCCTGATTTTTATGGAACAATTCTAAAATGTTGGTAATTACTTAAAAACAGTTTACAACTCCATACAGGCTCATATGACGCATCTGGCCTATAGGATTCCTGTGGGATCGGCTGAGGTCTTTGTTGTAACTGTTTCTCTGTTCAACTTCTCTCTCCAGATCTTCCTTCCCTCCCTGACAGTGTTGATTTTGAGAGCACTTCTGAATGAACTTCTGTAATTGAGTCTCTATCTTTGAGTCTATTTCTCTGGGACTTAACCTATTACACATAGGAAAGGGGGAAGAAACTCTGAATATCTGAGCATTTTACCCCAAAGAGACTGAAATAGCTGAGGATCTAAATTATTGACTCACACTGAGTTTTCCGGATTAAACTAAATTCACGGCCCATCTCTCTCTTCTTGTGCCCACTGATATGCAGCAAAGTGGAGGTGCATGAGGAAGATTCAGTCAGTGTGGGTAAAGAAGCTCCACACATACATGCTCACAAGCATGTGTAAATTGGCAACTCTGCTCTCTGTGCTTTTAAAACAGTCTTAACCTAAAATGGCTGTGAACAGCGGGTGTGCTGGTAAATGTTTGACGATGGACTATCTGGAGGGGAAAAAAAGCACTCTGATTTAGAGCATGGCCAATTTCCATGGAGCAAATACTCCCACCATGGTTGATTCCAAGCGAGCTCTGTGAGGTCCCTAAATGCTGGTTGGGAAGAAATCCGCACAATCAGCTCTTGTGAGCAGGTGTCAGCCTGCTCCAACACCTCACTGGTTGTGGGTTTCTTACAAGTCGGCAGCAGTCTCACTGCTTGGCTGTGTAATACACGTCAATTCCACAGGCGTTCCATGAGCACCTGCTACATTCCAAGATGGTGTGCTCTCTCCTGAGAGATGCTTAGAGAAGAAGAGATTAGCTCTAATACACAGCTGCATGGAAACTTCACAGGGTTTCTGCAGAGTAAATGCCTGCCCTGGGGGAAAGATGGATAAGACCATTGACTTTTTTTTTTTGGTAAAGATTTTTTTTTTTTTTAAACTAAACACACTTTTTACAGGCATTTTTATTTATTTATTTATTTATGGCTGTGTTGGGTCTTCGTTTCTGTGCGAGGGCTTTCTCTAGTTGTGGAAGTGGGGGCCACTCTTCATCGCGGTGCGAGGGCCTCTCACTATCGCGGCCTCTCCCGTTGCGGAGCACAGGCTCCAGACACTCAGGCTCAGTAGTTGTGGCTCACGGGCCCAGTTGCTCCGCGGCATGTGGGATCCTCCCAGACCAGGGCTCGAACCCGTGTCCCCTGCATTGGCAGGCAGATTCTCAACCACTGCGCCACCAGGGAAGCCACCACTGACTTTTATCTCCTTTTATCCTGGGACTTACATTCCAGAGACAGTCACATCTATGGTTCCTGGTCCTCTGGTCCTCCATCTACTCATTTGTTACCTTTACTCGTCATAAGCCAATCTGGGTTTTATAAGCACAAATGCCTATGGGGCCCAGATAAAACACTTTAGCATCTCTGGATGATGTTACCTCCCTGCAGAGAGGATTTCTAGTGCTTCTAGAAGGCAGTCAGAGTAGGAGCAAATCACCTTTTTCCATTCAGGGAGTGAGCTTTTGGAAGGTGGGTTTCAGTGTTCCTTTGGTACCATCGATTTCTGTTTGTCCTTATTCCTAGAATCTCACCCTTTTAGAATCCCAACTGAAAGACCCAAGTATTCTCCAAAGCCCCTCCCCCTTAACAGGTCCTGAATTCTATTTTAATTTTAATCCCCCCATATCTGTGGCACTCCTAGAAGCACCGTCCTGTTCCCCTTTGCAGAGAAGGGCACCACCAAACATTGGGTTCCCTTCTGTGTATTTTCTTTGGCTCCTGAAGTCCTGGCTGCCTTGACAGCCCTGGACTCTACCTTTTGGTTCTCTGGCCTGTGAAACTCGTGAAAGCTCTGCTCAGCCCCTCTGCCTCCTAGCTGTTGTTGTCTCCAGGGCTCCTCAGCCTCCACCTGCACAGCTTAGGAACTGGCACACGCCTTGAACTTGTCGGCTTCATTCTGAAGCATTTTCCTTCCCTCTGGAACCGTAGCTCCTCAAGCCCTGGCATCCTCAGCCGCTCTTCAGTGTTATCCCACAGATAGGTTTTTAAGTCCAGATTTCTAGTCATTCGTTCTAGGGTTGTTCTGAATCAAGCCAGTCCATCGTGGCTAGAAGTGAACGATGTAACCCCTGAATTTTGTGTTGGCAACGGAGCTAATTTTTGAAATATACTGTGTGATCCAACTCTTAAGAGCCAAACAAAACATATCTTTAGGCCAGTGTGGGCCCACAGGCTGCCAATTTGTGACCTCTGGTGTTTTGGAATGCAAGTGAGTGAAAGTTATGCTCTACAAGGAAGACTCGGCTCTGATTTGGGTTTGTAAGTGGAGTTCAGGGAAACAAAGCAGGCTGAACTCTCCTTTGGTCGGCTACCAGAGTACAGACATCGGAATCCAGCTTTTTCTTTTTCTTTATTTTTTTCCCCCCCAAGTCGGTTTCCCATTCTTGGCTTCCCAAAAGGGAAAGGTGTTTGTGTGAGGTCTATGGAGTCAGATGCACGTGGGTTCGAATCCTGACTCTGCCACCTATTTGCTGTGTGACTCTGCCTAAGTCACTTAACCTGTTTTGTAAGTTATTAATATTCCCCTCATAGGATTCAAATTGTGGGGATTAAATGAGATGATGATGTGATCGTGCCAGGTGAGTGGTACATATTCAATATGTGTCCTTTTAAAGCCAGGTCCCACCTCCCACAAATCCTTTTCTCTTTGGCCTTTCTCTCGTCCCTGTTCAGACCTGCAGATCCTTTGATCTGTTGTGTTTTCAACCCTGGGTCCTTTGGTCTTTCCAAAAGGAGACAGAGAGGCAGCCCTGTCTACTCCCCACACTTATTCACTGTGATATGTCCACCATAGGAGTCAGCCAGCTCCAGCCCACGGACCATCAGAGCGACATAACTCCACGCTGGGCTGGTGAGATTTATTTCTGAGGAAAATTTGGGCTTAGGGGGAGGGAGGGGTTAAGAATTAATCCCCCATAAAACGTAAAAAAAAATGAAGAAGGGAAAACAAAAAAGTCATCCAGTGTCATTCTAGACTCATCGGTTGTCCAACTTTCCCCAGCTTTGGAGAAAAGAGAATGTACTGATAATTAATGAAGGCTTCTAGATGTCACAAGTGCAAGAAAATATTGGGTGTCAGGCTGCTTCCAATGACACAATGCTAGCCATCTATTTTATTGCTGTTTCTGTAGTTTTTTGAAACCAACAAAACACTGTGAGGTAGGTGATAAAGTGTTGGGAAATGCCCTCTCCCCATTTCTTCTGGGACTCAGCAAAGCAAAGAGCTGCAAAATATTTTAGAAACACTTTCCATCAAACGCCAGCCATTAACCGATTTTGCAAAGGACTCTGAAAGTGAATTCTCCACATGCCTCAGCCCTTACAAAGCAAAAGTCAGCACAGGAGCAGAGAGGAAGGAGCACATTTAAGACCAGTAGCCTACACAGTTCAAGAGCCTTGGGCAATGGCTGAGGTCTTCACTTGACCCATGTAGCCATAATCCAAACTTCTAGATTTTTATTCAAAATGGTGCTCAGAGACAAGAATACAAGGGGAAAAAATAATAGATTCTTTTGAAAGCCTGCCTGTTAATTTTTATTAACTCTGGAGAAGAGATTGTTAATTTGGTGGAAGGTGAAACTGCTCTTTGCCAAGTATTGTTAAAAACTCGTGGAATGCTCGCAAAAGTTCTGGGAGGTCCGTGTGACTTACCTCATCTGGTGGCAGTAACGACAGAATTCACACCCGATTCTTTCTTTTGCTCCCACCCCGGTCCCTGCCCAGCTAGAAGAAAACACTCCTTCAAGAAGCCACTTCGTGTGAGTGTGTCTAGATCCAAAAGCTCACATGTAGCTATGTGTGCAAATTCTCTTTGAGCTTTCATCGGGAGGAATTATATAATAATATCACATGATTTTGCAAGAAGTTCACCAGGGCTGTTTCGGAGGCTGTCAGCCAAGACACTGTTCAGACAGGGAGGCGTCAGAGCTGCCACTACAAAGTGGATGTTAATTACCTAAAACAATGTGTGTAATAGGCAAAGAAAAAAACAGGACCTGCTCTCCCAGCCCAAACCACTCATCTATTACAGCGCCAACTGCACAGTTATTTTGCCCGGAGGAGTTGTAATTAGCTGGTTTGCAAATTAATAAGATCTTAAAAAAAAAAACAAAACGACTACAAGGGGGAAAAGAATGGTGGGAAACTTTATATCTCCGATTCTCCAGGAATACATTTAGCCTGCAATTACCTCATTAAATGTCCAAAATTCACTTAATATACGCTGTGTACATTCTGCCCGATTGGAGTAGTTGGGCATAGCCCAGACCCATAAAGGCGGGCCGTCAGGGAAGGAAATCTGGGGGAGCAGCCTATCAGCCTGTTTCTATCTTAAACCCAGATTGCTTGTCTGGTTTGAGTTTGCAGATGCTAATAACCGTGCTTGATTATTCCAGAGAAATGAAAACATATGCAGGTGAGCCAAATGCTGTCATGCTGTTGCTTAAAAAGCCAGGGACCAGGCATGACTCAGTCCTGGTAACAATGGATAATACCAAACCTAGGACACTGTAATTAGATCTTTAATCCTATTGGCCTTTAATAACAAAATGGACTTGATGAATGGTTGGTCGGTTTTACTTGGTTGAAGGATGCTTTCTCTCCCAACAATGAAAAACCTTTTTTTTTCCCTTCTTCTTTCTGTTTTTCCCGTTGGCAAAGGAAGTTTCAAGATGAAAGGAGTCCTTAACTAGCTAGAGGACTGATGTTAGAGCATGCTTAATCAATCAGTGGAGTCACCCCAGATCCCCTCAATTCCAATTTCAAGGCTTCCACACACAGGGTACATCCATGACTACAATTATAGTTAACAAATTGTAATGACCATTAATTCAGTATTCACTCTGTTTTGGCCATACAAATTATTTTAATCTCCATTTCAACTTTACAAAGTGAGTATGATGCGTCTCACATAAAAAACGAGGCATTTGAAGCTCAGGTTTTGAGGTTTTTCTCAGGATCCCAAGTGAGAGAGGATTTGCATCTAGGTACCCTGTCCTCAGTGTTCTTTGCCCCATATTCCCTGACCACAGGAATCTCTCATGAGTATTAAGTTAGTCCTACACAAGGGCCAAGGAGTCACGATCAAATTCTCTGAGCTAGTTTGCTTTCATCCTGACTTCTTTTCATTTGATGTAAGCAGGAATTTGGGAGCGACAGGTGGGTGGGGAGAGGGGAAGGGATAATCAGCAGTGGAGGTGGAATTTTTAAGCACAGAGAGGTAGAGTATTCATCTTTAAGATATGGTAGGTGCTAAACTGAAATCACTGTTTCTGTATTGAAATCTTCTATTGGGTTGGCCAAAAAGTTTGTTCGGGTTTTTCCGTAGCATCTTACGGAAAACCTGAACAAACTTTTTGGCCAATCCAATATATACACAGAGGTCTTGTGTGTATAGAAAGGAATATATTTTAAGACCTGGGGCAAAAGTTTTCAGAACAGAAGATACAGAAAAAGTATATACCGTTTTACCTACACACTGATCAATGGTGTCAAAGTATGGTTCTTAATTATACTTTTAGGTCTGTGACTCTGCAAGATAAAAGGAGTTCCCTCTTTCCTTCAGTTGCCCCTGGAACATCCTAAAGGATCAGAAGAGAGAGGTGACATGGGACCATAGCTTGTAAATAGGGGCTGAGAAACTTAATCCAACAGGCAGAGAAGTTCAAGAGAGGAGACCAAGACTTTTGCCCCTCACCTAACATCTTCTCACCACACTATTTTAAGAATACAAGCAAAGCATAATATTTGACTATAGAAAGACTTAAAGTGTCTGTATATTAAATATATCATTAACAGAATTTTTTAAACCAAGAATTTGGGAAAATATTTGCAACACAGATGGCAGGGAGTTAGTATATTTAATATAGAAAAAGCTCTTTCAGGTCAATAAGAAGGTAAAACACCCCAACAGAGAAACTGGCAAAAGACATGACTAGGAGCTCTCCAACAAAAAATTACTTATATGGATTAATGTATCATCAATGACCTTCCCAAACTCATAGACTCAAAATACATAAAGAAAGGCAGGAAGAAACTAACAGGAGCCCCAGGAGAAAGGAGAGCATTAACCAAGCTTTCTCTCTTTGAGAGTTAAACAAACATCAAAAAACAAATGGAAAAAAAAAAAGGATTATTTAGCTCAATTTAGTGGGTATGTATTGAACTCAGTACCTACAAAGAATATGCATTCTTCTCAAGTTTTGCAATGACAGTTGCAGAAAATGACCAATCTAAATCATAAAGAAAAATCTCAAAAAGAAACCCTCTTTCAAAGTTAAAAAATTTACAGAAATATCCTTTGACCCCAATGATAGAGATCTGAAACAAAATAATTATCCTAAAATCACAATATAAGTGTATTTATGAGAAATGAAAAACAATCTAAACAACTCTTAAAAATGGAGAAAATTAAAAGTGTAATTATGGACCATTTAGACAATAACAATGAAAACCTATCAAATCTTAAGAGATATAGTCAAACTTTAACTTAAAGAAAAGACAGCCTTGGCTTCTTGAATGAATGAAAGTAAATGAGCTGAATATCCTGCCAAAAAAAAAAACTTAAAAAAAAAAATAAAGTCTTAAAAAAGAAGCCATTGCTAAAAACAAAAGTTTAAATTAATCAATTAGATATAAAGGAAACAAATACCCAGTAGAACTGGTAAATCTGAGAACCAATTCTTTGAAAGACCAAATAAAGGGACAAAGTTTTGGAAACTCTATTTTTTAAAAGGAATATGTGCATTTAAAAAAATTAAAATAGTATATTAACTGGTGGAGCAGTAAATAATCAGATCAATGGAATGTAATAGAAGGTCCAGAAATAGAGCTAAGTATTACAAAAATTAAGGATAAAAAAATTAAGGGAGCATCTTAAATCAGCAAAGAAATAACAGATATTGGAAAACAGACAAACCATGGATTATAACAAAGAAAACTATTTCCCTACCTCACACCATACAATAAATAAATTCCAAAATAGATGAAAATTCTAAATGTACAAAATACAGCCATAATCTGGAAGGATATAAGTGCGGTCAGGCAATGCTATTTCCTTCCGGTGTTCTCAATACATGAGTTGAGAAGGGCTTTCTGGGCATGACCACAAAAGCAGAAAGTTAAAGTAAAAGACTGACGGATTTGGCTATAGGTTTAAATATATTTGATTATTTATCCAGTAAATAAATAATATCTCCAATGTCCAGGTACTATTAAAGGTGCTCAGGGAGCCACGGTGAGCAAAAACTGACAGAGATCACCGCCTTCGATTGGGGGCAATAGATAATAAGCATAATAGATTAATACAGAAGTAAACTCTACATTTTTTTTTAGAAAGTGATAAACTGTATAGTTTGTAGAAGGTTGAAAAGATAAATATGCATAAAGCATTTTTCTTTATTTGTTAAGGGGGTTGGGAATGCAGAAGGGGGATTGCTATTGTCAGTAATCTGGTCAGTATAGATTTCATTGTGTAGGTGACAGTGGTGACAATCTTGAAAGAGGTGAGAGAGCGGCCATGTGGCTATCCCAGAGAAGAATGTTCTGGGCAGAAGGAGCAGATGTGCAAAGCCCCTAAGGCGGGAACACGCCTGGACCATTCAAGGACTAGCATACGGGACCCTATGACTGGAGATGAGCTAGCCAAGGAGAGATCATGGCAAGGTCATTGGCTTTACTCCAAAAGAGGTGGGAATCATGGGTTTGAGCAGAGGAAGGACACGACCTGCTTTGTCTGAAGCGGTTCACTCTGCTGCTAGGCTGAGAATAGACTGTAGGAGGTCAAGAGCCGAGGCAGGGAGAGCAGTTAGGAGGCGGCTGCAGCCTCCCGGCAACCGTGAGGACAGCTTGTGTCAGGTGGGCCCAGTGAACAGAGCTGGAGTCTAGATACACTCTAAAGGCAGCAGGGTCAAGAGGATCCCCTGTGGGGTGGATGGGGAGTGATTGGGAAAAAGCCAGGTCAAGGATGCCTTCAGGATGTGTTTTCTTGCCCAGCTGGAGCCCCTGGAAAAATGGGCAAGGCTGAGAGTGGAGCAGTTGTGAAGGGAGAAGGTCAGGATCCCATTTTGGACAGGTTGAGTTGGAAGTGTGCCTTAGACATCACGGGGTCAGGAGGCATTTAGATGGAGGAGTGTGAAGTTCAGGAGAAAGGTCTGGGTTGGAGCTAGATTTGGGGGCAGGCTCAGAGTATGTTTTAGTCAGTTTGGGGTGCCATAACAAAATATCATAGGCTGGGTGGCTTAAAGAACAGAAAATTATTTGTTCTAGAGGCTGGAAGTCTGAGATCAGGGTGCCAACGTGATTGGCTTCTGAGGAGAGCTCTCTTTCTGGCTTGTAGATGGCCACATTCTCACTTTGTCCTCATGTGGGAGAGAGAGAGAGAGATCTTCCTTTTCTTTTAAGGCTATATATATATATATATATATATATATACACATATATCTCCCTTCTTTTTTGGATTTCCTGCTGATTCATTTTGCTGTGCAGTAGAAACTAACACAACATTGTAAAGCAACTATATTCCAATAAAAATTTTAAAAAAGAATTAATATTAATGTAAGGCCACAATTCTATTGGATTACGGCCCCACCCTTATGTCCTCATTTAACCCTAATTGCCTCCTAAAGCTCCTATCTCCAAATACAGTCCCATAGGGGGTTAGATTCTCAACGTATAAGTTTTGGGAGGACACAATTTAGTCCATAGCAGCATGCGAATGGTATTGAAAGCCATGAGACTGGATGAGATAACCAAGGGAGTGAGGGAAAATGAAGAGCAGGGAAACAGCCAAAGCACCATAGAAAGCTACTTACAAAGCACATGACATGCTGGGGAAAATAGCAAGCAAAGGATTATATGCTTGCTATAACAGGATGGTTTAATTGAGTAGGATATTCCCAAGGAAAATTGGACAAAGAGCATGAACAAGCAATTCTCACAAGAAAGCCAAGTGGCCATTAAACATATTATGCATTATTTCAACTCATTCATCATTAGACAAAAGCCAACCAAAAGAATCAGAATCATGAGAGCATATTTTCATCAATCAGATCGATCAAAATTAAAGAAGGATGATGATGATTTGGTTTGTGGTGTTTAGGGAAAGAGGCATTTCAGGCATTATCAGTGAGAACATAAACAAGTCGAGCTTTACTAGACGCAAGTTGGGCCTGGGATGCAAAGCTTAAAAAATATGCCAATTGCAAGACAAATTTATGGTGTCAAAAGTGGTTATCTTGGGGGGAAAGGAGCTGTTAGCTGCAGGGATGGGTGTGGGGTATCTAGGGTGCTAATAATATTCTCTTTCTTGATCTAGTACATGAGAGTATTCACTTCGTGAAAATTCATTGAGAAACTTTTTTGCCGGTAGTTTATACTTCAATATAAAATATTAAAAATAATAACGCCTTCCACTGGATACAGAGATCTCCTTCTACAGGCAGCAGAAGTAGGTACTGATAGCAGTCGACAGCGGTGCTCCAGACCCCAGCAGGTATATTTGCGTCTCCGCTCTCAGTTTCGGGTGTCTCCAACTGAATCTCCATATAAATCCAGAGTCGGGCTTTACTAGGGGAGCCCCTGAAACGTGAGTCACATTTTATGAGAAGCGGGCTCAGCACCAGGAAGTCGGTTCTACTGTGAAGGCAACACAAGCCGTTGATAAAGAGAGGTTGCCTAGCTGGCTTTTTCTGCTCCTTCAGAACCTGTGTGAAATGTCACCTCCCCAGAGAGTATTCACTGACCACCACCCTCACCTCTGTCTATTCTTCTCATTCAGAACACCCTGTTCTTCCCACAGCCCTGATCACGGTGGATAGATGATTCTGTTCTGTATTGGTTTCATACTCCATGGGCATAGGGATGATTTTTTTTTTTTGGTAAGAATTTCTCTTTCACTGTCTTTGCTTTTTTTTTTTTTTTTTTTGGTAATTTATTTATTTATAATTAATTAATTAATTTATTTATTTATCTGGCTGTGTTGGGTCTTTGTTTCTGTGCAAGGGCTTTCTCTAGTTGCGGCGAGCGGGGGCCACTCTTCATCGCGGTGCGCGGGCCTCTCACTATCGCGGCCTCTCTTGTTGCGGAGCACAGGCTCCAGACGCGCAGGCTCACTAGTTGTGGCTCACGGGCCTAGTTGCTCTGTGGCATGTGGGATCTTCCCAGACCGGGGCTCGAACCTGTGTCCCCTGCATTAGCAGGCAGATTCTCAACCACTGCGCCACCAGGGAAGCCCAAGGGTGATTTTCTCACTGACATATCACCAGTGCTTAGAAAAGCACCTGGTACTTAGTAGGTGCACAGTAAATGGGCATTTATTCCCACTCTCTCCCATTCCCCTCTTCTTAAAAGAAACAAAAGAGAAATTCCATTTGTAAATTCTTTTTAAAAAATGTAATCATTCCAAATGCCCTTGAAGATGGATTTTTTTTGGACCTGGCTCCTGGGTAGGCAGATGGTCACAGGGCAGAAAGGACAGGCTTTGGAAATTGAGAAACCCCGGTCAAGTCCCAGTTTTACTTCTGTGTGACCTTGGATAAGTTTCCATATCTCTCTTGGGTTTGGCTTCCTCAGACTTAGAATGGAGAATGATACTATCCAACTCACAGGCATGGACTCGTATCATTCCTCACCTAAATTTCTAAATTGAGACATCTGTGAGAGTGAAAGGGGGGCTCCATTAGTAATGCTACTGGGACAGGTATAAATGCGGACTGTCCTGGGCCGGGGGACCCAGGATGTACACTTGACATACTACCAAGCCTGTTGGGTGTTTGGAACGAGCTAGGGAGCTGGGCGTGGAGTAGGGGCTCAGTCGGTGGTAGTTTTCTTCCCAGTGCATCTCTGCTGGCTGTACTTTGGTGGCAAGACTCTAGAGCAGTGGTTCTAGGGGAGCCTATGAAACAAGAGTCACATTTTTATGAGAAATGCACTTAGCGCTAGAAAATCAGTTCTATTGTGAAGGCAACACGAGCTGTCGATAAAGAGAGGTTGCCTAGCTGGTTCTTTCTGCTCCTTTGGGGACCTGTGCAAAATGTCACCTCCCCTGAATATTCCCTGACCACCACCCTCACCTCTGTCTATTCTTCTCATTCAGAGCACCTGTTTTTCCCAGAGGTTCTCAACCTTGGCTGCCTTTTGGAATCACACAGAAGCTAAAAGGAAACACAGATGCTGATGTACTTGGTCTCAGGGGCAGCCTGAGCATCGAGGTTTTTCAAACGCTCCGGGTGATTGCAGTGACGAGCTAGGTGGGAATCCTGCTCCAGTGCAAGTGGCTCTGGTCCCCCTACACTCCTCAGCCACCCCTCCCTTTTTTACTGTGGTAAAATATGCATAACATAAAATTTACCATGTTAACCATTATTAAGCGTACAGTTCAGTGGCATCATATATATTCACATTGTCATGCAACAATCACCACCATCCATCTCCGGAACTTTCTCATCTTCTCAAACTGAAACTCTGTACCCATTAAACACTAACTCCTCCTTTCCCACTTCCCTCAGCCCCCGGTAGCCTCTATTCCACTCTGCCTCTATGAATTTGACTAGTCTAGGTACCTTAAATACGTAGAATCATCTAGTATTTGTCCTTTTGTGTCTGGCTTAGCATGCTGTCTTTGAGGTTCATCCAGGTCGTAGCATGTGTCAGAATTTCCTTCCTTTTTGCAACCAAATAATATTCCATTGTATGTGTATAGTACATTTTGTGTATCCATTCATCTGTCGATGGACACTTGGGTTGTCTTCACCTTTTGGCTCTTGTGAATAATGCAAGTATTCATTCATGTCCCTGTTTTTAATTCTTTTGGGTAAATACTCAGAAGTGGAATTGCTGATTCTTTGTCCTTCTTTTTTTAATTACCATCTCTCTTCGCCCACACCAGACGTAGTTTTGTTTAACAAAAATCATTTACTCCCAACCTGGATCATCCGAAATCTACATAAAGACTGGGCTGAGGAAAACTTGCAGAAAAGAAAGGACTAATATTTAAGTTAATGGCCTCTGAGCAGAGCAAAAATCGATCACAGTTTCACAACATCCCTGAGCCTGGAGTGTGGAGTGTTCGGTGCCTACAGTGAAGGCTTTGGCTGATAAAGCACAGGTGCTGTGATGTCAAAAAGCTTGGGCTCATTTTCAGCTGATTCTGACATGAGATCATGGTTTCCTGTCCGAGCTGATAGCTGGGAGATCTCCAAGCTATTGTTCCCCTGGAGCCCAGCCCTCCTGAGGCTGGGAGCTTGTGACAGGACTGGGAGGAAGTGGCTCGGACTTTGCCTCCTCCATGACATAAGTAATAAACTGTGGACGTTGCAGGGGGCCTCCTGGGACCCTCTCTACCTCTTGATGATTCTTGGATCTCCAGACTCAGGAGGGGCCTTCCTTCTCTGTTTATAGGAGCAGTACCTCCCATCAGCAGCCTAGAGGCTGTGGGAGTGACACGCATTGCCTTCTTGGAGTTCACTGCTGATATTTGCTCCCAAGAGGGATGTAATTCCCCGAGCACAGAGACTGAGTTTATTACCGCACTAGGCAATGATGATCTTCAAGTATGGTAAAAATTAGTCAACCTTGACATTGGAAGCCATGATTAAACCGATTCCAAACTTTCTATGACAGAACCAGTCATCCCTGAACCACAAGAGGAAAGCACCAGGAAGTGAAACAAGACCCAGGGGAGAACTGCTTCTAAACAGGGTTATTCATTTCAGGAACTCCCAGCCTGTATCGAGTAAATGGTCATGTACATCTTACAAGGAGAGTTTCCTGAGAACCAACCACAGAACGGGCTCTGTCCTGAGAGGCAGGATAGCTCCAGCATTCAGAGCATAGGTTTGGGTTGACATGCCTTGAGTTGTTAGCAGACATCCCCTTCCTCAGAGCCTTGCAGGGGATGGCAGCTAGCTGAGAAGAAGAGTCCGCTCAATGTTAGCTGCAATAATGTCTCTACTACTGGCTGCACAAACGTGAGCTCTGGTCCCCACAACAGCATGTGAAGTCCTGGAACCATCCCATTTTACAGATGAGCAAACAGGGGCTCAGGGAAGTGAAGTAACTTGCTGAATCAGTTCCCTACCGCCGCCATAACAAACTATCACACACTTAGTGGTGCAAACACAACATGCATATATTCTCCGACAGTTCTACAGGCCAGAAGTCTGAAAAGCATTTCACTTGATGCAAATCAAGGCCAGTGATGGCCAGGCCATCATCCCTCTGGAGGGTCTAAAGAATAATCCATTTATTTGCCCTTTCTTGCTCCTGGAGGCTGTCCTCATTCCTTGGCTCACGCATCACCCGTCACATCATCTTTTCTGCCTCTGCTTCCCTCGTCCCCTTCTTCCTCTCCTGTAGTCTAGTTTCCTTCTGTCTTCCTCTTACAAGGACCCTTGTGATTACATTTAGGCCCATCTGATAATCTAGGGTAATCACCCCATCCCAAGATCTTGTACTTAACCACAACTCCAAAGTCCCCTTTGCCATGTAAGTTACCATTCACAGGTTCCGGGGATTAGGACATGGACATTTTGGGGACCATTATTCAGCTACCACAGTGCCCAGAGTCACATAGTCAGTGAGTGACAGAGCTGGGACTCACACACTGGTGTGTCTGATTGCAAATCCCATGATCTTTCTCTTAAAAAATCTTTTAATTACATAAGACATCAAAACATTTTTCTTTTAAAACTCAAAACGTTACAGGTAAAGCTAGTACCTCTTTTGACAGCCCTTCCCCCAATGCAATCTTGGCTCCTTCCCATCTCCAGAGATGTATTTGTTCCACTGGTTACCAGTTTAAGAGGCTGCCCACCAGAACATTTCTCATTCGTTTGCACACATAGCTATCGACCCATAATAAACAAATGGCATTTTTATGTGTGTGTATATTATATGTTATCCTGCATTCTGTTCTTTCTACAACTTGGTCTTCCATCTAATAATATATCTTGAGGTTCCATATGGTGCTACGTATCCTATGGATGGCCCTCATCCTTTTTAACAGCTGCGTAGTATTCCATTTAACAGTCATACCATTATTTTTATATCCTTATTTCCATTTTTCCCAATTTTCCACTGTACAAACATTCTTGTTTATGCCTCCTGGACCACATGTGGGGATGCTTCTCTAGGGTGGATACGGAGAATTGGAATTGGTGGGTGTTGGATTTTGAACTTTATTAATGCTTCAAAATTGCCCTCCAATAAAACTCAGGCTTTCCCTGTTACATTAGATTCTTGTGCAAGTGAAAAAGCATCCTAGGAAAACATTCTCCTGCCCAGACTTAAGTATCCATCATGGTGTCTCACCTGGTAAGCTTCTGAAGGAGCCTCCCTCACCTACTGGTATAGTTCCCACCATTCCAAACCAGATTGGTCCAGGGAAACTTAGTGGGCAGGAATGAATGATTGGGGGTGTTTTCTTCAATTAACCATCTTCTTGTCTTCAAATTGTGCCTCATTAGAATGGGAGCCAGGAGACTGGGATTCTAGAATCCCCTCTGTTAGGGTTTCTTTGTGTCTCATACATATAAAACATTTTTCTATATTTAGCTTTTTTTCAATATGTTATAAAAATCCAACAGAATTATTTTTCAAATTTAACTGGGTGTCCTGCATTTCTATTTGCTCAATCTGGCAACTCTAAATTCAGTTGGCTTTCTTATTTGGAAGGCAAATAAGTCTAGAGGCTTCAAACACAATTGCATTCAGATAACAGCTCTATTTGTTTACTATGGTTGCTGTAATAAATACCACAGAATGGGTGACTTAAACACCAGAAATCTATTTTCTCACAATTCTGGCGACTAGAAGTTTGAGATCAAGGTGTTGGCAGGGCTGGTTTCTTCTGAGGCCTCTCTCCTTAGCTTGTAGACGGCTGCCTTCTCCCTTTGTCCTCACGTGGTCTTCCCTCTATACCTGTCACTGTCTTAATATCCTCTTCTTATAAGGACACCAGTTTTATTGGACTAGGGCCAACTCATACTCATTTTAACTTAATTTCCTCTTGAAAGACCCTATCTCCAAATAAGTCACATTCTGAGGGTTAGGACTTCAGCATATGAATTCAGCCCTAACACCAGCTCTGGCACTTATCTGCTGAATTCATTCATTCTACAGCAGTTGATATTGAATAAAACCTACGCAGCATCAGACAGTGGCCAGGTTGTGGGGAGGAACAAGTGAATGAGGCAGACACATCCCCACTATTATGGACCTTACATTTTTGATGAAGACAGACAATCACCAAATATTACATAAGCAGGAAAACAAGATATAAAAATAAGTGCTATGCTGAGAATTGAAATGTACAGATGAAATAGAGAATGCCTGGGGGCTACTTTAGCTAAGTTGGTCAGAGGAGGCCTGAGGAGGTGACATGTAAGCTGAGTCCTGAACATTCCAAGATCAGGGAAAAGAGCGTTTCCGGCAGAGGGAATAGCTGCGCAAAGGCCCTGAGATGGGAATGAGCTTAAGGTGTTGAAACAGCAGCATTTCCTGCTCTGAAATCCTATGAGACTGTAAAAACACTTTTTATTATGGGATTTTTCAAACACATACAAAGTAAACTGAATAATACAAGGAACCCACATATGCCCATCATCCACCTTCAACAAGGATCAACATTCTGTCATTCTTTTTGCACCTTTGCTTCTCCAGTCCCCCAAATCCCCACTCAATCATTGCTTTTATAGTTTTTTTTTAAGGTAAAATTTACATACATTGAAATACATGACTATTAAATGTAGGATTTTGACAAAATGACACAATCGTGTAACTCACATCTCCATACAACGTAGAATCTTGCCATTCACCCCAGAAAGTTCCCTCATAGACATTCCCAATCAATTCCTCTCCCCCCAGAGATGGGGGAGAGGAATAATCTGAATTTTTCCAACATGCATTAGATTGGCCTCTTCTTGAACCTCATATAAATGGAATCATGCAGCATGTGCTCTTTTGTCTCTGATTTTTTGTTCTCAACAGATCTGTAAGATTCATCCATGTAGTTGTTCATATTAGTATTTGTTCCTTTTACTTGCTGAGTCTTATTCCTTTGTGTAAATATGCTGCAGTTGATTTATTCATCCTCCTAGTGATGGACAGTTGGATTGCTTCCAGTTTGGGACTATTATGAATAAAGTTGCTATAAACTTTCATGTCCAAATCATTTTATGGATATATGTGTTCATTTCTCTTGGGTAAATGCTGGTTTATATGACTGATGTAAGTTTAATTTTATGAAATACTGTTAAATTTTTTTCCGCAGTGGTTGTACTTTTTACCCTCCCACCAGGAATGGGTCTTCGTAACTCCACGTCCTCACCAACACTTGGTATTCTCACTCTTTTACAATTTCAGCCATTCTAGTAAGTATGTGGTGGTATCTCAATGTGATTTTATTTCACACTTTCTTAATAAACAATGACGTTGATTATTTTTGTACGCTTATTGGCCATTGAGATATCTTCTTTTTTGAAGTGTATTTTGCCTATGTTTTAAACTTGGCTATTGTGTCTCATTATTAGCAAGTTTTAGGAGTTCTTTATGTATTTTGGACAGAAGTTCCATGTCAGGTATATGTTTTGCAAATATTTCCCCCTGTCTGTATCTTGCCTTTTCATTTTAGAAATATGTACACCTAAAAAATTATTTTGAAGACACTTTATTTTTATAGCAGTTTTAGATCCATAACAAAATCGGGCAGAAGGTACAGAGATTTCCCATATATCCTCTGCCTCATCGTATGCACATCCTCTACCATTATCAACATCTTGCGCCAAAGGGTACCTTTGTTCCAAGGATGAACCTACATTGACACATCATTACCACCCAACCTCCATAGTTTACATTAGGGTCCCCTCTCAGTGTTGTACAGTCTATGGACTTGGACAAATGTATAATGACATCTTCGTTCTTTTTAATGACGTCTTCTGAGGAGTAGAAGTTAATTCTGGCGAAGTCTAATTTATCAATTTTTTCTTATATGTTTATTGCTGTCTATATCCCATCTAAGAATCCTTCACAGTATATCCGCTTCTGCTTCAGACACAGGCTGTTACCTGGTGAAGTAAACCATTTCATTCTAGATAGTTCTGTACCCTCTGTGTGTCTGAACAATGTAAGCCAAGACTCATCCCACCTCTCCCAGAATTTATCTGAATTGTCAGTACTGGACAAATATCCCATAATAGGGAGCAAATAGGAGAAAAATCCTTGTTCACCTGGAAGATTCATTGTTTAGAAGACTCCAATCTGAGGAGTCAAGAATAAATATCCATCTAAGGAAGAAGCAGGAAAAAATATATATACATGCATATGTATGTATGTATTTGGAAATCAATATAGATTTTCATGTAGTTGAAAAGGGAACATTCGGAGATGGAAAATGGTTGTTTTGAGACGTTAAATGGGAAGAGTTAAATTTCTAAAAATCCAGCAGAAGTCATAAACAGCTCATTTGGTGCATTAGAAAACATAGCCAATAAATAGAGAACTTGTGATGAATACGATGATCCCAACAAACAAATAACATGGAGCAAAAAGTCATTCTATCACCAAAAGAAACTCTGTTAGTATTTTGATATATTTATATTCATTGATGTGAATACAAACATATCCCCAAGTTTCTTCATTGGCCTGTGTGTACAAAGGAAGCCACATTAACTCAAATACAGCTGCTTTTTGCCACCATCTGCCAGTCTTCCCCCTGCAAGGCTTTGCTGAGTTATCTCCGGGGTCCCCCGCGGAGGGTCTCCCGCAGGCTCTCCATAGGGCCCTCACGTGGTGCTTTTCCATGCCCACTGCACTGTGCCCTGTTTCGGGACCATCTCAAAGACAGTGCCCACTCCAGGCATTCATGTAATTTATCAAACGCTGACTCAGCAGTAGCTTAATGTGAACAATTGTGACAGTGCCCTCTTTACCCTGTGTTGTAATGCCCTGGGATATAAAGAATACCCTGGCCCTAAAATGTGCAGAGCCGGCCCTCCATATTCCTGGGTTCCGCATCCACGGATTCAACCAATGGATTTTCCAGCCGCAGTTGGTCGAATTTGTCAACGCAGAACCCGCGGATACAGAGGGCCGACTGTACAACGCCATTTAATATGAGGGACTTGAGCATCCAAGGATTTGGGTATTCACGGGGCCTGGGGGAAGGGGAGCAGTCCTGGAACCAATCCCCCTCGGATACCGAGGGACGACTGTACTTGCTGTTCCCTCTGCCTGGCAAACTCCTAACCCAATGAGACCCAGTTCATATGTCATATTTAGGGAAATCTTCCCTTCATCTCTCATTCACACAATTAGGAGAAAAATCAAGTTGCCCAGACTGTAGAGACAAACAGACCCAGCCTTAGTCTTCTCTCCCCTTCAGCAGCTTGTGTCCGGGACCATCTCCCTTGTCTGGAAACAGAGCCCACAGGGGGACGTTCCTCAGAGGCAGGTTGGCAGGTTAATGAGATGGTGTGAGAAGAGGCTAGCAGCACCTTGGGCCAGAGTAAGCAGCTATCAGAGAGTACTGAAAAGGACGTTCGAGCAGTTTAAGGACCTTAAACTGATGACATACGGACCAGATGCAGCACTTGGATAGGTTTTGTTGGGACCACACAGAGTTTACTTTAAAAATGGAATTAGTTAACATCCTAAAACATGGGAGGTTTAAACCTTCAAGCGATGTGCCCCCCCAAGCAACACCACTAGCACCACCAAAAGTGGATTCTGCCTCCTCTTGAGAACTCCTCTTAAAGCGATGGCACCCTGAGCCTGTACCCTTTTAAGACCCTGATCACTTACAGTCCCCTTTCAATGGGGTGTGGGTACCATGCTCCACCTACATAGTAGGTAGCTTCCCTTCTTCCTGACACTGGTGGGCCCCTGACCCACTAGGTGCCCAGTCCCAAGATACAGCTCTTCACAGACACTGTTCCCGCCCTGGGGAGGTTCATTCGATGGACCTTTAGTCTCCCGTCTTCTGCCCTCCCACTGCACCCTGTATTCCTCACCCTGTCTGCATCCCCTCTTCCAGGCCCTGAGCACCTCCAAGACAGAGATGATAAGGCTCTGTTTGTGAACTGACTGAAGTCTTCAAAATTTTTAAAAATTCATCTCTTCCCCAGTGATCAGTCTCAGGAAAGACCAAAACACACAAGAATTGCATGAGCATGAAAATGATTCTTAAGAACACATGATAAAACAGGGTCAAGGTCGAAAAAGATGACGCCCTTCCCCCAATGCCATCTTCTGCCACCCCACACTCCTGGTTGGCCAGGTTCTTCATTTACAGTGGCCATGGCTCCTGATCTAAATATTCACTACTTCCTCTAACCAGGGTAATTATTACTCATGTAGACAATAGGCCATTATATTTGGATTAGAACAGCCCTGGTAATTCCAGAGGTACAGATCCTGTTACTATTTTTTTTTTCTTTTAGGACAATAAACAGCACCCATCTGAGACTGGCACAAGTTTAAAAGCCTGGCGAAATCCATTGTTTGTGTGAAGCAATAAAACTTCTCATTTACAGCACATGCTACCTGGTGATATGGGGAAAAATGGTTATCTTAGCAATTCTCATAATAATGATAACTTAGAAACAGCCTGAAACCTGGTCAGTAAGAGAAATGATAATTCAACTGTAATGTTTATGCAGTGGCTTACTACCATCAATGACAATGAATTAACTAGAGCTACCAAAAACCATGCTCAATGTGAAAAGCAAACAGCATCAAGATGTAAATACTATGCTGTCATTTATATAAAGTTTAAAGACAGCAAAACTCAAAGCTGTATAGTTTTAGGGACCTAGCTGTCTATGGTACACAAGCCTGGGTATGACACATAGCATGGCCACCTTGAGAAGGTGGGAATTCGTCCAATCAGGGCGGGGTGCACAGGGAGAGCCAATCATGTCTGAAGTGGTTTACATCTCTAAAAGAATACCTGAAGCAAATTAAAGCAAAACGTTGGATTTGACAGTGCTAGATGGTGGCTAATGAATGTTTATTATATTATTGCCTACACCATAATGCATGGTTAAATTCTTCAAAATAAATAAAGAGAAACTTTAATTCATCACCTGCTATGTATCAGATTATGTTATATGTATCACTCACCTTTAATTAAAATAACTTGTGTGGAAGTTATTTCTATCTCTATTTTACAGATGAAGAAACTGAGGTTTTGAGGCATTCTGCGACTTGCCAAGGCCAACACGGCTGGTAGCTGGGTTTCCAGACTGCCTTTAATTCTAAAATGCACATTCTTTTCACTACAGCCACAGACCTTCAGGATGGACTGCTTTCTTGAGCATGTTTCCCATGGTAAACTCTCCTCCTCTTCCTTCTTCATCCCCCCCCACCCCGTAACCCCCTGCCTCCCAGAAACAGGTACTGCCTTTCCTTCAATATCCCTATCATTTGCCTGGCAGGGCCGGCCCCAGTTCAGTCCCACAGTGACCAGGATGTGCCTCTGGCTTAAGAGCAAAGAGTCTCAACACGTCTGGGCTGTTTCCAGATCCTCTGGGGCAGGCTGTCAGGATCCCCTGCCTCTTGGGCACTGGGAGGCTTTGTCTGAAACCCATGGGTTATTGGTAAGGCCACTGACCCTTACTCAACCCTGGTCGTGGATTCTCTCTCTTTTTTCTCAAATCCTCTTGGGAACAGGGCAACAGACTCCCCTGTCCTTATCCCATCTGTCGCACTCCTAGTTTAGATCGCATCCTCACTCACCAGGCTACGTCCTTATAGATCTTGTCTCTGGTCTTACCGTCTCCAGTCCAAAACCCATACTGGTGACCAGAATGATCATTCAGTCACTCAACAAACTTTTACTGAGGACACATCGTGTGTCTTGAGTTTCACAGGTTGAGAAGATATATAGTCAGTCCCTGTGAATAACTTAAAGCATAATAGATCTAAAATTTATCTTGGAAGGTCATGACACTTTCTTGCTTAAAAATGCTCAGTGACTTCTCAGGCCCATGGACCAGACCTTCTGTTGGAGGTTCCTGGGAACAGGTATTTGGTAAGCTCCCTAGATGACTCAAACACTACCGTTTGAGAATGCTGGCCTAGGAATAAAGCCCAAGGCTCTTGGATTGGATTTGACGAAAAAGAAAGCAGAGCCCATATAGGGGCTTTTCCAGCAAGACAGCTGTGACGTCACCATGACTATCATTTACATTCCACACCACCTGATTTGCGTCACGCTGAGGTGGCTGCTGTGGCAATGATGACCTGTGACCCCTAGCCTGCTGGGTCACTCCAGCACCACGTGCTGTGCACTAATGAAATGGAATTCTTTTAAGATAAAATGTCACAAAAATCATTCTAGGTCAATACTCTGGTTTGGCTGATTCCAGTGTCAAGATGTCTGAATGAATGACCTACTTGAGATCCCTCTGAATGGGCTCTGCTCACTCACACCTCTGAGCCCCCGCAGATGCTTATCCTTCTGCCTAAAATGCTTATCCTCTTCCTTTGTTTCCCTGGGAGCCTTCTATTCATTATCAAAGTTGTCTCCTCTGAGCAGCATTCCTTGCTCTCCCCTCCCTTCTTTTTACCCCCATAACATATTAGGGCTTTCTTTTTTGTCATCTGAATTACAGGCTGCAGTAAGAAAGACACTGCGTTCATCTTTATCCTGGAATTTCAGTGGTTCCAGCCCCATCTGCTCATTCAAGCATTTGAATCCCTGCAGGGGATCATGGAATATTTGGGCATATTCTATTCTACTAGACTCTTGGTCAAACTCTTCTTTACCGTTTCAAGGCTCCCCTGAACAATATTCATACAACTTGTCCCTCCTTATTTGAGAAAAAGATGGCAGCAAACACTTGTAAGACTATTGATAATTATTCTCAAGTAAGCCACAGTGAGATACATGTACACATTTTCCAGAAAAATAAATTCACATGTGTGCAATAAGCATAACATCTGATGCTTGCAAAGTCCTCATGAGAAATGTTTGTTTAAAAGCATGCAGTTAACCCAAATGTCCCTCCATTAATAAACGGATAAGCAAAAGCAGGCCTATCCCTACCATGGAATATTATTCAGCCATAAAAAGGAATGAAGTACTGACTCATGCTGCAACATGGATGGACCTTGAATACATGATGCTTTGTGAAAAAAGCCAGTCACAAAAGGCCATATATTGTATGATTCCTCCATAAAGACAGAAAGCAGATTCATGGTCGCCAGGGTCTGGTGGGGAGGGGGAATGGGGAGTGACCATCTAATAGGTACAGGATTTCCATTTGGGGTGATGAAAATGTTCTCAAATTAGGTAGTGGGGCTGTTTGCACAACCCTGTGAATATACGAAATACCACTAAATTGTATATTGTACAAGGGTGAATTTTATGGTATGTGAATTATATCTCAGTTTAAAAAAATCATTCAGCTCCTAAATTGCTACTAAAATATAGAGAGACAGCTGCTGATTAAGTGTGCCTGAAATGTAGGAATGGCCCCCAAATTAGATGTCTTTGCTGCCAACCATGACTGTCCCAGGAGAGGGTACAAGAAGGTGCAGAACACCTCCCTGTTTTGAAGAAGACTCCTGGTTGTGGGAAAAAATACCAGGTTCAGACTCCGCCCTCTCCCCCCCATCACCCCCGCCCTGGGCCAAAGTGGAAAGGGCTCAGATAAGTTCAGCAATATGAAAAAGAAGAAATCTCAAAAGCAGAGGAATAGAATTAGAGTGACCACATGTCCCATTGGCCTGTGACAGACTCATTTTACACCTGCTTTCCCAGCGTTAACTACTAAAATTGTCCCCTGCTGTTCTCTAAATTATAGGCTTGGATGATAAATTATTTGGTCACCCCACCTAAACCTGTGGGGGAAACAGTTGTGTGTTAGGTAATGTCTCTTTGAGTATAAAATAAAGGGCAATGGAGTCATTCGTTGACTATCTCTGGGTCTCTCTTTGCTTTGAAACTTCTGTTGTCAGTGCTTATATCATAAGAACCAAAAGCAGGCAAAGCCTAGAAAGGGAGCCTCCTTCATCTTAGCAAGTACCTGATACAAGTCTTCAAGGAGTGGGAGTGGGGGAGTAGTCTTACCTGCACAGCAAATTAATGCTGCTTCTATATTCCGTCGACTACTGCCTCTATGAGAAAGACTGCTTCGCTGGTGTCCCTTGATGTGCACCAACTTCTGTCCTGTTGGGATGACAATTCCCATTACCTCCTCCAGCCACACATGCTCTCAGCCCTCACGGTGCCATAAGGATGCAGCAACCCTCTGTTCAGAGGCTTCCTAGAGCCGTCCATGCTGTGGTGTTTAGAAAGATGATTCTCTGTATCCCTACACTATTCCCTGGACTGGGACCAGTTCAGCTACCGGCTGCCTCTCACTAGCCAGAACAATGAAACCTGTCTCTTCTTCAAGCCCCGTAGTAAAATCTGCTTTCTCCCCAAGACTTCCTCCTCCCTTACAAGAATCTTCTCTTGGGACCCAACATCCCTCCCTGAAATCTGGCTTCCACAGCTCCCTGGGATACCACCTTCATCAGCAACATCCATGTGGGTCTGAACCCATTGTGGCCGTGGTTCAGGTTTCATTCCCAGAAGAGGAGAAAAGATACAAACAGATGCTTGATGGAGAGGGTCATTGCTGAACTCCTGACCAGATGTACTTGCCTCTTGGCTCTGGCTGAGGAGCCCTGGAATGTATTTTCATTTTGTTTTATGTGTTGATGCACCTGCCCACTCTGCTCAACCATGAGCCCCTTGACCATATATTCCTTGTACCCACAACCTAGTGGAGTGCCTGGCGTAAAAAGTTGCTAAGGAATGTTTGTTGAATGAATGCACTTGTTGAAACTGGCCTAATAATCTCAGCCTCCTCCACCAAAAACACACACCTCTGGATTTAACTAACCAACAGCTTCAACTTCAGTGGAAGTTCTGTTAACTGTTGAGAGAGAAGGGTTGAGTTTTATGATTGATTTTAATTCACAGAAGTTAGTAAATCTCTTCTATAATCTTTGGTTGAAAAGGAGGAGAACCCAAAATGTGGTACGCCTGGTCTGAAGAAGTGAGCTCTAAATCCTACTCATGGGTTGAATGAGTAGGATTCATGAGAGATGGAGTTTTAACCCCATTTATCACTGAACACCAAAATTCAAAAACCATAACTTATGAGTGATATATTCCATTTCTCCTGCTTGACCTGGAAATGCCTAAAGAGAATATTAAAGGTTAAGAAAGGATGAACTGCTGACCACTGAGAACCAACTGGTAAAAACAGGTCATTCACCTTTTCCCTCTTCTGGGAGAAACAACTATCTATTTAGTTTTGCTTTATTTTGATTTGTTGGGTGGGCAGCTGGCTAATGCTCATATAGAGAAGAGTGAGATCCATATTGTAGTTGATGCCTATTGTTTCAATCATCAAACATGATTTATAAAAGTTATAAAAATAGTCTATCATATATACTCATTTCTACTCTTTCCATTGTCTCTTCTTCCTTCCTGATGTTCCGATTCCTCCTTTTATCAGCTCCTTTCTGTTTAAAGAATTTCCTTTAGCTAATCTTTAAGCTAATGAAAAATTTTTTTAGTTTTACTTCATGTCAGAATGTTATTCTTCTTCATTCCTGAAGGATAGTTTTACCAGATATAGAGTTTGCAGTTGACAGTTCTTTTCTTTCAGCACTTGAAAAATATTGCACCACTTCCTTCTGGCATCCAGATGAGTAATCTGCTGTCATTTAATTGTGTGTCATTCAGATGTGTTCCTATAAAGGTGTTGTTTTTCTCTGATTGCTTTCAAGAACCTTCTTTTCTTTCTATGTTTTGTTTCTTTCTTCTTTCTTTCTTTCATTTTCAAAAGTTTAATTATTATGTATCATAGTGTGGATTTATTTGGATTTATCTTTTTTGGGATTTTCTTGGCTTCTTGGATCTGTAGATTGGTGTCTTTCCCCTAATTTGGGAAATTTTCAGCTAGTAGTTCTCTGAATATTTTTTCAATCCCATTTTCTCTGTTTTGGGATTCTATTGATGCTAATGTTGGATTATTTGTTATTGTTGCATAAGTTCCTAAGTCTCTGATTACTTTTTTAGTCTATTTCCTCTTTGTTCTTTAGATTGAGTGAATTTTATTTTTCTTTTCTCACATTTACTGATTCTATTCTTTGTTATCTCCACTCTCCTATTGAGCTCACCCAGCAAGGTTTTATTTCTGTGATTGTATTTTTCTGTTCCTTAATTTCCATTTGGTTATTTTTCATAACTTCTAATTTTTTGCTGAAATTTTCTGTTTTTCTTTTCATGTGTTTCAAGAGATTGTGTGACTGATTGTTAAAATATTTTTATGACAACTAGCTACTTTAAAATCCTTGACAGAGAATGCCAACATCTGGTTCATGTCAGTTATGGGTGTCTATTTATTGTCTTTTCTCATTTAATTTGTGATTTTTGTGGTTCTTTGTATAACAGGTGGGGTTTTTAAAAATTGAATTCTGCACACTTTTGTCTATTTTCCTCGGAGACTCTGGATCCTACATAATTCTTTTATTTTAGCAGACAGTCACTGTGTTTAGGTTCAGCACATGTGTTTATCCTACTTTTGTGTGCTGTGGTTCCAATGGTAGTTTAATTTTCAGAGCATTTGTAGTATTATTTTAGTCTTCTTGATTTATCTGGTACCACTGGGGCTTACACTAGTCCCTGCTGGGGCTGTCTGTGGGAACAGAAAGGATATCCCAAGACCTGGCCAGTAGCATGCCTCATGATGGGGAAACTGCAATGGGATTCCCCCTACTACTGTCTCCTGGCTTCCCAGTGCCTCTTGGCAAAGGAGGAGAATCCTGTACTTACAAGGACAAAGACGCTTCCTGGGCCAGGCTGCCTGCTGTAGCTGGGTCTCTCTTGCCAGGTCCTCCCACCTTCCTCTGGATCTCTCAGTGGAAAAGGGTGTCCCAGGCCTTGCAGGGAAAGAGAGTTCTCCCTTATCCTCTTGCATCTGGCAAGGGTCCCAATCAGTCTCTGTACTGGTGGTGTCAGGCTCACTTGATGTTGTTAGAGGGACCCCCCTTTTGATCCAGGATGGAATGAACCTAGCCTGGCTGCCTTCTGTTGCTATTTTGGAGGTTGGGAAATGCCAGGTCCAGGTGACTTTCCTCTGTTGGGTGGTGGAGACACAAGATGCCCTGACCCTGTGCTGTTCCTCCACTCCTGGGATCCCAAACCAGCTCATCTTCTTTTTTTATCACCTTTCAGAGTTCTCCTTTGGTGGCTGTAATAGTAGTCAGGGTTCTTGAGAGAAACAGAACAGGATGGATGGATAGATAGATAGATAGATAGATAGACATCCTATATAAACATATCCTCTCTCTGTATATATAGATAGATATATATTTATTTTTGTAGAGAGAGAGATGTATATATGTGGATAGATAGATAGGTACAGAGATAGAGATAAAAGTATAGATATCTCTATCTCTGTGTGTATGGAGAGAGAGAGAGAAAGAGATCTTAAGAAATTGACTCACATGATTGTGGAGGCTTGAAAAGTCCAAAATCTACAAGGTAGGCTGGCAGGCTGGAGACTCAGGGAAAAATTGCCATTCAGATCCAAAGGCTGTCTGCTAGAAGTATTCCTTCTTGCTCAGGGGAAGTCCGTCTTCGTTCTATTAAGGCCTTCAACTGATTGTATGAGGCCTATACATAGTGGAAGACAATCTGTTTTACTCAAAGTCCACCAATTTGTATGCAAATTCAAAAAACAACTTCACTGAAACATCTAGAATAATGGTTGACCAAATATTTGGACACCATGACCCAGCCAAGGTGACACGTAAAATCAACCATCACAGTTGTCTCTTGGGTCTATACTCTCTCGGCTGGACTGGAAGGTAAGAAACACTGGAAAGGCAATTTGTAGGGAGGGGGAATGAAGCCAACCCACAGAGGGAGACAGGGATGAGCACGAGTGAGGGAGTGAGTTCTTTCCTGGGAGCATCTGTGTCCCCAGCCCAGCTGCCCCTGCCTTTACTGAAACTTGGTCCTCCAATCACTACTTAGATGCTGGTAGCCTGTAAAGTGCCCCCCACTTTTTTGTTTAGTTAGTTTCACTTGGGTTTCTGTCACTTCCAATCAATTATAGAGCCTGGGAGGATCAATTAAAAAGAAGTTGCTGGCTGGCTCAAAGGCTCAGCTATCCCAGCAGCTGGTCATCTTCTCCTGATGTTAACCCTGTTTTGCTCCCTGCAGAAAATAGTGTTGAGGTGGAGAATGAGCCCTTTGCTGTGCTGGGGGTGGATTCCCCACAATCAGGCTGAATCAGGGACTTTCTCAAAGGAGGGAAGATCAGTCTAGGAGAGCAGTCATTGGGGCCCTGTCTGCTGACTAAATTAGGGCTGTTCTAGGGCACAGGATCAAGAGACGAGGATCCAAAATAGGTCAAGGTGTCACCATAAAGTGGCAATGCAGAGTTCAAATTTCTCGAGCATGGCAATTTATGGGTAGAACATCTGTCCAGACTATAAATCTGCAAGTTTATTGACAGATTCATATTATCCTCAGTGCCCCAATCCACAGCTTCAATTGCTGTGAGGTCGCACTGAATGCATCATAAGAATTTTTCAAATATCTTCAACTTTGAACCCAGGGCTATTGGATTTCCTTTGACTGCAAAGCCAATATCAGTCGCTTTGCCCAGGAAAAACTGTGCATGAGAAAATATCCCCAAACCAGCTGAGTCCTTGTAACCAGACTTGCTTCTGATGAGGTGAAAAACCATTTGGAAATGGAGCCTTTCAGACTGTGCTTGACAATTGAACATTTACGTTTCAGTTGAAAACACCGAAGGGAAAAGGGGGGAAAAAAACCAGATGTCCTTCTCCAGAAGAAAAAAAAAAGGAGAGAGAGAGAGAAGAAGAAAAAACACACCACTCTAACCTCAACTTTATTTGCATATTATACATTTTCTATATTTTATTTTATAAAAACAGTCAAGCCCCAACCGCAAGATTTCATAGATAAGAGGAAAAAGCCGGACTTTGCTTAATTCAATATTTTAGAGAAATGCTCTTATGGGCAGTGAGCAAATGGCATCCCAGCCAGACCAAGACTGCTGACGACTCTGAAAAATGTGACCGTGATTCACACTGGGACACCACATCTCATAACACACCGCTTGTGCGAGAGGCTGTAATTACGAAATGTTTGTATTAAGCAACGTGGGTGCCGAAATACAGATGTTCCTCATTGACTGTAATTGGACCTGACGTGGCTTTGGCCTGCTTTATAACAGCTGCCGGAACATGCAGCCCGCTTCAGCCTGGTCCTCTGAAGGCCTCTGTTTCATATCACCTTTATGGGGGGTGGGGGCGGGCTGGGGTCGGGAGAGGACTGTACATTAGCGCTGGGCCCTCCTCCGTCCCAGAGCTTGGTGAAAATGCCTTTCAGCCTGCTTTGAGGGGCACTCTTCTCAGGGGCTGACTGTGCAATTTTATTCAGCAATTTCTCTTTTTATTTAAAAGGGAAGGTCTTTTTGGATGTTCCCTCCTCTCCCACGAAGACTGAGTGAAGGTGCCATTTGTTTTCATGCTACTTCATAATGTGTCCAAGATGTGCTGTCTCCTAAAACACATCAATGAAGAAAGCCCTTCTCTGAAGCTTTGTGCTCTCTCTACCCACTGGCTTCCACTCCACTGCACACCCTTGGAGTCCTCAGATGCAAAAGGCCATCCTCCTAGAAGCGTTAATAATTGACACACACGTACTGCACACCCACTGTGTGTAAACTCCGCCGTGAATGGAAAACTAAGGTAAACACATGCAGACCAGCTGTGGCTTAGTGTGTAGGAACCTATTTCCCATTATTTAGAAAGAAAGGGATGGGGGCATTGGTTGAACATCTCTTCTGCCCCAGGTAATGTTCAGAAGGTCACAAAGGCCCACCTAGGCTCAAGGGGAGGAAACAACTCCACCACTCAGTGATGGGAGTGACATTGGCACATGGGAAGAAGAGCCTTCCAGGTGGAGGTAGTGAGGACAGGGGTTCAAAGGATGGGCTTTGGAATCACATTGCCTGGAGTCACCCAGCTTAACCACTGGGATACATGATCTGGGCAATATTGACCTCAGTTTCCTTATCTGTAAAAGGAACTCTAATTGTATAAAGCTCACAAGGATTTGGGTGAGACAGGCTATAAATGAGTTGCATATAAAGCCTTTACTGCAGTGTTTGCCATATAGAAAAATTACAAGTGTTCAATAAGGCTATCCTCAACATTAAAACTATATTCCTAAAAATATTGTGAAATATGCTTAGAGGCATGGATCTATCTACCTACCTCTGTATATGTATGTATGTATATATGTACATATGTATATATGTATGTTAGATACATGCATGTATCTACCTACCTATTTGTTGAGCCTCAAGGAAAGATATAGTTATTCTGGTAAAAGAAGAAACCATCACTTATATATAGATTTAAAATTAATGGATCTTGGGCTTCCCTGGTGGTGCAGTGGTTGAGAATCTGCCTGCCAATGCAGGGGACACGGGTTCGAGCCCTGGTCTGGGAAGATCCCACATGCCACGGAGCAACTGGGCCCGTGAGCCACAATTACTGAGCCTGCGCGTCTGGAGCCTGTGCTCCGCAACAAGAGAGGCCGCGATGGTGAGAGGCCCGCGCACCACGATGAAGAGTGGTCCCCACTTGCCACAACTAGAGAAAGCCCTCGCACAGAAACGAAGACTCAACACAGTCATAAATAAATAAATAAATAAATAACGTGAATTTCTAAAAAAAAAAAAAAAAAAAAAATTAATGGATCTTTAAATTAAAATGAGATTCTATTCAAGGTAACATGAAAACACATTTTTACAAAGCAAATGAACCAAGACTTTAGAGGCATACAAGAGAGATACAAAGGTTAGAGTGAAAGCAGGAATCATACAACCTAGGTTATATGGAAAGATGCAGTCAGACCTTCCTGGGTCTGGTGATTTTTTTTTTCCGAGACCCGCCATCCATCCACTGAATCTCCCTGCATTCCTGCTTTCCTTACAGCTCTGCCCTTTGACCCCTCTCTTCCACTTATCTATTGTTGGGTAAAAAACCACCAAAACTTAATGATAAATGATACCAACAGTCATTTATTTTGCTCACCGTCTGAAATTTGGGCAGGGCTCAGTGGGGTTAGCTCTATTCTGCTCCTCCTGGTGTCAGCTGGGGCAGCTCAAAGGCTGGAGTGATTTGGAGACTAGGGGCTGGGGCCATCTGAAGACTCACTGGCTCACTTACTCTCCCATCCTGTGGTTGGTGCTGGCCTGTCTGTGTCGCTGCCTAACTTCCTTGCATGACAGTGACTAGATTCTTAGAGCAAGGATCACAGGAGGACAAGGAAGAAGAGCATTGCATTTTAATACCTTGCCTTGAAAGCCACAGTGTCTTGTCCACCATATTCCATTGGTTAAGATGGTCACATAGGTTCAAAGGGAGGAAACACAGAGCTCACCACTCAGTGGTAGTAGTGACAATGGCACATTGGAAGAAGAGCCTATGGGATGGGTTCTTTTGAAATACAATTTATCATACACTCTTTTAGACACACTTTTAAAAAACTTTCAATCCCAAATCTTTAGACCTGAAGCTGCATGTATTTCCAGGGCATTCCTATTTTGTTTGCTTTTTGATAAGCATTTATTAGAAATCCTTGCCCTTGAGGAACTCAGTCTAGTGGGAGAAGCAGATAAGTAAACAGATGACAAAACAGTAGGCAGCAAGTGCTTTATTGGGGGGAATCAGAGGAAAAAGATAAAGTTCTGCACACATGATTCTAGAAGTACCAACTGAGTAACTGCCACAAGGTTACACATCTAGGAAATGGCAGAGCCAAGGTTCACAACCAGGTCTGTTTGATATCAAAAGCCAAGGTCATTAACCCCAGAAAGTCAAGCAGGTTCCTCACCTCCATCAGCAGCTTCCAGGCTCTTTGAACCCTAATGAAGTGACACAGCAAGACCACCTATGTGAAGAGAGGTGAGCGCCCATCCCTCTATCTCCTACCCATTTCTACCTTCTACCCCCACTTATACATAAGGAAACCAAGCTCTAGAAGCAGTTGCCATCTGAAGATCCAAGGAAGCTTAGGCATGGAACTTTGGTTACCATGTTGCTTGTGGATAGGGAATGGTGTGTGGTTTCTGTTGCTTTGCTGAAGACAAATGCTGAAAAATGACTCTGCTCATTAGGGAGAAAGCATGTTTGCTATTAAGACTCTGCCCAAACAAATGAAAAGAGACCAGACATTGAAGCAATGAGTTGAATTATCATTGTTATTAATTCAGGGAAGGTGGGCAAATCCCTTTAACCAGTTATTACAGGCAGAAGGACTTTTGGACTTGATGATCTAGACACTTGACTCAATTCTCCATTTTGTTTGAAATACACAGATGGTCTCTTTCTATACCCACAAGGATAAAGTGGTGGATTGAGGGAATTTTCAAGTAATTTCAGCAACAAAAAGTTTTATCCATTAGTGTATGTATTTGACAAATATTTACTGAGTGTCCAATATATGCTAAGGACAGTCAGTGATAGATGCTGAAGATGGAACAGTGGAAAAGGCATAGACCCTTTCTTCAAATTTTCACAATTTATTGCAGATAATTATGAAAGAGGCTGGTTATCTGTTCACTAAACCTGTTTTATTTTTCTCCTGGGTGCACAGCTGGACTCTATTTCCCATTCTGCCTTGCAGCTGGGTGAGGCCACGTGACCAGGTTCTGCCAATGCAATGTGAATGAAAGAGATTTGTACCACTTCAAATCTCACTCCATGAAATTTCCTACATGCTTCTCTATCCCACCTCTTTCACTGACTGCTGATTGGGTGTCTACACCCAGGAAGGTCCTGGAAGCCATCAGTTGCAGAGGCAGGGCTTTTGTAAGTTGGGTCCTTGAATGGCTGACCACATGGAGCAAATCACCCTCCTAGCCCTGGCTGATGATTAGATTTTACAAGAGTGGGAAATAAATTTCTGTTGTGTTAAGTCACTGAGATTTGGGGATACATCTGTTGAAGCAGTTAGCACTACCTTAGTTAATACTCCAGACAGTTGCAATGCAGTTAGGAGAGTGTTGTAATGTGGGTATATGCAAGATTTTGTAGAATAATGAGTGGAATTACCTCCTTTTGAGACCGAAAGATTTGAACAATTTTCCATCAAATTGAATGAGTTGTTGGGTGTTGGTGGAGAGGTTGTGTCAGAGAAGACTCCTCAAAAGAAAAGATGACATTTGAAGTGTCCCTTGAAGAGGGAATTGTATAGTTACAAGGAGGGAGTGAGGGAAGGGCATCGTAAGCAGGGGGAACAGCCTATGAACAGACTTTGGGTCTGAAAGTGCATGGCATATTCAGGAAATGGCAAGCTTTCCTGAAGGACTAGAATTTAATCTGCCCAGTTGAGACAGGAGGGAAAGAGGTTAGGAAAAGAGGTTGAGACTCTGAAATACAGAGTCATGAATGGCATGGTAGAATCTACCTGAAGATAATGAGAAAGCAGTGAGAATTTAAAATAACAAAGAAGGGGATAAATAAGATTGGTTCTTTGTCTTATTAAGATAACACTAGTATCTGGGTAGCGTGAATTAAAGTAGAAAGAGGTATTTAAAGGAATTGAATTATCTTAATTCAGCACTTTACTTTTTCCATGCTTACATGTCCATAAGACAGAAAATGCTTTTACAATTCAGTTAAATTGAGGAGTGGGTGGGAATGGTCAATTCAATATTTAAACCAACTACAAAAAATTGTTTGGCATAAAGTTAGCAAGACGTTTTGATTTGCGGGTGGTTAAACTTAACCCTGGTGGAGTCCGTATTTTATTGACTCTTTGGCAAAGCATGTTTTTGAGGAAAATGGGCCTCGCGACTTTCACATGAAACTGGAGGATTTCTTGGCCATCTAATCATTTCTGCTAACTTGAGTTTCAATACTTTTATGTAAAGGAATCGAAAACATTTAAATCAAATTTCCTTTTAAGGAGACATCAACTTGAAAATGATGGGAAAAGTGGATTGGCAAAATGTGTTAAGGGACTTGGTGGACTAAAATTATTTGCGGGAAAAATAGATATTTTGAAAGGTTCATGGTGAAAGCAAAACATAAGAGAATTCACCTAAGCCCCGATCCAAATGCCAAGAAATCCAATCCTGAGACCACTACCTTTCCTTGAATTTCAATATCATCATCTGAATCCCAAAGGTAACTCTAATGATTTTGTTCAGTTGGAACTGATTTTTCTCATCTACTCTTCACTGTGTGAGGATTAGCAGCCAAGCAAGAATCCCATTTTTTGAGACTCTCTGTAGTAAGCAGCCTCCAAGGTAGTCCCCAGTGGTCCCCATCTTCTGGTTCACACTCTTGTGCAGTGGCCCCTCCCATTGTACCAAGGTTAGTCTGTGTGACCAAGAGCAGATGGTGAGGACAGATTAGGTCATAAATGACAGTGGCTTCCATCTTGGGGACTGGCTGGCTGTCTTTGACTACTTACTCTGGGGGAAGCAAAAGGTCATGTTGTAAGCATGCCTATGGAGAGCCCCATGTGGCAAGGAATCCAACAGCCCACTGGAGCCCAGTGAAGAACATGACTACCTGCAATAAATCATGTCGGTGAACTTGGAAGCTTCCAAGTTCAGAGCCTACAGCCCCAGTTGAGTCTTCAGATGACTGCAGCCCCAGCTAACCACTTCATTACAACTCATGAGAAATCCTGAATCAGAACCACTTGGCTAAGATGCTCCTGGATTCCTGACTCTCAAACACTGTGAGGTAATAAATGTTGGTTGTTTTATGCTGTTAAATTCTGAGGTAATTTGTTATATGGCAATAGCTAACTAATATACTCTCTATAATGAGAGGTTTTTTTTTTTTTGACATTAGCATGGTCTAATTTCTTTTAGAGCTGTTCTAATTTTCCGTCGGACCCAGCCCTCTTTTCTTTGCATAAGTCTGTTGAATGTGGGACTGCCTACCAGTGAGTCTGTGTGAAATAATATATGTTCCAGGTGTGTTCCATGCTTAAATCAATGGGCATTAATTTTCTAACTTTTGAATCAAAAGATTATTTCATTAACTTTCCTATCTGTTTTCTAACATCTATGTTTAAGGCTATAGATTTTCCTCTAAGTGCCACTTTAGCTACAATCTGTATCTTTCAGTAATAATATCCTCATATTCATTGTAAGTATTTAGTAATGTTCATTATAATTTCCTCTTTGACAAATTATTTACAAGGGCTCTTTTTTAGTTTCTAAATGTGTATTTTATTGGTTTCGAATTTTATTGCATTGTGGTTAGAGGATTATCTCTGTAATATTGATTCTTTAGTATTTGTTGAGGCTTCTTTTGGGCTTGATATCTGCTAAATGTTTGCAAATATTCCATGTGAGTATGAAATACATACATATTCTGTTTGTTGGATGCAAGGTTCTATATATGTTCATCAGCTCAAGCTTGCATGTGTCTTTACTGGTCAAATCTTCCATATGTTCTTAATTTTTTCTTTTTTGGTCTTTCCATTTCCAATAGGTATTTAAAAATCTCCATTATGATCATAAGCTTGTCAATTTCCAACTAAATCTCTAAGGTTTTTTTTTTTTTCTTGGTTGAGCAAATGCATATTCATTTATTTAAATTTGACTCTGTTAAAAATCATTACTGAAGGACACATGGTTAAGCATTATGTTAAACAGAAGCCCAGAAAAAGATTGGGATTTGTTATGGGGGGGATCCTCACTCCCCAAATCTTCTGGGATGAGTACACATCATTTCCTTATATCTAAATCTCCTTATTCAGAGATCAACTTCTTCACTTGCTTCTCACCCCAGCCCCAATGTCACAGAAATAAATGCTCATTGACTGGAATTACATAATCATTAATATTTGGAACAATGATCTAGAGGCCAAAAAAGATGATGGATAATCATTGTGTTATTAATAGTGATTTTTACACAAAACAACAAGAAAATTCAGTTAATGAAAAACCCCATTGCCCAGGTGTTCTGGTTTCCCATGAATGTACCACACAACAGTGAAGAACAAATTTGTTTAACAAAAATAATGCTAGGTCCTAGATATTGGTCACTTACTTTTAGCAAGATTCTATACAACAAAATCCAGTCTAATAATGAATAGATTTGACAAAGTCATTTAATGCTTACTTAAGTAAAACCAGACTCAATATTATTACTACGGGGATTTTATTATTATTACTCCTACTGTTGTACCCAACAATAATAATGATCAATTCTTAGGGTTTCATTTACTGAACATACTTTATTGCTAAAATTACTTTCAGTTCTAGGTGAGTCAAGCCCCTCATGTCCTTCCTCTACTCCAAGACTACAATATAAGCTCCATGAGGCAGGTGTTGGTCTTCGTTTTCTATTACTGTATCTCCAACATCTAGAGCTGTGAGTGCTGAACACGTGTCAGTTAAAGATCTGCATGGTTGAAGGTTTAAACATGCATCTTACCTGGACCACTTGTGCCCAGTTTTAAAGGCTGCATGTGTGGCAGTTGTTTTGACAGCTCTTGGTAAAGGAATGACCTGGCATGCATTTCCCTATGTCACGTGTCTCACTGCAGCATCCGTGAGAGTCCAGGGCTGGAGAGCACAAGAGAAAACAGCAAAGGCTGTTTCAGGTAAAGAAAGTGAAGCTCTAATTATCTTGAAACAAGTCTTCCAACAGTGAACAAATGGTGATTATCCCCAAATAAGAGGCCTCCTCTCCAGGTCTCTAATTTACAGGACCCATAACATAATCCGGTTTCTTCAGGGTCCTTGAAAAGAGGCTTTGTTCACCTGGGTGACCTAACCCTAAGGGAAGGGAACAGAGGAATGAGGCAAACCATTATGAATCAAAGAACCAAAGCAGGAGAGGAAAACTGGACAGTGTCTGGAATTAAGCACAGAAGTCATTCTCCCTGGATCACTAGCATCCTCAGAGCCTGGCTGTTGGCCTCGGGGGCAAGCCTCCTCTTCCCTTGGAGCCCACCGACTGGCTGCCTTGCTCATTCAATATACCTGTCAGGCAACTGGCCTGATGCTGGTGGCCCCCAGCTAGCTCACAGTCTGCTCAAGTGGGAGAATGGACACAAGGATGAATTTTATTTTAATTTATTTACTTATTTTTTCAAAGATTGATTTTAAAAAGTAATTTCAACTCTTCAGTCTATAAGCGCTTCTTGAGCATAGAAAATCATGATAAGGGGCCTGGATTCCAGACTCAGACAGAACTAGGCTCCTCCAATCCTGTCTCTGCTGGCCTGCCACCTTGGAGAAGTAATTCACCTCTCTGTGCCTCCATTTCTGAGTTTTAATACAGGGAGAATAATAGAAGCAATCTCATGGTGATGGTGTAAAGATTTAAGAGTTGGTGCTGGTAACCCCTTTAGCCTAGTGCCCAGCACATAATTGTAAATGGTGGGTCCAGGCTGAGTTATCCAACCAACTGTCTCTGTCTAGATACCAGTTCAATACTTCCTTGGCTCTTTAAGGGGCCCATGTGGAAGGAAAGTGGAGGAAAAGAGGATCCCTGCTCCTTCTGTAGAATTATCATGGAACCTACGAACACTTTGGACCATTCAATGAAGTTTCTGAGCTCCCACCAACTGAATGCCAAGTAATATCCACTGTAGAAGCTTTTACCCAAGGATGTAAAGATCAGCTGGCCAGAGACAAAGGATTAGAATGAATAGCAAAGGCTTTGAAAACAGGCAGATGAAGGATCTAATCCCAACTCTGTACTTTACCATATATGCCACCTTGGGCTACATAATATACCTTTCAGAGCCTCAATTTTCTCATCTGTAGAATGGGATGATGATATTTATCTCTTGGTTTGGTAAGACTTGAACAAGCTAATGGTTGCAAGTTGCCCAGGATGATCTCTGATACAGAATAAGTGGTCAATGAATGGATATCTTACCTTAAGATATAAAGAGATACAAACGTAATTCCAAATCAAGTTTTGTTTAACAAGAAGTAGGAGCATACAGGATTCCTAGCCTATAGGAAAGCGGTCTTTTACTTGTCATTTGTAGCCCAGGTGCCCTAGCACATAATAAGGGTTAGTAAGCATTTACCCAGTCAACAGTTGGCTCACCTAGTAACTTGGGCCTACCCAACTCCTCCCTGGGCCTCAGTTTCCCAACTTGCAGCAGGGTGGTGACCTCTATAAGGACTCTTCAGTTCCAAGTGACTTTGCTCTAGTGACTTGACTGATCTGTAGCTGTGTGGATGCACGTAACCATGGTGTGACTATTAGAAAATTCAACATCAGAGCCTTCTCTCACAGCTCCAAAACAGAGAGCAGTTCATATTCTCCTGAAATGCAGATCTTACTGCTGATAGCAACTAGATTCTAAATGGAGTCTTCTAGACCCAAATTCTTTATAGATTGCTCCAGGGGAAATGGTTGTGATATACCTGAACAGGGGGTGGAGTGGGCATGTGAGGATCTGTTAGAATTTTGTAAAATGCAAATCAGACTGTCAGTGTCTAAGCTCCCAAATCAAGTTGCAACAGCTTCCAACACTCCCTTTCTGGCTCTCATCTCCCAGGCTCCCTAACTATGACTGTGACACGATAGTTCAGTGGCAACTGCCACCAAACTTATCGGAGAACTTAGCAACAGGGGGCCTTTCCGAAAGACAGATGATGATGGCTCTTCTCTCCTACCTCTTGTGGCACACACAGTGCCATGCATCCTACATGCTGACAGAGCCCATGCTGCACTCTGTTTCTTTAAGTCCTCCTGGAATCTCCTACGACTGGGCCATGGGATTCATGAGGCACCTGTTAAGTGCTTGGCACTAATGAGTAGTGTCAATATGAAGAGGTGGGGAAATAAGCCTAACTCCCCAAAATCTAGAAAGTGGCATACTATGGTGAAAAATAGATGAGGAATGTTAGAGGGGAATGTGAGTTCCATCTTGGCTCCTGTCTCAGCTCCTGCTGCTATAACAAAATACCATAGACTGGGTGGCTTAAACAGCAGAATTTATTTCTCACAGTTCTGGAGGCTGGAAGTCTAAGATCAAGATGCTGGCTGATTTCATTCCTGGTGAGAGCTCTCTTCCGGGCTTGCAGGCAGCCGTCTTCTTGCTGTGTCATCACTTGGTGGAAAGAGAGAGAACACATTCTTCAGTCTCTTCTTCTAAGGGCACTAATCCCATCATGAGAACCCCACCTTCATGGTTTAATTACCCCCTACAGTCCTCAGTTGCAAACACCATCATCTTGGGAGTTAGGGCTTTGGTGTATGAATTGGGGGTGGGGTGCACAATTCAGTCCATAGCAGCTCCTAATTTAATCCCTGCCCACATTCTCCCCACTTTCATTTCATTCTCCTGGCTACCCAGAGAAATTTTTTAAACTCATTCCCCAGTTTAAAACCCATCAGTGACCCTACTACCTTTAGGATCAAGTGCAAATTCCTTAGCCTGGCCCATAAGGCCCTCCATAATCTTCCCACCCGTGACCCCCCAGCCTCCTCTCTGAATACCACCCTCCCGAGCTCACAGCCCAGACCCTCTTTCAACTTCCACGTCTGTGTGACCTGCTTAGGTTGCCTGTTCTCCCCATCCCACCTCTTATCACATGTCCCTACGGTGACTTACTTCATTGCCTGTTTTCTCCACCAGACAAGGAGATCCTTAAGGCCAAGGGACTGGTCTCATTCATTATCAGAGCCTCAGCACCTAGTAAAGGGCCAAGTTCATGGTGATGCTTAATAAATCATTGTTGAATGAATGAATAAAATGTGGTCCTGAGCAGGTTACTTAACCTCTCTCTGGGCCCCAGATTCTTCTTCTGTAAAACGAGAACTGTGGTGAGGATGAAATGAGGGGATGGATTCAAGCCACCAGCCCCATGCCTGACACACGACATCCTTTTTGCCCTAAGTTCTCATTGGAAAGCCCAGATTCACACATGTGACATGAATGCAAGACAGCATAAAGCTGGAGATCATATAATCTAGTCATGAAGAGGTTTAGGGAAGGTTTTCTGGGGTTGGTTGAACCTGTAGGAGGCAAACCCATTACTGGTGTCTATTGGATTACTACTCCACGTCATTTCTCATATTTAATATTTTTTTATTATGGCCAATTATACAGAAAGTTTACTGTTTTAGCCCTTGGTACAGTTTAGTGGTATTAAGTACATTCACATTGTTGTGCAACCATCACCACCATCCATCTCCAGAGCTTTTTCATCTTCTCAAATGGAAACTCTGTCCTCATTCAACAATAACTCCCCATCCCCCTCTCCCCCAGCCCCTGGTAACCACCATTCCACTGTCTGTCTCTATGAATTTCACTACTATAGGTACCTCATGTAAGTGAAATCATACAATATTTGTCTTTTTTTTTTAAATTAATTAATTAATTTATTTATTTATTTTTGGCTGTGTTGGGTCTTCGTTTCTGTGTGAGGGCTTTCTCTAGTTGCGGCAAGCAGGGGCCACTCTTCATCACGGTGCGCGGGCCTCTCACTGTCATGGCCTCTCTTGTTGCGGAGCACAGGCTCCAGATGCGCAGGCTCAGTAGTTGTGGCTCACGGGCCCAGTTGCTCCGCGGCATGTGGGATCTTCCCAGACCAGGGCTCGAACCCGTGTCCCCTGCATTGGCAGGCAGATTCTCAACCACTGCACCACCAGGGAAGCCCCAATATTTGTCTTTTTATGACTAGCTTATTTCATTTAGAGTGATGTCCTCGAAGTTTATTCATATTGTAGCATGTGGCAGAATGTCCTTCCTTTTTAAAAACTGAGTAATATTCCATTGTATGTATATACCACATTTTGTTTATCCATTTATCCATCAATGGACATTTGGGTTGCTTCCAGTTTTGGCTTCTGTGCATAATGCTGTCATGAACATGGGCGTACAAATATCCTTTTGAGAACGTGCTTTCAATTCTTTTGGGAGTATACCCAAGAGTGGAATTACTGGATTACTGGCAAGTCTATATTTAATTTTTTGAGGAACCATTATACTGTTTTCCACAGCGGCTACACCTTTTTACATCCCCACCAGCAATGCACAAGGGTTCCAATTTCTCCACAAGCTCACAAACATTTGTTATTTTCGTCTTTTGGTTTTAGAACAGCCATCCTAAGTGCATCTCCCAAATGTTAAAACATTACTTTAGCAGTCCTCAAAACCACTGTCTAAATTCACCCAGCAAGTATTCCTTTAGAACTTCCAATGCATGGACACCATTGTAGTTGGGATAAAGTAGTGAACAAACAAATTCCCTTTGCTTGGGAAGTTGACATTCTCACTGAGAGAGAGAACATTAGCAAATCTGAACAAATAACATGTCAGATGTTGGTATGCTCTTTGAAGAACAATAAATCCCAGGACAAGGGGACAGCATGACCACAGGATGGGGGAGGAGGAGAGGGCATAGGATTTTAGATTTGTTTGTAATGAAAGCCTGACTCTCTGAGAGACTGGTTTTTAACTCCATTTGAGAATTAATGAAACTGAAGCTTGAAGGGGGTATGTGACTTGGCAAGTTTGGGCAGCGAGGGTGGGAATTCAGCGTCAGATGTGCCTTCGAGACAATTCAGTGAACTGCACACCTATGATTTGTGGACTTCTATGTATGTGTGTTATTCTTCCAAAAAAAGTTTAAAAATTACCGTGTGCTCGACTTCAGAATTCGTTATCTTCAAGGACACCACCCTGTCGTTAATCGAGAGGAATTGAGGAAGTGATGTTTGGGGTTCAATAGGCAGAAAGATTGAAATCAGAATAGTTTGGAATCACTGGGTGACTCAGTGAACGGCTTCCTGGAAGGGAGCCATGGGTGGGGCTGCAGTGAACTTGGCTATTCCCTTTGATTGCCTGCTGGGCCATGTCCAGGGTCCAGCTCCTTGCCATAACTGCTGAGTCCAGCAAAAGAAATCTTGTTCTCACAGACCACTCAGGAGACTGCAAACGGCGAAGGGCTTTCCCCCTCTCTCCAATCCCACTCCCAGCTGGCATATCTGGCCCCATATCACTGGGCAAACCCAGGGGAGACACGGTTTCCTGAAGAGATGAATCATTGTTAGGGCTGTGAGGTTACCAGCGGGGTCAAGGCAGTCACTCAGAAGTTGCAATAAAGTTTGGAATCTGAAATAAAGACCTCCTCGTGCTCAGGAAATCAAATGGCTGCCCACAAAGGTGTCTGCAGACAAACTCTCTGCGGGTCACCAGCCCGTGCAGGCGATGACCAAATGACTGGTTCTCTAAAGCACTTCTGGCTGCTGCAAATGATTTACCAGGGGGTCCCCAAGGTTCACGTCCCACTGAAAGATTGACACAGCGACAGAGGCAGATGTCTAGATAAGATCTCGTGGTTGGGATTGGCGCAGGAGCAGGGACAAAATATTTAGTAGCCTTTCCTCATGGTAGAGCCAAGTGGAGGGTCAGACTCTATACTTGTTCATTCATTCAGGAAGGCTTATTTGTACCAACTATGTGCCAGACACAGAATACAATATTGCAGAAGATACTGTCCTCAAGCTCAGGGGCCCACACCTTCCAGAAGGGGGGTGTCAACCTGTTCACGGGCCCCTGTAACAGTGGGACAAATATTACACTGGAGGGAAGCATTTGGGGGGCTGGGGACACAAGAGATGTCTTGGGTGTACGTGAGACGTGGAAGCAAGGTGTCCCAGCAGAGGTGAGGTCTGGGGTAAGTTTGGAGGAAACATTACTTTCAAGACACCGTGACATGAGCTCTTGGTGCGTTTGGTAGGGAGGATGGAGAGGGGTGGAGAAAAACAGGGCCCCAAACATGGAAAGCTGCGACGCCAGGCTGAAGATGAGACAGGAGAGCACTGTGAGTGTGGAAGTGACACGGTGAGATTAATGTTTTAGGGTGATTGATGCCAAGGGTGGATGGAGGGGGAGAGACTGGACTCAGGGAGACCAGAGAGGAGGCTGGTCCAGGAGGAGTCCAGGGGCTTGAATGGTGGGAACAGAGATGGATGAAGAGATAAGGAATTTGAAGAGCTATAGTTGACATTCCTCGATAATGACTGAGAGGAGACCAGGATGTGTGGGGAGTCGGCAATGCCACCTTTGGAACCTGGAGGAGGAGTGGCTTTGGGGAAAGCGGATGCTGAACCTGGGTATGGACACCTGGATGACAGGTGAGGCCTGTTTGTAGCAGCAGGATGATATTGTGTGTCATGGAGCTGACATTCAGGGGCCTGTGACAGTCAAGAGATGGGGCACCGGTGGGGACCCAGCACCTGTGCTTGAAATGACCACATCATTACGGCAAGGGGATGAATGAGACATTACAAAGCCAAGTGCGATTAAGGTGAGATCTGATTTGCGTTTCTTCTCCCGCGATCTGGACCGTGTTTTCATGACCTAGAGAGAGAGAGGAGCATCGTGAGGATACAGACTTCCTGCTTCCCTTGGGCATGGAAAGGGTAAGGTAGCTGTACCTGCCTGTTCCCATGTCAGGTTCCCTCACTGAACTCTTTGCCAGTCAAGAAGCATGTCTGTTTCACCGCTGAATCCAGAGCACATGACAATATCTGCACTGGGTAGGAACGCCATAAACACCTGCTGAATGAACCGATGGATGAGGGTGGAGCATCCAGAAGGGAGGCTGGTGGATACGTGGACGTACTCCCGACATCAGGAGAAAACCCTGGAGTTATGAGTGCGGGAACCATCAGCATACAGGGGTCAGCACCCAGTACGTGTATATGAAATCAAATCTGCTCTGAATTCTTCCTGCAGATTTCTGGCCATGAGGGTGTCTGCCTGTTCACAGCATCCCCTCCTCTCCCTACAAGGCCATGCCTTCCCTCTGGCGTTGGCCAGCACTGGACTTCTCTTAAAGGTAAAATCTGATCCCAGTTCCCTTGAGACAACAGATGAGTTTTTATGTCTCTTGCTTCTCCCCAGAAAGGCAACATCAGGTGGAGAAAAGGACATAGATTTTGGAGGTGAGCAGATGTGGGCTGGGACCTGGCTCCACCGCCACCAGCTAAGTCTTTGAATAGGTGTATTTACCACTCTGAGCCTTGGATCTTCTCCTTATAGAATGGGGATATGAATGATCACCTGTAGGCTTGGTAGCAAAGTGGGGAAGCATGCAGGGTCTGGAGTAGATGGTCCTTCCTCGACCTCAGGCAAGAGACTCCTAGCTCTGTGTTGGCTTCCTCAATGGGAATGTTAAGAGCAGCACCTTCATTGGTTATTATGAGATTTTGATGAGTCTGTGCCCCACCCCTAGTCAATATCACTATGTGTCAGCTACTGTTACCATTTAGACCATTTAATGGGATTATATATGTAGATTCCATGGTACTTAGTAAGTGCCCAATAAATCATAGAATTCCCTCCTAATTATTAATGGTGAATGTTATCTCCTGATACAATTTACTGTCCACTCCCTTCACCAACACACCTAACCGTACAAGAATTTATTAGTGCATGCCAAGGCTGTTGGAAAATTTAGAAGCCAAATTACTGCGGAATGTGGAAGGCTGCTCGGGACAGTGGAATATGCAGTAAACTTGGGGTGGGAGGAGCTGAATTCAAATCCCAATTCCACAACATCCTCCCTTCAAGATGCTTATCCTCTCACTTAAGGAGTTTTGCCCCTCTGAGGTGTCAGTCTCCTCATCTGTTAAATGGGGATAGTAATTCTTACCCCATAAAATGGTACAGGATGGTGTAGACCTGGTTCTCCTGAAACAGACTGGGATGGAGGACTCAGAGCACAGGCATTTGTGCTCTAAAGATCGATGCCTTTGAAAGGAAGAGCATGCAGCAGTCTAGGGTACAGGGAGAAGACACATTGCGATTCAGGTCTGGCAGAGCCTTGGTCAGCATAGCAGGGGCCTGAGATGAGGACGGTCCAGTGTTCTGAGTCAGCACGCCTAGGTCTTCACTTCCCTGCCCTGGTCAGTCACCATGGACACAGAGGGGAAGGGTGTGACCTCGGGTCAGACCCTGAACAAGCCGACAGCAGGGGATCTGCTGACCACCATCCCCACAACCGGGCAGCAAGTCCTGCCTCGAAGGGGGATCTGGCTGGCGCCTCTCCTTGTCTACCACCCGAGGCGAGCTCTTGGCACAGGGTAGGTATCAGTTAAGGTCAGTGAATCTTAATCTACATGGATTGTGTTTTGGGGAATACTAGCAACTGATATCACCCTTTAGAGCCCAAAAGCTATTAAAACCATTGTCTCTTTATTCCCTACTGAGTTTCAGCAGAAGACCTATTAATGATCTCCATTCCCACATCCAAGTACATCTCCCCCTGGAAGACGTGGTTTTATGCCCTGGCGTACGTGCCAGAGAAGCTGTGTTCCACCCACTCCTGGTCTCTGTTGGGCCCTGACGGTTTCAGTGGTCAAACCCTTCTTGGTAACGAACAACCTGGAATAAACCATGGAAGAGGGCGATGTGGAGTATCCCTTCACCCTAATCTCCACCACCACCACCACTACACAACCACCACACCACAAACTCCACAACATCCCACCCCAAATGAACCAGTGCCCCCAAGTCAAAAAACACATCATTCTAAACTCACACCTCAAGCACGCCCACCCAATCTATAATCCCCCAAACAGGCCTAGTGTGGGGTTCATCAAAAATACTAACTTTTTTCAAGAACAGTTTGGGTTTGAGAAAACCCCAAGCCAATTTTGCCAAACCATTCGAATTATTTGGTTCATGCATAATTTAAAGGAAATTCAATCCATGTGTTACAGATTTGTTTGCCATTAGATCCTCAGAGCAGTGCCATTCAAGGAACATTTTCTATCTTCAATGCTGTATCTGATGCAGATGCTTTCCAGACAACACAGAGTAGCAGTTCTTCTATTTTGGAGGGGGTGGTAGAACTGGGAATCATCCTTTTAGAAAAAGCACATGCATGTCAAACTCTGGAAGCCAGGGTTTGGAGAACAATATTTGTCTTAGAAAACCAAGGGGGAAATCATAGGAAAACGAGGTTTGAATTGTCATCCCACTGCTGACAAGGTGCACTACCCCAATCATAAAACACCTCTGCACCCACCTGCTCCCCCAGGGTCTCTGAGGTTGTTTCCTCATTTTTTAATTATGCCTAATAATACCCTGTACAGCTACTGTGAGGATTAAATACAGTAATGACAACAGTAAAGTGATGTATGTTCATCAGTCAGGATTGGGAACATCCAACTCACATCAAAACATTTATGACTCTTCAGTGCTGGGACATCACCTGGTCAGCTCTCTTGGATCTGAATATCCTCCAGACTCCTCGGTCACACTTTTGGAAGTCAGTTCCCCGGGTCACTCCTGAAAATGTCTGACCTCATCAATCATGTATTTTAAAAATAATATAACTTAGATTTTCTTATTATGAATGTAATATCTGTTCCTTTTAGAAACAAAAATGACAAGAGATAAAAACTATCCAGCAGAAATTGAAAGTCTTCTACCGTTCTACCACCCAAAGAAACTGTTTATATTTTGATATATTTATAACAGGGGATATCAAGGCAAATATATCCTCCAAGTTTTCCTACTAGGCTCTGTGTCCAAATGAGGTCACATTCACTAAATTAACTGTCAGTTCCTCCATCTGCCAGGCTCCCTCAGTTATCCCAGGGAGCCCCAGGGGGGTCTCATGTGAGCTCAAGATTACAGCCCTCATGTTCTGCTATCCTGTGCCCACCACTCTGTGCCCTATTGAAAAACATCTCTAGGGCAGTGCCCAGCTTGGTCACTGCTCTCCATATCAATGTCCACTGAGACAATGGTGACATCTGGGCCAAAAGGCCACCTCCTGATGCCCTTGAGAAAACCAAAGAGATCCTGAGTTTCCAGGTCCTTCTCTAGACCTGGGCCAGGGTACTGGGCAAAGAAGTGGGAAATGTTCTCTCCTCCACTCTTTGTCCCAACTTGCCATCTGGGGCTGCCACTGACATGCCGAAGGTCACACAGAGTCCTTGAACACAGCTTTTTCAGCTTCTGCCTGAGGTCCCCTGTCTCACGAGAGCCCATGGGGCCAGCCAGGGGGCCGCAGGTACCTTGCTGCCTGCCCCATGCCCCTCCCCCAATTTATTTCCCAAATCTCCTCTTTTTTTTTTTTTTTAAATTAATTTTATTTATTTATTTATTTTTGGCTGTGTTGGGTCTTCGTTTCTGTGCGAGGGCTTTCTCTAGTTGTGGCAAGCGGGGGCCACTCTTCATCGCGGTGCGCGGGCCTCTCACTATCGCGGCCTCTCTTGTTGCGGAGCACAGGCTCCAGACGCGCAGGCTCAGCAATTGTGGCTCACGGGCCTAGTTGCTCCGCGGCATGTGGGATCTTCACAGACCAGGTCTCGAACCCGCGTCCCCTGCATTGGCAGGCAGATTCTCAACCACTGCGCCACCGGGAAGTCCCCGAATCTCCTCTTTGATGTTTCCTTTCCTCCACTGAGATAAACATGCCATTAGACACTTGTTTAATGAGTTCGTTGAACACAGAGAGACATGTCTAGGGGTTTGCGTTCAGCTGGGACACAGGGGCTTTTTATGAAATTGGAATCGTATTTCATATGCACATTTCTGCCTGTTATCAAAAAGTCTTCTAAAACATGATTTTTTAATTTGTCGCTTAGTATAGTTGTATCTAGTTCCTTTACCACAATTTATTTAAGCAATATCGTATTTTTGGATTTTCAGGGCTTTTTTTGTGTGTTTATAAAAAGGGTTGCAATAAATGCTTTTCGTATATCTATGTTTTCATGCGGGCATTCAAGAGTCCAGTAGTTTCACCAGCTCTCTCTGGGACTGGCAAGACATGTATATTCCACATGGGTTGGCTTTCTAATTCAAAAGTGGGGTTTTTCCAAGGTCTCTTCCACTTTTCCAACTCTTAAAATGAAAATCAGATGTTTTTAAAGCTCTTATAACAAAATTTTATCTAAGAAGGAAAGACATGCCCTCAATGAATTGTCTGGTCAAGCCCTTATAACAAGGATTGCAAACTAGTGGCCCTTTGGCTGAATCTGGCTCAGAAATTGGTTTTGTTTTGGACAAGCTTACCCTTTGAAGTTAGATTTGAATCCTTTAGCCATGCACGCTCCAGTCTGCCCCATCACCACCACCACGCCCCCATGTTTTACATTGTCTTTCCATTATGTTACAGGACTTGGCTCCCAAAGTCTTTTGAGTTGCCTGCCCCTACTTTATATCTCAGCCAATTACTCTTGTCTTTCTCATTTAGACATCTAATTAATTATCAATTAATCAAGCTGATCAGGTGTTTATCGAACCCTCCTATGTGCTGACTTCTGTGTGTGGTGCTGAGGACGCAGCTGTGAACAGCAGATCTGGGATCTCATGGAGTTTATATACAGCAGGGAAAGCCAGACAATTAACACACAGACACACATATGCCTCAACAAACAAGAAAACATTGGGTAATGATAAGGGCTGTGATGAAAATAAAGCAGGGTGACATGCTAGAAAAACATGGAGAGGGGTGTGTGCCTTTAGAAAGGGAGCTTAGGGAGGGCTTCTCTAAGGATGTGACATGTAAATTGGGACCTGAATGATGAGAAGGAGCCAGCTAGTGAAAACCTACAGCAGTGATTCTCAAACTTTGGTGACCATCACACTCACCTGAGGGCTGGTTAAAGCAAAGACTCTGGGTCCCACCTTCAGAGTTTCAGAGTCGGCAGGTCTGGGGTGGGACCTGAAAATGTGTATTTCTAACAAGGTCCCAAGTGATGCTGACGTTGATGGTTCAGGGACCACACTTTGAGAACTACTGGACTAGAGAAAGTGTGTTCTCAGTAAAAGGAAGGGTTGGTACACAAGGTGTAGGTACAAATGGGCTCAGTGAGTTGAGAGAATAGATGGAAGGTGGGTGTGGCTGGAACATGGTGGGCAGCAGGGAAAGAGGCGTGGTCAGAACACTGGGCAGCGGGCAGAGCCAAGAGGCCACTGGAGGCCGGGGTAAGGTAATGAGTTTGGATTTTATTCTAAGTGCAAAAAAAACCCTTTGGAGAAGTTTAAACAGTGAGTGCTATGTTCTGTAGAATGGGGAGAATAGTAGTACCAGCTTCATAAGGTTGTTCTGAGGATTAAAAGAGTCAATGCATGCAGAGTGTTTATAACAATGCTTAGGACATAGAGAGTGTTCAGTAAAAGTTAGGTATCATCACCACTATCATCCCCATCACCACCACTGTCATCACCACCATCTCCATCACTGCCATCATTATCACCACCATCATCATCATCACCACCATCTCCATCACCACCACCATCATCATCACCACCACTACCATCATCATCATCACTACCACCATCACTGCCATCATTATCACCACGATCATCATCATCACCACCATCTCCATCACCACCACCATCATCATCATCACTACCACCATTACTGCCATCATTATCACCACGATCATCATCATCACCACCATCTCCATCACCACCACCATCATCACCACCATCTCCATCACCACAACCATCATCATCATCACTACCACCATCACTGCCATCATTATCACCACAATCATCATCACCACCACCATCTCCATCACCACAACCATCATCATCATCACTACCACCATCACTACCATCATTATCACCACCATCATCATCACCATCTCCATCACCACCACCATCATCATCATCACCACCATCTCCATCACCACCACCATCATCACCACCATTATCATCACCACTACCATCATCATCATCACTACCACCATCACTACCATCATTATCACCACCATCATCATCATCACCACCATCTCCATCACCACCACCATCATCATCATCACTACCACCATTACTGCCATCATTATCACCACGATCATCATCATCACCACCATCTCCATCACCACCACCATCATCACCACCATCTCCATCACCACAACCATCATCATCATCACTACCACCATCACTGCCATCATTATCACCACGATCATCATCACCACCACCATCTCCATCACCACTACCATCATCATCATCACTACCACCATCACTACCATCATTATCACCACCATCATCATCACCATCTCCATCACCACCACCATCATCATCATCACCACCATCTCCATCACCACCACCATCATCACCACCATTATCATCACCACTACCATCATCATCATCACTACCACCATCACTACCATCATTATCACCACCATCATCATCATCACCACCATCTCCATCACCACCACCATCATCATCATCACCATCATTATCATCAGCATCAGCACCACCACCACCAGATGGTGACATGTCTGATGCCTGATTCAGGAAGGATACCTTTGCCACTGTGTAGATAATAGAAGATGAGGTGAGGGTGGAATCAGGGAGACAAGTCAGAACTATTCCAGTTTTTCAGGTGAGAGATGATGGTGGCCAGGAAGGTGGCAGTGGAGACAGAAAACTGGACACATTCAGGATGTTTTGGAGGTAGAGCCAAGTGGACTTGCTAAGGAATTAGATGTTCTGGTTGGGGACAAGTGACGGAAATCAGACTGAAGGATGACCCCTTCTCACCTAGGAATGTGGCAGGCTCTTGGGATATACAAAAATAGCATAGATAGGTGAAGCTTCAAGCTCCACCATCCTCCATTCCCTTCCCTCCTCTCCCTGTAATCCATCTCTTTTCCCCATGGGCCCTAGTCTCTCAATGATGGATTATACCAAAAAAAAAAAAAAAAAATACACCCAGAAATGCTGGAGATGAGGAAGACTGGGCCCAAAGCCTCACTTTCCCAAACCAGCACATTACCTTTCCCTGGGGCCACACACCCTGTCAAAGGCACGCGTAGAAACTCTGTTCTTGTTCCTCTCCTGGTTTCAAGCAGCACAGAGTCAGGCTCCTGGGGATGTGAGCAGGAGACAGGTTTACCAGGCCCACAAGCAGGTCCAGCAGGTGGTTTGCCAGGCCCACCACCGGCTTCCCTAGGTGGTGCAGCACAGAATGGCAGGAGCCCTTGCTCATGCAGGGACCATTACCAGCCTGTCTGAAAAACAGAGACAAACTTGGGGGGTTCTCTTTGCTCTTGCCAGCGATGCCCCAGAGAACATCCTTGTACCTGTTTCCTTGAGCATACAGGCTGGTGCTTCTCTATGGTAGGTGCTTAAAAGAGGAATTACTAGGCTACAGGGTGTGCCCATTTTTTATTTTCTACCTCTGAATGTTTTCCTGCAATCCCTGGCCATTGTCACCTTAGCAACAGCCCAGATTCCATCAGCACTAGGAGAATTCTGGGAGGTAGCAACCCGGGTGATGGCTTCTCCGGCAAAGGATGTACACTCTCGTTTCAAAGGCTCTCTGATGGGATGCTGGGTTCCTGATCATTCCCTAGAGAGACTCTGGCTTTAGCATCACTTAGGCCCAGTCCCTCTTCTACCTGGCTGGGTGATCCTAGATTGCTCCTTAACCCCCAAGAGCTTGGTTCTCTCTCCTGTAAAATGCGGATGGGAATCACTAGATCTGAGCTCCAGAGGGGCTGGAATGAGATCATGTGTGTAAAGAAATCATCAAAAGGTCAGGCACAGAGGAGACAATAGATTCTTCCTGCAAACTCTTAGGGAGGGCCTCCAGGGTAGCAGGCCCAATGCTAGGCATTGGGACCACAGCAGTTGCCAGGACTCCAAGGCCCCTCCTTTTGTGGTCTTTATACTCTGGGCAGTTGCCTTTTCTTGCCTGCTAGCAAGGTCAGTTAAGCATCATTTTGATGGGTTTTGATACCATCTTGCCTCCTCCCAGCTTGCACTGCCAATGAATGAGTGTGTGACTTCATATGAGCTTTGAAGAATATCTCTACAGAAAACTCTCATTGTAAATTAAATTTTATTTTCCACATTCATTGTTTCCTAATTCATTCATTTTTTATAACTCTTATGATGGCCAACCTAAAAATAATTTTTCTGATCTGTCTTTTCCTTCTTTATGATCCATCTGGAACTCTTCTTAGAGGGGTGTCACTCTTCCAATCTGTCAATTGGTTGTGATAATAGCTCACACTTACTGAGCGGGTACTAGAAGCCAGGCATTGTACTCAACCCTTTTTATTCATTCTCTCCTCCCCTGCCCCCTCTTTTACAGACAAGGAAATTGAAGCCGCAAGAGGTTATGTGAAAGACGCAGATGTAGAGAATGGACTTGAGGACACGGGGAGGGGGAAGGGTAAGCTGGGACGAAGTGAGAGAGTGGCATGGACATATATACACTACCAAATGTAAAATAGATAGCTAGTGGGAAGCAGCCGCATAGCACGGGGAGATCAGCTCCGTGCTTTGTGACCACCTAGAGGGGTGGGATAGGGAGGGTGGGAGGGAAACTCAAGAGGAAGGGCATAGGGGATATATGTATATGTATAGCTGATTCACTTTGTTATACAGCAGAAGCTAACACACCATTGTAAAGCAATTATACTCCAATAAAGATGTTAAAAAAAAAAAAGAGGTTACGTGACTGATCCAGGGTCACAGGAATTCAAATCCCAGCAGACTGCTTTTAGAATATGTACTCTTAACCATTATTGGCTACAGCCTTCTGGATGAAATGCAAGTTATAAGTAATTCTTTTATTTTGTAACAGCTTTGTCGACATACCCTCTTTAAACTGTAGTGTGCAATTCAATGGCTTTTAGTATATTCACCATGCTTTTAGTGCATCCATCAGCACAGCCAATTTGGAACACTTTCATTTCCCCAAAAAAGAAACTTTGCACTTCGTAGGCATCACTCTCCTGATCTCCTCATCACTCCCTGCCCCTGACGATCACTAATTCACTTTCTGTCTGCATGGATTTTTCTGTTGTGGCCTTTCCCATAAATGGAATCATACAATATATGATCCTTTGTTGGTCTCTTTCATGTAGCATAATGCTTTCAAGGTGCATCCACGTTGTTGCCTGTATCAGTATTTCACTCCTTTTTATGCTGAATAATATTTCACTATATGGCCATACCCCATTGTGTTTATTCATTTGTTTGTTGGTAGACATTTGGGTTGTTTTCACTTTTTGTCTCTTATGAATAAAGCTGCTATGAACATTCCTGTACAAGTTTTCATTGGGACATATGTTTTCATTTCTATTGGGTATATACCTAGGAGCAGAATTGCCAGGTCATGTGTTAACTCTATATTTAACTTTCTTTTTAAAAATTACCAGATTGTGTTTCCAAAGTGGCTGCACCATTTTTCAATCTCACCAGCAGTATATAAAGGTTCCAATTTCTGCACAATCTCACCAACATTTTGTTATTATCTATCTTTTGATTATAGCCATACTAGTAGATAGACAGTGGTATCTTGTGGCCTCCTGGGTACCTAGCATGGGACCTGGCACCTGGGAGGCCTTCCCTAAGAATGGTATTTTTGATGGCTAATGATGTTGACCATCTTTTCATGTGCTATTGACCATTTATGCATCTTCTGTGAGAAATGTCTATTCAGATCTTTTCTTTTTTTTTTTAAATAGAAGCGACTATTTAATTATTTTATTATTTATTTATTTATGGCTGTGTTGGGTCTTCGTTTCTGTGCGAGGGCTCTCTCTAGTTGCGGCAAGCGGGGGCCACTCTTCATCGCGGTGCGCGGGCATCTCACCATCGCGGCCTCTCTTGTTGCGGAGCACAGGCTCCAGACGTGCAGGCTCAGCAATTGTGGCTCACGGGCCTAGTTGCTCCACGGCATGTGGGATCTTCCCAGACCAGGGCTCGAACCCGTGTCCCCTGCACTAGCAGGCAGATTCTCAACCACTGCGCCATCAGGGAAGCCCCTTTTGTTCATTTTAAGTTATTTGTTATTTTTCTTTTTATCATTGAGTTATAATAGTTCTTTATAGTCTGGATAATAATCCCTTATCAGATACATGATTTGCAAAAATTTTCTCCCATTCCATGGGTTGTCTTTTCACTTTTTTTTTTTTTTTTTTTTTTTTAAATTTTTTTATTTATTTATGGCTGTGCTGGGTCTTCGTTTCCGTGCGAGGGCCTTCCCCAGCCGTGGCAAGAGGGGGCCACTCTTCATCGCGGTGTGCGGGCCCCTCACTATCGCGGCCTCTCCCGCTGCGGAGCACAGGCTCCAGACGCGCAGGCCCAGCAGCTGTGGCCCACGGGCCCAGCCGCTCCGCGGCATGTGGGATCCTCCCAGACCAGGGCTCGAACCCGTGTCCCCTGCATTGGCAGGCAGACTCCCAACCACTGTGCCACCAGGGAAGCCCTTTTCACTTTTTTGATGGTGTCTTTTGAATTTAAAAAATTTTGACCATATCCAGTTTATCTATTTTTTCTTCTGTTGCTTGTGCTTTTGATGTCATTTCTATCTTTTCATTTTTTTCCCTTTGCTTTTAGGCACATTTTCCCCTTCCTGCTTTCACCTCCTACTCATCCTTTGGGAACTCAGTGTCAAAATCCCTCCTCCAAGCAACCCTGTCTGGTCTCCAAGACAGAGCTAGGGCTCTCCTCACGCTCCTAACAACCCCCTGCACCACACCTGTTGTACTTATCTGTCCACTTGCCCGTCTCTCCCGATAGACTGGAGTTCCTCGAGGAAAGGACTGTGTTTTCTTTTCTGCTGAGTCCCAGGCCTGGGACAGAGTAGCTCTCAATAGTATTGAAAGAAAGAAGGAAGAAAAAATATAAAGAACAGCCTGAGCAGAGTGTGGGGACCAGACAGGACAGAGTGTGCCTGGGGATGAGAGAGGAGTGGAACCCTTTAGCTAGATGGTCATATTGGTCCAGATCCCTGATTGAGTTAAAAATTAGGCACATGGGGCTTCCCTGGTGGCGCAGTGGTTGAGAATCTGCCTGCCAATGCAGGGGACACGGGTTCGAGCCCTGGTCTGGGAAGATCCCACGTGCTGCGGAGCAACTGGGCCCGTGAGCCACAACTACTGAGCCTGTGCGTCTGGAGCCTGTGCTCCGTAACAAGAGAGGCCATGACAGTGAGAGGCCTGCGCACCGCGATGAAGAGTGGCCCCCGCTCGCTGCAACTAGAGAAAGCCCTCACACAGAAACGAAGACCCAACACAGCCAAAAATAAATAAATAAACGAATTAATTTAAAAAAAATTAGGCACATGATGGTTATTAATTCCCTTTGTTCTATTCTCTCTTCATTTCCACACTCCATAAACATTTTAAACTCTATAAGCTGTTAATGAAGAACAAATAACGTGGGTAACTGCGTGATCTCAGCCTCCGAGTCACCTCTGGCCCAGCCCCAAGGTCCTGCGAACTAGTCATTTTCAGGCCATTTGGAAGCTGGAGCCCCAGGAAAGACATTAGATAAGATGGAGCATTTTGATAGGGAACAGTTTTTGGTTACCTATTTTTTACAACACAGTTTTGGAAATACTCTGGCCTGCTTTGATATCTGTATTTTTCTAAATCTTTGTGCCCCAAAACAGTTGGCTGAAAACAAGCCAGCTACTATTTTCACACCTCCTGCCTATGATTTGCCAAAACTATCTCTGTATGTCACACTATATTTAATAATCTTACAGAAGAGTGAACAACTGAATCAGAGCATTCTTTAAACAAATTAAACTTTCATGACATCAAGATGCTCCCCTAGATCAGATCAATAGTCTAGGGTGTTGGGCAGACACAAGCTTCTTGAGACAAACTACTTCAAAGAAAGCTATGCATGTCCTTATAAAACTGAAATCCCATGGAATTCATCCAAGCCTGCTGTTTCTTTCATGGATCTGAGTCATCTCAGTTGACAATTGAGTATGTTAGAAATAGCTAAATATTAGCTATTTCTTAATTGCAATTACTATTTTTTTTTAAGAACAAATGTATCTAGGGGAAAACACTTAACAAAATATATTTGCTCTGGTCAAATCTGATCTGCACGGACTGTTAATCCTGGAGAGAGACACAAACATCAGTGGCCAGATCTCTGTAGAAATCAGCACAACTCTCTATATAGATGGGGCTGTTGAAATTGCATACAGGGTCCACTAGTATTTTTTCTCCAATTGCAATATAATCACCATCAATCCTTTCTTTTCATAAAGACTCTTCATTGACCTCATTTCACAGAATGGCCTTTTAAAGCTAGAAGGAATCGTCTGAGGCGTTGAACTCCAGTGCCCACCAATGACCTTGTTCTCCCCTTCTCAGTGCCCACATCTGAGCCCTGTCTTTGAGCCACTCTTCTCGTCTGTGGTATGATGTCTCCCCTTTCTGGATAATCCTTGCTCTCTTTCCCATCTGCCAGTCCAAGGGATGGAAATCTGAGGACCCAGAGGAAAATGCACCAAGATGGAAGGGGCCTGGGTCCCTGAGAGACTCTGTGGAGGAGGTGATTGTGAGCGGCTGAGCCCAGGTTGAATTGTTACAGTAGCTGACACTATTTACTCCGCCTAAAAGCCTGTCGTGCCTCTGAGTGACTTACATGTACTGATTTATCCATCCTTATGAGCCCTTTCATCTTCACGTTACGGATGAGGAAGTTGAAGCCCAGAGAGGTTAAGTGACATGCCCAGGTTCTCACAGCTGGGACAGGGCAGAGTTCAGCCCCAGGTGGTCTGGCCTCAGAGCGTGCCCTTCACAGCACTCTGGAGATTTTGGCAATAAAGAACTATACCCTTTCTCTATTTCTTTGGGAGGATCCACCCCTCCCCCTTCTGCCTTCACTCTCTCTTCCTTACTGGCTTTTTTTTTCATATTTACTGAATATCTACTATGTGCAAGGAACTGGACCATGTTGTAGCCTGAGGCTGTTATGATGAATAGGACGTGGTCCCTGCCTCATAACAGTCATGGCCTTGTGGGGAGAGAGACACGAGGATGGATAATTACCATGTTGTGTGATAAGTGCTCTGATAGGATAAGCAAAGAGGGCTGTGAGGGCACACGTAAGGGATGCAGTGACTCACATCTGGTTGGGGCCATGCAGAGGTGGTAGGTCTGGGAAGGGCTAAAGCTTAAACTGGATCTTGAGGGCAAAGGGAAGATGGCAAGGCCAAGGAGGTGGGGAAAGGCATTCCGGGCGGAGGGTACACCTTAAGCAAGGGTGTGGAGGCATAAAATGCTATGTCAGACTTGCAGGCCTGGAGAGGATTCAGAGGAGGAGAGAGCAAGGAGGATGGAGAGGTAGGAAGGAGTTGGCGCACAAAGGGCTTGGAGGGGTAGGCTAAGGAGATTTGACTTAATTTTGGAAGCAAGGGGTGATGTGGTGAGATTAACTTCTCAGAGAGTTGCTCCTGGAGTGGCCCGGCATACAGAGGGCCAGAACCGGGGGTCAGGAGACGGGTGCTGATGCAGAACCAGCAGTGTCTCCAAGATCCCAGTTCCCCCCTGTCACCTGATCCAGGCAGCTAGGCACCTTCCCATCCTGTTATCATGAACCGGGGCACCAAGCAGTTTATCTCTTCTTTTCAAGAGCCTTCTAAAAACAGACCGAGGGGATGTAACAACTTCAGAGGGCGGCGACCCCATCAAGCTTCAGACAGCCTCTCCAAGGTGGCTCATCTCCCTTGCCAGAATGGGGCCAGGAAGCTGGCAGTATCCTAGTAACTGCTATCAGGGAACATTTAAAAATAAAGCCTTCTCCAAGAAAAGAGAGCTGTCTCCAAAATCCAGGATCCAAGCCACCCCAAGTAACTCCTACTTCCATTTAGAAGCTGAAGGCCAAGTTTACGTGTTTGAGGATTGGCTTCCAAGTCCACAGAATGGATAGGGGTTGTGTGATCGCCTTCAGGGAGTTCCACCAAAGGATAGGGAGCCTGGTGGCTTCAAGAAGCAGTGTTTCCTGATCAACTCAGAAATGATTCATTTTCTGTAATCCTCAGAATCCGTGAATATCAGATCTGGGAGGGAGGTCAGAAAACAGTTGTATTCTACTGGAGGTGAATTCAGGCTGCTCAGGGCTTGCCCATCCTGGAATCTTCTATGGAGAGCCTCCCTGCCAGGTTCTTTATGCCTGAAATTGCTGGGTTTTCTGCCCTGTGCAGTGGAGTCCACCCTGGGTGTCTCCGATTAGTTTTGGGTAACTGGATATTGAGTAGATGTAGAAGCAAGGGCCCCTGGAGCTGGGCCATCAGAGTTTACCTCTCAGCTCAGACTCTGAGTGTCTTCTTGTGCTGTGTAATTGGGCAGGTTAGCTCCTCTCCCTGAACCTCTCTTTCTTCCTCTGTGACAAAGAGAAAATAACATTGCCTCATCCTACTGTCATTCTGAGAATGAAATGAGATATGGTCTGTGAAATGACCCAGCTGAATGCCTGCATGTAAATGTGAGTTTTCTCCTCTCATTCGTGGAATGCAATTGTATCTTGCAGGCCTCATGTTTAATTAGGTCTGTGATTCTTTTTAAAATCAGCACTGACAGGGTACTGAACTATATTCAGAATACATTTTCATCCCACGTGGGTCTCATGCACACCTCCCTGCAGCTGTGTGATGTTGGCAGGGCAGTGTGTGGTCTTTATTTTAGGGATCAAGAGATTGAGCTTCTCACAGGGTGCTTTCTTTGCCTAAGTCAATGGCTTGGGCCAGGTCTGCTGTTACTATTGTTGTTGGGTTTTTTCCCCTTCTTATTTGTAATGGATCCAGAAGCGCTGTTTGTCAGAGAACATTCCCTCCTAAGTAGATGCTGGGTGCTGGCTACTGAATTCACACACATCATCACGTCTGGCGCATCTGGGGGAATCCAGGCCCACAGGTCCATCACTGCTTCCCTCTCTGTCTTGGGTTCAGTTTCAATTGTCAGCAAAGCTCTCTTATCTCCCCGGTGTGTCTGGAAGAAGAAGGTCATCCCATCTGTCCCTACAGACAGAAACCAAGGCCAGGAACAGAATCCAGTGTTTCCCAGAATGGCCAGCTCGAATCAAACTTAGCGCATGGGAAGAGTCATTCAGAGGGTATAAAACAGGCTTTTTCCCTATTCCTCGCAGACCTCGAGGGGCACAATTTGAAAGTGGGATGAGGGTAGATGCATGCAATCAGGTAATAAATCGCTACTCAAAAGAATAACAGAAAGCACTGACTGCATGGAGAAAGAGGCATTGTACAAATTATTTGGTGATTAGGAAACATTTTCTCTTCCTCTTTATGACTTGAGAGTCCATTTCCTCTGAGGATCCATGTTTGCTCAGGGGGTTCATGTGTGTGCATGTGGATGGGCGCATTTGCGTGCGTATATGTACACACATGCTAGTAGGTCATGTTCAAGACAACTTAGGTCCATCCATGTTGCATACTAAGTGAGGTAAGGCAGACAGAGAAAGACAAGTATCATATGATATTGCTTATATGAGGAATCTAAAAAAAAATAGATGCAAATGAGCTTATATACAAAACAGAAACAGACCCACAGGCGTGGAAAACAAACTTATGGTTACCAAAGGGGAAAGGAGGGGGGAAGGATAAATTGAGAGTTCGGGATTAATATATACACACTACTATATATAAAATATAATAGATAAACAACAAGGACCTCCTGTATAGCACAGGGAACTATACTCAATATTTTGTAATAACCTATAAAGGAAAAGAATCTGAAAAAATAAATATATCTGTATGTATAACTGAATCACTTTGCTGTACACCTGAAAGTAACACAACATTGTAAAGCAGCTATACTTCAATAAAAAATAAATCAATTAACAACAGCAAAAAGAAGACAAGTTACCCTCTGAACAATGGGCAAGTAGAAAGGAGGCCTGAAACCCATGGGGAGGAAGACCACAAGGGCTCTGAATGGTGACCTCAGGCCCAACTTGACCCGTGCCTTGAGACATTGAGGATCAGATATCTGCTCTTCCTAAGAAGCCCTGCATTTACTTATCCTTGGAAGCCATGGAGAGGGGAGATTTTCCTAAAGAGGAGACAATATTCAGGGGTGGCAACAGGTCATCAGAGGTAAATGAGAAGTGTCGGGGAAACACACAGATAGCGTGCTGGAGAGAAGATAGAAAAAGGATCCTTCCCAAGATCAATTAGGACAGTGGTTTTCAAAGCATAGAACAAAACTGATAAGGTAGTGAAATCAGTTCCGTTGCTCATGACAAGCTTTAAATTAAAGGAAAAATAGCAATGAAAGAAAGAAACAATAAATTAGAATGTATTGAATGAAATAAGGGTAACTTCTGTCCTTGGAACTTTTGTTTGACACAAACTATATTTCGAAAACCCATAACTAAAAGAAGCTGACCCTTGAAAGAGAATAAGGTAGATGTATTAGTGATATCAAGGCAGTGAGTCCAATGCTATTTTTATTTTGGAAAGTGACTGGCCATTTAAGCATTTACATATGTGTTTCTCTCTAAAAGCTTTTGATTCAATAATTGAGAGTCTACATGTTCTGGAACATGGATCCGAGCTAAATAAAATACAGCGCATGACCTAGAGGAGCTCACCATTTGCTGAGGAAGACTGACTTGGAAAAGATGTAACAGGAAGAACAATAATTATTCCACGAGTATTCATGAGCTTTCATTTTTTCCCATGACTGTCATGGGAAAGATCTTTTTGCTTGTTGAGTCAACATCCAGAGACTGGCTAAGGAAGAGTGTATAGAAAATAAAATAAGTCAGAGATACTAAGTTGATCTATATAAAATAGAGCTGAGAGAAAGATAAGGAGCATATTTACTTACTACAAAACTGCAGGGAGAATCATTCACATCATATTCTATGAAAGCAGCATCCTTAGACACACTGCTCTGAAGACTAGAGCAGGAATGGAGCTCTTGATGTGTGCAACTTGGGGGCCTTGATGAGGAGTCAGAAATAAACATGTAAGTTAGAGGTCACGGTTGGCTTCAGGGAGTTAGAATTTGAGAGGGAGAAAGAATGAGTGAGTTAGTTTTGAAACAGCTGTTGACAGAAGGATATTGAGCGAGCCAACAACTGGGAGAGAATTTCTAAGGTGTGTGCTAGTAAGAATTCATCCTCCTCTTTGCCATTTCCATAGGGGAGCTCAACAAAGACTTTCAATACTTTTCATCACTTGCAGATTGCAAGACTCTGCCTTTTGAGGACCTGAACCTAGGTTGAAATTGGACCAGTGTATCCCCCGAGAGAGATTTTCTTGAGTTGTACAAGCCATCATGGAATCACAGTTTAGTATGTTAAGGATTGGAGACAGAACAATAGTGTTTGAAAACACCGATGCAGAACCAATTATTTTATCCTACCTGGATGGGAGGGATGTGTTGGGGTAGAGAAAGCAGAAGCTCCTTGAGCTAAGTCCTAAAAAAGTAAGAGGAAATTAGCCTGGTTACACAGGTGAATAAAAATTCCAGGCAGAAAGAACAGGATGGAAAATATGAAAGCTCTGATGTGTTTAGGAATTGGGATGGCTTGCCAAAGCTGGGTGATTGGGAAAGTAAAGTGGAGATTATTCTATAAAGTTAATTTATTAACAAATCTTTTAAAAGGTTTGTTAAATTCTTAATCTTGAGGAAAATGGGAACCAGTGAACAACTCTACAACAAATGATATAGTCAGATTTTCATTTCTGAATGACCATCAATTGCAGTGTGGGGAATGGATAAGACAAAGCACAATGAAGGCAAGGCGACAAGTCTGGAGGTTGCTACAACACCCCCATGAAAGGTGAGGAAGTGTAAACTAAGAGGGCTGCAATTGGGATGTAAATAAGATATTGGATTGGAGAGTCATAGAAGATGCTTTTAAATGTGGCTTTGAGGGAGATGGAAGAATCAGGATGATCAAAGTTTCTCACTGGCATGGTGGAGAACGTACTGAACCATTATGATAACACTTGACAGGAGCAAGCTTTGGAGAGAAGATGGTAAATTTCATTTTGAATCTGGTTTGGTGGCTAGGAAGGAGTTAGTTAGGCTGGCTTTTCTGACTCTCCAGCAAAAGTTCCTCCACTTCACCCCATACTCCACACTATCACACCCCTGTAGTCTCAGAAACTGTCCAATCTCCCTGCCGCCTCTGTGCTTTCATTCACTGCTCTCTCTTCCTAGAGGGCGCTTTCGCCTTTGTCCACCTGGCAAACTCCTACTAATCTTGCACACGCCACATGATGGCTGTCTTCCTTAACTAACCACTATCCACTCCCCCAGTCAAGGTTGGCTTCACTCTCTTCCCAGAAAAAGCCTTGGTTGCCCAATTTTTTGTGTTTAACATTAGCCCAACACTTACCACATATGTTGTGTTGGCTGATCTCCCTGTCTGTCTCATCCATAAGACTGTAAAGTCTTTGAAAGCAGGAATCAGACATTCCTTGAATCCAGAAAAAGACCTGGGGCAGAATAGATGCTGAACCCTTGTGGAATGAATGAATGAGTGAATAAATGAATGAGCAATAGAATTTTGGGCTGTCTTAGCTGGGGTTCAGACTAACTAATTATTTTTTCTTTCCACAGTTACTCTGCTCCTGACCTTCTCCCAAGTAACTATTTACACTTATTCATCTGTGGGGGGAGCTTTGGGGACATGAAGAAATGAACATTTTTGTTAGGAGATGGGCCAAGAGAGTAGGGTGGATAAGGGTAAAGCAGTGTTTGCTTTCCCCCGGGGTTCTCTGTACTGGCTTAGAGACCTTTGGGAGGAAGGTCATAAAAGAAACTGAAAGGTGTATTCCAGAAATATTCTGTGCAACTCTGGGTTCAAGCAGAATTGCTTTGGAGTCCAGCTGACCAAATGTGTTGGGGTGTTGACGAAGGTGCCCCACACCTCCACACAGAAACCACCAGCACTCCAGCACCCCATGGACTGGAGACTCTGGGAGCTTCCATAGATGACCTCCATGGTGTGAACATTGATGTTCTCCTGATGCACAAGAGCCATGGGGAGACTCTACCAGGTAGCTTTAGGTGGTGGATGGGAACTGGTGGGAACAGAGGAAAGAGAGGAAGAAGGGAGGGCATGTTATTTAGTGACCGTCACTGACACCACATGAGTGTCGGTGACAGTCACTGGGAACTCCCAGAAATAACAACTGACCACTTCCAAGATTCCAGTGACGCCATAATATCACAGTAACTATGAACTTTGTAGACAAAGGTTGATGATGTGTGGGATATTAAAATTAATTTCACCTGTTTCGTTTTACTTTGTGGCTACAAGAAAATTAAAAATTATAAATGTGACCAGTATTATATTTCTATTGCATTGTTCTACTATAGACTATTATGTAGCCATTAAACGAATGAAGTCCATCTATAGGTACTGTCAAGGATGATCTCTAATATAAATGTACTGTTAAGTGAAGAAAGCAAGTTGTATCACTAAATGCATAATCCAATTTATAAAAATATTTTTAAAACTATGTGCACATTGCAAAGAGAAATATAAGGAGAAGTATCTGAAAAGGTCCCTGGAGGATGGGACCAAATGTTGTACCCAAATGGAACAACTGAGCTGAGACTCTTGAAAGGCATGAACAGGGTTAGAAGAAACCAATGGAATGGTTAACCATCCTGGGAAGGGGTATGGCCTTGGGGAAAGGAGGATGTAGAAATTTGATATTTTTCTGTACTTATTTCTGTAGATTTTAAGAAAATAAGCACTATGCATTCAGTAACTTCTTAAATAGAAATTGATTATAGGACAGATCATTATTGTTGATGGGCTGACACAGGCTCTGGAATCTTCATCAGGACCATGTCAACTGTTGGCCCATCTCACTGGACTCCCAAGCTCTGCCTTCTCTAGAGCATTAGTCCATGGAGGCAGCTCCCTGCCCTGTTTGATAAATGCATTGTCAATAGCTCAAGCCAACTGAAATAATAATGGGAGAAACGTCTGCTTCTGCCAAGAACTGAGAACTGGAATGACGCTGGCGAGTATTTCCTGAAGCCAGAGGAAGGTTTCCTATAATTAGAAGCAATTTGCTAGAAAGTTTACCAGGCTCTTCCAAAGCATACAATATGGCAAATTGTTAAAGCTTTCTTTATTTTTCCTTTCCTTTCATGACACACTGCAGATGGAGAACAAGGAATACTCCCTTTTCCTGGGCTGGGGCTGTTATTTTAGAGGATCATGTCTTTGCCGAGTCAGTGGAGTAAGAAGAAGAAAACCAACTTTTGTATCATTGTGGGAAATGGGAGTGAATTCAGAATCATATTCTAAACATTTTGAAGCCTTTTCCAACTGTCTCCACTGAGAGACTTCAGGTTTAGTCAAGCAGGATCTAGCAAGTGAAATATACACCAAGACCAAACTCACTGAATTCCCATTCCAGCGTGTAAGAAAATAGGAAACTCAGAATGCAGTTACACAAAGAGCTATTCCCATTTCTATATTCCAGAAGTCAGCCACAAAGACCAGAGATGCAGAGATGGGTATACTAACATCTAATGAGCACCTACCTAGTATTTCCCCAGCACTGTACCAGGCAACTTGCCCGTTCCCTGCAGTGTAGCCCTCACCATCGCCCACACCCAACCCCCAAGCCCAACAGCCCTGTTGTAGGTACTATCACTATCCTCTATTTATAGATGAAACTGAGACCCAGCAAGGCTAAGAAATTTTCCCAGGATCAGAGGTAAAGCTAGGGCACAATGTAAGTCTTGTCTGACTCCTAAACAAGTGCTCTTTCCTCTACACCCATCTATCCTACTTTTGGAGCCAGTCTTAAACTGATGGAAGGCTGGCTCTTAATACCCGGGCTGCCTCTATAGGATTCACAGGTCCTCCTAACTTGTGACTCTATAGGATTCACAGGTCTCTAACAGAGGGAGTGGGAGCAGGCTTCCCTCTTCCCTGGTCCAGGAGCAGTAGCTCTACAGCATTTGGAACAGCCGTCTTCCTGGGAGCTTTCTTATCCAGCTTTAGCTGTCCACTTTATTCTATGACATAAGAAGTTATGCAGCCAAGCAGTTCAGAGCGGGCTCTGACTCAGGACGCAGCTGTTCTCAGCCCTCCTTTCTAACCTCAGGCACGTTGTGTTCCAGAACACTGGCAAGATGGCCTCCTCAATCCCGATTTACTGTCAGTCTCTTGGAGGGAGAATGGAGGTGGGTGCTGGGGGACATGCAGTGTGTGTGTAAATAATGGCTCGAATGAGAGGTGGATTAGATCGAAGAAGTCCTGGATGCAAAGGAAATAAAATTAATTAATTAGCACATCCGTCCATCCATCCATCACCCATTGATCCATCCATACGTCACTCATCCATCCATAATCCATGCATACATTCATCCATCTACCCATCTATTCATCCATCCATCCATCCATCCATCCCCCATCCATCCATCACCCTTCCATTCAATTATTCAACTAGTGCTATATCTGAGACAGAACAAATGAAAAGAGATTGTGTTAGGGTGGTGGGATCTTTACTTTCACATTTTAATTAAATTTTTTTAATGATTTTTAAAAATTTGGCTGAAGCTTTAAAGAAACTGAGGGAGATTAGTAGACAAAGCATGGAGACAGAGAAAGACAAATATTGCACCATCTCACTAATATGTGGAATCTAAAAAAGTCAAACTCCTAGAAGTAGAGAGCAGAATGGTGGTTGCCAGGAGCTGGGGCGGGGGTGTGGAGGTGTTTGTCAAAGAGTATAAACTTTCCATTATAAGCTGAATAAATTCTGGAGATCTGATGTACAGCATGGTGACAATAGATAATAATAAACTATTGTATACTTGAAATTTACTTAGAGAGTAGATCTTAAATGTTCTTACCGCTCAGCAAAAAAATGTAGCTACGTGAGGTGATGGAAAGGTTAATTAGCTGGATTGGGGACATCATTTCACAATGGATTCATATATCAAAACATCATGTTGTACATCTTAAATATATGTAATGATTATCTATAAATCATACCTCAGTAAAGCTGAAGAAAAAAGGCAAAAGCGTGGGCTTTGGCAATAGAGAGGCATGAAATCTAACTCTGTCTCTGCCCTTTACCAGGTTACCAGCGAACCTTGACCATCGTTCTCAGCTTGGTTCCTGGTCTGCCTTATGAAGGAACCAATCTTCATTTCCTTGGTTATGGTGAGGAATGAATGGTGTATCTGGACCAGAAAGTGCTTGGCCAGGGCTACACGAAGGAGGATTTAGGACGCATTTGTTGAATAGATGAAGAAGCAGGGGCCTGCATTATGGTTTATGGGGCCTCTGTTACCCGGAGTGACAAATCCTAATTGGTTCTGTAACCAATAGATGCCTTTTCTGGGGGGGATTAGGTAACAAGTGGATTACGCACTGGATGGAGATTGTTAGAAGCTGGCCTTTTGGAGCGCAAGAGGGGAAGGAGGAGGATGGTATTCCAACGCCTCGCCTTAAACCTCTTTATCAAAGTGGGCACATTTTCAGCCTGATTTGCCTTTGAAACTCAGCAAGTTCACTTGACCCGGGGGTTAAGTGCTGCTGAGGCCCCAGCTGAACACTTTGTCCTGGGAATGGAAAAGTTGAGCAGGCGGTGCCTTCCTGCCAGAGGCTTAATTTGCTTATAAGATCTCCTACCCTTTGACAGGCTGGAGAGTGGCCTCTTTGGGTGCACAGGGAAGGACATCTCTCCAGGATTTTGCCGAGCCTCTCAGCCAGGAGGGTAGGACCCGTATCTCCCCTTTGTTCATACCCCTCCAACCGACAGGCACTTAGTAGGTCCCCAGCACAGCCTTTCAGAGGCAGAGTGATGGTGTCAAAAGGCCTTGGAATTTGATTTCAGGTAAGAAGGCCTTGGGGTGACCTGGGGTCACATGGAGGCCTTGATGATTCCTAAGGGTTATTTCACCTCTCAGAGTCTCATTTTCTCAGCTGTGAAATGAGCCCATGATTCCTCCTTCCTATGATTGTTGGAAGGACTTAAATTAGATCTCGCATTTGAAAAGTACCTTCAAAAGTAAGTGCTTATTAAGTCTTCCTTTTTCTTTGCCCTTCTTCCTTCTCGTCTCTCTTCCTCACTTTCTGAGCTTCCAACTCCTCACCTATAAAAGAGGGTGAATCACACGGCCCATTTCCCTGGGTCGCTGTAAATGATGATGAAAGCCTTACTTAGCACTGGACACATCAATCAAAGCTGAATTGAAAGAAAACATCTCAAAGCACAAAAATCATTTGATTCTCCTGCCAGAGAGGATTGAGTCCATTCCCCACCTACCTCAGCTCAGAGAGGCCAGAGGCCCGGGGATGTAGTGCTTTCTTGTCAAGAAAAGGACAAAGCCCTGCAGAATGAAGAAAATTTGAACACACCTTTCCAGATTATTATATCAAGTGAGAAATGGTTTCAGCTGAAGCTGTCTGAATAAATTACTGGCAGTCAGAGGGTGAGGAAATTGAGCTGTGAATGCATTTATTTAATATATTTATATGTCAAACTTAGCTCCTGCTCTGTATATTTTTGTGGCTTTTAGACATAAGATATTTTACCAGATTCTCCTTCCCTCAGGAGGCAGTTGTGCAGGTTAGGAAAAGGTCCCAGACAAATCTCCAAGTGAGATATAAATTCTTCCCTCTTCCACAATTTTTTGTAAGGAAAAAAAAAAAAAACACCCTTTACAGTGAGGTACACATGTGGGGACATAATTCTTGAACTTGAATTGGAAAATATTCGAATGCAGCCTTAGGATGCTCTTCTCTCTCTACTTGGTAAACTCATACATGTACGTCAAAGCCTGAATCAAAGTTGCTGTGTTTTATGAACCCTCCTGACCTGCTGCTAATGGTAGTGGACCCCACATCTGTGCTTGGACCACCCTTTATAGATCTCTCTGTCAAAGCACATGATACCCTGTATATTTCCTTGTCTATGTCTCACTAGAGGTTATGAGCTCCTGGAGGTCAGGAGCCACTTCTGATCTATGTTGGGGCCATGGAAGCCAGTACAGGCCTGCCATGTAGCAGGTGCTTAGCTGATGGCTTAACAAGCGATATACCTGCATTCACTGTAATAGACAAGTGAACACAAGTTTATGGAGAAACGTGGGCAGGAGATTGTTCTGAAGGAAAGTATATGGGCCAAGAGGTAGCTCACAGTATTTCCTGAAAAGTCACCAGCGACTAGTTTTACTGGCCAAACAATATTAAGAAACAACCTATTACTTAGTTTGGAGGTTGATCTTATTGGGTGTGAAGTCAGCAAGTAAGTTAAGAGCAGGAAAGGTCAACACTGCCCTCAAATCCCCATAAATAACAATAAAAAATGTCTTTGTATATCCAACCTCATAGATGATTTTCTCCATCCATCTGCTTTTGTGTTCGTGGCCCTCAATTTTCCCTTTAGTTTTCTGTTTGAAGAAGTAGGATTCCATCACCCCTCAAGCACGTTGTCTTCAGAAAACTGGATTCCGCTTGATTGTGGCAGCTGAGAAAATCTGATGTCACCCCACATTCTTTCCATTAGTTTTGGGCACATACCTTGACCATGTCAGGTGAGAGGACGTATTCACGGAGGGGAAGGCGTGAGCTAAGTGCTATATGATCTTATTCCACTGGGTCAGGTTTTGAGCAGCATTTTATATTTATTTATTTATCTTTTTATATAAAAGTACTGTTTAACACTCTAATTCATTAAAATGTATACATATCCCATAATGTATATGTACGCATCACACACTAGCATTTGCAAGTGACAGAACCTCTCAAAAAGTAGCCTAAGAGTATGAGGGGAATTTGTCTCATTTCATCCAACTTCAAAAAGTGCAAGGGTTCAGTGGATCTTGGGATGGCTGGATGTCCTCTCTCTCTCTTTTTCTCTTTCTCTCTCTTTATTTTTCTCTTTCTCTCCCCATCACGCCTCCTGCAGGAGACAGGCTTTCCACATGTGCTGGGAAACACAGTTGCTGCCCGTCATAGATTCACAATTTTCCAGCTCTGTGACTGGAAGAACAAAGAAAACTCTTCTTCCACATGATTCCAGGAGAAAATTCCCAGGGAATAACTCTGATTGCATCAGCTTAGGTGACACTCCTACCTAAGAGGGTGGATGATTGGGTCCTGGACAGACACGATATAAGCCATGACAGTGTGTGATCTGGTAGGCTTCAAGGAGGATCTGTATTTTTAAAAATTTCCTATGTGACTCTAATGTTCACACTCAATTTGGAAACACTGATCTATATTTATTAAATATGTTATATGGGTACAAAACACCCAGTGATATATTTGAAGATCCCAAGATGGCTGAAATAAATGAGCTGCTGTCTACCCTCCACTACTACTTAGCTGTCTACATTGTGCCAAGTTGAAGGATATGCAGACAAATGAGATTTGGACTCCATAATTAAGGAGCTACTGTTTAGTGAGAGATACAGATACAAACAAAAAGTGACAATTGGGGATACAGACTTTGTTATCTAAGTGCACGGAGAAGGAAGCACTAATATACTTGGAATAGTTTGGGAAGTCTTTCCTGAGGAGGGGACATTTGGACTGGGTCTTGAGGGATGAATAGAAGCTTGCTGCTTAGGTCGGGCAAAGGGCATTTAGCCTCAAGGGAATGATGTTCAAGGATCCGGTGGGGCTTTAGAGCCTAGTTCTTGAGTATGTTACTTTCAAGTTAGGCTTCCTGAGTTCAAATCCCACCCTTCCCACTCAGCAGACATATGACCTCAGGAGAGATGCCCAAGTTACATAGAATTTTTTGCCTTAATCTTCTCATTTATCAAATGGAATTAGCAACTTGATCCTCACGGGTTGTTATGAAGATCACATTAGTTAATATTGAAAAGTTGGTTAGGATTTTGAGTCATACGTAGCTGGGTGTGCATGTCTGCCTCACTGCTTGTTAACTGGGATCCCAGGAAATCTATTCTCTCTGTATCTTCACCTAAAACATTGTGGGCAGCAATAGTATAGATCTCAGGGTAATTCTGAACCTTGAATGAGATATAATGCATGGAAAATATTTGCCTCAAGATCTGGTCCATGGTATGCGCTAAATAGGCATTGCCTATCATTATGTAATCATCACTCTGCAAAGTGCTTAGTGCAGTACTCAACACATGGTAGGTGTTCAGTTTCTTCCTCCCATTACAGGGAAGACTGCCCCGTGGCTAGGAATTGTCCTTGAACATCTCACCAACCTGCAAGTCTTTACCGAGATGCTGAGAAGGGGGGGGGGAGGTGTCCCGGAATCCCCCCGGGTCAGGGCTGCGTGTCAGGCAGGGAGGTTGTCTCCATTCAGTCCAGCTCAACTTTCCTAGGCAGAGGCCCACAGTCTAATGAATTAGAAAGCTGACACACCAGGGAGTTCATTCTGGAAGAGAATGAAAGCCCATTTGAAGAAAATACTTCCATCAGCTTGCCCATACCACGGAGTGGCGTTCTGGCATATGTAACGGAATTACTGAATGGTGGGGACTGCAGTCTTCCTTTCCTCTGGGTGTTTGGGAACCAGAAAGAATGTTCACATGGCCTGTACAAATAGGCAGCTGAATTATGCTAATGAGCCGCCAGGCCTGCTGGGAGGGAGCAAGCATGAAGTCAGGACAGGATCAGAGTCTGGGCATCTCCATGCCCACAGGCCTGAACAATTTGTTCTATTTTCCAAGGCAGGATTCAGACCCAGGGGAGGGAAGGGAATATCACAGGGCCCAGGCAGGGTCTGGAGGACCCAAGAACGGGCAAGATTTGCCCCTGAGCCAAACCTCATCAAGGAGAGGGCAGGGGTACCTTCACTTTACCAGGTTCCTGATTACCGTGGCCCCTCCAAACCCTGAGATGGGCAGGAAAGCGACCTGTCCAAGGTCAGACTCGGTTTCCAGCCAGGGTCTGCCGGGTGTCGAGGCCTGGGTTGTTTCACTGGCGACCTTGTGAAGCTGGTTGTGGTGGGGAGACTGTGAGTCATTCAGACGTGGGTCCTGCGATTTACTAGCCCTGTGTCCTGGAGAGGCATCTTCCTCCCTCAGAGCCCTGATTATCCCCATCTGTAAAATGGGAACAGTAATGCCTATTTCAAGGGATCATGGTAGGAATTCTGTTGCAAAATGGGCTATGGAAATACTCTGAAAACTATGAATGCTCTGTACACATGTGCAGATTCTTTTATTCTGAGTTCCAGAGGGACTCTGAAACCAAGAAAGAGGGTAGCAAGGAGGGTGGGGAATTAACCCTTAAAGGTGGCAGGCTAGAAATCCAACAGGGCATAACTGGTCCTTATCGGGCACCTCTGGAGGGCTTGGCAGAGTCTTGGCACATGGGGATGGGAAAGAAATTCAAGACAGGGAGCTTCTAAGGTACCTTGTGAGCCCTTCAAACATGGTGCCCGGCAGACCAGGACCTCTCTGTGTTCCCAGCTCCTGGACCTACATGGTGATGCTTTAACATGTAAATGACCACGTGAATGACAAATCGGGCTAAAGCTTCCCACCAAAGCCACAGACCTTCACGCAGCGTGGAGCGTGGCTGATGAGACTTCCTTCAACTTTGACATGGCTTTGAGACATCACATGTGTTTTTGTTTTTGTTTTGTTTTGTTTTGGTGAATTATTCTCTTAAGGTTTCCTTAAATGTGTCCCATTTCCTGAGAGTCCCAGGCAGGTTCTGCGTCCCCTATCTGCTCAGGATATTTCATTCTCACGTGTGCCTTTATCCTCTTTGTAAACCAAAGAGGAAAGAAATGGGCGAGGGTGGGGTGTATGTATTTCTAAATGGAAAACCGTTTTTTTGTGCCGTCAGGTGAAGAGAAAGTTCCAGAGCTGTGGGGCCTGAGAGCAGGCAGAGGCTGGAGTCCTGGGCGGCCTCACCCAGGACAACCTCCGCACTGGGCTCCAGGAAAACTGGGAGAGGTGGGTGGGGAAGCCTGCGGGGTTGTAGACCAGTCAGGACACAACGCGTCCATCACAGGCTGGAGGTGGGAGAGTTTAATCTTCTTCAGGAAGTCCTCAGGGTGTAAAAAGTCAGGCCTGATATTATAAAAAACACTGCAGAGAGGTTTTAATGGGAGCGGACATATCAGGAGCGCTCTCTAGCTCCAATTTTCTCATTATAAAACTGACCGAAGTGTAAAAAACACGCAATGCACATTGAATATCTCTAATATGTGGCTGCGTTTTAGCCTCCGGAGAAGGACGGGTATTCATTTTCATAAATTACTTTTTAACTATTTTTTTTTTTTTCAAAGGACAGGGGGTGGTGAAAGAAAACAGAGACAAAACAGATGCCTTCAGCCCTTTGATCAGCCTCACTGCAGACAAGCAGGCTGCCTGCTAGCACCTCTTTAACTAGAGCTTGCCAGGAGGAAAATGGGTGGTTTAAACTGCAATTACAGTGCCTGCTGAAGGCCTGTCATCACAGCCAGAGGGACCTGATCCCAGGCAGCTCGGGTGCCTCCAGAATTGCAACCAGTGGGGCGGAAAGCTAAATATCCCCTGTGGCCAGTGTCTTCCACAGGCCCAGAAGCTCTGGGCCAGTCCCCCATCCCCCTGCCATGTCCCCCACCCCCGCTGCTAGAAATATAGAAAACTAAGATCATATACGCTAGCTCGGCCGGGCCAGACAGAAGAGAAAGGGGCAGGAGACGGCAGCCTTATCTCACACCCAGGAGCCGGGGAATGCGGCTAGAAGGGAGGGGAGGATGGAAGAGGCAGAGGTCAGATTTCTGGAGCATCCGGAGCAGAACAGGAGCAGCCTAACCGGACTAGAGCCACTTGCCAACTAGGCTGAGAGCATTCAGGGCTGGCCTTTGGGATATTAAGCATTAAATAGCTACCGACTCGGAAGAGGAGATGATAATATTGACTCAGGCCCCCATCCTCAGGCTCTGCCCTAAGCAATTTATGTGTTTTGTCTCTGATATTCAGCTGGTCTCTGCGCATGCCCAGGGCCGGGCACGGAGCCAGGCACATGGTAGACCCTTGAAAAAAATCAATTGGGTCTAAATGAGGGACTGCCAAACTTTTAGAAAGAGAAAATTGAAGCCCAGAGAAGTTCAGTGGCCAGCCCATGGTCACCCAAGTAGGGTTGGGGGGTGATGCTAGAGGTGGGATTGGGGTCCAGGTGGACCCACCCACAAAGCCAGTTCCTCCCAGAAGTCTGAGCTGCCTGTCTGAGACAGGGTGGTGTGCTTCCCCACAGGGAATACGGGTCCAAGATGCTACCCTGACTCTCTACCCTGACTCCCTTGCTGGGGTGAGGCACTTGCCTCTGGAGAGGAATTTAAAGGGATGTCCAAAAAACTCAGTAATCAAGATAAGTAATGTTATGATGCAATGTTTTCCAATGTCAAAGTTAATGCAAAAATCATAATGACCAAAATACCAAATTTTACAATACAAGCAGCGTAGGTTTCACAGATGTCTCCTTTTGCCTTAGACTCCACTGTGACTTGGCATGACACGGCTGACTTAAATTGCTGTGTGACCTTGGGCATCCAGTTTCCCTCTCTGGGCCTCAGTTTTCCAGTCTGCTTAAAGGGGGCATATTGTAGGCTCCTGGGGACCTTTCCAACTCTGACATGCTGGAGTAGGGTTCAAGTCCCAGCCTGGCCCGTCGGTGGCTTCGACTGTGTGTGCGGGCCCTGCAGAGGCCTGCTGGTCTGCAGCTGTGACACTGGGGAAGGTATGCAGGGCAGCACCCACCCTCTCGTCCTTTTGCAGCATCTGGGTTGAGTTTCAAAAGTGCATCCCCTGCACAGGAAGGTGCTGGGAACCGAAGTCAACTACAGACGTGACGTTGGTGCGTTTTTGGCTCCGTGGGACAGGGATGGCTTGAGGGGAGCTCTGTCTGCTCTTTGTGGCACTGGAGGCATGGGCAGCCCGTCACAGTCACTAATGTTTCTGGCCTGTCTTCCTGGGAGGCCAGCTCTTGGGGTCACTGCTCTTCATTTATGTGGCTTTTTAAATTTATCCCCCACCCCCATCAGCAGAAATTCCTTTATTTTACGAACAATGAGAAGAACAGCTGGGGAACTGTTGCAGCGATTTGCTTAAATTTTTTTGACGTTTGCTCCTTGCTTTGTAATTGCATTTCTGATTCTGTCTTCTCCCACAAATGAGTGCAATAGATTAGTTCCAGCCATTCACTAGCTCATTCATTCATTAATTCATTTAAATAAACAGTTACTAATACTGACTGAGAGGACTGACAGTCCTTGAATGCCCTCCTGGCACATAGCACCACGCCGGGCAATCATCTATTGACCCACCCCTTGATTCACCCAGTCCCGATGCGTATCATATACCTACTACATGCCAGGTGCTGGGCTAAGCTCTGAATCTGCACTGTGGAACAAACCAGCCTCATCGCTAGTCTTGCAAAACTGAGGACAGTCTGGGGAGCCTGACAGTAAACAAACCGTAATAAGTAAACTGTAGCCCCCACCTGTGTGATGGTTAATGTTATGTGTCCACTTGACCTGGACACAGGGAGCCCAGATATTTCGTTAACCATTATTTCTAGGTGTGTCTGTGAGGTTGCTTCTGGATGGTATTAGCATTTGAATCAGTAGACTGAGTAAAGCAGATTGCCCTCCCTCTTGAGGGTGGGCCTCATCCAATCAGTTGAGGGTCTAAATAAAATACAAAGTCAGAGAAAGGAGAATTCGCTCTCTCTCTGCCTGACTGCTGAGTGGGGACATCAGTCTTCTCTTGTCCTCTGACTGGGACTTACACTGTTGGTTCTCAGGCCTTGGGATTCAGATTGGAATCACACCACCGGCTTTCCTGTGTCTCCAGCTTGCAGATGACAGATTATAGGACTTCTCAGCCTCCATAACGGTGTGAGGCAATTCCTTATAATAAATCTCTCTCTCAATCTCTCTCGAGATAAGTAATGTTTTAATGCAATATTTTCCAACGTGTGGTGTGTGTGTGTGTGTGCATGTACGTGTGTGTATTCTGTTTCTGTTAGTTCTGTTCTCTGGAGAACCTGACTAATAACACCTCTGAGAAGAGCCGAGAAGAAAAGGCACACAGCGCTCAGAAAGCATGCAACAAGAGGATCCAGCCTGGTCCCGAGGGTCAGGAGAGGCTTATCCCAGGAAGTGCTAAGGGGGCTGGAATCTGAGAAGTAGCTAGCAGTTAACTAAGTTAGGAGGGAGAGGGAAGTACATCTGGCACAGAGGATAGTATATGCAAAGGTCCTGAGGTAAGGAGACAGGTGACTCTGAGAACTTGGAATAGGGCTTAGGTGGCTGGAGCTCAGAGAGCCACGGGGCTTGGTATGGAATGAGGCTGCAGAGTACATGGCGTCCAGATCATGCAAAGCCTCATAGGCTGTGAAGAAGAGTTGGGTTTTGACATTACCACACTGAATGCACTAGCTGTTACTGTTACTATTGTTACCACAATTTTTCAGATGAAGAAAATAAGGCTCAGAGAGGTTTACTCATTGACCCAGCAAACGTTTATTGAACACCTACTATGTGTCAGGTGCTATACTGGGTGCTGGAGAAATAGCTGGGAGCAGGGAGCTTTCACCCGTACAAGTGACCAAGGCAGAATGGGGACTTGGGTCTGCATGTCCCAAAGGCTTTGCTGCTTGCATAAGTCCCAGCTTCCTGGGCCCAGCACTGGGATGAAAGGTGACCACCGTCCTCCCCCTCAAGTGCTCAGAGTCTGGGGGCCAAATGCCTTGCTTCTGTGGTTTGTTCACCTGGGCCAGACCCAGCACCTCAGTCCCCTCAAGATGTCACAGCCACACCCCAAATCTGCAAAGAAAAAGGCTGAAACTGAGTAGCAAGGTTGTGGACCTGGCCAGGAAAGTGGCACAGGAAATCTCCACCTTTCTTTCAGCTGTTAAGGCAAATCTAGACACTGCCCTCCCCCCCACCAGGCCAATCTCATTTTCATTTTTGTGTATTAAAAATAGATTCTTTGCTGCTCCTTTTTTTCAAGAGGTGGAAGCTATTTCCACTCCTCCTCCTCACTCTGGACTGTCCTTGTGACCTACTTGGACCAGTGCCATCAATGTGGTACAAGTGACAGCCTTTCCTCCCTGCTGGGGGAAGATCACCTGAGGTGAAGCAGCTGAAGGTAGCTGCTGAAGGATGGGAGAGCGCGTGGGGGGAGAGGGCAGGTGAAGGCCGCTGAGAAGAGGAGACAGCTGAATGCAGTCCCACGAGCAACCCCAGGTGAGACCAGCAGAGGGACTGCCCAAAGGCCCCACAGACTCATGAGAAGTTAGAGATCACTGTATTTTAAGCCACTAAGTTTTGGGGTGGTTTGTTGCCCATCAGGAGATAGCTGAAAGACCCCTGGGTGTGTTTCCAGGAATAACGTAAAGAATGCTCTACGGAGGGAGGACGCCTGTTGTTTTTTTTTTTTTTTAAAAGTTGAGAAATATGTTTTTTTTTAAATTAATAGACTTTTACTTTTTTTTTTTAAGTATTTGTTAATTATTTATTTATTTATTTATTTATGGCTGTGTCGGGTCTTCGTTTCTGTGCGAGGGCTTTCTCTAGTTGCGGCAAGTGGGGGCCACTCTTCATCGCGGTGCGCGGGCCTCTCACTATCGCGGCCTCTCCTTGCGGGGCACAGGCTCCAGACGTGCAGGCTCAGTAGTTGTGGCTCACGGGCCCAGCCGCTCCGCAGCACGTGGGATCCTCCCAGACCAGGGCTCGAACCCGTGTCCCTTGCATTGGCAGGCAGACTCTCAACCACTGCGCCACCAGGGAAGCCCCGCCTGTTGTTTTTACTCAGCATCCATTTCCCTTCCTTCCACTAAATGCACCCCAGTTTTTCCCAGGGTTCCTCAGGGCACCACCCCTTCCCCCAGTCTCAGGTGTGATAGAGGAAACTGATCCTCCTTCAGCTCCAGGGGTGGCAGTTAACCCAGAGGACCGGCCAGTCAGAGCATGGCTTTCCCCCCCGGCCACAGTGATTGGTTCAGAGATGGACACACGATCCAGTCAGAGCCAATCAGAACTATTATTTCTGGGACATTTGCTCAAAATATCAGGAAAGAAACAGGTAGCTTCTTTCTGGCTGGAGTTGAAACTGAGAGGAGGTAAGCCTGGAGCTGCTCATGGTGATTTTATCACCACATGGAGAGAACCTGTTGGAAAATTGAGCTCATACCGAGGAAGCAGGGCCATAAAGTGAAGAAATATTGTGGAGATGTCATTTGGACACCTAGATATAGCCATGCCTGAAGCAATGCTGATTCTGGACTTTTGGGTTGTGTGACCCCGCAGGTTTTTCCCTGTGGTGGCCACGAAAATGTGCCACCCAAACCTGCCGCTGTGCAAGCATAGTTGACTGACAGACCCTCTGCATCTTCCACTGCATTTGCTCCCAGGCTGCCTTCCCTCCTTTCCCTGCAACACTGGGCTGCTTCTAGCCAAAGGCTGAGCATCTGGGAGCACTAGTATTGTCCCATGTCCCACTGTCCCTGGTGACTTTGGTTCTAAGATTCCCCACTGGGAAACTTTGTTAGAAATTGCACTGAAGTCTGAAACTCTTTCTACCTAGCCTTCCTTCCTTCCTTCTCTCCTTCACAGGATTAGAGCTGAAACAGCCTGCTCCCTCCCCTTGAACCTTCCCAAGTGTATCCGCCATTAAATCTCTTGCATGTCTGTTTCCATCTTGGCATCTGCTGCCTCGGAAGACCTGAACTGACTCCCCTATCCCTTTTTATTACTTTCTTAATCCAGTTTGACCTGGGTTTCTGACACTTTCAATTGGGCCATTTCTGACAAACACAATTCTCCGCTAAGGCACTGGGTCTTGACAGAAGGTGGCAGAGACCACCGGAGGGTGTGGTTGGATCTCTGTGGTGGAACCCCACTCCCTCCAGGTGCACGGTGAGGGGTGGACTGGGGAGACTGGAGGAGGGAGACGAGTCAGGGCCCCTGAATATCATCAGTTGGATTCTTTGTATAGCTGGTTCATTGGCTGGAGGGAGAAACGGAGTAAAAAAAAGACCTTGACAAAATGTTCTTTACTTCCCTGTGATACTATTATTGTGTTTACATGTTGCACACATTGTATCTTAACAAGTATTAGCAACATTGAAATGAGTACCAGCCCCTCCATCCCAGTGCCCTCACTTCCCCTTGTGTCCACCAGGTCTCACCCTTATGCGGATGTGCCATCACCTGGCACAGGCAGCTGACTTTTTAAAATGAACTGCTATGCAATTTTACTGCCTTCTTGGAAAGGAAAGGGATTTTGCAGAGAAAGCCGTCCCCCTCTCATCCTTTGGCAGCGAGGGATGTAAACATCTCTGGTCACACCTTTTGACAAACATGGAAGCTCACTTCTTTCTACCTGTCCCATCTTTCCCTGGTAGATCCCTTGTGGATCATATTCTGTCTTCTTTCTTCCTCGTCTCCCACCAGCAAACACACACCACGCTGCATCCCTTTTCGGCAGGAAACGCTGACTTCTCTTCTGTTCAGATATTCGCTGGCTTCTCCATGAAACGGGGATGTGAAAACCAGAGACGAGAAAGCAAATTATCATGGTCAGCAGTGATCAAAAATAAATGGGGCAAAACTGTCTCGTGGAGAACTGATGAAAACCAGCTGTGTCCAGGGAGATGTCTGGCCTATCTTGTTTTTGTAAGGGAACAGTGGGTTGCATTGGAACTTCATCCCCCAGACGCACTGGGATGATCGGTTCTCAAGTGCCCATTGGATGATCATCGTCACAGTGGCTACGAATTGGCTTAACAGAGAGTAAGGGCCCCTGGACCCTGAGCAGAGCCAAAATGACCCCATAGGGCATTACGGGTGATTTCTTTTTAAATGTATTTTATTGAAGTATAGTTGATTTACAATGTTGTGTTAATTTCTATGGTACAGCAAAGTGATTCAGTTATACGTATATATACACATTCCTTTTCATGCTCTTTTCCATTATGGTTTATCACAGGATATTGAATATAGTTCCCTGTGCTATACAGTAGGACCTTTGTTGTTTATTCACCTTACATATACTAGTTTGCATCAGCTAATCCCAAACTCCCAATCCATCCCTCCCTCACCGCCTCTCCCCTTGGCAAACACAAGTCTGTTCTCTTAGTCCATTACAGTTTATTTTGAATGAATGAAGAAAGGGAAGAAACGGAAAGAGAGGGAGAGGGAAGGAAAGAGAGAGGGGGGGAAGGAGAAAGAAAATGGAGGAAAGAAAAGAAGAGTGAGTGCCACCTGATAAGTCAGGCACATCACACCCTGTGTCACTAAGTAGCCCCAGTGCCCTAGGAGGGAGTGGTCTTTACCTGCATTTTGCAGGTGAGGGAAGCTGCCCTCAGAGGTGAGACCATCTTGTTTGTAAAGGTGGAGCAAAGGGTTCAATTCAGAACTGGGCGACAGGCAAAGACTTTCATTTAATTAGTGATGTGTGACAGTCTAAAGACCTGGCCAGAAAATTACCTCCCATTTCTGAATTAACTCCTGGAAATGACACATAGGTCAACCCGTCGCTGCAGACCTTTAAAGCTGAACCTCAGATTTCCCCAGCCTGACCGTGACAGTGACAGTGGCTGTGCCTTGGCTGTGGTGCCTCCGGGGTACAGGCGTGCCCACACCAGGCACAGGCATCTAGGAGCCCTGGAGGGTCCCCCAGGAGCTCAGGCATGGTCTTCTCACCTTCTGCCTCAGCTGCCTCTCCAGGGCCACTGTCACTAAGTTACTTTGTGCCCTGGTCCCACATTGGCTCCGTGAGGGCTCCGGGGGGGTTCAGGGACCCCCTGGCAAAGCAGGCCCTCAGCTCCGTCGCCAGTCCCTCGGTGTGCGGGGCTCAGACTGGGGTGCCCCCAAGCTAAGCGTGCAGGACAATATTCAGAACAGGCCCAAGGGACCCTGGCCACCGCCTTCCCCGGGCTCGGCGTGCAAAGCCACTTCCTCATTCTCCTTCAGTCACAAACAACCCCAAGTCTCACTAAATGGACTCCTGGGGGGTGTCTGGCCCAGACTTTCCCAAACAGGCCCAGGCTTGTCTGAATTCCAGAGTGGGCCCAGCTTGAATCCTCACCCTCTGATTCAGTTTAGGAAACTATTTCCCACCTACTCTCTCAAATAAGCTTCAGAGTAATCCCATGAACCTGGCAGCAAACAGAGTTCCTTCTCGTCTGCAAATAGGGAGGCCAAAGCTCAGAAGGTCACATGGATGGGGGGCGGTGGTCAGGATCAGACCCCTGTCTTCTGAGAGCAGAGTTCCCCCTCCTATTCTGCAGGGCCCCCCAAACCGAGACCCACCCCCCTGCCCTTCCCTTCCTGGAGGCTGATGGCCACATGCGTGAGTCTGGAGTTAGGGAATCTGCGTTCCATCCTGGGCCTCAGTCTCTTTTTTCTGTAAAACAAAGGTAGAAACCATCCCTATCCCTTAAGGCTGCTGTGAGGATCAAATAGAAGAATTCCTACAAAGAACCGTGCCGAGCTCCTGACACAGAGAAACCACTCGGCGGCCATCGAGAGTCCACACAGATGGGTCGCAGACCATGAGGTCCTGACTGAAACATCCAGCTTTAGACAGGCCATTCACCCTTCATTGGAGGAAATGCCCCATTCGTGACCTCAACTGGACACGTTTGCTATAATGTGGGTATAAAAACACATCTTATTCCACAGCGTTCTTGTAAAGATTAAATAACAACAAATGTGATGACTTCTTTGGAAACTATGACAGGCAAATCAATTCTTATTTTCATCACCTGCCTAGAGCCTTCTTTGCATGGACTCTTAGGGAAGATTCTCCTGAGTGCGAAGAAGAAACAAAGACATGCCCCGTTGACTGAGCCCCCAGGTGTTAGCAAAGCGGGGCGACCACATTGCTAACGCCAGCTTCTCCCGGCCTCGGGTGCAACCTTTCCCTTTTCACAGATGAGGCAACTGAGGCTTGGAGGGGTGGCCCAACATGCCCAAGGTCCCATGGCATGTGAGTGGAGAACCAGGGATTCAAACCCAGTTCCATCCATCTCTCCCGTGCCTAAAGATCCTGCAGAAAGATCAACGGAGCCTCCTCTGATTAGTCTCCCTGGAGCTTTTTATCAAAAACCGAGACATGGGTTGGTAAGAGGTGAAAGAAATAAATGGTCCAGAGGTGGCCTTGTTAGAAAAATCCCCCAAATGGGACGCCAGACAGGGGCCCCTTGGATGGGACTGCGCTGGTGAGGGGGCAGTGACAGGTCTGAGGTCTGAGGCAGTACAAGCTGAGTTATAAACTGGGGCCCAGAGGCTGCCACCCCTCCCTCCCCAGTGCGCCCCAGGCCAAGTGAAGCAACTTGATCCCAGACGTATCTTTAAAGTGGCTACAGCCCGGCTGGTGGCCTCTTTGTCAGACAATGGCGCCCTCTGCTGGCAGCACAAAGAGAAGTGGCTTCAAGGAGAGGCCTTCCTCCAGCAGGCCTCGAGGCCTTTAATGTTAATAATAAACAAGGCATTTAATGCTAATAATAGAAACAATACCAGCGATGATAACACACACAGTAATACCTCCAAATGACATTACAAGGAGGAGGAAGAGGAAGAATAGAGGTTTTTATGGAGCACTTAGTGCCAGGTACGGAGCTAAGCACTTTACGGATTTGATCTCATCTGGTCTTAAGTACCAGTATTTTTTGTCAGCTTGCAGAAAAATAAGCGCAATCCAGAGAGGTTAATGAACTTACCCCAGGTAAAGCTGGAGCATAAGTTCATACGCCTGCCGCTGCCCTGCACTGTCTAGTTGGGCCCAGTTCATTTCCAGCCCAGTTAGAACATTGATCACACCGTCCAATTTTGTCCCTTGTTTATTTAGGTGGCTGGCATGCTGGGTGAAAGCACAGCAACTTTGCAGTGGGACACAAAATCAAGGTCCCCAGCTCTATAGAGTTGCCAGATTTAGCAAATAAACATACAGGATGCCCAGTAAAAACTGAATTTCAGGTAAATAACACATTTTTTAGTATAAGTAGATCCCAAATATTGAATGGGACATAGTTATACTTAAAAAAAGATGTTGTTTATCTGAAATTCAAGCTTAAATAGGTGTCCTGTATTTCATCTAGTCCCTCCCCCCAGCTTTGAAGACCTGGGTTGGAATCTCTGTCCCATCACTTTCTAGCTGTGTGATCTTCAGCAAATTATATAACCTCTCAATTTCAGCTCCTGCATCACAGAAATAATATCTGCTTCCCAGAGTAATCACGATGACCGTGATCTCCTCCTACTAGCCCTGATTCCCTGGACACATCATGTAATCTCTCGTAGCCTTGGGATCCTCAGGAGCCAAGCGGGCACAGGCTTGGTTAATTCAGCAGATCAATGTCAGGGTCTAGGTCAGCTACTGCGTGATTCTTTTCATGCTTCCCCCTGATGTTCACCCCTGCTCCCAACACCATGTCCTCCCAACACTATGTCCAAAAGCAAGAAAAAATGGAATTTCCATCCCAGCCAACTTTCCTTCAGATCTCATTGTCTAGAATTGAGCCAAGAGAGGCTGGGGAAAATGAAGAGCTGGCATTTTCAGGCTTAGGAGGGGCAGACAGGCTCTGCCTGCAAAGAAAAGGAAAGAAAAACAGTCGTTGGTCAAGAGTACACACGTCATGCTCATTCTGTGCCAGGCATTGTCCTAATAGTGCTATAGATGTCCATGCATTTAACCCTCACCAGATAAGTATCATTATCCCATTCTACAGATGACAAAAGTGAGGTCCAGAGAAGTTAAGGTTGCTACTTGGATAGATTGTCAGAATAGCAAGTGGCGGAATGGGGATCTGAACCAGGGCATCCAGCACCAACATCTAGGAGCCTGACCACTCAGCCCTCCTGTCTCTATGGAGGCAGCCAGCAGGGGCTGCCCCACCCACTCTGACTCACCTCTCCGTCCTTCGTGCTACACGAGGCCTGGCGCTGTGTGTCCCTAACTCAGCTGCTGAGTCCAAGGGCTGGCTTCACAGTAGCCTCCTGGTAAGTGTCAACAATTATTGTGACTTCACACTTCCTTTCCACCCTCCCTCTCTCCCTTCCTTGTGTGTGATGACATCGTTAGTTACCTGTGCAAACAAACACCTAACTCCCGTGGAGGGGGATGGGGGCCGGGCTGTGCCTGCGGAATGAGATCTCCCTTGTGATCTGGACCTTGTCCCTGCCTGCTTCGTTCTCATCAGTTACTGGGACATGCGTTTCTGATGAGACAATGCAATAGCAATCGCAATTAGAATGCAGAAGTGTGGTCCGGAAAATGCCAGATGTAATACATTAATCGTTCTTAGACTTTGGGGTCTCATTCCTGAAAATTATTTATTATTTTACTAATTATTTATACATATTTATGTTTATTATTCATTAGCACTTATTAATGTATAGTTTTAATTATCATTGTTGTTTATATGGGTTAAATTTATCAATGTTTATTGGATTCAAAATTAAAATGGAGAAATTTATAAAACACTTATTTTAACTCATTTGTAAGCCCATTACATTTAACATACCTATTTTTATAAAAAATAATTGTGTTTCTCAAAATAAAAAATTTAGTGGAAGAGTGGCATCAATTTTTGTGCAAATCTCTTTAATGTCTGGCTTAATAAAAGACAGCTGGATTCTCATATCTGCTCAGCACTCAATCTGTTGAGGTATATTGGCCGAAGAATAGAAAGAAAATCTGGTCTCACACAAACATGCAGTTGGAAAAAAGAAGAGTATTTTAATAACCTTTCTAGATAAATGTGAATATTCTTCTTTGATATTATACCCCATATTGACAAATGGTGCTTTCTCCAAGGTTAGCTGCAACCTGAAATCTGAAACCATAGCATTCAATTTCTTTCTCCTCTGCTACATTAAAATCCATTGTTCTTTCTTGGATGGCTCTTCCCTTGTGCACGATTTTGTAACAGCCTGCGTTCATCATTTGGGAATCATTGGTTCACTGAGTCATGCAGATCTTCCAAATCTAGGCACATTTCATTTTAAAATATCAAAAGATCACATTCGCTAACGTTACCACATGTCTTATCAGAAGAGTGTTTAATTATTGGAAAACTGTCCAGCTCACGGTGGTGGACATGGATTTTCCCAAATTCAAATTTTCACTTGCAAGTTCAAATTTCATCATTGGTAGCAAATATTGTCATTTTTTCCCCCTTGACATGACAAGCTCACTTCATTTACTTTCAACAAAATGTCTACCAAATACTTCAGTCTGGTTAGTTTGTCAGTTGTGCTTTCAAGCGAAATGGTTGCCAATGAAAAAGTGGCTAGTTTAGCTCAAAAAAATTAACATAGCGCTTTTCTTCAAGGCAACTATCATACTTGAGTCTGCAGCAAAAGTGCTTCATGCATACTTCCTATTTTGTCAGGCAGAATAGTAAAAAGTTATATATGCAAGGGTTGAGATTTAATAAAATTAATGATTTATACAGCTTCATCCAGACATTCTTCAGTGAAACTGGCTTTTCTTTGGTTTTTGGGTTTTTTTTTTTTTTCGTTTTTCGTTTTTTTTTTTACCATGAGTGCCTGGTGGTGGAGAATACAATGAAGATGACAACAGTTTGGGGCACTCCCTTTGATTTCTGCAAAAGCTCCAGGAGTTGTACCTCTATTGCTTTTGCATCCTTGGTATAAATATCAACACAGTGAAACAGGCAAACAACATCTCCGTATTCCCATGAAAAGAGTTTTAATCTTGCAGCCCCCCTGAAAGGAAGTTGGGGTGCCTCAGGGTCTGCAGATCACACTTTCAGAACTGCTATCGTGGTAGTAGCCTGGGCAGGAGGTGATGTGTCCTGCCCAGCAGAAGAACAGAAAGAAGGGAGGGATAAGGAAGGAGACTGGGCAGGAGCTGGTGGCAGGTGAGGTGTTTGGATGCAGGAGAGGGAGGGGGATGAGTCAGGGATGGCACACAGGTATCTGGCTGGGGATGGGGAGGTTGGTCCTGGGAATGTTGGCAAAAGGCCAGGCTGTGGCAGGATGGCGGTAGATAACGACTCCATTTCTTACTTACTTACAGTGGGATGTCACTGAGACACCAATGGGGAGGGAGCTGGAGGCTGGCACTGGCTTTCAGAATCATCTGTGCAGAGGGTATGCATTGGTTCCTAAGAACACTGAGATTTTCCCAAGAAGGAAAACCCATTTGTCTTCTTGTTAATAGAATGTTGAACAAGATTAAACGGCCTTAATTCAAGGCAAGGAATAGTGTGGTTCGTGTTAACTTCTTGCCCACCAGGCAAAATGCTTAGAGCTTTGCAATCATAATGTTAGTAATAGTAATGGCTGGCGTTCACTGGGTACTCACAGTGAAGCTTGCTGTGGCCTCCGTCGTGCAGTCCTCGCCAGCACCCTAAGACTGGCTTGTGGGAGCAGTCAGAGAGGGGATGAAGGTAGAGCACACAGCACGGTGCCAGGGCGAGTTCTCAGTGAGCCTCGCAAGCTTTGTTTTAACATGGTCCATTCAGCATCTGCTCCGTGCCAGGTACCCAGTAAATGATTGTGGAATGAATGGGGAGGTGATTGTGGGGCTGGGCTCAGGCTTGAGCTGTGCAAACCCACAGAGAGTCACAGGAGCAGGAAAATAAGGGGGGACTGGATGAATCATTTCCAAGCTGCACCCAGAAAAGGTTGTGATTTGGGGGGAGCGTGGAACATCCCTACCAGCCAGGTCACTACAGACGTTCTCTTTCTCTCTCCAGCTGCTTTTTTGGGGAGCAGCCACTTTGCATGAGGAAGAGCCAAACCAACAGCCAAAATACATGACCTTGTCAAGGCTGAAGAAACGGGAAGCGTTCATTTAATCAGTAAACATATATATATATATATATATATATATATATATATTTCAAGTCCCATCAATTTCTCCAAACTGGTTGCTCTCATGGTCAAGTCTGTAATATGTCCCTTTGTCCCAGGTCTCAGTCCTTTTTCCAAACAGCTGGCTGGTGACGAGTCCAGAAGACACCCGATCTGGGCTCCGGAAGCTTGATGAGACTCTGAGCACACACTTGTCAGCGGCCTGCCCAGTGCAATGCCTTCCCATAAATAACTCAAGGCCTCTGTCCTCATTGTTATATGCAGGCAGCCTGCGGGTTATTCCTTTGTCTTTCTTTGACCCAATTGGAAAAAAAAAAGAAAATTACATAAACATCTTCCCCATCACTAGAAGATTGCTCAAATAATTATGTCCCCATCATTCAATGGAAAACTATGCAGTTGGTAAAATGAATGTATCTGATCTAGCTGCAAATTTGGAATGATCTGCAAGACATATTGTTCAGTGAGAACAAAGCAAATATATAGCATGATATCACTGCTGTTTAAAAAAAGATATGCTTATGTATTTGTACTTTTACACGTATGAGTGCATATGCACATATTATACGTATAATGGAAGAATGTACTAGAAACTGAGGACACTGGTTTTCTTAGCAAAGGGACGGGAGGATGGGAGGGAAAATTAACCTGTATTGTAAACCTTTGTGTTCTATTTTAATTTTTTGAGTAATGTGTGGGTGTTGGTTAAATAATAAATGGTAACATTTATTAAGCGCTCATTATGTGCCAGGCATGGTCCTAAGTGCTCTACATGTGTTATCCTCCCCACACGGAGAGTTCCAGGGGTGGTGATGTTTCTGGGGAGGCCCCTACCCAGCCTGGGACTACATTTCCCAGACTGCCTTGCATCCACCGGTGGCCATATGACTCATTCTCATCAGTGAAATGTGGGCGGAAGTGAGGTGTGACATCACTGGAGTGGAGCTTTTCAAAATCTTTGCACCCTCTTCCAGCTCCACCGCCAGAGGCAGAGGATTTTGAGGCCCTGGAGGAGGGTGGAGACACAAGATAAAGGCACCTAGTCTCCTCTTGGACGGAAGTCTCCCTCCAACCAGGGTCGCCCACATTGGACAATGACTTAAGACATAAATAGAATTCTATGGAATTAATTCCATAGGTGAAGACATAGAATTAGAGTTTATTTCTTACTGCAGCTAGTGTTGCTCTAACTTGTCTCCCAAAGCTTAAAGGGTTGTATTGGCTGCCAGGAGCAGAGTGAACTAGCTGGGAGCAACAGAGGGTGTGGAAGCCCAGTTAAAAGATTCCCTGGATGTGAATGGTGGTGTCAGATTTGGAAAGAAGTAGACAGATTTTAGACATCAGTAGGCAGAGGAGTGAAAGGAGTACAGAGGTGTGAAGAAGAGAAAGATGCTCAGATCTCTTCCCTTCCCAACCGCGTGGGCCATGACGCTGGCACTGGCCCAAAGAGCACCAAGGGAGAACCAGTGTACCTGTTACTATCCAAGCAGAAAGCCTGGACCGCTTATTCAGTATGAATTTCTGTCACTTAAGGACTTTTGAAAAGTACATCCAACAAAATAAGTAGTATTTACTAAATGCCATCTATGCTTATTTTTCCCCACTTGTCTTCACCATGTCATTCTACAGTTGGTTTACTAGAATCCGTATCTAAATAAAGGATCCAACACTGCATTTGTTGATACGTCTCTTAATTCTCTTTTAGTCTTCAGTGACGCTCTCCCCCTGCTACCTGCCTGCCATTCATTTCTTGAAGAAACAGGGTCATTTTTCCTGTAGAATTTCTCCCATTATGGTTTTGGCAGATTGATTGATGATGCTTATAAGTTCCCCCCTCCCACATAGATTCTAAAAACTTAGTTCTAGGAGCTTGATGAAATGCCAGGTGAGAAATTTGGGCAAGAATACCTTACAGGTGGTGCTGTGTACTTCCTACCGTGTCAGGGGACACCTCGTGTCTGGGGGTCCCCACTTTGGGGATGTTAAATTGCCCAGTGAGTTAAGGCAGTGCCAACCTGATTGCCCCATCCAGTGTCAGTTACCACATCCATCTGTCCCTTGAGAATTTTAGCAGAAATTAACGAACATTGCTGAGATGGAGTGTTTTATTTGCAAAAAGTTGGTTTTCTAACTCTATCATTCCTCCTGCATTTGTTAGCTTTGATTCTTCTCAAAAACAGAATATTGCTTCATCAACCATCTGCTTATCCTGAAATAATAGTCTGTAGAGGAAAGGCCAGATAAATGTTTTATTCTTTCCCTTTATTTATCAATTTTCAAAATAATAAACCGGTACCCTAGCAACCCTAGCAACCTAGTAAGAGATAGTATTGTTATCAACGTAAAGATTTCATGCATTTGCTGTATTTCAATCCACTGAAGCCATTATTCTTTCTGAAGCTAATATGATCCCATCCTTATACAGGGGAGGAGCCCTTCAGATCAGCTCCTCTCCTGTTCTAAAAGTCTTTGATAGCTTCTTACTTTTAGGCGTGACAAGATATGCCAGATTCTTCTTGTACGTTTCCTGCTCCAGGCTTGGACAAACACACAAGAAGATACACACAGTCCTGAGCCAGATCTTTTCCACAGAGTACTTTATAGATAAGAAAACAGTGAGGGGCTGACAGAGCCTGAGGCCACAGCTCTTACTCCCAAACACATGCCATTGTTAAAAAAGAAAAAGGAAAGAAAATTATTCATGACACTTGTTGAAATTGGTAAGGAGGATTTTATTCAAGGGGGGCCATCGTGAAGGGTATGGGGCACAGCACTGGGGTCTTGCAGCTGGGGAGAGAGATTGGGCTCAACTCCGAGCTCAGCGTGGGCAGGTGGGAATTTATAGCCAAGGGGCGGGGTGGGGTCAGTGCATGGAAAATTACCAAGAGGAAACTTCAGGGCAAGGAGGGTATTAGGACGCTATTAAATGAACACTTGTTAACACCTGAACAGGGTGCCAGAAGGTGAGCCGAGGTTCAACCACAGACCACAAGAGAAATTTAAAGAGAAGTTGATCACTTACAGATCCTGGAGGACGTACACAGCATACCTTGAGGGGCCACACGGGGAGGTGAAGGCAGAGTGCAGACAGAGAGAGGAAGGACCTGGGGCACATGCTTTATGGGGGTCTGTGAGTAGGGCCCTGGGGCCAAGGCCAGATCGGTCAATTTAAACCAAAATAGCAAGGTTTCGGCAAGCCCCACAGGGTCACGTCTAAGGGCTGTTTAAGATACACAGGCACTGGGAGGCAGGGAAGACGGCTGACCTCAAAGGCTGACAGGCGTCACCCCAGGATTTCCACTGGCTGTGACCCTGGAGTCTAGGACACATGCTCCAAGTCCACCAGGCTGCCCAGACCCGGCACAGAGGGAAGGCATCCTCCCTCCAGACACAGGGGGCTCTGAATACGCCCCAAGGACTCCAACTGATGGAGATGGCAAACTGTAGAAGGTCAGATACGCGTGTCAATGAACAATCAGGTGTAGTCGGATTCCAAGAGGCGAGAGAGAAAGAGAACATTGTTAGGCCCTTCAGTGTGTGAAGCTCTGTGAGTCAAGGCTTGTTATTTCTAGTTTATAGATGAGAAAACAGAGGCCCAGTGAGGTGATGACCTTGGCCAAGGGCACCCAGCTCATAGGCAAAAGTTAGGATGTGGACCCTGGTCTGTCTGGTGCCTGAGACCTTGCCATTCCCTTGGACACAGCTGCCTCCTGCACGGGCCCTGCTGGGCTCTTGGCCGGGGAGGCCTGCCTGTCGCTGCAAAGTCCGGGAGCCAGCCTTGACCTCCACTCCCCGAGCCCGCTGGACCCAGTGGAAGCCCGGCCCTCCTCTTATTAACTTGAACTAGGGTCTGGGAAGCAGCAGTGTCCCCATTTATGCTCTCCTTTAAAGGCATTGATGAGCTCATTATCTTCTCTCTGCATTCCCACTAACCATTTAGAAGTAAAATGGGAAACAATAAAATTATTTACATCAAAGGCAAATTATAAAATACCTAGCAAGCGAGTTAACACAAAAGATACAGCACCTATATGAATGAAGCTGTACAGTCTTAACTGAAGACACAAAATATGTCTTAAATGAGCAGAAAGAAATTTTAGGTTCCTGAATAGGAAAGTGACATACCATAAATTCCTACCATTCCAGTTAGGATCTCAATAGTTTCTGCAAAGGACAAAGTTATTTTAAAGTTCTTATGAAAGAACAAATGTCAAGAAAATGCAAAATATTCTTGAAAAGGGAAAATATTTAATCTGACTATAAAGCTAGCATAATAAACACAGTGTGGCATTACCACAGAAACCAAAATACAAACAAACAAACAAAAAACTAATTTAAGAGACTGCAAAGGTACCATAAGGCAATGGCCAGCAAGAGGACAATGATATAGGACAAAGTATTTAGAAACACACCCAAGTTCACAGAGAAGTTTAATATTTAAGATGGTGGCCTTTCATTTCAATGAGAAATATATGGTAACTTACACCTGGTGGAAAACAATATCTGGGCCATATTGATCATACATTAAAAAAAAAATAGATTCAAGGTGAATTAAGAATCTAAATGTAAAAAACAAAATAAAAATAATAGAAGACATCTTAGGAAAATATCTTTGAATGGAGGTGATCTAAAACAAGTCAGGATAATATACGCACAACTGTATATACAATATATAATCAACAAGGACCTACTGTATAGCACAGGGAACTGTACGCAATATCTTATAATAAGCTATGATAGAAAAGAATTCTAAAAAAATATATATATACACATATATATATCTGAATCACTTTGCTGTACACCTAAAACTAATACAACATTGTAAATCAACTATATTTCAATATAAATTTTTTTAAAAAAATAAAAATAAAACAAGTCAGGAAACCCAGGTGCTTCAACAGGTAGGAGAAACAAAGCTGACTGCACAATATGCTTAAATTTTTGAAAAGCAAAAGACAGCATACTCAAAATCAAAAGGTTTGGGAAAAACATTATGTATGTGACAAACAGTCGAGTTTTCCCAGTATAAGAAGAACCCCTACATAAATGAGGCAAACAATGAATCTAAAAATGAGCAACGAATATGAAAAAGCAAATCCACTTTTTTGTCATCAGGGAAACGCAAAACAAAATAAAATGCAATATTGTTCTCACCCATTAGATTTGCAACATTCAAAAAGAGTGGTCAATCTGATTCTGATGTGGGGAGATAGTCCGTCTCATACAATGGTATGGGAGCGTTAATTGCTGCAATCACTTTGGAAGGAATTCTGGAAAAAAATATTGTGGGTTCATAAACACTTACCTTTTGGCCCAGGAACCCCACTCTTGAAAATCTATCCACTAGATGTAAAGACACACATATGAAGATACACTGAACGTGGAGACAGAAGAGGAGGAAGCCCCCTGGATGTCCTTGGGGACGGTGGGGGGGTAGTGGTGAAATAGATCAAGGTAATCCCTCCAGGGCATGGCTGTGTCCCTGCTACAGAGCAGATGACCTAGGGAGATGGCCAAGCTCCTTAAGCAAAAATAACAAATAATCGAAGAGAAATGTAGGAGGTACCATCTCATCTGTGGTCAGACAAAAAGCCCCCAAAGACATGAATGTATGTATGAGCACAGAGGAATATTAGGAAGCAAAACCTCAAGCCTGCTCAGACCTGAAGACTCCATAGCCCCAAGCACAAGGGATGTGTCTGAGCACTTCCCGCTCAGGGGTGGCCACGCTGGTAGCGTCTGCACCACGGAAACTGGCGAATGCTGCACATTCTGGTTTTATGCCCTGGAAGCCAGTCATTAAACCTTTACCAGCGTGTCACTGACACAAAGGGCTGAAAAGGAGAAGAGAAAAGGGGCACTGTGTCCAGAAGCTCCTACTCCTCACACCGGGAAATGCATGAACACGGATTAATATTATAGCACACAGGAAACTTATCCAGGCTCCGTCCAAGGAATACCATTCTTTCCGGAGGATTCTGTGGTCTGTGCTGCTTGAGCCACTGCACCAGGGGCTATGCTGCATTCTCACCACTCGGGGGCAGTGTAGCCACAGCCAGTTCGCTTGCGCAGCCTGGTTGGGGCTCCCAGCCCCTGCCTGAAGCCAGCGGCTCCTCAGCCCTTCAGGGCCCTGGGACCCTCCCCTGGAGGTGGAGGAGGGAAGAGGGGAGAAGACTCAAACCTTCGTTACCATTTAAACCGCGTGGTTCCGCTTACAAACAGGGTGGCAGCCAGTGCACTGCCGTGAGCCTCAGTTTCCCTATCTGTAAACCACAGAGGATGATAGTATTGACTTCAGAGGGCTTTGGGATGATTAAATGATATGATACATGAAGAGTTTACTATGATGCCTGGCACACGGCGAGCCCTCAGTGACATCAGCCACTATCATTATTACAGTTTACATGGGTGATGGTCTCACCCCGTTCTCCAGCCCATCCTCTGAGGTATGTACTATTACCTTCCATTCTACAGAGTAAAACACTGAGTGACATAGAAGGGAAGTGACTGACCAAGGCTGCGCAGTGAGTGGGGATTAGCAGGGACTTGATCTGGTCTGGATGAATCCACAAGTCTCTCCTCCCCGACTCAGCACAGCAGAGGTGATGGAGAGAGAGGAGGGTCTGCAGGCTGCTCTGGGGCCTGAGCTACCCCCTCCTTCTCCCACCCCCATCCCTGCCTCCACCGGGGTGGGCCACTCAGCATTCCCCTTTCAGAGTGCAATTCCTTCCTTGTAAAATGAGTCTTGCAATTACAGAGTCATTGTAAGATCCAAGGACACGAGCGAAGGGCGCTTCATAACAAAGAAGCCGTCCCTTCATCTCTTCATTCATCTCACATGTGCTCCAAATGCACATAAGGCCCGCAACAGTGTGGGGTGAAGCCCCTGGGCTTTGCCCTAATGGGCTCCCAGTCTGGGGAGGGAGAAGCGATCGAGCCTGTTTCCTCCTCTGGGCACAAGCATTGCCACATGGCAGGTCTGGCGTTTAGGGGGTAGGCAAGGCACCTGTCGATACCCTCCTCCTCTGTCCTCCCCACCAAATGCTCATACGTATACACGGATACATATGCACACACATGCATGCACACACATGCACACGTGCACACATGCACACCCACACAGGAGGGGTTGGGTCTCCATTTGTGGGGCAATGTCTTTCCCTGTTACTGAGCAACAGAGGGGAGTGCCTGGCAACCTGGAGCAGCTCAGCATGACAAGCACTGTACCACGCCCGGCTCTAGCGGCGGCACGGAGAGGAGGGCTCATCCAAGCCTCACCCAGACTTAGGAGGTTGTAATGCCTGTGCCCAGCCCTGGGTATCCCATGCTTCCCGCCCAGAGAGGCCACCCAGCTCAGAGGTGCACAGTCACGTGGCCACATCCAGTTTCTGAGCTCGGCTGTCGGATCCGCGAGCTGGGGGCAGTGGCAGCCCCTGCACCACAGTGCAAGGCCTGACAGGGCTCTGCAGGGAGAACACTGAGCAGGGAGCCTGGGCGAGTGAGCACTGGTGGGAGAGTCAATGCTGACGTTCCCACCGCTGATCCGCACCCCTCAGCTCTAGGCTCCCGCTCCAAGCGGACGATTGCCTCTCCCCTGCAATGTCTCCCCATAAATGAGTGTCAGGGACCTCCCCCCCACCGGGTGCTGTCCTGAGGGCTGACTGGGACAGAGACACACTGACTGGCAGCACAAAGCCTGGACCAGACCCTCCTCCCATGTGCCCCTCCCCCACCATCTCCATCCTTTCAGGTGCTGCGGCCCAAACCTTGCCTCACCCTTGACTTTCTCTCTCCTGCCCCCCATCCAGTCAGTCAGCAAATGCAGCTGCTCAAACTTCAGCCTGACCCCTACTCACCCCGCACTACAGACAACAGCCCGGTGCAAGCCGATGTCATTTCAGCTGCTTCTAGCTTCCTGGGGACCGGAGTGGTCCTTTTAAAATAAACGTCAGATCCTGCATTTCCCCTGCGTGGAGCTTTCCAGTGGCTGCCATCTCACTCGGAATAAAACCCAAAGTCCTTCCCTGGCCTCACCATTTGCCCCTGATACCCCCCACTCCAATCTGCCCCTCCCCCTGCCTCAGGTACTGGCCTCTCATCCCCTCCTCAAACACTTTGCACCTTCTGTTCCCTCTGCCTAGCATGCACTTTCCCTGATGGCCACTTCCGGTTTCTGCTGACTCTCCAGCGACAGAGCTGCCCCTTCCTTCCACGTTACAAGGATACCATCCTCCCCACCTCCTGGAGACCCGCCATCCCTTTACCCTTCCGTCTTGTTCTTTGTCCTTCTCACTGCCACACGGCGGTTTGACACTTTATGTTTGTGACTTGACTGCGTCCCTCTCACGTGTGCAAGCTCCATGAAGAAGGGACGTGGTTCTCCGCTCAGCCCCCAGTCGGTAGCCCTCAGCCATGGCAACAAGTAGGCACTCAGCAAACAGATCCTGAACAAATGAATGAAGAGGAAATGGAAGGAGGGCTGAATGAATGAGTGAGTGGGTGAAAGCTTCCCCATTAACTCTGGTGTACACTCTAAGGGGTTGGTTCAGAATCAAAGGGTGTGTCAAATGCTCGTATGCACTGGCTTCCTCTCTGCACCCAAATTCCTCCAAAATCCCACTCACCTTTTCTCATGGACACACGTAGAATCCTTATTCCTGAACTCATTCCAAAAAATACTGGTAATTGGAGTTGAGTCAAAGAACTTTCGACCTAGAAGAATCCAATTGACCACCCAGAAATGGCACCCTGGGCTAGTTCTCTTTCCCCTCCGAAGACAGCCTGGTCAAAGGGAAATTAAAGACCCTGCAGGGACAATCCTGGGCTCAAATTCTGAATCTTCTTCAATCTATAAGACTTGGGCATGACCATTCACCTGTCTGTGCCTCAGTTTCCACCTATGTATAATGGGCACAATCCCCCCCCACAAAGATGGATTGCTCTGATGGTTAGGCAAGGGCAGAGCCCTTTGGGGGGCAACTTGGTAGTTGCTGGGTGTACACAGAGCACCCAGGACTTAGGGGACACACAGTTCCTTTTCCCCACTGCTGGCCCCCAACTCTGGTGCCCCTGACGCCTTCCATTCCTTTGTGGAGCTCTTGAGAGCAGGAGAATAAAACAGCTTGCGAGGCTGGCGCTGGATGAATCTCAAATCCTTGACTCCCAGTCCAGGACTCACCCACTGCCACTCACGGAAAATGTTCATTTTAAAGGCTGTCTGAAAATACGATTCCCCAGGTAGCACTGGGGGTGATGGTGAAGAAAGGAACACAAGTGAGCTCCACACTCGAATCTTCTGAGCTGTGTGTTTATTGAAGGCCTTCTATGTGCCAGACACTTTGGCAGAAGTTACTTCTTTTGATTTAATCAAGTCCTAACACAGCCCTGGGGAGTAGGACATTACTATACTCATTTCACAGAGAGGGAAACTGGGCTCCAAAAGAGGCAGCCACTTGTCCAAAGTCTCAAGCAGCTTACAGATAACAGAACTTGGATTCAGACCCAGGTCCATCTAACCCCAGCTTTCCCCACTGTGCCCATCTGCCTTCCTGAGTCCCCTGAAGGCCTCCCCTCTCCAGCCACACCCACCAAGGCTGTGAGCTGCTTTCCCCGCAGCAAGGACCTCCAGCCCAGCCCCCTGCAGAACTTGAGCAGGTAACATGAGTAAGGTGGGCAGGTGGGCAGCGCAGGGAACCACAAAGCTAAAGCCCTGCCGGATATGGGCTCCCCTCACTCCTTCAGAATGCGGGGCAGGGCACATCATTCAAGAGGAAACGAAATCCAGGTTCTCACGGGAAATCGCCTGACTTTTAAATGTTGTCAGTCACAGCTGCAGGTTGTGTTTGGTCCTCATCTGTGAGCCACTGTCACTGCATCACATAAACTCCAGGGACAGCAGGAAAGCAAAAGGCAATATGGACAAACTGTCTCCTTTTTTTCTTTTCCCTTCCTTCCTTCCTTCCTTCCTTCCTTCTTTCCTTCCTTCCTTCCTTCCTTCTTCCTTCCTTCCTTTCCTTCCTTCCTTCCTTCCTTCTTCCTTCCTTCCTTCCTTCCTTCTTCCTTCCTTCCTTTCCTTCCTCCCTCCCTCCCTTCTCCTCCTCTTTCTTACTTTCTCTCTGTTATGGTATGAGTCGTATACCCCCAAAATTTACAGATTGAAGCCCTAGCCCCCAGAACCTCAGAATGGGACTGTAGTTGGGAACAGGGTCTTTAAAGAGGGCATTAAATTAAAACAAGGCCATTAAGGTGGGCCCTAATCTAATACGATGTGTGTCCTTATAAGAAGAGGAGATTAGGACACAGACCCACAGAAGGAAGGCCATGTGAAGACACAGGGAGAAGGCGGCCATCTGCAAGGCAAGGAGAGAGGCCTCAGAAGAAACCAAACCTGCTGGCACATTGATCTTGAACTTTCCCGCTCCAGAACTGTGAGAGAATAGATTTCTGTTGTTTAACACCCCCAGTGTGTGCTACTTGTTATGGCAGCCCCAGCAAACTGACTCTCTCTCTCTCTCTCTAAGGAAGCTAAGGCTTCAGGATGTATCGACGGCAGATCTGCTCCAGAAAGAACGTAATAGGCATGGATCCACCTCCACACACTTCCCACAGACCCAAGTGGAGGAAATACCTCTCAGGGATTCCTCAACTTCCTCTCAGGGACAGTAAGGAATTTGCTTAGGAACAATGTTTGGGGGCGTAGGGTGAGACCCTGAGAGCACGTCGCCCCAGTAACAAAAGCTCCTCTCCAAGAAGAGGGGGAAGGTGTGATGGAGGCAAAGAAGAATGAGGGTGGGGACAGGAGAGGAAAGGATACTTCGAGGCCCTGTTTGAGGAAACCCCGTGCATGCCTCCCACTGTCAAACTGCCTGTAAAATTCTATGCAGACTCACGAAATGGTGCATATGCATAGATTTCTTTTAATTAAAAAAAAATTTTTTTAATGGAAATATAGTCAATTTACAGTTTCTGCTGTATAGCAAAGTGATTCCGTTATAGATACATTCTTTTTCATATTTGTTTCCATTATGGTTTATCACAGGATATTGAGTACAGTTCCCCGTGCTGTACAGTAGGACCTTGTTGTTTATCCATTCTATATGTAATAGTTTGCGTATGTTAACCCCAAACTCCCACTCCATCCCTCCCCCACGCCCCCTCCCCCTTGGTAACCACAAGTCTGTTCCATATGAGTAGATTTCTTAATAAAACTTGTAAAGGAGCTGTAACCTGGGGCAGGATGAGACCAATACCCCATTAGCTGATGCATAAACTAGTGTGTGTGTGCGTGTGTGTGTTTCTGTGTGTTGGGGGGAAGGAGAGGTGAGGGGCAAGAAGGCCTCAATCAGTATCTTGTGCCACTTGTGCCACTTGTGCAGAAGCGCCATCAATCCCCCCCCACACAATCTCATGAGTCAGGGTCCTCCTCGTCCCCATTTTACACAGGGGGAAACTGAGGCTCTGAGCGGGCTTGCAGGCCACGAGCTGCAGTGCCGGGAATCGAACAGGCTCCAAGGCACGGCCCTGGCGTCCTGGCCTGGAGATGGGGCTTCCAGAATCTCCAGGAAGCTGGAGCAGGCACCGGCAAACAAAGGCAGCTGGCTCGCTGGCTGCGCGGGGAGCAGCTCACCGCCAGGGGGCAGCGCGAGCCCGCGGACGCCTCCCGGGCCGCCTTTGTCCGGGTGAGGCCCCTTCCCGCACCCCTCGGGAGGACCCAGCCAACCCCGCAGGCCCGGCGCTGCAACCCCGCACACCGTCCTCCGCATCGCCCTGCCCTCCCTCCTTTACAGGCGAATTGGATTCCTTTTCATCTGTCAGGGCCTGGCTCAAAGATCTTTGCGGTCGTTTTCCGTTTCAGGGAGACTTCCTTCATCTTCTGCGCACACGGATTGATGCTCCGCGGCCCAGCCCTCCCTCCATCAGCCCCACTGGGCACAGGAAGGCGCTTTCCTGTGCGCAGTGCTGTGCAAATGTGGATTCCAGCATCCCCATTTCGGCCTGTCCTGGTAGAAATGTGGAGGCTCCTGGGGCCTTCGGAGCTGCAAGAGCAGCCAGGGTCTGTGTCCCTCCCTGTGATGATCAGACGGGGCGGGTCTGTTGATGGACGGAGACCTTGGGCCAGGACCACTTCTGAGCCACTCCAGTTCCCCCAGGCCCAGCTTGGTGCCTGCTGGGCAACACTTGTGTGGGTTCCTGGGGTGCCTTGGTGCCTGGAGCCTTCCCCCTCCCCTGCTCCCACAGGTGTACCCATCCCCCTGAAGCTGGCATTTCTCGTGGTGTGCAGGTGCCTGAGCTGGGAGTCTTTTACAAAACCCAAAGAGAGCCCCACAATGGGGAAGATTACTTGGCAATCAACAGAGCCAGCTTCCCAAACCAGGCAGGCTGTCTCCAATGCTGCTCCAAATCGGAGCCCACGCCCACACTATCCCTCCCCACACACAGACACAAAAAACCCTCTGACTTGATCTCCACTGAACATTTATCTTCTGCTGGATAACGTTCTTCGTGTGCATCTCCTCATCTCCCCTCAATCAGCTTTGCAGAGTAGAAATGCCTCCCCATTGCACAGATGAGGAAACAGAGATCCAAAGCAGGGGAAGGACCTGCAAGCCTCACCTCCACCTGGGAGCCTTCCCAGAGTTGTTCCTCCTGGAACCTGCCCACCCCCATTCCTCCTGCCTTGGACTTAGACTTCAATTCTCAAGTATTCCCCTGCTCTCTCTTATGGCTCCCCTTCCTGATTCTTTGGAGGGTCCAACACACGTCTACTTTCTCATGGGACTGTTGCTGCCTGTCTCCTGTTTTCAGCTCTGAGCTCCATTGGGCTGGGACTGTGTGAATTTTGTTCACCATGCTATTCCCCACACAGAGCACTCTGCCTGACACATAGTAGGTATTCAATCAAACGTGTTAAATGCATGAATGAAACGTAAAAACAACCTTAGGGAGTATGTGACATCAGCCCTACTGTCTCCATCATCCCCATGCCATGCATGAGGACACCCAGGCTCAGAATGCCGGCTGGGATGGAAAAGAAGGAACATTTCTGATCTATGTGAATCAAGACTTCTATTAAAGTGTATTTGGTTAAAGGGTTTATAAACATGAAATTACATGTCTGTGTATTGAAAATACCTTGTGTGTTTTTTTAATTGATCAATGGTTATTTATTTTCTTTATTTTATTTTTTATTTATTTTTTATTGAAGTATAGGTGGTTTACAATGTTTCAGGTGTACAGCAAAGTGATTTGGTTATACATACATACACATACATATATTTATTTTTTCAGGTTCTTTTCCACTTTGCATGTTTTAATAACAGAAATAAAAATAGATGGTATTAAAAACAGTCAACTTACTAAAACGCATCTCAGCGAACCACGTGAAAACAAAGGTGATGGAACAAGGGGGCTTTGGAGTGTCTGTGTTGCTGTTATGTTACTGCAGGTGGGGTGAGCCGAGAGCACAGCTGGGGTTTGACCAAGTGGGGCAGAGGGCCAGGCTGAGGCTGCAGTGTCCAGGTACCATGCAGACCACCCTAGTCACAGGCCCCCCTCCTCCTGCTAATGAGGTGATGAAAATAATAATACTAGCCGCAGGCAAATAAAGTAAACCGTAGGGTCAGGCAGCTGTGGCCTTGCTAGCTGTACCCAGTGCAGGGGGCCCGGGGGAGATGGGAGGTTTGCAGGGAACTTGCAATTGCTGATGCATTGCTAATGAAATGACTGCACTGACTGGTGGGTTTGGAGCCCTAGGGTGCTGTACTGTTGGCGTGAACCTGGGTTACCCTTTCTGTCTCGCCCCCATCTACAATATGAATGAGAAGACACCGTGGAGAGAGAGGAGGGGGTCAGCCCAGAGAGGGGGTGGCTTGCCTCGGCTTCGCAGTGGTGGTGGCGGAGAGAGAACTGCCAGCCAGCTCTCTCCGTCCGTCTCCACAGCAGCTGCCAGGGCTGTGAACTGCATCCCCGGAGTAGGGCAGGGCAAGACGCCCTGTGGAGCCTAATTCTGGCAGACTTTTGTCTTAAGTCCCAGCCATACGCCAGGAATTACTCCTCCAGCATGAAGGATCCCGTCTGGGGCTGTCCACCTCACTGCTTTCAATTTATGATGCTTCCCGACTGGTGGCTGTTGGAATCACAGCTGGAAGATGCTCAGAAAAAACCACAGCGGTCTTCTCTCCTGAACACTTCTGCCAGACCCACAGTACGTGCCAGGCCTTGGGCTCAAAGCCTCAGAAGCTGGCCCCCGGGGAGTCGAAAGAGCTGGGTTCAAATCTCAGGTCTACCTCTTCCTAGCTGTGTGACCTTGAGAAAACCACTCAACCTCTCTGGGCACGTTTTCCTCATTTATAAAATGGGGCCAGCCACTCACAGCATTTTGTGCTGAGTAGCTGAGGAATAATATAGCAAATGTGAATGTGACTGATGGAATCAGGACAAGAGGGGCACTGGGTTCCTGGCCCCCAGTATAACCCTTTCTCCAGATCAGAAGGGTGGAGATTGTGGACAGACCAAGTCACGGGCCTTTGAATGCTGGGCACTGAATGTGGATTTTTTCCTGGGGGCCATGGCAGGCGTGGAGGGAAGTGCTCAGATTTGCATTTCAGGAAAGGAGTGTTGGTGGGAGGGGAGAAGCTGGAGACTGGAGGCCAGGTGGAGATGGATAGAGCTGGTGAAGGCAGGGGCCTGGCCGAGGACAAGAATACTGCCCTGTTCCCATTTTTGTTTCTATTACAGATCACCACTGGGCTCTGCCACTGAAGACACACAGCCCCAGGATCCCTGCAATCTGGGGGCTCCCTCACTCAGCTTTTACCCAAATCCTTGCTCCTGCCCCTTTCTTCCCATTCCATATGAAACATCAGGATATATATATATATCTTTTAAGATTTATTTATTTATTTATTTATTTTTGGCTGAGTCTGGTCTTAGCTGAGGCTTGCGGGCTCTTCGTTGCCACGTGCGGGTTTCTCTCTAGTTGTGGCATGCGGGTTTTCTCTTCTCTCGTTGAGGCGTGCGAGCCCAGTGGTCGTGGTTCATGGGCTTAGTTGCCGCACGGCATGTGGGATCTTAGTTCCCTGACCAGGGATCGAACCTGCGTCCTCTGCATTGGAAGGCGGATTCTTTACCACTGGACCAGCAGGGAAGTCCCAAAACAACAGGATTTAAACATTTTCTTGTGAAGGAGGCTGCATGGTGTTGGAAAAGGGCGCTGAGGAAAATGCAGACCTGAGTTTCGCACACTGTTCCTTGCACTCACACTGTACCTTCAACCAGTCCCGTGTGGGAGCCTGAATAACGGTCCCAAAGATGTCCACATCTTAATCCCCAGAAGCTATGAATATGCACTTTACATGGTAAAAGGGACTTTGCAGATGTGATTGAGTCAAGGATCTTGAGATGGGGAGATGATCCTGGCAGCCCAGTGTAATCACAGGTCTTTATAAAAGGGAGGCATGAGAGAGATTTGAAGACACGGTACTTCTGGCTTTGAAGGTAGAGAAAGAAGCCACAAGCCAAGGAATACAAGCAGCCTCTAGAGACTGGAAAAAGCAAGAAAACAGAATCTCTCTGCTATGGTCTGAATGTGTGAATGCATAATTCCTATGTTGAAATCTTAACCCCCAATGGGATGGTATTAGGAGGCATGGACTTAGGGAAGTGAATAGGTCATTCCACCCTCATGAATGGGATTAGTGCTCTTGTAAAAGAAGCCCCACAGAACTCCCTTGCCCCTCCCACTGTGCGAGGACACAACGAGAAATGAGTGACCTGGAAAAGGGTCTCACCCTACAAGGCTGGTCCCCTGACCTTGGACCTCCACCCTCCAGAACTATGAGATATAAATTTCTGTCTTTATAAGCCACCCAGCCTGTGGTACTTTGTTATGGCAGTTTGAACAGACTAAGACACTCTCCTAGGACCTCAAGAAGGAACACAGCCCTGCTGATAACTTGATTTTAGCCAGTGAGATGAATGTTGGACTTCTGACCTCCAGAGCTGCAGGAGAAGATATATGTGTTGGTTTAAGGCAGTAAATCCATGATAAGTTGCTACAACAGCAATAGAAAAGTAATGCACGCCTTCCCCCCTCTGGGCCTCTGTTTCCCCGTTGAGGCTGTGGACACGGAGAAGCTTCAGGCACAGGCTGCAGTGAGTGGAGGTCAAGGCTAAGTGGAGATAGAGCAGGTCTTTCCGGGAGGCCTGGGCTCTCCCCGTGCCCACTGTGGACAAGGCAGAGTGGATGTTCAGAACTTGATTCCTGCCTCTGAGTGTCCTGGAAATGAGTGAAGTAGGCAGGTGAGAGGGGTAATAGGGACTGGTGGGGTCTGGAGAAAAGCCCAGAGCAGAGACCTTGGCCACAGGGGCAGCCCTCCCCACGTTGCCAGGTGCACAAGTGGGCCCAGGTTATCCAGATCATCCCACTCTGCTTAGAGAATCAGGACAATGGATGTTCCTGTGAAATCTCCCAATCCTTCGATGTTGCCAACCAATTAGAAAAGAATTAAACAGGGAGCGAGCCAAACCAAACACATCTGCAGCCCAGCCTGGCCTCCAGGCTGCAGTACCGCTGCCTCCGGCTTGATCATTCAAACTCCAGGCTTTGGCATCAGCCAGAGCTGGGCTGGAATCCTGGCTCTGCCACAGCCAGGTCACCTGGGCAGCTCACCCCATCTTTCTGAGCCTCAGTTTCCTCATCTGTAAAAAAGAGATATGAACGCCAACCTCACAGGCTGGGGGAGGAATAGATGATGACGTGCGCGTAAAGTGCCCAGCGCTGGGCCTAGCATGGAAGAACCTACTTATCAAATGTTCCTCGTTACCGTCATTACTGTTATTTTACTGCATGAGCCGGAAGACAGCTTTCCATCCCTCTGTGCCCTGTGCTGGTCCTTCCTATAGGAAGGGCCTCTGTGTCAACCAGTGATGGAACTCAGAGCCCGAGCTCCAGAGAAAAGATCCCCGCAGAAAAGAGTCTGCTGTCTCCGAGTTCACACCGTGCGGCGTGTGAAGTGTTGTGAGCACAGAGCCTGGTGAAGGAATGCAGGCAGCAAGGTGCTACAAAGGCAAGTTCACGTACACTGCATCCCAATCGCAGCCTTGCTATGTCAGAGTCCCATCTCATCCCTTTATAAAGCTGTACTTGCCAACCTCAGATTGCCGTGTCCCACATGCCAGACTGAGGTCCCGCTTGCAGTCACACATGCCCTGCACTCCCCACCCCCAAATTGAGTGAACTCGGTGTTCAATGATGTTCAGGTCCTTTTCAGTCAGTATCTCTTCTACTGTCCTTTGCATAATTTTTTCTTTAAATTGACGCTTTTTTATATAAATCTAGCTCCCACTTAGGAACATTATATGTAAAACAATGGCCTTGATGAGCTAATTAATTTTTTTTCTCACCTATGTTAAGAAAAAAAGTGTCTCTGTTAAAAATTTAAAAACTTGTCAGTGTGATGATGGCAAATCCTCCTGCCAGCTCTCACGGTGATTGGGGCGCCCCCTTCAGGTTGGGCTGAGGTTAAAGGGCAGCGTGATCTCGCATTCTTGCTGCTTCTCCCCGAGGAGGTTTCTCCCAGTTTTGGTTCCTCTGCCACTGGGATTTGCGGATGGTGAAGAGAGAAGTCAGGAGAAGCTGGGAACGTGCCTTCAAGCGTCATTATCATCTCTTGATTTTTTAAAAACGGATTTTACCATGCATTTGAGTAATTCATTCATGCCTTCTGCCTGGCAAATGGTTTCCAGTCCTTTCGCTGGAACTCAGGGTGTAAACTAAGCATGTGGCTTCTGCAGCTCCCTATTTCTCTAGGACCAAGTCCGAACTCGACACGGCATTCAAGGCTCTTCCAGGTCCTGACTTGTGGGCACTCTCCCATCCTGCCATGCATCCCTCCGTTCTTTGTATTCCAGCACTGTCCAGCCACTGAAGGTTTCCCTTCTGTGATGTTGTCCATGCTGGTCTCACTGTTGGGATGAACCCCATAGGCTTCGCTTGATGAGCAAACTCCTATCCAATCTTCAAAACCCTACTCACCATCATTGTTTTGGTGGTGTTTTCCCTGATGCACTCTCTAAGCTCAGTCTCCCCAGAAGAATTGCTTACTCTTTCTCCTCTATCAAATGTCCCAAATCCTTCTTGGCATCTCCTTTGCCAGTACTGTGGGCTGAGCCCACAATGCCCATCACCCAGCTGATGACAACATCTGCCGAACAGGTCTCCCCACTTTCCCTCCACCCCTCCTACCTCCTCTAATGTCATGTCCACAGAAGCCAGAGTTACCATAGAAAAACCTCCATCAGAGTACGACCACTCCCCTCTTTAAAACCTTCCAGCAGCTTCTACTGTATACAGAATAAAATTCAAGCTCCTCTAAATGCCTCTAAGCCTTGCTGTGATCTGGTCCCATCCACCTTTCTGGCCTTTTTCGTGTCCTCTCTGCCTCAGCTCACTGGCCCAGTCTTCTTGCCCGGAGTCTACAGCTGCTGGTCCCTACCTGGAACGTTCTGTGCTGCCTACCTGCCTTCCGTACACGTGCTCCCACCTACCCCGTCCTGCACCACATGTACTCTCTTCACCTGCCCGGCACTGAGGACTCAGCCAGACCATCAGCGCCTGGGGAAGCCCTCGGTGCCTCCCCCATGTGACTGGGTGCTCCCGGAGGCAAGGATGGCATTGCATCCATCCCTGTGTCCCCAGGCTGGGGACAGGGTGAGGTCCAGTCCATGAGTGGGGGTAGACCCGCTGGGGCCCTCAGGAGGATCCAGCTCCTCCCATGATCTGGGCCCGCGGCCAGCCTCCCCCGGGCTCCCACCGCTGGCCTCATGAGGGGCGCTCTTCCCACAGGAAGGTTCTTAGGGCTCAGCAAGGACACTGCCTGCCTGTGGATCAGGCAGTGGATTTACAGAGCAAGCATCCCATGTGTCTTTTTGGGTTATGGAGACAGGGACCTTCCAGGCAAAACAAGCGTGAGTGCAATGGGCACGAGATCGGGAGTGAGGAGAACCCAGGCTGGAGACTTAGTTCTGTCCTAGTTCAGTGCAGCCCCGGGTGCCCTGCCCTAGCTGGGCCATTTCCTGGGGTCCAGATTAGAGGTCTCCAAAGCCACTCCCAGCTTGGGTTTAGTACAGGTCAACTTCCCATAACCCTAGTTTCTTCTCCCCCTAAAATAGGGCTAATGATTCCTACCAGGCCGTTAGGATGCCATGAGACAACACAGCAAAGCGCCTCGCAGGACCCCACCCACAGGAGTTAGGACCCCACTGGGACTTTCATGGACCGCCCCCAACTTTCTTGCTTTCGTGGGCTCCTTCCTCATAAAATAAGATTGAAACTTTATGCAACTGGTATAAAGATAAGTATAATTCAGGCTGAATGATATTCATTTTTTCTTATTATTTTAAAATAAATTGAAATATTTTTGTGGACCCCTAGGAATATTTGCTTCCTACCTCACCACCCTACATTTCATCTCCCACCCTGATCTCCACTTGCACAGGGTCCTTGGCTCTGTCAGGGGCCCTGATGTCAGCACAGGGGATGAGGGTTAAGCATGCCAGCAGTGCCTGGTGTATAAGTCAATCTGTTAACTCACTCAGTGTTCGTTGAGCATCTCCCATCACTAGCAGTGATAGATTTGTTGGTGCTAATAACTTCCCTTGTGTGATCATGGTATAGTGAGTTCAATACTGTCCTCCAAAAACTCATGTCCCCTCAGAACCTCAGGGTGTGGTCTTATTTGGAAATAGGATCCTTGCAGATGTAATTAGTTAAAGTCCTCAAGATGAAATCATTCTGGTTCAACTCAGTGATTGGTGTCCTTCTAAGAAGAGGCAAGGATGCAGAGAGACACGGAGAAGAAGATGATGTAAAGATTGGGGTAGAAATTGGAATTATGTGTCTATAAGGAATGCCAAGGGTTGCCAGCTGCACTTACCTGGCAGCCACCAGAAGCCAGGAGAGAAGCACACCTGCAGAACATCTGGCCTCCCGACCTGGGTGAGAATACATTTCTGTTGTGTGAAGCCGCCCAGTTTGTGATAATTTGTTATGGTGTCCTTAGCACAGGAATATACTCTGCTCATCTTCATTGCTGCCCCGCCCATGAGAAAGACACATTTATTGTCCTCCAGTTTAGACATCAGCACAGGGAACCTCAGAAAGGTCCGGCAGCTTGCCCAAATTTACCCGGCTCCCCCTGACTCTGGCCATAACAGGCCCAGCATGCCAGGACTTGGGGTGTGGGGGTCATGGGGGAGGGAGGCTGGGGGTGGGTGGGAGGTGAGGCTGGAAGGTGAGCCAGGGCAATGCCACCAAGCGGGAAGCTGCATTCTGCTGCCATTGACACTGATAATTAGAAGCACCATGGAGCCACCTGGGAAATGCTTACATGTGACCTCAAACGAAGAAACAATGTGAAAGCAAAACTGCTTCTGCGCAAGCTGTGCAACAGCAGAAGTGCCTGCGGACAAAGCCTACAAAAGATGCAGAATTGCACCCTCGGGCCTCTAGATTTGTGGGAGATTTTTTTCCCCATCTATTTTCCAAAATTTCTCTGATGTTATTTATTTATTTATTTATTCATTATTTATTTATTTATTTTGATAGGGAAAAATGCAGAGGGACCCTTATCCCTGCTCCAAAAAGCCACAAAAACTGGAAAGCCCAGAAAACCGGAGCCCCGGCACAAAGCTCCCTTCACCTGCTCTGTGGATTCTGCTGCCCAAATTCCATTTCCCTTGGGCGTCTGCACTGCGGGAGCCACAGCCCTGCTGCAAGCACCTCCCTAGGCAAGCAGGATCCGCTGGGGCTGGCTTGTCAGAGGAAGGACGAAAGGAAAATGTTTTATCCCCGTGCTGAGATCAGAGACCCCGCCGGAGTCCAGGGCCCTGTGCAGGAGGGGTGGGAGCGGGGAGTGGCGCTGCAGGGTGGGGTAAAAGGAGCAGAAACCGCCCCAGGCTCCACTGCGGAGGTGCTGCATTTGCATGATAAGCTATATTTTTCCAGAGCACCTATTGCTTATTCATTAGTTATTCCTAGGACTTGCCAGGCAAGCGCATCTGCAAGGTGCTAGGGCACGTGACAGTGGCCCTGAGCCATCTAATGGAGTAGGGGGCAGCTGACCCTTTGGTGTCAGAGGCCCCGGCAGAGGGATGGGGTCTTCAAGGCCATGCCAATTTCTTTCCAGGGCCTGAAGACACTTTCATTACTCCAGTCCATCATCCATCTCTATATAGTGACAACTCTATATAGAGCCCCTCCCACCACCACCTCCAAATACATTCTAGGCCCGGACATGAAATGGTGGACCAAGTAGGGGAGACCTCTGCTCCTGCAACGCTCACAGGCTGATGTGAGTGACAGAGTCATTATTAGCCCACAAACAGTATTTCATTACGATATCAAGAACTAGGAGACACGAGAAGTACCTCTGGGGCCCTGTAAGGCCGGCTTCTCCTTGAAAGGGAAGTTTGAGCCAATAGCTGAGAAGTAAGGAGGTGTTGGGCGAAGAGTGGAAGAAGGGCAGGGGCTGCGCTGGAATAGCATCCAGGCAGAGGGCGGCATGTGCAAAGGCCCTGAGGGAACATGGCGTGTTCAAGGAAAAGAAAAGCAATGGAGCTGGAGCAGAGAAATTGATAAAAGAGGCAAGTGGGAGATGGGGCTTCAGGGAAGAGGGTCAGGGAGGAACAATCAAGTCACACAGGGTTGATAGGATGAGCAATGGCTTTGGTCTCTGGCCCTAAAACAACAGGAAACACTGAAGAAGTTTAAGTTAAGTTTAAGCTGAGTGACATGATCAGATTTTCACCTGACTGGGGACCTGCAATCCTGGCTGGAATCCTTAACACACACACCATGTGGCTGGGGTCATTTCCCCCTTCGAAAAGTGGGAGTCAACAGGACCACCTCCCTGGACCTTTACCATTTAATTGAGTGTCTACTTAATGCCATGTGGACATACTCTTTCTTGCTATGGATGAGGAAACTAAGGCTCAGAGAGGTGAAGCGACTTGCCCAGGGACACACAGCAGGAAAGTAGCAAAGGTTGGTATGAACCTGAGTAATTCATCACTATCCAAAACTCTACCATTCCATGGCCCTGGAATGTGGCTGGCTTAAGATAAGGGATGGAAAGTGGGCAGAATGAGGCATAGAACTGCCACTCTCTGCACCAATTCCCTCTCCTTCAAATCCAGCCTCATTAGATGCACAGACAAAAAGACCAGGGGAGCCTCTGTGTGTGTGTGTGCGCGCACGCGTGTGTGTGTCTTTAGTTATTTTTGGCACCAGGGGAACTTAATTAAGAATTGAGTTCACAGCTTTCCCACTGAGAGAGAGTGGGGGGTGAGGGACAGAGAAAGGGAGTTGAAGTCAGAGCAGATTGAAGACAGTGATGCTAAAATAATGAAATGGAGCCTTGGAACCTTCCACTGGGGCAAGGTAGGGGGCGCAGATGCTATTTTGGGCTAATGTTCTGCGTTCACAGGCAGAATTCTTTCTGGGTCTGAGCTGGAGCAGAGTCTGGGAGGCCATTGCCCTTGGTGATGGCAGAGACTGTCCTTGGCCCCCTGTTGAAGCAGGGGCCATCTGGAAAAGAGACTTGGACGTGGACCCCTCCCCCTTCCCGAGCACCTCTCTTTCTCTCCACCTGCCACCTTCTCTCCTCATCCGGGCCTTTCTTTGCTGCCTGCATCCTGAGCTCCAGATGCCATGGGTCTTTGCCCCCTCTATAGGATTTTAGAAAGTTTCCTAGGGCATCCATCCAAGACAGGCAGCTGTGCAATGAATCTAGTTTAGAGAGGAGTCTTGTTTGGCTGCAGTGCTTAAAAAAAAAAAAAAAAAAAAGTGAACTGATACTGTGATAATACAAAATTTTGTGCAGAGAGACAGCATCGTGCTGAGCCCTGAGTTAAGTGCTGGGGGTACAGTGGGAAGAGGACAGAGGTCCAGGGACATGAGCGGGGAGCCGGTATGTATGCACGGCAATGACATTGGCTGGTGATAAGGGCCTTGCAGGGGGACCAGCAAGATGGGGTAGGTGGTTATGGTACCTCGGATGGTCGGGGTGCCTTCAAGGTTGAGGAGGAGGCAGCCAGACAAGGCAGAGGAGGAGCTGGTCCTGAGGGAGACTGTCATAGACTTTGTCATGAGAGCCAGCGGTCCACAGGTAGGGAGAAGGCACTGGTGTCAGCAGAGGCGTCGCTGTTCTTTCTTTTTTTTTTTAAGTTTTTTTGGCTGTGTTGGGTCTTCATTGCGGTGCGTGGGCTTCTCATTGCAGTGGCTTCTCTTGTTGCAGAGCATGGGCTCTAGACGCACCAGCTTCAGTAGTTGTGGCTCGCGGGCTCAGTAGTTGTGGCTCACGGGCTCTAGAGCGCAGGTTCAGTAGTTGCGGCGCACAGGCTTAGTTGCTCCGCCGCATATGGGATCTTCCTGGACCAGGGCTCGAACCCGTGTCCCCTGCATTGGCAGGCAGATTCTTAACCACTGCACCACCAGGGAAGCCCAGAGACGTCGTTGTTATTCATTGATTGGCTGTTGTTGCCATAACTGCTACATTGAACCAGAACGCCTTGCATCAGTCGTCAAAGACAACTTTATTTTTGTCTCCGGCATTAGAGAGGGGGTCCCTGTGCCTCTCCTGCTCTTCCCTCCTGGGTAATAGAAATAGACCTAAGATGCTTATGTCTCCTGCCACCGCCTCAATTCAGAAACTAACAATGTCCCCCCGTCCACCAGCTGCTCTTTCACATCGCACTGTGAGTTGAATGGGGACAGGAAAGGGGAAGCAGTAGTTTGCACTGGACAGTGTGGACTTCTAATGACCTACAGCATCCAGAAAGCTCTGAGCATTGGCCAAGCACTTCATAGATGGTGTCCCATTCTAACCTCACCACAGACATCTGAGATTCAGGACTAATTTGGTGGCTAGTTAAGGAAGACTGACCCAAACTAGATTAAGCAGAAAAAGGATTTATTACTCACATAGCTGGGGAGTAAAAACAGGTTAGCTCTTGAAGGATGGGCTGCAGGAGCCCATGCCCTACCTCCAGTTGTCTAGCTCTCTCTGTCTCTTCCTCTCCATCTTTCATCTCTCCCTCTATTTCTCATTGTCTGATTATTTTGTATTATTTATGTATTTATCCACCAGCGTCTCAGGCAGCCACTGAGATGTCTGTATTAGTTTCCAATTGATGCTGTAACAAATTGCCCCAAACTCGGTAGCTTAAAAGAATACAAATTTATTCTCTTACAGTTCTGGAGGCCAGAAGTCCAGAAGGGATTTCACTGGGCTAAAATTAAGGTGTTGCCAGAGCTACAGTCCTCTGGAGACTCTAGAGGAGAATCGTTGACCTTGCCTTTTCCAGCTTCTAGGGGCCTCCTGCTCTGCTCACCTTGCGGCCCTTCTTCCGTCATCAATGGCCAGTTGAGTCCTCACATGGCATCACTCTGACACTGACTCTTCTTCCTCCTTCTTCCACTTTTAAGGACACTTGTGATGACATAGGGTCCACCTGGATAATCCAGGTCAATCTTCCAACCTTAAGGTCAGCTGCTTGGTAAATTTATTTCCATCTGTAACCTTAATTCCACTTAGCCATGTAAGGTATTCACAGGTTCCGGGGTTTAGGATGTGGACATCTTTAGGGGTATTATTCTGCCCGCCACAATGTCTAACAGGCATCTCAAGCTTGACAAGTCCATATCTGAACACCTTCTCTTCCCCCCACAAACTGGCTCCACCTGCGACCACCCCGGTCTGAGCTGATAGTGAGTCCATCCTTCAGTTGTACAAGTTACAGGGACCTGGCTTCCCTCTTTCTCACATCCTGCCCGCAAGCTTTCAGCTACTCCTGTCCACTCTACCATCAGCATCTACTCACAATTTCCTCACTTCTCACCAGCCTGGACCGGCCACCACCCTCTCTCACTTGAATGATGACAAAAGCCTCCCCTCAAGCTTCCCTGATTCTACCCTTGCCCCCTGTAGCCTGTTCCCAACAAGGCAGACAAGGGGCCCTTTGAAAACCTCGATCAGACTGTGTCGCTTTTGGTAGGTAGCTCCATCTGCTTCTGCACTTACTGGGAGGGAAACAGGAATCAGAGAAATGGAGGTCAAAGTGCTGCTTTATTACTGAAAAAGCTACACTAGAGGACGTGGCTCAGGTGTGACAGAGGGTTTGTTAAAACTCTTTTGAGTTGAATGGACTCACCCAGACTTTAGGCAGAGCTCTGTTAAGGTGGCTAATCAAGGAGACCAAGATACTCTCTTCCTGAAGGCAGACAGATGTGAAGGAGAGAGATGAGACAGGTCTGAGCCAGCATCATCTCCCTAACCTCCCACCTGGAGGAGAGAGTAAAAGGTAAGGAGAGGGGCCAAGAGGGTCCTGGGAATGTTCCTCCACAGGGAAACAATACAAGTGGGAAATAATTGTTCCTTTTCAATTTCTACTGATGTGTTGGAATGATGGGATTAGTTTTCATGGTCGAGAGAGGTTCATATCTACATCCAGGGGATGTAGATGTCTAGGGAGGGGATGGCTATGGATTGGGGAGCATGGGTACTAGAGGATGCTAGTAATAAAACTAAAACTGAAGTGAACTGGGCTTTCTCCCCTGCTGTGATTTTGCTGGTCTTGAGTTTCCTCCTCATCCCATGAATTTAGTTGCGGCCCAAATTCAACCCCAGCTGAATAGCTCTAAAGTGGTACCAGATAAAAACAGCACAGCCCACATAGAAACAAGCCTCCTATTTTCACAGTTGCCATAGAAATAAGGAAAAGGTGACTAATAAAAATGCTTTGCCTGGATCTTGGTAAACAGACCCAGCCATGGTGCCTGGTAGATTGCTCACATACAAAAATCCTCTAGGGCTCTATTCAAATGAATATTTCCAAGAAAGCTGGCTCCACTGGATTCCCAGCAATGTTGTGCATGAACTCATAAGACAGATAATGCTCTAAAGGTATCTAATGAGGTCATGTATTATGTCTGATAATAATTGTCCTTGGAGAGCCAACCCATTCCTCCCTAGGCGTATCAGTGGTTTTCTCCAGGTGGACACACGCCCAAGCCAGGTAATGAGGTTTTGTCATAGGATCCTGCTGTACCTACTGGGAAGAAGAAAAAAATAATTAAATAGCAGTAATAGAATGGAAGTATGGGGTTGCTTGGAGCCACCACATCAAGATAAACTCCCTAAAAGAAAGGGGAGGCACAGAGAGACACAGACTAGAAAGAAAGAGAGGGAGAAGGAAAGGAAGGCAGAGTCCGCATAATACCACTTGAACATTTATATCCACGTATTTCTGACCTGATTTCAACCTTAGACTTGAGCCAACCAGTTTTTTTTTTAGTTAGGTGGATCTGGGTTGGGTTTCTGTCCTCTGCAAAGGAAAGAGACCTGTTAGAGATTGAATCGTGTCCCCCCAAAAATATGTTGAGATCCTAACTTGGACTGTGACCTTATTTGGAAATAGAGCCATTGTAGATATCATCAGTTAAGATGAAGTCATACTAGAGTAGGGTAGCCCCTAATCCAATACAACTGGTGTCCTGGTAAGATGATGTGAAGACCCAGAAGAGGATACCATGTAATGACAGAGGCAGAAATTAAAGTGATGCAGCTGGAAGTCAAGGCATGCCAGAGATTGCCAGCTACCACCAGTAGCCAGGAAGAGGCAAGAAAGGATTCTACCCAGAGTCTCACAGGGAACATGACCTTGTTGACACCTTCATTTCAGTCTTCTGGCCTCCAGAACTGAAGAGAATGAATTTCTGTTGTTTTAAGTCACCCCGTGTGTGGTACTCTGTTAATATAGCAACCCTGGGAAACTAGTCCAACACCTGGCTGGTAGGAATGTCATGAAAGGCAGGCAAAATCTGGCACCAGAGACTGAGATGCCATTCCTTGCCCTCTATCTCTCTTTAGCTGTGTGGCTCTGGGTAAGTTTCCTCACCTTGGTCACCTGGTCTGTGAAATGAGCAGCACAGGACTTCTGCAGTGCTGTGGGCACGTCTGACAAGGGACCTGGCTATGCCTATTCCTCAAAGACCCTTTGCTGAAAGAAAATAGGACCATTAGGGGCACATGCTAGAGGTTCTCAGCCTTAAACATGAAGACTCACTCCTGGCTGTTGTCTTCTTTTTCTTTTCATTTTGGTATAAATTGAGATTTCTTTAGACCTCTTTTTCTTGACTTCATTTCAGTCTCAGAGGGTCTCCTTGCTGGGACTTTTATATCATGTCCCTGTTTAATGTCCCAGCAAAGATAGTTTCCTTCATCCCCCTCACCTCAGCCTTCTGCATGGGGTGGATGAGTGACAAATAACAACAGCTGTCAGACTGAGAGACTTTCAGGAAAGGGATCCAGCTCCCAGCTCCAGGCCTTCATCTATCTGGGAAGTTACTTATAAAGGACATGAAAAGGAAGATGGAGGCACCACTTTTGGCATTTCTTCACCTTGGGATTCTTACTGGAAAGTGGTGGGGCCTTCAGATTACTGAAATTCCTTGATTTATGTCTTGGAGGGAGTCTGGGAAGTATTATGCTTCTTCAGGAATTGGTGGAATGGGACAGCCCACAATGGGAGGATAAGAGGGAAAAGGGAAGAAAGGGCCCTGCACAAATAAAACTTCTAGATTACAGTGGTTCTAGAGGCATGAAGCTCTGAGCAAAATTCTTCCAAGGATCTAGTCACATGCTTCCAAGATGAATCACTTTTGAAAAAGAATTATTACACTCAATCATATTTTTCTGCCCTTGCCATCTTGAAGTCAAAATGATCCATACAGACTTCATCATTTCTCCTTCACTCACTTCAAACTAGGCACAAAATCCTGAGATCAAGTCTGTTTGCGCTCCCAAATGATGGGGCACTGCTGTGGCCTGATGAGTTGGAACACCAGCTTGTAGACTATGGAAGCCACTTGACAGCAGCTACATTTGTGCATGCTTTATATTTCACCTGCTTTGTTTTTTGGTGTTATTATTGTTCTCAGTATAACTCAGATCAGCTGGGCATCCTCAGTTCTATAGATCAGACTATCCATCCCATGGCTTTGAGAAAACTAGACTCTTCCATTATATTTCTGCCAGTTTGGAGAGGCGTATATACCCATGACTCCTGCCTCAGGTCCTACAACAACCTAAGCACAAAACTCAGTCCCAGCATTGGTGCCTAGAGGATACCCGCTTAGGCAAAACAGTTTCAGACTCTCTTTAGTTCTCAATGAAGACGTGTGGGTCATGGACTTTGGGAGAGGGCTAACATTTGCCCACACTCTCTCAGCCAACATTCTCTCCTACTTTCATTTAAGATCAAAACAAATTTCTCCATTTTTTTCACTCCTGACAATTAACGAAAGGTCTTAACTTTAAGGTGGTTTAAATATGCTGGGGGTGGTGGGTAGGGGGCCCTCTCCTTCTACCCTAAGTGGCTCAGCCAAATGCAATTAGATGCTTTCTCCCAGAGAAATACCAGCAAATAAAAATGTCTGCATTTTATTGTTACATTAGTAAATATGTCCCTGTATTAGATTGCTAGAGCTGCTGTAACAAATAACAGGTGATTTAAACAAAAGAAATTTATTGCCTCAAAGTTTGGGGGTCTGGAAATCTGAGATCATAGTGTTGGCAGGTTTGGTTCCTTCTGTAGATTGTAAGGAAGGATCTGTTCCTGGCCTCTCCTTGGCTTGCAGATGATCGTCTTCGTGTTCATATGGTTTTCTCCCCACATGTGAGTCTGTCTCCAAATTTCCCTTTTGTATAGGACCTAGTTATATTGGATTAGGGTCCACCCTAATGACCTTATTTTAACTTGATTACCTCTGTAAAGACCCCATCTTCAAATAAGGTTATATTCTGAGGCACTGGATATTAGGACTTCAACATATGAATTTGGGACAGAACACAATTCAACCTATAACAGTCCCATTATCCAATTCAAGAAATTCTGCACATGAACTGCCCCAAATTTCAATGAAGAAAAGTTGCAAGCATATGCACACGTCTCGTGATTTTTATGCAAGTAGGTAATTACATTCTGAAGCTGAGCCCCCTCTTGGCAGCTGTATACTGTGGTCTGTGAAGTCCTTTCTCATATGAGATCCCAACCACAAGTATGGCTACTTTGCCAAAGTTTATTTGGGAAGCCAGAATGACAACTTTCACCTTCTGAGTTATGATTCTTGCACAGATGATTAAAATCCAGCTCTTCAAAGTTTAAGTAATTTACACCTTTGGTGATTCTCTCCAAAGGGATATCAGCTTGACTGAACGTGATGAACTTTTAATTAACTCTTATTGTTGGCAACACAGGATTTCCCCATGACTGTGAGCTTACAGAGAGGCGTTCCATTATGTTGCTAAATATGCTGTCACCTTGCTGAACTGTGGTGAATCTGTACTCTTGCCCTGCCATACAGAGAATGGAAATAACTCCAGACGGCTCAGAGGAGTGATCGCAGTGTAGACTGATCCCAGTGTAGACCATAGAGACAATGAGGTTGGTGAGTGTGCTGGCTCCTCTGACACCACCTGGCTCAGCTAGTGTCATTCTTGGGTGGAAGTTATGCTAAAACTGCAGAATTTATAATTGGTGTATGGGGGTCAAGAATGAACCCAATTATGATAACAATGAGAGAAACATTGTTAACTACCTTTAACAGAAAGAAAAACTCAGCCTTAGGGAAGTGACAAGACTTTCCCCAGGACACATGACTTTAAGTAACTGAGCAAGAATTTGAACTTATATTTGATGCCCCAGAGTCCTTTAGACTATATAATACAGGTCCAGCCCTGTGGTGGTCATCTGTTCCACTTGCCTTGGGTTTTCTTTTGAGAATCACCATTTCTTCACTCTCAGGCCATTTGGCTCAAGTGAGGCTGACCTCATCTATTCCACTTCAATTAGACTTGGACACATGACCCAGCTTGGCCAATCAAAATCATGATATTGATTCAGGAGTGGGCATGTGACTCAATCCACGCCAGTGAAATCTGCCAGAGGGACTCTGTTCCTGTGCTGAATTTGGAGGCGCTGGTGGTCACCCTCACCTACACTTGGAAAGAGCCTGCCTGAGAATGAAAGATCAGGAAAGATATAGTCATGGCTAAAGTTAGAGTTACCCCTAGACTTTTCAGTTGAATGAGTTAATAAAATTTCTTTTTTTGTTGTGAAGTTTGTTTGAATTGAGTTTTTTATATTTGTGCTCAAAAGAGTAGAGATTCATCCAATCTTTACAGTTTAAAGTGTCCAAAGCACATGATTGGATGGTGCCAGAAGGAACCAGTCTTGTGGACATGGAACACCAGGGGCAAAGGATATTTAAAGTCAAGTGGGCATTGGTAAGGGTGTGAAGTCTTGGGGTCCTGTCTTGTTGTTGGAAAACTGAGAAAGTCCTAGGCAAAATGGGACAAGCTGGCCACCTTAGACTCAGAAGTGTTCTTATAATAAGAACCCTTATAGGCTTTCTTCCCTTATAGGCTCTGGCACTAAGGGACTCCACCATCTTCCAAGGTGCCTTCCTCTCTCTTCCCCCAAACCAGTGCATTCTCATGACTGACCCTCTGGTCCTCTTTCCTTCTAAGCCCCTCCTATTTGCTCACCCACCACATTTCAAACCTGCTGTCAGTGATTCCCCACTGAGAGAGGGTCTCCCTCCTTCTGAGTGAAACTTGTCAATGTGTTCTGGGTTCTGTCACTGCCAGGCTCCTTCTTCACACTCTGTCCTTCCACGCAACCCCCATGGTTCTCCCTACACTAGGTTTGGCTCCAGGTCTTATGAACTCAAATATGTATCTCTTGACTCATGTGTAAGTTGGAGTTTGAGGTCTTCACTTCTTCCTAGTTAAGCTGCAGCTGTCGTTGTAGGCTAGGGTGTTTTGTTTTGGTCTGTGTATTTTTAGAAGATCTGGGAACATTGAAATCTAAGGTGGTCATCTTTATTCCGCAGGAACCCAGATATCCAGATATCCAGAAATCTGAGAAATTTGAACACTCTACCGATGGGTCCCACACTCTACTGCCATCGTGGCCATTTCTGCCACACCACTGCTATTGAGCTTTGGGAACCCAAGCTTCTTGACTCCCCGGTCCATCCAGCAATTACTCACAGGTGGGTGGGCTCAGGAAGAACTATGTACCAGACATCTTGTCATTCCCAGAAACTGTGTTAAGTACTTTCATGCCTCCATGCCTTTGCTTATGCTGTTACTTCTGCCTCAAATACCCTTTGCCTAGTTCTCCATCTGGAAAAATTCTCTGCATCTTTCAAATTCATCTCAAATGTCAGCCTTCTTTATGAAGCTTCCCCACCTCCTTCCCCCACCCCCATCACCACCAACTTATTCTGTTGTGTCAATGCATCTCTCCTTCTGCTGAATCCCCCATATTGTAGCACTTATTCCATTGAACCTAACATACATTCTCTCTCTTACTAGTCCTGAGGTCTTCAAGGTCAGAGAATGTGCCTCCTTCATCTTTGTGTCCTAAACACCCAGCACAGTGCTTGGCATAGAGTAATTGATCTCAAATCTTTATTGAATGAATGAGTAAGTAAATAAAATAGCTTATGCTAGGCTTGCATCTAAGACAGCTTCATGGTGTTGGGAGAACTGGCACCAAGCACTTCTCACCATTCACAAAGGCACAGCTGACATTGCAGACTCCGGCCTCCAGTTAGGAAACACTGGGCTCTTTGATTCTGCTTCATTATTATGTTTTTATAAAGAAAACAATATGATGCTTCCTTAGTGCCTCCCAAAGCACCCCAATCAGCACACTAATCACTCTGAAGTGTCATCTGAATCTGCCAGTTTCATAAATTTGCATATTTTCCAATCAGTTCCTCATCCCCCTCCCCCCTTTCATTAGCTATTCTTGGAAGAGCCGTGCTCCTTCCATATTGCTCAAACCGACTTGATTTTTATTTCACTTTGTAAAGACAGATTTGTGCGATGATGAATTAGTCATTGCCAATTTCATGCGTTTATGCTCTGTGCATTTACACCTTATATTTATTCAGCCTCATTCTCCCCTTCTGGCTCCAGATGGTGTGGCGATACAGCCTCGGGTACGGAAGGGAGAAAACTTGCTCTCTCTCCCTCCCTCCTCCCACGATTTCAGCTCCGGCTCAACCGTGCCAGGTTTGAATGGCACAGCACCCTCCTGCAAATGTGGCTGCCTCTGCCGATTTCACAGGCGCTTAGGAACCAGGAAAAGTGAGTGAGATGATAGGAACCACCGAGTACACTCTTTTCACTCCAGCCACTCTCCCTCAAATAAAACTGTAGTGGGGTGATATTTTGATAGATTTTCAGATATGTATTTTTCCAAAGATTTCATCATTCAGGCTGTGAGCCACAAGTGCCTCAAGAGAAGGCTGACACAATGGAACCATGGAACAGAAGAGTAACATCTTTAGATTTTCAAAAGCCGAAAGTCTTGGTGACAGAGGAACATGTGATCAGGCCAACCCAGGACTTCTTGCCTTCTTCTGGAGCCTGAAACGGGAGTCTAGATAAGAATGTGAATCAAGGACCAGGATGGGTGCAGGAAGGGTCGGAGACAAAGCTGTGGTGATCCTTGAGGAAGGCACCCAGCACCTGCCCATCCCCCAACACTGAACCCCAAGGAAGGGAATGGACCACAGGGCATGGAAATCCCAGGTGAATCTGGGGGTTAACTGGGAGTGGAAAAGATCAGTTCCTTGCTTTCTAGATGGGGCCAAGGCAGGTGGCAAGTTTGTTTAACTCCTTGTCCCCCAGGCTCAGTAGAGTAAAAATGGTGACATTTTACATCTAGAAAAAGAAACACAGAGGGTGGAAACAAGCACTCAGCATCTCCTGTGACCAGAAATGTTCCTATTCCCATGAAGGGGGCGGAAGCAGACAATGGGACGGGACCTGGAGAGAATGAGGAGTCAGAAGTGAGTGAGGACACAAGACACGTGCTGGGGAGGACAACCAGGACGGTATGGAGTGGTGGACGCTCAGACCACACCAGCATGGACATAGGACCACCCAGGGACAGAGGACACACCTCCATGATGCTGTGGTCCTATGTAGCCTCTGAGAACTCAGACAGAGGAGGGTGATGGGGGAGTGAGAAAGCCCCTGACTTGGTTGAAGAGACCTTAAATTGATTGAGATCATCTGGAATCAGCTGAGATTACCCAGAATGGACCGGAGAATGAAGGTGAATTTCAGGGCAAATAGAAGAGGTTTACGTCTTGTGCATCTGTGCTGGGGCCTGGGATGGATAAGCACTGTCTGCCCTATTGAGCAAACGTGCACGAGTTGACTTCAAAGTTTCAATGAATCCGAAATTCCTGGAGGAAAATGTAAAGACCTTTCAGGGCAACCACATATTTTAGGGACCTGGACATTTTATGTACTGACTTGGCCAGAGTCCCAGAGCCCCTAAGGAGAGTTGGGTCTTCTAGGCCTGCAAGCTTACCAACACCTACAGAAGCTATTGATCATATCAGAAAAGCTAATCATATTTCTCAACACAGGTGCTCACATAAAAACATTTTACAGGGATATTTTTAAACATCTGCAGTGTGTGTGTGTGTGTGTGTGTGTGTGTGTGTGTGTGAGAGAGAGAGAGAGATTGTGCAGAAAGTAAAAGGATGAATGCAAAAAGCTTCTGGGAGCAGTGGGTCTTAAACTTGTCTGGATGGTGGATTCCCTGCTGGTCTTAGGCTCTTCACAGAGCACGATGAAGGGGGGACATCTGGACCAGGAATGATTTTATAGGCCGAAATAGAACCAGGAATTTTATGTTGCACATAAAGCTTAAATATAGTTCATTTTCAAGCTATGAAATATAATGAATTATAAAAGAAATGGCCAAAATAAGCCCAACTGTATTTTTCCAAGTTTTCTCAAGCTCTGTTTGCATCACGTATGTCACCTGTGCACAATCTCAGTGAAAACTGGCACAAAGGTAAGAAGAAAATCTATGGAAGAAGCGTCAGCCATTGTTTTCACTTGTTTGGCAAAATGGAGATGGGGGTAGGGGAGGGAAAATGAGATGATTTGATTTTAGAAACAATTTGATTGAATTTTGTAAGTGCTCATTGAGCACAAATGCTAAGCCAAGAGCTCCTGTTGGCACTGGGGGAATCCAGGTGACCAAGTGTGGTCTCCATCCCAAGGAGCTGTGGGACCATGGTGGCAATGACTTGAGATGCCAGAGCTCTGCTACCCTACGTTTGATACAGTCTGGCCTGTCTGGAGAACTCTACGGCAGCTGTGGGCGGAAGATGATGAATTAAAGGAAGAGAGAGAGTAGCCACTGTGGGCAGTGAGGCTGGAGTCAGTCATGGATGGAGTATCATTTGAGGTCCACTGCTCCAACAGTTTACGCAGAGGGCAGACTACTTCCCTGTATATACATAAATAAAATCCTGGGGCATGGCTTCTTCTGCAAGGTCTAGATGTCATGTGGCCACTCTACTTTGTTCAGAAGATCTCAGCTCCAAGCTGGAGGAGAGAGAGAACCATGCAATGTTAGCAAGCAAACAACCCTAAAGAGAGTTTCATAAAAACAATTATACAGGACATATATAGGAGTTCTTGACACCTTACCACACATTTTAATCATTTTATCTCTACTTGCTGAATCAAGAATTATTGCTTGAGCTCCTACCAGAGCTGGCACCATGCAGGACTCAACAGACATGTGGTGGACAGAGGCAGGACAAGCCTTGGTAGTGTGAGCGCGGTGCATGCCCAAGTCCTCAGTGGGCAGATCAGGTTGCCCTCCAATCCTGGCCGCCCCGGAGCTCTCCTCCTTGGGTCTGATGTGGCCTTTGGAGGCAGCAAACTCACAGATTTACGCTTTTTAAAGCATAGGTCGATTTGCAGCAACATGGATGGACCTAGAGATTATCATACTAAGTGAAGTAAGTCAGAGAAAGACAAATATCATGTGATAGCACTTATATGTGGAATCTAAAAAATGATACAAATGAACTTATTTACAAAGCAGAAACAAACTCGCAGACATAGAAAACAAACTTAATAGTTACCAAAGGGGAAAGCGGGAGGTGGCGGGGATAAATTAGGAGTTTGAGATTAGCAGATACACACTACTATATATAAAATAGATAAACAGCAAGGACCTACTGTATAGCACAGGGAACTATACTTAATATCTTGTGATAACCTATAAGAGAAAAGAATCTAAAAGAGAATATATATATATGGATAACTGAATCACTTTGCTGTACACTTGAAACTAACACAACATTGTAAATTAACTATACTTCAATTTAAAAAGTACTAAAAAAAGTATAGGCTTCAGTTTCCTGAGAGACCCACGCAGAGACCAATGACAAAGATCATGCACCATGCTGGATGTGAGGACAATATTTGGCTTTTTTATTCCTAGATGAGTCACTGCCCGGAAGGAACTCACAGTCTACTAGATGAATGGAAAATTGAAGGGTGACAATGATAACGCATGGTGGTCTTTCCTGTAGCAGAAGGTCGGATTAGTTTTGTCTAGTGGGAAATGTAAAAGTTTCTGAAAGGAGGCTCTGCCTAAGCTGAGGTCTGAAGAGTGACTAGGAGTTGGCCGAGCAAAGAAAATATATAGAAAGGGTGTTTCCAGCCAAAAGACTAGCATTTGCAAAGGCTCAGAGTCATGAGACAACAAGGTGATCTAAGCTGGCAAGGGGTGGGCACGGAAGCAAAGAGACCCTGTATGACCGTCCACCTGGCAGATCCAGTCTCAGGCACAGTAAGGATTGCCTTAAAAGGAAGGTTGACCTTTCATAGAAATCTCCCAGCACCAACAAGAGTTGGCTTGGCTGACTTGGTCCTTCTGTATCTGCGCCCTAGGCTTTAATATAACTAAATGCCCACATGTTCACTTGGCGTGCCTTCTGTGCCTGGTCCAAGTGGCACTGAGAATACATGGAGGACAAAGACATAGTCTTAGCCCTCAGGTTGCTCCCAGCCTAGGAAGAAAGACAAAGAAATAAATAAGTCAGTGCAAAGGAGAGTATGAGTTGCAGAGCTGGGGCTGGAATCCGTCATCCTAAGTGTTCTGGAGAACAAGAATTGCCCCCAAGGAGCAGACATGACCTGCAGCTATATTTTATTTGGACACTACGCTTTCATATTTAAAAAATGTACCTGCCAATAATTTTTAAAAGGAGCTGTCAAAGAAAAAATGCAGATTTCAGATCTCTCTTGAAACATTAAAAAGGTCTAGCCACATGGTCCACGTGTTTTCCCAGAGCTGTGTAGGTAGCAGGGGTCCCATTCAGATGGGGCGTGTTCTCACCAGTCCACACCATCTGGCTGGCTTCATTCAATCTCTTTGACAGTGTGGCCCCTGCAGTCACCTAACCTTGAGATCCCCGATTCATACAAACACCAGCCCAGTGCTTGACATACAACAGTCCCTTCACCAATGGGGACTCTAGGTAATAATAACTGCAATAACTATTATTATCCTCTGGTTCATTTCACTGCCCGTCTCCGGTGTTAGCCCCCAATGGTTCTGAATAGCTTCTTGTGCTCCTGAGAACTTGATGATTTCTCAGCCTTTCATTCCAGCATCACAGACACAAGTGAAATAGCCGAGCAGACCCAGGCTGCAGAGACAAGATGCCACAAAGGGAGGGACTATGGAGATGGCTTCATATGGAACAATGAGCACTTGTCCCACACAGACCCTAGCAGGCAGGTTACAGCAGGGAGGCAATCACTGCAAAGACAACAGGGCAGCAGCAGAGACCCACAAGTCACTTTGCAGCAGACGGGGCACAGCCCTAGCCTGGCTGGCATCTAATTCATAGCAAATGAGTACATTTCTAGGACAGCCAAATACAGCTCCTTGGTTGGGTCCCGTCTATTCAGACACCTGTTTTGCTCCATCTTCTCTGGCTAATCAGTGTCCCTGGGGAGCAACTCAGCAGCTAGGAATTTGCTACCACATTGGGGACTCCTATTTCTCCTTACCCCAACTCCCTCCCTCTACCTGGGCTTATGTCTATAGCCACCAAGCACTTCCAACAGCTGCTTCACTGCTGTTTTATGAGTGTCAGCGCTGGGGAGTGCAGCGTTCCCTTTAGCGTTGTGTTGATGGTGTGCAGAATGAACATTTACAGACTTGCAGTTATTTTACTGTGTGTTACCGACTTTAATTGCCTCCCCTTACCCACCACCCCCACAAGTCATATGTTGAAGCCCTAAACTTCACCATGACTGTATTTGGAGATGAGGCCTTTAAGGAGGCAATTAAGGTTAAATGGGGGCCCTCATCCAATAGTACTGGTGTTCTTATAAGAAGAGAAGGAGACACCAGGGGGGCACATGAGCAGAGAAAGGCCATGTGAGGGCATGGCGAGAAGGGGGCCGTCTGCAAGCCAGAAAAAGAGGCCTCACCAGAAACCAATCCTGGTGACACCTTGATCTTGGACTTTCAGCCTCCAGACCTGTGAGAATATCCATTTCTGTTATTTAAGCAACCTAGCCTGAGGAACTTTTGTCATGGCAGCCCTAGTCGACTGCAGTGTGTACCAGGAAAGAATAGATAATTGGCACATCAAAATGCAAGCTCACAGATGATATTGCTCAGGGTGAGGCTTAAGCTTTTGAGTTGAAGAAAACTGTTCAATAAATAATAGAACTTGAAGGTATAAGAAATGGGAAAAAGTTGTAAAGTTCCAACTAATTGAAGATTAGGAAACACTGGCTGAGTGGAATGGTAGCTTTGGGATAAGGCAGCCCTGAGTTTGAATTTCAGCTTTGCCCCTTCTTTATCTTTGTGAGTTGGAGAAAGTCAACCTCTCTGAAGTCAGGTCCCCGTTGGTCAAAAACAGGCAGTAGAACTTTGTGTTTTAATTTTCTCTTAATGTGTCTGCCAGCTCCACGGGCTGTGAGCATCTCAAGGACTGTATTCTGGTTTGTGCCAAACTCATGTTCCCAGGACCCAGCCCAGGACCTGACACCAGCAGGATAGCAAATGGGGAGGAAGGACATGGGCCCTGCCACTTCCCAGCTGTGTGCCCTTGAGAAAATTACTCAATCTCTCTGAAACTCAGATTCCTCATCTCTAAAATGGAGATGATAGAGACTTCCCTGGTGGTGCAGTGGTTAAGACTCTGCACTCCCAATGCAGGGGACCCAGGTTTGATCCCTGGTCAGGGAACTAGATCCCACATGCATGCCACAACTAAGACCCAGTGCAACCAAATAAATAAATAAATAAATATCTAAAAAGATAAAATAGAATGGAGATGATAGTAACATCTACATTAGGGTCTTGTTTCGAGAATTAAATGAAGCAGTCCCTGTAAAGTACTTAGCACACTGCTAAGAGCTTAACAAAGGTTTGTCATTATTATTAGTCCTGAGTAAATGCTAGCTGAATAAAAGAGTGAATGAATGTTTAGTCAAATGAATAGATGAGTAGCTAGTGAATGAGTAAGTGGGTGGGTGGAGGGTGGATAGATGGTTGGATGGATGGATGGATGAATCTTTCAATCAGTGAGTGTATTATATATTTATAGGTGAATAAAATGATTGATCGATGAGTAGGAGGATGGATGACAGATGGATAAACTTTCTGAAAGAGGAGTGGTTAAGTAGCATGGGGGGCGGGGGGTGGATGGATAAGTTGATGGACTGTGGCTGATCCATTTGAAGCATCATTTGCTTCTTTGCATAGCTGAGGGCTCCAACCTTTGGAAGGTAATGGCCGGAACATTAAGGATAGACAGTCAAAGTGGCCTTGAGAATAAGAGTTTTAGGTAACTCTGAAGTGGCAGTTTGAGACAGTTCTCCTTTTTCAGGGGAAAGCCTGAATATGGGTTCATTGACAGCCCTCCTCCTAAAGATACAGGGATGAGAGGGTCATTTTGTGTTGGGAGCTTTGGTAGTTTCAGTATTCCTGGCCATCTCACTTCCCCCTCTCAGAAGCCCATTTGCTTCTAATCTGATAAGCAAAAACTCCTTGAACAGCAATCAGACCTGGCCCCCCATGTACGGCGTTATTTGTAGACAGGCCCTGGATAATCTATCATACCTTTTTAATTTCCCGCCACCCTGGAGATAATGAGACTTTCTGTGGAGTCTGGGCAGGTTTCAAGTCAGACTGGCAAACTGCCAAGAGGGCATTTGCCACAGGAATTTCATCAGAGGCTCTAGTTTCTTTCAAATAATCCAGCGATTGTCTCAGCGTCTCCAGAAGGGCCAGGTTCTCTGGCAGCCAGATGTTTGTGGCTTCATCCAAATGGCCTCACTGGAGTGTCAGGGCATCCAATGGAGACAAGGCTGCATGTCAGCTCTCATGGGCCCATAGAGTAAGAAAAAAATGTGGTCCATTAAACACAGCTGTTCTCTCTGTCCTCTTCCTCCTTTTTTTCTTTTTTCTTTTTCCTGCCCCTGTTGATGAAAAAATTAATTAGTTGATCTAAGAAAGAAAGTGAAAATTTTATTTGAGACAAATTGAGGATTATAACCTGGGAACAGCCTCGGAGAGCTCTGAGAACTGTTCCACCTGTTAGAGGTCAAAGCACAGTTATATAAGTTTTTGAGACAAAGGGTCATACCTTAAATATTGCATTATTGACAGTTTACACAATCCAGATCTACACATACGAGGTGAGTAGTGGGTAATGGGTCATCTTGGTCCCTCCCAAGATTAAGAAGGAAGATTAGCTCCCCAGGAGTTGTCTTGTTGATGCTAGGAGAATGTTTTTTTTTTTAAACATTTTTCCCTTTTCACTATTTAAATTCATTTATTTATTTATTTATTTATTTATTTATTTTTGGCTGCGTTGGGTCTTCGTTTCTGTGTGAGGACTTTCTCTAGTTGCTGCAAGCGGGGGCCACTCTTCATCGCGGTGCACGGGCCTCTCACTATCGCGGTCTCTCTTGTTGCGGAGCACAGGCTCCAGACGCGCAGACTCAGTAGTTGTGGCTCACGGGCCTAGGTTCTCCGCAGCATGTGGGATCTTCCCAGACCAGGGCTCGAACCCGTGTTCCCTGCATTGGCAGGCAGATTCTCAACCACTGCGCCACCATGGAAGCCCCTAGGAGAATGTTGCTCTTGATAGTTGAGCAGGTATTTCTGCTGGTGGGGAGATTTGGTCAATGCATAATGCAGACACACAAAGAGGAGCAAGGAGGCCAAAAGGCAGAGAAAAATTTTTGTGTTTAAATTTCCCTTGACTTGCTTTAGAATACAAATTTTTATTTCACCACTCCCATTTCAGTAATTATTTATAGCCACAACTCAAGAATTCCATGGAAGCATAAGTGTTCTGCAGAATACAGCTTCTACCCACACCCACACAGCCAAAGCTTTGGATCTTTCTTTGGGGACTCCCATTTCTCAATCTGAAACTGAGCAAGACCCCGCGGGGCCTTCCTAGGTACAAAAGCCTTTCTGTGTCCCCCATTTCTTGTTTGTAGGAAAAAGGCTTCAGCCACCCAGACCTTCCCTGAGTTCCAAAGGGCAGATTCAAACAGTTACTAATTAGGGGAGTGAGAGAATGCAGAAACGAAGGAAAAGCAGTCAAGAAACAATACCGCAGTGATGGGGCAGGTTCCTGGTTCCTGCTCAGGGAATGTACATAGCAATCTGAGTTATTGCATAGGAACTAAGACCCCCACCCTTAGGATGGTAACTTCAGGCTGGGCACAAGCACGTTGGACCCCAGACTGGTTGGAACCAGAAGGCTGATGATTGAGGTTCCTAGAGCACCACCCTATTACCTCACCACCAACCAATCAGAAGAAAGTCACACACCCTGCAGCCTCTCCACCCCAAATTTGCCTTTAAAAACTCTTCCCTGAAACCCATCGAGGGGTTCAGGCTTTTTGAGCACGAGCTGCTCATACTCCTTGCTTGGCCCTGCAATAAACCTTTCTCTGCTCCAAACTCCAACGTTTAGGTTCATTTGGCCTCACCATGTGTCGGGCACAGGAACTTGGGTTTGACAACAAATCCTCTCCATTTCCGCCTCTACATCAGAGGTTACAGCAGACTCCACCCAGGGACGGGGCAGGACGGCAGGCTGACCAGGCTGCCAGTTCTTGGGGCCTTGGGCTGATTCCTGAATCCCTCCGAGTCTCTGCCTTGTCTCTAAAATGGGCCTAATAAACCCTTTCTCATAAGCTTGTTTTAAGAATAAAATGAAATTATGTACCTTTTATGCCTCTTTGCTCATATCAAAGACTTAACAGAAATGCTTAACTGCACGTTGCCATTCATTCAATTTTTTTGGTTTAAACACCACCCACACATGAAGAACTGTGCCAGGCACAGGAGAGGCAAATGGTGGGCAAAACAGTCTCAGGGGTTACTGATTGTTGTTATGGCAATACTGGCTGCTGCTAACACCACAGAGATTACTGCTGTTATTATACTGCTGACTCTTAGGCAGAGCAATGGATCAGCGGAGTGAGAAGTGTGGATAGTGTGACGTAAAGCCATCTCCCTATGACTCGACAGTCATTGCCTGCCTCATTCTCCCTTGTTCCTTTCAAGTACAATACAAAAGCTAAATAAGCTAAATGTTCCCACTTCTCTTGCTGTTAAGGGCTGCATGTGACAGACCTCTGGTCAATGAGACATGAACGTTAATCTGCTGGTTAGTTTCAAGGAAAGTCGTTGCTTCCCACATCAAAGGGACACACATCAATGGTGCTGCCCCTTTCCTGTCCTCTTCCTTCTTTGAACCTGGACGTGACACTTGGACAAGTGGCTACTACGCTACTATGATGTGATGAGCCAACAAGCTATGATAGAAAATGGAAAGACAGAGATGTTTGGACTTTCCTGGCACTGTCAAGCCACTGCCCTCAGCCTGTGCTGCCCACCTTCAGGCTCTCATTTGAGAAGATTAGCCCCAAATATGCTTAAGCGCCTGCTAGCCAGGTCCTCTGTTACTCGCATCTCACAGCTTTCTTAACTCATAATCCACTAATGTCAATACTAAGTGATGCTTTTAAGACACAGGGGTACAATACCAGCTGAGACTGGGCCAATAAAAGCATCCCCAGCCAAGACAGAAGAAACACATGGGCAGAATTGATCAAGTGGTTCTGGGCTTGCTCTCTCATTTCTGTCTCCTGATGAATGTGCATCCAATTTCCACATCTGCCTCCTTCTTTGCTTAATATTTAAGACTACTGGGGCCCTTCATTGGATTACCAATTAGTAAGGGTCCCGGCAGGCTACCATGACAAACTCAAGAGTTTACCTGGGGTCGAGGGTGGGGGGTCTAATGGAGAAGCTATTTGCAGAGGTGTGGGCAGGCTTAATGAAAACCTATAGGGGCTGGTCTCACTCCTCTGACCTGCACCTTCCTAGGCTCAAGGGCAAGGGAAGGGAACGGTGTTCGCACAGCCTGGAGACAGCTGTGGACACAAAGCAGGACGTCGGACAGGATGTAGCTGTGGAAACAGCCCAACAGCAGTGACGCGGGAAGCAAGTGAGGAGGGAAGTGAATGCCTGACCTATCTTTCCTCTGGCTAGAGCCTCCCATCGGCTGACGCCCCAGGAAACCCAAAGACCAGGGAGCCAGATGCGATGTGGGCTCAGAGCAGGGAGGGGAGAGCTTCCAATGGTGGAGACAAGCAAAGGATGACTAGCACTATGGCCTTCGATGGTTTCACCTTACAGAGCCTCCCAGTGGTGCAACAGTAAAACACATCACAATACAAATATAATAATGAGGACTTCCTGTGTGCCAGGCTGAAAACCAAGTACATGACATTTCCTATCGCACAGGGTCCTTACCACAACCCTATGAGGTAGGTGCTATTAGTGTCCCTATTTTATAGATAAGAAACGTGTACTGACCATCGGGTCTCATGGTTCCCATTTCTGGTCCTCACCCCAAAAAGAATGCATGAGGGGGGACTCAGGGTGTTCCCTGACACACTTGCCTACAGGCATTGTAAGCCTTCATGCAGATATACCCAATCAGAGTGGCCCAAACCCCTTAGGCTAGCAAAATATCTTGGGATTTCAAACCACTATTGATTTAAAGTCTTGCCAAGTGCCTGCATTTCACAAAAATGTCGACATTTTGGCCACGTGAATGATTGCTGAACGGCATCTGCTGTGTCTGACCCTGAACGCTTTCTTCTCCGTGAGCGGCTGCAGCCCTGAGAAGCTCCCAGAGGTAGCCAGGCCCGGGAAGATGCCCCCTTTAGGCTTTTGGGGGTTTTGTTTATCGTTTTATTATTTATTCATTTGTAACAAATGAGTATACAACTTCCTTTTACCTCACTTTAAAGAGCTCTTTTCTGTTCCTTAAATAGCCTGCGTGTGCTAATTAGTCACTCATAAAGAAAATGAAATAGTGTGAAATTAGGCAGAGTGAATTATTCATGGCTGTGGGTTCTGCTGTCACCTTCCAATGGCATCTCCATTTGAGGGAAAGAAAAAAAAAACTTAATAATGAGAAAATGAAAAACTCCCCCTTTGTCTCTTTCGCCCATTTACTCTGGTGGATGAACTATGCAATGGTGGCTGAGCAAAATAATGATTATGATAATTACGATTGTCATCATCTTAGCCAGTGGGGTTTGCTTTTGTTTTGTTTCTGTTAGTAAAAAGAAAAAAAGATGGTAATACATTTCTCAATTTTTCATTCTCTATTTATTTGACAATTGCTAACTGTGTAGTAACTCCTGATGTTTTTAAAAGACTTAACCCAGGCAATATCACCTCCAGGAAGCCTCTGGATCATGTTTCCCTCCCAACCCCAAACCCAGTTGGGAGGGATCTCAGGACTTATCACACAGCCTTGTGTTCCCAGATCTGGCCCCCTTACAGGCACAGGGAAGTGCTATCAGGCATCTGAGTGTGAGAACACGGGCCCCTTAAATGATCCTGCCCAGCTCTGGCTTCACCACCCTTCTGATGACCTTTGCGTTTCCCCCAAAGATTTTCCCAGAGCAAGAAAAGATGTTGAGTGGTTGGCAAGGGAACTTGAACTATTTATTTATTTATTTATTTATTTATTTATTTATTTATTTTTGGCTGCATTGGGTCTTTGTTGCTGTGTGCGGGCTTCCTCTAGTTGCGGTGAGCGGGGGCTACTCTTCATTGTGGTGCGCTGGCTTCTCATTGCGGTGGCTTCTCTTGTTGCAGAGCCCTAGGCGCATGGGCTTCAGTAGTTGTGGCTTGTGGGCTCTAGAGCTCAGGCTCAGTAGTTGTGGCGCATGGGCTTAGTTGCTCGGCGGCACGTGAGATCTTCCCGGACCAGGGATGGAACTCGTGTCCCCTGCATTGGCAGGTGGATTCTTAACCACTGCGCCACCAGGGAAGCCCCAGGGAACTTGGTCTATTTAGAATTCCACCCTATAAATAAATATCCTGGTTTCTGACTCAAATCTTATTCTCTTAGGGGTTTGGGTATTTTAAATTAGTCCCTGAGGCCAATTAGCTCTAAGTAACTCCCAAGGTCCATTCATTCATTCGTCCATCCAACACACTTTATTGAATACTTTCTCTGTGCCAGCATTGATCTGCAGATTCAGTAGAGAACCAAACAGGCACACTTCCTTCCCTGGATGATTTACATTATTGTGGGGAACACAGACAATAAACAGAGAACCAATAGACTTTATAATAAAATGTTGAGTGGTGATAAAGTACTCTGAAGAAGATTAAGAGGCAGGAGAGTGATGGGGCCGCCATTTCTGGACCTAACCAGATGAAGCTCAGTTTGGTGCATCTTCCAAGAGGCCCTCTGGGGTGCCTCCTTTTGCTTCAAATGGGGTGCAGCCAGCGAGCAGAGCAGGCCGTCAGCACGGTGAGAGCCCAGACCAACAGGGTCAGGGAGCAAGCCCTGGATACAGGGGCTTCACCAGTGTAGAGAATGCTTTAGCGCTATGGGAATGAAGCACTTGTCTCCCAGCTCCTGGGAGTCCAAGACATCTCTTCTCATGCAGTGTTACGTACTCAGCCCCAATTTTGCCTTCCCCCAAATTCTTGTTTATAGATATTTTCATTTGTACATCTTTCCAGAAATGGAGACTTTATGATTCTAGGGCAGCGGTTCTCAGCTGGGCAAATTTGGTCCCCATGGATATTTGGGAATGTCTAGAGACACCTTTGGTGATTACAACTGGGGAAAAGGGTGCCACTGACATCTGGTGGGTAGGGACCAAGAATACTGCAAAACACCCTACAATGCACCAGATATCCCCCACAACAAAGGATCTTCTAGCCCACAATGTCAAAATGTCAAAAGCTGAGGCTGAGAAAACCTGTTCTAGAGACATTTGACATCAGGACCTAGACCTGAATCAGAACATCAAGAAGGCATAGAGAGTTTGGAAGGAGAAGCAGACCTGGAACTAAAAGGCTCTTAGTTTGTATATTGTGTACAGTCTGGGATCACAGATCCAGATCAAGATTGGGATGAAACCAAGTGGAATTCAAATTCCAGCTCTATGATCAAATTATCTAACCTCTGTGCCTCACACTTCTCATCTGTAAAATGGGGCTAATAGTGCCTACACTGCAGAGATTTCTGTAGGATAGATAATAGAGCAGACACTCAATAAATGGAAGATGAAACTTTTTTAAATTGTGGCAAAAAAAAAAAAACCCACTTAATATCTAACTCACCCTCCTGACAGTTTCCAAGTGCACAGTACAAGATTGCCAACCACACACGCATTGCTGTGTAGTACATCCCAGAACCCACCAGCCTGCCACTACATCCACCAAACAACTCCCCATCTCTCCTTCCCACAGTCCCTGGCAACCTCCATTCTACTCCTTGTGTCTATGAGTTTGACTACCTTAGATTCCACATAGAAGTGGAATCATGTAGTAGTTGCCTTTTTGTGACCAGCTTATTTGACTTAGTATAATGCTCTCAAGGTTCATCCATGTTGTAGTATATGGCAGAATTTCCTCCTTTCTTGCAGCTGAATAATATTCCATTACATATAAATACCACATTTTCTTTATCCATTCATCCATCAATGGACATTTAGGTTTTTCCCACCTCTTGGCTATTGTGAATAATACTGCTATGAACATGGGTGTGCAAATTATCTCTTTGAGATCCTGTTTTCAATTCTTTGGAGTACCTAGAAGTGAGGTTGCTAGATTATATGGGAGTTCTATTTTTAATTTTTTGAGGAATGTACATACAGTTTTTCATAGCAGCTGCACCATTTACATTCCCACTAACAGCATGCGGGTCTCCAAGTTCTCCACATTCTCTCCAACACTTATTTTTCTCTGTATTCTTGATAGTGATCATCCTAATGAGTGTGAGGTGATATCTCATTGTGGTTTTGAGTTGCATTTCTCTGATAATGGGTGATGTTGAGCATCTTTTTATATGTTTATTGGCATATAAATGCTTCTTGGTATTTTCTTTGGAAAATGTCTATTCAAGTCCTTTGCCCATTTTTTAATAGAGTTATCTGGGGGTTTTTTGTTTGCATTTTGTTCTTTTTTTTTTTTTGCTATTGAATTGTAGGAGTTCTTTATGTATTCTGGATATTAACCCCTTCTCTGATACATGGTTTGTAAACATTTTCTTTCATTCTGTAGGTTGTCTTTTCACTCTGTTGATTGTTTCCTTTGCTGTGCAGAAATTTTTAAGCTTGATGTAGTCCCAGTTGTCTATTTTTGCTTTTGTTGCAGGTGCTTTTCATGTCATATCCAAGAAATCATTGCCAAGTCGAGTATCATAAGCTTTACCCCATGTTTTCGTAGAGTGGTTTTATAGTTTCGGGTCTTACATTTAGTTCTTTAATTCAGTTTGAGTTAATTTTTATATGTGGTGTAAGATAATGGTCCAACTTCTTTCTTTTGCATATGGATATCCAGTTTTTCCAACACCATTTGTTGAATAGATTATCCTTCTCCCACTGTATAGTCTTGGCACCTTTGTCAAAGGAAGATCATTTGACTATACATGTGAGAGTTTATTTCTGGGTTCTCTATTCTGTTTTGTTGGTCTATATGTTTGTCTTTATGCTAGTATGATACTGTTTTGATCACTGTAGCTCTGTAATATGTTTTGAAATGAGAAAATGTGAGGCCTCCAGCTTAGTTCTTTCTCAGTAATGTTTTGGTTATTTGAGGTCTTTTGAGATTCCATATGAATTTTAGAATCTTTTTTATATTTCTGGGAAAAAAATGTCATTGAGGTTTTGATATGCTATGGAATCCATAGATTACTTTGGGTAGTATGAACATTTTAACAATATTAAGTCTTCCAATGCATGAATACAGGATGCCTTTCCATTTATTGGTGTTGTCTTTAATTTCTTTCAGCGATGTTTTATAGTTTTCAGTGTACAAGTCTTTTACCTCCTTGGTTAAGTTTATTTCTAAGTATTTTATTCTTTTTGATGCTATTGTAAGTGGAATTATTTTCCTAATTTCATTTCAGACTGTTCTTTGTTAGTGTATAGAAACACAACTGGTTTTTGTGTGGTGGTTGCATCCTGCAACTTTGCTGAATTCACTTATTAGTTCTAACAGTTTTGTGTGTGTGTGTGTAATCTTTAGGGTTTTCTACATATAAGATCATCTGTGAATAAAGATAATTTTACTTCTTCCTTCCTAATTGGGATACCTTTTATTTATTTTTCTTGACTAATTGCTCTGGTAGAACTTCCAGTACTATATTGAACACAATAGTGAGAATGGGCATCAGCATCCTTGCTTTGTTTCTGAGCCTAGAGGAAAATCTTTCAGTTTTCCACCATTGAGTATAATGTTAGCTGTGGGCTTTTCATGTATGGCCTTTACTATGTTGAAGTAATTTTCTTCTATTCCTAGTTTATTTCATTTTTTTAAATCATAAAAGAGTGTTAAATTTTGCCAAATGCTTTTTCTGCCTCATTTGAGAGGATCATGTGATTTTTATCCTTTATTCTGTTAGTGTGATGTATTACATTAATTTTTGTATGTGGAACTATCCTTGCATCCCATGGATAAATCCCACTTAGTGGTCATGGTATATAATTCTTTTAATGTGATGTTGAATTCAGTTTGCTTGTATTTTGTTGAGGATTTTTGCATCAATATCCATCAAGGGTATTGGTCTGTACTATCATTGTCTGGCTTTGGTATCAGGGTAATGCTAGCCTCATAAAATGAGTTTGGAAGTGTTCCTATCCCTTCAATTTTTTGGAAGATTTTGAAAAGAATTGGTGTTAATTCTTCTTTAAATGCTTGGTAGAATTCACCAATGAAGCCATCAGGTACTGGACTTTTCTTTCTTGGGATGTTTTTGATTTTGACTCCGTCTCTTTACTAGTTTTAGGTCAGTTCCAATGTTCTGTTTCATCATGATTCAGTCTTGGTAGTTTTTATGTTTCTAGGAATTTAGTCATTTCTTATAGATTATCCAATTTCTTGGTTATAATTGCTCATAATAGCCTCTTATTAACCTTTTTATTTCTGTGGCATCAGTTGTAATGTCTCCTTTTTCATTTCTGATTTTAGTTATTTGAATCTTCTATTTTTTTCTTAGTCTTGCTAAGGATTTGTTGATTTTTGTTTACGTTTTCAGAAAACCAACTTTTGTTTTCATTGACTTTTTTTCTGTTGTCTTTCTGTTCTCTATTTAATTTATTTTTGCTCTAATCTTCATTGTTTTCTTTCTTCTGCTAACTTTGGGTTTAGTTTTCTTCTTCTCTTAGTTCATTGAGGTATAAATTTAGGTTGTTGATATGAGATCTGTCTTTTATTAATGTAAACATTGCTATAAACTTCCTGTTAGTACTGACTTTCTTGCATCCCATAAGTTTTTTGTTTTTTGTTTTTTGTTTTTTTTTGGCCGTGCCACCCAGCATGCAGGATTTTAGTTACCTAACCAGGGATTGAACCCACGACCCCTGCAGTGGAAGCTTGGAGTCTGAACCGCTGGCCCACCAGGGAAGTCCCTCCCATAAGTTTTGGTATATTACTTTTTTGTTTTCATTTGTCTCAAGACATTTTCTAATTTTCCTTGTGGTTTCTCCTTTGACCCACTGGTTGTTCAAGAGTGTTTTGTTTAATTTCTACATATTTTTGAATTTTCCAGTTTTCATTCTGCTATTTATTTCTACTTTCATTCCACTGTGTTTGAGAGATGGAATTATTATTAACAAGTCAAAACTTATTAGAAGTCATTCATGGAAACTTCAGGGTTTAGAGTTACTAAAATCATTCCTAGGGAACAAAGAGTGGTAACTAGAAATGACTTGGAGAGTATTTATTATAAGTAAATTTAGATGTGTGTCATGTTTTTAATATACTCTTTTATATGTCCTGTATAATTCTTTATTATGTAAGTATTTTTTGCTTTTTATTGTGTATTTATTTTTATTCATGTAAGGATAAAAGGGGTATTAGGTTTTTTCCTAACCTTACCTTAAGTCTGCTTTTCAGGGCTGAGTGTCTCCCTTCTGGATTCTCATTCCATAGGGCATTCCGTTCCCACTCTGTGTCAGGCATGGTACCACGCACTGCAACTACAAAGATGGACTAGTCATTATACCTGCACTTAAAAGGCTTTCAATGTTTACAAATAATGTGGAAATGGAAAAAGTGGAACATTCAGAAAGGGAACCTACTGTGTTGTACATATTTTTTAAATGTCAGCTCATTTAATATCATGATATCCTATAAAATGGGGGATTCTCTCCAATGAGTAGATGAGAAAACAAGCTCAGAGCGGATAAGTGACTTGAATAGGGTCACTTAGCCAGGCAGTAGCAGAATCAAGACTTGACCAGGTCTGTCTGATACCAAAGCCAACACCTTTACAACTGTATTGCCTTCCATTCTGGAATGACTCCAGAAAAAAAAAAAGTTCACATACAAATACAGTGACAAAATTATATCTTTATGAATCTCAGATAAGGCTAAACAATGACGACAACAACAACAAAACGTCCCCCCCCCCCCACACACACACACAAGCACAAATTAATTTTTCTCATCTCTGGAGAACAGAGTAACTCTTTTTCCTTGGTCTTTATTTAAAATGTGATGGAATCACTATTAACATCTGCCTAGAACCTCTCTGAAATTAGTAAATTCCCTATTGAGATCTGGAGGCAATGTATTTTAGAAGTCAGAAGAGCTAAGCTAAAAAAAATGTATGAATCCATTTCATTGCACAACTGGTATGCTCTTGCTAGGTATATTTCTACAAGAGGCTTCAAAAGAATTAAGAGCACATCACATACTGTGCTGCATGCAGGACCAGGAATCCTGTAGATAATTCATCCTTGAGAAAACTTTAGATTCTTGCAGTTGGAAATGAGCTCAGGACAGTTCATTCAGCCTCCTGTCCACTGTAAGAATCCTTTCTGTGGCATTCTTAGTGAATGGATTTTTAGCCTCTGCTTGAATACTTCCAGGACAGGGAACTCACAACTTATTGAAGCACCCAGCTCCACTGTTGAGTAATTTATTTTCTAGAGAGTCTCCCTGAAAAGACACGGGACTAAAAGTCAGATGAACTATGGCTCTAGTCCCAGTTCTGCCACTTAGTAGCATAATGACCTTGCGTGAGACAAGAAAACTCAATTAATTAGAATCCTTTCACCATTATGGCCCTATGGGCATGCCAAAATAGCTTACTCATCTTCCCCATTCACATTTTCAACTTCCTTTTATACAACCCCATTATAAACTGAATATTTGTTCCTTCAAAATTCATATGTTGAAGACCTAACCCGCATGTAAATGTATTTGGAGGTGTGGCCTTTGGGAGACAATTAGGTTTAGATGAGATCATGAGGATGGGGCCCTTATGATGAGATTAGTGTCCTTATAAGAAGAGACACCAGGGAGCTTGCTCTCTCTCCTTCTCTCTGCCATGTGAGGACACAGCTAGAAGGTAGTTGTCTGCAATCCAGGAAGGAGGTTCTCACCAGGAACCAAATCTGTCACCACCTTGATCTTAGACATCCATTCTCCAGAACTGTAAAAAATAAATGTCTGTTGTTTAAGCTACTCAGTCTATGGTATTTTGTTATAGCAGCCTGAGATGACTAAGAAAAGTGCTTTCAGATCTCTAAAGAAACACACCAATGGAAGATGTTCCCCTTAAAAGCAGATTCCTCCAGTTTCCAAGAGATATGATTTCCCCAAGCCAATAAGTAACCCTTCCCAAACAATTAGTACAAGCAGATTTATTCCTTCATCCCAGCCTCTTGGATGTACTCAAAGCCACTTCCGATCCATTTACACACACCTCAACCATAATCTGCTTTTCTCCTGTAATATTAATTACAAGCTTTAGTTTATCACCTATTCACACAGACTAGATGCTGTTCATTGAGATTCTCAGCTAATCATCATGACAATCCAGCAAGGTGGTAAAATAGGCATAGTTTGCTTGATGAACACCCCCTTCATTTGATGAACTAACTTATGCCCACTCTGTGTGGTGTTGATGGGTCTGTTACAGTGCCTTGTCCCTCCCTGATCTAGGTCACAGGAGAGGACATATGACCCATGTGGCAGCAATTAGTTTTGTCCTCCATTTGATACATAAATGCTTCAAGCAGATTTAGCCTCCTATCAGAAAGAACTAAAAACCTGGACAAAATATATGAAACAATGATTTTCAGCCATTAGAATCAGGCAGGACTTTTTAAGCTTGGTTCCCTTTGTTGTAAGATGATTGCCAACATCTCCTAGGGCTACCTGTGTTTTTATCCATGAGAGAGAGGAAACATCTGTTTTAGCATTCCAAACAAGAGTAACAGGGAAATAAGTCTAATTGGACCAACTGAAGTGACAAGGCAACCACAAAGGGCTTTGATTCGGGGAATGGAGTGTGCTGATTGGTGCCTAACTCTGGAATTGGGGGTGTGGTCAGTTTCCCTACAGCCCCTCAGCTACATGGAAAAGACATGGTCTCCTGAATGAAAATTAGACAACTGTTGGAAAAATGCTTACGTGGGTAAACAACCAACAAGTGTCCATTACAATATGCAACAATAGTAGATCAGTTAAATAAAATATGGTGTATCCACAAAATGGAATGTCTTACAGCCATTGTAAAGTAATTATTATATAGATCTATTTCTGTGGCAAAAATGTTCATTTTAAGTAAAAAATAAAAAGATATGAAATGGCTTACATGGAAGCATCCCTTCTTTTTTTTTTCAAAGGATGGGTGGACAGATGGTTGGATGGATGGATGGAAGGATAGATAGCAAAAATATCTGGAAGGATTATACCAAAATAGTAACGATTGTTATTTCTGAGTGATTGGAATACGTATGTTTTAATTTTTTCCTCTTTCTCTTTAATTTTTAACTTATTTTTCTGTAATGAACATTTGTTACCTGTTTAATAATAATAAAAAACTTCCAAAGAAAAATATCTTCTTCCAGATATTATTTATTTTTTTCTTTAACCAGATGTTTCATTTTAACAAAGCAAATACAACCAAAATTTCCTTTCTCCCCTCAAAGGCACAGACACAACACAAAGTAGCATTTTGCTAGGAGAAGACAGATGGTGGGATAATGTGAAGGTTCGAGAAGAATCAGGTCAGCCATCTCCCCTCCCTCCAAATCATTAGTCTTAGACAAATGAAGATGAAATGGCTCAGAGCACTCTCTGATCAATGGCAACATGGAGTCTATAAACCAGTTCCTCTTGGAAGAATAAAACCAGCAAGTTGATCAGCAAGAACCCCACCACCTGGACTCATCCTGGAAGAAAGGACACTTACCCTTAGTCATCAGACGAGCCACGGTGTACCATCGGCCAGAGCATCAATTCAGTTTTTACACTTTGGGTTCCAGTAACCACAGTGACATTAATAGCAGCCAAAAAGGAGTACCAAATAAACTCCTTCCATGACTTATTTCATTTAATACACCCAACAACATTTGGAGGTATGTTCTACCATTTTTCCTACTTACCACGTAATAAAACTGAGGTCAGAAAGGTGAAGTGACTTAACTATGGTCTCTCAGGCAGAAGCAGAGGCCAAGGTTGAACTCAAGAGCTGTCTGGGTTTAACACTGCTCTTTCTACTCTACCATACCACCTCCTTGATCCTTGTACTAAACGGCAACCAGAACGTGGAGCTCTTTCTCTCTGGATATAATTTGGAATAGTCTGTATTTACTGTGAGGGGTTCAGATTGAGGTTGATGGTAATTCACTCAATTATCCAGGGGTGACTGGATAGGACCTGGACCACTTCTCCACCTCCCAGAAGATTGCATATGTGGTCATTCCCATGAGGACCAAAGAAGAACCAAAGTTCTACTACATCATTGCTTGGAAATAAGTCTGGTAAAGCTGGTTGGGGTGCATGGCTTAGCTACAAGGCCTAATAAGGTGCTTGTACTTCTCCCAAAGCCCTAAATAAATTTTACAATATTTTTGTTACCTCGTGAACCACTTGGTACAGGACCATGGTGATGACCATCATGCTCAGGTGTGTATACAAACCTATAGAGAGTGAGCAAGCTGGTCAGTTGACCACGTGAAGGGGAAAACAGCAAGAGGCTGAACCAGCAGAGCAGGGCAGCTTGAGTGAAAGAGTTTGCATGACCTCTCCTACCCTCTATTTCGGGCACCCTGGCTCTAGACAATTCTATTAGCCCTCCTCCTTGCATGGGGGCAAGGAGGGAGGTGGGAAAAAAGGATCAGGGGCCTCCTACTTGTCCTGGAATGTTTGCATTCAGCATCACACTGAGAACTTAAGCTATTCAGGAAAAGCACAACAGTTTAGGCATCTCAGCACATATTAAGGAATCATACTTGGCTTTCAATCCATTTTTTTTTAAGCCATTCTGAAGAGAAGTCATTCCTAAGTGTAATCAGATGGGCTGTTTTGTGGGAATTCTCTCCCCGTCTTCCTCCAAGCATGAGAGTAAATGGGGGTCAAGCGGGCATGACCTCTGAGAGGTTTTGGAGCCAGAAATAAACAGGGCTTTGAACATACTGAGCTATGGTAACAGATGAAAACATCAGATCCATTTCCCTTCAAAGCATTCTCAATTAATTTTTAATTCAGTCTCCATCTTGTCAATTATGAGGAGATACCAGCATCAGCATAACAGCTGGAGCGTGGCAAGCCCTAAAATGGACTTCAGAAAAGGCAGGAACGATGTTCCAGGCTCAGCCTGTGATGGAGCAGTGACCATGGGCCTTTGGGAGAAACATTTTAGCATCATTTCATATAATTGCCACTGTTTACATTGTAACCACCAGCGGAGGAGTTAGGTCATCTGCTAATGGCACTTCTAAAGTAAAAATGACCATATGGTCTTCATGATAGAGTGGATTCCAGTTGATAACATGAAAGGGAAGTCAGCTGCTAAGGACAACAACAAGAAAAATAGAATTATAGATTGTAATGAATTCTTACTATGTGCTAAACACTGTGACTATATGCATATATATGTATGTATTTTTAAAATGGTGGTAAAACTCACATAACATGAAATTTACCATCTTACCATCTTTAATATGTGTAGTTGAGTAGTGTTAAGTACATTTGCATTCACATTGTTGTGCAACCAATCTCCAGAAATCTTATCATCTTGCAAAACTGAAATTCACCCATTAAAAAACAATTCCCGGGATTTCCCTGGTGGTCCAGTGGTTAAGAATCTGCCTTCCAATGCAGGGGGTTTGATCCCTGGTTGGGAAACTAAGATCCCCCGTGCCGTGGGACAACTAAGCCCAAGCGCCGCAACTACTGAGCCTACGTGCTCTGGAGCCCTCATGCCACAACTAGAGAGCCCACATGCCACAAGTAGAGAGCCCGCATGCCACAACAACAGATCCTGCGCACTCTGGAGCCCTCACACTACAACCAGAGAGAAGCCCGCACACTGCAACAAAAAATCCTGCGTGCTGCAATGAAGATCCCCTTGTGCCACAGCTAAGACCTGATGCAGCTAAATGAAATAAAATAAAATAAAATATACAAATGAATGAGTGTGACTGTGTTAAGAAAAAACAAACAAACAAACAATTCCCCTTTCTCCTTCCCCCAGACCCTGGCAACCACCAATCTAACTTTCTGTCTCTATGAGTTTGACTACTCTAGGTACCTTATGTAAGTGAAATCATACAATATTTGTCTTTTTGAGACTGGCTTATTTCACTCAGCATAATGTCCTCAAGATTCCTCCATGTTGTAGCATGTGTCAGGATTTCCTTCCCCTTAAAGGCTGAATAATACTCCACTGGATGTAAATACCACATTTTGTTTACACATTCATCTATCAACGGACACTTGTGTTGCTTCTACCTATTACTATTGAATGATGCTACCATGAACATGGGTGGACAACATCTCTTCCAGACTCTGCTTTCAATTCTTTGGGGTATATACCCAGAAGTGGAAATGCTGGATCACATGGTAATTCTATTTTTAATTTTTTGAGGAACGGCCATATTGTTTGACAAATGCACATTTTCTCATTGATTCCCACAACGGCTCTGTGAGATAGAGCTAATGATGAGGAAATAGACTTGGAGAGATGAAGTACCATTTTACAGATGAAGAAACTGAGACTCAGAATGGTAACCAACTTAAGGAATTATGGAGCAGTGCTTAAGAGCTTAGGTTTAGAAGTCAGACACATCAGGAGCCATGGTGGGATTGGATCCCACATCTCTCTGGCTCAAGTCTACTGCCCTCCACAAATAAATCCCATTTGAGTTTTTTTTTTCACTTTCCAAAATTTTTGTTTGTTTGTTTGTTTGTATTAGTATTTATTAGATTTGGCTTCATAGAAATGAAAAGGACAAATTTACAGAAGCTTAAATAAGATTGAAGTTTTGTTTTTGTTTTTTCTCTCCTAAGTAAGGTCCAAAATTTTATATCTCTACTTCAAATCATTCTGAAAGTTAACCCTTTTAGTTCGTTTTTAATCAAATTACTAAGCAAACAAGAAAGAAACTTTTATAAATAACCCTGCTGGAAGAAGATGCACTTTTATTTCTATATTTGTAACAATGGTGTTTGTACAGAAAATACATTTCTGGGTCTGGTCTGGGCATCAAAGAGAGGGAAATGAAGGACAGGACAGGAAAATCCAGTAGTTTTCTTGGGACATAAAGTTTAAAAAATAACTACTTGTACTGAACCAGAATTGAAATTGGTGGCTGGTGTGTCAAGTGGTTCAGTGGAGAGGAAAGGATGGAAAATTACTACATATGGTACTCTCCACACACACTCACATTAATTCTGAAATTATGAGCTATATCTCGTACATATATATTATATATATTACAGAATAGAATACTTATACTTTAACACCTCCCAGTTTAAACAAAGAGAACATTACCAGAACATTCGAGATTTCAGTTTGCACATAATCAATCATACCCTTCTCCTGGGGCCACCCAAATTCCAAATTTTGTATTAATCATTCATGTATGTTTATCTGCATCTATGTTTGCATCCCAAGTCAATATTCTACGTATTGATTTGTATTTGCCAGTTTTTGACCTTTACACAGTTGGACTCCTACTATCTGAATAGATGGAATCATACTGTGACATTTTTAATATTTGATGGATATTTTGGTTTTGAGATTCATCAGTGTAGCTGTGGTTCATTTTCACTGTTACATAGTATTTCATAACTTGTTTATCCATTCTCTTACTAATGCACATTTGGGTGGTTTGCTTTAGTTTGTTATTGTAAGCAATGTGACAATGCACACCTGTTCCAGGGTGTATACACAAATGGAATTGTTGGCTCGGGGAGTAAGCCCATAGGAAGGCTTACTAGATCATGTCAACTTTTCAGAGAAAAAGATTTTTCTATCATTCACAATAGCCAAGATATGGAAACAACCTAAGCATCTATCAACAGATAACTCGATAAGATATGTGGTATCTATACACAGAGGAATATTATTCAAGCAGGAGAAAGAAGGAAATCCTGCCACTTGTGATGACACGGATGGACCTGGAAGGCATTAGGCTAAGTGAGATAAGCCAGACACAGACAAATGCTGCATTGTTATCACTTATATATGGCCAAACATAGATATAGTAGAAAAGGGATTGTCAAGGGCTGGGGGTGGGGGGTCGTGCGGTGGGAGAAATAGGGAGAGGTTGGTTAAAAAAAAAAATTCTTCAAAGAATTCATACCAATTTATACACTTACTAGGAACATAATTTTTCCTGTTGTCTACATGCTCTCCAATGTTTAATAGCTTAAAAAATTTTGGGCTTCCCTGGTGGTGCAGTGGTTGGGAGTCCGCCTGCCAATGCGGGGGACACGGGTTCGAGCCCTGGTCTGGGAAGATCTCACATGCCGCGGAGCAACTGGGCCCGTGAGCCACAGCTACTGAGTCTGCGCGTCTGGAGCCTGTGCTCCGCAACAAGAGAGGCCACGATAGTGAGAGGCCCGCGCACTGCGATGAAGAGTGGCCCCCGCTCGCCGCTGCTGGAGAAAGCCCTCGCACAGAGACGAAGACCCAACACAGCCAAATATAAAAATATATAAATAAATAAATTTTTTAAAAAAGAAAAGATGACTACTATCTTTAAAAAAAAAATTTTTTTTTGCAAATGTTTGGGTATTGAATGGTATCTCATTGTCGTGTTATTCTGCATTTCACTGATTACTTAAAAGATTAATCATCTTTTCATATGCTTTTTGACCATTTGTATTTCCTCACCTTTGAATTGCATGTTCAGATTTTTTTGTCTGTTTGTTTCTTGTTCTACTAGGCTGCTTGCACGTGGTGGTCCTGGTGGTGTTTTCTACTTTGTGTCTCCAAGTTCTTTATATATTCTGCACACTAAATCTTTTTAGGTTTCAAGTACATTTTCCCCTTTTTTGATTTGTCTCCACTCATTATGGCATTTTAATTTAATAAAGTTAAATTTATAGAAATTCTTTATGGCTTGCGTTTTTGTTTTACATTTAAGAACGATTTCCCTACTCTTAAGTTCCTAAATTTACTTTAAAAGTTTTAAACTTTTTCTTTCACATTTAAATCTTCAATCCATCCAAAACTGAGTTTTAGGGAATTCCCTGGCAGTCCCGTGGTTAAGACGCGGCGCACTCACCGCCAAAAGCCTGTGTTTGATCCCTGGTCAGGGAACTAAGATCCGCAAACCGCATGGCATGGCCAAAACCAAAACAAAACAAAAATTGATTTTTCTATGAGGAAGGTATCTGACTTTATTTCTCCCATACAGATAACAAATTGTCCCACCACTGATTATTGAATTATTCTGCAACGCCCTCTCTGTCGTATAGCAAGTTGTCATGTGTGTAGAATCCCTCTGGGTACGCTCTGTATTTGTCTACCCTTTTGTAACATTAAACTGTCTTGCAATCTGATTGGGCATATCCCTTCATCTTGTTATTCTTCTTGGGAAGTTACTTAGCTATTCGAGCCCTTGGCATTTTCATTTTAGAATCAGCCTGTTAATGTCCATGAAAATGTCCATTTTTTTCCCATCTCATTTTCTTCTTTTCTAATACAATCATTTAAGGCTATAAAATTCCTTCTAAAAAAAGCAATTTAATTGCATCCCACATTTTGTAACATAGCATTTTTATTATCACTCAGTTCTAAGTATTTTTAAAATTTTCTTCACGAATTTGTCTTTAAGTCTTGAGTTATTAAGAAGTTTGTTCTTTAATTCTAAACGTTCATGGGCTGTAGGCCAAGGATGTCAAATTCTAGTACATGTGCTGTCGCTTTCCCCTGCCTATGCCTGACATCAGGAACTGACCCCAGCAGCATCCCTAGGAAGCCCAGAACCCTTCTCCACGTGGTACTCCAGGCAGCCACAGGTAATCAATCAGGGATGAAACATTAAGATGGAAACTATTGCACATCCCTGCTGTAGGCTGGGGAGACATTCCCACCTGTGTGCCGAAGCTGCCAGGCTCACATTTGTGACTAAGGAAAATTACTCTGATCTAGAGACAGTAAAAAATACCAGCTTTCCCCAGCCCTAGAACATTTTATTTTCAATCAGTAAGGATACAGATGTAACCATTTAACTCAAAAGACGTTTACTGAGCACTTACTATGTTTAAGAGAGTGGGCTGTAAATACTGAATAACACCATTGCTGCCGTCAAGCAGTTTACAATTGACCTGATAATTTGAAGCCTTTTACTCAGAAAACCTTGACAGGGGCACTCCTTGAGCCTGGCACTGCTTCTCATGGGCCATCTCACTTCTGAAAAACTCTGGGAGCAAGCTGGTGTTATCTCCACTTCACAAATAATGAAACAAGACTTGGAGAAATGAAATCACTCACCCAAGGTTGCCCAGCCAGTATTTGAACTGAAATCCATAGTCATATCGCTGTGTCGGCACTGCACCGTGCTGCCTCCTTGCAAAAGATTACAAGGTTTTATTTATTTAGTTTTTTCTCTCCCATTTTGTCCACATGCTCAGCAATTGAAGAGTGGAATGAGAATTGATGGATATGCAGGCAATTCGTTTCTCTGCTACGGAAAGTACATCCAATCTTCAAGCTTCCTTAAATTATATAATGGTTAGTTGCCTCAAAAAATCTTGCTTTAGGGGGTCTGTTGCCTGTTTTTCTTATCTCTCCAGGATGCTTTGGCCAACCAAGCAGAATGCTTATCTTACAGCTTTAGGGCTTTGAAAAAAACGGTTTCTGCTGTGCTGAGTGCCCTTCCCTGGGGGCCTGTGTGACACTGAGTAAATAGGTCTTCCTGAACTTGTTTCTCTCTAATTCATACTGCCCAAGGCAGAGAAGTAGCCAGAAGTCTGGTCTGTGCTATGGGTATGACAAGGAGGGCTATATACATACATACGTTACCCCACAGTTCACATGACCCAGACACAAGTTACGTGATGGGCACATACGGAATTTATACCTGTTATCCCATTTCATCTTTAATTATTATAAAAGAGTATTTTATTACCATTTTACCAATAAAGATGGAAGACACAGGAAATATACATGAGTTACCCAAGGTCACACAGCCATTAGCTGGCAGAACTGAGATTTGGTCTGCTGGACTCTGCCTTCTTTTAAAGCAAAGACACTTATTCATACAGCATATGCTACTTCTGTTTCTGCAGATGTAGGAGGAAATAGAGTGGGGAGATAATGGTACCCCATAGATGTATGTTCATACACTGATGGGTTTTCCTAGATGGAAAAAAAATTAGGCTATACAATCATTGCAAAAGTTGTGATAAGATTTGTCCTGAATTTGGCTAATTTGGCCCCCAGACCAGTAGCCTTCACTTTACCTGAGAGCTCCTTAGAAACACAAACTCTTGGGCCCTATGACACACCTACTGTAGTTTAACAAGAGCCCCAGGTGATTTGAATGTACGCTAAATTTTAAGATCTTTACAAGACACCAGAAATGCCTTAAATTTATTATTTTTTTCAATTTACAAAGGGCTCTTTACTTGTGTATAGACACAACCTGTAAATCTAGGTATGATACTTGTGTATCCACCTCTACATGGCCTCAAAAATACCAGCCTGTGTCTTGGGAACAAAATCCCAATTCAAGAGGAAGACACTCCCAATTAGCTAGTTAGACTTATGTTTTTATTTTCTCTTTCTCTCTTGTGCTTTCTACGCACTGATTCATGGTTTGATTCATAGGCTGACCTGCCTCTTGTCTCTTCCTTCGATTCATCCATTGTAAGTGATGCTTCCTAAGTTCAAACACAAGCATGCCCGATGCCTGCTTAAGAATCATCATGTACTCCTTGTTGTTTACCCACTCAAGGCCCCACTTCCTTGGCTCGACATTCAGTGACCTCCAAGGTCAAGTGCTGTCTTCTCTTTCAAATTCATTTGTCTCCAGTTTGATAGCTTAGACCGATAATGGGTCACCATGGTTACTCACGGATCCCAAAATCCTGCCTATCCTTTATGGCACAGCAATGCAGTCCATCCTCTGCCTCCCTTGCCCAGAAGATGCTTTTTGCCCCTGTGCTGTCTTTCAGACCCTGCTCAGACAACTGAAAAGCCTTCCCCATCTTCTGGAAGGGTCAGTTGCTCCCTGCCACATCATCCCACGTAACATAAAAGTGGTTCTCAAACTTTCGTGAGAATCAGAGTCACCTGGAGGGCTGGTTAAAACACAAGCTGCCGGGCCCACCCTAGGATTTCAGCTTCAGTAGGTCTGCATGGGGGGCTAGGTATATGCATTTCCAGCAAGATCCAAGTCGACCTGATGCTGCTGGTCTGGGGTCATCACTTTGAAAAACCACTGTAACACAGAGACAGCAATCACATCATGTGGTCACGAGCAATCTTCCCGTTCTGCCTCTAGCACAGGACTCTGAGTTCCTGAGGCACATCTGTGCCCATTCAGTGACTGAATGAGAGAACAGGCCAACACAGTGCAGCACGTTTTGAAAGAGTCCTGGCTGGAAGCTTGTCTTCCCCACTTATTATCATGAAAAGGATTTCTTCATCTAAGAAGAAAATGTATCTTAATGGGCTATTGTGAGGCTTAAAAAAGAAGAGGGACAAAGTTCCTATCACATCCCTGTCACATAATATGTGATCAATCAATGTTAATAAAAAAAAAAGGAAGGAAGAAAGGAAGGAAAGGAAGGAGGGAGGGAAACCAGGTAATGTTTTGGCATCCTGGGCTGAGAGCTCAGTGTACAGGAAGCATTTTGTGGGGGCATTTAGTACCAAGCAAAGCCCGAGTGGAATTTTATAGTCAGAGCCCAGAGCAGCTGTGTGACTTGGAAACATTCAAGCACTCTAAGCTTGTAGTCTCAGAGACTGCAGGGAGTGTCTTCCACTCTGAGCAATAACCAAGAAGACACTCAGAGCTTCCTAAGTAGAAATATTTACCTGGTGAACACTTTCCAGGGGGGGACTGGCAATCCCAGGTGCAAGGTGGGTTTCAGGAGTGGACCAACCAGCAACTGCTAGAGGCAGAGACCAGTGCTCGAAGACTCCAGAGTCTGTGCTGGGGAGCCCGGTGGCTCTGGCTGAGTCTGAGAGCTGGGGCTCGGAGCGCTCAGGGACTTGGCCAGAGAGGAATGAGCTGAACATGGACCTTGCAGCAGGCTAGGCAAACACGAGATGCTCTGGCCATTCCTCTTCTATCCACGCCCGGGGCAGATTTTATTACTCTATTCCAGTTCTCCTTCCCGCCCAGCCTGGACTCCAACTCAAAACCCTTCTCAGCAGAGCCCACCAGCAGCAACTGCCAAAAAATCCAAGTCAGCACTCTGTAAAACCACAAAACTATAATACCTGTGATGGGTTTTCTATTGGACAGAGCTGTCTGATAGAACCATCCGGGGTGATGGAACTGCTCTGTGATGAGTGCTGTCCAACATGGTAGCCATGTGGCTGCTGGGCCCTTGAAATGCAGCTAGTATAACTGAGGGAGAATTTTATTTCATTTTAATTGATTAAAGTGAAATTTAAATAGCCACTTTTTTTTTTTTTTTTTTTTTTTTGGGACGTATTGATGTCTAGCTGGTTTGGGGGAAAAAAATTCTCCTTTCCACAATGATTTACCCAGGCACACCTTTGTGATTTTTCTCATTCTTGACCTGCCTTAAGATATTGCCATTTAAATTTTTTTTAATTAATTTTATTGGACTATAGTTGCTTCACAATGTTGTGTTAGTTTCTGCTGTACGGCAAAGTGAATCAGCTATACATATACATATATCCCCTCTTTTATGGATTTCCTTCCCATTTAGGTCACCACAGAGCATTGAGTAGAGTTCCCTGAGCACAACTCAATATCAAAAAGCAAACAATCCAATCCAAAAATGGGCAGAAGACCTGAATAGACATTTCTCCAGAGAAGACATACAGATGGCCAACAATCACATGAAAAGATGCTCAACATCACTAATTATTAGAGAAATGCAAATCAAAACTACAGTGAGGTATCCCCTCACACCGGTCAGAATGGCCATCATCAAAAAATCTAAACAACAAATGCTGGAGCGGGTGTGGAGAAAAGGGAACCCTCCTACACTGTTGGTGGGAATGTAAATTGGTGCAGCCACTATGGAAAACAGTATGGAGGTTCCTTAAAAAACTAAAAATAGAACTACCATATGACCCAGCAATCCCACTCCTGGGCATATACCCAGAGAAAACCATCTAAATTTAAATTGATTAAAATTAAAGTAAGAATTCAGTTTCTCAGTTGCACTTGCCATGCTCCAAGTGCTCACTGCTTTCATGAGGCTCTGTCTGTGCTAGAGTTTTGGGCATTTCCCTCACTGAGAAGCTTTCCTGGAGATTACTGGCCCAGACCTACAGTCCCATCTGTGACCCCTGACTTCACTCTAGGAGAGAAGAAGACATAGTCACAGCGATCAAGTGTAGGACCCTCCAGAGCAGGATCTGTAAGACCTGAGCATGCACAGCAGACACTGCAGCACATGGGGATGCTGGAGGAAGGGCCTCATGTCTACCTACGCTGAGCCCCTCTGTGCCCACAGCCAGAGATCCTCTCTTGTGAAAACCACCGTACTCCCCTGAGAGGTGAGAATCACTCCCCACAAGGGACAGAGGAGGAAGCTGAGGCTTGGAGAAATTAAGTAACTTACCCAGGCTGTGATGGTGGAGGAGAAATCAGACCCAGGTCTGACTCCCACATCTATACTCTTTTTATTCTGTCACGTGGCCCCCAGGATTACTTAAGACATCTACTACCAATGCAGTCCACCCTTGAATCATTTATACCCCTGCAGGCCATTTCCAAACCCCACTCACAGCCCATCTAAACCTAGATACCCACAGATTTTTATGATGAGCCACAAGTTCAAAGTACAAAACCCAGGGCATGAGAGATTTAAACCAAAAAAGTGGCCTTTGAAGACAAATGGCCATGCGATATTCCAAGGCAGAGAGAACACTATAGAACTGTTACTTACAGAAGTGGGTTTGTAACTTCTTGGCTAACTATTAATAATAATAATAATGATAATAATATTAGTTTTCTATTGCTGTTGTAACAAATTACCACAAATTTACTGACTTAAAACAAGGCAAGGTTATTTTCTTAAAGTTCTGAAGGTCAGAAGTCCTAAAAATCAAGCTGTCAGTAGAGCTGCATTCTTTCCAAAGGTTCTGGGAAAGGACCCGTTTCCTTGACTTTTCCAGCTTCTAGAAGCTGCCTGTATTCCTTGGCTCATGGTCCCATCCTCCAGCTTCAAACTAGCAGTGTTGCACCTTCCAGACTCTCTCTGCTTTCATTGTCATATCACCTTTTCTGGTCCTGACCCTCCTGCCTCCCTTTTATAGGGACCCCTGTGATTACATATAGACCCTACCCAGATAATCCAGGACAATCTCCTCATCAAGATTCTTAACATAATCATACCTGCAAAGTCCCTTTTGCCATGTAAGCTAATATATTCATAGGTTCCAAGGATTAAGATGTGGACATTTGAGGGGACATCATTCAGCCTAAGACAAATACTAATAACAAAATAGTACTTCCCTTAATCAAGCCCTTCCACTGCTGAAAACACTGGCCTGGGATTCTTTCTCATCCACTCAGCAACCCTACAGAGTAGACCTTAGAGAGTCACTCATTTTCACACACCTAGTAAGTCTCATCTCAAACCTTGGTCCCTCTCTCCCGAGTCTACCCAATTTTTTCTTTTACCAGGTTATCATGATGGAGAATTTCCCAAGTGCCAAGCACTAGACTAGTGCTTGTGTATCATTTGTATCACCTCCTATCTTCACCCTGACACATGGGTACTTCTCTCCCAGTTTAGAGGTGAGGAAACTAAATGAGGTTTGCAAAGGGGAGTTGATTTACCAAGGTCAGAGAATGCATACGTGACAGAAAAGGATGACTCTTAAGCTCCCTGCCTTTCCCTTGGACAATGAGGGCCCCATGGCCACAGCTAATGGTGGCCCCACTGGTCCAGGACCCAGGACAAATGGCCCGCCAAGGGCTCATGTACCTTGGGTGTTCCCCCCTCCTCTGAGCCAGTCTGCAGGTGCCAAAGCAGAGGGGCTCCCCATGCCTTGTCACCAGCATGTATTTATCAGCTGGAATGGCTTTATATTCTATTTGCTAAATTGGATTGCTTTCAGAAAAGGCTGGGGTGGCGATAAAAACAGATTTTATGGCCATCCAATCAGAGGAAGCTGAATTTCATTTGAGCAAGTGAGAATGGATGACTTTCAGCTTTCTCTTTTAAAACCTGGGGGAAGCACTTAGATGTTGAGGCTACTTCATCAGGCTTTAGGAGGCTTTTTTTTTTATTAGTCACTTACAGCAAACATTTTTCCCTTTACAGATGGTTACTTATTGCAACAAAAATCTCCCTCTAGGCTTAACGCCAGGCTGAGACTTGGAAAGTGAGGGGGATAGAAATGGCAGCATCTCATTCCAAGTCAAGAATGAGAGAATTCACAAAGGCACCAGGGAAAGTCAAAGGAGAAGGAGGAGACTTTCCAACAAATGGTGCTGGAACAATTGGATGTCCACATGCAAAAAATGAATTTCAACGCTCAGCTTGCACTATATACAAAACTCAACTCAAAATTGGTCATAGATTTCAATTTAAAGCCTGAAACTATAAAACATCTAGAAGAAAACTGGAGAAAATGTCTGTGACCTTGATTTAGGCAAAGATTTTTATAGATAAGACACAAAAAACCAAAGCCAAGAAAGAAAAAAATTGATAAATGGATTTCATTCAAATTAAAAACTTCTGCTCCTCAGAAAACACAGTTAAGAAAATGAAAAAACAAGCCACAGACTGGGAGAAAGTATCTGTGAAACACTTATCTGAGAAAGGACCTGTATCCAGAATCTATAAAGACCTCTTACAACTCAATGATGAGAAGAGAAACACCATTCAAAAATGGGCATAAGATGTGAACAGATATTTATTCAAAGTAAAGATACAGATGGCAAATAAGCACATGAAAAATTGCTTGCCATCATTAGCAATTAGGTAAATGCAAATTTAAACCACAGTGAGATACTTCACACTTATTAGAATGGTAAAAGCAAACAAACAAAAACCATCTACATTGCTATGTTCTGAATGTCTGTGTCCCTTCCAAATTCATATGTTGAAATCTTAACTTCTAAAGGTGATGATATTAGGAGGTGGGTCTTTGGGAGTTGATTAGGTCATGACAGTGGAGCCCTCATGAATGGGATTAGTGCCCTTGAAAAGAGACCCCAGAGAGCTCCCTCATCCCTTTCGCCATGTAAGACACAGTGAGAAATCTGCAAACTGGAAGAGGGCCCTCACTGACCATGCTGGCACACTGATCACAGACTTCCAGCCTCCAGAATTGTAAGCAACAAATTTTTGTTGTCTATGAGCTACCCAGTTTGTTGTACTTTGTTATAATAGCCTGAATAGACTAAGACAAATACCAAGTGTTGTGAGGATGCAGAGCTTCTGGAACTCTCATATAGCATTGGCAGAAATGCAAAATGGTACATTTAGCCACTTTGGAAGAACAGTTTGGTGATTTTTTATATGGTTACACATGTACTATGTGATCCAGCAGTCTTATTCTAGATATTTACCCAAAAGAAATAAAAATATATGTCCACTAAAGACCAGTATGCAAATGTTCACAGCAGCTTTATTTATAACTGTCAAAAACTAGAAACAACCCAAATATTCTTCAACTGATGTATAAATGATATATTTATACAATGGAATGCTACTAAGCATAAAAAGAGATCGACTGCTTATATATGCAACAACACGGATGATTCTCAAAAAGCATTATGCTAATTGAAAAACACGGACTCAAAAGGCTATATGCAGTATGATTTTATTTATACGATAATCTGGAGAAGAAGACAAAACTATAGGGACAGAAATCAGCTGAGTGGGCTGGAGGCAGGGGAGGAGAGGGCATTGACTTCATGAGAAAACTTTCTAGGGTGGTAGAAAGTTCTAAATCTGGACTGTAGTCATGATTACACAATTCTAAACTTTGTCAAAGTGCATTGAATTGTATACCTAAGAAGGATAAATTTTACTTTTCGTAAATGATATCTCAATAAGCATAACTTTGAACAAAAGGAGTGAAAGAATTCAAATCCTACTCTTTCCCCCAATAATAATACACAAAAGTGGTCATGGAGATGAAAATGACACCAACACAATTATTCCAATTGTAGAAATTTATACTGTAGTCCATGCATTTAATATCAAGCGTGATAGTCCTGTATTCTCCAGAGCACAAAGCCTGTGAAATTGTATAATCTTTTTCTCATATTCTATTTCTATCATCCAAAACAGAAGAGGACTTTCATTTTCCAAAACATCCTTTTTCTGGAAAAAGATAATACTTGATATCTTTATACCATGTTTCAACTCACAGTGGAATAGAGGAAGTTTATAGGAATGCTTTCAATAAAGTAGAGACTATAAATAACAAATCAGGGCCAAAGAAAATATACATCACATGAAAAAGTCAAGAATAGGGAGAAAGTTGGCCTGTGGATGTACAGTTCATGAGCCTCCACACACTTATTCATTTAGCTGTGAGTTTCCTGATGGCCAAAGGAGATGGGAAAATTAATTAGTCAAGTAATTTACACATCACATCATCAGAAACCCTCTAGCTCCTCAGTGGGAGTAAATGATATCAAGGCAGGACAAACCACTAACAGTATCTCAGCAACTTGCCTCATTTCTAACTGGTTTTGATCTGGAAGAGAGTTAACTCAGCTGGGAAACCCAGGAGCAAACATGGAGTCTCAGCTTCTCCAGCTCTGGTGCCTGTCCCTGGGTCACCACATGGCTGTTCAGGTGGCCTCCTTTCTTCCAGTCAGATTTTTCCTAGGAGAAAAGCAACAAGGATGCCAGAAGAGGTCCTAGACAAGATAGACTGGGTTCCAGGTTCCAGTCTTGACCTGAACACTGGCTGGATTGCTGCATGGCCTAGTGCAAGCTACTTAGTTTTCTGGGCCTCAGTGTCCTCATCTGTAAAATGGGCATACCCAACTCAGGAAGATTGTTGTGAGAATTTGGTTAACAGATGTGAACACTGTGAAAGAAAGGTGAGTGAGCCAAAGGATAGAGACCTTCTCCCAGGAGGGGTCCAATATAAGAACAAAGTTCACTTACTAAAGATGGCAAAGTGGAGGGTGGAAAAATATGGGTCTTTAATTAGATAACTGAGCTACTGAATTAGCCAACCCAGAGAGAGATGTTTCATTTCCAGAGTTTTTAGGATGTGAGATAGTATATTTCCTTATTGCTTAAATTGGAGCCAAACATATCCTAAGTCACCTCCTGTCTGAGACCTGATAATGCTTAGCTAAGTCCGCTTTTCCTTCCAACAACAGTAAAAAAAAGAATGCTCATATACGTAGAAGCTTATATTAGATTTTGGATCAGGGTCCATTTTTATGTAGTAAGTAGGAGAAAATTGAATTCACTACAATTCCTCTTAGAAAGTGATAGTTGTCTTAGTAGGAAAAATAGTTTGATAAGTGTTCAGGGTCAGAGAGAATGTGAGGCATTTGAACTTGAGCAGAATAGAGGAGAGGACATTATTTGTTGCTTGGGATGACATGAAGTGGTGGAATTAGAGGGGGAAAGAGAGGCAAGGGAGCCAGGAGATGACAGAAAGCTAGGAATCACATGGTGTCACAACTTCTGCTGGACACTCCCCCTCAACTCCCTATATCTCTCCAGTCTAGTGCAGTGTACAAAAATCCCCAAATGCTAATAAAAGTGGGCCACTTGTAGCAACCAGTGACAGAGCTGATTTCACCCTCTAACGTCCCTAGGAGGTTAGAGGGTGAAATAATAGCCCGTAAGAAAGCAAGTGTATGTAGACAAACAAACAAACAAAAAAGTCCAAGTAATTCTCCATGAATTTCCCCCCAGATCAAGAAGAGATATTTGGTTCTCATTAGACTTTAGTATTGGTGCCTGAGTGTTAGGGAGCCCCAGGTTATATCTGGGTTATGTCTAGTTACGTTACTATTGATATTTCTAATACCTGTTTCTGAACCACAAATTACACTGGGCTATCTGACCCAAACTCTTCCAGAATTTGGACCTCCAGCCCAATCACTGGTCTTTGCTTTGAGCACTGTCACTTTTTGTTAGTCAGCCTCACTCTACGGCCAATGCAACCCATGTTCACAGCCCCTTTTGGAAAAGCATAAACTCCAATATTCTCAACCTTCCAATAGAACTTTTCTCTTCCCACCTTGCTTATGCATCCGTGGCATGGTTGCTCCTAGACTGTTCAGCATTTTGAGGGTTTGAATATAGCCCTTCCTAAGGAAATGCCTTCCTAGCAGAATTTCCCAACATTGGCATTTAGACCTGCCATTTGCATAAGTAAGCAGTCATTTGTACAGATGAAATGAGCAGTTACATATGTGCAGATAGGTCCTAATAGGTACCATATGCTCCAATTACCCATTTTCCCAGCCCCCCCGGACTGATTGGTTATTAATGCAACAGATGGAGCAATTTAGAACTAGCAAACTCCCCAAATGCCACCCTTCCCCTCCTCTTCCCAGACCCACAAGCTTCTCCTGGCATCCTCCTCATCTTTGTCATTGTAGAATAAATGCTATGGAGGAACACATGCCCTTAGTTCCGCCGAGAGTTAAATTGCATTTCCTTAACGAGAGTGCCACTTGGGAAACCCAACGGGCCTTCACTGTCAAGAAGACTCTCAATGGACAAAAATTGGGTTTCTAAATTGCATCCTCTGTAAAAAGCTGGCCTCTTTGGAGTTCTGACAGCTGGAAGTCTTCAAAGTGTCTGAAGCTCAGGGATAATTGAGGTTTGCTAAGATGACCCAGAGTTCTGATGAGATCCTGGGTCTCTTGTGTGCCATCAGGGACATAACTGATAATGTTTGGCACTCCCATGAGATCATCAGAGACTTGGAAACCTTTAGAAATGAAAGCAGACAGGGAACTGTGTAGGCCAGCAGATTTTAAGCTGACTTCCTTGGAACCCTGGGGCGTCCACAGAGGTACGTACAGGTGGGAGAAGTCTGAGCGTCAGGGATTCTGCCCTTCACGGCCTGCTTTAACCAGACCTGTTCCATTTTTACTCTGTGAGCTTTATTGTTTATTTGGCTTATGAATATGAATAAAAGTTCCCACAGCCAAAGTAAGATGGAAAACCAAACAGGTTCTCGGTTTTGGACCTGGCCTGACAAGACCTTTTAACTTCTTGAAGTGATGTAGGTAAAAGAGGTGGTAGAACAGAGGCTATTTTTAAATATTTCACAAAGCTTAACAGAGCTCCTCCATTTACTGAATGCTCCCTGAAATGTCACGCAGTGATCTCACCCATCCCCCCGCTTCATCAGCCACCTTCGCAGCGGTGACTCACAGGCTCCAGCACAGACCCCTTTCCCAGAATCCAGACCTGAATCAACACTTGTCCAAACCGCATCCCCTCTTGCAATTCTCAAGGCATATCCACCTCAGCATGTCCAAATGCAAAGATATAATCTCCTCCCTGTCCTCCAGTGCCCCCACAAACCAATTCCTTTTCTGGCATTCCCATCTCAACACAAGGCAGCTTTTCCTCTACTGAGCTGCCTACAGCAGAACCCTAAAAGTCACCCTTGACAATGCCCTCTCCCTTTCTTGGTATGTCTAGACCATCCCCAGGTCCTGTCAATTCTCCCTTCTTAACGTCTTCCTAAACCATTGACTCTTTCCATCTCCTGTGATAATCACCCTACTCCAAGAATCACTTGAAGAGGCAACTGTAAACTTTCCTACTTGGTCTCTGCTTTCGTTCTCCTCTATCTGCTCCAAACTCCTCCCCACACTGCAAATGAAGTAAAGTTTAGGCAAGGCAATTCTGACCGTGTCACTCTTCCCCTAAAATCACATCAATGTCTTCAGGTCTTATGATGAAGAACCCAATGCTCAACAGGGCCCAAGGCCTTACAAGGCCTGGCTCCAGCCTCATCACTCACAACCTGGACCCTTACTCCCTGTGTTCCAGCCATTCCGGCTTTTTATCAATTCCCTATGTGCATAAGGGTCCCTTCCACCTTTGCCTATGCTGTTCCCTCTGCCTGGAATGCTTTTCCTTCCCTTTTTGTCTAGTCAGCTCCCACTCATCTTTCAGGCCCAGCTCAAGCTCTGTTACCTCTGGCATTCTTGCTCAGGTCTCAGGCTTCAAGTCCCTCTTGATTCCTATGCCCCTTCTCCATAGCATTTGTGACAATCCGGTTTATGGATTATTTGATAAAAGTCTAACTTAGCTCTAGATGGTAAACTCCATGAGAACAGGGAGCACGTTTGCCTTTGTTCATCCTTGTATCCTGAGCGTCCAGCACACAGCGGGCGCTCAATAATATCTGTGAGATATAGGGAGGGAGAGATTTCCGCTGTGGGCTAGAAACAGCCTACATTCTCTGTGATGTCACGTTGATTATCTTCTGCTAATGAGAAGCTCCAAAGAGCATCTTTGTTTAAAAATGAAGAAAAGAAGAAATGATTACTCCTGTTAAGCAGTTCTCTTCTGCAGGCAGAATCTTTCAAAATAAGTTGAAAAAAAAAAGAAAGAGAAGAGATCCTTGATGAAGAATTCAAAGATGCTTATGCCACCTAATCCCTTTATTTCTCCAAATTGTTCATTCAGGCTTTTACATGCACTGTCTCATATACAGTAATCCTCTGAGCAACCTCAGAGGTTGGTTTACTATCTTTTTTTTTTTTTATAAAAGGGGAAACTGAGGATCAGAGTAATTAAGTAACCTGCTTAACAGCCACTGCTACAGGGTGACAAAGCCAGGATTCCTTTTTTTTTAAACACATTTCTTTTCTTTCTTTAATATTTATTTATTTATGTATTTATTTATTTAGTTATTGGCTGCGTTGTGTCTGCCTTGCTGCACGTGGGCTTTCTCTAGTTGTGGCAAGCGGGGGGCTACTCTTCATTGCGGTGCATAGGCTTCTCATTGTGGTGGCTTCTCTTGTTGCAGAGCACAGCCTCTAGGCACGCGGGCTTCAGTAGTTGTGTCACGCAGGCTCAGTAGTTGTGGCGCACAGGCTTAGATGCTCCGCGGCATGTGGGATCTTCCCAGACCAGGGCTCGAACCCGTGTCCCCTGCATTGGCAGGCGCATTCTTAACCACTGTGCCACCAGGGAAGTCCCCAAAGCCAGGATTCTAACCCATGTCTGTCTCACCCGAAGCCAAGCTCTTTCTACAGTTCGTACCTACAGTTCCTCCACCGCCCTATAGTTGAGGAAACCAAAAGGGACAGAAGTTTCTTGCCCAAGGTCATGCAGCCAGTAAATGACAGAGAAGGGCAGGATAGATTCCCCAACTCTCATACCACTGTGTTCTTTCCATAATCATGCATGTTTTACTATATTTGAATATCACAAAACTATGTAAAGCATCAATCATCTAGAGGAGACGTGAACCAGCCTGAGAACATGAGTTAGAAAAAAAAAAAAAGTTCAATTTTCGGTAGTGAACTAAGTCCCCTAGAACGCTGAGCCTGAGGAAAAGCTATGTGCTAACAGTTGGGGGTGGAGTGGTGGGGAGGCTGCAGTATCAGAGCAGCACAACGAGGGGTAAATGGAAGGGAGACAGGGAAGGAGGGAAAGGCAAGGCTAGCTGGTTAACTTGTTTCACTACCCAGACAGCCACAGCTTCACGAGAAAACAAGCCCATTGTTTGGTCACTGGGAACAATCCAGAAAGGCTGTATGTGACCACTATGTCTCAGAAGGTTCCATCAGCGTTAGGAGAGTGACCCAATTCAGCTGCCCATCTCTATCCTTCACTGGGCTCTAACTCTCCACTTCTAGATGGCGTCACCTGGTCTTGGCGGCCTTTGTGAGTCTGGACCGCTTGCACCTGGGTGCTTCCCCCCATAATGGCAACATGGAGGGTGTGATGGAGGGAGACGTTTAAAACACTAGCTTTATTCAAATACTTATTTGTGGTCTTATTTGTGGTCTAATTCAAATAAGACCACAGCCAGCTTAGATGCTGAGTCATCAGTCATTGTGGCCCGGGGCTTTATGAATAGAGAAACCGTACGAGAAGTTGCTGGGTCCACGCCAGCTGAGACACAAGCCAAGTGATCCAGGCCCAGACATAGGTGGGGCCTCAATCAGGAATGCTTCCTGTGAAGCTTAATTTATGTGTCAACTTGACTGGGCTAAAAGACGCCCGGATAGCTGATACGCATGATTTCTGGGTGTGTCTGTGAGAGTGTTTCTAGAAGAGACTAGCATCTGAATTGGTAGCCTGAGTACAGATGTCCTCAACAGTGTGGGCGGATGGCATTCAACCCACTGAGGACCTGAATAGAATATAAGGGTGGAGGAAGGGTGACTTTGCTCTCTGCTTGAGCTGGGGCATCCGTCTTCTCCTGCCCTTGGACATCAGGGCTCCTGGTCCTCAGGCCTTCAAACCCAGACCAGGACTTACACCATCAGCAGCCCTGGTTCTCAGGCCTTCGCACTTGGAGTAGAACTACACCATGGGCTTTCCTGGGCCTCCAGTTTGCAGACAGCAGGTGGTGGGATTTCTCATCCCCTGTAATTACATAATACATCTTTCTATCTCTATATATCCCATTGGTTGTGTTTCTCTGGAGAGCCCTGACAAATACACCTCATGTTTAATTATCCTCTGTCTCACCTCTGATGTAACGGTAAACAGGGGAAAGAGCATGGACTTCGTTGTGAAAAAGATCTGGTTTTGAATCCTGACTCCTACCTCATCAAATGTGAGACTCTTCCTTCACCTGCAGAACGGGGATAGTTGTGGTATCTGCAGCATTCAGATTGGGGTAAGACCATTTTTCAAGCTTTTCTGGGAGCATAGACAGAGAAGGACGCGTGTGCAGTTCTGAAAGGTTGGGGGCGGAGTTTAAAGCAGCTAGTGCTTGTATGAAATATCCTTGAAACCCAACCTATCATTAAAAATGAACATAAAGGGCTTCCCTCGTGGCGCAGTGGTTGGGAATCTGCCTGCTGATGCAGGGGACACGGGTTCGAGCCCTGGTCTGGGAAGATCCCACATGCCGTGGAGCAACTGGGCCCATGAGCCACAACTACTGAGCCTGCGCGTCTGGAGCCTGTGCTCCACAACAAGAGAGGCCACGATAGTGAGAGGCCCGCGCACCGCGATGAAGAGTGGCCCCCGCTCGCCGCAACTAGAGAAAGCCCTCGTGCAGAAACGAAGACCCAACACAGCCAAAAATAAGTAAATAAATTAATTAATTGAAAAAAAAAGAAGAACCTCTGCTTTAAAAAAAAAAAATGAACATAAAATGTGCAGTCTAGTCTATAACACATCATGTTTGTTTTAATCATTGAAAATTTCCCTCAACATAATTTTAAACAAAAACCAAAGCTCCAGAAAGAGTTTACCCTACAAATGTACGTATCCTTTAAGACATCATCAGAATCCCCTTGCGGGTGCCTGAGCAACCCAGTTTGAAAAGTCTTACAATTAAGGCACAGAAACAACTTCTATTTACTGAATACAAGTTAGGTGTTTAACTTGCCTTTTCTTATTTGATCATCTCAAAAACACTATGAGGTAGGAGTTATTTCCCCAGTTTTACAGATGAAAATGCCAAGATTCAGGGAGATTAAGAGCCTGGCCGGAACTCACACAGCATGGGGCAGCTCAAGGGAGAATTTGAATCCAGTTCAGCATATCTGAAGGTCAGATTTTTATCCACCAGGCTTCGTGGCTTCCTGATGCATGCTGAGTGCCTGGCCCACCACCTGGCCAGAGCAGGAACTATGAGCGGATCTCAGTTACCACCCCTTGGCATGTGCCGGTCAGCTCACATCTGCAGGATCAGATACTGGAGAGCTATTCCCTCCTGACCCAGTGTGGGCCGGGCTGTCAGTCGCCAGAGAGATGAGTAGGATAATTTTGTCTCCTGCTCATCATCTGAGCCTAAATCTCTTTCTCTCTCTCTGCCTCCCTCCAGATCGGGTAGACTGCAAATCTGCCAGGTGTTCCCCAATGCTACCAAGCTGTTCCTATTTAGTGGGCAGTCTGGGGAGAGCTGTGGCTGATGTCTACTCCCCATTACCAAGATCAAGAGCTCCGAAGAGGGAGGCGGCTGCAGCCGAGTCGGGTGCCATTTTGCAGGTCAAGGCAGCACTCGTGACGTGGGGGATGGAAATAGCCCCTTGAAAGGGAAATGTTAGAGGAGCTTTTCCTCCAGGTGAGAAAATAAAGACTACTGAGCTTCTGAGTGGAAAAATACTAAACCAAAAGGTCACGGCTATGATTCTGTTAAGTTGTTTTAAAGAGCATTGGAGTTTTTTGGGTTTTTTTTTAAATTTATTTATTTTATTTATTTATTTTTGGCTGTGTTGGGTGTTCGTTGCTGCGCGCAGGCTTTCTCTAGTTGCAGAGAGCGGGGGCTACTCTTCGTTGCAGTGCGCGGGCTTCTCACTGCAGTGGCTTCTCTCGTTGTGGAGCATGGGCTGTAGGCGCGTGGGCTTCCGTAGTTGCGGCACATGGGCTCAGTAGTTGTGGCTCACGGGCTCTAGAGCGCAGGCTCAGTAGTTGTGGTGCACGGGCTTAGTTGCTCCGTGGCATGTGGGATCTTCCCAGGCCAGGGCTTGAACCCGTGTCTCCTGCATTGGCAGGCGGATTCTCAACCACTGTGCCACCAGGGAAGCCCCAGCATTAGAGTTTGACTGTGGTGATAACCCCTTTTCTAATCACGCTCTCTCTTAGGCAATCTGTAGTTTATAACCACCTGTGAAAGATAGCAATCCCCAGTTATATCCATCCATCTGCCCACCCCACCCCTTGTCAATAGAAGGTACTGCTCTGGACCAGGCAATGCCCCTTCCTTGACTTCTGCCAACCAGAGACTGAGGAAGTGGCTGCAGTTTCCTCACCTTTCCCTCCCCGTCCTCACTTTGCTCCGCTCATAATGTGTGTAGTGGCCTCACCATCCAGAGTGATTAGATTTGATATAGACACGAATAAAAATCTTAAGTTCTGCACATACTGCACCTCAGCTGATGAGGGGATGTTCCTCTTTCTATCTTGTCGAAGAAGGAAGGTATAATTAGATGATCGCCATTTTGCAACCCCTAATGAAATAATGAACATTGGCATTAACGATGAAAGGATGAAAGAGACAGGAGAAAAGAGACAGTCATATCTGAGCTGCTTCCTGGCCACAGCACCACACACACAGTGGGGCTGCCAAAGCAGCAAATCCAGACAGGGGAGCTTCTAGATCCAACCACCAACTTACAGGAAACACAGAAGACAAGGGAACATATTAAATTCTACTAAGGGAATGCAATTAGCGAAGTCCAGACTGTGGAAAACTTAGAGGACCAATGACTCATTTTCTTCAATAACAACAACCAATTGCAAGACAATGGAGAAAGAATTTATAGATTAAAAAAAAAAAGTCTTAGGAGACACATTCACTGATCACCGGGTGGCTTTCATTTGGATTCCAGTTCAAACGGATAATCTTAAAAAATAAAAACACGTTTAATGATATGAAGAAATTTTTAGTGATTGTTTTGAGCTGTGATGATGGTATTGCGATTATATATTTATATTTTTTAAGAAATTGCTGCATTTTTATTTATAATGTTATTTCTTTTTAAAAAAATTTTATTAAAGTATAGTTGATTTACAGTGTTGTGTTAGTTTCTGCTCTACAGCAAAGTGACTCAGTTATACATATATGTGTTCTTTTTCATATTCTTTTCCATTATGGTTTATCACAGGCTACTGAATATAGTTCCCTGTGCTATATAGTAGGACCTTGCTGTATATGTGATTATATTTTAAAAACGGGAGCTTTTTTTTTTTCATAGAAAGGAGAGACAGGGAAATGGGTGATGTTGGTCAAAGGGTACAAAGTTTCAGTTAAGCAAGATGAATAAGTTCTGGGGATGTAATGTACAGCATGATGACTATAGTTATTAATACTGTATTGTACACTGGAAATTTGCTAAGAGATCTTAAATTAAATTTCAACACGCACACACAAACGGTGAATACATAGAGGAGGTATATATGTTAATTAGCTTGATTGTGACACTCATTCACTATGTATATGAGAACATCAAGTTGGACATCTTAAATATATACATGTATTTCATGATATCTCAATGAAGCTGTTAAATAATAAAATAAAATAGGAGTTTTTGCTTTTAGAGATACATACTGGAATATTTGAAGATGCAATGATAGGCTCTTTGGGATTTACTTCAAAGTCATCTTGGGTGCAGATGGAGGAGGGTCTAGAGGACCAAAGTTTGTCCACAGTTGACAGCTGTCAAAGTTGGGTGATGGGTATGTTGGAGTATGATATACTATTCTCTCTACTTATTGGCATAAATTTGAAATATACCATCGTTTTTTAAAGCTTTGAAAAATAATGTCTTCAATAAGATCAATAACAAATATTTTTTTCAGCAGCTACTAGGTACTGTGCACTATTCTAAGTGTTTGAAATACATTAGTAACAAAACAAAGATTCTTGCCCTCCTGGAGCTCACTTTCAGGTGGAGGGGAGACATTCTAAATAATAAATGTAATAAATAAGCAAATTGTATAGCTTGTTAAAAGTGCTCTAGGAAAAACTGTGAACAGATTATAAGAGGCTGGGAGCTGGGGAGGAAGTAGGTTATAATTTCAAACCGGGAGGTAAGGACATTTGTGTGAAGACTTGACATAGATGAGGGAGTTGGCCACGTGAATATCTGCGGGAAGGGCATTCCTGGGAGAGGGAATGAGTGTGTCTGCTAAGTTTGACCAACAGCGAGGAGACCAGTATGGCTGGAATGGAGTGTGTTTGGAGAAGTGAGTTCAGAAGAGGAATCAGAGAAGCAAGTGGACCAGGACAAGATCATGTAAGGCTTGCAGATCTTTTAAGGACTTTGGCTTTTACCCTGAACAGGATGGGGAGTCACGCAGAGTTCTAAGCAGAGGAGGGACAGGATCTGACTCCATTGAAAAAGAATCACTTTGGCTGCTCTGATGAGAATAAACTGTAAGGATCAGAAATGGTAGCAGGAAGCCCACTTAGGAGTTTCCTGTGGTAAGAGGGATGTGGCCTCAGACCAGATGGCAGTGCAGGTGGACAGAAGTGGCTGGATTCTGGATGTATTTTGAAAATAGAGACACCGGATTGCATATGGGATGTGAGAGAAAGAGAGGCATCAAGGATGACTCCCAAGTTTAGAGCCAGAGCGACTAGAAAGATGGAGTTCTGTATCATGCCATCCCAGCAGAGGGAGTTGGGAGTTGACCTTGAACTTGTATTTCTCTCTCAGGTACAGAATAAGCCATCCGGGGCTAGTGTGGTGGTTGCATCTGAGTCTTGAGCACAGACCGTTTTCAGCTTTCTCCTCCACCATCTCCCCAGGAATCGTGCTCATCCTCCTGACCCAACATGGGGTGCCAGCCATCACATCCACAGTCCAAACAGCAGGATGTGAAAGGAGGAAAAGGAGACAAATGGACCAGCTATACTTTAAGGATATTTTCCAGAAGCTGCCACACAATACCTGTGCTTACATCCCCCTGTCCAAAACTTAGCCACATTTTGTACTTACCTCCTGGCATGCCAGGAAATACAGCCTCTATTCTAGATACCCAACAAAAAAACAGGTTTTATTACTAAAGAAAAGGACAAAAATGGATATTAAGGTAACTACGTACAGTCCCTTCCATACCATCCATCCTGTTGTCCAAAGTGGACTCTCAGTCCTTCTCAGCTGTTCACCCTCAAGCATGATGCTTATCAGCCTGGGCTTTGGAGTCAAATAGACCTGAATTTAAATCCCTGTCTGTTCCTTAAAAGCCATGTGACCTTACACTTCTTCTCTGTGATACTTTGCCTAGGCCTCCCTAATGCTTGGAATGCCCCTTATCCTCACTCTTCACATAACACACTTCTAGTCATGCCTCAATACCCAATCCAAATGGCCCCACTTTGGGGAAACATTCCTTGACTTTGTCAGGGGACAGTGTATCCACCTTTCTTTCTGACCTGTTCTTCCCTAAATACTATGTCTAATCACTTCTGTATGCTTGTCATAAAATCAACATTCAGGAAATGTTCCTCATGTTTCAACTGTTTCCAAATATTTAAATGTTTGCACGCAGTAAGAATTAAATAAATGGTAGCTGTGGTTATCATTGTGGCTACTATTATTATTACAATTATTTTGCTGTCATGTGTACAAAATTTATGTGGTTGACTGGCTCTTGGTTCATATATCTGTACAGCCAATCAACAGAGTGAACATTCACCAAAGAAAACCCAAACGGGGAAAAGTCTTTGGAACGTGGCCAGAATAGGAAGTGGTGTTTTTATGGGGCTGGCCACCCTGTCACAGCTAAATGGGCCTTCATTTGCTCAGTGTGTGGAGCCCAGAACACAATCAAGGCACGTTTGATAAAACTTCTGTCTTCTTTCCAAAGCCTTAAATCAAAGAGGAATTTGCTTGCAGCATCAATTCTGAGTCTTAAAAAAGCAGCGCGTTAGCATCAACAATGGGATTAATTAGGCTTCCCTGGAAACTGTTCAAACAAAGGATTGCACAGTTCTCCAGGAAGGTCGGGCTTCTTCATTCTCTTCTGCAGCAGTTCAACAGCTATCACCTCTGTGCAGGCCCTCGTGCTGCTGCTGGCACAGCTCAGGTGTCCAATGCTATCCCAGATCTCTAGCTCCCAGGGGAGGGTTCTGCACGGCCAGGCTTCTCACTGGGGTAGCAGACAGAGGTCCTGTGTCCTAGGCCCGGGGGGCTAGTGGAAAGATCAAGGGCTTTGAAGTCCAGTAGAAGCTCTGCCACTCACCTCTCTGGCCTTCATTGTCCTCCTCTGTAAAATGGGTGTGATATTCTCCACAGAAGAGTAAGATTGGCATAAAGGTTGAAAGAAGTAATGTCAGTGGCAAACTTTAATCACTGGCATATAACTGTCTCAATCTCACCAAAGTGGTGTGTCTCTTTTGCTATTAATTACTTAATATTTTCTTTTAATCAATATATTTTAGGAGGAAAGGCTATATATAGTCTTACTTTAAGTAGAGAAAAACAAGATTTTTAAATTACACAACCAAAAACTTAATTTTTTGTTCTTTTAGTTTTTGTTTGTTTGTTTGTTTTTTAGTTCCTCTCCCTGTCCCCCTCCTCAGCCTACTTCCTCCCACCCAGAGTCTCCCCACTGTCTCTGGGCAGAGCGATCTCCTCACCATCTTAAAAGTCCCATACCACCTGGTAAGCTGAGGTTTGTGTACACTGAAAGGGTGATCTGGAGGAAGACATCCTCTCGTACCCGAGTCCCAGTGCATCATGGGAGGCCCTGGAAGCCACACCACAGCTGTGGTTCAGACATTTGCAGCTGTCTCCCAACTCAGGTGCCCTGAAGGAGACCACGCTGGTCTATTTTTCCCAGTGTTATTCCACGTGGACCACAGTACTTTTCCCTTTGGAATTCCTATATTTGGCTTACTGGAACACTAGCTATTTTGTTTTTAAACTAGTGTATTGAAGGGGAGCAGAATACACTACCCCAAGGTATGCAGATTTGGCATATTGATTATTTTAAATTAAAGTTACTTGAGAAACAACTGGTATAAGAAGGACACGCTGACCCTCCTTTTTCCCCTGAAAGCAGGAGATAAATCTCCCATGTGAAAGGTGCCCTCCCTGTACCTGGTGAGTAGAAGGCATCCTTATCACCCACCAGAGATAGGGAATTTAGGGCCAAGAAAGCTATATAAGCTATATAAACCTATAAGCCAACTTTGTTACTTCTTTTTTTTTTTTGACTGCACCACGCAGCATACAGGGTCTTAGTTCCCAGACCCAGTTCCCAGAGATCGAACCTGTGTCCCCTGCAGTGGAAACACGGAGTCTTAACCACTGGGCCTCCAGGGAATTCCCAATTTGTCACTTCTTTACCAATTTACTGCCAAGCCCAAACCCCTTTGTTCTATCAATTCTTCACACGTTTATTGTTTCTTTGTCTAAAAGGTATAGAAGTTTCCTACTCTGGTCACTTCTTTCAGTCTCAAATTTTTATGGGATTCCCATACATATGAAATTAAATTTGTTTTTCTCCTGTTAATATTTTATGTCAATTTAAGTCATAGACCAGTCAAAGAAATTAAAAGGGAAGAAGGGAAAAAATTTTCCACCCCCTACAGTATTATCAGTTGAAGATTTTTTGGTTACAAGTGACAGAAAAATTCTTCTTGGATGCACTTAAGTAAAAATTGAAATTTATCAGCTCACGTAACTAAATAGTCTAGAGGCTTCAGGCAAGGTTTGATCCAGGGCTAAAATCATGTGACTAGGATGGGCTTCTCTCCTCATTTATTAGCCCTGTTTTCTGCAATGTGGCTTCTTTCTCTGAAAGTTCTCCCGCTATGGTCACAAATAAGTAATTTGAGCTCTCGTATGTCCAGGTTCAAAGCCAGCAGAATTATGTGAACCTCACTGAGTAGTCTTCTTAGCAGATCCTGGAATCTGTTCTGACTCGCACTGGAATCAATCAATCACTGTCACCAGGGGATATGGCACTTTGATTACTCAGTCCTGTGTCAGCCAGCTCCACCAGAAACACACAGACCGAACGTGGTACAGGAGGTGGCCCCATAGAGGGAAACTACAGGATGGTTACAAGAAGAATTAATGGATGTTGGGGACAGACGCCACACATATTCAGGCTACCAGTGAGTATTATGTTCAGCTGCTATAACAGGAAAGCAAAATATGGCTTTAGAGATAGAGGTATGGTTCTCTCTCACAGAAAACAAATATGGGGTGGGTATGCAAACCTGGTGTGATGTCATTAAGAACTTGCATGTAGCTTCTATTCTCAAAGTTACATCCTGGTCCTAGGTGGATGCTGTAGGTATAGCCTGTTATCCTGAGTTGGCAGTAGGAGGAAGCAGACATGTGGAGGGCAACAGGAGGCAAAAAGGCTCCCTTCTCGACTGAGTTAACAGCCACTCATGTCTCATGACCATACCTACTTCCAAGATAAGGAAGGCTGGGTAAACGTCATCATTCTTCCAAGTAACTAAAAATCAGGATTCTGTAACTTACTGAAATTCTTTTAAATATGTTACTTCTGGCTGGAGCTTAGCATCTGAGATACATTTCAGGTATGTTTCACTTGCCTTTCCCTTAAAAGCAATAGCCGTGACCTTCTGCATGCCACCTGCGCCCTTTGTCTTATTTGATGTTTGATGCCCACAGAGTCCAGGGGGCAGGCGTCACTGCTGCCACATGGGACAGGTGAGAAAACCAGGTTCAAAGAGGTGAAGTAACTTGTGCCCCATCACACCATCACACTGAGGGAGGGTAAGGACGGGATCCGGGATTCGAACTCCCATCTCCTCATTCCACTAGTCCTATTTGGTCATGCCCGAAGGCATCCCCTCTGAGAAGCGGGGTCAATTAGAGCCCTCCCTAACCAACCCCACTCCCCGCGCCTAGCATCCAGCCTTGAGCTGAGCTCCATAAACGTGCTGATGACTGACCAGGCAATGGCAGGTTTGCGGGGTAGGGAGTAGGTGGTGGTGGTGGTGATTTGAATGTGAATGAAAGCACACACTAATCGATTCTCCTGAGCAATTAATTCTTACATCAGACATTGTGTATCAGAATGGATCCGCTCGTTTAATACAGAGCTCAGCGCTCTCTCGCAGCAAAATCACATTGCAGCCAGCATCTCTGAAGCTCAGAGTGATGATTTCTTGTGAAGCAAATAGCTCCGCACTTTCATCTACAGCATATGCTAAACGTGCCTTTAAATTGAGGTGGTACTGGGGGCCCGGTCCCTCACATTTGCCCCCCATGTGTTTATTTGCATGACTCACTGCTTTTAGATATTTTTACTTTGAAGGTTTTTAGATACACACTGCACCCACAGGCTGTTCCCAGGGGGGTGCTGTCAGGCCCTGCACAGCCTACCTGCCTGGCGTCTGAAGGCCCCGGCTTTCAGAAGATTGCAAATTTGATATGGCTTTTAAAGCCTGGCTGTGGATTTTATCCTTTTTCATTTTTCCAGGATGGCAAACAGCTGAGTCAGTATGTGGAGCCATACACAATCCGTCCTCTGAAGCGTATTTCTCCAGATCCTGTATCTTCACCCTTCCTGTCTTTGGTCCTTTGTCTCCCCCCTCCTTGTCCATAAAATGAACTCCTGTGTTCAACTCCAGACCTTTACATTCAGCACCCCTCCCCCATGTAATCCTGGGTTCCGATCCACTCCACTCTCCTCCAGAGCAAAACCCAGCTAGCTGCTTCCTCCAGTTCTGGGATTTTTTTCCTCCAGGCTCTGCCATCCTTGACCTTGAAGCTTCTTTTTCTCCTCCAACTTCTGCCCTGTGGCTTTCGCTCAAATGCCCACCTCTGCCTGGCACCCTGGCCCCAGTGCTGCCCCAGGCCCTGCTTCCCTGGGGTAGGGGAGGTTGGGCCACCAGCTCCCCCGGGGGGATTTCATCTGGATGGTGGAGAAGGAGGCCTGCCTAAGAATTTGAACTGGTAGAAATAAAAGACAAACGTGCTCTCAGAGTAACTTCTGGTTCCCACAATTCACAGGCAAAGGCCCAAGGCAGTGACTGTTTTATTTTGGAGTTTAAGTCAAAGCAAGCCCAGAACCTTCTCTGAGGGGCTACATTTCTCTACATCATAGAGCCACAGAACCAGGAGTCTGCTGTGGGCAGCCAGGAGGTAGGAATGAGGAGTCTGGGGAGAGAGAAGTTTCCAGCCACATGGGGGTAGGCTGGGTTTTAGGGAGAAAATGGCCCCAGGAGACGCGGGGCTGCTGGAGGAATGTTTAAGAGCAGCGACTGGGTTACTGGTTCCTGATCTTACATCCAGGGCCCTCCTTTGTGACCACGCTCCCCGCCCCAAACCTTCAGGACAAGTCTGTGAGCACACCAGTCAGTATTAGAGGGCTGGGGGCAGGAGGAGGGACGACAGCCTCGGGCAGGGAAGCGAATGGGGGTCACTAATCCTGCTGGGAGCAGGAATGGCATAAGGGACATAGGAGAATGTAAGATGTCCTCCGGAATTCTCAGCAGGAGTCCCCAAAGTGTGTGACGGGGGCTCAAACCAATTTACTGGCCATTAAGTGTGGCCCTCGACGAGGAGGGCCAGCTGGGTTCCTCGTTTTTAGTGGGAAATCTGCCAAAACGGGGGCTGCGCTCGGCTCTGCCTCTCCAGAGACCTCCTGGCGCTGCTCCCGGAAGCCTCGGAGGTTCCGATGCGCTGCTGTCTTGGGAAGGCGCATCCAGGGGGCGAAGGTAACTAGAAATTGCTGCCAGGGCATCTCCGGAATCCAGGGGCTGCTGTCTATCCCTGTCTCTGGCACTGCCAGGGTGTGTACCCAAAGCAACACAGTTCCCAGCTGTTCAGTTCGCCCTAAAAAGGCGGAGGAAAGGAGTCCATCTCAGCGTGGGTGTGGGGTGGTGAACACAGCCCGGCCGCTGCCCGCCCCCGGTGAGAAAGTCTTCAGGGACTAGAGAGGAGACGGGGCGATTGTGAGTCAGGTTGGGTGTAGACGCTGCCCCCACTTCTGTCAGTCGGGCTGTAGCCCAAGCAGCCACATACCGTCTGTTGCGGTTTCCTCGTCCGGAAGAGGAGGTGGTGATACCTGCCCCATAGGCATGCAGGGGGGGACGCAGGTGAAGAGCTGATATGGGGTGAGCCCCTTAGGTATTGCTGTTGTCACTGGGGCTCCAGTGCCATCAGCAGGACCCCAGCCAGCGACGGGCATGAAGCCCTGTGCCCAGCCCTGAGGAGCGGAAGCTGATAGAGTTAAGGATGACGTCAGAGCCCAGCCAGCCGACCCCGCTTCAAGGCAGGCCCTGGAGCCCGGAATCCAGTGCCATCAGCAAACCAGGCAATCCTCCAGGGAGAGGGGAGGCTGTAAAGTAAAGGTTCTGAGAACACAGAACCCACCCTCAGCCCAGACCCAGGCCTCCAGCTGTCCTGCCTGCCTCAGTGGCTAGTGAGCAGTGAGGCCGAGTTCCAGAAGGTCTGCATGTCTCTCCTATTGAGGGCAGGGATGCCATAGACAGTCTGCAATTGGGAAGGGGTGGACACGTCCTGGGCTGGCCCACTGCTCCCGGCTCCTGCTCTCGTGGCCTTGCTTTTCCACCAGGAGACACTAGCCCACCCCATGCACGAGGCATTAGAGCATAAGCATGGACTTGGGAGTGAGATGGGTCTGGGGCAAACCCTGACTCTGCCACCCCCTGCCAGCTGGCTATGGGACCTTAAACCTTCACCTCCCCTTTCTGAGTATCCCTTTAGTCAACTGAAAGTTGAAGGAGATGTTGCCTAAAAAGGCATGTGAACTGGTGTTCTTCCCATGGCAACAGGTATCCTCTCTGGGTTCCAAGCTTATCTAGTCCCTGCCAGCAGCACCTGCCCTAACAAATACTGTGATGGTCTCACTTACTCCCAAGAGAAGGGTTAACCCAGGAGTAGCTCTGTCCTCTGACCTCTCCTTGAGAGCAGGGGATGGGGAGGAGAGTTGGGTCCTTCCTGAGTGCCCAGGAGGGGGCCTCAGGCCCTGAGGTGAGAGAGGCTTGGTACCCCATTCATCACTGCAGAAGGCTCAGTTCTGTCAACCAGGTTTGGAAAGACGTGGGGTCCTGGCAGGGCAGACAGGACAGTGGATGAGGAGGCAGGAGCTGGGGTTAGGATCTAGGGCCGATGTTGTCTACAGAGCAGAGCAGTTAAGAAGATGATGGTGTTAGAGTCGGGCCAACCTGGCTCAGCTCTGCCCCTCGTTGGCTGTGTGGCCCTGAGCCTCACCCAAACGGGTGACCTTGTAATGGCAATGAGAATCTGCCATGGATCCCAGACTCTGAGACAGTGACTGGTACCTGGTAGGTCCTAAGGATAGAAAGCCACCCCAAACTGACTTGACAAAAACCAAAATGACTTATTAGGCCTATAATTTAAAAATCTGGAGTTAACATCTTCAGGCACTACTGGATCCAGGGGCTCAAACACCTGCAGCGTGGCTCCTGTTTGTCCCTCTCTTGGCTCCACATCCCACAGGCTCTCCCATCACAGCAGCAAGACGTCTACAGCTGCTTCTGCACTCACTTACTCATACCATCTTATTTCTAAGTCCAGGAGGCAAGGTGTACATCCTTCTTCCAGGGGCCATAAGTACAGCCCCTGGGTTTGCCCTGACCCAATTTGATGGCTTTGGTCCAAGACTCAAGGATGGGTCCCCAAATTAGAATCAGGAACTGTTACCTCCAGGAGGGTCCATGGCTACGGGACAGGCGTATGATGACCCATTATTCCACAATGATGAGAGTCAATTAAAAGTATTTGTCTCCCAGAGACTGATCCCTATGTGGCCTTGACGTCCAAGAAGATTCCCCTATCCCCCTAGAGACTTAGCCTCACTCTGGGGGTGCAGGAGGCCTTTGTCCCTGTACATCAAGTCCCCTGGCAGTCTTCACCCCAATTATAAACCAAGCACCCCATCATGCAGTGGAATCACAACTAATGAAACAGGAAGAAATCTGCTGTGTTCAGCATGGAAATGGCCCTATTCTTGGGAGAGACTGCATGGGAGTTTGTCTTCTTAACCACAGAAATCCAATTATCTTCTCTCCAGAAAGTGCATGTACAGAGACCACTTTCTCTAATTAATTGGTTCTCTTGCCTGTACTGGGCCTTTCAGGGGTCCTGAGATGAGAGCTCTGTCTGGGCGGCTGATGGGGGACATGAGGTGAAGGCCGCCCAAGGCCTTCCATTAGCTGAGCTCAGCGAAGCAGCAGTCCCAGGTCAGCTTTGTGGAGACGGCCTCCTGCTCTCCGCTCTGAAACACGTGTTGCCAGCGCTCGCTGGAGGAGGTCCTGTCTTCCCCTTTTTTCTTACATTATCCTAAGACCGGGAAAAACTGCACACTGGAGTTGATGGGCTGGTTGTAAAGGTGAAGTTACTGGCTTATTGCCATTGCCTGACTCACGGGTACACTCACTCATCTGTCCCTTCTGCTCTTGCCAGCCCCTCCCCAGCCCTTCCCTAGTTTCAGCTAAGCCTTCTTCAGAGTTCTTTGGAAAGGACTTCATGTCTGCTCTTGGAGTCGCCCAGGGTAGATGCTACAGCTACCCTGGTGCTAGGGGCACCCCTGCTGACCAGCTGGGCATGGGCACCAGCGTGGTTATGGTGGGTTGCATACTGGCCCCCAAAGTGATCCACGTCCTTAGAATCTGTATGTTGCCTTACATGGCGAAAGGGACTTTGCAGATGTGGTTAAGTTAAGGATCTTGTGTTGGGGAGATTACCTGGATAATCCCGGGGGACCTGCTGTAATCACAGGGCCCTTATAAGAGGGAGGCAGGATCAGCATCGCTTATCATCAGCGAAATGTAAATCAAAAGCACAATGAGATATCATCTCACATCTGTCAGAATGGCTATCATCTAAAAGAACACAAATAACAAATGTTGGCAAGGATGTGAAGAAAAGAGAACCCTTGTACACTGTTGGTGTGACTGTAAATTGGGGCAGTCACTGTGCAAAACAGTATGAAGGTTCCTCAAGAAACTAAAAATAGAACTACCATATGACCCAGCAATTTCACTCCTGGGTATATATCCAAAAAAAACCCAAAAACACTAATTCAAAAAGATACATGCACCCCAACGTTCATAGCAATGTTATTTACAATTGCCAAGATAGGGAAGCAACCTAAAAGTCCATCGATCAAGAAGATGTAGTATACATAAACAGTGGATTACTACTCAGATATAAAAAAGAATGAAAGTTTGCCATTTGCAGCAACAGGGATGGACTTGGAGGGCATTATGCTAAGTGAAATAAGTCAGGCAGAGAAAGACAAATACTGTATGATATCACTTGTATGTGGAATCTAAAAAATACAACAAACTAGTGAGTATAACAAAAAAGAAGCAGACTCACAGATATAGAGAACAGTGGTTACCAGTAGGGGTGGGGAGGGTCACTGTAGGGGTCGGGGAGTGGGAGGCACAAACTAGTAAGATCTGCTCAGGGACGTATTGTGCAACACGGGGAATATAGCCAACATTTTGTAATAACTGTAAATGGAAAGTAACCTTTAAAAATTGTATAAAAACATTTAAAATTTTTATAAATAAATAAATAAGAGGGAGGCAGGAGATGAGAGTGGGGAGAAGGTGATGAAAACACGGAAGCAGAGATTAGAGTAACGTGATTATGAGCCACAGCCTCTAGAAGCCAGAAGAGGCAAGGAGAATGGGTTGTCACCTGAGGCCTCCAGAAGGAACAGCCCAGCCAGCACCTTGATGTTAGCCAGTAAGACTGATTTTGGACTTCTGATCTCCAGAACTGTAAGAGGATACATTCACGCTGTTTTAAGCCACTACATTTGTGGCCGCCTGTTACAGCAGTGTTAGGGATCTAATACCCTGACTGGCTCTGCCTGTTTTGGAAAGTGGTGATGGCAGGGAGAGGATATGGGGAGAACGGCTTGCATCCCTTTGAGTAGCACCTGATGATGGGGGCACCCAAAGCAGTGTTTCGAAACTTAGGTGAAGCAGTGTTTTCAGTTTTTATGTTTGAAGTCAGAGAGGGTGTGGCCAGGAATTGGGCTGAGCTGCCCTCCTGGGACGTGGCATTCTCTTCCACGACGACTGTGTCCCCCTATGTCAGTGAGTGCCACCTGGCACTGTCTGATATATCGTCTCTAAGGGGTTCTTCTGCCCCTGTCCTGGACAAGGATCTCGAAATAACCATAGGAGCAAGGTTTGTCATATCAAGGAAACACTGCTGTTGGATGTAAAGAGAGTGTATTCCGCGGATATCAGGGAGACTGGGTTCAGCTCCCTACACTTGGCAGAGAGAGGAGCACATAGCAGCAGAAGATAAGAAACAAGGCCCATTATATGCGATCGAGACTCCCAGAACCTCCTCTACCCAGCCAAACATTCTTGATCAGATTTGAATAATGATTCTAACATTTACTGAGTACCCGGTAAATGCCAGGTGCCACGTGCTTGATGTGCAAGACCTCATTTAATCCTCACAATAAACATAAAAGGAAAGTACTATTATTCTTCCCATTTTGTAGATGAGGACATAATAGTTAAAGTTCGCCTTGCTAGAAAGCGGCAGGACCAGGATACAGATGCAGTTCTTTCTAATTCCAAACCTTCTGTAGAATGTGCTGTCTTGCCCTGTCCTAGAGTAGATTTCTTTGTCCTTGCCTGCCAGCCCTCTTTTGCTGCTACTTGAAAGTCAGGGGATAGTGGACTTCACGACCACATCCTCACATGCTCGTAGTTGAAGAGGGGATCGTAATGCCTGGAGAAATCCATGGGTGAAGGCAGTACACCATTTCACTAAGAACTCACAGACTCTCTAAGGCTGGGCTTGCTAATCAGGGCTTCCAAACCTCCAGCTGCTGGTCAATTTGGCCCAGAGATGTTATTATTTCTTTCCATGCAATGTCAGTGCTTCCCTTGCTTGCTTGTTTGTTTTTTAATTGGAACTACTGTATTTCTTTTTTGTTTGTGTTTCTGTTTTCTCATTTTAGCATCCCTGAAATCAAGGTGCATCTTAAGGTCACTGTTGTGACACATAAGCCGTGACACATCATCGCCTGTTATTGCTTCATCAAAACTTGCAGAACGGGTGTTAGCAGCTTGCATAAGATCCCGGAGGCAACAGTAGAGCAGGCACAGAGGATGATATTGTGTGGAAGAAAGCAGATTCCGATGATGCTGGTGTAGAAGCAACACAAAGCAGTCAGATTTCAAGTGGGAAGATGTTTTAGGGGAACTTTAACCGATTAATTTTGCATGAGATTTCCTTCTCAGACCTGCACAAACTCGATGTGTGATAAAGAATCTGTGTCTATATAAGTCTAAAATAGCCCTTTCTATATGTATAAAATAAATCTTTAAGTGATAAGAAAGTCCCATGACATAGTTTAATTAGCAAATTTTGTTTTCTTAGTGGTACAGAAAATAATGGTGCAACTTACAAGGAATGATGTCTTAAATTTGACGAGATATGGTCTTTGCCCCCACCCCCAAAACAAATCTGTCTCTTGAGCTTCATCCAAAAAAATCAGAAAGTCTAATAATGCAGGGCCTTTATGTCTGCAGAGCAGTCATTAGCTAGAGAGCTGAGAGGCAGTTCCCCCTTTTGAATGGGCTATATTACACTCCAGTTTGCCCCAGTCTCCACCACTCCCTACTACTTTACCCTAGACCCTCTTCAATCATTCTAGTTATTATCTGGCCTCTGTGAGCATTTAGGTCTGTCAGCCCTGAAAAGATAGGTTCAGTGTTGTCTGGCTGGGGAACTATGATCCACATATGGTCCCAGCAGCAAAGATTAGCCTCTGATTATTTCTTTAGATGTACTTCGGGGAAGGGGAGAAAAATTCAGGCCCACGAGCGGCTACAGAACAACAGCACTCAAGAGGGCTCCTTGGAAGTCACCTTTCCGTGGCAGCGTCCCAGAATCCCATCCTGTTTCATTGTTACCCCACTAGTGGGCTTCCCAGCCAAATGAGCAGACAGCGAGATCTCCAGCCACTAAATGCCTGTCACACCTGTCCTGTGAGTGTCAGAGAGACACCCAGGCGTGGCCGAGACTGAGCAGAGGACGCAACCTAGCCTCTGGCTGAAATCTCTGTTTCCCAAGCATCTACTCATTCACTTGCAAATTTCTGCTGAGCGCTGCTAGCGTCAGGCAGCAGGCAGGGCAATGGGATGTGAAAATGAAACACATTGTCTACGGAGGAGATGCAGGCAAAGAAAATGATATTTCATGGGGGAAGTGTCCTAAGACAAGGAGACAAGTGACAGGAAAAGTAAGTGTGATTATTTCTATTTTAGGACATCAGAGAAATGCTACCAGGAAGTGCTTTCTAAATAGGTTTTTAAAATATGCATACCTGTCTAGGGACAAAAAGGAAAAGACCTTCCAGACTATGGAGGGAGGCAGGAGGTAATGTAGTGTGATGGAGGAGGGGTGCCCGGAGGCCATGCTGGAGAGGTTGTTGTGTCTGCCCTGTGTAAAACATTTGAAGCAAGCCTGGAGTTTGGGCCTTATCCTGCCTGCCAGAGTCCTTGAAGGGTTTTAATAGCTGGGGCGGAGGAGCACAGTGGGAATCAAATTCAGAGGCAGGGTGCAGGGTGGATTTGGAGAAAGAGGCAGAAAACAGTTTGGAGGCTGGTAAAACAGTTCCAGTGAGAAGGGTGAGAGCCTGAGGTGAGGCGGTGACAGGAAGGGTCCCAAGGAAAGAACATATTCAAGAATATTAATCTCTACCTTAATTCAAGTCTTAGGATCAGATTATTTTGGGAGAGTGTTTAAGATATGATAACATTTGCTGTGCTGATAAATCCCCCATCTCAGGGTCTTACATTTATCTCTAATTTATAAGAAATCCAGTTGGTGACTGGACTGCATGTAGTCATTCAGGGACTCAGACTCTTTTCTTCCTTCCTTCCTTCCTTCCTTTCTTTTTCTTTCTTTTTTGAGGCTCTTCCATCTCCAAGGCCCTCAGAGTCCTTCTATTCCAATAGGTGAATGGGAAAAAGGGAGAAAGTTTTCCCACGTCAGAGGTGTTTCCTGCTGGACCAGGCCTAGCCGTGATGACATCACTCTGACCACATCCCATTGGCTACGAGTCAGTCACATGACCATACCTAGCTGCAAGGGAGCCCGGGAAGTGTGTCTAAGCTGTGTGCCCAGGAGGAATGGGGACTCAGAACATTGCCACTGCCTCAGAAGATGAGGAAGAAGAATCTCTAATAACTCCTCAGTCTCTAAATTGAACAATCACATAAATAGTGACTGCATTAACGCATGAGAGGATGACCAAAGGGAAGATGGACGGTCAGATCTGCACATTGTGAGTGCAAAGAGCCAGTGGATATTTGGGTAGGACTGGATGTACAGGTTCTTAGCCCAAGATCAGTCTGAGCCAGAGTGAGACCTCGTGAGCCTGCAAAAGGAGTTAAGTCTTACTGGTCTCTGCTCTCAACCCTGAGAGGCACCCACCCAAGGGTGGTCACCGGGCAAATGGAGCACATCCAATCTGGTTCCGTCATCCCTGAACTCTTCACAATTTTCCCAGCCAAACAGAAGTCTCCATAATAAATGACAAATAATAAACTGTTACAATAGTGTGGATCAGGTCTCATTTATCTCAGAATTCTCCAAGAAGAGAGAACAAGGAGGGCCAAAATTCCAGAAATGCTCCAGCCATCCTTCCCTCTTCTATCCATTTTCTCATTTTCCTCCTTCCTAAAGCTACAATACACACGGGAGTCACTGGGCCCCCCCGGTTCTCTCAGTTCATTAAACTCACAATGAACATCAGAGATGCCAAGAGCTGCAGTCTGATAAAGAAGAAAAGGGGTTTGATTTCAACCTGGAAGACAAAGGGAAGCCCAGGGCTTCCGGCGGTCGGAGCCTATGAGGTGCTGGCCCACCCCTGCTCCGAGGAGACACAATCTAATCCAAGACACAGATGTCACAGCCCCAGGTCCTCCTTCCTTAATGACCTGTATGGCAACACCCTCCTCTGCAACAGTCCAATAGGGTCACATTCCGGGACAGGGTCCTATTTGTCCTCTGTCCCTCACTAGAATAGTTCTGCCCGAATCCTGTGCTTCAAATCCTCCAGCGTGGGGAGCACCTCCTCTGTTCTGGTCCTTGTGTGGACAGTGAGGCACAAGACACACACCTCCTCAAGGAAGCCACAGTCTACAGAGGGAGGCCCAGATGAGGAGGATGCAGATGAGGATGGTGCCAATAAGGATGCAGTTCCTGTTCGAGGTGAGAGAAGATGTTTTTTGGTACCCGGGTTGGTACCCAGGTAGCATTAGAACAGAGGTCCAGGAACACTTCAATCCAGTCCTGCTGTCACCTTCCCACCTGTAGGCTTCTAAAGCAAGAGAGCCATGTGCACGGAGCAAGAACTAAGCGGGAAGCAAGAAACGCTTAATTAACTGGGCAACCCTCTGATACCCACTTCCCTGAGAACAGAGCTTTCTGGTAAAACCTGGGCTGAAACATGCAGCTTAGGTTGGAGAACTTAATAAGCCTCTTCTTACCCAACAGACCACCTGCTTCCTAATCTAAGTCCTGGGCCAGCATGAGCTGGGGATGCTTCGAAGAGGAAATGAGGGCCAGGAGGGCCCCGAGCACATTCACGCACACAGCCTCCTGGGGGACAGGGGCAGCGGGAGGTGGGGAGAGGAGCGTCAGGCCCTGGGAGCCAGGCTCACCTGTCTGACAGCCGAAAGCCACAAAGTGCAGTGCCCTGCGTGCTGATCTGGGGGACAAAGTGCCCCTCAGCTCCAGGGAGGGCTCTGGCTCTCAGGGACCAGCAGGTCTGCCTCTCTTCCAGGACCTGGAAAGTGGCTTGGGGCAGGAGTGGTGCCTGGGAGGGCAACTGGGAAGAGTTCCTTAGCTTTTGCCCTGCGTCTTCCGGTGTGTGCTGTGGGCTGGTACTCAGGCCAGAGCCCTCAGAGATGCCGTGACCTCGCCAGCGTTACACAGTGGCTAAACTGTGAAGTAGAATCCAGGCTCCAGCAAATCAAAGCCCCTCCTCCACGTGCGTCACAGCAGCACAGTAAAATGGTGCTGGGCAAGGCTCTTTGGAGGAAAACGTAGCGTGCAGTCAGTTCAGCTCAGAAGGGGAGACGCAGGCAGAGCCATTTGCGCCAGATTTCCTAAATGGGAACAAAAGCAAGAGCATTCCTGGGGGAGGAACCCCAGACAAGGGCGGGGAGTCAGGGCATGTCCTCCAACAGCAAGTCCCCCCGAGTGGGGACACACGCGGTGTCTGAGACCCACCCCCGAGCCTGGAGGGGGACCCCAAAGGCAAGCCAGGCCCTGGTTGCTGTGCTAGGGAGTTTCCACTCTATTCTGCAGGTGCTGGGGAACTATGTCAGAGGCTGACCGGGAGCCAAGCTAAGTTGTCGCACCTGTGAGAGTAGCAGTGCGGAGGATGCGGGAGGCTGCAGGAGCGCTGATGGACCAGGAAGGGTCCAAAGCAAGGGCCGTGGCAGTGGGGACGGAGAGGCTGGCCAGTGTGAGGAGCCCTTTCGAGGACTAGCCAGACGCGGTGACCGATTAGACGGCAGGTTGGCAAGTAGAGGGAAAGAGGGGGAGAAAGGAGGACCCTGGGACCATAGCTCCGAGTCCCTGGATGGTAACACATGAAGACAAGACTCAAAGAGAAGGAAGGAGGACTGGGTAGAGGGGGGAGACAATGAGTGGGTGTGTTTAGAATCGCCCAATGCTTGCTGAAAGGGGACTGGATTTCATCAACTCTAGGACACGTGTTCTCTTACATTTCAGCATCGCTGAAACTGGAAGGCATCTTACCGTTGCTGCGTCCAGAAAGCCATAGTTCCATACGTGTCCATCATTCAGCTGGCAGCATTTTCTCTTTCCTAGTGTGGCCTCCAAAACATGTTTCCACAGCCGATGACATCTTAGACTGTACGAAGTGGAGTGATGAGCTGGGGGTTGGCCGTGGGAGACAATGAGCCTAGAACACTGCCCTGGACACTCCGCTGCTTTGTGGCACTTCTGTCACCTTGAGCACCAATTCCCTGTCCTCCTAGGACTCAGCGCCCTTATCTCTAAAGGGGGGCCAGTAACTGGTGCGAGGGCTTTGCTCACAGTGCCAGGAGCTGCCCTGGGCTCCCTGGTTAAGCTCAGGTGGTTTGGGGTTAAAGCTGCTCTAGGATTAAACCGTTTTACAGTCGGTTCTGCCTCAGCCAGCTGTATGTATTCTCTGATCCAGAAAAAAGCCACCTGACAACCCAAATGTCCATCAACTGATGCTGGATTAAAACCAAGTACGTCCATACAATGGAAAATTATTTGGCCGTAAAAAGGAATGGAGTCCTGCCACCTGTGACAACGTGGATGAACCTTGAAAACACTGTGCTAAGTGAAAGAAGCCAGACACAAAGGACTGCATATGGCATAATTCCATTTACATAAGATGTCCAGAATAGGCAACTAGAGAGAGACAGAGAGTACATGAGCAGGAGAGGGGTTGCCAGGGGCTGGGAGGTTTGGTGAGTGGTAGCTAATGGATGCAGGGTTTCTTTTGAAGGTGACGAAAACGTTCTAAAATCGATAGTGGTGAATATAGTAAAAGCCATTGAATTTTACACTTTCAATGGGTGAACTGTATTTCAATAAACTGTTTCTAAAAAGCCACTCTGCCTCTGTTTTAGAGCATTTCCCTTTCTTTCCAAGTGGCAATTAAGTCTTGTGAAATTCTAGGTGTTTACCTGATCCTTGGACTTGGGACCTGGGAAAGGGGGGCCCTGAGCCAGGGTGGACCTGAAGGCCGCAGTGTGGGGCTGGTGAGGTGACATGGGGACGCGTCCAAGCCATCACCTCCAGGATGAAAGCTCTGTCTCTCCTGACCACGCCCTCGCCCTGTACCCACTCCACATTTCCCATCCCCTTGGGGAGCTGTGACTGGCTGAAATGGAGGACTAGCTGTGAAGACTGTCACAGAGGGACAAGAAATGTTTTGGGGACATTTCTGGTTCAGAAGGTCTGGCCTCGGGCAGGGCGTTCTGGCTATATTGAGGCATGAGTGTGGGTCTGGCTTTGAATCTTGGATCTCCACCTTCTGTGTGACCTTGGATCACTTACTCAAGCTCTCTGCGTCTCAGCCTTCCCTCTGTAGCAGGGGGACAGGAATCCTGTCTTTCTCCAAGGGTTTTACAAACTCTGATAAGCCTGGAAGGAGAGAATGGGCCTTGGACACAAAATGTAAGGAGGCGTTTGCTCTCACCATGTGCACACAGTGAGCGCTCCTTAGATTTGGTACCCGGGGCCCCTCACTAGCTTCCCCTTGGTCTTGGTCATGTTTACAAAGGTTGATTGAAACAGGAGCTTTGCCCAGTGCCTGCCAACAGTGAAGGTCACATAGCAATTGTCATAAATGGACTCTCTTAAGATTCTGAGGGATGGACTTTCTTTTTCAGTGTGTTTTCTTCTAAGCTACTCCATGATTCCAAAGTGTTATTAGAAAAGTGGGTCCTGGCCAAGGTTACCATGACACCTGCCTTACCCTATATGACGTACCCTGCAGGGCGAGTGGGGAGGGGTGGGGTCTGGTTGGCTGCGGAGCTGGCCACAGAGGCGATGCCCACTCACCTGCCTTTCCTCTCATCATCCCTCTTCTTCCCTCCCTTTCCCTCTTTCCCATCTGAAGTCCTCTGATCCTGGACCAACACCATCTCTTTGCCTACCAAGCCCGTCCCATCACTTCCCTCTGACCCCTCCCTCCTATGGGGATATACTATTCTCTGAGATATTTACACTTTTGAAACTTTTTAAACAGAGTGGGGAACAATGCTCAAACTGGAGCCAAAATGCCCTGGGGAACAGGAGCAAACACTCCAGCGATGAATAGCCTGGGAATCACAGCATTGCCGGCAGTCCACACACCCCTCGGAAGTTTGAAGACGCCGATGGGGAGGTAGGGGCTCCCTTTGAGTGCCGTCATGAAGAACGCCAAGGGACAGCACTCTGGTTCTTTCCTCCACTCTCCACTTCTCTTCCTCTCAACCTTCCTTGATACCATCTGAGTATCACTTCATATGTTTTATTTGTTTGTTCATTCATTCTTTTTCAATAAGCTCATCGCATGCATTATGTCATTCAACTCTTCCAATCGTCTTCCAAGGTTGACGTTATCTCCACTTTACAGGCAAGGAAACTGAGGTTTAGAGATGAAAGAGACGCAATTTGTGACTCCAAGGAATCCAAATATTAATAGAGGAGGTGAACACACCAGTATCCTCATATGGATGTAGCAGAAGAAATGACATTTTCCCAGCGTGTTCATTTGGGCTATCTCATAGCCAGATCTTTTTTTTTTTTTTTTTTTTTTAATCTTTTGGCCACGCTGCACGGCATGTGGGATCTTAGTTCCCCGACCAGGGATCGAACCTGCCCCCCCTGCATTGGCAGCACGGAGTCTTAACGACTGGACCACCAGGGAATTCCCCTCCTAGCCAGATCTTTATAAGCATCCCTATTTTATGGATAAGGAAATAAAGCCCCAGGAGATTTTAAGAGATATATATTTGGTTACCAAGCAAGTTAGTGTATACTTGGAGTAGAACCAGAGTCTGGTGAGTTTTCCTGAAGTTGTCAGAGGTGAAGACAGCATTTTATCTACAGGAAATACTGACTGCACTTTGGACACAGTGTTGTCATGACGACTCCAAGCATCCGAGAAGAGTAATGTGGTCCCTCTTTCCTGGCGCTCATTGGCCACAAGAGCACGGAGCAGGCATCGTGTTTTGCTCTGCCTGTACATTCAGGGCCCCCTCTGCTGGGAAGAGCACCTCCATTTTCTTTTTCAAAAATTCCTTCCCCCTTTCTCAGTCCGTGGGCTTTGGGTGAATTTGACTTCTTTCCTGAATCAAGGAGTGGGTGTATGATCAGCTGTGGCTAAACAGAGCATCCTATCTCCTGGCCCCATGATGGGCTCAGGGATGGGCATGCAAACTGCCAGAATCCATGAAACGCAATTTCATGATCCTTTCAGATGCAGTTCTCACCACCACAAAAGGAAACCCGCCGAAACTGGAGTTACCGTACAAGGCGGTGGCACCAGGAGAAGAAGCTGGATGCTGAAGACATCATTCAAACCCTGGAAATGCCCCTTACAGGAGCCAAGAAGTCCCTTTTTCTGCCTATGCCAGTTGTAGTCGGGTGCCTATCCTTTGAAAAGCAAAGACTCCAGACAAGCACAGAAGGATTAGGTACACAGAGTTGTGACAGATATTAGATCTGAGCAGGACAGATCAAGGGATGTGGGAACTCAGAGAAGGGGGAAGTGGAGAGCCTTCCAGGATGGGAAGATCTGAGGGGGACCTTGAAAGGAGAAGGATGGTGCTGTGTGCCATCACCAGAGAAATCATCAAAAGCAAATCCACCTGCCATAGTGTGGTGCCTGTGGGGATCTCCTGCCTCATCTCGCCCCCTCCGCCTCCCCAGGCTCCATCATTAAGGTCCATGGTACAGGCAGCCTCTGTGCTGGAGAGACCCCCTTGCCCAACTCCTTATAGTCTCAACTCAAAGCCACTTCCAGGGCTGGCATATCCATTAAGCACAGAAGGCTTGGAGCCTTAAAAGTATCACGCGCCCACAAAATGTTTTCATTTCACAAAACATGATCTACATATTAAAATATTATTCAGCCATAAAAAAGAAGGAAATCCTGGGACCTCCCTGGCGGTCCCAATGCAGGGGGAAGAGGTTCAATCCCCACACCGCATGGCAAAAAAAGAGAAAAAGAAGGAAACCCTGCCGTTTGCAACATTGATGGACCTGGAGGGCATTATGCAAAGTGAAATAAGACAGACAAAGAGAAAGAAAAATTCACAGAAACAGAAAATAGAATGATGGTTGTCAGGGCCTGAGGGGAGGGGGAAATGGATAGATGTCAGTTCAAAGGGTACAAACTTTCAGTTATAAGAAGCCTAAGTTCTGAGGATCTCATGTACCACATGGTGATTATAGTTATTAATACAGTATTGTATACTTGAAAGTTGCTGAGAGTAGATCTTAAACTTTCTCACCACCAAAAAAACCCCCCCAAAACCTGAATTAACTATGTTAACCATGGGAGGTGGTGGATGTGCTAATTATCTTGATCTTGGTAGTCATTCCACAATGCATACCAAATAATCACGTTGCACACTTTAAATAAATGCAATTATATTTATCAATTATTCCACAGTAAAGTTGGAAGGAAAAAAAGGCTTCATTTTAATTTATTTTAAAATAAGAACAAAATTGATATAATAATGGATATATAATTATGAATCCATTCTGAATTATATTGATTTTTATACCAACATACCAATGCAGTCCAAAAAAATTATATATATATATATTTTTTTTTTTTAAATGGAGGAAGGGGCCCTGCAAGGTAAATGTGCCTAGGGCCATGAAAGTCAGGATGTGGGCCTGTCCATTTCCCACAAGGAAACCTTTCCTGGTGCCCTTGACTGCAGAAATTTTTTCCATTCTTCTTCAGATGTTTATGATTGTTTTAATAAACTTTTAAACGTTTACATTTATTTTTATAATTGCTTGTCATCTCCCCTGCCGGTCTACACACTCTGTGAGTACAGGAATTGTCAGCATCTTATATGCTGCTGTGGTTGAATGAATGAATGAGTTTTATTAATTTTTGTCCTGAAACACGTCTGTCCTTCTGCAGCTTTGAATCCCTTAAGCATCAAGACCTCCCCTAGCCTCCAGCCTGAGGGATTGCAGTTTCCCGTATAGTCACCTAGGGAGGAACTGATCTGTTAGGTAAAGCCAGCTGTTGGTGGTTCTCTATGGAAAGAGACTCGGTGTCAGTTTCAATTCCATTTCTCTCATTCTATCTTCATATTACTGAGGCATAAGGGATTAGGGTGTAACTTTACGCAGATTTATTTACATTTGGGAATAGCATTTGCATGGGTTTCACCCTCACTCACTTATTGAAAATGACACCTTCAAGGTTTATCACCTGGAGATTTGCCTAACCGTCAAGTTATTTTTCTTGATGTGCATTTGTGAAGTCCTTGTAACTTTGGTTGGTTTGTTCATCCATTCATTTATTTAATAAATATTTATTAACACCTATTCCGTGGGGGCAGTAGACCTTATTCAAGATGGGGAGTGCTGACTGGAACAGAGCAAGGGCCTTACAGATATCTTTTTCTCCCCACCCCTTCCATCTTACCGCCCATGGAGAATTTCTGCTGACACCTCTTCCCCACACCATCTGCATCCTATAGAATTTCCCTTTCCTCCTGAACTTCTCTGAAAACTCAAAAATCTTTTCCCTCCGTTAAGCAGAATAATTCACTTCTCTCCAGCTCCTGCTTCATCTAACAGCACCCGTTTCACTTCTATCCAGTTCTTGCTTCATTTAACAGAATCCATTCTTTTTCTTTTTCTTTTTCTTTTCCTTTGAAAGCAGTTTTGAATATAAACAACAACAACAACAGAAGTTTTGTTACATAATGACTTGGAGTCTCAGGACTTCCTTTTAATATCCTCTTTGTGCATTTTTGCTTTCAAGAGAAATGCTATAGGAAAGAAAAATTTCTCAATGACTTTATCTGCATACATTCCAGGTACCTAAAACCAAAAGACTGGAGTGATTATCAAAGGAAAGAGGAGACTGTCCTTTCTGGAGAGTTTGGACCATTGGATCTGAGAGATTGTTGGGGGGCAAGAGTACAGCCATTAACAGTAGAGAGAACCAAGTGTCTTGCCTAACTGAACTGTTTATGTCAGCTTCAGGAGAGGCATGTAACCTAGCATCTTACATCCCTACCCCTCAGAATGGTTTCAACCTCACAAGCTCAGGGTTGCAAGTTGCCTGCCAGCAATACTCTGGGTCATGTGCTTCTATATTCAAATCTAGTAGTAAAAAAAAGAAAACCTGCCTTACTAATTAATGTGAACATATGATCTAAACTTGAGCCATGTTGGGTTATGTGCCCATCCTTGAACCTATCACTGTGGCCAGGCTTCAGCTAATAGGGGCTCAACTTCAGAGCCATGGGTGGAGTCGATCCCACATAACTTCAACAGCTGGAAAATTCACGTACACTTCGGAAGGGGGATTGGCATAGCATGCAATCTACAGGTATCCACTGAAGGTCTCTTCTGTTAGCAAGATCTGAGGTCATTTCAGAGGAAGACCACACCAGGACTTACACTTTGAAATGTATGTAGGATTTCAAAAGATAGAAAATGGAGGGACGAGGGAGGAAGAGGGTTAGGAAAGCATTCCACGTGGAGGGAATGACAAATCCGGAGGTACAGAGGTGAGAAAGCCAAAATCCTTGGGGTGAAGGAAGCAGAAGGTCCAACAAGTCTGATCAAAACTGATGGGGACATAAGATCCCAAGGAAGAGGAATGGGAGGGGCTGCAGATATCTCAATGAGAGCCCCGAACAGCTGGCTAAGGAGCTGGACTTTCTCTTGAGGGCAAGGGGGAGTCACAGAGGCATTTTGTGCAGGGCAGCAGCAAAGTCAGATCTGTGTTTAGGAAGACCGCCTGGATGGGGCTGTGTGGAGGATGGACAGTAGTGGGAGAGACCAGAGGCAGTGAGGAGGTTACGGGCCTGGGTGGTAAAGTCCACCCTTGGGGTGATAAACCCAATGTTTTCTTGTTCCAGCTGTTGATCAGAGGTGCTGCACTGGGTACAGGAAGCTTCCAACAAGTGTCAAATTCTTCCGAGAGTCACAAGCAGAGAAGTTCCTGGCATCAAAACTGGCTACACCCTTTAAGCTCTCTGAGCCTCAGTTTACTCATTTGCAAGGTGGGGACAATATTCTCCACCTTGCGGCTTTGGGGTTCTTCATGTTAGTCCTCAAGAAATGTTAGACCTGATCAATAGGACTTCCCTTAACCTGCTCTCACCAAAGCCAAGCTACTCATTTTGTACAACATAAGGAAGCAAATCCTCGCTGGGTCAGGTAAAGAAAAATGACTCATCAGGGTCCAGGATTTTGTACAAAGTGCAATTAATTATCCAATCTACCCTCCCAGTAGTCTGTGAGGAAGGTTTTGTCATTGATATCTGCATCTTTCAGGTGAGGAGATTGAAATCTAGAGAGAAGTACTTGCCCCAGTTCCCCCAGCCTAGAAAGCAGCAGAGCCAGGATGGGGGTCCCACCCCTGACCGAGGGTCCCCAGAATTCACCAGCATGGGCCTCAGATCCTGTAGCAACAAGTTACATTGATCTGTAGAGATGAGCAAATCCAGCCAGACCAGACCAAGACCTGCTGGGGAGAAAAGATCTTAGCTGAGTCACACCACACAGTGCCCCCTCCTGGGTATCAAAGAGATTGCAGCCGACCTTCTAATTGTTCCTAACAGCCCCTGTGCTATCTTCCATCCCTAGACCCCAGCAGGCTGACCTCCTGAAGAAATCGCCCTTCCTAGGTAGGCTTGGGGTAGGGTGTGTATCTTTCCCTCCCAGTTTGTATGTGGTTTTAATGCTTTCTCCTTGTTTTTCCCAGTGTGACGTGTTTAAGGAACAAGAGCCTGGCTTCCAGTGGCAGCCTCTACCACTTAGTAGTTCTGAGATTTTGGACAATCACATTCCCTCCCCCCCAACCTGTTTTCTCATCTATAAAATAGAAATATTGATCCTCCGTCACAGAGTCGGTAGGTATTGCATGAGACAATATCTGTAAAATGGCCAGCACATGGCCTAGCTCATCCTGGTGGTACTGGGGAGAGCAATGCACTACTGTAAAAAAAGATGCTGAAACAGTCACTGTCTTAAAGAACACAGGAGTTTGTTTCTCTTTCCAGAATGGTCCTGAAATGACTGAGCAGCTCTGCTTCTGTAACATAATCCAGGGACGAGGTCACTGGCACTCCGGGTAGTTAACTGCGTGACTGGAGCTAAGACCCCACCTTCTCTGGGTACCAGCCAAGTGGAAGGTGAAGGAGAGCACGGAGCAGGCATCCTCAATGTCTTAAGACCCCCAAACACAAACACCCAGCAGGGCTGGGCACAGAGACTCTGGGGCAGCCATGTACCCAGTTCCAACTCTATTACTTGAGAAGAAGAGAATGAATTTTGATCAACAGTAGTCTAGACCTTCCATATTAGTTTTCAATAGTTGCTCTTATTTTCAAGATGTTCCTCTACAAGATAAATCAGTAGATTTCCACGGTCCAGCAGAAGGATCACAAAGATACTCTTTCTTTAGACAAGCAAAAATTTGAGTCCGGAGTCATTGGCTATGTTCAGCTATTAACATTTTCTGTTCCCTAAGTGATGGCCCCGTAAGCTTCTTATAGCTTCTGTTGGGCGCTTATATCCAATCATCTTCATGAAAGGATGAAAATGAGAAATCTCAACAGTAGATCCTTTGAAAATAAAAATTAGGGTCCAACTCTCAGGTGAGAGTTAATATACAAGCTAAGTTAATACACAGCCTGAGATAAAAACTGAAGTTAGTTCACCGGGGAGCTGGTGCAATGGGAGGAAGACTTAGGGCTTGGGGTCGGGCAGGACTCAGTTCCCAGAGGGAGCCATCAGCAGGGATCAGGAGGGTCCGTTCCCTGGGGGTCGCTCTCTTCTGCAGGATCCACATCCAGAGCTCATGTTAAGAGTCCCAGGAATATCCCCACCCTGGCGAGATCCCACCACCCCTCAGTGCTGACAGCCTCCATCTGCCAACTTTGGGACCGTCAGGGACTAACGTCATCACACCTCTAACCCTGACCACGTTAGGCGCCTGTGGTCCTCGCCAGTGCAGGCTGTTCTCGCTCACACCCCTCAAGCCTCTGCATCTGGAGGCTGGTAGATGTCCTCCTTGTTCCTCATGACCTTATGTCCTCTTGCCCAGGAACCGCCCAGCTTTCCCACCACGTCACTAGACTACAGCACCCGGTACCCATCTCCCAGTGTTGCGTCATCTACATCTCTTACCGCCTGTATCACTTGCTGTCCCTTTGCTCAACATCTCTTCTGTCATAATCTTTAGTGATTTCAAAGCCCATGTAGGCAATCCTAGGACACCCTGGTCTCGTGTCCTTGACCTGAGATCCCCTCCGCTAGCTCATGATTTACCCTCTCTCAGCAGTTTGCTCCCAGGCCCACACCTCGTCCGTAGCGTCACCAGTCACTGTAACCACCCCTCCAAAATTTCAACTGCAAGCATTTCATCTTCCTCACCCACCCCTGACCTCTCCACTCACTCCCTCCAGGACCCCAGACCCAACAATCTATAGCCTTAACAACTTTCCATTGTGCCTGACCCCTGGATGTCCCCTCTTCCCTCGGCCTCAATGTCATGGTCAATCCTTATAGTCCTTCTTTGACAACATTCTCACCTTCCTTGATCTGAGGAGATCTGCGGCTTATTTCCAGGTGGTGGCATCTTCAAAATGAATCGGAAGGCAAAGAAGCTGCCTGGATTTCATCATCGGGTTGACTCCATAATAAAAGAATTTGTTCTTTGGGGAACTGTATCAGTTTCCTACAGCTGCTGGATGAAGGACCACAAACTCAGTGGCTCAGAACAACATAAATATGTTCTCTTCCAGCGGCGGAAGTCTGAAATTGGTCACACTCCGCTGAAGTCCAAGTGTCAAGAGGACTGGTTCCTTCTGGAGAGTCTGAGGGGAGAGTGCGTTGTTTCTTTGCCTTCTCCAGCTTCTAGTGGCTGCCTGCATTCCTTGGCTGGTGGCTCCTCCCTCCATCTTCACAGTGCATCTTCCGACCTCTGCTTCCAGCATCACCGGGTCTTCTCCTCTGACTCTGACTCTCCAGCCTGCCTTTTATAAGAGGCATGGCGAGTACATCAGAATCATCGGGACCATCTCTCCATCTCAAGATCCTTAACTGAAGCATATCTGCAAAACCCTCTTGCCAGACAAGACAACATTCATAGGTTTCAGAGATTAGAATGTGGACCTCTTTGGAGGGGCCATCTGGCAGGCCTACCATGAGGACCAAAAAATGATGAATATCTCTCTGGGTCAGGAAGTTGTCTTCTAGCCCTTCTCGTGCATTAGCTGGGAAGCAAGAGGCTCTGGCTAGCCCCCAGGCTGGGATCTGTATGGCTGGGACTGGACTTCGGGCTCTAAGTGAAGCCCGGCAGCCTAGCACTCAGGGAAAATTGGGGAAATCTTGCTTTGGCATGCAGTCCAGAGAAGCAGGGTTACGCTGATGTAATTCACAGTCCCCCAAATCTCAGAGACTTAATACAGCAAAGATCTTTTTTATGCTTTTTGCAAAGTCCAGTGGGATCTGGGCGTCTCTCTAGGGAAAATGACAAGCAACTCAGCAGTTCTGGCTGTTGTGAACTTGTGGCTCTGCCACCCTAACACAAAGTCTCTTCCATATCTGCCACAGTCCGGGAGGAAAGGGACCGGGGAAGGACACATGGGCTTTTCAGTATCCTGGCCCAGAAGTGACAGTCACTTCCATTCGCGTTTCATTTTCTAGGACTGATCACAGGACCCTGGCCAAGGGCAAGGGGCTGAGAAGTGCAGTGTTGCATGCTCTGGAAGGGAAGGAGAGCCAGACACTGATGAACACCAGCACTGGCCACTGCACACGCCGAGGGATGCAGAGCAGCTGGCAGTCACTGGCGAACGGGGAATAAGGAAATGGATCCAAGACGTCAGAAGAACATCCTCAGCGCAGGTACATCCCACTGCTCTCCAGTTTCTCCCCCGACGACCCATTGTTTTGAGAACTACCAAGAATGCCAAACTTAGACCCAGGAGGGGAAAAGAGAGTTTTCTTTTATCTTCAGATTTCATAGTTCTAACTACGCTCCTGCTTTCCTTTGCCAGGGACATGAGCACGAATCAGAATTACCTAAAGAACTCCAAGAGGAATTTAGCCTTCAGACTCTAAATGTGTAGCATTCTTGGATTCCCACGTCAACAAGGCAGAGATGGTTTAAAAAATGAATTCTCGCTTTATGTCAGAAAGTTCAAAACAAGCAAATTCACAAAGAGAGGTCTTGGCAAAAGCTCCAGATGTGGAATTAGACAGACATAGGGTAGAGGATTCCAGCTCCTGCCCTGAAACTGTGTAACCTCTGTGAGATGAGCTTTTCCCCATCTTTAACATAAGGTGATAACACCTGCCCTGCAGGGTGGTGCTGAAGATTGGATACGACATGCACAACCACCTGGCCCCTGCTCTGCACTGCCTAGGGCGTGATGCAACCCTCCCTTCCTCCTTTAAGAGTTACCCACCTATGAGGATTGCACTGGGGATCAGGCAGACACATGGGGAGGACACAGGGCAACTTGGCAGAATAATATGTTGAAGGATTAACTGAGATTTTTCTTGTCCTTGCATTTCCTTGTAGCCATGATCCCCTTGCTTGTCCAAACAGCCAAGGTGGGCATACTGTACTCATCACCCCCAAGAAGGACTACGGAGCAGAGGCTTTTCAGTTTCAGAAGTAGAGGCCTTCTGGGGAACGTGCAAAAATTCTAGAAAATACAATAAACTTGGGAGAATCCATAAGTATAGAAGAACCAGCTCCCCACCAACAAAGCCAGATCCAGATTCCCCTGGGATAAGAGGAGGTGCTGGGGGCAGAAGAGAGGAAAGCTTAGATGTCAGTGGGTCCCTTAGAAGGCTTCCTGTGGATTCTGTCCAGAGTAGGGAAGAAGAGGGAATTCCCTGGCAGTCCAGTGGTTAGAACTCAGTGCTTTCCCTGCCGAGCCCCGGGTTCGATCCCTGGTCGGGGAACTAAGATCCCACAAGCCATGCGGTGTGGCCAAAAAAGCCCAAACAAACAAACAAACAAAAAACAGAGTAGGCAGAAGAGGGAAAACCCAGATCTGACAGCAGTGGGCAGGTAGAGCCCTGGGAGGTAACAGCCCCCAAGGGGAGAAGCCATGTGGTTGACTGCACAGACAGCCTCTCGGGGGTGCCTGGGAGCAGCTCAAGGATACCTGAAGGGCTTTTCGTTGGGAATGGTGGGTGATGGTGCCCGCAGTCTGCTCCCTCATTGCCTTGACTTGTAGGTGTCAGAGCACAAAGGAAGGTCTCTAAGAGAGAATGTGTCCAGTGGTGAAAACGACTGGGGATGGGTCTGCTCCTTCTGGGTCATCTGTGATGAGTTGGGCCCCCATGCCCTTGTGCTAAGAGGCAGGCAGCATCGGCTGCGGTGCTTTTCCATTATGCGTGTCTCAAGGTGTAGGACGTTTCTCCTGGCTGTGTTGTCCCTGGATGTGAGACACCTAAGTCTGTTCCCAGGCCCTTCCAGACTGTGCAACTCCAGACCTTCTGATAAATCCTGCTCTGCTTAAATTACCGGAGCGGGTTCTATTCTCGGCAATTAGAACTGACCGACCCGATGACTTAGCAGGAACTCATGTCATTAACAATGGAAACAAGGATGTCCCAGCAAGTGTCAGCACAAGCCGGTGGTGAGGACCAGAGGAGCATTTCATCATTCACACGACTCACCCTGGCAACCTGGATACAACCTCAGTGCGAGGAAGGGCGGCTGCATTACCTGTGATGACCTTTCCATCACTGAGCAGAGTGGTGACTCCAGAAACACACTAAATAGTTAATACAGAATTCCAGAAAGTCAGGTTCACCAATGCTTGAGTTAATGACCCAAGATTGGTTCACAAAAGACAAGCTTGCATTCACAAGTAAAATACAATGTATCTATACCTCCATCTCACACCTATTAGGAGGGCTTCTATTTTTTAAAAAAGAAGAAAATAACAAGTGTTGGTGAGGATGTGGAGAAAACAGAACACTTGGGCACTGCTGGGTGGGAATGTAAAATGGTGCAACCGCTATGGGAAGCAGTATGGGTGTTTCTCAAAAACTTCAAAATAGAATTACCCACATGATTCCACTTTGGGACATACAGTTGGCCTGTCACATCCACAGGTTCTACATCCGGTGGGGGGGGTCCTGGAACCAATACCCCCCACCCCATGGATACCAAGGGAAACTGTATACCCAAAAGAACTGAAAACAGGGTCTCGGAGACATATTTGCACACCCATGTTCATAGCAGAATTATTCACAGTAGCCAAAAGGTGGAAGCAACCCAAGTGTCCATCGACAGGTGAATGATTAAAGAAAATGAGGTGTGTCCATACAAAAGAATACTATTCAGTCTTAAAAAAAGAAGGAAATTCTCACACTTGCCACAACTTGGATGAACCTTAAAGATAGGATGCTAAGTGAAATAAGCCAGTCACAAAAGGACAAAGATCGTGTGATTCCACTTACATGAGGTATCTAAAGTAATCAAACTCATAGAGACAGAGTTTTCGTTTTGCAAGATGAAAAGAGTTCTGTGGATGGATGGTAGCGATGGTGGCAAGAAAATGTGAATGCGCTTGTTACCATTGAACTGTATGCTTAAAAATGGTTAAGAAGGTAAATTTTACGTGTAGTTTACCACCATTAAAATTCAGAAGAAGAAACGTTTTCTAAACCTTTCATCGAGAAGAGCTAGAATCCCAGAATGTTAGCACTGGCAGAGGCCTATTCCCAGAGGGAACACTTGAGGCCCAGAGGCGGGAAGTGTTCAAGAGGACAGGCATTTTCATCCGCACCTGAGCTCCTTCAATTCACCCCTCCCACCTCTGTCCGATGCCCAGGTGACAGACATGCTGTCCCCACCCTGAGATGCTCTGTCCGGCCTCATCAGGCTCTGCTCTGGCCCCTGGCTGCTGGATAATTGATGATGGCTCACAGACCAGGCCAGAAATGGAAGCAGCAGGCTCCAGACACTAATTAGATCTTCTTACTCCCAAAAGGATGTGCTGGAGCCTTGTTCCAGTGAAGAAGTGACATTGGGCAAATGAAACAACCACCTCTATTGAGCTCTTCCGATGAGCCAGATCCTTAATGCATGCTGTCACCTCGAATCCCCCTAGTCCTATGAAGCAGAATTTATCATTATAGCATCTTAGGAATGGGGAGCAAAGCCTACCGGTTGTCACTGAGCAGGGCCAGGAGCCTGTGCAGCTCTGAGCTGGGTCCACATGACCTCCTGTACCCACTAGACACCTTGTCCATGTTTGTTGAACCGAATTCACACATTTTAAGCCATGCAAGGTTTGAGAGCAATATTGCCACGTCTTTTTAAAAAGATTTATTTATTTATTTATTTTATATTTATTTATTTGATTGCGTCAGGTCTTAGTTGCAGCAGGCAGTCTCCTTAGTTGCAACTCGCCGGCTCCTTAGTTGTGGCAGGCGGGCTCCTTAGTTGCAGAAGATGGGCTCCTTAGCTGCGGCTCGCAGCCTCCTTAGTTGAGGCTCTCTGGCTCCTTAGTTGTGGCATGTGAACTCTTAGCTGCGGCATGCATGTGGGATCTAGTTCCCAGACCAGGGATTGAACCCAGGCTCCCTGCATTAGGAGCATGGAGTCTTAACCACTGCACCACCAGGGAAGTCCTGAAATATTGCCACATCTTAACCCACCCACCAGGGAATAGAATTCAGGGACAATTGTAGTAAGTGCAACAGCTATATGCAAATAATTGATTTTTTAATTTTTTGAGACAGAGTGGTTTATCTATATAGATAACTCAATTTGTGGGCTTCCCCTTTCCACATCACTCCTCCAGGTCGAAGCTCTTTCCAATGAAGCACCAGCATTAGAAATTGTGGACTTTTTTAATGGAATTGTTTGCAGAGAATGAATATATTTGTCTGATTATCTTTTTCAAAGCAAGTTACAGAATATTGCAGTCAGCTTGTCCTTAGAGATCATTATATCCACTCCTCTGCCCATTGTACAGATGAGAAAATAGGCTCAGAAAGGTTTGGAGGCCTCCAATGGATGGAGGAAGTGAGAGAGAACCCTGGCCTGAGACCATCAGGTCTGCTGCATGGCTTTGGCCTTGGGTATATGAGACTAGAAATATCTCTTTGGTGGTTAAAGTCAATTCCTTCTCAGGCTCCAAACTGAGGTCTTCTGGGTCCTCCAGGGAGCAGGTGTGTGCCATCTTTCAGACTTAAAGCCCCAAGCCGCGGACATGAGCAGGTACTTGTAGTCATCTGCGGGGAAGGGCTCTTTACTCCCATTTTGTAGGTGAGGAAATAGCCTCTGAGAGGTGATACCCCTTGCCCAGCACATCAGCCAGTGGATGGATGTATTATTTTGCTAGAGCTGCTGTGGCAAAGTCCCATAGAATCACTGGCTTAAAACAACAGAAGTTTATTTTCTCACAGTTCTGGAGGCTCTAAGTCCAAAATCAAGGTGTCAGCAGGTTGTTTCCTTCTGAGGATTTTGAAGGAAAATCTATTCCAGACTCTCTCCTCGGCTTTGGCTGTCTTCTCCCTGTCTCTTCATATCGTCTTCTTTCTATGCATATCTCTGTGTCCAAATTTTCCCTTTCATAAGGACACCAGACATATTGGATTAGGACCCACCCTAAAGACCCTATTTTCATTTAATTCTTTAAAAGTTTTATCCCCAAATACGGTCTCATTCTGAGATATTGGAGGTTAGGACTTCAACATATGAATTTTGGGGGGCACAATTTAACCCCTAACAGCGAAGGAGCTGAGATTGGAGGTCAGGTGTATAAGTGTGAAAGCCAGGGTTCTCCCCTCCACAATCTACAGCCTCCCTGGCAAATTCCAGGACAGGTGCTGATCTTCAGGAACTGTTTCACTAATGAGTCAGGAGCAGAATCTGACTGTATCTCCCAGAAGCATGGAAAATGTGACCATCCAAATAGATAGCATTCCATCTATAGCTGCAGCTTCTCCAAATCTCACCATCAAATAAGAGAGAAATCTGCAGGAAAAGAAGCTTAGGCAGCTCTGACGCAGGTGAAAACACCCTAGATCTTATAGTAAGAGACAGGAAGATTAAAACTGCTTTCTTACAGCTTTACCATCACACCTGTGGGAAACGCCGTGGGTACAAAGTTCTGTATTTCAGTGTTGCCATATTGAAAGATTCTAACAATCTAAGTGCCTGCTGATAGGAGATTGTTTAAATACATTGTGGTAAGAGCCATAAAACGGAATACCATTTTTCAAAAGAATAAAAAAAATATTTATGTGAACCAAAAAGTAGAAAAAGTAGAAAAGAAAAGCACAATGTAGAATAGAGTGCAAAATATACCATCATTTGTGTGAAAACCTAATCTAAGTTTGCATGTATATGGAGCATGTATGGATAGTCAAACACAAAAAAACTGGTATTGTTGGTTACTTTCTGGGAAGAAAACAGGATGGTCAGGGAAGGGGGGGATAGAGAGACTTTTTTATTGAAGTATAGTTGATTTACAATGTTGTGTTGGTTTCACAGTGCACGGTGACTCAGTTGTACATATATATGTATATTATATATATATATATTCTTTTTCAAATTCTTTTCCATTATAGGTTATTACAGGATATTGAAGATACTTCCCTGTGCTATACAGTAGGTCCTTGTTGTTTATCTATTTTATATATAGTAGTGTGTATATGTTAATACTAAACTCCTAATTCATCCCACCCCCTTTGGTAACCATAAGTTTGTTTCCTATGTCTGTGAGTCTGTTTCTATTTTGTCAAGAAGTTCATTTGTTTCATATAGATTCCACACATAACTGATATAATACGGTATTTGTCTTTCTCTGTCTGACTTACCTCACTTAGGATGATAATCTCTAGGTCCATCCATGTTGCTGCAAATGGCATTATTTCATTCTTTTTTATGGCTGAGTATTATTCCATTGTATATATATTATATATACCACATCTTCTTTATCTATTCATCTGTCAATGGACATTTATTGAGGTTGCTTCCATGTCTTGACTATTGTAAATAGCGCTCCTATGAACATTGGGGTGAATGTATCTTTTCGAATTAGGGTTGTGTTTGGATATATGCCCAGTAGTGGGATTGCTGGATCATATGGTAACTCTATTTTTAGTTTTTTAAGGAACTCCATACTGTTCTCCATAGTGGCTGTATCAATTTACATTCCCACCAACAGTGTAGGAGGGTTCCATTTTCTCCACACCCTCTCTAGCATGTATTATTTGTAGACTTTTTAATGATGGCCATTCTGACTGGTTGTGACGTGATACCACATTGTAGTTTCGATTTGCATTTCAAAAGAGAGACATTTTAAAGTTTTTTTCTACATGCAAAAATTACCGATTTAAGTTATATACAATCTCAAAGAAAGTTCTTACCATCAGTCTACAGGCCCGATTTGTGGCTTAATCCTCCAGGCAAAACTTGAGCCTTTTAATAGTTTCCCAAATACATTCAATTAATTTTTATTCTCTTTAATGAATCTAAATTAAACCAGTGCCAGCAAGGGGGGAAGATGAGTACAGAGAAGGGACACAGATAAAATGTCACTCCTTTGCTTTTTTTTACTCCCTGTCCTCTCCCCACTAACGGAAGAATTAATCCTTCCTTCTCCAGCAGTCCCACCGTGACTTGGACCTGTGATAACTCAAGTCACAGAAAGTGACAAGCATTCGTCAGTGAGTCTGAGCAGGAGGGAGGCTCACACACAGGTCTGGTGTTGGACAGAGACAGCTTAGAATCCTGCTCTGGTCACGCGCAAGCCACAGCTTGTGTGACCCTGGGGGCTGGACCAACCTCTCTATTGCTCAATTTCCTCCTCTGTAACTTGGGGGTAATATTACTTGTTTCGTATGGTTGTTGTCAAGTAGATTCAACAAGCAGGAGACCCCTCCCTAGCACAAAGCCTGGCACCAACTGGGCACTCTATCAGGACCACTTCTGCTCCATGGCCCACATTTCCGGGGCACCTTCAGTGTGCTGGGTGTTTAGTGGGGCTCTGGGAGACATGGAGAGTGCCGGCTCTCAGGAAGAGTGCACTGCATTCTCATCTGCTTGTTATCATTTTTGCCATCCTTGCTTTTGGGTGCACACCGTAGCCTCTGACACATGGAAAGGGCTAGATAAAGGACGGTTCCCTGCTCTGGCTTTCTTCCTGGCTCCCTGAGACAGGGGCTGCATCAGCACTTGCTCCAGGCCTGGCACAAGGTCCCTTCTGGAAAGGCCTGCTGAGTACAGCAGTGAGAAGCACGTGGGACACCTGCTTAGCCCCCCTCTCTGGGCTGGAATATGACACGGCAGAACAGAGCCCCAGCGAGCTCCCTTTACACCCCCAACAGGGAGACGGGAACAAGAGGCCTAAACAGAGGAGGGTCTGCAGCCATGATTTCTCCTTAGAGGGTTGATGTGGGTTCTTGGGATGAAGAAAGCTGGTTTCCCAGCCCGCTAGCCTCCTGTAGGAGAGGACTGAGGAGCTCCTGGGTCTCAGCACCCTGGGAGACCCTTTGCCGTACACCATCAGTGCTGTGATGGAGGTGGCTTTTCACAGAAGAGGGCCAGGAAGCTGTCTCAGGTGGGACCACGGGGCACCACATCCTTGAGGCCAAAAAGAAAAGAGCTGGCCGGGTGCATGACACAGAGATTCTCTGCTTGCTTATTTTGGGGGTTTTTGGCATTTTGGCATTTTTGGCACAGCAAAGGAAACCATAAACAAGACGAAAAGACAACCCTCTAAATGGGAGAAAATATTTGCAAGTGAAGCAACTGACAAAAGATTAATCTCCCAAATATACAAACAGCTCATGCAGCTCAATATCAAAAAAAAAGACAACCCAATCAAAAAATGGGCGGAAGACCTAAATAGACATTTCTCCAAAGAAGACATACAGATGGCCAACAAACACATGAAAAGATGCTCAACATCACTAATCATTAGAGAAATGCAAATCAAAACTACAATGAGGTATCACCTCACACCAGTCAGAATGGCCACCATCAAAACAATCTACAAACAATAAATGCTGGAGAGGGTGTGGCGAAAAGGGAACCCTCATGCACTGTTGATGGGAATGTAAATTGATACAGCAACTATGGAGAACAGTATGGAGGTTCCTTAAAAAACTAAAAATAGAACTACCATGTGACCCAGCAATCCCTCTACTGGGCATATACCTGGAGAAAACCATAATTCGGAAAGACTCATGCACCCCAGAGTTCATTGCAGCACTATTTACAATAACCAGGACATGGAAACAACCTAAATGTCCATCAGCAGAGGAATGGATAAAGAAGATGTGGTACATATATACAATGGAATATTACTCAGCCATAAAAAAGAACGAAATTGGGTCATTTGTAGAGACGTGGATGGACCTAGAGACTGCTATTCAGAGTGAAATAAGTCAGAAAGAGAAAAACAAATATCGTATATTAACGCATACATGTGGAATCTGAAAAAATTGGTATAGACGATCTTATTTACCAAACAGAAATATAGAAACAGATGTAGAGAACAAATGTATGGCTACCAAGGGGGTAAGGGATGTGGGATGAATTAGGAGATTGAGATTGACATATATACACTATTGATACTATGTATAAAACAGATAACTAATGAGAACCTGCTGTATAGCACAGGGAACTCTACTCAGTGCTTTGTGGTGACCTAAATGAGAAGGAAATCTGAAAAAGAGGGGTTACATGTATAAGGATAGTTGATTCACTTTACTGTACAGTAGAAACTAATACAATATTGTAAAGCAACTATACTCCAATAAAAATTTTTTTTAAATGTCTATAATTCTGTGATTAAGAGCTCGCTCCCATACCCTAAAAGGCTTTCAAGACAAAGCAGACAGAACAGAGATGCTGAGGCCATGGGGGGCTCAGCGGGACCTGGGGGTGAGGTCTGCGCACAGGGCAAAACCCGCGTCAGTGCTGCCACGTGCATCCACGTGGGGTGAGGGGGTCGTAGCAGCAGGACTGGCTACCGAGATTTGAGCCAACATAATGAAAGCTTTAATATTAATACAGCTCTTCTTTATGTGCAAAAATAAATGACCATGTTGAAGATCCAGGAAAGGAACCTGCATTTCAGAACCTATCATTTGTCAGGTGCTTTAAAAACACCCTTCTAATTAACCCAATGTGATGCCATTCCCATTTTAGATTTGGGGATACCAAAGCTTGGAAAAATAGAGTAAATGACCATGGTCTCAAAGGGAGGTATCGAGGGTTCAGTAGAGAGGCCACATCAGCTGCTGAAGCTGAGGCCATCCCACGGCGGGACAATGGCGTCCCCGTCCCCACTGCACTGTGCGTTGGGAAGCCACTGGGGAGGTTACCTCTTCCTGAGGATGCGTGGATTTCTGACGTTCTGGATCTGTTCATAAATTTCTTGTCTTTGCCTATTATTCTTGGATGATAAAGTGCATCTGGCAGGCAGGCTGTGTCCTCCAACAGGGACAGGACACTTCCCTGTGCCAGGCATCGAGGAAGCAGAGATGAATAGGACGCAGCCCCAGCCCTCAAGGACGGGCCAAACGCAAGCTCAGAGCCAGGCAGACCTGGGTCTGAATCCTGCCCTGGGCACTCATCGGCCGTGCGACCCTGGGCAAATCCCCTCGTCCCTTCAAGCCCATGTTTCCTGCCGACATTGGAGATAATAACACCCTCATAGGGTGGGTGTGAGGATTAAATGAGACAGTATATTTCCAATTCCAGGCATACAGTCAGTGCTTAATCTTAATTTTAAAGCCAGTGGCCAGTCTGGCTATAGTTAAAAAGACATGCCGGCCCGGCAGCTAAGTCAGCCTGACAAGTCACATTTTAGAGTTTACTTTGTTGGAGGTGAAGAGAAATGCAGATTCTTGGCTGGGGGCTCCCAGGGGTAAGATGTGCGTCCCAGGGGTAGAAGAAGGAAGGAAGAGGGGAGAAATTAAAGCACAGGGCTTATTGTAGACTGAATGTTTGTGATCCCCCCAAATTCATGTGTTGAAACCTAACCCCCAATATGGTGGTATTAGGAGGTGGGGCCTTTGGAAGGTGACAGGAGATGACGGTAGAGCCCCTGAAACCAAGCAGGACCCCATGGGGCCCTTGTGGGAACAAAAGCCTCTCTGTGTCCCCCGTTTCCTGTTTGTAGGAAAAAGGCTTCAGCCTCCTAGACCTTCCCTGGGTTCCAAAGGGCAGATTCAAACAGTTACTAATTAGGGGAGAGACGGAATGCAGAAACGAAGGAAAAGCAGTCAAGAAACAATAGTGCAGTGATGCACAGGGTCCTGGTTCCCCCTGGGGGGGTGTGCAAAGCAATCTGCTACATACTTCTGAGTTTTTTTTATAGTGGCTGGGGCCCCTAGCCCGGTGGAGGATGGTAACTTCAGGCTGAGCACCAGCAGTTAGACCCCAGACCGGTTGGAACCACAGGGCTGAAGACCGAGATTCCAGGACCATCACCCCACTACCTCACCACCAACCAATCAGAAGAAAGTCACACACCCTGCAGCCCCACCCCCACCCCCAATTTGCCTTTAAAAACTTCCTGAAACCCATCAGGTCTTTCGAGCATGGTCCACCTGGTCTCCTCGCTCGGCCCTGCAGTAAAACTTTCTCTGATCCAAACGCCAACATTTTGGGGTTTTTTGGCTTCACTGTGTGTTGGGCACGTGAACTTGGGTCCAACAACACCCCGACAAATGGGATTAGTGCCCTAATAAAAGGGACCAGAGAGAGCTCTCCTGTCCTCTCACCCACATGAGGACACAGCCAGACAGCATTCTGCAAGGCAGAGGAGGGCTCCCACCAGAACCCAATCACACTGGCACCTGATTTCGTACTTCAGGTTCTAGGACTGTCAGAAATAAACGTCTGCTGTTTACTAGCTACCCAGTCTCTGGGATTCTGTTATAGCAGCGGGACCAAGACAAGACTCAACATGTCTTTAATGCTTGATTTGGCCAATGTGTCTGGAAGCTTGGGATCTGGAATGTTACCTTACTTAATGCTCATGATAACCAGTGAGGCAGGAACCATTGTCTTGTCCATTTGACAGATGGAGGGACTGAGGCTTGGAGAGGTAAAGGTCACTCTGACAACAGCAGCACGTTTGTTCAGTGATTCACTTGCTCATTCAATCAACAGATATCAAGTGGTCCTCTCCTATGTGCCAGGCTCTGTGCTAGTGACCAGGGTACTACGTGCCCTTTATAAGTGTGAAAGGAAAATCAAAATGGAGTTGGTATTGCTAAGAGAGCTCTCTAAAATGAAGCTGGGAAGTGTGACTTACCCACATCTCAGCCCAAATGGAATCTGAACTTTTGTCTTAATGCAGGCATCTAGAACATCTGCCCAATGTTCCAGAAACTCAGATACTTATGAAACACTTACCCTAAAATAACTCGTGACAACCTCTCCCTTAAAGACAAATATTTCTCTTCTTGTGTTGGAGTATAGCCTCATGGCTTTTGCCTTTATAAACCCTTGACTCTTTCTCTTCCCGGGAATAGTCTTCTGGTTTTACCCATATCTGAGTCTCTCAAATTGCAATTCTTAAGACCCCGAATAAACTCTTATTTGTAGCCTTCTGTGCTTTTTTGGTTGACATAAGAGCCTGCCCTCAGGATGCTTGTAGCCTAGTGAGGGAGACAGATGTATATGGAATAACCATGGATGATTGTGTAATTGCAAACCAGGATCAGTGCCCCGAAGGCAAAGCAAATGGTGCTTTTCGAGGGGTCAAAGTTACCCAGGGAAAGGGAGTTGGGTGGGAGAAAACTTCCAAGGAGGAGGGAAATCTGGTACACGATCTTGTCTGATCCAGGACTAATCTTCTGGGTCTCAAGGTGGAACTAGGGCCTCTAGCCACAGGCACAACAGCAAGCTCCATGCAGCCTCCCAGCTTCCCAGACCTCCTGGGGGAGCAAAGAGAGGGGAGTCCCTCCTCTGCAGGCAGCCAGAGGGCTCTGTGGGAGCCTGTGGTCCTCAGGGGCCAGGAGACACAGCCAGTCAGCCTAGGCTGTGCGTGACAGATGCCATCAGGCCGCCCCGCCGTCCCGCTGCGGAGGTCCAGGTGGTGAAAGTTCTCCCTTTTTTGCAGAGATCAGGTGATGGCTGGAGCACAAATAACCTTCCAGTATCATAAGAACACATCAAAAGCCGTTCACCCCAGCCCCCGTGCTCTCTTTAAACAATTTTCAGTTGGCTTCAAATGCTTTAGGAAAATTCTGGCAACTGCAGAAAGAAAAGTGTCATTTGCTTGGGGAGGGGTGGGTACTGGTCCCAAAGCAAGGAGGGTCTCCCTGAGTCCTCTTGCCAAGAATCCCTGAGTGGCATATCTGGCTCTGGAAGATAGAAAGCCAGCCAGCTGTGGTCGGGAGGAGGGGGGAGCTGAGTTGGGAGAAGCTAGCCGGAGCCAGCTGTGCAGGTCCAGGAGGCCAGTTGAAGATTCTGATCTCTATCCTGAGCTACTGGGGCTGCTGAAGGGTTTTAAGTGGAAGTCACATGATCTGAAGCCTGTTTTGAAAAGATGTCTCAGCTGCTCCGGGAAGAGGTACTGGTACGTGGAGAGGGAGCGGCCGAGCGGCCGATGCAGGAAGAGGGTGCTGGGGGATGAAAGGAAGGAACCACGGAGCTGGGGAAGAAAACGCCATGGCTGGGCTGCAGGATTTGGGCCACTTCTCCCTTCCCCAAGCAGTCAGTGGGGAACCGCGCTTTCTGATGGTGTCCAAATATCCAGGCAGTTTATCTTAATTACTAAGGGCAGGACTGAGAGTTTTGTTTGAATGCTGGGAACTGACTCTATCGGATGATGGCCATGAACGGATGATGAAACCTAAGTGCCCATAAGATGAAACCTGCAGGAAACAGGCAGACGGAGTTGCTATGTTGGGGTCACTGAGAAGGGACAAAAATACGTGCACTTTGCTCTGTGTATGGTAAACCTCCAGTAGTAATAGTAACAAGATCCTGTTTTTATAATCAGAGCTTCCCTTCTTTTTTCTGTTATGGGGTGACCGTCCCCCATTTATACAATCTGGTACAAAAACATCCCTTACCTGATCCCAAGACAGATCATGGCGACAGAATAGACAACAAATGTTATCTCATTCTTGGCTTTTAAATTTCTAAGGTCACTATCCATTTACAAAGATATAAAAAATAGAGATGAATGGTCAGAGCCCATCTTCCTGCTGCTGAAGGTTTCTGCATCAGCTGGGGACATGGGGAGTGGAGGGGAAGGTGACCACAAGGGTAACAAAGGCCCATAGTTCAGAGAGACAGGAAGCCAACCCAGGGGCCACAGGCAGAAGCTGGGTCAGCCTGGGAGACCACCGACTCACCCATGGGCAGTTCAGTTTCTGTAGCCATGGGTGCCATTGGCTGGCAGTGCCAAGAAGCTGGGTTAGTCATTGACAAGCCAGAGGAGGGCACGCCACTCACAGCCCCCATAATGTTCACGGACATCTGTGCTGGCCCCCATCTGACTCACCTGGACAGCCCACCACCCTTTCAATTTCCCAGGACCCTCATGAGCACCACTTCCTGGGATGTGGGGTAGGCTGTGGAAGACAGAGGAAGATTTGATGGAGACCAGAAAGCCCCTCCATCCATGCATCATTGGGACAGAACAGAAGCAGGCAAAGGTCTCCCCTTCACATATTATTACATACATGACTTCCTAACTCATTGGGTTTGGGGGCTTTTGTTTTGTTATCATCGTGAAATCCAATTACATATGTTGATCTGAGGCCTGCTTTTCCCAGTTCATCAAACACTTTAGAGATCTTTCCTTGTCAGAACCTAGAAGATTACCTTGTTCTTTCTTACAGCTGCAAAATAATCCATAATCTGAAAACAACAAAAATTTTAAACACCCTCTATTCTGAACATTACATTGCTTCCATTCCCCACCATTACAAAATAATGCCTCAGTGAACACTCTGTGAGTACGTGTGTGCGTGTGTGTGTGTGCATCTTTATATTTCTGAAGTATGGAATTTCTGGATCAAATTTTGATAGCTTCTGCCCTTTTGTCTTACAAAAAGGTGGCATTATTACATCCCCATGTTGTAAATGATTTGACAGAGGTTTAGAAGGGAAAGGGACTTGGCCAAGACCCCCAGCTGCTAGAGTGGAAGACAGGATTTGAATTCATGTCTGCCTCTCCCAGGCCTGATAAATAGGTACCCAGCAGCCTGGATTGGAAAAAGTCTCCGTTGTCATGGTAATGAGTTTGGAGGAGCCAGGCATCTTGTGGGCATAAATGGGTGCGTCCCTGTTCCTAGAGGCTCAGCGCTGTCTCTGCCCTGCTTCCTGGACCCCATCACCAGCTTCCTGAGGGCAGCCCCTCCCTGGAGGCATTAACTGCCAGATCAACCCATCAGTCTGGAGTCAAGGTTACCAAACAAAACAAACGTGCCACCTGGGCCTCCCTGACAAGCAGGAAGCTGACTGTCTTTCTCCTTCAAGGCACATTACAGAACAATCTAGGATGCAGCTGCATCAGGGGCAAAGCTGCCTTAGCATCAGCACATTCTATGACCCAGCCCCAAACACAACTCCCATGAGTGAGGTCTAACGCATTTCTGGCTTGGAGATGCTTGGAGGGTCCCAGTTAGCAAGGAAAGAACCAAGACAGATCTTGGGGCTCTTTTCAATCTCTCCCTCTGAAGTTGGGAAAAGGACTGTTTCTTTCTCAGAATGTATTACTTAAGGGCAGTATTTCAAGCGAGGGGGGGTCACAAATCCAGCGGAGGTCAACACTAATTGGCAAGCAGTCTGAGTAATTCATTAATCTCCCTTCCGCTCAGCAGGCCAGGCGTGCAGCGCGTCCCTTAAACCGTTGGTTAATTCGCTGTAGCCCATTCAACTTCCATCCTGCCTACTTATTTATGACACCGGGTGGCAAGTGTCTACTTGCCTTTTTTTCCTAGAATGTGAGGTCCTAACTGTTCCTGGATGGCAAAAACCTGGCTGCATCCCTCTCTGCGCCGTGCACAAGGTCAAACACAGAGCATAAATGTCTGATGAACGGAGGCTGGATCCATTCATTCATGTGATAAATATTCCACAGCTACAGTAGGCCACGCTCTGCTCTAGCCTTGAGCTTGTCTGATTTGGTGGCCAATATAAATAAGCCAACAAAGACATTTGATGGTGGGAGGAAAGAGTTCTGGATAAAAGTCGAAGAGATGGGTTCTGGCTTGGCCAGCTCCCTTTCTGGGTGTCAGTTTCCTCCACGATGAAATGAGCTCTTTTATGAAATGAGGAGCCCTGGAGGGCCTCTACATCCTTGCAACCAGCTTTGAGAAAGGGTTGACAGTCCTTATCCGAGTGCGTAGCCCTTCAAGAAAACAGATGTGTTGCCCTCTGAGTAGCAGATGTTAGACAAAAGTGATCAGTCTTGGGGAAATGAACAGTTTGTCTGTGCTACTCACAGATGGAAGAGCAGATGTGCATCAGTATTGAGGGGTAAGCCCGGAGTCACTGGCAGGTGAATGGCAGAGGCTCAGGTCAAGGCCGGGTGGGCTAGGAGAGGGCCTGGATTCAGGCAGGCCTGGGCTTGAAGCCTTGTTCAAGGCCTCTCTTGAGGCTATTCACCTCTCCCAGCACATTTTACTTCCCACCGCTTTTATGAGAATTGAGGGTACCAGGTTGGGACAGTGTCATGGCTCAGTGGTTAGCCCCAGAGTTCTGGAGCCCAGTGGCCTGGGTGCAAATCTCTGTCCTAATATTTCTAGGTGGGGACCTTGGACAAATCATTCATTGTCATTTTTTTTTTTCATATAGAAAATAAGTAACTGTTATTGAGGGCTTTTAAAAATTATAATAAACTCTGAATAAATGGTAGTTATGAACACATACTTACCTGGCACGCTGTGTTAAATATACCCCGTGGAGTGTTCATTTGAATAATTGACCTTGATGCTTCCAGGGCCTCATGGGAGTAAACTGGAGCATGATGGGGCCGCTCAGTTGCCTTTAGGCACTAGAGTGTGGTATCCTGGGGTGAGGGAGGATGGATCTGAGTCTCAGGGGGCTGGGAGGACCCTGGGCCTGAAACGAGGCAGAACCACCCTACTCGATAGTGGACTCAGGGACAAGGGACTTCTGGGACCATAAGACTAAGGTGATGCCATCCGTTTTCAGGTGGAGTTAAAGAGCTGCAGGACCTGACCTGGAGCTTGCTGTTTGGCAGAGATATGGCCTAAAGACAGCCATCCTGGCCCAAAAGTGTTATCTCAAGCTTTTGTGATATGGTTTCTGAGGCTTTGAGATGTATATTAGTTGCCATGGTTTTGAAAGAAGTCCACTGGTGCCAAGTGTAGGAGGAAGGGAGTGTGAGGAGTGAAAGAATAGGGGATAAAGCAAGAGACGGGATGGAGCTTCATTCTGGACACAGATACCCCACCTTGTCTGGACTAGCTTCTGCAACTTGTGTCATTTTGAAGAATGGGAAGATGAAGGCAGAGGCAGTATGTTCTAAGGTCTCTATATGGACCAAGAGAGGAGGAAGGAGGTGCTTCCAATTCAGTCCCCTGAGGAAGGGGGTGTGGTCAAGGGGGGCTTCACAGAGGAGGTGACATTTAATTGGGATCTGGAAAGTTGAGTGTTTCTCGGACCAAGCACTTTGGAAAAAAGCATTCCAGGCACAGGATGCAGCACTGAGGTCCAGCAATGCAACAAGTAAAGGCAGCAGCAAGCTCAGCAACCGCAACTTGGCACTTGAGATAAGACTTTACGTGGAATAGCAGCCAGAGACCTTGGGAGGAGGCCACCACCACGGACCATCCTCTCCTCCAGGATGAGGGGGCGGCAACAAGGGATATACATCCAGCCAGGAAAGCCAAGTCCAGAGATGGGAAACCACTGTTTACTAGACGCCAGCCCAGGGCTAAGCACTGGCATTCATCATCCCATTTAAGCCTCACAACAATCTCATTGGATTATCATCTCCTTTTTATAGATGAGAAAACTGAGGCTTGGAAGGGGGAAAAGCGATTTGTGCAAAGCCACACCTGGGTAACCACGTCATGGCAGCCTTCACGCTGCTCAAATCCTGGGGAAAACTGACTTGAACTGAAATCCAAAGTTTTCCCTGGATACCTGCAAATTCCCTAAGGGCCTCTCTTGTCTGGCCTCTTCTCCTTCCTGGGTCCACTTTACCCAGGGCACGTCCGCATGCCGCCATATGTTCCCCAGACCAGACACTGATCCTTCCCCACAGTACAGGGACTGCCAGGTACCTGCCACCTCCAATCTCCCCTTCCTCCCAGGAATGGAACCCTGACTAAGGGGTCTGGCAAAGCACCAGCTAAAAACTATAGTTCCCAGCAGCCGTTAATGACAATGACCTTGGCCCTGCCATCCTGGAATTGACAAGCCAACACCAGCAACCTCCCCCTTTACGTGAGGACAACAGCCCTTGAAATTCCTCCCAGATTCACCAGTCCCAACCAAAATGTCAATACATGCTTCCTGCATTTTTGTGGATTTTACTGACCACTTGTAGGTCACAGAAAGGAGTCAGATCAAACCCCAGGCCACCTTTTGCCATTTCCCTCTCTCCTTTCTCTTTTCCCCGTTCCCAAATGTTTCTTGTCTCCTTCCTATCCAAATTCTCAGGGATTCCTAGATTTTCTGCCTCTGTTTTCACCCTCAGTCCTCTTCCCTAAACTCCAAGCCCACACCCATCCCAGCCTCAGCAGAACAAAAGCCCTTCACTTCACAGACTTTGCTTTGGTTTTGCATGTGTGTGTGTGTGTGTGTGTGTGTGTGTGTGTGTGTAAGGAAAACCAACTGACAGCCTGCCAGCCTAGAACCAGCTGTGCCTGACATCCCCTTGCTTCCGCTATAGTGATTATTGTTCCAGATGGGGAAGTGGTGTCTCTTGTCCCCATCCTAGTAATGCCTTTGTAGGGACGTGTCTGTTCCAGCTGTGGCTTTTCACAGTTTCCCCTCTGGAAATCACGCAGGATGTATCCCTCTGGGCACCGTGGGAAACTGTTTTCTCTCCTGCAGCCCTGCAGGAGCTGCAGGCCATCCCCCAGCAGGAACCCATCTGTGGCAGGACCCTGCTGAGCATGGGTCTCTCCTGATTTTTTAAAGTGCCAGGGCTCACTCTTGGGGTCGCTGCAAATTCAACCAGGAAACAAGAGGGGGCGGGAGGAGCTGGGGGCCCTCAAGGAGACCTCCTTCTCTGCCAGTGATGCTGGAATGTGTCCCAGCCACGATGGCATCAGAGCAAGGCCTCCAGGTGGGCTTCCCCAGCCCTCCCATGTGGTTTTAAAGCTCTGAAGTGGTTCTGCCTGGAAATACACACAACCCCAGCCAGGTCTCCCAACCTCACCAGCAAACTCACCATCAAATTAACCTCGGCCTTCAAAACAAGTATCCATTGGAAGGAACAGGTAAAGCTCTCCGACCCCTCCCTCCCCTCTAGGGCTTCTCTCAAAAATAATAGTCGCCATCACAAATCCTTGCCACTGAAACAAGAGAGGATATGTTACTTTAAATAAAAGGACACTTGTCCAAGCAGAAATAGCAGGCATGAAGGAAGAGATAGCCATGGCCCAGGGCGGCTTTGTCCAGCTGGGAGGGTCCTGCAGACTTCACCCTCATCTTGCCATTTTCAGAGCATCCTCTAGGGCCTGGCGTCCAGGCTTGGAGGTCAGCTAAGATGGGTCCCAATCAACGCTCTGAGAATGGTCAAGGGATGTACAGAGCTGCTGCCCGTGCCCCTGGGTCTCCTACGGTGTATCCAATTCCATGTGGCTTTTGTTTAGGGGTTTCTTGTGTGTGGCTTCTGCAAAGTACAAGATACTACCCAGCCCAGACCAAGCACGTGATAATTGCTCCTCCAATCACTGGCACGCCAGGTGTGTTGGCGACGCTGGCTACATCTGGAATTGGCTGCTGTTACTGCTCCAGCAGTGGGCTGGAAATGCAAAGCATTAGGTTGAACAGAAAAACAAATGTCTTTAAAGAACCATATGCCTTTGATCTTGACATTTTGGTGAATTGTTAAGACCATTTTTCTTGTTATAAAAAACCCACTTCTAGAACAAAAGAGATGGTGCGTGGATTCATTTCCTATGGCTGCTATAAGAAATTACTATAAACTTGGTGTCTTAAGACAACACAGTTTTATTCTCTTACAATTCTGGAGGTCAGAAGTCCAAAGTCAGCCTTATGGGACTGAAACCAAGGTGTAGGCAGGGCTGGCTCATCCTGGAGGCTCTAGGGGAGAATCTTGTCTTGCCTCTTGCAGCTTCTAGAGGCCGCCCTCATTCCTCAGCATGTGGCCACATCACTCCAATCTCTGCTTCTGTCACACAGCACCTTCCCCTCTGACCTGACTCGCCCTCCATCCTCCGTGGAATTACACTGGGCCCACGAGGATAACCCAAGTCCACCTGGGGAGCTGGAAGTGAAAACCCATTGTACGTGATGGGGTTCAGGACACATTACCCCAAAATATGGCACTTTGGTATATTAAATACCTTAAGCTGAAGGAGTTTGAGAAAACAGCAAATACAGAAAGGTCACTCTGACCTCTCCCCAACCCTTGCCCTTCTTCCCTGAAACAGGCCATGAAACTCCCATGGCAAAAGGTACCCTCCCTGTACCAGGAGGAAGGAAGATATTTTTACCACCAGAGAATTTGGGGCTGAGCTGGCTGTATAAAAAACCGTGTTAAATTCACCTTTATCGTTCTAGTTACTTCTTCACCACTTGCTACCCCAAGTCCAGACTCCTCCGGCAATTCTTCAGTTGCTTCTTTGTCGAAAAGGTATAAAAGTTTCCTGCCCTGGTCGCTTTTTCAGGTCTTCATTCCCATGGACATTTTCTCCTGTTGATCTGTGTTGGTCCGTTTAACTGCCAGACCCAGGCAGGAACCCTAAGAAAGTGAAGGAAAACGTTTTCCTCCACTACATACAACACAGTCTGATAAGGGCAGCAATAGAAGTAAGATTAACCAGGCTACTGGGAGGGTCCCAACTCACCAGACCAGGGCTCGGCTGGCAGCAGGTACTGGGGGAGGGAGGGGGAGGGGTCTGAAATTAAAAGACGAGGGAATCCTGTGCACATCGGGGCAAAGGCTTGGCGGAGTCTGACAGTCTGGTGTGCATGGGAGCTTCAAGGAGCTGATCTGCTTCTCCACTGGTTCCCCCAGGCTGCAGGAAGGTAAGATGAGGTGACGTGTGAAAAGCGTTTTGTGAACCGCAAGCCCCCTGCGAAGAACCAGAGGTAAGGGGGCGGGGCTCTTGCCCCGCCCCTCGTGTCTCCTCAGCACCCCCTCCCTTCTCTGGTTGCCAGATGAAGCGAAGCGACAGAACTTGGGGGAAAAAAATTAATAAAAGGTCAACGCGTAAATCTGATCATTCCTCCTTAGGTTAAAACCCTCCAATAGCTGCCATCCCTCTACAACAGAAGCCAAAGTCCCTTCCTGCCCCGGCTTGGGGGGCGGGGGAAGGGGGAACGGAGGGACGCAGCTCTTGCCCACGTGACTCCCCTGGACCCATCTGACTCCCTCCCACCCCTGCCGTCTCTCTATTCCTTGAACACCCCGAACCCGCTCTGACACTTGCTAGACCCTCAGTGTGTAATCACCTGCTGTGAATCCTCCGGCCTGTCTCTTTCTTGGCCTTCAGCCCAGATGTCCTCCTCAGAGGCCGCCTCTGACCTTCTAGCTGAAGTGGTCTCCACATCGCCACCCCGCCACACACCCCAGGCCAATCGGCCTCAGGTTCTCTTTTCTTTTCCTCAGGTAGCAAGTATCATGATCTGGAGTTACTTTATTCCAGTATTTACTGATTTGTCTCTCATACGGATTATAAGCATCATTGTGGGGACAGGCACGATACCACTTTGGCTCACCTCTGCATCCCCAATGCTTAGGTGACACTAGCCTGGGCAGACCATCAACATTTGAATGATTACATTCCTAAAGGAACACAGGAATGAGTGAAATTAAAAAGAGCCCGCCAATGCTCATGGCCTTATTGCATGCAAACCAGAATGGAGATTTATGAACGTTTTTATATCAGACTATGTTCAGTTCTCTCTTCCGGAAAGTCACACAGCCGATGATAGCACTCAGACATTCTGGAGGAGAAAAAATGAGAATATTGCTTTAGCATTTATAAAGAATTTCAATGCACGTTACCTTGTTTTTCTTTCCGTGAAGACCCTGCATGTTAGCTGGTATTTCATCATTTTAACACATGAGAAAACTGAGGCCCAGAGAGGCTGTGTAACTTGCCTGAAGTCACACAGCTTAGTCATGGTAGACCCAGGCTCCTAGGGATACCTATGTTTAGAGACACTCTATGCAGTGCCCTTCTCTCTGTGAACACTAATTTCTGCCCTTTGTTATTAATTTATCTGGACTTAGGCATTTCCCTAAGGTATTCACAGCCTAGTGGGGGAAATGGATTCTGATGGATACCAAGTTGTGGTTGGTGCTGCTCTTGTTGTTTCCTGTCTAGCAGCCAACATTCCTTCCCTGGGTCACAGCCCTTTATTTTCCTTTAAAGAAGCATCCCCTTCCCCATGCTCAGACCGTGTAGCTTGGTAGGGCTGCCTGCATCGTCCCAGGATAGGCATGTTATCTTTATCTGGTCATTTGAAGTCACAGTAGTTGGGTCAGTTCAGGTACCTGATGAAGCTGGACCAGCAAGCAACAGTCCTAGGATTTTTTTCTGGAACATTAGGGAAAAAGAATTTTCCTTTCCTCAAGGCATTGCTTATCTGGTGAAATATAAGTTTAAAGTTACCAGTGTCTGTGTGAGAATGAGCCCCACACAACAATGAAGCAATTTCTCATTGATTTTGCGTTAGCGCCTGGATCAAGCCATGCCTGAAGGCGAAACTCCTTGTGTTAAGGCCAGTCAGAGTTGGGCTTCTGATACTTACAACTGAAAGATTCCCAGTGAATACAAGATGTGTGAGTTATTACTATCTCGTGCAATAGGAACACACAGCATGGGACCTCACCATTTGGAGGCCAGGAAAGCCTCATAGAAGAAAGGAAATTTAAGGTTGAACTTAAAGGATGAATGGGGATTCTTGGGCAGATCTCTCGGTGATGGGAGTAACATAGATAACAACATTGCCATGGGATTAGGTAGGCCCAGTGTTGCTTGACCACAAAAGTCTTCAAAATGGTCATGCCAAAGAGTTTGAGCTTTATTCTTCAGGCGGTAAATTCTCATTCAGGAACTTTCAATAGGGCGGGGGGAGGGGAGCAGCTGGGAGGGGCTGGATTTATGAATTAACACACTGCTCTTTAGAAACCACCCTAGAACAGGTGATCCCGGCCTCCTCCCTCCTGGAATCCTGTCATGTCCTCTGTGGGCGGATTGGCCTCCCCCAGCCCCACCTCAGGCTACAAATGAATGGCATTGGCATAATTAAGCCATGCTGGGCAAAATTCCAGATGAGACCCAGCCAAGGCCCAGGAAAACTGTGATTCTACGAGAGTCTCTTCATTTCTTTCAGTCTTAGGAATTCTCCTTTTGCTCATTTCCACCGCAGAAACAAAGCACGACCCGCCTGTAGTAACAGGTTCTTTGTGCTGTGGGGCGCTGGGTTTTGCAGGACTACATGGTCCCTCCAGCAGCATCCATGGGCCTTCCCTGCTGCATGTGACCCAAAGACTCAGAAGATGCGGTACCCACCCCAGCTGCCTTCCTCTTGACAAAGGAAAACCTAGGACAGAGGAAGAAGCAGGGAGTGGGACTGAGCCAGGAGGAGGGAGGTAAATTGCGTCTTCATGAACATCTTAATTGTGCAAAAACGCCTGGTCTCACCCTGGCTTGGAGAGGGAGGATACTGGCTGTGAGAGTCACCTGGGAACCTGCCATGGGTGTCAGGATAGCCCCACACCCTCTGAGCTTAATGTCCACAAGCAGATGCCGGTGTACCGCCTGGGAGTGGGGTGATGGCAAAGGCTGAAGCAGGGGAATAATATGTGACCCTCACCCCGCCTCCCTGCACTTGTTCATCCTGCTCCCTCCAGCCCACGCCCGCCAGCTCACAGCATTGCTGCCCGGCTGGCTCCGAACCTTCCTGCAGCCCACACGCCAGCTGGATCGGGGGCAGGTGGCCACTGAGCCTGAGAAGGAAATTACCCACAGTAGCTGGGGCCTGATGCAGCAGCGAGGGCCAGTGGCTGAGAGGGAAGATTCCAACTGTACCTGACAAACCTGGTTGCCCCTACTTTTTCTTAGTTTGCTGCTCCCTTTACTCAAAACAACTCTTCTCCCAGAAATCCATATGCTCCCTACCCTTCTCCTGCTCCTCCATCTCCATCTCCATCTCCTCATCCAACTCCCGCTCCTCCATCTCCTCCCCCTCCTCCCCTCCCCTCTCCCTCCCCTCCCCCTCCCCTCCTCCTCCTCCATCTCCTCCCCATCTCCTCCTCCCCTCCTCCCCCTCCCCTCCTCTTCTCCCTCCCCTCCTCCTTCTCCTCCCCCTCCTCCTCCTCCTCCATCTCCTCCCCATCTCCTCCTCCCCCTCCCCTCCTCCTCCTTCCCTTCCTCCCCCTCCTCCTCCTCACCCTCCTCCTCCTCCCCCTCCCCTCCTCTTCCCCCTCCCCTCCTCCTCCTTCTCTTCCTCCCCCTTCCTCCTCCAACCCCTCCCCCTCCTCCTCCCCCTCCCCTCCTCTTCTCCCTCCCCTCCTCCTCCCCCGTCCCCTCCTCCTCCCCCCTCCCCTCCTCCTCCCCCTCCCCTCCTCTTCTCCTTCCCCTCCTCCTCCTCCTCCCCCTCCCCTCCTCTTCCCCTTCCCCTCCTCCTACTCCTCCCCCTCCCCTCCTCCTCCCCCCCTCCCCTCCTCCTCCCCCTCCCCTCCTCTTCCCCTTCCCCTCCTCCTCCCCCTCCTCCTCCTCCTCCTCCATCTCCTTCTTGCTGGCTGCTGCCTGGGGGTTGCTCTCAGCTCCTAGAGGCCATTCTCAGATTCTTGCCACATGACCCTTCCATTGACACTCTCACAACATACACATATATATTTTAAAACTCACTTATTAACGCTATAGAATTTATCTAGAACATAAATTCTATGAGGGCATGGATTTGTGTGGGTTTTCCCTAGCATCTAAAACAGTACCTGATACACAGTAGTAGCTTAATAAATGTTTATTGAACAAATGGCTATAGGGATTAAGAATGTACTCTAGAGACACAGGTGGGGTTCGAATTCTAGCCTTAGCATCGACTAGGTGTATGGCCTGGATCCAGGTGCCTGACCTCTTTGGGCTCACATTTCTCATCTACAGAGGGGAGGTGGTTATCATAGGATTGTGGAAAGGCTTCAGTGAGATCGTGCATGGAAAGCACATTACAGGTGCCTGGCCTTGAGTGAGCACTTAGTAAATGTGAACCACTCTGGTTATTATTTCCTTCCATAGTGCCAGATAACTGGCCATTTTCTTATTGGGGCTCTCAACATGTGAACAGAGAAAGGAGTATTTCAATCTAGTAATTTGCTCAAATTGGCACCACGAATGAGTGACCAACAGGATTAGAACCCAGGACTGAGTTACTCAGGAACAGGCCCCACGAGGTAGGGATGATGGGGAGAGAGGGGAGGGAGGGGAGGGAGGGGCAATGGGGCAGCTGTGAGGCTGTCACGACCGACTGGGAGAAGACATGGTCCAGGGGACCTTGTGGGACATGAGAATGGAATATGGCCTTTCCCCTCACAGAGTCAAAGGGAAAAAAACACCCCAGGACATTTTTGTACAATTGTCTATGCGCATAACTAACTGCACATTGATGCTGCTTCCATCTGTTGTGTGGGCATCTGTCTTTGCCTGCCCAGCGTCTATACCCCGTCCTTCGATCCAGTCCCAGTGCCCTGATGTTGTTTTGGGAACCAGTCCTTCCCCAACCTCAATCCATGTGGTTCTAGTGGGACTGACCACAACTCTCTGCTTCAAGAGTGGACCTTGACAGTGATTGGATCAGGATATGTGACCCAGCCTGTGCAATGAAATCAGTCCTGGGACTGTTGCCGGAACTTCTGAAAAACAGGCTCTCTTTTCTATTAAGGTTGCTAAGCTAGTAGGATGTGAGCGGGGGCCATATGGGATCCCCTTAATAGGAAAAGTCTAAATAGGAAACCAAAAAGCCAAAACAGAAGAAAAGCAATGGAAAGAGATAAAGAGAAAGGACAAGTAGGAGAAAGAAAACAACTTGGTGACATCATTTAATGCCCTGGATCCAGCCATGCCTGAAGCTACCCCTGGACTTCTCATTTGCATGAATCAATACATTTCTTTCCTGCTATAAGTCAGTTTGTGTTGAGTTGCTATCACTTACCACCAAGAAATTTCTAATTAATGCACCTATTCCCCACCCTGACTAAGCTATTGAGCAGCTTGTAGTGTGTTCAGAAGTTTAAGAACACTAGGGAGAAGGAAACTACCATCTACAGAAGACCTATCATATCCTAAACCTTTACCAGAACCATCTTATCCTTCCCCAAACCCTAGGAGCTAGAAATTATTATACCAACATCACCAATGGAAGAACAACTGCCCAGGAAAATGATTTCCAGAGCCAGGTTGCAAAGCGGAAGCTCAAATCCTACACCTTTACCCCTAACAGTGCAGCCTTCCACAGATGAGGGAGGAAGATCTTTTTTATTTTTTTTAATAAATTAATTAATTTATGGTGTGTTGGGTCTTCGTTTCTGTGCATGGGCTTTCTCTAGTTGCGGCGAGCGGGGGCCACTCTTCATCGCGGTGCACGGGTCTCTCACTATCGCGGCCTCTCTTGTTGCGGAGCACAGGCTCCAGACGCGCAGGCTCAGTAGTTGTGGCTCAAGGGCTTTGTTGCTCCGCGGCATGTGGGATCTTCCCAGACCAGGGCTCGAACCCGTGTCCCCTGCATTGGCAGGTAGACTCTCAACCACTGTGCCACCTCAGAAGCCCAGGAAGATCTTTTAAAAGAAAGGATTTTGAGACTGACCATGAAGAATGAAAGTGGTTCTGTTAGGCCAAGATGGGCTGGGCAAGGAGATCCAAGAAGAAGGAACAATGCAAAAGCCACGTTCAGAAGCAGGACCACTCAGAACTAGTTTAGAAAACAGCACCAAGTCAAAACTGGCTTGAGGCTAGAGCTCATGTAGGGATGAGGTGAGAGAGACTGGGAAGCGGGGAGCCACCAGATCACCAAGGCCTTGAATGTCACCCAAAAGCGTTTGACTGTAACCTCTGACTTCAGGGAGCTTTGAAAGGTTTTGTGATTTGGGATGATATGCGGGGTGGAGGATGGGCTGGGTGAAGTGAGGCCAGATGTGGATGCTTGTAAATGGTCCCAGGTGAGAGAAATCATGAGGCCCCAACTGGGCAGGGCACAGAGGATGCAGGAGAGGAGGCAAATAGGAAGAAAATTGTAAAGGAAAACATGTCCACATAACCTGACAAGTGATCGATTGAAAAAGGAGTCAGGGAGACCTCCAAGTTTGGAATTATTTACAGGAAACAGTGAATTCAACTTTTCGACACCAGAAAGTGGAGTCACAAGCAGGCAGCAAAGGTGGTGATGTCCCCTGGCAGTGCTGTGAGTCTGGAGGGTAGACAATCTGGCTAGCCATGGATGGGCAGGTGCTGAGCAATTGACCTCAGGAAAGAAAGTCAGGGATGTGGAATGAATTCCGGGAGACTAACGGCATGAATGGGGTCTCATGACCGCTGCCCCATCTCCTATCACTGCCAGACTGAAGCACGGAAGAGGGAACCTGGGGGGACCTTGATCTTAGGGTCAGGTAGCAGGGCAAAGGCTCCCGCCCTCCCACTAACGAGTATGTTTCCATCCCCGTACTGCTACTTGGCCTCCCTGCTGTGTGATCTTGGGCAAGTAACATCCTCTCTCTGAGCCTCAGTTTCCTCATCTGCAAAATGGGGTTCAGGGCTCCTACCTCAAAGGACTGTTGTAAGAAGAGATGGGCATACAGTACGTTCACAGCTCTTTGAAGCTGTGAAGTTTCCTTTTTTCTAACCATCGCCTTTGATGAAAGAAGGAATGTTTATTCAGGGACCAAAATTTACCTGCAGACCTGGTAAGTACAGCATTTTTATGGCCTTGTTCCTCTTGCCGCTGGGACAAAAAAGGCATTTTATGGTGCAAGAACATTTTCACTCAGTTCTTTTAAATCTTCCTTGCAAGGCTCTGCACAAAATCACTCAGACCGTAAACAGAATTGAAAAACTGACTGAGGCGATTTCTCTGGCACCCCGGGCCTCCCGCTCACCTTTGCACGGTGTTCACGTTTCTCTGACAGCTGTTCCTCGGAACCTAAGGTCAAGGATGGTCCAGCGCATGGGGGTTGATGCACAGCTGGTTGAAGAAAGTCACTGATTATTTCCACTAGTGTTTGTTCCTGATCAAACGGTTGTCAGTCGATGTGGATTTGACCTCCCGAGATGCTGCTATGTTTTGCCAGCTCTGCGCATTTAATATGCCAACTTCAAAATGCATTCATTTTTGTTGCTGCAATTTCAGCCCTAGAGCAGGGGTCACAAATTCCAGTTCCCTCAGGGACCAAACTGAAAAGTGAAGAGTGACGTTTGCTGGGTGTGAGGCAATAGGACTTGATGGGACCTCTGGCTAAACTGCTGAGCCAGGCCTCCCCCAAAGAAGGCAGCTTCCCCTGGGCTCCACCTGATCGCTGCTGTGTACAAAAGTGATTCTAGTGTTGCTGGGGCTTTCCAGTTTTCTAAAGAAACTGGTATTGTTACATGAAATTTTCTGTTTCAGGCAAGGCAGCAAAATCCTCAGGCCACCCATTTTCAAATTTGCCCCAAACAACTGTATGGTTGTTTAAGTTAAAAAAACAACAGGTAGGGCTTCCCTGGTGGCGCAGTGGTTGAGAATCTTCCTGCCAATGCAGGGGACACGAGTTCGAGCCCTGGTCTGGGAAGATCCCACATGCCGCGGAGCAACTGGGCCCGTGAGCCACAATTACTGAGCCTGCGCGTCTGGAGCCTGTGCTCCGCAACAAGAGAGGCCGCGATAGTGAGAGACCCGCGCACCGCGATGAAGAGTGGCCCCCGCTTGCCGCAACTAGAGAAAGCCCTCGCACAGAAACGAAGACCCAACACAGCCATAAATAAATAAATAAATTAATTAATTAATTAAAAAAAAAACAAACATGTAGCACTTGTCTGGTACTCTTCAGATTACAGAATACTTTCCCAAGCTGACAGTGTGATTTCTAATTTTTCTGAGCCTCTGCTCTGGGATAAGCCCCATCCTGGGGTCTAAGGGTGCAGAGACAGACCAGACTCATTCTTGCTCTTGGGGAGGCCGTGGTCCTGCCAAAACACTCCCTGCAGTGGTATCATCGGGATCTTCATTCCTCCCAGCTGGGGCCCCAGGTGTGAAAGGGAACCACCGCCTTGGTTTCTAAGTCCCCAGTTTCCTCATCTGTACAATGGGGCTAACACCATCTAATTGGCAGGATTGTGGCGAGGACTAAATGAGATGGCAGATGTAAAATACCAGCCCAGAGTAGCACATAAATATTAGCCTCTATTTCTTTTTTACCTAAAACAGCATGGGAAATTCAGAAGCCCTGCATTTAGCTCTCAGGTTCTGAAACCTAAGGCTCATGACCCAAGGAAGAAGGAAGCATCCATGTAAAGAAGAGTCAGACAATCTTGGATCCAAATCCTGGCTCCACTACTCGCTGTGACCTTGGACAGTTCCTATCACCTCTCTGACCCTCAGTTTCTTCTTCTCTAAAAAGGGGAATAGGGCTTCCCTGGTGGCGCAGTGGTTGAGAATCTGCCTGCCAATGCAGGGGACACGGGTTCGAGCCCTGGTCTGGGAAGATCCCACATGCCGTGGAGCAGCTAGGCCCGTGAGCCACAACTACTGAGCCTGCGCGTCTGGAGCCTGTGCTCTGCAACAAGAGAGGCCGCGATAGTGAGAGGCCCGCGCACCGCGATGAAGAGTGGCCCCCGCTCGCCGCAACTAGAGAAAGCCCTCGCACAGAAACGAAGACCCAACACAGCCAAAAATAAATAAATAAATAAATTTTTTAAAAAAGGGGGGAATAAAACCTACCTCATAGAACGAGCATGAAATGAAGTCACATATAGATAGCAGAGCCTTTGGCGCTTAGTAAACACACAGAAAACATTCCCCTCTTATTCCCTGTGTCCCAGGGGAGAGTACCTTAAGTCCCCAGGTTTCCCTGATTGTGTACCACACCTGCCCCTTCTCAGTTCTCAGTCCTGGCTCTTGGACTCTTGCTGGGGTTTAGCCTTCCCTACCAGCTCTTCAAGGAGGAGGGTCTATACCCCTCAGCCACAAAGACTCCACATGTCAGGATCTAGAAGAGTGCAAAGGAACCTTATGACCTCTAAGCCACTGGAGAGAGAGGAGGTTTGGGGGAAACCTTCAGATTCTTGCAGAAAGTCCAGAAATGGAAACCAGCCTCCTCCATGCCCTTGTGAATTTGATGTAAAACTCAAGTGAGGAACACTGATGGGGCTTGTGGGGGCAGGGTTTCATTTGTTTAGAAATCAGGAAACTTGGTTGCATCTCTGCATACAGTGCGCGAGGGTAGACATTTGACTTAAAGCACTGGATCTCAGCCCTAGCTGCACAATGCAGTCAACCGGGGAGCTTTCAGCTCTGCTGATGCCTGGGTCCCAGCCCCAGAGATTCGCTAGGCCTCTCCCTTCAGCAAGTTCAGGGTGGGGCCCGAGAATCTGCATTTCTAACAATTTCCTGGGTGGTGATGCGGCTGCTGCTGTTCCTGGCCCTCACTTTGAGAATCACTGGTTAAGTGAGCAGTCCTGGTGCTGAATATTTGTGTTCTCCCAAAATTCTTGTTAAATCCTAAAGCCCAATGTGATGGCATTAGGAGGTGGGGCCTTTGGGACTAATTAGGTCATGAGGGTGGAGCCATCATCAATAAAATTAGTGCCCTTATAAAAGGGACCCCAGGGAGCTCCCTGGCCCCTTACGCCACATGAGGTTGGCCATCTATGAACCAGGAAGCAGGCTCTCACCAAACACCAAATCTACTAGCATCTTGGTCTTGGACTTACCAGCCTCCAGAACAGTGAGAAATGAATGTTTGTTGTGTAAGCCACCCAGTCTATGGTCTTTTTGTTATAGCCACTTGAGGACTATGATATCTGGGTAAAGAGATAATGATGGCGACTGACACAACTTTTGATGGCCTGGGGCTGGGCTAAGTCCTTTCCATGGCTGAATACACTTAGTCCTGACAGCAATCCCATAAAATTGGTGTTATAATTCCCCCATTTTGCAGAGAAGAAAACTGAGTCAGTGAGCGGCTAGTACAGCCAGCAAACCTAGAGCCGGGATTTGAACCTAGGCAGTTAGACCCGCGACACACTTCCACAGCGCTGCCCCTTGTAAGTGGCATCAACTTGGAAAGTCGCCTCCTTTTCCTCATTTGTAGAATGTGGCTACTGGGCTTTCTTTCTCTCGAGGGGTTGTCATAAAGAAGCTAATCTTTCAGCCTGGAGCATCCTGTAAGTGCTCACTGCATGGCAAGCTGCTATTTCTACCTATTTTTTTCCACTTCTGCTCAACCACAGGGAGGCAGTGTGGTGTGGTGACCAGACCTGCCCTTGGGAGTCGAAGACTAGAGTTGACAATAATTTTTGCCACTGACGTTGGCCAGTGGGAAGTCACACTGGTTGAGCATGTGTTACACGTGGGGACCTACATGGCCCCCAAACAGGGGGTGGCTGAGATTCAAGGCCATCAGGCCTAGAAGGCATTTCCCTTGAGTGATACCAACTCTTTGTTTTACAAGTGACAAGACTCAGGTTGGGAGGAGAACAATGACATTACCAGGGCCACAGAGCTTAACAGTCATTCAATATTCAACACAAATTTATTGGGTACCTGCCATGTGCCAATCACTGTGCTGGGTGTGGGGAGAGAGGGCTGAAGCAGGAAGATGCACCCCAGGACCTTGCATCCTAGTGTGTGGGTGGAGGGATGGAAGAGGGAGAGGCATAAAGGAGATTAATAAACCACGCATGAGTGAGATATGTGATAAATGCTATCAGGACTATAGTCTGATTTGCCAGAAGGACTGGCAAGGTCATCATAGATAAGGATGGTCAGGCTTCTCTGAGGAGGTGGCATCTGAGTTGGAAATTGGAAGACAGTGTGTGCATGAGCTAGCAATAATAACCAATTATTCCTTAGCACTGACTATGTGCTGGATACTGTGCTAAGTTAAATGAATGCTTATCACAGCCCTTTGAAGTAATTACTATTATGATGCCCATTTGATAGAGGAAATTAAGGTTTAAAGGGGTGAAGTAGCTGGTCCACCAGAAGCAGAGGGACCAGGATTCAAACCCAGGAGATCTGATGAAATGGGGTGCCCCCAGCCACCGCATTTGACAGACTCCTGGGACCAAAGCCCAAGGCAGAGGGAATTGGGGTGATGACGGGACGCGCTACAGTACAGAGGCAGCCAGAGCTGGATGTGAATCCCTGGTACGTGACCTTGAGCAAGTCACGGTAACTCTCTGATGTTCAGGTTCCTCCCCTGTGAAATGGAGAAGATAAGAGCAATGCTGTTTTCAAGATTCAGCCGGTCAGTGTGTACTTAGTCCAGTTTCTGGCATATATGAGGCCCTCAGAAAATGGCACTATTGTCCTACATTATGAAGAATACAGCCTTTCAGCTGGATATTGGAGGGTCCTCAAGGTCATCAGAGTTGCCTGTCTGACTTAAATAAAGGCTTCCCGGGTAGGAAGTCAGCCCCAGATCTTTCACTGATACCCATCCTGATCTTTCATTGTCTTGGAAGAGTATGAAACAAATCCATCCTCCACCAGTGGGTTCTTGTTCCCCATCCGTGAAAAATCTTTCTTTCCTCCTGACTTTGTGCTTGCAGGATCGGGCTGGTGAGAAGCTGTGTCTGTAAGATGCTGCAAATTGAAATGATCATCTGCCCTAATCCTAAATCCCCTTGTCCTCATCTGGGGACGCCTTAGCAAGGGAGATACCAAAAGTAAATTTGCAGAGAGAATTTTCTTTTCATCCTGTAGCTGTTTCCTTTTGGCTTCAGTCAGAGTTGGCAGAATTGGCTTGGGTTTCCAGCCAGAATCATACAGCAGTTATCACATATGAGCTTACACACATACGGCTTTAGTTTCTGAATCATTTTAACCACTCAGCTTATAAATTCCCAGCCTCTCACTTTGCACCACCTGCTCCCTCCCTACCCATAAGTAGACTCTGAATCCAGTTCAGTTCAACACTCACTGAGCACCTATCCAAACCCAGACATCTGGATGGTGCAGGGAGATTCTGGGATAGTTCTGCACAAACTCCTGCCCTTGAGGAGTGCGTGGTATCCTGAAGGTCAGATCTGGTCACTCCTCTGCTTCAAACTTTCCATGGTGTCATGGAGACAGCCTTTTCTTCTTGGGCACACAGCTGAACCACATTTCCCAGCCTCCTTTGCAATTAGGTGTTACCATGCTTTCTGTGTTGAATTGTGTCCCATAAAAATGTATATGTTGAAGTCTTAACCCCAGTACCTGAGAGTGTGACCTTATTTGGAAATAGGGTCGTCACAGATGTAATTAGTTAAGATGAGGCTGAACTAGAGTAGGGTTGGGCCCCTAACCCATTATGACTGGTGTCCTTATTAAAAGGGGAAATTTGGACACACACACACACACACAGGGAGATCGCCACATGAAAAATGAAGGCAGAGACTGGGTGACTCTTCTACAAGTCAAAGACACACCAAAGATTGCCAGCAAACCGCAATAAGCTAGGAGACGGGAACACAGAACACAGAACACGGGCAGGAGCATGGAACAGATTCTCCATCACAGCCCTGAGCTGGAACAAACCCTGCCAACACCTTGATCTTGGACTTCTAGGCTCCAGAACTGATAGATGGTAAATTTCTGTGTTTAAGCTGCCGAGCCTGTGGTACTTTGTTCTAGCCGCCCTAGCGGACTAACCATGTGACTGCATAGTAAAAGACAAAATGTGATGGAAAGTTATGTGTGCCGTAGACAGCCCTTGTCCCTAGAAACCTCCCACGCGTCCCCTTCCACCCTCCATCCTCCCTCCTGCACGTGGACACACGGACAACTTGGAAGCACCATCCTGAAGGTGCCATGGCTCCATCAGCCTGGGTCTCTGCATGACCGCGTGGAGCAGAGCCACCACCTCCAACAGTGACTGGATCTGACGTGGTAGAGAAATGGACTTCAATTTCTTAAGCCTCTGAGATTTGGGGGTTTGTCTGACAACCCTGTTTAAAGTAGCCACCCCTCAAAAAAGGAACCCTCCTACACTGTTGGTGGGAATGTAAATTGGTGCGGCCACTATGGAGAACAGTATAGAGGTTCCTTAAAAAACTAAAAATAGAGTTATCATATGATCCAGCAGTCCCACTCCTGGGCATATACCCAGAGAAAACACTGATTTGAAAAGATACATATACCCCAATGTTCATAGCAGCACTATTTACAATGGCCAAGACGTGGAAGCAACCTAAGTGTCCATCAACAGATGAATGGATAAAGAAGATGCGGTGTACATACATGCAATGGAATATTACTCAGCCATAAAGAGACTGAAATAATGCCACTTGCAGCAACATGGATGGACCTAGAGATTATCATACTAAGTGAAGTAAGTCAGATAGAGAAAGCAAATATTATGTGATATCACTTATATATGGAATCTCAAAAAATAATACAAATGAACTTATTTACAAAACAGAAATAGACTCATAGACATAGAAAACAAACTTATGGTTAGCAAAAGGTAAAGGGGGGTAGGGATAAATTAGGAGTTTGGGATTAACATATACATACTACTATATATAAAATTGATAACCAACCAGGACCTAGTGTACAGCACAGGGAACTATATTCAATATCTTGTAATAACTATAATGGAAAAGAAACTGAAAATGAATATACATATATATATGTATAACTGAATCACTTTGCTGTACACCTGAAACTAACACAACATTGTAAATCAACTATCGTTCAATGAAAAAATAAAATAAAGTAGCCACCCCTCCTTTTCCTTCATAGCATTCAGCGAGATGTCTAGCCATATTTTTGATTGGCTTCCCTGCTTATTTTCTGCCTCAGCCACTTGATCCTAAGTTTCACAGAGGCAGAGGGTCTGTTCACAGGGCATTGTTAAATGCTGTTAGTTCAGTGCACTGCGAAGTGCCTGGTGCCTAGCAAGTTCTCTACCATGTTTCTGGATGGAATATTCTGTCTGGTGGGAGGAAAGGATGGGGAGCAGACAACCACTTCTCACTGTGACATAAAATGACCAGCGTGTGAACGGGTCCGGGGGAACGATGCCTTTGGGGAAAAGAAGAGAAGGGCAGAACAACCTCAGAGAGGGGGTGATCCCTGAGTGGGTGTTATGGGAGAAACAGGGGTGACTGTGGGAGCTGGAGAAGCCTTCCGGGCAGAGGTACAGCTCAGGTGACGGTGAGGAGGAGCAGAGAGCCCGTATGTCCCGCAGCTGAAAACTGGAGTGCCGGCCACGTGTGGGCAGAGGAAACTCCAGGGGGTGCAGGTGCACAGGGTTGCAGGAGCTGGACCATGAGAGCCTGGAAAGCTCAGATAAATGTTCACTTAACCCCACCCACTTTCAAACTTCTCAGACCACACCCCATAGAAAGAAAACACATTCTACACCTCAATCCAGGACACACGCATTCAAGTCTGAATATAACAGAAATAAGTCTCAGTACATAAGACTGCCTTTTATAACTGTAAAAAATCTTGTATTTTCTATTCTATTCCCAACTATTCTAAAATGCTTATCTCTTAGGCTGAATGGATTTCACAGTACTACTGGGTTGTGACCCAGAATTTGTACCCCTCTGCTTCCGGCCACAGAACTCCTTTAGGTGGGCTCTGAGCCAGCGTGGGGAGGGGATGAGAGGATAGATGAGGGGAGAGCAGGGCAGCCAGCCCAGCAGGAGATGGGGGGCAGCCCAGGCGAGGGGCTTCTGCACAGGGCAGTGGATATAGAAGTTGGGTCGGTGGGTGAGATCCTGGGAACAGTGGGTGCCTGGGGATTTGCAGGACCTCGAGCGTAGGACTTGGCCCTGGTTTTTTCTAAGGGCTTGGCTGAGCACTATGGAGAGAGCCCCAGGCCATGTGCCCCCCTGGAGAGGCCTTGCTGACTGATGCTTGGACTGCTTCTTCGGAGGGGAGGGTTTGCTGAGGGGCTGAGAGTTGAGGCCAGAGGTGTAGGGAGAAGGAGGTGTCCAGGGAGGGTGTGTGCACACATCAGCCTCGGGAGTGACTGGGATGGCTCAGTGCCCACCATCAGGGTGACTGGCAAACCCTTAACACGAAGCAGGGCTGGGCTGTGTGAGTGTGTGTGTGTATCTGCGTGTGCGTACTGTGTGAGAACATGTGTGAGAGAGTTGTGTGTGTGTTCCCACCTCAGTGACTTGGGGGTAGCAGTCCCTTCCCTGTGGATGGCTTTGTGAGGCTCTTCTAGGAAAAGTGTGGAGACTTCCTGGCACATGGCCGGTGTGCTAGAAGCAAATCATAGCTGCCCATTTCAGGAAGAGGAAAGTTCTGGGCTTTACTTCGTTCCCACTGGCACCCCTTGGGCTGATACCTGAAACGATTTACCTCCTTCTAAACCTCTCCCACTGTGGAGGCTGCGACAGTAATCATTTATCACCCTACACGCCTTTCCCCACCCTCCCCTGTAGGCCCTCTCTCCACTCTGGAGACTGATGGATCCTGGGTGACAAACCTCGGGACTAAGAGTTCCCCGCTGCTTTCCCAGGCATGGCCCCTCTGAGCCCCCATGTCTGCATCTGTGCAATGGACACATGACCCAAGCCTCCTTTTGCAGGATGAATTTGTGAAGAGATAGTGAATGACACACCTGGAAGGGCTTTGTCATCTATGAAGAGGCTCAGGTGGTGACAGGATAACTGGAGATGGCGGGGATGATGGCATCTCAGGAGAGCCCCTGACGAAGTCCTTGCAGAGAGCTGGGAACCCAGAACAGCCCAGCCTGCTCAGGACGCTGGGGGCGGGTGCAGGGGCCACAGGCTACAGAAAGAATCCCTCCTTCCTTCACGCCTCCCTGAGTCCCCCCCACCTCCTGCTTATATTTGGGTTTGGATGTGATCAGAGGAAAGGGGGCAGATGTTACTCCAGAGAGGGCCCTGGGTCCTGCCAGACAACAGCTCCGGCCCCCTAAGTACCTCCTTTGCCTCCAACAGAGCCCGAGGCAGGACCTGAAGCATCTTCACCGCCCCAGCCCCAGTCTCTGAAGCCAGCCCTGCTCCCTGAGCCACGGGGAATAACTCCGCAGCCTCCAAGAGCTAGAATTCTCCAATTCTGGCTGGCACCCGTTTCCCATGGCAACCCGAAGCTCTCCTTTGCCACCTTCGGGAATGTCATTAGGCTGTGAGGGGGAGACGGCAAACAAAGGGAGAATGTCAGGCTGCGGCAGCGTTTAGGAGGATGGCTCTGCGGGGCAGAAGCTCTTTTTGTAGCAGTTTTTTTTGCTTTCCTCTTAAATAAAATATACAAACCATTTCATTATATCAAACCAACTAAGTCCTTTCTTTTCTAAGGGAAAAAGCAAAACTAATAAAGTGTACTTCAGTGCCTCGCCAAGGAACCGGAAAATAGATGCTCATGTCTCTAGAGCAACAGTATAACGACAGCAGGGACTTCACACGCTCCTTCACCTTAAACACTCCCAACCACCCCTTTTCCTGGTGAAGGAACTGAGTTTGAGAAAGACAAACAGCCCTCTCAGGTCACAGACCAATAAGGGGAGGGCAGGGATGTGAGCCCATCTCAGAGCCCTGGTCAGCATGGGACGTACCTGCCAACGTGCTGTCCTGGAAAACAGCGATCACATCGTCAGCACCGGATTTAAGAGCCAGGTGCCTGTGGGAGAAAGGAAGGGCTGCTGAAGGTTTTCTTTGCTCTCTACCCACCAGGTCTGCTGAATCAAACCTGAAAGCAGCCAGAGCCCCAGGTGTCTCTGGAATTCACGCCCATGCCATCTTCCAGCTGGATGACTTGAGCCTCCTCTGTCTTTGTCTCCTTAACTTCCATCTCTCCACCCCAATGCCCACTTCGCTGAGGCCACAGAGTCTATGCAAGCATGGTGTGGCCACGTCATCTCACATCTACTTAGCACAGGACAAAGTCCAAGCTCTTCAGCATCAGCCTCGGGGTCCCCCGTGGTGGGTCTACCATCGACCCTCCAGCATCATCCCCCAGAAATTAGCCCTTCAGACTGACCCCTGCGTTGTTAACCAAACACTCCCTGTTCCATCTTACCTCTTTTTCTTTACTTTAGTTGATTCCTCTGCCTGGAACAGTTCCATTCCCCATGAGCCACATGAAGTCTGATTGAACATCCAACTTCAGCCTGTGTCATCTCCCTGTGAGATTTTCCCTGATTTCTGGTCCCATCCACCTCCACGCAGACTTAAATCCATCCCTCTTCTCAGTCCTTAAAATATTTAGACTTGTAGCACTTACTTCCTTGACTGAAATTACATACTTACATATCTGTCTCTGCTGCTAGACTGTGAACACTTTGAAGACAGACTACATCTGGTTCATTACAGTAATCTGAGCACATAGTAGATGCTCAGGAACTTTTAAATGATTGACTGGTATACACACACAGAGATGGACAGTGGAAAGAAGAGAGCAGGCAAATGTGATTAGAAGTCGTTTTAAGCTCAGCCAACAAGAGATGGTGCCAGGATGAGCTACTTTTCAATTTGAAAATCTCTTCAGAGTTGTTGGAACATGATTTACGTGACATAAACGAGTCCAATCTGATGTTGGACCGATGACCGGGCTCACAGCGTGGTTATCCAGGCGTGCTGGAGGGCTAGCAGCGTCTTGTCTTATCTACTATGGCATCATTAACATCTCCGGCTAGTCCACTCACTTAGAGAAAAATCTATGGCCTTAAATGCATTTATTAGAAAACCACCAAGACTGACAAGAAAAGGACTTAGCACGCATCTATAAAAAAGGCAGAAAAGAACAAAATAACTCACTCTCTGAACTAAAAGAGGCAATTAAGAAAGATAACAGCAGAAATTAATAAAATAGAATACAAACAAAACAAAATCAGCCAAAGATTGTCCTTTGAAAAGACCAATATAATAGACAGATTTCTGGGAAACTTTATCAGGAAAATCAGAGGGAAGATATTAACAAACAATTTTGGAAATGAGAGAAGACAGGAGCTATAGATAAGAGTGATATTAAAAATGTATTTAGGGCTTCCCTGGTGGCACTGTGGTTGAGAATCTGCCTGCCAATGCAGGGGACACGGGTTCGAGCCCTGGTCTGGGAAGATCCCACATGCCGTGGAGCAGCTGGGCCCGTGAGCCACAACTACTGAGCCTGCGCATCTGGAGTCTGTGCTCCGCAACAAGAGAGGCCGCAATAGTGAAGAGGCCCACTCACCACGATGAAGAGTGGTCCCCGCTTGCCGCAACTAGAGAAAGCCCTCGCACAGAAATGAAGACCCAACACAGCCAAAAATAAATATAAAAATAAATAAATAAATAAAAGATTACTATTAATTAAAAAGAAATGTACTTAGGAATGCTAGGTGCAACTTAATGTCAATGAATATAAGCTTCTAAAGGAAATGAATAACTTCTTAGGAAAATATAAATTATTAAAATTCATTCAAGAAGAGGTAGAAAACATGAATAGATCAGTAAACATAGAAAAAATTGAAAAGGTAACCAAAGAACTACTTCTTAAAAAGGGAATAAACTCAAGTGATTTATGGTGAGTTTCACCAAATTTTCAAAAGTAGATGTTTTCTATGCTATATAAACTGTTCTAGAACATAGAATAATGTGGAAATCATTTTTCCTTAAGCTCTGAGCAAAATTCTGACATCAAAACTAAAATAGGAAATAGTAGGCCATATTCACTCAGAAACATAAACATGCTAAAAAATATATTAGCAAAACAAATATACTGCCATATTAAAATCATAATCCAAAGATATTTTACTATTGAATATCAGAAAAATCAATATATTCACCAACCTAACAGATAAGAGAATAAAATAATATATGATTTTTTTTTAAATGGCATGCACAGAACATTAGAATCAGAAGCGACCTTTTTTTTTTTTTTATATATATATAATTTATTTATTTTTATTTATTTATTTTTGGCTGTGTTGGGTCTTCGTTTCTGTGTGAGGGCTTTCTCTATTTGTGGCAAGCGGGGGCCACTCTTCATTGCGGTGCGCGGGCCTCTCATTATCGCGGCCTCTCTTGTTGCGGAGCACAGGCTCCAGATGCGCAGGCTCAGTAATTGTGGCTCACGGGCCTAGTCGCTCCGTGGCATGTGGGATCTTCCCAAACCAGGACTCGAACCCGTGTCCTCTGCATTGGCAGGCAGACTCCCAACCACTGCGCCACCAGGGAAGCCCCTGATTTTTTCAGTAGATGTTTCAAAAGCACATGGTAAAATTAAAAACCTGTTTCTGCTGAAAGAAAGTCATAACCTACTAGGTGATGTTTAACAAACATCAGACAGGCTGGTGAAATATAGAAGCATTCCCTCTTAGGACTTGAACAAGGTAAGGATACTATCTGTATCATCCTGCTACATAACATTTTACTCAATGTCCTGCCAAAGCAATAAGGCAAGAAAAAAATAAAGGAATAAAATTTCAAACAAAGACAATTGTCATTACTTGTAAGCAATATTATTATCTCCCTAGAAAATTAGCTAAGAAAATAACAGAACTAATAAGAGACATCAGTAAAGGAGGAATAGGTAGATATCTACAAAACATTAAAAAGTTAATAATTTCCTTGACTACATAATAATCAATTATAGAACAGAATTAACATTTTCATTCATAAGGAAAAACAAATATACACACAAAAGCTAAGAATAAACCTAAGAAGAACTGTATAAGACCTAAATGAAGAAAATTATTAAACTTTATGAAATGAAGGTTAACAACAATAAAAAAAATCCTGAATAATGGAGATTCATGCCCTAATCCTGAATGGGAAGATAGATTATAAAGATGTCAATTCTCTCCACATAATCCTCATATTCAGTGTAATCCCAATCATAATTTGAGCATGATTTTAATGAAATTTAATAAGTGGACTTGACATTAAAAATGCATTAAAATTACTAGGAAAATTTCAAAATGAACAATAATACAAAACTTGCTATACCACATTAAAAAAACACTATAAAGCTATAGTATATATAAAACAGTGTGTTTAGTGGCTTAGAAATAGACAATCAATTAATAGAACAAAGTAGAAAATATGTAAATGAACCTATATACATTTAAGGACTTATTTTATAATAACGTGGCCAACTCATTAAACAATATTTTATTCTCAGTTGGAAAAAATGAGTATGAACGTAAAAAATTTATGGAATATCATCATTAAAAAATAATGAAAAGATTACTTACTGACATAGAAAGTTTTCCAATATATCAATATATTATAAAGTGAAAAATGGTAAGTCATGGAACAATATGCATACTATAATTCCATTTCTGATGTAAGATGCAGGTACATTTGTACATGTTTGAATGTAAATGCATAGGAAAGAGTGTTTAAGACAGATGTGAAGCTATTTACAGTGGATACTTTTAGAGAGGAAACTGGAATGTGGAGGGGATATGGAGAAAGTTCTCATTTTGATCTGTTTTGTTCTAGATTATTTTAATCTTTCAAACTGAAAATGTATTCATGCATTTTTAAAAATTTTATGCATTCAATAATAATTGTCCAGGAGGAAAAACAACAAAAAACAAAGAGCAAATCCATAATACACCATGGGAAAGACCCTGGGTGCCTACAAAATAGACCTGGAGCTTCGGGAAGCTCAGGAAACTCTCTGGACTCATCCTCTGCATGCCCCAGGCCTGCCCACTGTCTTCAGACACAGTTCATTATATCTAGAACCAGTTCCACCTCTCTATCTGGGCCAAGTTCAAGAGCTGTCCCCTTGAATTTGGCCCTCACTCAGATGACCATCTGGTTCCTGGGACTGCCTTCACCCATGGACTTCATTCTTCTTACATTCCCTAGCTTTAGCTCCTCACCCCCAGGCCAGTCCTGGCTCATCCAGCCCAATGGGGGAATCCAGACCTTCTCATCTGATGTGTGAAGAAAGTGAATGCCAAAGTCACGGCTCCAAAGCACCTGAGCCACATGCACCACCCCCCCAAGGAGAAGCAAGAAACCACATGGCAACCTCTGAGCATCCATCTTTTGTCATCACCCCCAGCCTTTTACATCATTATTATTTTCACACAGCAAACTATTTCCCACTAGAATGAGGGACAACAGGGACTTGATCTTGTCCACTGTTTATCCCATCCCCAGCACCTGGAAGCATACCGGGTAGGCACTCAAAGAACTCATTGGGTAAGCTCAGGAAGTCACATGTCCTGTCTTTAAATCCACCAAGTGTGGTCAATTTCAAATTCTGGAGACATGTACTCTCAGCGAACATAAAAGAAGTAGCTTCCTCTGCCTTGCCCAGGCCTGAGCAGCTGAGCACCCAGAAGGCCTGGACCTCTCCTGATAAGATCCACCCTTCTGATTTCTGGCGTCTCAGGGTCAGGTGCAGGATGCCCTTCTCCTTCCTGGTGGGCAAGTCTCATTTCCTCTCCCCAGAATTTTTCAACAAATCGTGAACCACCTTAACTTGTAGGCCTCGGGCCATTTTCCTCCTCTGAGCCTGAGTTTTCATTCGCTGAATAATATAATCCCCAAATCCCCATGTCAAGGACAAGTCAGGACTCTGCAGCCAGCACCATTCCTGGCTTCTGGGACAGCAGTCACGGAATTTGCATTTTTCTGCCAGCTTGGTCTCATAAATTCCAACACACCCTGGCTGAGGATTTATCAGACTAAAGATTTTCTATATCTCCTTCCCACAACCAAACTCAAGGAGAATTTCTAATTTTCTGCCGAGCCCCAGTGCTCTGCAGGCTTCTTTCCCAGGGTTTTGCTTCACCAAAAATATTGATTGCTTGAGGAAAAAGCCACAATCGATCGAGCTTTCCCAAAAGCCTTAATGAGCAGGGCTTCTGCCAGGCTGAGCCATGATCGTTGATGTTCCAGCAGGAGTTGAGGAGGACTTTGTCACAAGACACAGCCGTACGCAGCCCGCCAGGAGGGAGATAAATGTCACAGGACACAGCCGTACGCAGCCCCCCAGGAGGGAGACTAACAGGTACCTCATTAACTGGCTCACTCTGCACGGAGGTGAGAGCTCTGGGCGAGGAGGCTTTGCAGCTGGAGAGTTCTTGACTAATTGTCAGACACAACTATTTTAAAAAGTCACGGCTCCAATGCACCTGAGCCACATGCACCACATGCACCAAAATGGCTTCTCTTATGTCAAGAAAGCCATGCTTGGTTCTCTTTCTCCAGGGGGAAGAGAAGCAGTCCCTTTGCACCCTGTGAGACTGTGGGAATGAGGGCTAACTTCCCTGGGCCTCAGTCTCCTCATCTGCGAAATGGCTATAATCACGCTCCCCTCCTGCAGTTCCAGGACTCTTACCAGACAGAGTGATCATATGTGCCCAGCACAGACCCAGGTGCCCAACAACTGCTTCCTTTCCTTTCCTTTCCTTCCATACTTTTATAAACCTGGAACTAATTCCCCCACTAAGAAAATGAGCCTCTCACACAGTTTTTTTGTTTTTGTTTTTCTTGTAATCATGTGAAAGTATCAAACCAAAGTTTCATTTTGAGCATGGACTTTGCACTTAGCACTGGACCAAAGCAGCCCGGGAGATGGTAAAGAAACCTAAGTGGCGTCTGCTGCCTGGGGAGAATTTATAACTTGCTCGAAAACTTAAAAGGGAATATTTGCCAGCACTGGATGCCTGATCGAGGCAGCTTTAACTCCAAAGCCCTGGGGACAGAGTCCGGCGCTGGCTGCTGCCAGCCGTGCCATGTAGACCATTACTTAGTGTCGTGGAGCCCATTTCTCTATCTATGGAACTGACTTTTTAATATCCACCCTCTGGGGTTGTGGTGGAGATGTTTAAAAACATAAATAAAATGGTGTAGGTGAAACATTCAGTATTGTGCCAGGAGTGTAGCAGACACGCCATCGATTCTTTTTGAATTGTATGACCCAACAATCAGGGAATAATTAAGTGCAATGCATCCAATGTACGATGGAGCCACACTAGATGGAAATGAACAGAAAATTCTGAGAAACCGCAGCCATGGTCCTTGCATCTTGTTTCACAGCAGCTTTTGCTGTTGCCCTGAGATTCCTTCCCAGCAGGAGGCAGCATGCACAGGTAAGCAGATAGACATGTACTGCAATGCAGGACATACTTGGGTTCCAAATCCAGTTTCACAAGTCACCTGCTGTGTGACCTTGGCTGGGTAGTGGACCTCCTAGACCTCTGTATCTTCTCATATCTATAGGATGGCCACAATGACAGTCGCCTTCTCACAGGCTGGGTGAGGATGAAATGGTGTAGGATGCATGGGACTGGACCACGGTGAGGCTCAGATGTGAGTTAATATCAGGAGAGTTTCCGATCCTGTCCCTCTTTAGGAATGGGGCTTCCCAAGGCCTCGGTGAGGAGCAAGGAAGAGAGTTGAGGAGGAGAGGAAGCGAGAGGGATGGAGACCCCTCACAGGTGCAGCGTGAAGGGGCCGGGAAGGGGGTCAGCATCACACCAGGAAGAGGGAGAAGAGAAACGGGGTCCCTCAAGCCCCGGAAACTCCTCAGTCCCAGGTGAGCCGGGACAGTTGGTCACCATAAGGGTGTGATTGAAGCAGCAGCAGCACAGGGCGGGGCTGGGCCCAGGCAAGAGGACAGTGCAGGAGAAGCAAGGGGAGCACTGGAGGGGTCCGGGCAAGGTGAGCTAAGCCCCAAGGAGAGTGTTTCCCAGCCCTGGGGCTATTGCTCAGAGCAGAAGCTCAACACAGGGCCTTTGCTTGTAAGGACATCTTGTCAACCACCTCGCTTGCCCTACACACCCACTAGCACCCTGCCTGGGTTGCACCAATGTTGTTTCCCAAGCTGGTGAGTTTCCTGCCATGGGACTGCCACCAAGAGAAAGGATGCTGGAAGAGCCACTGGCCCTTCCTTCCAACTCGTGAGAGCACAGGAATAAATAGAGTTGCTAGGAGGAAAATGAGGCATCAAGACTAGAGGACAGAACAAGGAAATGGGTGTGTGTCCCGCCCCCAAGCAAGGAAGCACTGACGGCTGAAATCCTCAAAGGGATTTGTAATAAACGTGCATGTGTTTAACTTCACAGTTTAACGAATGTGACTATAATCGCATAAACCATGACAGGCAGTAATAATCATGAGGACAGCTAACATTTCTGAGCATTTACTGTGTGCCAGGCACTGACGGGTTGTATCCTCTTTAAACCCTCAGAGCAGTCCCATCACAAAGGTACAATCTCTGTGTCCATTGTATAGATTAGGAAACTGAGACTTCCTAAGGGCCGCTCACTTGCCAGGATCACCCGGAGCAACCAAAGAGCTCAAAGGGCTGATTGGCCAAGTCTGGGCTTCGACCATTTACACCTAAGAACTGCAAGTGGGGGAAGCAGCTAGGGTAGGGGGTCCCTGGAGAAAGAGAACCAAGCATGGCTTTCTTGCCATAAGAGAAGCCATTTTTCACCTAAGCCATTTTGTGATCTAAGCCTGGCCACAATGTTTGCCTTTGAACAGGTCTCAGTAATTAATGATCTTAAGGGAACAAAGAATGCAGATCAAGTGGAACTTAAGAGATGATGATGTTGACTTTTTCTGACCCTCATGACTTCAATCAACTAAAGCTTGGACTCTGTCAACTGCCCAAACCCCTTCATAAATATGCATGTACCCTTAGCTTAAAATTTCGCCCAGTTTGGCAGTTTGCGGAGACACTGCTTTGGGAAAGATTCCCAGTGTTCTCCTTACTTGCTGCAAGTAATACATCCTTCCTTCCCCTGATCTTTGGTTTGGCTGTGTCTTTTGGCTCGACACCCAGCAAGAGGTGAACCCTCAAAACGAAGATCTGTTACTCAAATAAGGGGGAGCACAGCTGGGCAGGCAGCACCCAAGCCCACAGCCCACTGTACCTCAAGACACACTATCATCCAATGCTTGCCTTTAGCACCAGCTGTATGCAGTAAAATCTAATCTAAATTTAAAGCCTTGCCTCAGCCTTTTTGTGTTTCAGTTGTAGAGTCATTGAAAGTAAAGAAACTTCTAGAGGCACAGTCATTGGCCATACGCTCCACATCCTCCCACCCCCAAGGGCATGCTTTCACATTTCGAATTTTCCCCGGTTCAGTTAAAATCGTTGTGTCTGACAATTAGTCAAGAACTCTCCCTCAACCTAAGAAACGTATTATTATTTTTTTTCTTTCTATCTCCGGGAGAACAGGGTGTGTAATTATAAGAACCTAATTATCAACTCCTTCAAAAGAATCGGGCTGCTTGGGCTGCGTTTGTGGCGTTGGACTCAACAGCACTGAAAACCCTACTTGCACCATATTATAATCATCGTCATCAATCATGCTCCCTTCGAAGCACTAAGTGGGGACATTTTCTCTCAAGGGAAACACAGCAAACCCTTTCTCAATGACAGGTAAGTAGCAGCATGAGAGGCAGATGGCTTAGTGGTCTGAGTCATCCAGATGAGAGTTCTGAACCCAGTCCTGCCCTCAGCCTTGACCTTGGATGAGTCACTTAACAGTTCAGCATCTCGGTTTCCTCATCTGTAGAGTGGGGATGAAATGGTTTCCCTCACATCATCCTGTGAGGTTAGCAAAATCATGCATGTCACAGCAAGTCCCAGAGTGCCTGACCCAAAAGAAACACTTGCTAAATGGTAGTGGCATTTCAGTTTGATATCTTTGTATCAATATTATTTCATCCAATGAAGGTGATGGGCTGGCATGCTCTCGGTAAACTGCCGAGTCCTCTTATAAGCTATCGTTCCTTGTCCAGGTAAGAAGCTCACCTCTTAGACCTGAGGAAGTTACCCTCCCCCTCCACCTCTTCCTTGGGAGAAGCCCAAATCATAAAGCTCCAAGAGACATGAAAAGACCAGCAGCTTATGTTCCCTGGCCTCAGTTTCCCCATCTGTAAGGTTGGCTGGTCATCTCTACTCCCTGGTTCGTTGTGAATATTAATAGAACTATATGAAGTGTCCTCCTCAGCACGCAGTACCTAGTTGCTGCCCCGTCAGGGAGTTTTCTTCCTTCTGGTGCCCACTAAGCCAGCTGGTGCTCCCTGCACTCCTACGAGGGAGGCAACACAAGGATCTGTGTTCCCACTGGATCAGAGAGGTCAATGGACCTCTTTGATGACTCTCAGTTGGCTAAAGCTGGAATGTAAACTCAGTCTCTGGGTTCCTATGCTCTTTTCAGTGCTCCACAGCCACCTCATTCATTCATTCACTCAACAAAGATCTCCCGAGTGCTTCCCACAGGCCAGGCTGTGGGCTGGGCTACTGCACCAGTCCAAGCTTGGTTTAACCAGGGTCTGAGCCAGGGCAGTGGCCACACAGAAGGGTAAGGGGGCAGCTTCTGTGTCTCTCCTTTCCATGCCTCCTCCTCTCTCTTCCCTGCTTATTCTTCCTCTTATTTTTTTCTCTCTGGGGCTTCACTACCCACACAGCCACATTCTGATGAAGTTAATAATCAGGGTGTCAGCTTTAAATACCGGTTAGCTCAAGGAAGAGAACCTACTTGCCAAAAAAAAAAAAAAAAAAAAAACACCTAACAAAAGGAAAATTCCAGTTGAGCTAACCCATTACCATGGTGCCCAGACTGTACGACATGGTTATATTTCATTGATTCATTCATTTTCATTCATTTATTCTTGCAACAAGTATTTTTGTGCATCTCTCTATTAGGTGTTAGACATGGTTCTAGGCCAGAGGTCAGCAAGCTTTTTCTGTAAATGGCAAGATACGTGAATATTTAAGGCTTGTGGGCCGTATGGTTTCTGTCACAACTACACATTCAGTGCTGTTATTGTAGCATAGACAATACACAAGGAAACAGAGGTGGCTATGTTCCAGTAAAATTTTATTTACAGAGAGAGGAGGTGGGCTGGAGTTTGCCCACCCCTGCTCTGGGCCCTGGGACCCAGAGGAAAAGGAGACCCAGGCGCCCCCTTGTTGAGGTTAGAGTCTGAATGTGAACGTATTTCCGGATGGAGCACTGTGGTAAGAGCAAGGTTAAAGGGGGCAATGATGATGACAGACAGCAGTTAATTATATGGAGCACCTACTACATGCCGGAAACTTCACCTGATTTATTTATTTTTCCAACAACCCTGAGAAGGAGGTATTATGTATCACCATTTATAGATGAGAAAAATGAGGCTCAGATGGGGAAATGACTTGCCTGGACCACATGGCAGTGATGGGTGGAGACTTTGAAGGGGAGAGGGTTGGTGTGCAGACAGGGCCTCCAATGGTGACCCATTGCCGAGCTTGGTGGAAATACCAGTTGGGGAAGCCCCTCTCCTCCTGCCGCAGAAGACAAACCCTTCTCTCACCGGACAAAGCGAGCATGGATCGCAAGAATGTCCACTGTCCTGGAAGCAGCCCCAGGGCAGGAACTGAGTTTTGTCCACTCTATCTCCCCAGGGCCCTGAAGGAGGTCCTGGAAAGCTTGCTAAGTCGTGGGCTAGTTGCCTCCCCCAAGGAAATACAGTGTATGTGACTGGATCAGGCAGAACTCCCTCCAGTTTTGGGCTCCACCCTCCTAAGAGCTCATCAGCTTGACCTAAGGGCAGGTGTGTGTGTGTCCCACTCTCAGGACTGAAGGCTGCACCCCACACTCTCGCTGAAAGAGAGGGGGGTGGGGCTTCTAACCTGCTCAGGTCACTGCAGCCTTAGCAGCAGCTGTCACAGGAAGAGGTTAAAGAGGGAAAGGAACTTTCTTTAACACACACACAGAGGAACATTCATTTCCTAGTAAATCCTAACTGGTAAAAGCAAAATCAGTCAACACTTCCATAAATGAAACATCATATTCTTCTTTTGTGAATCCATTCTGATCTCTCACTTTCCCAATACAGCAGGCAGATGTGTGTTGAGTAGAAACGACTGTCCAGGGTTACTTATTCCTTTATTTTAAAAAAAATGAACAGAAAAGGTAATCAAATTTTTTTTGCCCATTAAAAATTTAATTTTCCATACCTATTATAACTAAGGTCAGAAATGCAGGAGTCGGATGAAATTAATTGTTTTTTACTTCTGCTTTTCACTCTGCAATGGCACATTTGTGAGCTTCCTAGGAATGAAATGTAGTAGCCTTTCATCACATCTCAAAGAGTTCCAGCCCACAGGATTGATTATTGTGACGATTGCTTTTCTGAAGCATGTGCCCTCTTGGGGTGGGTAAGAGTGGTTCAAAGAGGTCCAAAGAGGGACACATTTTAAATCATTGACATTGAGCTGACTGCCAGTCTGTTTCTGGGTAAATTCATGTCATAGAAATCTGCAAGGAATTTTTTAAGAGATAGGAAACAATATATTCCTTTTGACACTATCTGGATGCAGGAGGATGTTTCCAAACTTCATCTCAAGCACTGGGCCCAAAATGTGTCATTTCCCTTCAGGCTGCTAGTTGAAGGACCGTGTACAAGAGAATGTGTGCGGTAGGATTCGGTCTATATTCAGAAAGAAGAATTTAAAACACTCATTAACTCAATTCCTCTCTCTAGGGGAAAAAGCAGTCTGTAAGGATGCCCAAAACTGTAGCTATTTCTGTTTGCAAGCCTTTTCTCTTTTACATTCATTTAAAGGAAAGCTATCATAGGGAGACCTGAGCTTATCACATTGTTTTCCATCTTCCTTCTTTTGTACCCGCTGATCTTCTTGCCTTAGATGCCCTTTCTCACTATTTCTACATAAAGGACGTCTACTTTTCCTTTAAAAATGCAGCGCAGAATTCTGCTTTGAATGTGGTGAGTTAACTCCTAGCAGACACCAGTCCTCCCAGAAATTACCACTGTAAACTATGCACAGTATACAAAAAGCAACTACATTGAAGTCTCTGGAGACTGATCTAAAGCAGGCACATTTTGGAAGGGAGTCAAAACATAGAAAGGACTGGCACAGGGTGAGTTCCCCACTCTTGCAGCTTTGGTCTGGGGGTGGGCTGTGATCTTGGCGTGGTGATAGAAAACCCATCATCTTTCTGAGCTGAGGAACAAGCAGATAGAGCCCATCAGAAAGTGAGGGGAGGAATCTAGGAGAGGAGAGAACTAGAGAAGGGGATCCCCAGGTTCTGAGTGTAAACTTCGTCCATGTGTCTGGCCAACCCCATGGACCATGCATGCCTGGGGAAGACTTGAAAGAGCCCAATAAGGATGAAATACTGCCCTGAGAATTGGCTGACCACACCCACAGGCAAGCCAGAGATGACAGTCTGAATCTAACTAACTGTCTGCTAAAAAAAACCCATCAACATTCTTGGGAGGGACATACCAGCAATTAGGAGTTTCCACAGCATGAAAACCAAAGTGTTCAGGATAAAATCCAAAATTACTCAATATATGAAGAACTAGGAAAATACAACCCATTTGCAAGGGAAAAGAAAGCCGAAAGTGGTAAAACACATGATGATTCTGATGTTAGAATCATTATAAGAAAACTATAATTGTGTTCAATGAGGGAAGAGAAAATATGCTAAAGGTGAAAAGGAAATATTAACAGAGAAATAGAAGGTGTGTGTGTGTGTTTATACCAAAAGGGAAATCCAGACCTGAAATACATAATATTTGAAATTTAAAATACACTAGGTGGATAATATTGGACTTCCAGCTTTAGCTTATGATATAGAAAGCTGGAAAGCACACTGTTCTTACCTTTACAAAAACCACAACAAAATCCAGGCAATCAGAAAAATTAAAAACACTTCTTGAATTCATTGCATACAGACACTGGGCCTATTATATATTCAAATTGTTGAAAACTTAAAACAGTATCTTGGAGGTAGCCAGAGGAGAGAAAGATACATTGCATTCAAAGGAACAAAGATAAGAAGTCCTACAGGTATGATTAGAAACTATGCGATCCAGAAGACAACAGAGTGACACCTTTAAAGTGATGAAAGAAAAATGCTGCCAACATGGCACTTTATACCTAGCAAAGACACCTGTTAAAAAGGAGAGAAATGAAGAATTTCTCAGACAAACAAAAACAGAGAATTCATTGCCAGCAGACCTACACTATAAGAAATGTTAGATGTTCATCAGACAGAAGGAATATAATCCCAGGAAGAAACTTGGAACTACAAAAAAAAAAAAAAAAGAAAAAAAATGGGGGGTTGGGGGGAGGAAGCACTAAAAGTAGAAAAAAATGAAGTTACATATCAAGATCATTTTTTCTTATTTTTAGCTGCATCAAATCATAACTGACTATCTAGACCAATAAGAGTAGAAATGTGTTGTGTGTTTATAGCATATAAAAAAAGTAAAATGTCTGTTAACAGGAGCACAAAATACTGGCGGGAAGAGTTGGCTGTGTACTATTGTAAGGTCCTTACACTACAAGCGATATAATATTGAACAATATCATACTTGAAGATAGATACTTCTGCTCTTCAAGATACTGTTTAAAAAATGAAAAGACAAAAACTAAATTAAAATAACAAAAAATAAAAAACATAAAAAAGACAATCACAGACTGGGTGAAAACATTTACAGATCATATCTCTGATAGAGGACTTGGATCCAGAATATATAAAGAACTCTCAAAACACAATAATAAGAAAACAATGCAAGAAAAAATGAGGGAACTATTTGAACAGACACTTTATCAAAGAATATGTACAACTGGCAAATAAGCACATGAGGATATACTTAATGTTGTTAGTTATTAAGAAAATGCAAATTAAAGCCGCAGTGAGATACCACTTTGCACGTATTAGAATGGATACATAAAAAATTCTTTTGACTTTCAACATCAAATGTTGATGAAGATGAGGAGCAACTGGAACTTTCATACATTGCTGGTAGGAGTGTGAAATGATACTGTCACTGTAGAAAACAGTTTGGCAGATTCTTGTAAAGTTAAATAGACACACATCACAGGACCCAACAAATCCATTCTCAGGTATTCACCCAAATGAAATGAAATGTGTATGCAAATGTTTATAGCGGCTTTATTTTCAACCAACAAAATCCAAATACAAGCCTAAATATTCTTTAACTGGTAAATGTAAGAACAAACTTGGTACATCCTTACAATGGAATAGCACTCGGCTACAAAAAGAAACTAACCCTTGGTACATGATCGAGATTCAATGGCATGGAAAAATCTCAAATTCATCATGATAAGTGAATGGAACCAGCTTCAAAAGGCTATATACTGCATAATTCCATTTATATGATATTCTGGAAATAAAAACTATAGGGACAGGAAACAGATCTGTAGCTGCCAGGGGCTGAGAGTGGGAGAAGGGACCTGGGGGAATTTGAGGCATGATTAATGGAACTGGTCTATATCTTGATTGGGGTGATGGTTACACAACTCTATACATATGTCAAAAGTTGCAGAGCGTGGCCCCCGCTCGCTGCAACTAGAGAAAGCCCTAGCACAGAAACGAAGACCCAACACAGCCAAAACTAAATAAATAAATAAATAAATAAATAAATAAATAAATAAATAAATAAATAAATAATAAAAAGTCTTGCAGAGCCATATACTAAAAAGGGTAAATTTTCCTGAAGGTAAATCATACCTTATTTTTTTAAAAAAGGAAAAAATCACTATAATGATTGAAAGTAGCCATACACATTCTGCATGGGTCCATTTATATGGAATCCTAGGAAAGGCAAATTAATGTATATTAATGAAATTCAGATCAACAGTTGCCTGAGACTGTTGGCTGGGTGAAGGAGGCATGGACTGGAAAGGAGTATTTTGGGGATGATAGAAATAATTCTGTATCTTGATTGTGACACTTTTTCATGGATGCATACATCTGTCAGAAGTCTCTGAGCTTTATCTTTTAAATGGATGCAGTTTACTGTATATAAATCATACCTCTCAAGGAAGTTGATTTTTAAAAATCCAGCTCAAATTTTGTGTTGTCTGTGAAGCCCTCTAAGACCTCCCCAGGCATCATGGATTCTCCCTTCCTCTGGACTCCACGGATAAATTCTATACATGGGTACCTTTCACAGAACTGGCTTTTCATGTCTCGTTCTTCTCCAACACCCAGCACAGAGCCTAGAATTCATCCTTTCAAAATAATTATTTCATTACAAATATGTAATGCGCACCTATTAAGAGCTAGGCAATGACTGTGCCTTCATGAAGATTACAGTACAGCTGGAGAGAAAGATAATAATCTCGTAGATAAGTAAACATAACTTCTCCGAGCCTCAGTTTCCTCATCTGTAAAATAGAGGTAATAATAACCATCGGGTTGTTGCGAAGATTATAACAACCTTATAACATTATATGATGTTATACTGATGTCAGTGCCTGACACATAGTGAGAACTCAGTAAGTGGTGGCTATTATTGTCATTATTAAATTTAATTACTACTGTGACAATGGGTAGGAAGGAAATTAACTTCATTCAGTGATAGAAAAAATGAGAAAGTACCTACTTTAGAAAGGGTCATGGGGTACCTTTCTTCGAGGGGACATTTAAGCTGGAACTTGAAATCTGAGAAGGCACTAGCTAGGCAAAGTATGTTCCTGGCAGATGGAAGAGCCTATGTGATGCCCTTGAGACAGGGAGTTGGTGGGCCTCTTGGAGAAGCTGTAAAGAAATCAGGTGGCTTCAGCCCAAGCAGGGAAGGGGAAAGAGTAGAGGAGATGAGAAAGAGGTAGGGGCCCCTGCACCAGGGCCTCATAGGCACTGACATGGTTTTGGCAAATCTTGGTAAATGTTGGTTGGATAGGTGCCTATGTTGATGGATGGACAGATAGAAGGATGGATGATTGGATAGTTGGATGGATGGATGGTTGGATGGTTGGATGGATGGATGGATGGATGTATACATGGTCAGTTGGATGGCCACTCAACTCAGAAGTCACACAGATCTGGGTGAGCCATCTTTGCCTCTTAGCTGCTATGCAAACTCAGGCAAATACCTTTCCCTATCCCAGCCCCTGCTTCCACATCTGCAAAAATAGTGGTTATAATAGTAGTGATGCCACAGAATTATTGAAAGAATCAAGTAAGATCATGCACAGAGGCTGCCATTTAGTAAATTTCTCTCACTGTCTCCCCTCCCCCTGCCGCGTGCGTGCATGCACGTGTGTGTGTGTGTGTGTGTGTGTTTCATACACCCATCATGGTCAGGAGCCTTGCCTCAGCTTGGCAAAACCAGAAACAGGACTTGGTGAAGCACCTGGAGCCGACTGGGCTCAGAATCCATCAGACTCACCAGGGTTGGATGCATAAACCGGAAGTCATGTTCTGTCATGCCCTGAGAAAGAGGGGCTGGGCCATTGAATGAGGACATTCTTGGAGGTCATCAGAAGCTGGTTAAGGCAGGGCAGGGTCAGGGAATGGATGGATCTCAGCAGCAAAGCAAAGCCAGGGAAAGGACAAGGAAAATGGTGAACGTGTACGCAAGTCTTCTTAGGATGGGAAGCACACAGATTTTCTCATTTGATCCTCTCTACAACGCTAGGAGGAGAGTACTATTTTTATCAACATCCCCATTTCACAGATGAGGAGCCAGAGGCTCGGAGAGGTATGTCAGGCTTCCCACCAAGGCACCCGGTTCAGTTAAGGGTGTGCTGAGAAAGTATGGATGGCCTTGGCATTGAATTTCTGACTGTGAGCAAACTCATCTGTCTTCTCCCTGGCAACAAACAAATGTGTACATTTTCTGTGTGTTCTTTGATATGGGAAATGATAAGACGCACCAGGGCGATTAATTTACTCAAGGTCACCCACTGGTGAGTGGTGGAGGGGAGATTCAGACCCTGGCTCCCAAGCCCACCCTCCACATCAGGGAAAACCCTGCTATGCACACACCCCAGCCCCAAGGTCTCACTCCATGGCCACCCTGCTCTCCTCACCTCCGGCAGGATGCAGTCAGTCATGAGCCTGTTTAACCCTCCCACAGACCTGGCGGGGCAAATACAACTCCATCCACTCTATAGATGAGGAAATTGGAGCGCCCTTCATGCCCTCTTCCCACTTGTAGAACTTTGTCCAGGCTGTGCCTTCTCTGCCTACCCAGAACAGGGGCAGTGGGACCGGGATAGACGATGCTTGGTTCTAGAACTTCCTGGGGCCCTCGGTCAGCAGCTCCTTTGTAAGCCTGGTGACCACTTCCTCACCCAGCCTTCCAGGCTCAGCTCAAATCCCACCCCTTTTGTGCCACCCCCAGAACAACCTAGTGATTCCTCCTCACGCCCAGGCTTCCTTACAGCAGCTCCTCTTGGGATTATAACTGGCTCTGGCTCTGCATCTTTCCATTCTGGAAAGAACTTTGGGGGGAAATGTCTGCAGCGTGGAGGGCCACACACAGGGCTGGGATTTATTGGGAGACAGAATTAACAGAACTTGGAGATGAAGTGGATGTGGGAAGAATGCTAGACGAAGGAGGCATAAATACTCCCAGCTCTCTGTATAAGCAAAGGTGGAAGACAATGCCATTTGCTGAGAGGGGATGGAGGAAGCCAGCCGGGGCATCTGTGGAGGGGCAATTGGAAGTCCCATGAAAGCTGGAGTCCCAGCACCAACGACAACAATCTCACAGCAAAGAAATCTTGACAAGGAGTTGAAACCTTTGGAGGCAGAGTCACCAAAAGGCTCCCTTTCCCTCAAGTCCCAGCCATTACATTTCTAGACCTTTATTTAGATGATGGAAGCACCTAGAAAGAAGTGGAACCAGGAATTTTCAGTGTGGATGAGCTCAGTCGAGCTCAGATGGCTGGGAAATCACCTACCTTTTTGATTCCAGCTGCTGTCTAATGAACTTCCTGTTTGTGGGGCGGAAGTAGAGAAGGGAAGGGGGAGGGGAGATGAATGTCAACAGCATCTGGGGTCCTGGGCTAAGCAAAGGGTTGGCCTTGGAGTCAGGAGGTCTGCGTTCTGACCCCAGTGCCGCCTCTAATGAAGGCTGTTAAGTCTGGCCCTTTCTCTGGAATGCCTGGAAACTTTCTCCTTGTTTCAAGGCCACTTTCTGTGACTCTTGTCTCACTCTCAGCAGAGTTAGACATTTTCCTCTCTGCTCCTCAGCACCTTGTTCATCCCTCAATTACAGCAGCTGCCATATTTAATTATGATCATTCCTGGTCAGTGGCACAAGTAGAAAGAACCAGGAAATCAGACAGTCTGGGGTTCCTGTTCCAAGCTCTTTCTCTCACTATGTGTGACTCTGGGGAAGTCCCTTTTCCTCTCTGGGTCTCTAGCCCTCACTGCTGTAAGGTTTCAAACATAGGAAGAAAAATGCACATAATCTGCTTGTTATCATTATGGGCACATGTTAACTGCACAATAAAGATTAGGTCCTTGCCCCAAGAAGATGGCAAGCTCTATTAGGATTGGGACCCTCTATCTTCTGCATCTCCAAGGATCTGGACTTTGCCACCAGCTTGAAGTGTGTTCATGTCCTGGCTCTGCCCCTTACCAGGTAAGTGACCTTAAGGCAGGTCATTTTATTTCTCTGAGCCTCAATTTCCTAATCTGTAAAATGGTGGCTTTTGTTAGGAAAAATCATAAATGTGAAGTGTCTGGTAATGTCTGGCACTCATTACTACAAAAGCCTCAAATTGTTGAATTAAGCCTTTCAAACTTCAGAGTCTGAGATCAGGAACTGTTTCTATCTTCACTAGTGTAACCCCAGGGATACCATGTACAGTTGCACAAATTGTGCACTGCACTATTCTAGAGCACCCTTCATACAGATTTGATGTGAACTGTGCCATCTAGAGTTGTGCAGTGCATCAGCCCTGCAAGTGCCATGCCTGGCATTGTTCTAGGTGCTGTAAACAGGATCAATTCCTGCTCTCATAGAGCTTATATCATAGTAAGGAGGGGGGAAAATAAACAAGACAATAAATTAAGTGTTACCAATAAATACAAGAGGAAAGAGGGTGATGTGACAGACAGCAACTAGGCTAGGGAAGCCTTTAAGGTGACAGTGACATGAGCTGTGGCATGAATGTCAGCTGTGCAAATATGGAGTGAGGTGTTACAGGGAAATCAGAAAGACAAAGCATGAGTGTGCAGAGAAGTGGTCAGAGGGCCAGCCATCGTGGGCACAGAGTCCCAGGTAAGGACGGCATCCCCTTCTAAGGGCTCCAGGCAGCCTCAGGAGATTTCCATCAGGGGCAGGACATGATAGAGTTTGTGATCTACAAAAGGGAAGGGTGGAAGCAGGGACCAATCAGGAGGCTGATGCAGTCATCCTGGTGGGAGATAAGGGCCACTAGGACCAGAGGGTGAATATTAGAATCAGAGAATCCAGTTAGTACATGTCAGAAGTAGAGAAGTAGTAGACACAAATGAATGGGCTGTGGAAGAGAAGGACTGAGAACTGTTCTCGTCTCGGGTGGATGGAGAGCTACTTATGGAGATGGGAAGCCTGGAAGAGGGATGGGTTTGGGGAGAGTTTGCAGTGCTATGAGGCAGCCTCATGAAGCTGATAAAGCTCAACTGGTGCTCAATAAAACCCACTGGATGAATGAATGAATGAATGAATGAACAAACAAAGGAACGAGGCTCCATGTCCTCTCTAACCTGGGGATAATAATTCCTCCCTTTGTGAAGATCAAATGAGCTCGTGGGGGTCATGGAGAGAGAACACTGCCTCTGAAGCTGTCCTGAAGAGGGATAAATGGTCCCAGTGGTCTGACCCTGAGCTGCCCTCCGTCCTCCCATCCACCCCTTCCATGGTGGATGGGAGGTGGCATTCCTGGTGTCCTGGGGAGCAGCCGGGCCTCTGCAGGACAGAGCTGCTGCTGATTCCCTGTGCTTTCCTGTAACTCCCTAACCCCGCTGTTCTCCACACTCCTCCGCTCCCTCCCCCCACTTGGTCTTTTCATTTTCTGGCAGGTGTCGTCTAACACTGTGGATCTGTGAAAATGTCAGTGCTCTTCTTTCTGCCCCATTTCACTTTAAATGCTCTTCAGAGAGACCTGCAACTTCACAGCAGAGCTCTGGGACCAGAGAGAACTGGGCTTAGATCCTGTTAGTTACAAGCTGTGCTGCCTTGAGCAAGTCGCTTCCTGTCTCTGAGCCTCAGTTCCTCATCTGCAAAATGGGTTACTTGTTCAGCCTGAGAGCTTACCCTCGGAAGGACCCTAGACCTCCGCAGAAAGTCTGGCCCAGAAGAGCAGCAGATTGAATGCTAATGCTCAGCTTTCTCCCAAATGAATATAAGACTCCAGGAAGCTCGCTTCCCAGATTCAAACATCTACTCTTCAGCTTCCCAGATTCAAACATCTACTCTTCAGCTGTCAATTCATTCAGAAAGTATTTCTGGGGCCTGTCCTGTGTGCCAGGGCCTGGACCAGATATTGGAGCAGATGAAGTGTAAGTGAGATGTGGAATCCCTGGTAATTCTTGGTAAAGGAGAGTCATGTGAATGGGCAGAGAGGGGGCTGCAGCATGACCTGGCAGTCAAAAGTCACCCCCAGTCATCCTCCAGGAAGGCTGCTGAGAGGAGGGGTGTCTGAGCTGAAACCTGGAAGAGAAGGAGGAGCTCCCAAGGTGAAGGTGGGGGATGTCATGTGCTCTGAGGTGACCAAAAGCATGAAGCTTAGAGAAAGGGAAGCACAAACAAAAAAGAGGGAGGAGCAAGCATGAACAAGGGAAGCAACGCCATCCCATCAAAGAGCGCCCGGCAGCTTCTGGCCACAGGCAGCAGTGCTATTCAATTTAAGGAGTATCCTGAGGGCACTGGCAGTGTGCGTGGGCTGTGGCAGGAGCACACGATCTGATTTCTGGTTGCTTTGCAGAGAATGAATTGTGGATGGTAGATGAAGCAGGGAGTGCTGAAATCAGGCAAGAAATCAAAGCCGAATTCCCCTTCCACTCATGAGCCCTGGAATCAGAAGGCCCTCGGTTTAAATCTCAGTTCCACCACTTCATATTTAGGTGGAATTGGATAAGCCACTTTTCCTCTCTAAATCGTGGGTTTCTCGTCTATAAAATGGGAGTAGTTATAACATGCATCTTGGAGCTGCTATAAAAAATTAAACGAGTTGATCCATGGACAGTGGTTGGCACAGAACAAGTGCCCGGTAAACAGAAGCTATTACAATTGCTCCTTTTCCTCCCTGTTATGCGTGTAATCACCCACCGCCCTAACATACCTTTGGACTTCAGGGTATGTGAAGTCCAAAGTCCCTCCCCATTTTCACAGCCAATTCCAAGGCAACTGCTGTGAGCAGGTCTGGGTTGAGGAGTGAGTGGCAGAGAGGTCTCAGAGGATTTGTGCTGTAGCTCCGTTGCCTAGCAACAGCATCAGCCTCTGCATCATTGCAGAGCCAGGCCGCATCAGGCACCCTCAAAACAAAGGCAGCAGCAGAGATGACTCACAGCCAGTCTTTGGAAACTGGTGGGAGCAGGGCCTTTTTGGGGGGTGAGGGGTATCATGTATACCCAAATTCTAGCTCTAGGGAGGGACCAGCCTCAATTCTAGCTCCTGCTTTCCCCCCCGGGGACCACCGCTCTCACCATCCCCTGGGCCTTCTGGTACAAGGTGGAGACAAAGAGTCGATTATGTGCCCACTGTATGCCAGAGCACTCTGTGCATTCTGTGTGCCATCTTCAGAACGGTTCTTTTTCAATTTGCCATGGAGGAGTCCGAGGCCCAGAGAAGACAACATTCACAGTTGGAGTCTAGCTAGCCTCAGAGCCCATGCTCTTGTCATTATGCGGCAGGGTGTCTCCCAGATCCTGCTCCCCGGCCGTCACCTCTCTGCAGAGCTCTAGACCCAAATAGCCAAGCATTCCTGGCACCCATGGAGGAACCACAAGCACCACACTCAAGAAGATCAAAGCTGGGCTCCTCTTCCTCCCTCACCCAGCTCCTGGTCCTCCTGAGTCCTCTCCTCTGTGATGGCACCAGTACCTACCAGGCAGTCACATCGAATAAAGTAGGTGTCATCGTGGGCCTTTCCCTTCCTCCTCGACCTCAACGCCAGTCACCAAGTCAGCAACTGTCCCTTTCTCCCCCCACCCTTTCTTCTCAGTTCATCTGTCCAACGCTCATCTAGCCATGGTCTCCTGGACGGTATGTGCTCACCCCAGGCCAGCCTCGGCCTCCCGCCCCATGCTCCACCCCGCAACTCCTTCCAAAGGCCAAATCTGACCATGGCACTTCTTGCTTCAACACTATATGGCTCTACCAACCACAATTTGAAGCCCAAACTTCTTCCCAGGGCCTGCAAGATCCCTCACAATCCGGTCCCCATGCCGGCTGCCCACAGCACGTGCACAGACATACATGCACACACATGCTTACAGACACGCACTCACACACACACACACACACACACACACACACACAGCCATCCTGGAAGCGGGTCCTGCTCTCCATCAAGCCTTCAGATGACCACAGCATCAGCCAGCAACTGGATGGACAGCTTCACGAGAGATCCCGACCCAGAACCACCCAGCTAATTCACTCCGGGATTCCTGACCTACAGAAACTGTGAGATAATAAATATTGGCTGTAAGCTGCTAAACTGTGGCGTAATTTGCTCCACAGCCATAGATAACTAACACCGTTTCCTAGAGTAGATCACCTAACCTCGCTGTGCCTCCATTTCCTCATCTGTAAAATGGGGTTAATAAGAACACGTGGACAGGACTTCCCTGGTGGCACAGTGGTTAAGAATCCACCTGCCAATGCAGGGGACACGGGTTCGAGCCCTGGTCCGGGAAGATCCCACATGCCGCGGAGCAACTATGCCCATGCACCACAACTACTGAGCCTACATTCTAGAGCCCACGTGTCACAACTACTGAAGCCCACGCACCTAGAGCCCATGCTCTGCATGCAACAAGAGAAGCCACCGCAATGAGAAGCCCGCTCACCGCAACCAAGAGTAGCCCCGCTCGCCACAACTAGAGAAAACCCACCTGCAGCAACCAAGACCCAACGCAGCCAAAAATAAATAAATTAATTAATTAATTATTTTTTTTTAAAAAAGAGTTACTGACTAGGAACTGCTTATCACAGCGCCCAGCGTGTATGAAACATTCAATAATTATCAGGTATTACTATGATTTTTATTATTATTTATTATAAAAGGTTTCTTTTTCGTTTCCAAAGACTCTTTCAGTTCCAAAGTGTGACTTTCCTGAGTAACACTGAACAGCATTTTTAAAATTTTTGATATTTTATTTTTAAATATAACTTGTTATGTTTGATAGTTTGTGGAATAACATTCTCCAATATTCTCTATATTAAATGCTAAATATCAAAAAAAGAACAAAATTAAGGGCTTGCCCAATATCCGAACAGGTGTTCTCAGCTGATTATGTCTTCCATAAAAAACCTATTACTGGGCTTCCATGGTGGCGCAGTGGTTGAGAGTCTGCCTGCCAATGCAGGGGACACGGGTTCGCGCCCTGGTCTGGGAGAATCCCACGTGCTGCGGAGCGACTGGGCCCATGAGCCACAACTACTGAGCCTGCGCGTCTGGAGCCTGTGCTCCGCGACAAGAGAGGCCGCGATAGTGAGAGGCCTGCGCACCGCGATGAAGAGTGGCCCCCACTTGCCGCGGCTGGGGAAGGCCCTCGCATGGAAGCAAAGACCCAACACAGCCATAAATAAATAAATAAATAAATAAATAAATAAATAAATAAAATGTTAAAAAAAAAAAAAACCTATGTACTGTGATCGCTGGAAGTCAATGCCATTACTCTGCTGAGAAAAAATTTCAGCCCGATGATTCACAGCCTTTTCCTGCAAAGTGACGCTTCCCCTAAAAAACAATGACAATAACAATAACAATCATAATAGGTAACCACTATCTTCCACCTAGTTCTCACTCTGCCAAGCGCCTTACGTGCATAAACCTTCACATTCAGGAGCATCTAGTCAGGGACAGATGGGGAACTTGAAGCTCAGAGAGCGAAGCACCGCGGCTGAGGTCCCCCAGGGAACAAGCGGCAGATTCAGGACACAAACCTGCTCCACGTGACATAAAAGCTGCTGCTCGGGGGCGTTTCGAGACCGGACCCCTCCTCTCACCTCCCCAGGCACTTCCAGAAAGGCTGTCATTGGCTGCGGCCAGAGCTGTACGCCTGCCCTGAAGTCAGAGGCACTTCTCTTCTGAGGCTACGTCTTTAGAACACGCTCCCACCTGCACTGCAGGGGCACGGGGACGCAGGGGGCCCCCCGAAGCTGGGGGCCGCCTTTTGCTTCAGGGTGTGGCACATGTCCCTAAGCCCCATGCCATCCGTTTGCTGCCCCACAGCCCTCTGAGGCCTCCAGATCCGAGGAAGGCCAAAGGCCTGGAGTGAATGTTAGTGCCAGCCAGTCACAGCTGGGTGATTCCAGCACCCCCTTACTGAGACGTCACAGAGGCCAAGGCACCGGAAAGCAGGAGGGGCCTGGCCCCGTGGCTCAGGACTTGCAGTCAGAGCTCTGCCATCAACACCCTCCTTGAACTTGTCTGTTTGGCAAGTCCTGCTCCACCCCCCTCTCTTACCCAACAGACACCCCAGCAGGTGGCTGGCTGTGGCTGGAAGCCAGTGACCTCGCCAATGGTCACCAAGAAAGCCGTCTCTTCTGGCCCTTTGTCCTGGGCTCAAGAACAGGAGAATGTGCAAGACTGAGACTCTGGCATCTGTGTGAGGCCCATCAGACGTAAAATTTCAAATGCTTTGGGTCCATCTGCCCAAACGTGGACTGGTTTTCAGACCTTCTTTCTCACCCAGCAGGAGGAACCGCACGTCTCTCAATTAGAGCCTGAAAGAGGGCAGGATCTCCTTCTGGTCACCTCCCAGAGGCAGGGGGACAGAGAGCCTTTATGCACCTGGAGATGTGCTGTTTGCACAATCTTACAATGAGAAAGCCAGACCCTGAGAGCGGGCAGAAGAGGCCACATAGCTTAACTCTCACCCCGTTGCCTCCTCTGTCTCCTTGTTTAGGGGATACTCAGCTTCTCCTTGCATACCTCAACTGACGGAGAGCTTACCACCTCCCAAGATGGCCCTCTCTGGAACCCAGATTTTGGAATCAGAGCCCTGGATTGGATATTCAGTTCAGCACATGACCCTGGGGAAGCCTCTTCACTCCTGTGGGTTCCAGTGTCTCCCTTTCCATAAATAGGGCTTGTGGTCTCACAGGTCTGCAGGGAGATTCAAATACAGTATTGGCTATGGATGCACTTTTGAAATGGAAAGCCACGTGCAGCGGTGTGGGTTATTTTTGTAGTAATTGCTGTCATTATGAGGCTGTCATACAGCACAAATTGTTCCGGAGCTTCTCTGATGTAGAACCCACACTCGCTCCCCATCAGCTCCTACGCCCTGGATCTTCCCACTGTGGGTTAATCACAGCGGTTGTGGTGAGAGAGAGAATATTTGTCAGCTTTATGAAGATGCCAATCCAATCTGAGAATTGTCATTCTGGAAAAATATAGACCAAGGGTGCGCTCACTTACACTCCTTACTAATGAGCTAGTTACAAGGTCACGTGCACCCAAGAGAGGTACATGCTCTCACCGCCCCCCGCTCCTCCTTTCTGTCAGCAAGCATTCTAGTGCCTTCTACGGGAGAAACAGAGAGACCTCCCAGATCACCCAACATAGTCCCAACACACGGCACCCCTCTACTCTGTCTCCTGCTGATATATTTCCTTCTCTCCTGCTTATCACTATCAGACGTTTTTTATTCATCCATTTGTTCCTCATCTGTACTCTCCTGCTAGAACAGAGCCTTCTCTGTCGTGTTCTCCACTAGGTTCCCAGTGCCAGCCCAGGACCTGGCAGATGAGATATTGAATCTATGTTTGTTGGATGAATTTATAAATAAATAGTGAGCAAAGTGCAGCCTCTGAACCCAAAGAACTCTGTCTGTCTGCTGGGGAACAACAAACAAGCGTTCAGGTAGTATTGATTCAATGTGATCATGATAACAGATGAACAAGGAATAGTAGGGACAAAACAAGAAGAGGCAGGAACTCTGCTTCCACGGAGTCCAGGAAGGCTTCCCTGGGCAGAGACTTGAGTTGAGTCTTGAGGGATGAGTAAGAGTTAGCCAGGTGGATGAAGAAACTGTGGTTCAAAGAACCAGGGTGTCGAACAACGAAATGCATTGGTGGTAGGACACACTGTTCCTTACGGCTGCAGCATAGGGAGAGAGCTCTGGAGCACTGAGAGAAGTGAGGCTGGGGGTCTGTTCCTAAAATGCAAGGTCAGGACTTGCGTGCTTCATCAAAGAGCAACGTGGTGTTCTGAGAGCCTTGGGCAGGAGTGTGGTGGGATCAGAATCACAGCTGGGGAGATCACTTCGGTGCAGTGGGTTAGAGTGGGGGTGACTGGAGACAGGGAGGCCAGGGAAGAAATGGGTCCAGGAGAGGGGCAGGTCCAGGAGGGGGCGGGGCCAGGAGAGGGGCAGGGCCTCCTGAACGGGGCAAGGGCAGGGAGTTAAGGAGATGGGAATGAGAATGTCTAGAGTCAAGATGAGAACAAAATTAGGAACAAAGAAGAACTGAGAGATTTTTACATGAAAAACTCATCTGCTTTATGATGTTAGCACTAGTCTAGATTTCCCAGGTAGAAAGGGAGGAGATGAGACCACATGTTGATATTTACTATGTGCCAGATACTTTTCGTTCATTGCTTCGCTCAGTCCACGAGGTGGGCATTATTCTCTCCATTTAACAGACAAAGAAACTGAGGCTCAGATAGGTTGAAGAATCTGCCCAAGTTTTCACATGGAGGGCAGAGCCAGGAATCAAACACAGTTGCTTCTGACATTAAAATCCAAGTTCCTCACCTTATATCACCTGCCTCCCAGAAGACCCAGGGGGGACAGATTTTGGAAAGAGGGGAAGAAAAGAAAGTAGCAAGGGACAAAACTGTGCTGCCTGCTATGGTCTGAATGTGTCCCCCCAAAATTCATATGTTGAAATCCTAACCCCTAAAGATGATATTAGGAGGTGGGGCCTTTGGAAGGTGCTTAAGTCATGAGGGTGGAGCCCTCATAAGTGAGATTAGTGCCTTTCTAAAAGAGGCTCCAGGGAACTCCCTTGCCCCTTTCACCATGGGAGGACACAGAGCGAAGGTGCCAGCTTGAACAAGGAAGAGGACATTCCCTGGAAGGCGGCAACCATGGTGGCACCTTGATCTTGGGCTTCCCGCTTTTGGAATCATGAGCAACACATTTCTGTCATTTGTAAGGTAGCCAGTTGGTGGTATGGTGTTATAGCAGCCCAAACCTACCAAGACACTGCTCTTGGAGCTAACCTTCAAGGGGATCTTTCTTTCTCGTTGCCAAATTCTGTCTTGTCTAAATGTCAGTAGTAAAGAGGACAAATTATCTTTTTTCTTCCGTGCTAATTATGCTAACATCAAAGATTTTTAAAGATCCTTCCTCATTCCTGATTCAGGCACTAATTTCCTTTTCATACTTTAAACTGAGACTGTGGAGACATAAACTGTGACCTGCTTTTCTCCCTCTCTTCTGGTGCCAATTGTTGGAAAAACCTTTGGCTTTAAAATGAGAATTTCAAAGCAGACGGTCCAAGCTCTTAAAGAGAAGGGAAATCCCAGTTATTGAATAGCCAAGAGAGTGCTGTTACTGTAGGTGCCTTCTATGCAAGACTGTTGAATCGTGACATGTAATCATCTTCATTTTACAGGTGAGAAAACTGTGAGTCAGAGGCGGACTTTTTCACGCAGGGTCACGCTGGTAAGTGAAGACCGAGCATGTCAGGTGCATCATGTGGATCCATGGCGGCATGTGGCAGAGCCTATGGCCATTTCCTCATCACTGGGCACAGCTCGGGCACTGAACAAATGTTTGCAAAATGCACGTGTGGGTAGACAGATGAGTGTCATCTTGCTCGCTGTGACATCAACTTCTATACCTGCATTTTCACTTCCAAGTATAGGCCTGATACCTAGTGTTTACTCCATCCAGGTTTGTTGAGAAGGCAGACAAATCATGTCCTCATCGGTGCAGAGTGGCAGAAGGGTCTCCTGCTGGGGTTCTAACAATATACCCATAATAAAGAGCTGTCCCTGCCCAGCTGACCACGACCGACAGCGGGCCGAGCCATGAAGGTGGGCTGGAGTAGAGCCACTGCAGAGAAGACAGGCTTGGAACTCACCAAACCCATTTGTCTGGTTTCCGAGGCACAGAGGGACATCCCATTTGTACGCAGGTGGAGCCGTGTGACTGGAAGAGAGGGTATGACAAGAACAAAGGTCTTGAGTCAGAAGCTAGCAGTATTCATGCTTGAGGTACAATAAGAAGGAAAGTGTAGCTGCAGTCTGCCATGGTCACTTTTACCTGACATGGCTTTTTTGAGGGTCATACAAAGTTAGATAAGGGAAAAACCTCAGGCAGCAGATTCCTCTTTTCCTCCTTCTTGGACGTGTGGCAGAGAGATGGACCAGCTGAAAAGATGGGCAAGAACTTGAGCTTAATGGGAAGTTGAAGATGATGGGATTGAAGCTGATGATGGTCCAGGAGTGTACCACTGGGTGGCTTTCAGTTGAAGTGACAAAAAAAACGCCCTGACTCTGGTTCCTGTACTAAGAACATTTATTTATCTCTCATAGAAAATGTCAGAAAGTAAGTGACCCAGGGTTGGTGTATCAGCTCAACAATGTTAGTGAGCTAGATCAATACCCCTTGAGTTCTCTTGTCCTTCTTCTCATGGTTGCAAGATGGCTGTCATGGCACCAGGCATCACAGCCTCACTTGACCGTCTTCAAAGACAGAAGGCAGAGAATAGTAGTGGCATGGTGGAGCAGAGTTTATCCTCACATGCCTCCTTTTTATTATGGAAAATACATTTTCCAGAATCTTGTCAGCAAATTGACTGGATCACTGGTCATACACTGGGAAGGGATTAGTATTTTAGATTGCTGTGGTCACCATGCCCACAAAGTCACTGCTCAGTCTCTAAAGTAATTGGTCAGTTCAGGACAAGTAGACAAATAAATACATTGAACTAATCAATCAGCCATCAGGAGTAACAACTCATCGTTGAACAGTACCTTATAATTATAAAGTGATTTCACATATATTGGCTCCTTACATCCTCATAGCCAACTTTTCAAGGAGGGGATATCATCCCCATTTTACAGATGAGAATACTGAGGCTCAGAGAGAGAGTGACTAGCATATGGCAGAGCTAGATTCGTCTGACTCAAAATTTCCCCTGCTGCATCTACTTCCTCTTCTTCCATCCAAACCATCTGCCTGGTTGGCTAAGGGGACTGCTTGGTTCCCATTGCCCAGAAGTCTCCTTCAGAAGGAAGGGGAGGGGAATCCTGGGCTGTTGATCTCCTACTGTGTGCAGAGAACAGATACACAAAGAGCAGAATGATGTCTCTAGATGGTCATTTGGGGCTGGTTCACATTCTGGGTTCTACTGACCTTTCTTTAGACAGTTGGAGCCCTTGGCATGGCCTTGAGGGGAATCTGGGTTGTTTAAGCAGGAAGACCAAGAGACAGACATGGTGGATGTGTACTGATTCCCAAAATCATCTCTGGAGAATCAACAGGGGAGGTTGTGCAAGAAGCTTGGTGCAGAGTTTATGGACCTAGATTTGGAAAAGAGAAGAGGGAGACAGTTAAGCCTCTTCTGCCCCTGCTTGTGCCCCAGGCATGGAAGGAGGAAAGCCAGGGTGTGGAGGATAAGGTGGAATGTGACACCACATTGAGAAGCACAGACCAGCATCGGGAAAACAGGAGGGTACCTGCCGTTCTCAAGCCAGGGACTCCCAGAGGCAGTGACACCCACCCCACCTGTGGATGGTCCAGCGGAGACTTAGAGAAGCTGAGCCACATCCAGAACACCCCAGGAGGACACCTCCTTCCAGCAGCCAAGGTCACGTATAAGCTCTCCCACCATATTCCTAGACTGAAAGCTAGGGCCTGTGACACCCACAGGGGAGGCTTTGGTGCTGCAGGGTGGCCCCAGCAGCTAGGACTCAGGTGGACAGGTCAGAGTCAAAGGTCCCACCCCGGGTGACATATGCACAGTCTCCTTGAATCTCAACAATGAGTCTAGAAAAACATATATTGGCATTTTACCATGATACAGAGCTGGAAACAGACTCAGTGAAGTTCCATATCAATTACCAAAAGAAGGAGGAGGTAGGATTTGAACCCAGGACTGTCTGTTCTTTTTCTGCCCTTGAAAAGATTGTTCTGAAATCACAACGTGTCTTTTTCATATCATGCATGTTGCTTATTCATCATTATTTTCATCTATTATATATTATCACTACTATATCTTTTTCATTGTAGAGTATCGTTCTGTCTTCAAGAATTAGGAGTCTCCTGAAAGCAAAGATGCAAAGATCTGGAGGAGAAATAAACTAGCCTCGCCTGTATTTTAATAGGCTCTCAATCCTCAAACTTGTCCAGAAAGACCTAGAGGCCTGGGGACAGTGATTTCCTGCATCTGCAGATGCCTCCTCACTCGCTTCCTGGCCTTCGCAGTTTCCTCCCCTGGGGAATAGCATTAACTGTCTACTTTCTTTCAAAAAAGAAAGACACAACAGTCTCGTGGCAACACTTTTTTTAAGTGTATCTGGTCTGATAACCAAGTGGACAAGCACAGCCGCTTTAGGAGGCGTGTTCAGATCCCAGGTAAACTTCTCTTGCTCTTGGGAGGGGGATAATCTTTGAACCTGGTGACTAGTATCCTCTCTCCTCCCTCCCCATCTTCACATTACTTTCTCTGCTCCTTGCCACCCCCTCCCCTGACCTTGGGCCCATCCTGCTGGCAGCCTCAGGGGCTAAACGTGGGCAACTAAAGCAGAGAAAAGGGGGACTTCCTCCTGGCTTTTAAAAACCTAAACCCTCAGGGCAAGGAAATCTCCTCACAGAGCAGACAAAATATTTAGGAGAAAACATGAGGCTGTACGAACAAGGTCTCCCCTTCCTTTGTAACTCACCACCCTTCAGATCAGAACTGATTTTTCCAGACTGGGGATAGCTCTCCTCTGAAGAGAGGGTCTTAGAGGAGAATCAAGATACTCTGGGTGGGTCCTAAAGAAAGAGCCCCGATCTCTCTCCAGGCTAAGCCCCAGGAAGGGAGCCAAATCCCCAAGATGTCTGTGGGATTCCAGAGGAGAGAGGGCCTGCCCCCTTGCAGCCCACAGGAGCCCAAGAGAGGGGAAAGAGACCACAGAAAGTGATACATGGTGTATCTTGGAAACAAGTCTATGAACAGCCTCACACAGATGTGTTGGAGGCCAGGAGCTGGGGAAGCAATGAAATAACCTCTGAGCATCCAAAGAGCCAGAGACTCAGTCAGGGGCCAGCAGAGTCAGCACTGCTGAAGAAAAGCAGCCCTTCATTCTCTCTCTCTTCTGTCTCTGTCTCTGTCTGTCTCTCTCCTTCCCTTCCTCTGTCTCTCACTCCCTCTGTTTCTCTGTCTCCCTCCCTCTAATCTCTCTCTCTGTCTCTTTACGCTCACACACACACACACACACACACACACACACAGACACACACAAACACCATCAGAAAATCTCAGACTGATCCTTCAAAACATATCTACGTAAGAGATTGTCCCACTAGTATTATTATTTTCACTTCAACTTTCTCACCATCCTCACACCCTGGACCCAGCCATCACCGTCTCTCACCTGAATTGCTGCATGAGCCTCCTAACGTATTTCCACACTTATTTCACTACAGTTTTTCTGGCCACAGCAGTCAGCGTGATCCTTTAAAAACACAGGTTAGATCATGACATTCTTCCTCTGCTCGGAATCCTACAGCAGCTTCTCATCTCACGCAGCACAAAATGCAAATTCTCTCTGTGACCTACAAGGTCGTACCTGCCCGCCCCTCAGAACTCATCTCCCAGTTACATCCTCCGTGCTCACTCAGCACCAGCCACTCTAGTTCTCCTCAGACACACTGAGCTCACACCCCACCTCAGGGCCTTTGCACAGCATCTGGAATTCTCCTGGGCTGGCATGGACCTTACTCCTTTAATTCATTCAGGTGTTGGCTCAAACACTACCTGAGAACCCAATCTCTATAAGCTCTGAAAGCATGGTTTTGTCTAGTTCTTTCATGTCTGTATCCCCAGCACTTAGGAGAATGCCTGACATTTCCTTTGTGATCAATGATTATTTATTGGATAAACAAATGTCCCATGTTGGCAACTAACCAAGGGCCAGTCAAGTAGAATCCTGAGTTTTTTTTTTTTTTTTGGCTGCATTGGGTCTTCGTTGCTGCGCATGGGCTTTCTCTAGTTGCGGCAAGCGGGGGCTACTCTTTGTTGTGGTGCGCGGGCTTCTCACTGCAGTGGCTTCTCTTGTTGTGGAGCACGGGCTCTAGGCGCGCAGGCCTCAGTCGTTGTGGCTCTCGGGCTTAGCTGCTCCGCGGCATGTGGAATCTTCCTGCACCCGGGACTGAACCCGTGTCCCCTGCATTGGCAGGCAGATTCTTAACCACTGCGCCACCAGGGAAGCCCCCTGAGTTTGAATGGATGTAGTCAAAGACCAGAGTAACCAACCCCTTCTCCAGATCTTAGGCTCCACCCTAGGAAAAAGCGGGGGAATATTTGATCGTGTCCACCACCCTCGAATGGGGACTAAAAATAGAATTAATGTAAATGATAGAAAATGAAGTTATGTTTCTTGCCCTAAGCTTGTGGTCTGAGATTCTCAGTAGACACACTTTCCTCAAAGCAGAAATCCTCAGCCAGCTGGTGGCAACCTCTCAACAGCCTCAATGATTTTCTGTTGGACCAGCTCACCTGCTTCCCTCCTTTCCAGGCATCCTTAAAGAGCACCGAATCCCTTCGATGTACCATACCTGGGCTGGTGGGCACTAGGCTACTATCAATAATAACGATTAACATTTATTGGACTTTTACAGTTCCAGAAACTGTGCTAAAGGCTTCCTATGGGTGATGTCCTTTCATCTTCCCAACGGCCCTGTGAGGATTGTAAGGCTTGCACTATTATTAATCACCTGTTACAGATGGTCCCTGACCTAGAAGCACTCCAAGTTCCATCAGGAAGACAAAGACATGAATCAATTACCATATGGCACGAGCTTGAACAGAAGGAAGCACGATGCTGCAGGAACACAGATGGAAAGCTGATTAATTCTCTTTAGGATGGGGGGGTCAGCGAATTCTGCCTTCTGCAGCTACCAGAACCCTTCCAGCCTCTTCCTTTCTAAGGCTTTCAAGCCTATTGTGCCCTCTCAGACACCCCATCCTTGGCCCTTCCCGTGGCTCCTCCTCTTTCAGCCCCAGTCTCCTTCCAAATGTCCCTCCAAAGTAGAGTCCCATCTCCCCCACTGGAATGTAAGCTCCCTGAGGGCAGGGCTCCTTCCTGTCTGGTTCATTACTGTATTCCCCAAACCTGGGCAAGTGATTGACACAGCAGAGGTGCCCAGTATTTACTGAACAAATGTCTGTATGAGTGTGTGAGTGAGTTAACTAATTGAAATTACAAGAGGCTCAGTAGGCGGGGAGGAGGGAAGAGAGGAGCAGAGAATTCTCCTTTTTGAATGGGTAAAGCTGGAGGGAGGTTGCCAGAACATATGGCAGGGAGGAGCAAAGACCCATCAGAGATGTCCTCTGCCTCACTCTGCTTCGGGAACCTCACGGTCAGTTCTCCTAGGCCCTCTCCCCCAAGCAGAGTTCTTAGAACATACTAGTCTCCTGATATTTGATGAATGAGGGAATGCCTAGGAATCACCCCAGCTGAGCAAATGCATAGCCAAATGGGGCGGTGCTGCCTCTCCCTAGCATTCCTTCCTCAACGAGTAAATGGTCAGTTCACTGTTTTTCTCACTAGCCCATTCATTGGAAGTTTTGATGTCGGGCAGATCTGAGTTGGTACCCCAACTAAACCACCTTGGACAAGCTGCTAGGCCCCTGAGCCCCAGTTTCTGCACCTGCAAATAGAGGTAACAGTACCTGCATGATAGCTGTGAAGGTTGAAAGAGATGAAACCTGCAAAGCCCTCTGCATAATGGTCGGTACATAGTAAGTGCTCAATAAAGCACTGGATCAATGAAGGAATGGATGAATGAATGAAAAAGGGAATACATATTTTTGGCGAGACCTTAGATTTAGTAAATTTGAGACAACTTGATGCAAGAGAGGCTGCAAATCCTCCTTTCCAAACATCTTGAGAGATAGTGCTTATTGAAAAGCATACTGAAGCCTCTTGACAGACTCGAGTGGTGGCTTTAAGGGCATGGGCCAGGGATGCTGATGTGATGATTGGCATCATCCTGTCCTGTGTCCTGGCCAACACAGGCAGAGGGCTGCCCCAGCACATGGAAAAGGGACCCCACCGAGGGGCCGGGGGCTTGAGGCAGCGCCCCCAGCAAGCTTGTTGGTTCTTTGCAGACTTATTTTAGTAAGTCTGAGAGTGTGGACCCTGGAACTGTCTGGATTCGAAAGTCAGCCCTGCTTCCTATTAATTGAGCAGGTTTATGCAAGTCACATGACCTCTCTAGGCCTTGGTTTCCAAATCTGTAAACTGAGAATAAAACAGCATCTGCCTCATTGGGTGGTGGTGGGGATAAGTGAGTTCCCACAGGGAAAGCATGAGAACAATGTCTGGCACACTGTAAATACCCAAGAGACAGATATTGGCTGAAAGTATAAATAAAAAGATTCTGGCATTATATAACTACCCTTCACTCAGTGTCTCCTCTGTTCTGGGATCTGGACATGGAAGATGCAGAGATAAATAAGCTATGACCTCATTGCTCCCAGGCTGGTGAGCAAGGCAGCTGTGTAAACAGACAGTGGCCCCCGATGACTCTGGGGCTGTGGTGGAAGAATAATTAACAGACTGGGAGACCCTCAGTAAGGGCACCCAATCCAAGCCTGGGAAACCAGAGAGTCCTTCCTGGAGGAGGTGATGAACTTCAAGTGGGAAAGGGCACTGAGCCAGGAAGAGGGGAGGGAAAAAGCATTCTAAGCCAAAGATTGTGTGAGCCGTGGCCCAGAGGCGAGCATGGTGGGCACAGCCAGGGGATAGGAGGATGAGAACATGAGGGCAGGGTGGGAGATGAGAGCTGCGGGAATCTGCAGAGCACACTCTGTGCGCCAGACCCTGTGCTCAGCATGGGGTACGGGGAAAGCGCACAGTAGCAGCTCTCAAGGGGCATACAGTCTAGTTAGAGAGATGGAGACCTAGATTATTATATTATAGTCATAATAATAATGCAGTACGGCAGGTGCTATGGCTGAGCTTTGCCCAGGGGCTGTGGGGATCCCTAGGTAAGCACAGGAGAAGAGTTTTGGAAGACTTCTCAGAGGACAAAATGACTGCAACAATGTTTCTTCTTTCCTTCCTTCTCCCAAGAGGTAGTATAGGATGGGGTTGAGAGTGCCAACTCTCTGTTCATATCTCCGTTCTGCCCACTTAGCAGCTGTGTGACCTTGGCCAAGTCTGTTAAGCCCTGTTTCCTCATGGGATTGTTATAGAATTAAACAAGTTAATATGGTTAAAGTACTTAAAACCATACCTACTGCAAAAGTAAGTGCTCTCTGTGTTGGATGTGGTAGATTCACTTATTCAGTATCTGTGTATTAAGGTGCACTGCTTGCCAGACATTGTTCTAATCACGGGAGACATGATAGGGGACCAAATAAACAAAGTCCTTGCCTTCATGCAGTTAAGATTCTAGGGAGGGAAGATAAGTAATAAGGATGCAAACAATAGATGAACAAGATAATGTGTGCTAGTGGTAAGTGCTGTGATGGAACTACATCAGAGGAGCGGGTGACTTAGATAGTCTGCTCAGAAAAGGCCTTTTAGATGAGCTAATTCTCTGAGGATGAGGAGAAGCCAGCTGGGGGAGAGCTGGAGACAGAGAGAGCCAGACATTGACACGGCAGGCCCGATGACCCTGGATGAATGCATGAAAAATCAGCTCAAGGCTTCCCACCAGGATGTCTCCCAAGATGTCAGGAACCAGCGTGGCATGTTCAAAGAGGGGAAAGAAAATGAGTGTGGCCAGGGCAAAATTCAGAAGAGGAAAAATGGGAGGAGATCAGATGAATAAAATATGGCCCAGAAAGATGGGATTTGATGGAGTTGGGGCAAGAAGACCCTTTACGTGGGAGAGTCCTTATGGGCAAAGGCTCAAATGTGTGCGTCTGGCTTGCTCACAGCTGCAGCTGGAATTTAGGGTGGACGGTGAGGGTAATGGCTGGAGAGGACCTTGCGCGGATAAGAGGGTATTTGATCTCTAGCTTCTATGCAATGAGAGCCACCACAGACCAAACTTGGTGTTTTAGAAAGATCGCTGTACCATGTGAGTTTCCTCGGGCTGCTGTAATGAAGTGCCACAAACCGGGTGGCTTAAAACAGAAATTGTCTCACAGTGCTAGAGGCTAAAAGTCTGAAGTCAAGGTGTCAGCAGGGCTGTGGTCTCTCTGAAAGCTGGAGGGGAGAACCTGCCTTTCCTCTTCCGAGCTTCTGGTTATTTGACGGCAATCTTCGGCATTCCTTGGTTTGTCCAAGCTTCCTACAGAGCTTCAATCTTTACCTCTATCATCACATGGCTTTCTCCCTCATATGTTTGTGTCTTCTGTCTTTTTTTTTCTCTTCTAATAAGGATACCAGTCAAATTGGATTAGGACCCACCCTAATGACCTCCACTTGATTACTTATTTCCAAGTAAAGTCATATTCACAAGTACCAGGAATTAGGATTTCAACATATCTTTAGAGGATGCAATTAAACCTATAATAAGTATGGATAATATCAGAGTTGTCTCTGGCCCAAATTAGCAGGTATCTGTATGCTGGAAAACACAAGACGCTAGCCTTGGAGAAAAGGTGAAGACCCATGAGAACTGTGTTTTGCAGATTCCAACCATAAGCATTTGCCTTTAAGACCTTCTCGGACTTCCCTAGTGGCACAGTGGTTAAGAATCACCCTGCCAATGCAGGGGACACGGGTTCAAACCCTGGTCTGGGAAGATCCCACATGCCGCGGAGCAACTAAGCCCGTGCGCCACAACTACTGAGCCCACGTGCCACAACTACTGAGCCCGCATGCCACAACTACTGAGCCTACAGGCCTAGAGCCCGTGCTCTGCAACAAGAGAAGCCGCCGCAATGAGAAGCCCGTGCACCACAACGAGGAGTAGCCCCCGCTCACCGCAACTAGAGAAAGCCCTCACACAGCAACGAAGACCCAACGCAGCCAAAAATAAAATTAATTAGTTAATTAAAAAAATAAAATAAATAGAGTCCATAAAAACAAAAAAGACCTTCTCAAAACAGCGTCTGGTGGGATTTGTTGCCTGGATGCACACAGCTGCCACCTTCCCGCTGATGATATGAATCAATAATCTTTTCTCAAAGGCTGTGAAAGTCAGGACCTTATCTCCTGACTGGAGATGGTTTTGCCTTCCCTGACTTCAAATGCACTTCAGAGGCACACACTGTTTTCCTGCTACCTCTGCCTGAACACCAGCGGGCTCCAGGGCCTGTATGCCGGCCACCCCCAAGAGGGGCACCTCTCTGCCTCTCTGGTGTCGGTGGTGGGAGGTAAGAGGAGGTGGTGGGGTGGAAGACCTGAGACTTACCACGGTCTGCCATGTGCCCGCACGGGTGCTGGGCTCAGGAAGGAACCAGAATTTGAACCCAAAGGCACTAAACGTCTCAGCCTTTGACACTGTCACGTCTCACCCATCCCACTCCCCCCGCCCCCAGCCTGGAAGCGCTAAATAGGCTGCAGGCTTGCAGAGTCCTTCTAGATCCTTTGTGTGTGTCAGGATAGACTAGTTGCTGTAACAAACACATTTCAGTGGATCATCATGAGAAAGGCTCTGGCTCATTCACCCAGAAGTTCAAAGTGAGTGTTCCTGGGTGGTAGATTCCCTGGGTAATGAGGAAGAATCGTGCGGGTCTAAGATTTTACCCTGCTTGCAAGCTGGCAAGTTGGCTCGCCACCATTCCGCGGATGCTGGAAGAAGGCACAGGACTCTGAGTCAGAGGCAAAGGACGTGAGTGTCAAGTTCACATTGGTTCTCCTTGTTCCCAAGCTCCACAGCAGCGATGCAGAGCAGCCCAGGTGGGAGCTGCACAGCGGGCTTACATCACAGACGAGGAGCCCCATGCTTCTGGAACCCAAATCTTTTGGCCTGAGTGGTAAGTCGATCTGATCTTTGCCCGGAAAGGAAGTATTATCTTTATTCTACTAGGCAGTGAGCAAATCTTCCCTCTGCTCCAGAAGCAGACACCATCTTTATCTCCCAAAGCTGTTCACTGTACAAACATCCTTGAAAGAATAGTCTGGAACAAAAGCTGTCAGTGCCTCTGCTCACAAGACATACAGAAAGGAGAAAGCCCCATGAACAATAAGCTCCCAAGAGTAGCTCCCCAGTAAGCAAGGACTCAAGGGCCCAGGTTCCTTCCAAACCCTCCTGCATATCCTTAGAGCTTTCTCTATACAGATGGAAAATGGGGGAAGAGGATGAAGGATCAAGAGGGAGAGAGGATTTAACAGTGTGGGCTTGAAGTAGTGTGCTGGTATTTCACTTGCCAGAGCTCGGTCACTGAGCCATGCTTTCCAAAGGAGATTGAGAAGTGTAGTGTAGCTTGTGCCCAGAAGGAAGAGAAAAAAGGAATGCTTTGGTGAACCACTAGCCAGGCTCTGCTGTTCTGCTTTTTTATGTTGTTTTTTTAATTGAAGTATAGTTGATTTACAATGTTGTGTTAGTTTCAGGTGTACAGCAAAGTGATTCAGATTCTTTTCAGATTATTTTCCCTTATAAGTTATTACAAAATATTGAGTATAGTTCCCTGTGCTATACAGTAGGATCTTGTTGTTTATCTATTTTATATCTAGTAGTGTGTATATGTTAATCCCAAACTCCTAATTTATCAGTCTCCCAACCCCTTCCCTCTTTGGTAACCATGAGTTTGTTTTCTGTGTCTGTGGGTCTATTTCTGTTTTGTAAATAAGTTCATTTGTATCATTTTTTTAGATTCCACATATAAGTGATATCATGATATTTGTCTTTCTCTGTCTGACTTACTTCATTTAGTATGATAATCTCTAGGTCCATCCATGTTGCTCCAAATGGCATTATTTTATTCTTTTTTATGGCTGAGTAATATTCCATTGTATATACCACATCTTCTTTATCCATTCATCTGTCGGTGGACATTTAGGTTGCTTCCATATCTTTTCTGCCATTCTGCTTTAATTCTAAGCTAAACTTTACAAAGATGCTCCAAGGATTTCCAGGAATCTGCTGGGAAATAGAGGTAAGGATAATGGGGAGTGGGACTGAGAAACAGAAAGAAAGAAGGGAGGACCACTCCTCTGAGTATATAGTAAAATATCTATTTAACAAGAGTACTAGATTTGAAAAATGAGAAGCACAATTTTAAATCCTTGAGACTATACTTCCCTAGGATGACAACCATCCCAGACTGAGTGTTTCTCGAGACGTGGGACTTTGGGTATTAAAACCGGGAGAGTCCTGGGTCAACTGAGGCAGCTGGTCACCCAATGTCTGGGCTGCATAGTCTCGGAAATGATTTCCTCTTTCCGAGCCTCACTTTCTTCACTTAGGAAGTGAGACATACCCTTGTAGGCTACCTTACAGATATGTGATGAGCGACCCAGGGAGATGGTGGGTGGAAAAATCTTTTATAAAGGATCACATGCATGTGAGTGTATTTTGGAATATGTTTTTAGAACCCAGAAGGTTGAAGTGGGGCAGAGGGAATTGGATCCAAGTAGGGGGAAAGCTCAGAGACGCCATCATTGAACAGCTTAACCTATAAAATGAGGAAACATGAGATTCAGGACAATAAGCCAGAGGAAACTCACCCAAGCCCCACCCCAGAGAGTCTGTGGCAGAACTAGGCCTCTTAGCAGTGAGTTCAGTACCTTTCCTCTGCCTCTCATGGAATTTCTTGCCTTCTACTCCCTGTATCTAGCAGGACCCTTGTGGAGTCCACGACACCCCCCCAAAGATGAGTATTCAAAGCCATTCCTGTTGTAGATGGGAAGACTCCTTGTAAATGTTCAAACCCACATTCACCCAGTCCTCTGTCTTTGTGGCGGCCAACTGGTTGGGAAAGGAAATTTTTGTCACTGTCATGAGTATTTATTTCCTTCAGTAAACTCTGGCATTGTATTATGAGAGCCTTAAAATATTGATATTCCCCATGATTTGGAGTCAATAGGGAATAAAGTACTTTGCACAAATCCTGGTTTATAACTCAGATATTTAAAAATGAACTCCAGCATTTCTGTTCAAATTTCAAATAAAAACTTCATATTCAGTGTGGGTCTGCTCAATTTTCTAACCTTCACTGGAGTATAAATATGATTTGCTCTCTTCTTGAGTCCAGAAATTTGCTTTACTAAGTCTCCTAACCATTTTTGTTTAAAAAGGCTAATTTATCATGGCAGCATGTGTAGGATTGAGCAGAGAATCTGCTCAAATGGACTGCCCCAATCTTTATCTGTGATGAAACATTTACGTGCTTCATCATGAACACACCATCATGTATTGACAACCAAAATGGAATTCATTTTTTTATTTCTCTCCAAACCTGGTTCTCTTCCCAGGTTCCCCGTCCTAGTAATGCCAGCACAGTCACGTAGATGCCCAGAAACACAAGAATATTCTAGACTCTTCCCTCTCCCTCACCCCCCCACACTCAATCTGGCACGTGCCTCATCATTTCCGTCTCCTCAAGTATTATCTTCTAAATCAGTTGACATTGCTGCAGCCCTACTACTTACTTAGTTCAAGTCTTATCTTCTTTCCCCTGGACTATTACAATAGGTCCCTGACCGGGTCCTCTGTCCCCCGTTCTCCCACCTCTGATTTCTACACCACCTAGGCTAGTGGTCTCACATCCTTGTGATTGTCTGCATTTTTCTTTATTTTACATTTCTCTCCTTCCTCCCTGATTCTTTATGAGCATCACCCACCTGGGCACTCAGCCTAATGTGTCTCATCTGTGGCCTTAAATATGCGCTGATTCTTATCAGCTAAGTAAGGTTGCTTGGTATAAAATGAGTTTTAATTTAATATTAAGTTCATTTGGTTTCCCTTCTCTCTCTCAGTTTTGTTGCAGGGAGACCTTTTCATGTAGCTGTAAATACACCGAGTTTGTGGTTTCTGGCTTCTGCAGAGTATTCCACAGTGTGCATCCACCAGATTTTACTTGTTCTTGCCCCAGTGGTGGCCACTCAGGTTGCCTTCCATCTTCTCTTCCCCTTCCATTCAGAGCCTAGCAATGACCATCCTAGGACATGCTCCTTTGCAGACCTTGGAAGCGATTTATCTGAGCTGTATACCTAGGAATATGTTAACGGGAACATATGGCATATGGACATATGCATGCTTCATTTTGCTCAGTGATGCAGAGCACTTTCCAGAAGGACTCTGCCAGTTTATGTTCCTGCCTCTGAGCAGGGGAGTTCTGGTCTCCCCACATCCCCATCGGCATGTGGAATTATTCACTTACAAATGTTTGCCAAATTAATACATGTAAATCCATTATCACAGTATTGTTCTAACTTCCATTTCCCTCATTACTATGACTTTGAGCCCTTCTTCATACAGCGCTTAGCCATATGAATTTCCTCTTCCGTTCCACTCCTTTGCCCAATGTCTTATTGAATTCTGTCTTTTTAAAAAAAAATGATTTGTAAGAGTTCTTTACATATTACAGGTGCCAGCAATTTGTTGGTATGACATACTGCAAAAATCTTTATTCAGCCTGTCATTTGTCTATTAACTTTTCTGGTGCAATTCTTCATTGAGAATGAATCCTCCATTTTAATGTCAGAATCATCTAGATTTGCTCTATGGCTTGTCAGGACACCCCTTTTCCCCCCAGTTTACTCCTGGTCCCAACCATGCGATGATGGCTGAGACAGCCACGTGCCTTCAGGGTTATCTTGGCTTTGTGGACACAAGCAGTTGGGTCACAGGTGGGCACCTGGCCCTGCTGGGCCAGTGATCCCATTATTAAGGGAGGCGAAATGGGGACTGAGTGCAAATCAATCAGTCTCTTTCCAAGTGGCTGTCAAATTTGGGAGCTGTTGATGACTATTTTCTACAGTGATAAAGCTGACCTGCAGGGTGACACCAAAATGTAATAGGTATGTGGAGAGAAGCAGAGGAAGGGCAGGATAGGAGGGCATCACAAATTTCCTTCCCATTCCCTGGTTTCTGAGTTCCAGCTCCCTAGAATGACTCAGCATATTCTTGACTTGTATTTTCCAGTTACCTTACAGAAAGCCATATTTGGGCACTCAAACACCATTTTTAAATTAACCACATCCTTTTGCCACATCTACTGCCATTTGCTTAATACTGTTCTTTCAATTGACCAGATATGTTTTCTTAAAACTTTTGATTTAAAGAGGAAATTTCATATCAAGACTATAAGTAGAAAGTTAGCAGTATTTGCTATACCTAGATGTAATGATGGAAGTAAATAGAAATAAAACGATGTAAATGTTAACTAGATACCATCACATGCTGAAGAAATGCATTCAGACAGAGTAAACCTAAACTGAGACTTTCTTCTCAATGTAATCAGGATTTATAGAGATTTAGGGAGATAGTAACCCTTTCTTGGTGTGATTCAATGTTATGTAGTGCTTTCTCTCCAACCTCCTAAAAGCATCTCCCTGTCTCAGTGGTACCTTTGAAAGCTAGTGTTCTAATAAATCTTTCCTCTCTCCCTCTGACAGGTTTTTATTTTTCTTTTCCTTAATCTATGTTTAATATTAGGTTTCTGATCATTGCAACCAAAAACATAATAACAAAATGAGGTTTCTGCAGTTAAATGGCCCAGTAGTTCTAATTTATCATTAAGAACCAGGCTTATGGGAAAATGGTGTAGATCACCTCCTCGGACAAGTTGTCCAGGACTCAGGCATAGGAACCCCTCCTAGAAGCAAGGGAGTCTGGGAAATGTAGTCCAAAGCTCAACAGCTGATTCTTTGCAACAACTCTACACCATGGAATGAATGCATGGATCTCTTATGGATGGTGTCTGCCACACACTGTCACCAACAGCTCACACAGGGCTGAATATGTTATAGCAGCTCAGATGAGAGAGGGAAGAAAGGTAGGAAAAAGGGGCAGAGGAAAAAAATGTGCCCTATTTCTTTCCTTTAGGTGAGAAAAATTCTATTCATCCTTAAGTCTCATTATTTTAAATGAGCATGAACCACTTTTTCCACAGCTATATGGATAGTCCGCATAAAGCAGTGAAAACCTTATGGTTTTATTAAGCAGATTAATTTTCACTCGCAGAATCTTTCTGGGAGTATATCATGTATAGGTTTATTCCTGAAAGGTCACTTGGAAAAATACTTTTCTATAAATTAAATCTTGTCTTCCCCTGACCTTCATAAAGCTATCGGAGTTGAGTTTCTCTGGGAGCCTATTTCTAAGTCCTATCATCTTTAAGAATCCGGTGAAACATATAATATCACAAACCTAAGCGTGTGTGTGAGATGGTTCTCAAAACAAGTCACACAATAAAATGGCCTGGGACTAAGAATTGCTCTGAAGTTGTATTAGTTTTCTAAGCATGCAGTAACAAAGTACCACAAGCTGGGTGGCTTAAACAACAGAAATTGATTGTCTCATAGCTCTGGAGGCCAGAAGTCTGAGATGAAGATGTTGGTGAAGTTGGTTCCACCCATTGACTATGAGGAAGAAGCCATCCCATGCTTCTCTCCCGGTTTCCGGTGATTTGCTAGTCATCTTTGGCATTCCTTGGCTTGTGGATATAACACCTTGATCTCTGCCTCCATGTTCACATGGCATTCTCCCTAGGGCATGTTTGTCTTTGTGTCCAAATTTCCCCTTTTGATTGGGACACCAGTCATATTGGATTATATGACCTTAAAGATCATCTGGAAAGACCCTACAGTATTTCCAAAGAAGGTTGCATTCTGAGGTTCTGGGGGGTTAGGACTTCAACATATGAATTTGTGGGGACGCAATTCAACCCATAGCAGTCATTGTCTCAAAATCAAAATGTTCAAAGGAGAAACAGTAGGGACCATGTAAGAGAACAAAATGAACTGCACGGAAGCCAGCCAACCTTTGTGATGCCTCCTGGTCCACAGCTAGAGAACAGAAAACACTTCTGATTTCTCCAACCTTCTTTTCCAGGACTTAAGATAGCAACTGACCCCTAAAATATTGGGCTGCGGGCTTGTCGAGAGGATTAGAAGGTGGGTCCTAGACGTGGACGGCCTGGGCTCTGATCCAGGCTTACATTAAACCAACTATATGAATTTATACATGAGCCTTTGTCTTCTCATCTGTAACCTAGGCTGATACAGACCTCATAAGATTGTCCCGATGATTCAGTGAGCAAAATGCCTGGTAAGTAGTTCCCAGCAGGCATTGTGCTAAGCGCTGGGTACAGAGTGGTGCTTAGGACAAGCTTACCTTAAAAGAGTTGTATGGTGACCCGCCACACACCCATCGCCTAGATGTGATCAGTGCTTTGCTGCATCTCCTCCATCACATACCTCTCCATCTCTCCACCCCCTCTAGCCTTCTGTTACTCCATCTCATTTTTAATGCATTTCAAAGTAAGTTGCCAACATCAGTACTCTACCTCCTCAACATTTCAACATGCATATCATTAACCAGCGTTCAATATATTTTTTATTTTGAGATAAAATTTAGTACAGTGAAATGCACAAATCTTAAAAGCATCCATTGCTGGGTTTTGACGAGTGATACCACTGAAATGCAAGCATTTATCAAGACACAGAACATTTCCATCACTCCAGAACCTTCCCTAATTCCCCTTCTGAGTCAATCTCCACATCCACCTACTCCCCAGAGGTAACCATTGTCCTGATTTCTATCATTAGAGACAAGAGTTTTGATTGTTGCAAAACTTTATATATGGGATCAGACAGTAGGTTCTCATTGAGGCAAGCTTCTTTCACTCATATAATGTTCTTGAGATGCAGCCATGTTATTGCATGTCTCCGTGGGTCGTCCTTTTGTTTCTCAGTCACCTTCCATTATATAGATAGATCACAGCTTGTTTACCCATCCTCTTACTTATGGACACCTGTGCTGTTTCCTGTGTTTTGGCTGTTCTGAAAAACTCTGCTACGGATATTCTTACACGAGTCTTTGTGTGAACATGTGCTTTCATATTTCTTGGGAATGCAATTGTGGGTCATAAGGTAGGGATATGTTTAGTTTTATTTTTTTAAAAAACTCCAGAATGTTCTACAAAGTAGCTAAATCATTCTACACTTCCTTCAATTTCCTAAGATTTTGAAAAAGGAAGATCACCCTGGTGGCCTCTGAGGAAGGTAAACTGGAGGAGGAAGGGCCCAGACCAGGCAGGTGATGGACTGAGAGGCCTTTGCAACATTCTGGAGTAGGTGACAGGAGCTGCACAAGTGCCTCCTAAATCACCAAGACCTCGCTCTTCTTTTTAAAAGGTTTACAATGTAGCAGGATTTTGATCCTGTGTGTGTGCTCAGAATAATCCCAAACTACTACCAGGACACAAGACAGGGCTGAGAGACAGAAGTCTTCATTCTGAATTTATACAATAATTTCGTGGGAGAAAAGAGACTTATAAATGTGGACTATTTTAACATTTGTGCCAGTGTATTCTCTTATTAACTCTAACCAGGTTTCACCTATTTAATATGGGAGGGGGGCCAGTCTGGGCTGAGAAATGAGGATATTTCCGTGCTGTTTCTCCATTCCTTCACTGCCCTGCAGCTGGTGCAGTGAATGGCCTCCCCAGCAGCTCCCAGCAGCAGGGTGTGGGTGCTTCCCAGAGAGCTAAGCCTGTGTTGGGGTCTCCAGCCCTCTCAATGAAGCTGGGAACCCCTTAGCAAATTTTAATCAATCCCTTTTTCTCCTATACTAGCTGGCAATCTTCAAACCGGGGTGGGGTGCAGATCCCTGAGAGGATGCAAAGTCTCGGGTTTTAGGGAATCAATTTCCAGATCTTCAGCTTCCAAAAGCCCTTGTTTCTAAAATGGGCCCTCTGGTAACTTCCAGGGTCTGCCTGTTCTTTCCTACCTTCTCTTTCACAATCACACCTCTTGCACTTAACAAAAGAAAGGCTTGCTTCTCCTCCAGCTTATTATTGCTATAAAGGGCAAAGGTCTCCAGGACCAAATAAAGGGGAAAAATTTCAGAAGGACAGCTCCGGAGTGGGGGAACCCCTTAGCAAAGACCTACAGTGAGGAACACTGGGACAAACTCTTTGCAGGATCCCTCTAACTTTATTCAACCATCTATTTATCTGTCTTTCCATCTATCGGTCTGTCTATCTAACTTAGAATTGTTTGTTTATTTTTTAATTTTTATTGAAATATAGTTGATTTACAACATTGTGTTAGTTTCAGGTGTACAGCAAAGTGATTCAGTAATACATATATATATATATATTCTTTTTTAGATTCTTTTCCATTATAGTTTATTTTAAGATATTGAGTATAGTTCCCTGTGCTATACAGTAGGTCCTTGTTGGTTATCTATTTTATACACTAACCTAGAATTAGAATTCAGAAGTGCAATAGTTGTCTCATGGTCAAGTTTATTTGAACTAAGTGATGAAGTCAGATGTTTTCTTTCAAACACTTTGATTTGGCTGATAGTTTCAGTAAGTGGCCTTGCCATTTAGGCATGGGGGCTGACATTCTTCAAAATTGAAAGCACTGAATGTGCAGCTTCAAGATTTCAAAGAAAATATATCTAAATCAAATACTTATACAATGAATAATAAGGTACATCTTTTACAAGCATCTAAACTCATGACTTAAAAGAATTTATGTTATTAACCTGTAAAAATGTGCAAGAGAAAACAAAGCTTTTAAAATTATTATTGTTTCAGGGGGATTTGGAGTAAAATTTTTCAAGATCTCTGCCTTGCGATATCACCCTTCATCCAAACTGGCTTCTCAAGGGGTTTCTTCCAAATAAATACTATTGTGCTCTTTTCAGGAGGAAGTCTGGAGAATTGAATTCTCCCCAGCTCATAACTTAAGGGGGAAGAAATGATAAAGTTGTCCCTTTGCTTTTGGGAAAGGAAATACATTTGCAAAGGATTTGATCAGCCACAATAAAGCTGCCTGATGGGCCTTGATGGAAGATTGGACATATCAGAGACCAACAGAATCACAGGGTACTCTTTTCGACCAATCCACATCCCGAAGGCCTCCACTGAAAGAGGCTTTCTTCCCAGAATTGCAGGAAGGGGCTGCAGGCCGAAGCCCAGCCAAAAAGTACCGCTTGCTGCTTTTCAACCAACAAGCCTTTGCCACCTTCCCTTGGAGGACAGCTCTCCTCCGACGAGGAGGCGTCCGTATCAGCAGCGGCCCCTCTGCTTGCTTAGGAAGCGTGGAGAGAGGATGCACCTGGCTGCAGGACTGGCTCGAGCCCAGCTCCACCGTTCATGCGCGTTGCTGAGAAAAAGGTCAAAGAACAAGTAATTAAAAGCACCACTTCTCACGCTGGAGAAAATACAATAATGACTTTAAGAGATTTTCCTGTTTTCTTTCCAAACGCAATTAGATGCCAACCACCTTGACTGATCTCAAGTCCAAATAGCTGATGCTATTTTATCTAACTCATGATTACAAAAGCGCTGGAGAGCTCACAGCAAATATGCTGGGGAGAAAGTTTTTTTCCAGCTCATCTAGTCTACATGAAGTTTTTCTCCTATTTTTTTTCCTCCTGGCCAGCTCACGGTTGGGCTGTGGTAGGAGGTGTGGCAGTTGTTATTGTCTGGAGTGTCCGCCCCTCACCACACTGTGAAACTCCCTCCCAGCACCAGAGTTCATGGCAGACTGCCTTCCCACAGCCCCTTCTCAGCTGTTTGTAACGCTGCATCCTGCCTTGCAAGGGTCAGTCTGGGAGCTCTGTAAGGGTGGGCACTGCCTGAATGATTGCGAGACATTTAAAAGGATGAGAGAACATCCCTTTGGAGCTGTACGTGTTTGGCATCTGTCACTATCTCCTTGAAGGTGGGGTCTGCATTTTAGACGTCACTGGCTCCCCGGTTTCTAGCGGAGACTCTGCATGTGGGAGGTGATCAGTGAACACTGAACTGGATCGATCACTCAACTTTGCATTCATTTATTGTAACAGCTACACAGTGACTAGTTGCTACATACAGCGCAGAGAAAGAGCACAGCCTCTGGGGTCTGCATTCGTTTGCTAGGGCTGCCAGGACAAGGACAACAGACTGAGTGGCTTAAAATAACAGAAATGTACTGTCCTCATCGCTCTGGAGGATAAGTCCAAGATCAAAGTGTTGGTGGGTTGATTGGGTCTGGGCTGTGAGGGAGAGCCTGCCCCGCCCCTGTCTAGCTTCTGGTGGTTTGCAGGCAGTATTTGCGAGTCGGTTTGTAGATGCATCGTTCCAATCCTCTGCCTTCACAAGGTGCTCACCTCGTGTCTCTGGTTCTGTGCCCCAAACTCACCCTTTTTAGAAGGACACCAGTCACATTGGATTAGGGGCAACCAATGACCTTACTTTAACTTGGCTACCTCCCTAAAGACCCTATTCCCAAGTAAGGTCACAATTTGAGACACTAGGGGTTAGGACTTCAATGAATCTTTTGGGGGGACACATTTTTTTAATTTTATTTTATTTTTTTTAATACAGCTGGTTCTTATTAGTTATCTATTTTATACATATTAGTGTATATATGTCAGTCCCAATCTCCCAATTCATCCCACCACCCTCACCCCGCTTTTCCCCCTTGGTGTCCATACGTCTGTTCTCTACAACTGTCTCTCTTTCTGCCCTGCAAACAGGTTCATCTGTACCATTTTTCTAGATTCCACATATATGCGTTTATATACGATATTTGTTTTTCTCTTTCTGACTTACTTCACTCTTTATGACAGTCTCTAGGTCCATCCACATCTCTACAAATTACCCAATTTCGTACCTTTTTATGGCTGAGTAATATTGCATTGTATATATGTACCACATATTCTTTATCTATTCCTCTGCTCATGGACATTTAGGTTGTTTCCATGTCCTGGCTATTGTAAATAGTGCTGCAGTGAACATTGGGGTGCATGCATCTTTTTGAATTATGGTTTTCTCTGGGTATATGCTGAGTAGTGAGATTGCTAGGTCATATGGTAATTCTATTTTTAGTTTTTTAAGGAACCTCCATACTGTTCTCCATAGCGGCTGTATCAATTTACATTCCCACCAACAGTGCAAGAAGGTTCCCTTTTCTCCACACCCTCTCCAGCATTTGTTGTTTGTAGATTTTCTGATGATGGCCATTCTGACAAGTGTGAGGTGATACCTCATTGTAGTTTTGATTTGCATTTCTCTAATAATTAGTGATGTTGAGCATCTTTTCATGTGTTTGTTGGCCATCTGTATGTCTTTTCTGGAGAAATGTCTCTTTAGATCTTCTGCCCACTTTTTGACTGGGTTGTTTGTTTATTTAATATTGAGCTGCATGAGTTTATATATTTTGGAGATTAATCCTTTGTCCACTGATTTGTTTGTAAATATTTTCTCCCATTCTGAGGGTTGTCTTTTCATTTTGTTTATAGTTTCCTTTGCTGTGCAAAAGCTTTTAAGTTTCATTAGGTCCCATTTGTTTATTTTTGTTTTCATTTCCGTTACTCTAGGAGGTGGGTCAAAAAAGATCTTGCTGTGATTTATGTCGAAGAGTGTTCTTCCTGTGTTTTCCTCTAAGAGTTTTATAGTGTCTAATCTTACATTTAGGTCTTTAACCCATTTTGAGGGTTTTTTTGTGTATGGTGTTAGGGAGTGTTCTAATTTCATTCTTTTACATGTAGCTGTTCAGTTTTCCCAGCACCACTTATTGAAGACACTGTCTTTTCTCCATTGTATATCCTTGCATCCTTTGTCATAGATTAGTTGACCATAGGTGCATAGTTTATCTCTGGGCTTTCTAACCTGTTCCATTGATCTATATGTCTGTTTTTGTGCCAATACCATATTGTCTTGATTACTGTAGCTTTGTAGTATAGTCTGAAGTCAGGGAGTCATTTCTCCAGCTCTGTTTTTTTCCCCTCAAGATTGCTTTGGTTATTCAGGGTCTTTTGCGTCTCCATACAAATTTTAAGATTTTTTGTTCTAGTTTTGTAAAAAATGCCATTGGTAATTTGATAGGGATTGCATTGAATCTGTAGATTGCTTTGGGTAGTATAATCATTTTCACAATATTGATTCTTCCAATGCAAGAACATGGTATATCTCTCCATCTGTTTGTGTCATCTTTGATTTCTTTCATCAGTGTCTTAGAGTTTTCTGAGTACAGGTCTTTTACCTCCTTAGGTAGGTTTATTCCTAGGTATTTTATTCTTTTTGTTGCAATGGTGAATAGGATTGTTTCCTTAATTTCTCTTTCTGATCTTTCGTTGTTAGTGTATAGGAATGCAAGAGATTTCTGTGCATTAATTTTGTATCCTGCAACTTTACCAAATTCATTGCTTAGCTCTAGTAGTTTTCTGGTGGCATCTTTAGGATTCTCTATGTATAGTATCATGTCATCTGCAAACAGTGACAGTTTTACTTCTTCTTTTCTGATTTGGATTCCTTTATTTCATTTTCTTCTCTGATTGCTGTGGCTGGGACCTCCAAAATTATGTTGAATAATAGTGGCAAGAGTGGACATCCTTCTCTTGTCCTGATCTTAGAAAAAAAATGCTTTCAGTTTTTCACCATTGAGAATGATGCTTGCTGTGGGTCTGTCATATATGGCCTTTATTATGTTGAGGTAGTTTCCCTCTCTGCCCACTTTCTGGAGAGTTTTTATCATAAATGGGTGTTGAATTATGTCAAAGGCTTTCTCTGCATCTATTGAGATGATCATATGGTTTTTATTCTTCAGTTTGTTAATATGGTGTATCACATTGATTGATTTGCATATACTGAAGAATCCTTGCATCCCTGGGATAAATCCCACTTGATCATGGTGTATGATCTTTTTAATGTGTTGTTGGATTCTGTTTGCTAATATTTTGTTGAGGATTTTTGCATTTATATTCATCAGTGATATTGGTCTGTAATTTTCTTTTTTTGTAGTATCGTTGTCTGGTTTTGCTATCAGGGTGATGGTGGCCTCGTAGAATGAGTTTGGGAGTGTTCCTTCCTCTGCAATTTTTTTGGAGTAGTTTGAGAAGGATAGGTGTTAGCTCTTCTCTAAATGTTTGATAGAATTCACCTGTGAAGCCATCTGGTCCTGGACTTTCGTTTGTTGGGAGATTTTTAATCACAGTTTCAATTTCATTACTTATGATTGGTCTGTTTGTATTTTCTATTTCTCTCTGGTTCAGTTTTGGAAGGTTATAGCTTTCTAAGAATTTGTGCATTTCTTCCAGGTTGTCCATTTCATAGGCACAGAGTTGATTGTAGTACTCTCTTATGATGCTTTGTATTCCTGCAGTGTCCATTGTAACTTCTCTTTTTTCATTTCTAATTTTATTGATTTGAGTCCTCTCCCTCTTTTTCTTGATGAGTCTGGTTAAAGGTTTATCAATTTTGTTTATCTTCTCAAAGAACCATCTTTTAGTTTTATTGATATTTGCTATTGTTTTCTTTGTTTCTATTTCATTTATTTCTGCTCTGATCTTTATGATTTCTTTCTTTCTACTAACTTTGGGTTCTGTTTGTTCTTCTTTCTCTAATTTCTTTAGGTTTAAGATTAGATTGTTTATCTTAGATTCTTCTTGTTTTTGAGGTAGGATTGTATTGCTCTAAACTTCCCTCTTAGAACTGCTTTTGCTGCACCCCATAGGTTTTGGATCATGGTGTTTTCGTTGTCATTTGTCTCTAGGTATTTTTTGATTTCCTCTTTGATTTCTTCAGTGATCTCTTGGTTATTTAGTAATGTATTGTTTAGCTTCCATGTGTTTGTGTTTTTTTACAGTTTTTCTCTGTAATTTATTTCTAATCTCATAGTGTTGTGGTCAGAAAAGATGCTTGATATGATTTCAATCTTCTTAAATTTACCGAGGCTTGATTTGTGACACAAGATACGATCTATCCTGGAGAATGTTGCATGTGCACTTGAGAAGAAAGTGTAATCTGCTGTTTTCAGATGGAATGTCCTATAAATATCAATTAAATCTATCTGGTTTATTTTGTCATTTAAAACTTGTGTTTCCTTATTAATTTTCTGTCTGGATGATCTGTCCATTGGTGTAAGTGAAGTGTTAAAGTCCCCTACTATTATTGTGTTACTGTCGATTTCGTCTTTCATAGCTGTTAGTATTTGCCTTATGTATTGAGGTGCTCCTATGTTGGGTACATATATATTTATAATTGTTATGTCTTCTTGTTGGATTGATCCCTTGATCATTATGTAGTGTCCTTCCTTGTCTCTTGTAACATTCTTTATTTTAAAGTCTACTTTATCTGATATGAGTATTGCTACTCCAGCTTTCTTTTGACTTCTATTTGCATGGAATACCTTTTTCCATCCCCTCACTTTCAGTCTGCATGTGTCCCTAGGTCTGCAGTGGGTCTCTTGTAGACAGCAAATATATGGGTCTTGTTTTTGTATCCATTCAGTGAGCCTGTGTCTTTTGGTTGGAGCATTTAATCCATTCACATTTAAGGTAATTATCAATATATATGTTCTTTTACCATTTTCTTAATTGTTTTGGGTTTGTTTTTTAGGTCCTTTTCTTCTCTGTGTTTCCCACTTTGAGAAGTACCTTTAACATTTGTTATAGAGCTGGTTTGGTGGTGCTGAATTTTCTTAGCTTTTGCTTGTCTGTAAAGCTTTTGATTTCTCCATCAAATCGGAATGAGATTGTTGACAGGTAGAGTAATCTTGGTTGTAGGTTCTTCCCTTTCATCACTTTAAATACATTGTGCCACTCCCTTCTGGCTTGTAGAGTTTCTGCTGAGAAATCAACTGTTAACCTTATGGGATTTCTCTTGTATGTTATTTGTCATTTTTCCCTTGTTGCTTTTAATAATTTTTCTTTGTCTTTAATTTTTGTCAGTTTGACTACTATGTGTCTCGGCGTGTTTCTCCTTGGGTTTATCCTGCCTGGGACTCTTTGTACTTCCTGGACTTGGGTGGCTATTTCCTTTCCCATGTTAGTGAAGTTTTCAACTATAATCTCTTCAAGTATTTTCTTGGGTCTTTCTTTCTCTCTCTCTTCTTCTGGGACTCCTATAATGCAAATGTTAGTGCATTTAATGTTGTTCCAGAGGTCTCTTAGGCTGTCTTCATTTCTTTTCATTCTTTTTTCTTTATTCTGTTCCACAGCAGTGAATTCCACCATTCTGTCTTCCAGGTTACTTATCCGTTCTTCTGCCTCAGTTATTCTGCTATTGATTCCTTCTAGTGTATTTTTCACTTCAGCTATTGTATTGTTCATCTCTGTTTGTTTGTTCTTTAATTCTTCTAGGTATTTGTTCTTTAATTCTTCTAGGTCTTTGTTAAACATTTTCTTGCATCTTCTCGCTCTTTGCCGCCATTCTTTTTCCGAGGTCCCGTATCATCTTCACTATCATTAGTCTGAATTCTTTTTCTGGAAGGTTGCCTATCTCCACTTGTTTTTATTGTTTTTCTGGGGTTTTATCTTGTTCCTTCATCTGGTACATAGTCCTCTGCCTTTTCATTTTGTCTACCTTTCTGTGAATATGGTTTTTGTTCCACAGGCTGCAGGATTGTAGTTCTTCTTGCTTCTGCTGTCTGCCCTCTGGTGAATGAGGCTATCAAAGAGGCTTGTGCAAGCTTCCTGATGGGAGGGACTGGTGGTGGGTAGAGGTGGGTGTTGCTCTTGTGGCCAGTGCTCAGTAAAACTTTAATCCACTTATCTGCTGATAGGTGGTGCTGAGTTCCCTCCCTGTTTGTTGGCCTGAGGCAACCCAGCACTGGAGGTTATACGCTCTTTGGTGGGTCTAATGGTGGGCTCTGGGAGGGTTCATGCCAACAGAACTTCTGCTGCCAGTGTCCTTGTCCTGGGGGGTGACACATTTCAACCCACAACAGAGCTGACCAGACCTAGGTAAGTTTCCAGCAGTGGGACCCTATGCTCTAGGGTCCTAAGAGGATGCACCGATTACTTGCGTGTTTTTCTGCAATATAATGTAAAGGAATATTCTTCCCCTACTGCCAGAGCACCTTGGAATTCCCAAAACATCTGGATCCTTTCTCAAAGGACCTTTCTAGCCATGGTATGAAGTAGGGATCAGCACCCCCACTTCACAGATGAGGAAAGTGTGGCTCAGAGAGGTGAAGTGGCCTGCCCTAAGGCCAGTGGGCAGAGAGCAGTGAAACTGGGATTCAATTCCGGGTCTGTTTGACTCCAACCCCAGGACTTGGATGCCACCAATTTGCTGACAGCTCCTTCATTTTCTCTTTCAAGAGCTCACTGGTCTGAATTGTATTGTTGTTGTTTTCTTCCTTGTTAATTAGTGGGACAATTTGCATAGAAGGGAATAAATTGCTGACATAGAGAGACACATCCTCCTAATCAAATGTGTTTCTTTAAAGCTGCAGGGGAAAGAGCTGACCTGTGGAGATGCTGTGGACGCTGTCATCCTGCAGGAGAGCGGGACTGGGGGCCTCCAAACAAGATTGCAGAGGGCCACAAGGAGGATGGAGGATGGCGAGGGTGGGCACAAATGGACTCCACACAAGGGTGCAGAGACGCACACCTGGGTGCCAGAGCAGCAGTGCAGGTGTAAACCCCAGCACCTGACCCATCTGAGCCTCTGTTTCTTCATTTATAAAATGAAAGAATAATAACACCTACCACATATTCTACTGAGTATACAAAGAATTATAAAATAAGTAATGTAATAGAGGAATAGACAAGGAGCTATGGAGGCCCAGAGGATGGGCAAGTCTGTACCACGAGGCTGACGAGAGTGAGCCTGAGAATGGTGAGAAGGGCAGGGAGTGTATGAACCTTGCTCCATAAGTTCAGGTGGGCAAGATCGCTCTCTTTTTTTCCCCAAACTCAATTAAACTCCTATCTTGAGCCCTCATTCTGCTGGGCCAGCAGGAGATGTAGCCTCAGCCCTTCAAGGAATTTGGTTCTGGGATCTGAAGCATCTCTTAGAGACACAGCGTGACTGTCTCCATGGTCTTTTCTGTCTGCTTTTGAGCCACAGATGAACCCCTACAGTCTTTTGGATGAAGACTGTACAGCATGTCCATTCTCCAGACATGACTTTGCTCTCTGGGGCCTAGGTGCCTTTGGGTGGGAGAGGGGGCACTTGGTGCCCTTAGCATGCAGGGTCCCTCTTCTCTCTGAGATCCCCAACCTCTCTGCTCCATCTCCTGCTCCCTTCAGCCCAGGGGATCCTTTCTGGAATGAGACAAATCTGTCTACATGTTTCTTCAAAACACTTCATCTGTACCCAGGAATTATCTCCCCTCTGTGGTGTAGATTTTGGAAACAAAAGCAAGAAGTTCAGGAAAGTGCTTTCTGCTTTCCTTCCTGCCTTATCCTTTTCCCATGCAAGAAGCATACCTATTTCAATAAGGCATGGTGAGGAGGATGGAGGGAGGGGAAAAAATGAAACAGTGTCCCAGCTTACAGGGCATTTAAGGCTGTGGGTGCTGTGAAGGGCCATCTTGGTGGGACTGAGTGTGTGTGGTGAGGAGGGTGTGGTCCATGGAAGACATGAGGGGGTGGGAGGAGCCAGGGTGTAGGCTGCAATGGGCTTTCAATGTCAAGGTTGGGAGACTGGATTTAATCCTGAGGACCAGGAGGAGCATTGAGAGGCTACAGGCAGGGAAGTCATGGGGTCAATTTAAGCCAGTGAGAAGGGTGGATGGGAAGAAAAACTAAACGAGGGAGATTGTAAGGAGGCATCTGAGGGAGGAGTGAGGGGGACCTGCACTCAGATTCTGGCAAAGGAAGGGGCCAACTCGAGTCACTTTGAAACTGGAATGGTCAGAACTTAGCAGCTGATAAAATGTTCATTGCTATAAAGGGAAGCATCTAAAATGGCACCTGGGTTTCCAGTCTGGTGACATCACCACCCAATTTAAAGGACATGGGCATATAGCATATTTGGGGGAAATATGATGAAGGTTCTGGGGGACATGTTTACTTTGAGGTGCCTGCAAGGATATTCAGTTAGCAAGAAACAGCATGAAGAGACATATATGAGTGTGAATCTAAATAGAAAGGTCTGGGCTGGAAACAGACATTTAGAAGTTATTGGCATAGAGATTTTTTTTTCATCCATCGCTTCAACCATCCATCCAGGAGACCACTGACAAGTAATCTGATGATAAAAATAGATTGTAGCCATTCTGTGATACAGGGATACACAGGATTTGGGGGGACTGCTATGGAGAATCCTACCCAGTTTGGAGAGATCAGGGAGATCACAGAAAAAGTGACACTTAAACTGAGTCCTGAGGTGTAAATTGGAAAGTGCTTGATGGATGAGAGAACTTGGAGGCTGAGGAGCTCACCTGAGGATGGAGCTGGAATCATGAACCTAACCCCAGAGGTAGGTCATTGTCACAACCTCTCCTAAGCAAGGCATGGTGTTCAGATGGAAAATGGATTTCATTTATGTATTGGTCATGGTAATTCTTTTTACTGTAACAAATAAAACCCAGAATTTCATTAATAACACCATAAAAGTTGTTTTTCATTCATGTAACAGCCCAATGCAGGCAGGCGGCTCTCCACATGGTGATTCAGGGATCCAGGCTCCTTCCATCTTGTGGCTCCATCATCCCCCCAAGAGTCCTCAGCTTTACAACATCGCAGAGTAGGGAGGAGTGGGAAGGAAGAGAGAATAGAGATTCTGCACTACCTGCTTAAAAGTGCCATCCCAGAAGGGACACACATCACTTCCACCTTCCACTCACAGTCGAATGCTGAAAACTAGTATATAATGAAGCTTCGAAACAAGAGGGGCTGAGAAAGATAATCCCTCACCAACTGAGGCCCTCATGGTGACAACTCCATGCTATGGAAGGTGGTCATGGCCTTTCAATAGAACCACCGATCTCTGTCACTCTCAGCATCAAAGTGAGCGATAGAGGGAGCATGGAGAACTGTTGTAGGGAAAGATGATTAGGCTGCAATAGGGCTCAGTAAGAAAGGTGATGTGACAGATTCACAGTCTTCCATAGGTGCAGATGGTAGTTATGGTGTGTGGCCAGTTACTTCCAACCCAAGCATGATAGCTCTTCCTCAAATTTGCCTTTTAGTGAAGCCCCATGGATTCACGTTGGGGTCCCAAGTAGAGTGTGGAGGAGGTAAAGGTGCTGTCAATAGAATAAAAGAATAAAAGAGCTGTTTGGTTAAAACTCTGTAGGGCACAGGAAACAAAAGCAGTCCTGCAGTGGTCCTCTGATGATAGACTGAAATACAAAGGGAAAAGGGCATCTTCTCCCTTTACCCCACCAGAGCCTGAGGAAAGTGGAAACTATAGGACCCCAGGGCATCAGTGGCCCTGCCCATCAGAGTCTGAGAAATTCTGGGTATCCAGGGAGCTCAGTGGATAACAGACCCCAGCAGGTTCACACCTGTTCTCCAGCACATGTGAGAGTCCACCTGGGCTAGGAAGAGTGGTCTTCATAAGAGGATGGAATCTCCCAAAGGCAGATGGGGGCAGGTGTCTATGACATTTAAGGTGCTATTGTTATTAAGACCCCATCATTACTCTCAGTGGTGAGGCCTGAGAAACTCAGCTTAAATATAACACAATGCATTGGGCCATTCAAAAATGTTAGCTTTCAGAAAATAAGTGACTCTCTATATATGTCTTACAACGAAACACAAAGCAAGATGGTTACCCTAAAACACAAAGTTAATGAATCAAAACGTGTCTCTAGTGATGTCAGAAATTCTAAATGTCAAAAAAGTCATGTATCTGAAATGACATTACATGTATACGAGAGATGAATAAGTAAATATATTGTAAATAATAGTCATCTTTCTCACTGTCAGAGAAAGAAGTTATAATCAAGCAAAGAAAGGATGTTAGAATAAACCCTTTGCATTGGAACCAGAGGTATCAAAATAAACTTATGTTTGATTTTGATAGAGATAGGTAGATAGATAGATAAATGATAGATGATAAAAGAGAAATATGGAGAGAGAGAGAGATGGAGAATGAGAGAGAGAGAGAGAGAGAGAGAAAGAGGTGTGTGTGCATACATGGACTGCTATACCTCCATCATTTCCTAACTCTGTCCACTGAGAGGAACTAGAAGCAATGACACTCCTCTAGCACAACTAACATCCAGATCTTGGTTTCTAAATACCATTCCTCAACAAAAAAGAATCAGAGCTCCTTGGAGTCATGGTTGATTCCAGGACTGGGAAAGGGACAACACAGGATGAGCCTGGAGCATCTTGTAGTGCCAGAAACTAAGAAAGCACTGAAAACAAGTGGGATGTGTATAAAATAGATAACTAATGAGCACCTACAGTATAGCTCAGGGAACTCTACTCAGTGCTCTGTGGTGACCTCAATGGGAAGGAAATCCAAAAAAGAGGGGGTATATGTATACATATAGCTGATTCACTTTGCTGTACAGCAGAAACTAGCACGATATTGTAAAGCAACTATACTCCAATAAAAAATTTTTTTTTTAAGTTAAAAAAAAATAAAGTGGAGAAAAAAAAAGTGGGATGTGTCAAAAGGACACAGGAACCAACCTGAAAGAGCTTCCAATTACAAAAGCTGAAACAATCTGAGCAACAAAATAGAGTATTTGATTATAACCCAAAGAATATATAAATATCCTTGAGTCCACACTAATAAAATGCATGATTGAATCAACACATAAATGGGGACAAGAAACAACTCTTCCTTTCAGAAGAATTCTGATAAATAAAAGTAGAAGGAATAGAAGAAATAGAAAATTACTACTAGAACACTACAGTAGTAATTGCTGCAGGCAAGACCCACTGATGAATGCTAAAATTAGTGTCAGAAGGTTTAAGGAGAAACAGGATATTTGTACATCCTCCAAGTACCTTCCCCCAAATTTTTACTAATTACAGAGGGAAAAATGGTAACATTACAATGGAGAAACTTGGAAAACACCACCTAAACTGAGGGGTCAAGGTTAACAACACTAAGAATAAGACAGATCAATATCACATACCCCATAATGTGATGCACTAATAAGTGACATATATGCACTAATAAGGGCATATCCCCTCAGAATCCCCAAAATCATATCTTCAGTGTAACTATGGGAAAACATCAGACAAACCCCAAACTGAGGGACAGTCTACAGAACAGTTCTCTTCAAAAGTGTCAAGGTCATGAAAGACAAGGTAAGACAGAGGAACTGTCACAAATTAGAGAAGACTAAGGAGACAACTAAATGTAACATGGGATTCTGGAAGGATTTTAGTGGAAACCTGGTGAAATCTAAATAAAGTCTGTAGTTTGGTTGTTTCTTTTTTTTTTTTTTTTTCAATGCATGTAAGGAGTTTGATCAAAATTGTTTCTGGAAATGTGATGGAGACCTCAAAACAATACTTTAATGTCTTCATTAAAATGATATATTTGTGTCTTAGTTTAGCAAATAAAAACTGTTAGTAGACAGAGGAAGATAGCGTGCATGTGGCTCTGTGTCAGGGAGTCTTCTCTGACGATCTCTGGGAGGCCTGGAAAGAAAGGGGTGTGCCCATGAACTTCCTAAGGGCCCGTGGGAGGTAATCGACTTCTGGGCTACAGGCACTTCACAGCCACTGCATTATTTTAAGCCACAGCAACCCTATTGGGGGGGGGGTTATTTATAAATAATTCCAATTTACAAGTGAGGAAACTGAGTCTGAGTGAGACTTATTAAGATATAGCAGCCACAATTTGTTGAGTGCCTGCTACAGGTAGAAATTTATTATTTCGTTGCATTCTTGCAAAACGACGTAGATACAATTATTATGCCCGTTTTAGAGATTGGGAAGCTGCAGCTTAGAGAGAGGAAGGGAACTGGCCAAGGCTGCAGAGCCAGGAGGAAGGAGCAGATCCTGGGAGCCACGCTCCTCCGGGGCTGTCTCACCCTCTGCCACGCACCCCACTTCACACCCAGCCCAAACCCAGCACAGAGCCCACCATGGACCTAGAATTGAAGCATAAATTACAGCAAGTGAGTCCACACCTCCAGACACCATTTCCCTTGGAAGGAGACAAGGAGGCAGAGGCAAGGACAAGGACAGATAAGACAGAGAAGAGAGAGCAGAGAGTCTGAAAGAAGTGTGGCCATCTCTCAGGGCAACTCGGACTCATGGTCTCTGGGGCTGGGTTCTCAGAAACACATCATTTCTGACAAAAGAGCAGAGTCAGATGAACACCCCTCTGTGCCAGACTGCATCTCATGGCACTGATGTTGCCAAGGAAACCAGCCCTCAACGGTTCCCGAGAGCTATGTTTCTAAAGAGACGGTGTTGTGTACTTCTTGAAAAGATTATCGGAGATTCATTTCTTATTCTTCCTCCACATGAGTTCCCCCTGGGATTAGAGCCCATCGTAGGGGTGGAGGGGGGATAAAGTGATTCACAGCAGCTCCAAGTGGTCTTTCAATTTTCCAGAAAAATGTACATCTCCCTAATGTGTTCAAACTTGATTGACTGCTGGGGTCACCCCAGGCGCCATTCCTGCCTCTCCCCAGGGTGAAGCAATTGTGTCTTCATTTATCTCCCTCCCCCTCTCACTGGCCTGGACCGTGAGCCCCAGGGCAGTGGCAGCAGCCTCCTGTGCCTGCTTAATCTTTTCATCCAGCACTGGTACTGGGGAGACATCCCAGGGGCATCTGTGAGGGGCAGCCTCGGGCTGTCCCCTCCGCACCGTTATGACGCTCTTCCCACGGCCTGGGAGGACGGCTCTGCGGTGTCTTCTCTCCACCTCCTGATTTCTTCCTGTCAAAATGCAATCGATCCTTCAAGGCCCAGGTCTAAGTTCAGTTCCTCCAAGAACCCCAGGCTGGCACCCCACTGCCACGCTGTCCCCTCCTGAGAACTTCTGTCCCAGCTCCTCTCCTGCACACCTGATTGTCTGACCTCCCCATAAACTGTGAGCCTCTTAAGAGAGGTTCCCACTGCTGGAGAGCAGATTAAAAAATGTGCAAAAGCCACAAACAGATCTTGTGCTACAAACCAAGGCACTGTGTTTATTATCATCATCTCCTGGTTCCCCTTGGCCCTTTGTCAGCCAGCAGCGCCCTGCAAACCCCAGGGCAGCTTTCCCCCGACCAAACCCCCTTTGGTTAAGCTTTTCTAGAACCAATCTCCCACTCCTTGGGTATTTGTGGGAGGAGTTAAGCATCCTCTTTTTTTTCTGATGAGAAAATTCCAACTCCGCCAGGAAGAGCACATGGCCCCAGGGTCGCTCCTAAAATCAGAAACCTCTGTCCCCGTCCCCTGCCCCTGACGTTCTCCCTTCCTTCCGGTCACACTCCCAGAGCCTGTTCATTCCAGAGAAAAGACAGCTTGGGTTTATTTTTTGAGGCAACGGAGTGGAAAATCCATTTATGACAGAATGTTTGAACATGTGTTCATTAAGTCTTTAGCTGACTTCGTGTAATTGAGAAAAATAGTGGGTGTTTATGCATTGGCCATATGGATGAGGCTGCCTCTGAGAGTGGGAGGCCAGCCCACAGCCTGGCCCTGCCTGCGCAGCTCACCAGGCCCTGAACAGAGGCTGCAGTCTGAGGCTTTATGGGTGCAGGTGGGGCTGTCTAAGGCCCGTTTGTGCTCAGCCGCCTTTGTGCAGGAGCCGTGCTACCTCTCTCCTCCTTCCCTCCAGCAATGCCTGCAAGGCCACCACCCCCAGTGCAGCAATGAGCCTGGGGCGTCAGCCTCCAGCTCTGCCCACAGTCAATCTTGACCTCTCCCCCAATGGTCTGCCATCTGAGGTTGAGAAGGGTTGTGAACACAAACTAGAAACTCCCAAGCAAAAGGCAGAGATAAGCGGTTACTGCTGGAATGGCACTGTGGTTGAGAAGCTGGTACCCAAATACGTGGGTTGGAATCACGACTCAGCCGCTTCCTAACTTCAGCCTCGTGTGGAGGTGCTGCGCTGCTCTTTCATCTCAAAATAGGGGTGATGATGACACGACGACAGTGATGTTGAGTACGGGGGTACCTACCTCACGGAGCTGGGGGAAGGGTCACAGGAACCAAGATGCTCAAAGCGCTTAGTGCTTGCAATGTAGAAAGGGACCTTTAAATGTTTGCTATCCTTAACATTCACTGCTGATACTGAATTTAGGCTGAGAATAAGCTAGTTCGCTTTTCTAAGTGTGACTTGACTTTCTGAGGCATGAACCTTGACAGCATTGCTCGGGGTCTTACAGAAGCAGTCGAGGGGGATAAAGTAGTCACACACACATGGGTTTGAATCCCAGCTCATCTGCTGTAGCCCCAGGGCATCTCTCCATCCCTCTGAGCCTCAGTCTCTTCATCTGTCAAATGGGGACCAATAATCTCTACCTGCCTAGGTAATAATAAGCCTTAAATGAGCTCGTTATGAAAAGGGACCACTCATCACCCACCAGCTTCCTCCTTAAGCTGTTGGCCAAATGCATTCTGTCAATGGCACCCTCAGACTCTTCTTGTGCCAATGTCTGTTTCTACATCCGACTCTACCTCCAGACTTCAGGGAGTGAATATGTGTCATTCGTGGCTGAATGCCCCATGCCCAGCACAGCCTGGCCCTCTGCAGGTGCTCATAGGATGAAGGACGTTGGGCTGCAAGACAAGAGCCAGGTGCATCTCTTGGTCCTTGCCTTTGACCTCAGCATCATTTCAGGCCCCGTCGGCTGAGGATGGAGGTCCCTCCGCAGCCCAGTTCCAGCCCCAGCCTAACAGGACACTCTGCCCCCAGAGTTCACCCATCCTCGGGGACCCCTGCCCCCAGCATCTTCCCCACCAGGCTCACTGAGCAGAAGATAAAGAAAAATTCAAAAGGAAGGTCAAGACTCTCAGACACATCTATCTTTATTTGTTTCCTGTCAGAAAAGTCCAAGGATTACACCAAAAAATACTTCAGCCTCTGCTACCTACTGACAAAAATACACCACAAAATTATAAAGCGCTCAGCAGTTTTGCTAGGGACAACTTGTTATTCCGCTTTAGGTGACCAATGAATTTACAAGTGACTCGAGGTGACTGAAGGGTGGGGATGGGGAGGGAGGAAAAGTCAGATGATAGCTTTCAGCAGACTAGTTTGAGCTATGCTTGTCTTATTACCCAGCTATTATGTACGATGATTTCAGCATCATAGCAAGCCACACACAACAAAATGCCCTTTAAATGGCCTGTTTGAGCTTCGTGGGGAACCAGTACCACATCTCATATAGCCTTTCCCAGCCAGTTCTGGCTTTGCTGGACCTGGAGCCAACACCACACAGAGGGGGTCTCCCCAAAACGTTTGCTGGAGAGCCGCGTGGGAGCGCCTGAGGTGGGTCCAGGGCCACGGGAGGCCTGGGCAATGTCGGATGCTGCCTCCTGGCTAGGAGCTTCCAGAACCAGACTGCGGAGTTTGGACGGTGCCCCCTGTCAACACAATGGAGTGGCCAAAAGACGGCCACAGGTCTTAGCTTCCTTTAGGAATGATTTGGCTTTGCTGCAGCCCCAATGGAAAGTCTCCCTGGCTGTCACCTGAGGTTCCTGGTTAGGACCCTTCCTGTTCTTCCTAGTGTTATTAGCACTTTGGGAAACAGCAAACAGACACAAATTTTAAACTTGGGTGCTGTGCTTATAGCTTGGCCAAATGTCACATGCCCGTGCTGTACCTTCTTCTTCCTGCAGCCTCTCCTTCCTTCTCTTTCTACCTCTTCTGTCTCCTGGGCAGTACCCAGGTGTAGGGCTAGAAACACAAGAGAAAGACAAAGAAAGTCTGCCCGCTGCTCAGTGTTTGCTTATACCCTACACATCCCTAGGCCACGCAGCCCGGCCCCAGCTCCGGTGCCCATACAGACAAGTTTGTGCGAACTTTGCAAAACACGCGACGCGGCGGAGGCTTTTCTCTCTGGGTTGTATGCGTCCTGGGCTGACACATGCCACAATCAGTCCTTCTCTCCAACTCAGCAGTTCCTAACTTCCGGTATTCCTCCCCCGCAGACCGGAGGCCAAGCAAGCAGCCCCGCCTGCATCACTCCCAAGTTCTATACCTTCCGCAGCTCACGCTGAAGCTACCATCTCTCGTCTAAGAAGCCCAGGGCATCTGTGCTCTTTACCACCCTTCAGTGTCTTCCAGGTGCAGCCGGTCTAACCCTTTTTTTGTTCATTTTCTTTGTTTCTTTCCTCTTCTGTTTTTAAATTTTCCTAACAAATAATAAGCAGTGGCTTTGAAAATATCTTACATGGGAACAGTCAACACGAAACATGCCTTTGTACATGAGCCTGACTCGGGGACGAATCAACCCTACCAAAGGACGAAAAGAAATATTGATTCAGACAGCTCCAGTGCAGGAGATTTTCGGTGAGATCCCACCCACCCGCCCCCGGCCCCACCCCCGCCCCCATATCCCGGGAGTTCAGTGTTGTCTTGTAACTGGAGCTTGGCTTAGCCCACGGGGGTCCCCCTCTCCGCCCCCGATTCTGGCTGGGGGTGGGCCTCTAATGGCCCTGGGTCTTGGGCGGCTTGGGCTCGTGGATGACGGCGGCTGCCGACAGCCACGGCCCGATGGCCCGGGCAGTGCTCTGCTTGGCCACGCTGTAGTGGCTGATGACCGTGTAGAAGCGGCTTCTGGAACTGGGGTCCTGGGATGAGTAATAAGCATCCAGGGAGGCCGGGATACAGCGCTTGTGCTGGGGAAGAGAGAGACAGAGTCAGGGGTAGCTCAGCGGACTGCTTCCAACCCGCCCTGCAACACGGCCCCCCCACCTGGGGGCCACAGGCACGCCAGACTCTCAGCCAGAGGGCAGGGGATGGTACCTGGCCTGCGCCTGGCCCTCATCAGGCTTTCCCCAGTGTCATCACCATCATCAAAGCTGCCACCTACTTGAAGCCAGAAGAAACTAACCTGATGCTAGGTTGCAGGTTCCCAGAGGTGGAGAGGGGGTAGGAGAAATGGGTGAAGGTGGTCAACAGGTACAAATTTCCAGTTAAAAATAAATAAGTCCTGGGAATGTAATGCATAGCATGGTGACTGTAGTTAATAATACTGAAAGTTGCATTTTTGGAAGTTGCTAATAGAGTAGATCTTAAAAGTTCTCATCACAAGAAAAATATTTGCAACTCTACAGGTTGATGGATGTTAACTAGACGTATAGCGGTGATTATTCTGCAATATATACAAATATTGAATCATTATGTTGTACACCTGAAACTAATATAATGTTATATGGCAATCACACCTCAATAAAAATAAAGAAGAAAGAAAGAAAGGGAGAGAGAGAGAAGGAGGGAGGGATGGAGGGAGAGAGAGAGGAAGGAAGGAAGGAAGGAAGGGAAGGAGGGAGGGAGGGAGAGGGAGAGATGGAGGGAGGGAGGGAGGGAGAGAGAGAGAGGAAGGAAAGAAGGAAGGAAGAAAGAGAGAAAGAAAAAGAAAGAAAGAGAGAAAAAAGAAAAGAAAGAAAGAAAGAGAGGGAGAGAGGGAGGGAGGGAGGGATGGAGGGAGAGAGAGGAAGGAAGGAAGTGAGGGAGGAAGGAAGGAAAGAAGGGAAGGAGGGAGGGAGAATGAGAGATGGAGGGAGGGAGAGAGAGGAAGGAAGGTAGAAAGAAAGAAGAAAAAGAAAGAAAGAAAGGGAACGAGAGAGAAGGAGGGAGGGATGGAGGGACAGAGAGAGGAAGGAAGGAAGGAAGGAATGAAGGAAGGAAGGAAGGAAAGGAGGGAGGGAGAGGGAGAGATGGAGGGAGGGAGAGAGAGAGGAAGGGAGGAAGGAAGAAAGAGAGAGAAAAAGAAGGAAAGAGAGAAAGAAAAGAAAAAGAAAGAAAGAAAGGGAGGGAGGGATGGAGGGAGAGAGAGGAAGGAAGGAAGGGAAGGAGGGAGGGAGAGGGAGAGATGGAGGGAGGGAGGGAGGAAGAGAGGGAGAGGAAGGAAGGTAGAAAGAAAGAAGAAAGAAAGAAAGAAAGAAAGAAAGAAAGAAAGAAAGAAAGAAAGAAAGAAAGAAAGTAAGAAAGAAAGAAAGAAAGAAGAAAGAAAGAAAGGAAGAAAGGAAGGAAGGAAGAGAAAGAAAGAGAAAGAAGGAAGAAAGGAAGGGAGAAAGAGAGAGAGAAAGAAAAGAAAGAAAGAAAGAAAAAGGGAGAGAGAGGGAGGGAGGAAGCTGATGCTGATACTAATTCAAGGTCAACATCCTCTGCTTACTGACTGTGGGGTTACAGTGGACACTGTTGGTAGCTCTTTACCTGGCTGCTTCTCCCATCCCCTAACTGCTTCTCTGGGCCATTGCCTGCAGCCAATCGCTGTGCATTTCATTGCCTTGATTGGATAGTTGTAACTCTTTTCTCTTATATCAAAATCCTTGGTTCCTGACAACATTAATATAATTATATATTTGCATGATCCTATAATACATATCAAATGGTCACAAAATAACTGAAATATTATGAGTAATAGTTAAGACTACTGAAGGAACTATAGGATTTCTCTGCAGCTCTCTGCGTCCTTAGAATATATTCCACTGAGGGTGTACAGTCAATATACTGCATTCTACAGTCATTTGGAATATTTATTTTCTTGGTAAGTTTATGTTCCCAATTTGATATACAGCTAGATTTTAGCTTGTTTATAATTTCAGGAATTATTTTTTATTTATTTATTTTTACAAATACATCAAACATTTATACACATCAAGGACGAATGTATAGCAAGATATATCCAGAGAAGCCTTGCTCCCATGCCTATCCTTTCTGTTCCCTCCCTGCCCACCTGAGTCACCATTTTTCTTAGTCTTTTTAATTTATCCGTCCAGAATTTCTTTCTGAAAATAGAAGTAAATCTCCCTGACCTCCCCTTTTCTCACTCAAACGTAGCACCTTTTTTTCTTCACTATTATCCTGGAGGGTATTCTGTGTCCATGTCTGGAGCTCCCCCACCCCCCCCCCCCACTCATTTTCACAGTTGTTTGAAATTCCATTGTGCGGATACATCATAGTTTATTCCACTGTCTCCTATTGACAGTTGTTGCCAATCTTTCAGAACGTCAGCTTCTAACAACTAAAAATGTCATCTTAGGAAGTCATGTAGCAGAACCAAAGGACATGTGTTTTTAAGACAGAACAGTCCCCATTTGACTCCCTCACTTTGAAACATAACATCTGTGATGTCTTAGAAAACTCATAACAAAACGCTCTTAATCTCCGTTTCCTCAGATGTAAAATGGGGGCAATAAAACCTGTTTTTCAGAATGGGTGGAGAGCTCAACTGAGATACTGCTTATGAAAATGTCTAGGAAGGGGGTGACATATAATGGGTACTCAGTAAATGGTAATTTATAAATATTCGTTTCGGCTCTGAAATGTTACTACCACTAACAATTGTCAAGAGCCCAATATCTAGCAGGCCCTTTGCTAACCGATTTTACTTAAATTGCCTCCAAAATCCTGTGGGCAGACATTATTGACGCCCATTGCAGGCGAGAAACCTGAGGCTCAGAGGGGCGAGGGTATGCCCGGGGCTCATGCAGCCAGTTCAGTTTTTCAAGGGAAGGAACACGATCTGAGTGAAGGTGATGGAGAAAAGGCCCAGCTGCAGGACTGGGGGAGGCCACCTCAGAAGCTCTGCTCCCTGTCTTCACGTCTCTGCGGGGATAAGAAACCAGCCATCCAACCAGGAAGACTCACACCTAGGCGGAGCGCTCTGGAGACGGAACAGTCTATTCGGAGCAGGAGTGAGCTCTCCCAGATGCGGATGGGCAGTCCGAAGCGAGGGCCATCTGACAGGAGGCCCTCTACTGCCTACTTGAGACCAAGTCCTTCATGCAAGCCTGAAAACTCCTTGCCAGGCATATATGACTTTTTTTTTCTTGTAATTTTTTATTTCATATCAAAATTTATTGTGAATATACAACTTTTTAGAAAATAATTTTAGATTGTCACCATCAGTTTTGTTTTGGTGTTACTTATACATTTCTTTATACTAACTTTTTTACGTATTTCAACGCCTTTATTGAGTGCATAAAGTTTTCTTTTTTATTGAGGTATAGTTGATTTACCATATTTTATAAGTTTCAGGTGTATAATTTCATGAGTCACAATTTCTACATTTAAAGTTAGTATAAAATATTGGCTATATTCCCTGTGCTGTACAATATATCATTACAACTTACTTATTTTACACATAGTAGTTTGTACTTTTAAATCCCCTACGCCTCTCTTGCCCCTCCCTACTTCCCTCTCTGCCCTGGTAACCACTAGTTTGTTCTCTATATCTGTGAGTCTGTTCCTTTTATGTTATATTTACTAGTTTGATGTATTTTTTAGATTCCACATGCAAGTGATATCATACAGTATTTGTCTTTCTCTGTCTGACTTATTTCACGTAGCATAATACCCTCCAAGTCCATCCATGTTGCTGCAAATGGCAAATTTTCATTCTTTTTGTGGCTGAATACTATTCCATTGTATATATGTACCACATCTTCCTTATCCATACATCACTGATGGACACTTAGGTTGCTTCCATATCTTGGCTATTGTAAATAATGCTGCTGTGGACATTGGGGTGCATGTATCTTTTCAAATTAGTGTTTTCATTTTCTTCGGACACATATTACATTTTAAACAGTCTGTAGGGAGGTTGCCATACCCAGAATTGAAATGTCAGTGAAAAGAAGACATTGATAAACCCTTTAATTGAAGCTGACAGTCACCTGGGCCACTCCCCTGCCAGAAGCCCCTTACCTTATAGACAAATCCTTCTGGGCAGCTGTGGTCATAGGTGAAGGCTTTGTAAACCACCAGGAACACAATGCAGGCGAGGAAAGCTAGGGCCAGGCTGACGAGGATGGTGACCTGGAGAAAACAAAACAGAATCCCCCAGCCTCAGCTGGCCTGCCTTCAGTCCACAGGGTGCAGCCTTCGAAACCCAGAGCCGATAGGCAGCCTGGTATGTTAGAAAGAGGAGGGGGTGGCCAGGGGCCCAAAGAACCAGCTCTGTCTCAGCTCTGTCACCAGCTTGGAGAGTGAGCCTGAGCAAACCGTCTGCAGTCTCTGGGCCTCGGTGTCCCCTTCTTCCAGAAACTCTCAGAAGCTCCATCTTGGCCTAGTGTGTGGTTTCCACCCCCTCCCCATTTACTTTTCCTGTTAATTCTGGGGGGGGCAGGGGGATGATCATTAAGCCCTCACGTATGGTGCTCCTGCCTTCCATCACCGCCCTCCCTGCCACTGCTGGGTTCCAGTCTCAGGTATCAATGCTTATTCCACCTCCACTTGGACGTCCAGGACTCACCTGAAGTGCGTTCTCAAACCAAACTCCTGCTCCCCTCCCATCCCAAACCTGCTCCACACCCCGCATTTTTACCCAGCTCAGGAAATGTCAGCCCCACCTTTGCAGTCACTCAGGCCAAAAAGTTTGAAGTCATCTCTGACTCTCTCTTTTTCTCACATTCTACATCCTAGCTACCAGCAGAAGCTATCATTTCTGCCTTCCAACACACCCATAATCCAATCACTTCTGACACCCTAAATCATCTCTGTTGTGGCCAAAGCCATCATCATCTCTCACCTGCAGTACTGAAACTGCCTTCTAACTAGGGGCCTCCTCGACCCCTACATGTATTCACACACAGCAACCTGAGAAGTCCATTCAGACTTGAAGTCAAGGCATGTCCCTTCTCTGCTCAGAAGCATCTAATGGTCTCCAAATTGCTCAGAGTGAAAGCCCAGCTCCTAGCCATTATCAACAAGTAAGCTTTAAAAAAAAAAAATACCACACCAAACAAACTGAAGTCACCATCAGGATTTACCAGAAAGGACTAAGTGGCTAATTTCAGAGGCACCTCCAGGTTTGCACTGACCCCATCCCACCGCCTGTGTACAAAGTGGTAGGGTTACCACTGGTAGGGTAGTGGTAGGGTAGTGGTAGGGTTACCCCCATGATGCTGGGCACCTAGTGTTATAAGCAGACTTTTTTCATGTTGTTTTTAAAGCTGGTGGGCTTTTGAGTCAGTTGGCCGAGAAATATGGTAGAATTCCTATCATGGAGAGAAGGCTTATTGGGATTCAGAAGAAAAATAAAATCAACTTTTTGGGGGGGGCGTCCCTATCCCATCTCCTTCCCACCTCAGGACATGGTTTATAAGGACAGGAGGAGATGGGATTCTACATTACTCCAAATGGAGTCATTTGTTAGCAGCTGTAAATACTGGATGGAAGGAATTTGAAAAGGAAAAGAAGATGGGTGTGGGAGACGTCCATCTGAATCCTATGGGCAGACAATGTCCATGAGAAGTTCCTGTGCATGTGTGTGTATGAAGTTTTAGGGCGATGTGCTATTGTGATGTAAGAATTATATCTATTTGGTCTTGTTCCCGGTTCCTGGCACAGAGCTAAAACACTTGTAATTTCCTAAGTGATAAAGAGCAGGGTAGCAGCATCTTTTGTTGTAATATTTGGTTTTTTTGCCCACTTCCTGAAATAACTCTGATCCGTAAAGGTGAAAGGAGCAGCTTTTATTATTCATAACAACCCCCTTTCAACTACACCTGAGTTAATGTTATGTTATATTATGTTATGAGGTGACTTTTGGAAAGCCCCTAAGGATGGGGGCTGGTTGCCAGAGGAACTAACCATTGATTGGAGGGTTGTAACTTAACCGCCTCCCCGACCTCCAGGGAGGGAAGAGGGGCTGGAGATGAAGTTAACCACCCATGGCCAATGTTTTAATGAATCATGAAGCCTCCAGAAAACCCTAATCGAAGGGGCTCAGAAAGCTTCCAGGTTGGTGAACAAGAGCACATCCATGCCCCTGAGGGTGGTGTACCCCAAACTCCACTGGGACAGAAACTCCTGTGCTCAGAACCCTTCCAGACCTCACCCCATGTATCTCCTCTTCTGGCTGTCCATGTGTATCCTTTATCATCCTTCATAATGAACCAGTAATAGTAAGTAAAGTGCTCTCCTGAGTTCTGTGAGCCATTCCAGCAAATCACTGAACCTGTGGAGGAGGTTGCAGAAGCCCCCAGTTTATAGCCAGTCAGTCAGAATTTCAGCTGTCAACCTGAGATTTGTGACTGGCATCTGAAGTGGAGGCAGTCTTGTGGGACTGAGCCCTCGACCTGTGGGGTCTGTGCTGACTCAGGACAGTTAATGTCAGAGTTGAGTTAAGTTGTAGGAAATCCAGGCAACCTCCACCAAGAATTGGAAAAGTGCATGGTATGGAAAAAACCCCAGACATTTGGTGTCAGAAGTGAGAGTATAGAGAAAAAGTGTTTTTTCCTTTTACAGGGTGACACATAAAATTCAGTTCTAGACTACTGTCCACACAATGTGCTGTCCACCCTCTCCATTCACATCCCAAACCCTCAGCTGCAGCCTGTTGCTCAGCCATCAGCCTCCTCCCCAGGATTAGGGTGGTGACAACATGGGGTGAGATGGTACAGAGGTCAGACTGGAGTCACCCAGCAAGATGTGGAGAGAGATGGAGATGTCAGAGGCCAGAATTTGGAACAAGAGGTGCTCCCAAAGACGCATACCCCCCTTAGAACCTCCAAAGATAGTATTTGATTAGTACAGGGACAAGAGCCACCCAAGACTACTGCTCATTGCTGAGGACCTAAGAACACCCAGTCAGCAGGTGTTTGGAGTATAGATGTAAAGAATTTTAAATGCCCAGTTTTCCCAATAGCCAAAAGGTAGAAATAGCCCAAACATAATCAACTGATGAATGGATAAACGAATTGTGGTCTATCTGTACAATAGAATATTATTCAGCAATAAAAAGGAACGAAGTTCTCTTACAAATGTGGATGGACCTCAAAAACATGCTAAATGAAAGGCCACATGTTGTATGATTCCATTTGTACAAAATATCCAGAATAGGTAAATCCATAGAGACCGAGTGCAGACTGGTGGTTGCCAGGTCCTGGGATGCGGGGAATAGGGAATGACTGCTAATGGGGATAGAGTTTCCTTTTGGGGTAATGAAAACATTTTGGAACTAGATCGAGGTGATAGTTGCACCACATTGTGAATGTACTAAATGCCACTGGATTTTTCACTCTACGTTCTCAACTTTATGTTATGTGAATTTTACCTCAACTTTCTAAAAAATGCCCAGAGCTCCGGCTGACTTTGTCAAATGGACCTTAAACTCCTGCTAGCATCCCCTCATCAGAGCTGCCCCCAAGACTGGGACAGACACGCTCACAGTCGCCTCCATGGTCGCAGACCTTGAACATGCAAAGGAAAAGTCGAGAGCTGCAGCCCGCCCTGCCACCACCTGATGCAGGATCTGGGGGAACCCGCAGAGAGCTCCCCCTCCAAATGACTCCGTACAGCCCCAATCTCTGACTGAGCAGAGAGCCAGGCCTCTTAACTGACTCGGAAGCAGGACAAGACTCCAGCGTGGACGTCCCCAGGCAGGGCTGCACTATTCCCCTGGTTCCCAGCAGGCTGGTGGTGGCGCTGGGAGCTGAAGCAGGGCCCGGCAGGCTGGCTGTGAGACAGGTTCCCTTTATGGTGGGTTTTTTTTTTTTTGGTGGAGCGGGGGGGACCGCTTTCATTCCTAACAGCCCCCACCTAGGAGGGGCAGGATCTGATTCACCACAGCACTCCTATGGCTTGACGGGATGAGCACAGCAAATGTTTCTGAAACAAGAAAAGAGAGGGAGGGGAGGAGAGAGAGGGAGGATCCTAAAGGACTCAGTGCTGATGCCTAGATGGCCACCACCCCAGTGGATTCTGATTTATCGGGTCGGGGATGGTGGGTCCAGGACACTCTCCAGGTGATTTTAATGTACAACCAGACATGAGAACCACTACTCCAGCATGACTATGTATGAGGGTTCTCGAGCTTAGAATCACCTGGGCAGGGTTTTAAGCGATCCTGAGGCTCTGGCTCCGTCTCAGACCAATTACATCAGAATTCCAAGGCAGTTGCTGTGTGCAGGCGAGTATCGAGATGAGTGCGGGACATAGACCCCAGGCAGGGTGGCCTATATGACCATCAGGGTCAAGGTCTGACGCTGACTGGGACGCCAGGGGTGCAGCCCACCCCAGGGCATCCTTCCGAGCAAGGCTAACTTCTGCCACGTGTTCCACAGCCCCAGAACGAGGGTGATGGGAGGCCGTTTTAGGCAAAGATAAGTCTGCCTCCCCGCCCTGAATCTTGGTAACTTCTGCAACAACTAGAGGTCGGTCATTCCTTAAGAGCCTGTGGAGGTCAGAGAGTTCAGGGTTGTGAATCGGGCACAAGCCCTCCCTCAAGGCTTCACAGCCCACAGGGCGGGGGAGAGGTAGACAGGAGGACACAGGCACTTGTAACACAAGGGTGGCACCATGAGTGAGGACATCAGCCCAGAGGGCTGCTGGACCTAACCAGCCTGCGGGTGGGGAGATCAGGGAAGGCCTCCTGTGGGAGGTGACTCTGGAAGTGACTTCAGGGAAGAATGCCAGGATAGGGGAGGAAGAAGGTTCTGAGCGGGGAAGTCACATCTGCCGCAGTGCAGAACCTGGGGCTGTTCTGGAAACATCATATGGTTTGTCATGGCTGGTCCAGAGGATGCAAGTGAGGGAGAGACAGGCCTGGGGCAATGGGTAGGTAGGAAGAGAATAGATAAGGAAGGACCAAGCTAAAACTTGGGCTTTATCTCCAGGGTGGCAGAGAGCCCCTGAAGGTTTTAAGCAGGGGGATGACAGGATTAGAATCACGTTTTGGAAAGATGGTATGGTGGGGCAGGGAGGAGGGAGGTGGACGTGGAAGCAGGTTTGCAGGGGCAATGCTGGAGGCAGGGAGGCTGATACACCAGGACATATGCCCTAAATAGGCCAGACCTGGGGCTGTAGGGGTGGAAGGGCTTGAGAAGGCCTGGGAGGTGAGCAGAGTGATGTGAAAAGGAAGGCGGAAGGGGCTGACTCCCTGGAGGAAGGAGGATGTTTGAGCAGGGTCTGGATTCCTAGTCTTAATGACCGAGTCTGTGTTGGCTATTGGCTGGGGTGGGATGGGGATACTGAGGTTTCTGATTGGTTCCAGGGTGAGGTTTTTCCTGAAGGCGGGTCTCCGTGGGGCATCCTGAAGCTGGCCTCTCCCTTTCCGACGGATTAGATTCTTGGATGTCAGAGGTCTTAGCGCTTGGTCCCTGCAGCAAAGCTCCCGGTGTGGCAGGGGAGCCTCAGAGGACCCGGGAGGGCAGTCCCCGCTTCCCCCATAGAGCACCTCTGAACGTGAAAGCCAGCAGCGCATCAATATTGCTTGACTCAGTTTATATAACCTCGTTGCTTGGAAACATTCTACAGCCTTTGGCTTTACCTCCTGAATATAACAGCCTGGGATTAGAAATAAACAAGTTCTCGATGCTGATTTGAGTGTTTCCTTAGAGATTTGGTCCTCCCTGCTCCCCGTCTCCCTGCTCTTCCCTTCATTCACTCAGCACATGTTTATTAAGGGGCCCACTGCGAGCCAGATGCCGCCATGCAGCAATCGGGAGCTTACGGCAGGGAGAGGGTCAGACGCCGAACTAGCAAACCACCAAATAAATAACTTCAAAACAAGACCTGAGCAGGATCTGGAACAGCGAATAGGAGGGGAGCCTCGGATATGGTGGGCAGGGGTGGGAGAAGGAGCCCCACACAAGAAGACCCTGGGCCAGAGCCACCTAGACTGAGGCGCAGCCCCAAACCCCTAAAAAGAAGAGGAGCTCGGGGTCTCAGTGGACCTGGAAGAAGCGGTCTGACTGAGATGGGAGGAGGGGCACGGGGGAAAGAGTGCTGAGGTGAGGCCCCATAGGCCTTTGGAGACCGAGATCACCCCTGTCCTGCCCAGGAGAGGAGCTTCCTCCAGCTTCCATCCAGTGCTTTCCAGGTAACGTCCTGCTCAGCCTGGCCTCCCTCTGCCACCGTCCAGCCTCTTAGGCCACGGCTCCCTGGCTCACAGTTTCCCCTCCAGCCACCCGCCACCCCCAGGCTGCTGAGGGCTCCTGCTGTCATGCTTATCCGTGCCTTGCCCAGCCCTGGAACACACCATCCCCACTACCGTGTCCTTCCTCATCAACCTCCTGGTCCAGCCCTGGGGCCCCTTCCCTGAACACCTGATCCTGCCCTGCTCTGTACCTGGGGCCTGCTTGGGCTGCCCTGATGGAACCCACCATGTCGTCCTTACCTCCTCATACCTCTGAACCCTCCCTCTGCTGGGAGTGCATTGGGCAGCCAGCAATCTCATCCCTTCCTCTGTACCCAGCACCATGACTCCCACGGTGGGGGGGAACCCATAAACATTTCCTGAACTGAAATGCTGAATTGACTTAAGACCTGGAGGATGAACACACCCATATACACATGTGCACACACACATGCACACACACACATGCGCACCCCTTCTCCCCACATACACACACGCAGACACTCAACCTGGTCCAAACCACATCACGTGGGAGGGGGTGGGGCACTGAAACATCTGTACTTCTCCAGTCCCTAGTCTCAACCCCTTCCACCACCCGCCCATACACATGCTCAAAATAAAGTACCTTAACCTTGAAAAAACTCAGGGTTTGGATTAGAATCAGCTAAGACCTGCCCAAGATCTCTCCTCCAGCTTTTGAGCATAGGTCAGGGAGAGAATAGAGGAAGAACTGAAAACAGAGTGTGCAGCCAGGGGCTCTGCTGAAGGTGTACTTAAATGGCAGTCATCGTGACCGCCCTGTGAGCCACACCTCCATATAGTGATAATAGCAGCAGTAGTGGTAGTCACAGTAACAAAAGATGCTAAGAGTTATTGGGAGCTTACTGTATACTAATATCACCACCATCATATGAAGAAAGTAGAATTCTTAACCCCATTTTGCTGATGGAGAAACTGAGGCTCTGAGAAGTTAGGTGACTCAGGTCCCACATGTAGTAAAAGATAAGTATGAACAATGCTTCAAGGTACCTCAAGGGCACCTTGAACTCACCATGCCAGAACCAGCCTGCTGTCTTCCCCTCAGCTGTGGTGGGAAGCAGCTCTGACCACTCGCCTCTGGAGCTTGCCCTCCTGCAGCCAACCCTGCCATCCCTCCCACTTCTCTCCCCAGCCCCACCCCAGTCAGCCACCAGTTCCCGGAGCTTCTGCCTCTGGTGTGGTTTGTTCATTTCTCTCCACCATCTTCATCATAACTTCCCTGGGTAGGACCACCATCACCTCACCGCTGCATGCAGCAGCCTCCCTGCTGCTCCCCTGGCCTCCAGCCTCCCGGCTTCTAGACCAGCCTAGACTTTCTAACAAGCCAACCTGAGCATGCTGCTTCCCTGGTGAATGAGCCGTCACACCTACAGGGTCAAGTCTGAACTCCTTACAGAGCAGACAAGGCCCTTCCTGATGGAAACTCGATTTGCCTCTTCGGCCCCAACCCCTCCCCCCGCTGCCTGACTGCACCCTCATTCCCCCCACCTCTAAGCTCCTGCACCTGCTGGCGCCTCTGCCCGGAACGCCAGCTTCCCCTCCCAAGGCCATCAAGCTCCTGCTCATCCCAGACCCAGGTCAAGTTTCTTCTCTTCCCCAAAGTCTTCAGGTGGTATTTAGCGACTGCCCTGTCTGCTCACCGCTCCTGAGACACACTTCCCAGAGCACTCTAATTAACCACCACCTGTATGCCTCCCCTCCTGAGAGGCAGTGTGGAATAATACAACACACTTCCATTTACTAAGCACTGCTTGTGTGCCAGGCACTCTTCTCAGCACTGGACGTGGATTTATTCTTTTTTTTTTTTAACATCTTTATTGGAGTATAATTGCTTTACAATGGTGTGTTAGTTTCTGCTTTATAACAAAGTGAATGAGCTATACATATATATATATATATATATATCCCCATATCTCTTCCCTCTTGCATCTCTCTCCCTCCCACCCTCCCTATCCCACCCTTCTAGGTGGTCACAAAGCACCAAGCTGATCTCCCTGTGCTATGCGGCTGCTTCCCACTAGCTATCTATTTTACATTTGGTAGTGTATATATGTCCATGCCACTCTCTCACTTCGTCCCGGCTTACCCTTCCCCCTCCCCGTGTCCTCAAGTCCATTCTCTAATAGGTCTGCGTCTTTATTCCTGTCCTGCCCCTAGGTTCTTCATGACCTTTTTTTTTTTTTTTAGATTCCATATATATGTGTTAGCACACGGTATTTGTTTTTCTCTTTCTGACTTACTTCACTCTGTATGACAGACTCTAGGTCCATCCACCTCACTACAAATAACTCAATTTCGTTTCTTTTTATGGCTGAGTAATATTCCATTGTATAAGTGTGCCACATCTTCTTTATCCATTCACGTGGATTTATTCTTACAATAGCCCTACGAGATGGTACATTTTCACTTTTTAGGCTAAGGCACAGAGAGGTTACATAATTTTCTCAAGGTCACACAGCTAATTAAGTAATACAGTCAGGAGTCTAACTCTCTAAAGTATGGCCTGGGCTCGTAGCCTATGCTATACTTCTCGTAAAGCATTTATTCACTAAATATTAAGCGCTTACATGTGCCAGAGAGAGTTCTACACACCGGGCGTACAGTGCTGAGGAGGACAGTCAGGTCCCTGCTCTCGTAAAGTTTACCTTTAACTGTTTCGACAAGTGTCCACTTCTGCAAAGGGGAGTAATAGCAGTATCTGCCCCTCACAGTTCTGAGGATTAAATCAGATAATGGATGGGAAGCCCTATAGTGCGTTGAATGGTGGCCTCTCAAAAGATATGTCCACGTCTTAATCACCAGAACCTGTAAATATGATCTTATTTGGAAAAGAGGTCTGTGTAGATGTAATTAAGCTAAGGCTCTTGAGATGAAATCATCCCTGGATTGTGCAGGTGGGTCCTAAATCCAAGGACAAGTCCCGTTACGTGAGACACACAGAGGGAGACAAACACACAGAGAGAAGAGAAGGGCATGTGAATAGGGAGGCAGAGATTGGAGTGAAGCAGCCACAAGCCAAGGGACACCTGGAGCTACCAGAAGCTAGAAGAGGCAAGGATAGATCCTTCTCTAGCCTTCAGAGGGAGCATGGCCCTGCCAACACCTTGATTTTGAATTTCTGATCTTCAGAACTGTGAAAGGATGAATTTCTGTGGCATTAATCCAGTGTGTGGTCATTGGCTGTGGCAGCTCCAGAGTGCTTTCCCACAGTGTCTGGCATATGTGCTATAGATGTGCACTCCTCCGTCTCTCCATATCATCTGCCATGCTTCTCAGCAGGTACTTCAAAGGCTCCAACCACTGAGGAAGACTGCCATTTCTCAACATGTATTTCTCTTGTATACCTTTTCAGCCCTTTTTTCCTTGGAGAACTCCTAGCCATGCTTCAAAGCCCAACTCACAACATCTCACCTCCTCTGGGAAGCCTTCCCTTGCCAATGTGTGTTCTCACCACACTTTTTTTCCCTTCACCACTTAGCACTCAGCCCCCTGTATCACGACTATCCATTCTATTGTGTGTTTGCCTCTGTGGTCCCAGCTCATGACCTGGCACAGAGCAGAATGTACATCCCACATTCCCTACCCCCACACCTCTTTCTTCATTTTTGGCACAAAACACTACCAAGAGTGAATTTTAGGGCCCCTTTTAACTGTTTCACACCTGACAGGTTAACTGGATAAAATCATTGCATTGGGTCATCTGAAGCAGTCTGTATGATGCTGGGAAATGATTAGTTTTGCCCCTGAAGCAATCTCCTTGTCTGCCTGCTACGCCCTAAAAGACAGGAAGCTTTTCTCTGATGGCTGGGTGAATTAGGCCTTCATTCTAGTCAACGTCCTTGCAGTTCTCTGCAGTAGCTGTGGCCCCATCCTTACAAGGTTCCCATTCTGCCTCTGCCTCTGATGAGCTGTGTGACCTTCAGCAAGATGCTTCACCTCCCTGAGCTCCCGTTTCCTCTTCTGTTAAATGGAAACAAAAATCCCACCCCACAAGATTGGTGTGATGATTAAATGAGATGATGTCTGTAAGTTATCCAGTGTTGTCCTGGCCCCTGGGCTTAACCAATAATAGCAGTCACTTATTGACTGTAATAGTGCACTGGTACAGTGTCAAGTGCTTTGCATGTAATATCTCCTTTAATCCTCATGATAGCCCTATAAGCCTAAGTATTACCCCCATTTTACAGTCCCCCTGTGCACACTAAGGCACAGAGTAACTTGTCTGAGCTCACGTGGTTATTGAAGTAGCAGAGCCCGACTGGAACTCTGGAATATCTGATTCTGAAGCCCTCAGTCCTAAACACTACCCTAACAGACTTTCTGATAAATATTCCTCAGTCCTGCTGCTGCGTTTGCTTGCAATAGTGCAATGAAGCAAGGCGATATGTACTGTAAACTTATTCTAGGAGGATGTGTCACCGCAGACATGAAACCCCAGGAGTTAGGAAGAGAGAGGAGAAAAACAAAAACCCTCCCACTGTCTGCCAAGCCAGGGTGCTGATCTAGGACCCTCATTATGCCAGAAAACATGAACTTCATTAACATTCATGTACTGCAGCATCTCGGCACCATGATACCGAATAAACCGTCCTTCTTTATGAAGAATGCAAACCCTGGAAATCTCAAAGCAATAGAACCACTCATAACGGGGAGATTAAACTTTGTGGGGAGATAAAAACAGAGCTGCCCAACAGACATTCATCTTTCGTATGTGACAGCTGGAACCTCCAGAGACAGAATTAGACTACCCAGCGCCCTGCTCCTGGCTCTGCCTCAAAGATCCTGACAATAGGGCTTGAGAGGAAAGTGCGAGGGAATCACGGACTCCGTAAATTCTGCCCAAATGACACCCTGGTTTCCCTGGCCCTCTCCCTAGCACCAAGTAATGAATAGAGTCGAGTCTTTGGAGCCGGATTGTCGGTCTGAAAGCCCAGCTGTGTCACTTATTACTATATTCCTGGGCAAGTTGATTGCCCTTTGTAATCCTCTGCTTACTTCTCTCCACCGGCTGTTGTGAGGCAGAATGTGCTAGTGTCTGAAGCCCTCAAGCAAAGGCCTGGTCCAAAGTAATGACCTTAGTTAGCATCCAGGGGGAGCACACACACGTTACATCATTTTGTGTCCTCACAATTCTGTGGGGAAGGTACTATCCATGTGCCCATTTTACAGATGGTCTATCAGAGGCACATGGAAAGACTTTACCTATATGAGGTGAGAACTGAGTATTTGAACTCCGGTCTTTCTAACTCAGAAGTCCAGCTGCCTAACCATATGCTATATTGCCAATAAATCTATAACTATGTTAGAGTTTATTTTTATTAAAAATGTATTGTACCCTTAGAAGAACAATATCGGAAATCCAAGAGGAGAAACCCCCATTACAATTCCGCCACCATCTCCAGTCCATTTTTACACGCTTGTTATTTGTTCCTATCCACGTGCCTCCCTGCATAAATCTTGATTCCTTTTGCTCCTTCCCATTTCACCCATTTGTGGCCCATCCAACTTTCTCTGATCACATAGACCATCGTCACCAGCCTAGTCCGAGTCACCCCAGAAGAAGAGAGGCCTCAACTTCACCATCTGCAAAGTGGCTCCAAATCATGACACTGATCTACACAAAACTGTCATGAGGTACAACCAAGATGAATAATGCAAATAGCAAATTGCCGTGTAAAGGCAAAAATAATAAGCTAATGCTTCTTGTTGCCACCACTGTTATCGTACAATTGTACAACATTAGAGCTGAGTTTGATTCAGTTATTTCCTCAGCACGAGGACCTTCAGCTGTTACACTGTGTTACCATCACCTGTGACCTGTCCTCCCAGACTAACTAACAGCCGCCCCTCAAGGGCAGGGCAGTGCCCTCTATCTTTGGGCTTCTGAGGGCCTGAGGGTCCTACCATTTAAAGGATTTGCTGGTGATTCATGTTGATGGGGGAGAAAAGCACCTCTGCCATGGGCCATCTCCTCCCTAGTCTCTGCTGCTTCTCACTCCCAATCCATCGTCCCTGCTGGCCACCAATGGGATCTTCCTATATTAAATTACCCCTCTGAACCTTTCACGGTAAGGCTGAAGATCCCACGTGAGCCTGCTTTGGGGCAGATTTTGTGTCCTGATACAGTGGGTCCAGGATCTCACTGAGCATCAGAGCCCTGATGCATCAAATAAAGGCGATTGATCAGATGCAGAGCCCTGGACGTGCACCCAGAGATCCGGGTTCCCTTGGTCAGCCCAACACTCACAGGTCAGCATTTCCACACAAGTCCAGGAGGTTTGGATGCAAGTGACCTGGAAACTGTAGTTAGATCAAGATGAGGGCCAAAATGCTTTGGCTTCTGAAGAGAAGAAAGCAAGGAGTTCACATCCCTGATGGTCAGATACTCAGCATTTTACATAGATGATCTCACTCAGTCCTACCCAGTGTCCCATAAAGTGGGTACTGCGCATATTCCTGTTTCTCAGATGATGAAACTGAGGATTGCAGAGGCTGCATAATTGTCAGGATTTTCCAGACCATCAGTGGTGGAGCAAGTCCCAGAAGCCAGGTCTGTCTGGATCCAAAACATATTTTCTTCCCTCAACACTGCACTGTCTTCATCCTCTGGCCCCCACTTACCTGTCCAACAGCACCAATTGCTTTGGCCCTAGGAGCCCTCACACACACACAGAGAAATGCACTGAGACACACACCAACACATGCAGACACACATATGCAGTTATACACACACAGACTCACACGCAGACACACAGAGACACACGGAGACACACACAGACACACACAAACACACAGACATATATAGACACACACAGAGACACATGCACAAAAATACACACAATAACAAAGACACACAGACACAACAAACACACACGGATTCACATAGATAGACATATCACACAGACACACACAGACCTATGCAGACACACATGCACATACACACACACAGTACAGTCTTAGTTCCTGAAAGTTCTAGGCTTTCTGCTGCTGGCATGCCTTTCCACTGTCTTCCCCTGGAGGGTGTCACCCCCACACACCAGGCAGCCTTCGCAGATCTCTCCCTCAGGAGTGAGGTCTCTCTGGGTTCCCCCTCGCTCCATCCTCACCACCGTCATGTGTTGCTCTGTGTTATCACGACTGCTAGCCCTGTCAGCACGCCCTACTGCACCGTGAGCTTCTCAAGGGCAAGGAGTGTACCTCACTGACGTCCTGCCCAGCTCTCAGCTGGGGCTCAGCACCAAGAGCACATGTGTGAGCTTCGAAGGCCTCACATCCATTTGCTTCAGCCAGCCCAGAGCCAGGCCCCAGTGCAGGGCAGGTGGTCTCCTGCCCCAGATGGTCGGCTACACGCGTCCCGGCCACACTCAGAGGTGCACCGCTGCCTCACCGCATCCCAGCCGAGCCTTGTCTAGATGCAGCCTGCATCCGCATCTCCATGGAAACACCAACCCTGCAGCCCAAATAGCCTGTTCCATTAAGCTACTTTCATTTCTCAATCCCCTTTCTTGGCAGAAGAATTGATAAAAAAAAAAAAAAAAAAATCGGGTCAGCAAAATTGGTTTGGAAAATTAGAAATCATCTTCTCCAAGTTCCAATGTGTAACACAGCTAGGCATGCCAGCGGGGGGTTCTGAGCCAGATAAGCTACTCCACGTCTTCCTATAATTCCCGCAAGGCTGAGAACGAATGCCTGCCAATAACACAGCGGCACACGCAGCAGGATCGCCTCTGGACAGAGGGTGGTCATCTTTGGGGGAGGCAGCGTTCCTGCCTCTCCTCAATTTCTGCCTCGGAAACTACTCAGAAGTAGTAGTTTCTGCTACTTTTGTTCATGAGGAGGAAGGAATCTCTATCCAACCTTCTACCTCCTCACGCCTCCCGCCCTACACACATGCACCCACACAGACACAGACACACACTCCCTACCTGGAGTGTTTTCACAGAAAAGAGTTAACACAGCGGACCTGACACAGCTGCCCTTGGAAAAGTCCGCTTGGGAGGCTGAGCCCTGGCTGGTGTCCTGGAACTTGGATATCAGGAGGGCTCCCACGATTCCCAGAACTAGTAAAAGGGGGTCAATGTGCCTAAACCGCGCAAACAGTGTGGTTTAGGCTGAACACCTGCCTTCCTTCTGGAGTCTGGAGCTTGGGTACGTGCTAGGCAGCGGGTACCAGCCCCCAGCAGAAACCTTGGGCACTGAGTCTCTAATGAATTCCCTGGTCCACCACTCTCCATGCGGGTACTCACAACTCGTTGCTGGGGGAAGTGAGCGTGTCCCATGTGACTCCACTAGAAGAGGCCTCTGCAAGCTCCTGCCTGCTTTCCTCTGGAGGTCGCCCCCTGCACCTTTTACCTTCGCCGCCTGTGCTTTGTACCCTTCCGCCGTAATAAAGCATAGCCAAGGCTACAGCTACACCCTGAGTCCTGTGAGTCTTTCTAGTGAATCATCGACCTGGGGGTGGCCTCAGAGACCTCCAACACAACTCCCCTTGCTGTCCCCTTTTTGGTTTCCCGTGAAGGAGAGACACCGTGAATCTTATGTTTCAGAGCCTGGCAGCAATGGCTATGCTATACTATGGATCCTGTGCTTTAAAGGCAGCACCAGGTTCTAGCTGTGAACTCTTCCCTTCCTGCCCCCAGAGCCCAGGCCCCACGAACACCTCTTCTCTGACTCCTTGCCTCATGGGTCAGGATGGCTGTGAAGTTCTCACTCTTCCTACATGGAAGAAGCCTGGGCCATCTCTTTCTCGTCCATCCCTCCCCTCCCCTGCAGCATCTTGACCCAGGTTATCGCTAGGTGCACCTGATATTAGGAATTAGGAACAGACACTCTCTCTCCTACCTTCCACCTCAATTTTCCCTCCAGTGGTGATGAGTACCCATCAGTATGAGATCTCTTCCTGGGGTGAGGGTGGAAAAAACAGGGCGAGAGGCTAGAGAACCACTTAGGCCTCCCATCCTGAGCCTCATGCCCAGCTGTGCTCATGGGAGAAGCTGCCTCTTGGGCTATTGGGTGCCCACCAGGTGAATAAGGCAGTTCTTCGTCTGCCATTTGGGGTCCATCCTTATGTACAGACCTCCTTGGCAGGGAGCCTCAGAAGGAAACAGCGGAAGGATTCTGGCACCAAAATCTCTTCCTAGCCCTTGTCAATCTACAGCTGTGAGTATGTAGGCTGACCCCCCAGCTACTTGGCCCTGTCAAGGGCTCACCATTCTCACCTTCAAGCAGCACCTAGAAGTTGAATCTACCCTCCAAGCCCAAATGTTCTCAGACATGCATGTGTCTCTGTGGCCTCAGATGGAAAATTTTCCATCAGTCTGTTCTGTTTCAAGAAAGAGAGAGCCTTGGCTTGGAGGCCAGAAAGGCCCATGTTTGGATTCTAACCCCAGCACTTCCTGGTTCTCTTATTACATTTCCTGGGCCTCAGTTTTCTCATCTGGAAATTGGGATCCTAATAACTATGTTGAAGCCCTGATGTAAAGATGAAATGAGATCGCTATGTGAAAACACAGAGGGCAACACCTGGCACAGATCTGGTGGCCGGAGATGTTCATCCCAAGGATCTGGAAAGAATGAACACGCCTCAGGATCTAAAACCATGTGCCCTCTGCCTGTCCCATGGTTCCGTGCTTTGAGTGATTTCTTTTTTCATGCCAAACAGATGGCATTCACTCAATGCTAATGAATTCATTCTCCTATTTTGGACACATCAGACTCACGCACATAGCTGTGAATGGGAAATAACCAGAGGGGCCAAAACAACGACCCATGGTGTTTTTGTTGATTTGTTTGGACTAATCAGAAGAAAAGAAACCGTTTCCTTTGGGTTTTATTAAATATTGGGACGAGGCTGCAGACGGCCATCACTACTAACCAGAGCCAGTCTGGAGCCAGTGCAGACTCTGAGAACATACATGCTGTCCATTGGCAGCTCCACCTCTACTATCTGTGTGACTTGAGACAAGTTCTGTGACATCTCTAAGGCTCAGTTTCTTCATCTATGAAATGGGAGTTTCGATGATCCCTAGCTTCCAGAGGCTTTGAAAGGCAACATGAGGTCATACAGATCACCTGCCTGGCTTTGGTCTGAAGCAGTGTTCGGTAAGTGCCTTCTAAGTGAATGCATCAGAATGATTTCTGTTGAGATGTTATCTCTTGGGTAGAAAAGCAAACGCTGAAATGGCAGGTCAGGTCTGGAGGGTGAGTATCTGTTCTGTTTACCGCCCATATTCTGTTTCATTCCTCACTTGGGGTCAATTCCTGAAGAAGCAGTTGGCTTTGCTTATGGTTTTGCTTTATTTCTTATTGAAAACTTTTAGAACCCATCCTATAAGGTAGGTCTTATCATTTTTCCTGTTTTATAAATGAAGAATGTGTAAGACCCAAAGAAGTTAAGTCACTTGCCTAAGTAAACTCCAATAACGAGTGGAGAAGAAGCTGAACTCAGGTGTGAACCCCAAGGTTGTGTGTACATCCGCTTCCTCTGGAATGGCTGCTACCAGAGTGGCTGTTTGGAATACGAAGGTGATCTCCATCCCAAATCAAAAAGATTATGTTTGGTCAGACTCTTTGGTCAGCTCCCCATGGAAGCTCCCCAAAAGCCATTAAAGAAGCCCATTCTCTAGGGCCCCGGTGAATCCCGCTGAGGTAATTGCCTTTTGAAAGGAAAGGGAAAATGAAACACCTGTGGCCTCAAACTTTATATGAGCAATAATTCAAGAGTCTCTTTCAGAACCCAGAAAGGGCAACTCCCCATGGAAGGAGGAGCGGTACAGAAGTGTGATCCCGGCCAGAGCCAGGAATTCATTTATATTAGTGGAAACCTTGAAAGAGAAAAGGCACAATTTAAATTGGAACATTCCAAAGCAATAACTCATTTTCCAATTGAATTTGCTATTGGCATAATCATTAGAAAGAAGAAACAGGGGCCTTGGGGCCCAGGTTATGCAGGAGATAAATCTCTGGACTCCTGAGGTATTTTTCATTTTGCAAGGGCAAACCACTGTTCAACTTGGGCCAGAGGATATTAAGACCTTTGAGAGTAAACCTCTTACAGGTTGGAGAAGCTGAGGCCTTACTTCACAGGGTTGTGTCTTTATCAGCCGATAATCAAAGGCAAATGCAGATAGCACAGAGAGATCAGCTCAGCGCTTTGTGACCACCTAGAGGGGTGGGATAGGGAGGGTGGGAGGGAGGGAGATGCAAGAGGGAAGAGATATGGGAACATATGTATATGTATAACTGATTCACTTTGTTATAAAGCAGAAACTAACACACCATTGTAAAGCAATTATACTCCAATAAAGATGTTTAAAAAAAAAATAAAGGCAAATGCAGAATAGAGGTCTTAACCAGTGTACCTAGATCTAAACAGCCTATCAAAGGGAGGAGCCAACCTTTCCTGATCACCTACTATGTGCAACCACAGCACAGACAAGCCACGTAACTGAAGCAAGAGGGCCAGGTGTGGAGACTGGAGGGAATGGAGGAAACATGTCCCATCCACACGGGGTAGCTGCTCAGCCCCAGACAATTGTCAAGGATGGGAAGGAGGCCCTAATATGGCTGTTCTTCTGCTTTTTCAAGAAAAGACAGAGATTCTGCCCACAAGTGAAATGTCCCAATTTTTAAATTGGGGGCATCAGATACAACACTATGGTTTCTTTCATTATTCATTCTAAACCTTTCAGTGACTCTGTAAAGTCAGTCTTTTTAACCCTATTTTATAGGAAATAAGGTTCCAAAAAGTGCTTGGTCCAGGGTCAAACAGCCAGTAAAGGCTGAAACCAGGACTCGCTCCCAATTTGTTCTGGGAGGGAGGTAACGAGGTCCCAGGTGATGGGCTGGGGAGGGTGACTGGTCTGGGGCTGAGTGCAGAGCCAGCCCAGGTGGCACCCAGAGCACCTGTGACACTTACTGTACAGGGCAGGGTGGGGGATTAGAGGGGTCTGGAGCACATGTCTAGGAAACAGCTGCAAAGAGGCCCAGCACTGTCTATCATGGAGGAAGGATTTGGGGGCATGGAGAAGGAGGACCTACTATTTATTGAGCAACTACTAGAAGCTAGGCCCCAGGCTCTACATGCACTGCTTTACTGAATCCACACAACAGCTATTTGAAGATGTTATTATTCCTGTCTTCCCGAGGGGACTTCCCAGGACCACACAGCCAGCCCGGGTTGAGCCTCTTTGTTCTAACATTTGCTCAAAACACCTGGACCTTCCTCCTGCCCGGGCTTTAGGCAAGGAGAAGCCTGGAGCTTCCACTGCCATGTGGTCAATCACCAGCATTTTGTAAAAACCGGTCTGGGCCAGAAGGCCTCACAAATCTTACCAGGGTTATTTTGCACAAAGTGGAACTCAGTAAATTAAGATGTTGCACAAGCCTTGCTGTTTCCATGGGGAGGGATCATAGCTACAAATCTGTCCCAACGTGCAGGCAAATGGGCTTTGAGCAGATAGGTCATGAAGTTTGTTTACTGCTGCTGCGATTATGATTTTTACTTATTATTAAGAAAATGAAAGGCGTCCCAGGGTGCAGGGTAAAGGCGGTGTAACTGTCCACTTTCAGCTCTGCAGAGACTGGGATGCAGGCATCTAAAAGGGAAGCAGTGCCGGGTGGTGCAAGAGGGAGAAAGGCTCTAGCCCCTGACTGGCCTGGATCCAGTCTCTGCTCCACCACTTACGGGCTGTGTGACCTTAAGCAGGTGATGCCACTTCTCGGAGCCTCAGTCTCCTTAGCTGCAAAAATGGGATTAATCATAATAGCCGCTACCAGGCACATTGGTAGGACTCCCAAGGACGCCGGATGTAAAGCTCCCAGCAACGTTGGATATCATCACTGTCGTTATTATTAAAGTACATTCCGTAAGCAGTCGCCTATAAAACCACCTGCTTGATGCCCTGTCACTAAAATAGCATGATGCCTGGCTGGACCTCTTAATTTCATCAAAACGGTCTGTTGAGTCACAGTTTTAATTAACTTTCCCATGGTTTCACTGGGAAACCATGTTTCGGGCCCTTGCCTCTTGCCCCCTATCCCTGGCTCCAAACAATGGAAGTTCATGTCTCTTATAAACCAATTCTGACTCTGCAAAGACGAGCAAATTACCCATAGACACACAGGGTTGCACACACAGCTAGTCTGCAATGCTGCAGAGACCTTTTCACAGAGCTTAGGGCTTGGAACCTAAGGAAACCACCTTTCCTCAACGAGTTCCCTATAGTGGCTGCAATCTGGGTCCCCGGTTTGTGTGCATATTCAACTGTGACCTCCTGCCGTGTCTTCCCAGCAGTCCTGGCGGGATGAGCTGGGCATGGTGACCCAGAGCAAAGGGTCATTGTGTTTCATATATATGCGAAGCTGCTCTTTGCAGGGTTGCAGAACACCACGGGGCTGGGGGTGAGGTTCAGGTCAGGGTTGCTTCCTGGGTACAGAAAATAAAGCAGGACAGAAGAGGCAGAATGTTCTCAGCGAGAGGCTCCGTGGCGGGAAGCCACAAGCCTGCTGAGAATGCCTATGCGGGACTTGAATCTTGACTGAGCTGTTTCCTCCTTGGGGGCCCCAGCCCTGAGGATTCATCTTGGTAGCCCCTGCATTTGGCCAAAGCTTGACTGCAGTAGGTGCTCAATAAATCTGTGCTTAGTAAATAAATGCCCCTAACTAGTTTCATTCTTCTTATTTTCATCACACTCCTATCTTTTTCCAGGAATGAGTTAAGGTGCATGATTTAGTAATCATTAACATTCGCTAAGTGCTCCCAGTGTGCCAAGTTCTACCCTGAGCATCTTATATGGTTTCCCCGTTATGTCTTCACAGCAATCTTTGTGATAGGTATTATTATTACAGTCCCCATTGCACAGATGAGGAAAATGAAGTCAATGAAGTAAACGAAAGTAAATGTACGAAGTAAATGAAAGGAACAAGGATGGACACACATCAGAAGCAGGTATTATAACAGTGCCTGTACTTGCAACAGGGGGGGCAAAAAATTGGTACAAGATTTTCCGGAAGCCTAGCCACAGATAGGAACTGGATCCTTTATAACATTCAAGAGTCCAGAAGATAAAAAAAAAAAACTGATTTCTCAGGAGATGCACAGATGGCTCCTATCTAACATGTGTGGCCTTGGTCAAGTCACTTCTTTCTCACCCTCTGGTTCTTTGGTTGTTTTTGGTTTTGTTTTCTGTACAAAGAGGGTGATTACAATAATGTCCCCGACACAGAGCAGTTACGAAGGTCAAAGGAGATGATAAATGCAGCAAGCCCAGTGCCGGGAACCCAGAAGATGCTCTATCAATTATTCACCCTGTCATATTTCTGGCCTTTCCTCCCCCTCCACTTATTGGAGGAGGCATCTTGGAGTGTGGGTGTTTAACTGTAAAATCATCAGCGAGGCTGCCCAGCCAGCTCATTGTTGCCTAAAAAGAAGAAAGGAGCTATGCAGGGCTTTTCAAGCACGCCTGCTCCTGAATTTCACAAGCAGTGGGTGGCTGAATTGTTCGGTGAGTTCCAGCCTGGGCCCCACTTAAATCCACCTTAAAATGAAAGGTGCCTCTAACGTCCCATTATAGGGCCGTGCCCTAGGAGGCTCAGGAAAGTCATGCTTTTCCATCGTCTCCTGCAGCCAAGAAATGCAATTGATTTTCCTGGCCTTATTTTCATATTTAAAAGAACTGTTTCCCCCAGGCTCCTCAGAGAACTGAAATGGAGAAAATCTCATTCATATTTTACCATGTAACCCAAAGACTCATCATGCACCTGACAACAGATACTGGTGGAACGCCTGGTCCATAGCAGGTCTAGGCCAGGCACATGGGATGCAGGGATGACATATGTGTGGTCTCTGCCCTTAAGAAAGACTTTAGAAGGCAAAGTGAGAAGCACTGTGATGGAGAAAGCACTGGGGAAGGGGTTCTTAAGCCAGCCTGGAAAGAGATGGAGAAAGGGTGATTCAGGCAGAGAGAACAGTCTGTGCAAAGATACGGAGGTGTGGGTGGTACATGAAAGATGACGCTTAAAAGGTAAACAGAGGCAAGCTCAAGAAGGAGCATGGGTGTCAGACTACAGAGTTTGTTGTGAGCACTCGAGAACTAACAGATGTTTGACATCTGGTATTCACTGACATGGCTCCATTGTTTTAAAATGGAAATTGAATGGATGGGTGGAAATTGAATTGGACGGGATGAAATTGGGAGGTAGGAGAACCAGTCGAGGGCTCTAAAAATAGTCCAGACCTAAACGAATATTCCATGAATGTCTTCTTCACAGCCCAAAGTATATTTCCCAAAGTACCTAGTACTGAACTAGGTACTTTAGGAAATACCAAAAAAAATGGATACTAACTGTGTTTTGATGCTTTACATTTACATACTCATTTAACTATCACAAAACAGGATTAGGGGCTTCCCTGGTGGCGCAGTGGTTGGGAATCTGCCTGCTAATGCAGGGGACACGGGTTCGAGCCCTGGTCTGGGAGGATCCCACATGCCACGGAGCAACTAGGCCCGTGAGCCACAACTACTGAGCCTGCGCGTCTGGAGCCTGTGCTCCGCAACAAGAGAGGCCACGATAGTGAGAGGCCCACGCACCGCGATGAAGAGTGGCCCCTGCTCGCCGCAACTGGAGAAAGCCCTCGCACAGAAACGAAGACCCAACACAGCCATAAATTAATTAATTAATTAATTAATTAATTAAAAATTAAAAAACAGGATTAGTATCTTCATCTTACAGATTAAAAAGTCTAAAGTTCAAGGAGGTAAAGAGAAGTGAGTCACACTGGGAAAGCCCGCAAGTAAGGCAGATCTGACGGGCTCCACCCACTGCTGACCAACGTGGCCCTACCCTGCAGACCAGCATCAGAAATGGTGCAGGCTCAAATACAGAAAGGAAAGACAAATTGTTGCATCTCTGTGTGCAGCCTGGAGTGAGATATTTTACTCTAGATCCAAGAATGACTAATGTGTGCCTAAAGGGTGATCTGTAAATACAGAGCCCCGAGCTCTATTAATATTCAATGATGAATGATGTTTCTTTCAAATCAGATTCACATAAATGGAGGTTTCAGCAGTATGCCAGCTCCTGGGAACATTTGACTGTGGGCCATGTCAGGTACTTCCATGAATCACCTGTACCACCTACCTCAAGGCTGGGGACACAGTGGCTACTCTATAAATACTTGTTGACTGAATGGGGCCACTTTGAGAAAAATCACTGAAGGGAGTTACAATTAGGACAATGACGGTGGATGCATTTCATAATGTCATCTTTTAAAGCTTTAGAGAGGTAGCTGGGTACAAATGGAATTTTTTTTTATTAATTCTTCACATATTTACTGAAAACTACCCACACCCTCCCAATAACACTAAGCCAGAGGATTTTATGGGTTAATCCTGTTTTATAAAAGGCTCAAAGAAACATTATTTCTCTACTCTTTCCAATTTTCTAGAACATGGAGAAAGGAAAAGGCATTATATTCTCTTTACAAGCACAGCATAACACTAACAACCTTACCTGACAAAGACAGCACAGAAAAGAAAACTCAACACAACCTCACAATATTATTAAAGCAACAATTTTAAATAATATATTAGCAAACAGAATTCAGTGGTACACCATGACCAAATGAGGATATGTAAGAATGCATTAATATTTAAAAGTCTATCAGTATAATTTACCATAATACTAGGTCAATGAAGACAAACCATGTGATCAACTCCATAAATGCAGAAAGAGCAATTTGAGGGGAAAAAAAATCCATCAAAATTTAAATGGTGAAATGCTAGAAACAGCAGATCTGAAGGTATTCACCAATGCAATTAGATAAGAAAATGACATTAGGAGTCTAAAAATTTCAAAAAGGAAATAACATAAGAAAACTAAGTATCAGAAAAGGGAAGCAATATTAGTATTATGGACAGATGATACAATTATATATGTAGAAACCCAAAGAATCAAATTTTTTAACAAATTATTAGGAACAACAAGGGAAGATGGTAACTGCCTAGTGGCAAATAAATGTACAAAATTCAAAAATATTTTTATTAAGTATAAATAAAAACTTAATAAAAATTAAATTAGAAAATATAATGGAAGAAAAGGGCCTTTTACAATACCAACAAAAAATAAGTAAAATACTTCAGAATAAATTTAATAAGAACTGTAAAGATGATTTTAAAGCACAGTTGAGAACCTCAAAAGAAGATGTCAACAAATGCAAAGTTAAATCTTGTTTCTAAATAGACTCAATACTTTAAAGATGTAGCTGCTCTTCAAGTTAATCTTTGAATTCATGTAACCCAAATTAAAAAAGTTAACAGGAGTTTTTTGGACCTAAAATATATATTAATATTTACCTGGAAAAGTAAATGTGCAAGAATGGATTAGGAGTTCCTGAAATGTAAAAGGAATAAGAGAAGACTTTACACAGATTTTAAAATGTATTATAAAACTACGTAATTGAGACAATTTAGCATTGTCTCTGTTATCAATAGCAAATAATTGTCAGATCCATAGAAGAAAAGAGAGCAGAGGAGTAAACTCAAATACATATGGGAATGCAGTATCTAAAAACTGTGGCATGTCAAGTCAAAGAGAGAAGGGATTAACTAATAATCATAGATCAACTGTCAAACTGCCATTCAAAAAGAAGTCAGGTTGGATTCCTACCCTGCCCTTTACAAATTCCAGAGGGATCCAAATTTTAACATAAAAACAAGTCATAAAAGCAGCAGAAGAAAACATGACTTTAGGGTGAGAGAAGGCTTTGATTTTTATAGAGTCAAATGTACCCATAATTTCCTTTATGTCTTCTGGAGTGTGTGATTAATTTGAGTTATAAAGCAAAAGTAAGAATTACTGAAAATATAAGAAAGAAGTTGCACCATAAACAAAACAAGAAGGCGAAGGACAACTGAGAAAATACTGAATAAGTGAGAATGACTAAGTTCTCAGCTTTTGGAAGAGGCCACGCAAATCAACAGGGAGGAACAGCAAGTGGTCCAACCAAGTAGGACGTTTTCCAGGAAGGACACAAACAGGCAACTGGTACATGGAAAGAGGCTCGATCTCACCAGTAATGAAAGACATACAAACTTAAGCAAAGGTGAAGAGCCATTTTCTATATATCACATTGGTGAAACTTTTAAAGTTTGTTCAAACAGGTGCTGGCAATGTGGGGAAGAATACATTCTCAGGCATGGTGGAGGATTTATATGTGGTGGGAAATTTTTGGAAGGTAATTTGGCAAAAGCTATTAAAACTGAAAATTCACATTCACTTTGGCAAAGTTTTTAAGATAAAGATTCTCATACCTTACATATATACTTGTGAAATATATGAAAGTTGTGTGTGTGTGTATATGTGTGTGAAAATACACATACTAGGAATATTACTGAAGCAGAGTTCTTAGCAGCAAAAGACTGAAAGCTAAAACAATAGGGGACTGATTGAGAAAGACTGTGAAAATCCTCAGTCTACAGTCATTAACAAGAACAAAAAAGGATCTCAATGTGGTGATGTGGAAAGGTCTCCGAGATATATTATTAAGAGAGAAAAAAAGCAAGGTACAGGAGAATGTATATAAAATGGTCCCATTTGAGAGAGTGAAAAAGAATATCAAATGTGCATATGCATATATAAATACATATATGCTGACATGTAGAAAACGCCTCTGGATAGAAACATAAGGAGATATTCCTAGGCTGTTCTATAGAGCTTTCTGCAATATGGAAGTATCCTATAAGTCTGAGCTGTCCAATATGGTAGCTGCTAGGCTCACGTGGCTATTGAGCACTTGAAACGTGGCTTGTGTGACTGAGGAATTAAATTTTGAATTTTATTTTATTTTCACTAATTTAAACGTATATAGCCACACGCGGCCCGGAGCTTCCAATTTGGATAGCACAGACTTAGACAGTGGATAGTTTAGGGGAGAAGGATTATGAAAGGAGAGAAAGGGAGATATTTTTTCAGTTTATGCCTTTCTATAGTGTTGGAATTTTGTGCATGTACTACATGTGTTACTTTTTTTATAGTTTAAAGCAGATTTTATTTGCCTTCAACTTATTATCTGTGTAGAATATACTCTACACCGCCATCTGAATGCTCTTCAATGGGCATTTGATTACACAGAATCTCCAAAACTTTTACTTTATTTTTTTTTCTTCCAGTTTTATTGAGATATAACTGACATACAGCACTGAATAAGTTTCAGGTGTACAGCATAATCTTTTGATTTAATACATTATGAAATGATTATCACAATAGGTTTAGTGAACATCCATCCTCTCATATAAATACAAAATAAAAGAAAAAGAAAAAAAAGTTTTTCCTCGTGATAAATACTCTTAGGATTAACTCTCTTACCAACTTTCATATATAACATCCAGCAGTGTTAATTATATTTATCATGTTGTACATTACATCTCTATTATTTATTTATCTTTTTATAAATGGAATTTTATTCCTTTGACTACCTTCATCCAATTCTTACTCTTATTTAAAAAGTTACTGACCACCAAGGTCCCAGGGTCGATAGTCATAGTAGAGGATTTAGAAGTGAATCAAAGGTAGTGTCTGTCCTCAAGAGTCCAGGCTTTCTTAGGGCCATGGGAAAACATATGTAAGGAAATAACTGCACAGAGGAGGTCAAGTTGACAAACTCCCCAGTGAGTAAGGTCCCAGAGGAAGAAAGGGTCAGTTCCACATCTGACAGTGGGGAAGAGAGGAGGGGCTATTAGAACAGGCTTCACCCAGAAGGTGATGTGTGAGCCAGCCTATGAGATGAAAAGGTGCCCGCTAGACCATAGGGGAGAAAAAAACACTCAGGGCAGAGGAAACAGCTATTTGGAGGAGTGGAGGCAGAATAGGGCAGAGTATGCCCAGGATTCCATGAGTAATTTTGGTTGGTGGGAAGGGTGTGAAGTCAGAAAGGAGAGGAGGTTGAAGAGAGGAGAAAGCGGTTCTGAGGACCAGGGACAATAGACTAAGGAGTTCAGATTTCACCCTGAAGGCCAGGGAAGCCCCAGAATGGCTTTAAGCAGGAGAGAGAACTGATCACACATGACTCTCAGAAGAGATGTCTGTCTGGCTATGACTTGGAATATCAAAATCAAAGACAAGCTGGAAAATGAGGAATGCAATTGAAATATTTTATCCTATATAGAAAAATAATAAAGCTGTTTATGGATTTAAAATTGCATGTTGTACATTTTACTTTGCCCATGAACAATCACCTTTGATCCATTAAGAGTTAGGCAGTACCAAGGGGAAAGAAAATTCAAAGGAATTAATTTTTCCCACCTCCTGTGACCATCTCATATTTTAGTAAGTCCCTTAGGACCTTGAGAGGTCTTTTGTCTTTACTAATTTTTCTAGGGCTTCAAATCTCCAGGAGATGGCTAAGATAAGAAACTGAATACTCAACAACTCTGACATGTCGTGGTGGGACGTAATTCCTATTTTCAGACAAATAAATATGGCGATAAATCCCAGGCCAAGGTTTTCTCAGCCTTGGCACTACTGATATTTTAGGTAGGATAATTCTTCATTGTGGAGGGCTGTCCTGTGCATCATAGGATATTTCACAGCATCCTTGACCTTAACCCACTAGATACCAGTACCACATATACATACAAACACACACACAGAATGGTGACAACCATAAATGTCTCCAGACATTGCCAAAGGTCCCCTGGGGAACAAAATCATCCCTGATTGAGAACCACTGTCTTAGGACATCTCAGACAGGAGAGCCCTTGGGGACTGTCCCACCCAACTTCCTCATTTTACAGATGAGAAAACGGAAGCTCTGAGACTGAGACCAGAAACCAGGTTTCCTTACTCATTTTAGAATTTTTTTTTAGAGATCAGATATATTTCTTTTTTGCTTTTTTTGAACTTTTTCTCCAGTTTTACTGTTTATTTTATTTAATTTATTTTTTGGCCACGCCGTGCAGCATGCAGCATCCTAGCTACCCCGACTGGGGATTGAACCCACGCCCCCTGCATTGGGAGCACGGAGTCTTAACCACTGGGCCGCCAGGAAGTCCCGAGATCAGATGTCTTTTTCTTAGCCTCAGAGAAATGCAATTTTCCAAAAAAAAAGTTGGAGGAATTTTAAATCAAATCAATTGCACATGGATGGACATGGAGATTATCATATTAAGTGAAGTAAGTCAGACAGAGAAATACAAATATCATGATATCACTTATATGCAGAATCTAAAAACAAAAAATGATACAAATGAACTTATTTACACAACAGAAACAGACTCACAGACTTAGAGAACAAACTTATGGTTCCCGGTGGAAGGGTGGGGGGAAGTTATAGATTGGGAGTGTGGAATTGGCATGTACACATTCCTATATTTAAAATGGATAACTAATAAGGACCTACTGTATAGCACAGGGAACTCTGCTTAATATTCTGTAATAACCTAAATAGGAAAAGAATTTGAAAAAGAATGGATACACGTATATATATAAATGAATCACTTTGCTATACACCAGAAACTAACACAACATTGTTAATCAACTCTGCTCCAATGCAAAATAAAAAATTTTTTAAAAGATAAGGAAAAAAATAAATCAGTTTCATCTAGCTGAATATTCATTTATTTTTTCTCTCTCTTCTCTCTTTTCATCTCTCTCGTTCTCCCCCTGATATACATGACTCAGCCTAGAATTTCAATTTACTAACTTGTTTTTCTAGCCACAAATGCTACCAAAGTTAATAACAATAATGATGATGATAATAATAATAAAAGAATATGAAAACATCCATCCCTCTCTAATTTAGCATTTTTCTTCTTTCATTTGTTCACAATGAAGAGGTGAATGGGAAGACGTCTAGTATATATCAGAGTGCCTGTGCGCCAGGCACTCTGCCAGGCACATCCTAAACACAATCATTACAACAACCCTCCGAAGTGGGCGTTGGCATACCCATGTCACTAAAGAGGAAACTGAGGCTCATGCAAATGAGATGACTTGCCCACGTAGCCACTGAGTTCTAGAACCAGCATTCAAACCCAGGTCTGTCAGATTGCATAGTAAAACTGAGTTCGGGTTGTGGAGTCTTAGAGTGCGTTCATGATCATCGCCCAAGTGAGAGCTGAATCCCCTCTGAGAACCAGATCCGCCCGCAACTGCTCGGATCACAGAGCTGAGGAGCTTGCCAGCATCTCCAGGAGGAAGCCAGGCCTATGTGGCAGTTGCTATGACGACTAGTTTTCTTATAATTATAGAACATGGTGGTGACACGAAAAGCCACACAGTCACTTTGTTAGGACCTGTCTTCCTCTGACAGTTCCAGGCGCTTAAACATCATCAATTTTTTTTTAATCCCGTTTAAAATAATCACACATTGCAGCAGCAGAGGCCCAGAGAGCAAGACAGTCAGGAGATTAATCCGCCCACTGTGTGAGGGGACCGTGAGACAAGCCACATGACAAGCCATGAGGAAAATGGCATGTCTTCCTTGGGAAATGTTTGCTTCTCTCTTCTCTTTTGGATCAATGCATTTAGGACTTGGCCAAACAGCGTATTTAAAGAGAAAAAAGAAGAGAGCCAAAGCAAAATTGGCCTAATGCTTGGCAAATAACAGGGATAGGCAGCAAAATTTTAGTATTCTAGCAACCACTTTTCAGTTTAGTTTAAGTTAGCCAATTACCCATATGTACAGGGTTTCCTGATTTGGAAGCTGATAGAGACAAAAGAACACACACATACACACATACTCGCATATACATACCATAGACATACATACCCCTCTGGCCCAGAAAAGCCTGACTCTTGCCACTTATTGGCTGCATGACCTTGAATACCTTAATTAAATTCTCTGACCCTTGGTCTCCTCACCTGGCTATCAAAAAAAACCGCCTACTTCAAGAGTTAAAGATAAAATAGAAAATGACTAGCAAACTACTCAGCACATAATAGGAGCTCAGTGAAATGGAAGTTATTGTTATTAATTAATTACAAATAATAATTTTTTAAATCTTGTTTTACTTTCCACAAGCATCTTCCTTTCATTACCCCAACATGGGATGTGAGAAACCTTTATGAAGCCCTACCTTCTGTACTACTTTCAGCAATCCAGCCAGGTAGCAGGAGAACTCTAGTTGAAGCCAATGTGGCATCTCAGAGCAGTGGTGGGTGCAGGCAAAGGCCGGGACATTCTCCAGATGAGAAATTGACTTGGGGAATCAAGGACAGGTTTCTGGAGGAGGTGAGATCTGAGCTGGTTCACAAGGCGGGAAACGTGGGCTGGCAATAGAGCCAGAGGAAACTGCACGGGCAAAGACCTGGAGGAGTGAAAGGGCATGGTGGTTTTACAGAGCCATGAGAGGCCCGAAGCACTGAGGACACAGGAATGGTGGAGGGCCTAGCAGCAAGGACCACCTTTGGAAGAGCCTGCAGTATCACGCAGAAACCTCACGTTGTTGCCTGTCGGAGTGGGGAGCCATCAAGGTTTCTCAAGCAGGATCTGACGATCGTTCTGACTTCATAACAGGTAGAAAGGGGAAGATGGGATGAAGCTGGAAGGTCAAAAGCTGGCCCGGCAGGAATGGTGGGCGAGGAGGAACAACTGAGCCAGGGCAATGTCAGTTGAGACAGAGGACCTAGTGAGATGGAGCCAGGCGTGGCTTCCCACTGAGACCCACCCTGGGTGGAAGCATTCCATCTAGCCGGATGACCAGCTCCCCAGCAATGAAACTCTCATGTAACGACAAGAGGCAGCTCACATTTATCAAGCTACCATGGGGCTTATATTATCTCATATTGTCCTCAGGCCAGGCCTATGATGTAGACAGCATTATCCCATTTTACAGATTGGGAAACACAGGTTCAGAGAGATGAAATGACTTGCTTTAGTTCGTACACACCCACAGTGTCAAACCCCCAGCCCATGTATTTCCCCTTTTCCATACTGCCCTTCACACAAGTGTGCTGGTAAACCGTCCTGGGCTGGAAAGGGGGGTGATGCATGATTTACAGTGTTTGCTCAGTTCCATGGTGTAAATACTCCCACCATGGTTGGTTACAAAGTGCCAACAGCTTAACAAGCAGTGTGCAAACTTTTAATCAGCCGACTCCTACAGGAGTCCCATAGGAAATAAGAATATTCACTAAACTCTAGAAGCCATCTACACTAAACTTATTAACAAGTGACTTGCTTTATTACAGCATTTATTTGCCAGTGTTTGAGTCAATGAGAATGAGGACCTGGCAATAAAAGCACCCCAGTCATTAGGCTGTGGAGCGGTCATTGAATCTCCCAGTCCCCCATCCAAACCCTGAGCACATTCCTCCTGAGATAGTACCACGGATGTTTTCTCTCCCAGGGAAAGGTTTTGTTAAAAAAATTAAGCCACATTTGCTTTTCAGTTCTCAATAATATATATTTTTGAAGGTCACTCTAATAGTACAATTCCATGAGGCCAAGAGAAAGCACCCAGCCATAAATATAGGCCTACATCTTTATTCTGATTTCTGATAAAACCCTAGCCAGAAGTGCAATAATAAACATCAAATACTATTGCAGATTTTCTCCACCAAGCACTCACATGTAAATTCTTTCCGTTCCAGATGATAGCTCTGCTCCTAAGCCAGAAGGCAGTGTTTTTAATAATTTACCTTAAATGTTCCTCAAAAGTTAAAAAAAAAAAAAAGAGGGCAATAAAAACCAAGACAACAGATAATAAAGTAAAATCGCTTATCTCCATTTGCTGCTGTCAGCAAATATTAGAATCCCACCAACGGAGGGCAGCCCCTGGGGTTTTGATGAAAAATTGGTAGAAGCAAATGGCAAAGCTATAAATGAGGTCTCACCTCCCAGGGAATGTGACATCAGGAAGGGGACATTTATGAGAACGTGTCATCGGCAAGAAGCTTAGAAGCAAAGATAGAGCCACGATTTTAAATAAAGATATTGAAAATGAGGCAGCCAGAGCTCTGGTGTTTATCAATGTGTAGTTTTCTATCAGCCAGGTATTTTTGTTTGCTCATTAACCTGTTCATTCAGTTATTAAAGACATCATTTGGTGCCTAGTGTGGGCTGGCACTGGCTAGGTTCTTGGGGAGCAAAGATAAAGAAGACACCATCCCAGCCTCAAGTCAGTGGGAGACACAGCAGGTAATGTTGATGTCAACACTGTATAACTGGAGGGTTATATAGCAGGTGCAGGAATCCCGAGAAGGAAGGACAGACTGCGCAAGGGCTGGCAGGCAAGCAAGCCCTCACAGGCCAGAGCCATTTGAGTTGGGTGCTGAGAGATGAATAGGGAGTTTGCCCAATGATGGAGGTGGGAAAGGCATTCCAGTGGGAAGGGACGGCACGAACAAAGACAGGGAGGCATACGAAGTATGGTATCGTGAGGGAAGGACCAGGGCTTCGAGCAGGTCAGGGAGAAGGCAGGCGAGCCATGGAAGCTATGGCAGGGTTAGGAGGATGGCAGTGTCCTTGCAGGATATGCACATTAGAAAGAGTCCTCCTTTGGGGAGGTGAGAAGAATGGGCAGGAGGGGGGCTGAGAAAGCAGGCAGAGGGACCCAGAAGGAGGATGGGCCAGGAGATGACAGGTGAGGACAGAGACCAGAGAAGAAAGCACAGTTACCAGAGACTCTCAGGAGGGAGAGGGGCCTGGACTCTGCCGGCTGTTAGATGTGGCCGCCTCCCCCCACCCCGCCGGGGAGGCTCATTCTGAGGTTTTGCCATGTCTCTCCCATGTTGGAGTTAGAAGGAATGTGAGCAGAGTTGAGGCCTGAGACAGAGTGCAAACACCCCCAACCCCTGGCTGCGTGGAAGAGGAAGGGAAGGAAAGAAATGTCTGCCAGGTAGACGGGCTCAGCAGCATCCCCCGGGAGCTATTCACTGGTAGCCAGGCTCCCTTCCGCTGGCGGCAGCTTCCCTAACCTCTTACACCGGCCACGGCCCCCTGCTTAGGACCTGCGAGTACATCCCAGGCCCACAGCCTCCTGGGCGTGGAACTTGGGAAAATTCCCAGCCTCTCTGAGCCTGTTTGCCTCACCTGCAAGTGGAGTGACAGTCTCACCGGCCCAGTTTGCTGGGATCATTCAGTGGGATAGCTTACATAAAGCGCCAATCACAGGTCAGGTCAGGAGCAGAGCACAAGCCCAAAAAGTTGAGTGGATCAGTGAATGGATGGAACAGTGAAAAATCAGCACCCTATAATATCAGGCCTGAAGCTTCAACTGGATTTTTGTTTATTTTTGTTTTGTTGGTTTGTTGTTGTCGTCGCTTGTTTTTAATAATAGCCCACAGACACCAGCTCCTTGAAAACTGCTAACCTCTCACTTCTAGTTCTCCCCAACCAGCTTTATTTTAATGCGTCCATTTGCTTGACTGGAATGGTGGGTTCTGATCCCTTTACACTAACGCAGCCCTCCCATTCTGGATTCTCCCTGCTGACTGTGCTCAGGGTCTGGTCTGCAGGCATCCCCAGGATCTTTCCCCATGCGACCAGACACCCTCTAATCTGAGCTTACCCAGGCCATAGCCACCAGGGTCAGATTTCCTGAACCCAGACTCAACATGTTATTGGGGATGAATACTGAGGCGGTCCCGAAAGTCTGGGGCTCAAGTTGCAGCACACGTGACACCCACTCTATGCCAGGCCCTCTTCTGGGAACTAGGAATACGTAAGTGGGCCAGTGTGACCCTACCCTCCAGGGACCAGAGGCTGGAGGGGGCTGAAGATGCCGGAGTAGCCAGTTACAGTACAGCAGCATTCGAGAACCCCATATGATCTGCAGAGCCCAGAGGAGGCACCAAACCCAGCTCAGAGGATCAAGGGAGGCATCCCAGAGGAGGTGACCATACAGGGACAGTATTCCAAGAAATTGGCCAGAACACTCTTGTCTAATCCACACCTTTGCAAGCTCCTCCAGAGCAAGGATTTTGTCTTGCATATAAGTGTGTCTCCCAGCAACAGGCATCCAGCCCAGCCCAGAGCAAATTTGATAAAGACAAAGAAGAAAGGGGAGAAAGGGCAGGAAGGGAAGAAGTCAGGCAGGCCACAGTTTGGCAAGGACAATGGCAGGGTGGCATCAGGTGTAGCAGATATGGAGCCATAGGGCTTGGTTCTTATTCTGTTCTGACACGTCCTCGCTGCGTGGCCTTGTCAGACAATTCACTTCTTTGAGCATCAGTTTCCTAGTCTGTAAAATGGGGATAATAATAACAGTAACAAGTACACAAGGTTGTTGTTAGCCTAAAAAGTGGATGTAAAGGCATTTTTAACAGGTACTAGGATTATTCATTTTATAATGGATGTGTTGAGAAGTAGCCTACCAAAAAATATTGCCTACACTCCCCAGGAGGCAAAGAGATAGCTCCCTAGGTCACTGTAGAGAGCCAGAGGCCACCCATGGATCCTGACATTGAACTGGCTACACTTAGAACAGTTCCTCCAGGTTTTCCCAGCCACATTCCCAGGGAGAAAAAGCCAGGAAAGGGAGGACCAGGTCTGTCTCAACCAACACACAAAATTCAGCTAATTAGGTAGCAAGCTAAGAACCCAGGATGAAGGAAAGGGATCTGAACAGGAAGAGAATAAAATGATCATTCATTGAGAACTAGAGTGCGCCAAGGACTTACACTTTGTGCTATTGTGTCCCGGTTTACTGATGAGGAATCAGGAGCTCAGAGAGGTGAAGGGACTTTCCCAAGGTCATGAAGCTTAAGAGGTGACAGGGGTGTGACCCAAGTTGCCAGGTGAATCTAGCCCCAAAGTGCAGGTGTTCCCTAGAATACCTCTCATCAGCTTGGCACAAACAGCCTCCAAATGCAAGACTCAGTTCCTTCTCACAGGTGAGCCTGGGGACAATCAGGTCTGATGGCATGGCCGGATGCACCAGCTCCTTCGACGGCATAATCAGCTTTAGAAGAACCTCCAGCTCCCAGGACTAAGAAAGAAGGAGGGGCTTCTCTCTGCACGCTCCCATCTTCTCAAAGAAACCTGATGAACGGTCTCTCAAGTCTGTGGCCCTTGGCAATGACTGCAAGAGCCTTCATGTTAAAAAAAATTCCAGGCGATTCTTTCAATTTTTCTCAGTTCGTCTCTCCCTCCCTGCTCTGTCTTCTCATTCTCTCTCATAGAGAATTGTTATGAGCTGATCTCCCCAGGTCAAATTTGAGATGTGAACTCGCAAGCTCTTCCACCTCCATGAAGATATTGGAATGAGGGAGGGAGGCATCTTTGCCATCCGCATGGTTACTTCTGCCATGGGCAATATCCTGAAGGGGCAACCCGGCCGCTGTTTACCAGCATTATGCTCTCTAAGATGAACTGGGAATTCTCTGACTTCCAGCCCCTGTGGTCTAGCCGAAATTTCCACCCTGAGCTCCAGACGCGTTACATCCAAGGGTGGCCAGAGTGCCTCTGCCCCACCCCTCCCATGGTCCCCAGGCACCTCCCACTCAATGCGTCTCCCACTGCCCGGTCCCCCACCTCCTACCCGGTGGACAGCATCCCCCCACCGGCTCAGTCAGCCAAGCCAAACACGGAGGAGCCCCTGATGCCCCTTTCTCCAACCAGGAACAATTCCACCTCCGTAACAGCCCAGCTGGACCCCCGAGTCCCACTGCAGCTGACAGCTCAGACCCTCAGACTCTTCTTAATGGCCAGCACAACCTCCTTCCTAGTGCGCTGCACCCACCTTCACCCCAGCGGATGCGTCCTCCACGCAGCCCAGGGGGAGCTCTCTTTAAGGAAGTGCAAAGCCAGGCTAATAAATGCTCACAGCTCTACAAAAGCAAACAATTTTGCTCCATTCCTCCCATTGTGTTCCAAGGGGCAGGGCCCTCCGCCCACACCTGACAGTCAGTGCTGACAAAGGGCTGCCCCCAAACCCCAACGCCCTTTCTTCCCAACCCCCAGGGCCAACTGAGTCAAGCTGCGTGGGGCGCTTCCTCAGGCCCTGGACCCTGACAAGCCACTCATTTTCTCTTGGCTGACTCGCTTCTGTTCTAACCCATAGTTACCTACAGCAGGCGGCACAGATGAACAGAAAGGCAGGGGGCCGGCTCTCAGCACTGGCCCTGCCACTTGCTAGTGGGTGAGCAGGTCGCATCACTGCTCTGAGCCATAGTTCCCCTTGAAAAAAACAGGGGATTATATCAGCTTCTCAGGGACTCGTGGGCAGCAAATATGATAAAATAGCCACATCACCAAAAGTTGCCAACAAAGAGGAAAAAATAAAAAACAATGACAACATGGTCCAACTCCACGGCTGATAACACAGCCACAGATGACATTTTGAGACATTTCTTTCCATGTCCTTTTTCCTCTGTATACTTGTGGGTTTTTTCATAGTTCCAACCATAGAAAACATACAATTTTAATCTCTGCTTTTTTCACTCAGCTTCCTCTATGAAGTATTTGCCCAAATTATTGCATGTTTTCATAACCATCATTTTAAATGATTGCTAAATAAGGAATAATTCCATCAAAAACTGTAACACTCTATTTGGTAAAAAGAGCAAATTTTTAAAATATTCTAATTTTTTTCTGATTATTGTAACAATTCATGCTTGTGTAAAATTGAGAAAGTAAAAGTAAGATGAAAATATCTCATAAGCCCATAATTCAGAGTAAACTAAGTACTCTCCCCCCCAAAAGTGATTCCTAAGAAACTGTTGAAACAATCCATCTTATGCATGTGGTCTTACATATGGAATCATGAGAAAGCTGCTGAAAATCTAGCATTGTTTCCAATGCTTCGATTTTACAAATAACACTGCAATAAACATTTTGGGGCATGAATCTGGGCATACTTCTGATGATCTCTGCTGCCAGGAGGACAGGTCAGCTTTACTCCCTGGCCTGATGCCCTTACATTATGCACCAAGATACTCCACCCTCCCCTCACATCTACCTGCTGGTTCTTGCAGATACCTGCATGCAGTTCAGGCCAGGTCAGCGTTCACTGGGCCCATGCTGTGTGCCAGACACTAAAGCTACAGCCAAAAATAAAAGCAATCCCTGCCCTCAAAGAGGGGGTCAACATCCAGGGAAGTCCCACATTCTGGGGGGATGTACCCAGAGGTGCCAGATTCCCTCCCAGGCTCACACACCCAGCTGCTCTGACACATGTAGCAGGGAGAAAGATAGGGACAGAAACGGACCAATATATTTATCCATGTATAATACATACTCCAACCAAGTATGTATTATACAAATGCATATAGACAACCAACCAAGGGCTGTTTTCACTTCCAAAGCCCTCAGCCACAGTTGATACAAAATAGTTACTATTAATCATGCACTTATCATGTATAGATCCAAGTGCTTTGCATGTATCCCATATTTCATTCTCACAGTAACCTTCTATTATCGCCATTTGATGAATGAGGTTTATTGACTAGCTTGTGGCCACATGGCTGGTATGAGGTGGAAACAGGGCTCAAACCCAGCCAGACTGCTTCAGTATCCATCCACAGAACCACTTCTTCTACTGCCTCCATGGCTGATATTGCCTCCTAAATATTTTTTAGGCCTCTATCCACTCACCTTCCTTTGCTAAGCCACTATTGTTTTTTTACTTGCAGTAACCCAGCAGTCTCCCCACCCTCCCTCTATTACTCATGTAAAAGCCAGCATGTTTTTTCCAAAAACCTAGTTTAATCATATCCTTCCTCTTCTTGAAGTCCTTTGGGCTTTCTTTCATGCTTCTGGTCTAAAATAATAATTCCTCCATACAGCCTACAATGTCTGGGACTGTCTGCCCTCTGCCCACTTTTCATACCTCATCTCTCTCTGGTCCCCACACCCCTCCTAGAACTGAGCTTCACTGCCCTTATTCCTATTCAATGTTGGGTTCAACTTCCCTCCAGCCTCAGGGCCTTTGCACAAGCTGTGCTCTCCTTAGCCACCTAAGTGACTTCCCCAGGGTACTTCCCTGGGCTTCCTCCATACATCCTCACAGAGCAGGCTTCATGGCTCTTTCACGCAATTCATCACAGTGATATATATTCATCAGTTCTCCTAGTGACTCGGCCACCAATAAATAGAAAATCAACCATGCGGTTTTTACCACTAAGAAGTCAACTTTTCCCTCCCTTTGTCTTTTTTGTATTTGTTGCAATCAACCAATGTCTAAAATTTGAGTTTCTTTATACATTTCTATCACATTTCCTGAAGATTGTGATGGAAAGGCAGAGAGACAGGGACAGGAGGAAAAAGAAGAAATGAGACACATTTATCATCAAATTGTCTGAACATTTCGGAGTAGGAGAGAGGATAACTTGTCCTCAAGAGGCAGAGCTTTAGTTATTTGATTCGACTCAGTGACCCACACTTTCTGTTACACCATCAAGACACTGACCGTAAATTCAGCGATTTTCGGCACCCGGAACTTCCCTTTGTTCTTCTGTTCAGGCTGATATTCCGTTCTTGTCTTCACAATCACCTGAAATGTTCAGCCAGTGTTAGCATGCATAGAGACTTGAAAGACTTTTCTGTTCCTTTTTTTTAGTAACTAGAATTTACTGTATATTGCATAAAGATCAGAAAATAAAGAGCCTCCCACGCAAACAAACACAAGAAAATAGAAAATTCAAATTACCCATAATACTTTCCAATTCCAACAGACAGCCATAGGTAACAATTTTGGTCGCACCTTTCCAGAAGTTTTTATATGCATATATATGCACATATTCTGCATATGTATTTGCTATTTATGCAAATATATACTTTTATGAAACGGATTCATACTTCATTTTATCACAAAACACTCTACTAACGTTTTCTCCATGTAGAAAAATACATGATTTCATTTTGCCTTTTGATGTAGCTTAATATTTCATTGTATGCATATACCACAATTAATCTAACCAATCTTGATGGTTGAACACGTAGGTTGTTTCCACAGTTCAGGGTATATAAACAAGTTATTATGAACATCTTGTAGCAAAACTTTTGCACATATACTTAATTCCAGTTTCATTTAGGGACTTCCACAAAGAAAAACATAAAGGTCTATTGAATCTATTGTATCATCTTATTTTTCTCAAGTCTGAATATTTTGCAGAGGTGGTTAATATCTTTTCAAGATAAGCTGTCAACCTGCCAAGACATTTATGGAACTCCATTCCACTGTGTAGGCAAAGTGGAAGAAAAAAGAAACTTGACAGATAAAAACTATTGCCGAGTGTCACAGTGTCATAGGTAACACAGAAGCTGTCTGAGTCTCGGTGCCTCAGCTGTAAAATATGGGCAATAATCATAATCATAACCCCTAGTTAACAAGGCTGTTTTGACGGTTGAGTGAGATGAGAGTGGGCAATACTTTTGGAATAATTTATTATGTGCCAGAGCTAGATCAAGCTCTCCATATACTTTATCTACATACCACTGCTATTTCCATTCTCCTGAAAGGAAAACTGAAGCACAGAGCTGTCAAGTCACTGGTCCAAGGTCATACAGCTCAAAGGAAGCAATCTTCTAACTATGATCATTCTTCTCATTAGCGCTTAAATTAACCAAATTTTCACTGAAAACTTTTACCAAGTTTTCCTAGAGACAATAGTCAAGCGTATGTACTCCCGCAAGAATTCTTCTATGAAGAATTTTCTTTAAGGTCTGTGAGGCATACCATGGACAAAATATAGCTCAAAAAGGAAAGGACGGGGAGGAACTACTATTATTGAACATCTACTATATGGCACTTAAATATGTTAGTTAAGGAGGATCTGGGTCCCAGCCCATCTAGAACATCACTCCTTCCCTGACATTTAGAACTCATTTGCAAATGTAAATTCTGTTGTTGTGCCCCGCCCCCTTTGGATTCTGCTCCTCCAAATATTAAAAAGTGAGCCCTGGCTTCCTTAAAGAAATGATACAGCTAAACAAGGATGAGGGTTTTGCGGGGGAGTGGGGTGGGGAATGTTCTTTTTATTTTTTTCTATCTCCTGTTCCAAAGAATAGGAAAGCAGAAGCTTCTTTGCCACAAATAATAAAAATGTCCCTCATGCTTTGCAAATTTACTATACAGCAGACACTGAGCACTTGACATGCACTATCTCACTTAATTCTGTGCTGTGGGGCAAATACTGGTACTGTCAATATTGTAGGGAGATGAAACATTGTGCTTTGGGTTTGAATCCTGGCTCAAGCACTACGCCTTCTGTGTCTTAGTTTTCTCATCTATTAAATGGGAAAATAACCATCACTACCTGGTTGGGTTGTTAGGAGGCTTAAATGAGTTAATGTAAGTTAAGCACTCAGACCGTTCATTCAATAACAATGTTTTTTTGAACACTGCCTCTGAGTGCTGCCAAATGTTCTTCCAATAGATGTCTGAGACAGATATGGAATTGGGCCTCGCTTGCACCTGTCAGCCTGCAGGTCCTCCCTATCCAGCCCTTCGAGAGCAAGGCAAAGATTTCTCAAGAACAATACTGTTCAAGGATGGTCTGAAAAAAAAGGTTTCAAGGGTGAATAGAAGTTTCCTGGGTGAATAAGACAAGATATTTTATGCAAAGTGAACCACATGGTCAAATAAACAAAAGTGTAAAATAGCATGTAATCTACACATTTGGCCGTTTTGGTGTCATGTGAACTTCAATGTGTTAGTGAGAGTTAGGAGCTAATATAAATGTAAGAGTAAATGCCAAGGCACGGTTCACAGGCTAAGTGTTTCTATTAGAAACTCACAATATTCTGGGAAGGGCCAAATGAAATAATGTATGTGCAGGTGCTTTGTGAACTTAAAAGATATTCTACAAATTGTAATGATTAAAAATATTTAGAATATCACTAGATCAACTGACAGGCTATGAAGTATATTGAAAATTTAGATGTCTGATCATTTCTCTGAATCCACATTTTTAGAAATATTCACAAACTGGGAATTATAGTTTCTTCTCCCAATTCCCCATGTTGTGTGTGTGTATATATCTAATGTCTGTATGTATATATATAAATATATTATAATACATCTCAATGTCTATTTCTAAGATAGTGAATTTCCTGGTCAGTGTGCCATGTGACCTATAAGACTTAGGGCAATAACTGCCTTTGCCTTTTATGATAGACAGCATTCTAAGATGGTCTCCAAGCTTCCCACCCCCGTGTACATGCACTGTATAATCTCCTCCCTCAAGAGTGAGGACAGGACCTGTGAATATGATGGCATAGTCACTCCCATGAGCATGGTATGCAAACTCGGTCACAGCAGACTGGAGAGAAATTCTCCTGCTGGCCTTGAAGAAGTAAGTCAACATGTTGTGAGAGGGCCATGCAGCTAGTACCTGAGGGTGGACTCTAGGAGTTGAAAATGACCCCGATCAACAGCCAGGTCACTCAAGAAAATGGGGACTTCAATCCTACAACCACAAGTAACTGAATTCTGCCAACAACCTGAATGAGCTTGGAAAAGGACCCCAAGAACCAGATGAGAATGCAGCCTAGCTAACAGCTTGATTTCAGACCCATGAGACCCCCGAGCACAGAACCCCTCTAAACTGTGCCTGAACTTCTGACCTATATAAACTGTGAGATAATAAACTTGTGTGGTTTTGAGCCACTAAAGCTTTGATAATTTGTTACATAGCAACAGAAAACTAATAGGCCTTCCCACATTGCCAAGTCCATCTCAACCATCTCTTAGCTTGAGTCCTTCATTTCTAGATCCTTAGCCATCAGACTGGTCTCAAGCATAACACATCAAGTGTTAAGAAGCATTTGTTTCTTAGTCTTTCCCTCTGCCCCTTTATTTTTATAAACATCCTTCCCAAAACTTCTCAAAAAGCCCTAAACCATTCATATCATTCCATGTAAATTTTAAAGACCTCATGCAGTGGCCAACATGTTGAGATAGGAGACAAAACTAAACAAATATTACTGTTGGAATGAGACAATGAATAACCATTACAGCCAATATCATTCCAATTGTCATAATAAATATTTTGTGGTTGCTTCTCTAACATCCATTTCCTTCTTCAATCAAACCTCCCCCCCGCCCGATATTGCTTTCAAGAACTCACCCCTGTCCCATGTGGCAGCCATGTGGTTTGGTGGAATTGATGCTTTCCTTGATGGCAGGGAGGGACTCTAATTAGGTAAAACCAATCAGAGCATATTATTCTACTGATCACAAAATGTGATTGACTCAGAGATGGGCATGTTACCTAACTTGAATCAAAGAGATATGAGGCAATACTGACTGGGAACTTGGGGGAAGACACCTCCTTGCTCTTTATGAGTGTTCCCTAAAGAACATGTTCTTCCTCTGGATGGTGTGGTGAGGACTTAGTCCAGTCCTGAAACTGCTGAAGCAATTGTTGCTACTATGGGGAGGAGCCAGGATGAGGTCAAAGGCAGCATACAAAAGGGCAGAGCCAAGAGGGACCCAGAGAAGTGGAGATGAGCCCTGATGACACCCTGCCCTCTGGATCACACCTTGCCTGAAACCAGACCTATGCTGTACCCTGCAGTCATGGGGGTGGGGAGGGGGACAAATATATACTCTTTGAACCTTAATCCAATTTAGGTTGTGCTTTCTAGTACTTGAGGTGAAAAGCTTTCTATCTAATAGAAATGTGTTCCAAGAAAAAATGAACTGAAAAGCTATTCGAATTTAGTAAGATGGTCAAGTACTAAATAAGTATAACAAAACCAATAGATTTTCTTGGCATCAGCAAAAAATCACCTCAAAATGTGATGAATCCACCAAAAGATACACACAAAAATGTTTATAGCCACTTTTTTCATAATAGCACAAAACTGAGAATAACCCAAATGTCTATTAACAGGAGAATGGATAAATTGTGGTTTATTCATAAGATGGAATGCTACACAGCAATGCTACATAGACATGGGTGACTCTCACAGACATTATATTGAACTAAAGGAATCTGATGCAAAAAAGTATTTTTTTATGTCCTGTGTGATTTCATTTATATCAAGTTCAATATATATAAAATAATTTATATATTATCTGAATAAATATATATATTTAACATGCCATTTACCATTTCCAGGAGTGATGCTGAGTTTAGGCAGAGTTGGGGTCATAGCCCTCTTTCAAATCCATATACTACTTTGCCCTGAACCCCTATGAGATGTTGCTTATGCCCTGAGTGAGTTTCTAATGAAAACACTTCTTTTGGCTTCAGAACGTTTCTCAAACAACTGAGCTCAAACTAGGTCAACAGACAGGTTGACTGACCCTGTGTCAGTCCTCAGTCATCTTCTCCTCTCTTCAGCTATACCATATTTTCTCCAAAAGCAACCCATGCAATATTTTACCTTTGCCCCTAAGGAAGTGTTAGCTCATTAGAACCCCTTCTCCATGTCAAAAGCAGGTCTTTGCCCATTTGCCTGGAACAAATGGGCAGTCTTCTGGCCTCATCTTCTTTGATCTCTCAGTAATATTCTTTGACCACTCACTCCTCCTTAAAAGTCCTCCTCCCGGGTCCACGGTCTTCTCCCTGCTCACTGACCAGCCCTCCTCAGTCTCCTCCCACTCTGCTTTACTTCTCAATGTTAGAATCTCTCAGGGCTAGGTCATGGGCATGCTTCCTTCCTACAAGTCCCTTCTGAGTGTTCTTACTCCCATCATTTCCAAGTCCATCTTTATTCTCATAACTCTCAAATTTACATCTCCAATTCGGACCCCACCCAGCACTCAGATTATCCTACTGGACATTTGCCCTTGGATAGACACACATAAGTTTACCATGTCCACAGAAAAGCACTTGGGTTCCCTGACCCACCTTCCCCAACCATCTTGCCCTCAACATTCTCTTCCCCGTGTAATCGCCAGCTAAGAAAATAGCAGCATGATATGCCATTGTTTATGTCAAGTCATATACAGGAATCTCTCATGATCCCTCCCTTCCCTTCAGTCTCCAAATCCATTGCAATCACCAGCTCCTGCTTCCTCGAAAATTTCCCTCAAATAAACCCATTCATCCAGTTACACTGCCAACACCCTAATCCAGAGCATCATTCTCTCTCCGCGAACTTTTGCTCTGACAGCTTCCTTGTTTCCATCCTTGCCTCCCCAAACCCAAACAAAAAGAGATTTCTAGACCAAGAGAGCATCATAAACCAGCAAACATTCAGAAGACATCCAGGAGGCTGGACCTGGGAAAACCACAAAGAGGCAGTTTTGAGTGGCCAGGGAACAGAGCAGGTGAAGTGAGCAGTAAACAGAGGCTCTGAATGCCATGCCTAGCATCTTGAAGATGAACTTGGGAACAGTGAGGAACTGAGCAAGGATTATTAACCAGAGAATGGCTTTCCAGGTGTGCATTACAGGGAGAGGAGAAGCCCCTGGCACAGTGAAGATACACTGGAGAGATGTAGAGAGCAGGAAAAACCAGCCCTACAGTTACTGGAATCAACCAGCTATTGGGCATGTCATGAAGTGTGGTGTGCTGTTCCCATGGACTGGAGCCAGAAACAATTCCCTTCTATAAAAGGAGATATAGTACCAGTCAATTTTTTTAGTACTATGAAGGGGAAAGCATAAGAAATGTTAGCCAATCGTTATTAATTGTACCTTGGAGGAATCAGCTTGCATATGCAAAGAAAGAGAGGGAAGAGAAAATAAATTTGCAAAGAAAGGCTCTATTTTCTGCAGTTGAAAAAAAAAAATGGAGGAAAACAGAGCCCTGAGCTCCTTGATTAATAACAGAAATGGGAGGAAAAAGTGGAGAGAGGGGAGGAAAAAATTCTTTCTACTCTTGTTATTATTAAAAGTGGGGTTTCATAGATACTTGGGAGAATGAAACTCCAGGTTTTCAAATATCATTGTGGATATGGGCAAAGAAATAAATTTGTTTTCTTTTCATATCAATACATCAGTCCCCATTGTTCGGTCAGCAGCTGATATGAAGAACATAATTTAACATAATTGGCATTGTGAAAATGGGATAAATTATTCATCCCGAAAGCACCCCTCATCTGGATATATTCCCCCTTTGCTGGCAAGGCCAGATAATACGTGGTGGTTCAGATGGTGCAAAGTACAGATCATAAAAATTTAAAATACTGCTTCCCAGGATTATCAATAATGAAGAGGTTCCCACATGGAGAGGCCCCAGGATTGGCAGGAACAATAAATAAAAGTGCAGAAGTGCTGACAAGGAGCATGATTGTATTTTTATGAGCTGGGCTTGCACAGGCCAAAAATAGACCTAAGCTGTATCCTTCAGCTCATTCCTGCAGCAAAGAGAGAAGTTCGGAGCAGGGCAATGAAAGGCTAGCCCCTGAGCACCTCCTGTGTGCCAGACACTGAGCTACAGGCCCTACTGATGTGTCCTCAGTTAGTTCACACAACCCCCCTCTCCGATCTTCACATCTCTCCTTTAAGATCATTATAATTCCCATTTTTCAGATAAGGAAATTTAGCCTCAGAGACTTCAGTCACTTGCCTATGATCAAATGACTGGTAAGTGGTTGAGCTGGTATCCAAACTCAAGAACATGTTGCTTTTTTCTATCATTTTTTTAAGGTACCCACTATGTGCCTGGCACTGTACCAAAAGCTTTACATCCTATATCTCAGTAAATCCTCTCAATCGCTCTGAGGTAGGACTGATTATCCCCATTTTATAGGAACCTGAGTCTCAGGGAGCAGAAATGACTTCACAACCTCACATAACCACTAAGAGGCAGAGTCAAGGCTTGAACCTGAGCTTCTGGCTCAGATCAAGTGCCACTAGGAAGGTCATCCTTCAAATCTCGTAACAAACTCTGATCCTATGGCACCTGATGCTCCGTAAGTGCTATTAACTGAACGAACAAATGAACGAATCCTTTATCTAAATAGACAAGGTGAAGTCACCCCAGTGGGGCCTGAGTACATAGTTGGGAACCTTCTCCCATTTACTGCCTCACTCCTCAACCCACACTCCATCTCTTTGGGTTTGAGTCTTTCCCTGGACCCTTGAGGTTTGGTAGTGGGCCCAGAACACAAGGTAAAATGTCAATGCTCAGAGTACATTAGTGGCAGTGTTGTCCAATCCCACCCATTCACCGATGGGGACGTGGAAGCTCAGAAAGGGGGACGGATTTGCTGCAGGTCACACAACAAGGCAGTGTCAGAAGTAGGACCCTAGTATGGACCTGTTGACTCCCAGTCCGGGGCTATTTCTGTGGCATTGAGTCTCTTTTACTTGCTGGGCCTTTGATTTCTCAGGGCAGAATGGAAGGCTGGCCAGTATGGCCTCAAATGGATGGGCTAGCCCAATAAGTCTATGACTCTCCAACTCTCAGGCAAGGCATAGAATTGGGCAAGGTGAGCGACTCTTCCTTGGGTCCTACAGGGACGGCCAGCTCCTGCTCTGAGCAGAGGCTAGCTGCCTGGACCGGAGTCACTACAGCAAGGCCGGCCCACAGCTCTGCCACCCAGGCCTGTCCCCTATAGGGCAAGGCCCAGCCCACCTCTCTGCTCAAGCCTTCTTACAGCCTGGGGCCAGCCCCGTGCACTTCACGAAAAACAATCCTGATTCTGGGACTGAACTGATGATGATGATACCACAACATTAAGCAGTTACTCTCTGCCGGCCACTGTGATAAACATTTGGCATGCATTTCCTCATTTTACCCTTTAAACAGTTCTTAGAGGAAGATATTCCTGTCCTCGTTTTAACAACGAGAAAACAGAGAGACAGAGTGGTTAGTAAACTGGCCCAGGGTCACACAGCGAGTAGGTGGTGGAATTAGGATTCAAATTCAAACTGCATTGCTATAATGCATGTGCATCTATACAGGCCTCCCTCTGCATGCAGGGGCACTAGCTCGTTCCACAGTGGTCTCTCCATGTGTGAACGTGAGCAAGTAAGTAAGTCACTTCAGCTCTCCGAGACTGTTTCACCATCTGTGAGATGGAGGTGATTTTTTAAAAATAGAAAATTTGATATATGCTCATGGTAAAAAAAAAAAGTATGAAAATTGTAGAATAAAAGTTTTCAAACGGACCCCAACCAACCCATCCGTACTCTAACCATCTAATGGTTTCTCGTGTGTCTTTTCAAGACTATTTTATGAATTAGAAGAATGAAACATACACACGTGTTTCCATAAATGGCATCACTCTATACCACACTCTTTAAAGTTGTTTTAACGGAGCAATGTGTCTGTTGCTTTCTCCACATTAGCGCAAACACAAGCAAATCTGTCTCATCCTCATAACAATTGCTTACTATTCCACATCCATGCACCAGGGTTTATCCAACCACTCCAATCTCATGGAACATTCCAATTGTTATATATATATGCCTTTGCATACTTGAAAAATATACCCATAGGATAAATTCCTGCCAGTAGCAAGCATACCAATTAAATAGGATATACAGTTTAAATTTATAAACAATATCCAAATACCCTCTAAAAACCATTGCATCACGTTATATAACCAACCAGAGTACAATGAGAAGATCTGCTTTCCCCCAGTGTTAGCAACACTAGGCACTATTACATTTTTTTTGCCAATCAGATAGGTAAAAAGTATGTTTCATTAAAATTATGTTTTCAAGTTATAAAGAATTTTTAATCTGCTTATGGGTCATTTTTTTGTCTATTTGCTGGAATCACCTAGTCAGAGCCTTTGCCCAATTTAGGGTGATTTATAATCTTGTGAGTCTCTGAAGAGTAGAACAAGGGGGCTCAGTGAGCCTGGAATCGGCAGAGATGTGCATCCCCTGCTCCCTGGGGAAAGGCTGACAGTTCTCTGATCCTGTGTATCAGGGAGAAAAAGAAACCCTCTAGTGAAGTCATGAGAATGATGACCAAGAAGGCGTGGCGGACTCAGTGACAGGAGCAGTATCTCCATTGCCCAACATCTTTCCAGATCCGCCCCGTCGGACCCCTGCACCCCCGCTGTTGAAACCCCATCCTTCTCAGCATGTCTCACGTTTACAGTCATCCTCCAAAAATATCACCTTCGGGAGACATATTCTGAATATCCAGTGAAAGAAAGGAAACTATCAATGAGCACCATCTTTGTGCCATTAGACAATTTTCACTTTTTTTTTTTCCTCACAGTAACCCGGTTAGGTAGCTATTATGTTCATTTTACAGGAAAAAAAAAAAAAAAAAAGAAGCCCAGAGATGCCAAGCAACTTGCCTAAAGCCACACAGTACATAATTAGTTTAGCTGAGAGTTGAATCCAAGCCTGTAAGACAACCAAGCGCATGCGGTCTACCACACAAAGTGAAGGGTGCTAAACATCAATAATTGACCTTTTAATGTCTGCATTCCTTTCCTCCCACAAGCAGGTGAGCCAACCTCCTCTAGGATGTGTAAAGACTTAGTAACCAGTAGAAAGGAAAGGTACATTTGCCTAGAGCCTGGCAGCTGGCTTGGTGAATACACAGTTCATCTGGGGCTTTGCCAAGGTGGAGTTGTGCCTGTCTGTGGCTTGCTTTCTGCAGACCAGCCACCCCTTAGCTGGCATTTCCCAGCACTCTTGGGTGCAGATCTTGGCTGCACTGTTTGGTGTGTCCTAGGACAGCATTCCCCTTCTCTGAGCCTGTTTTGCATGGTTACAACCTCACAGAGGAGTTGTGGGGACTTCTGGGTTATTGTGGTCACTTAGATAAACCAAAGGCACGTCCTGGAATTTGGTGTCTACGGACTGATGTTCCAGCTTCTCAAGAGCTTGCTCCCATGGCCTAGAGAGAGCCACCAGACTGCTTGGATTCAAGTGGAAAAATTAAGCCCAGCCTTACCCTAGGCAAGGGGCAGGGGGCCTCGTTCAGCCAGCATTTCCTGCTGCCCGCCATATGCCAGGACTAAGGCTACAAAGATGAGACAGAGCCAGGACCCTCAGGCCTAGTAGGAAAAGCTCCTCAGTGCTGACCCAGCACTAAGTCTCCATCAATCCATCCACCTCCCCATTTCTGCTGCCACCGTCCTAATACACACCACCACCATCCCCTTCATGAGCACAGCAGTAACCTTCTAGCTGATCTCCTGCCCCTCCACTCTTTTCTTCCACCATACATGGCCAGGGCTGGGGGGTTGGTGGTACTGCAGGAAACCCAGTAGCCTCTGTTTTGGGTACATTTCTCTGGTGCTGCCTCATTTGGAAGATGGATTGGAGAAAAGAGGAAGAAGAGACCAGGAGACCAAGCATGAGTCACTTGGCCCTAGGGTGGCCCACTGCAGCCAGAGGAATCTTCCTAAAATAGAAATCTGATCCTGTTACTCTCCTCTTTAAACCTCTTCAGAAAAATGCACGGGGCCCCTCATGAACTGGTGCCCACCCCACGTCACCTCCCAAGTCTCTCCCCCTCCCTCAGCTGACCCAGCCAACCTGACCTCCTGACCTTTCCTCCCATTCCCTCAATGTCTGTCCGCATGCTGGTCCCTCTGCCCCCTACTCCCCTTACCAACCCACCCTCCATCTCTCAGCCAGGGCTCCTTCCTCAGAAGGACCTCCCCTGACCATCCTGCCATCATAATTTAATCCCCTTAAGTCTTATCGTCTCTTAACAATACAGCACCTTATTCTTTCCTTAATAGCCCTTCTTGCAGTTTGCATCTCTGTATTTCTATTTGTGTGCTGGCTTGTTTGAAGTCCCTCTGCCCCACTGAACAGGAAGCTCCATGAAAGCAACGGCCATGCCTGACTTTTCGTGGCTGTATATGCGTAGCCTAGCATAGGGCCTGGCACATAGAAGGTGCCCAGTAGACATGCTGGATGAGAGAGTGAGTACCTTCCGTGTAATAAGTATAACCTTAGCTATAATTATGGGTGGTCAGGGAAGGTATCCAGGAGCGCTGCCATCTGAACTGGGTTTAGGAAGATGAGCCCTGGCTTATCAGACAAGCAAAGGGGCAAGAAGAGCATTCTGGGCAGAAAGAATGGCATGGGCAAAGAGGAGGGAGCAAGAAATACCCTGGAGAGTGTAGAAAATTCCAGGGCGGGGTTTCTCAACCTCAGCACTGTTGACATTTTGAGCAGGGCAATTCTTTTTTTTGGGGGGGGGGGTGAAATTTTGTGCATTGTAGGATATTTAGCAGTATTCCTGGCCCAAAACATCCCTCCTCCTATTGTCACAACCAAAAATGTCTCCAGACATTGCCAAATGTCTCTCTGGGTGGAAAAGTCACCCCTGGTAGAAAACCACGGCTCTAGGTAGTTCTGACATGCTGGTGTTCAAGGTACAAAGTGAGGAGTGATAGGAATGGAAGCCAGTGGGGCAGATAATGGAGGACCTGGAGTGCCAAGGTCAGGATTTGAGGACTGTACCCTGTGCGGGTGACTGGAAAGGCTTTCCATGGGAGAAGGACTGGTCACAACTCCAGAGGCACTACTGCAGGTGCGCTGTGGAGGATTGATTAGCGTGATAGAAGAGGTGGGGAAACAGCCACGAGTCCAGCCAATCTCGTCTCCTAAGGCATGCGCAGTCCCGCTAGCACTGTGTAGGGAAGGAGCCCTGGAGGCCGTGACATTCTCTCTGCAGGATCGCCCCAGGCCCCACCTGCATGTCCAGGAGAGCTCAAGAAGGAGCCATGGCCGTAGATGAGGGAATGCAGAGTTTGAGGGAGTACTGCCTGGGGATGGGAGGCTTCTCATTATCGAAGGTAGCACGGTGCAGAGGGGAAAGCTGTGGTGTCAGGTGCACCGGGGTTCCAACCCCAGCTCTTCCACTCTCTCTGTGAAGCTTGGACAAGTCACTCCATTGATGTGAACCTCAGTTTCCCCACCAGTGAAATGGGTGCACTAACACCCACCTCACAGGGCTGTTGGGAAGATTAACTGAAACGACAGCCAAGAATGCCCTGCATGGCCCATTCCTAGCCCAGAGCAAGGGCTTCGGACATGCTTGTCCACACCACTTAGCCTCCAAAAGCTTTTCCCCAGAAACTCGCATTCCATACTAAAGGGTATTTAGTGAACAAGATAACTGTCAGTATTACACACCAAGCACACTCTGTATTTTACATTTTCAAGAGGAAAACGCATGATGTAACATTGGGGTTAAATACACTTCTTTCTGATAACCTTTTTAGCTTCAAACCTTCACCATCTGGCTGGACCTAATGAGAGAGCTGACAACTATGTCAGAACTCACCTTGCCTCTCTACAGCCCTGTGAGGTTGAGTCCCCCCTCTACCCACGAGGAGGCTGAGGCCGAGGCAGTTAGAGAACCTCACTCAAGTCCTCAGCCGCGGGAGGCTCGTAAAAGGTAGAGCAGTGAACCCCCCAAGAGAGGGGCCTCCGAGTCTGTGCCGGTAAACACAACACTGCTCTTAGCGTTTGGCTTCTTGAGTGGAATTTACTGTTAACACATCTGTTCTAATGTCAGGGGGAAAAACCTGGTTTACTCTTGTAAATACTATAAAATCTAAATCCTAGCACAGAAAACTGCTGATACAATTTCCCACTCAGAGAAGAGAAGACAGAGGTCTAAGGGAAGAGAGACAACTCACAGGAGTTGAGCTGAGGTTGGTGACGGAGCTCTTGCTCGAGTCCAAGTTTGGGGACTCCCAGACCAGCTGGCCCCCTATTCCTGCTGAGATGGAAGGTTCTAGAACAGTGCTGCCTGGGCTCTGGGCTCTCCAGACTTTGCCAGGAGGCTTACCAACTCTGCACTTTGGAAAGTGACTTTACCACTCCATGCCTGAGATTTATCGTCTTTAAAAATTGGATCAAAGTAGCAACTCCCTTATTAGGTCCTATTAACTATTGAAAGGGTGAAAGAAAATTGTGTGTGTGTGTGTGTGTGTGTGTGTGTGTGTGTGTGTGTGTGTGTATGTACTTGTGATTTACAAAAGCATCTAGCATTTAAGAAGCACATGAAAATGATCATTTTTATTCTCTTATGGTTAGTTTTGTGCCAGGCACTTTATTTATAAGGCCACATCTAACTTTGCCCCAATCATTGTGAAGTAGGTGTGAGCCTCCCCACTTCATAGAGGAGAACACTGGGGTCCACCTGGTACAAAGACTTTATCATGAACATCAGAGTGAGTCTGTGACATGCCCCTGTGGAAATGTGTCCCTTTAGGGATTTGCATCTTACAGGATACTTTGGTTTCCTTCCATGCATGCAAGTCCACAATGTATTTATCTTCCGGCTTTGGGACATCTGGACCAGATGCTCAGTGGTTATCAGGTGTGTCTCCTCTCTCAAGGAAAGAAAGAAGCCCTTGGAGGTGGGAAATGGGGTGGGGAGTAAGGGGAGACAGAGGCCATGATACCTCTGGATGACCCGCAGATGTGTGTAGAGCTAAGAGGAGAAGTGACCTCACCACAATCCCTTTTCCTTGCATACCTGTCAGGGACATACAGATCTTCGAGACTGAAAAGGGTAAAGATTCTTCCTGAAACTTCACAAAACCTTGAGAGAATATTCCCTCTGCTTCTCCTCAATTTCCATTACATCTGGGATCAAATTCTAGCATTGCCACTTACTCCTTCTGTGAATTTGGATAACTAACCAAATTTCTCTGGTCCTTCACCTTTTGCCCACAAAAGGGATGTATAATCCCTGGGTAATGTGCATCTAACACAGTGGTTCTCAACTTTGGCTGCACATAGGAGTCACCTGGGAAGATTTAATTAATATTGACACCTGGGTCTCACCCCCAGAGATTCTGATACAATTGTTCTGATACAGATATCAGGATTTTCAAAAGCTCCCCGGGTGACTCTAATATGCAAGTCAAAAACTGAGAAACTCTGCTATACAGGTAGCCAATACCCAATTAATACTGTTCCTTCACATTTCTTTAGTGCTAACTGCCTGTTCAAATTTTATTTTCAAAAGGTCTGACCAGTTGCTCAGAATGGCTCAAGGATTCTTTATTTCTGCCACCCCTATGCACATTTTCATACTGACAACCTCTGCACTTTCAAAACAGATGACTCAACCCTTAGCCAATCAGCCAGGACATTTATCTAGCTTTGGCTCCTCTTCTGTTCATTGGATAGAGCCAATTGGTTAAGACACACAATGCCCTCCTGGAGATGCCAATGAGAAAATCAAACAAATGGAATGATCCATTGTTCACTCTTCAGCAAGGGAACTTCATCATTTGCCTCCAAATCTATCTCTTATGGTATGTAAAAGCTCACATTATAAAACCCCAAGTTCTCTCAGATGGATCTTAAACAATATCCTTTCTCCCACCTATGTCCATGGGATAACTCCACCACTTTTGTATAATTGCTCACCTCCATTCTTCATGGACTACTCCCACGTCAGGAGATGTGCCATCAGCCAGTCACTCATTTCCAGCCACGCCTCCGCCAAAGACACCCTACTTCAGTCATGCTATTTCCCGAAAGCTCTCCATCCTTTGCATAAGTGTGCCCTTTGCCTTAAATGCCTTTTCCTCCAATGGTCTACCCGGGAGGTTTTTACTCACCTTTAAAAGCCAAATTCAAATGTTCTCCTCTGCAGCTTACCTAATCTGTCCTCCAAGTCCCCTCTCTGCCACAACAGAATTTAGTTTTTTCCACTCCTCTGCTCTCACAATCTTTGTAATGCTCAGGCACTGCATTTACCATGATGCTTTATATTAATTTAAGTGTTATACTGAATAGGGATTTTGTAATGTGTCTTTTTATAACCAACTTGCAGCCTAGGAATGGGGCCTTAGGAGGTGCAAACTAAATGCCTGCTGGACTGCATCCAATTCTCTGTCCTCAAATCCGTAGCAGTCAATTTTTGAAACACCTTCCCAAAATAATCAAGACAATTTTCTCTTTCATCATCTAGAAGCTTATTAGTATTCATCTACTATGATGAAACTTTTAAAAGGAAAGATTAATTTTCTTGCCCATGTATGTATATGTGAACAAAAATAAATGAATAAACACTTACCATAAATCTGAAATAACATAAAAGATGTCATGTCTCTGGAAGGAATAACTACATTTTACAAGAAAGGGAACGTATTTGGCTGATGAGGGAATGAAAGGGTTTGGGGGAGGTGGAATTTTTTGCCGCTTTATTTCCTGGGAAGGGGGGAGCATGGGGGGCTGATGAGGAAAAGAGCGCCTGCTTTACCTTTTCCGGAGCAGGTAGCTGTAAGTGATTAACCTCCAAGGGAGTGATGAGAGGGACGGTCTGGAAGCCATCCTCAACCGAAGGCGGCTTGGTTCCCTTCTCACTGGGGTTACTGTTCAGCTTCACCATCCTTACGCCTTTCTTCCCAGACCTAAGGCAAGCAGTGGGATTCTAGTTACAGTGGGAAGTAAGGCAGGAAAACAGAGGGCTGACGACAGAGAAAATAGCGCTGTCCTCAACAGTTCCACTCCAGCAGCTTCAGTGTACAGATCAGTCATCGATCTTCCGCTAGATTTCCTGACATGATTCCCATTATCCAGTAAAACTTCTTTAATCATCCAGATATGCCACCTACCCACGGCACTTAAGAGCTTTCAAATTTGAGAAACTCAAGGAAAATCCTAGGCTCACACACAAAATATACAATCTTAAAAATATATCCAAGACACTAGAGCCAACATAATCATATAATCTCAGTGGAAAGCTTATTCTTAGTGCAAAAATAAATCCTATTATTCTGGGTCACCCTGCAGTATGATAAATTTCACCTTACCATCTTGGTTGCTATTTTATTATGTTGTTGTTTTTTTCCATTAATCTCCCTAAAATACAATAAATACATTCAATGTCCCTATGTGTAGTGTACCCTTTTACTCAATATGTAGGTTGCACAGGAGATACAATTTCCTAAAACAAAAAAGGTTTGGCTTGAACCTGATCCTGTTATTCAGCCATGGAATGCCTCCATTTCCTCAATAGCAAAGGGCCATTTTTTTTTTTTTGGTTCCATGGAAAGTTAGCAATCCCCGTATTGCAAGATTGCCAACTAAATAAACAAATCACATTTATTTCTTTCCAGCTCCCTTGGAAGTGAAACGGTGATCCCACCCCAGCCCCAGAAGCCCAGCACAACAGAATTTTTCTTGTCAATCCTGCTGATGGAACGTTATTAGACAAAATAGGGTTGTTGTGGGAGTGAAAGGGAAAGGGTTGGAGGACATTGGGGAGTGGTTATAGCAAAAACAAAAGCCTACTTACTGTGCTGCACTCTTGGGGGGTCAGAGCAGATTCAAGCCAATTTGAAGAGGAGGAGGACGGCCAGGAGTCCTCCCTCCTCAGCCGGAGCTGGTGGTGCTGAAAGGACAGCGCCTTGCGTGCGTCTGGAGTGGGAGCTTCTGAGAGCGAGGCGCAAGCGAGCGGGCTCCTGGCAGCTGTCTGCCTGCTTGCTCGCTTGCTCGCTCGCGCCCCCTCCCACCGGGAAACGGGTTCCCACACCATCTGTCATCTGGCACCACCTGCTGTTTCTCATGCATGGCCACAACCACAGGATGGGACAAAATGGTTTCCAAAAAGTGGGAGGGATTCTGGCCATAAAAAAATAAAAAATTAATACGCACCATATTATAAGCAATCCTTGAGCCTTTAGAAAAACTGGAGAAGGAGGCACATTCATTAAGAGAACGGACCACTCCTAAGATCTTCCAGAACAATATTATGAAATAGAATTGCTCAGGACCTGCATCGTGCGCTAACCTGTGTAAGGAGAGAAGGAGAACTAATATTCATTATCTCCCATGCAGTGGGGACTTTTCCAGGCTCTTTCAGACTATTTCCCTCATTTGCAAATTGTGATTTCTAATAGTACCTACATGATGGGGTTAGTGTGAGGTGTGAATGTGATAACTTGGGGAAAGCATTTAGCTCAGAGCAGGGTGCATGGCAAGCAGTGCATAAACATAAGCTCCTATTCTCACAATGTTACTGTCATCATGCAGGTCAGCTAAGGTCACAGAGCTGGTACAGCACCAGGAACTGGGATTTGAGCCCTGATCCATTGCTGTCTAAGTCTGTATGCAGTCCACAACATTACGGGGCTTCCAGGTTGGTATCTGGAATCAGAGAGGGCAAAGTCCTAGTGTCAGCTTTATGAAATTCTGGCTGTGGGGATCTTAGACATTTTGCATTCACTCTCCAAACCTCCATTTCTTTATCTCTGATAATAACACCTCCTTTGTAGACTGGTTGTGAATATGAGAAGAGATTGCACTCAAGGAAACCCCTTTTAGTTCGGGGACAGGGATCTGAATGGCTGAATCGTTTCATCCCTGGGGGTTGCTCTTACATGCCCTTCAAATCCTCCGAGGTCAAGGCTGTTTCCACTGGTTTCTCCCAGCTGTGTCCAAATCACATTTGGCCATTCATTCCCAGCTGCAGTGCTGTTTATGATGCACTTCATGAGGTCTTGGCATCAGTAATAGCATCCCCTTTCACTTTCAAAAGTATCCTGGCTTGCACGATAAATTATTTGGTCACCTTAGTTGGTGTTCACATACTGAGCATATAGTCTCCTAGCTAAAAGGCCAGGAGAAAACATATATATTACCTGTACTGTTTAGGAATGAGATGGGTGTGTGTGTGTGTGTGTGTGTGTAAAAAGAGAGAGATGTTTCTGAGACAATAGAGGCTATACTACATCAGAGCTGCGTAGGGCACTTCTGTTAATAGAGGTATGCATATATATGAAAGGGAGGTATTCCAATAAATATTAGTCCCCCACTCCCTGCTTTTCCAAAGACCTGGAGGATTTTCAGGTGTAGGCATTGACTAAGGACAACAAAATGTAGACAGCTACATGGAAACAATTGTGAACACTTGTATTTGATTCTATTATTGCTGCCTCCAAAGGAAAAGGGAAGTCCCTTCAACACCGCTTGTGATTGATTCACAAGCAGAAATTGTGCCTTTAATAACTCTAAGCCACAGGTCCTGAGAGTTTAGTAAGGTCCAGGATAAGGGCCTGTCTCATGGAAATGGAAAATCCAGGCTTCCTTATATGTGAGGACAGGAGAGAGGGTGCAGAAAGAAACAGGGGGCCAGAGCGATGTGGAGAAGCCCCTTGTTGAAGAATTATATTGAGGGGTGCTAAATATAATAGACTATTATTCTCCTGTAGAGCTCTGGAAAAGATGTTTGACAACTGAAAACAAAAATTATGATATTTTCTGATGAGGTTCTCCGAGTATGTAGACGTAGATGTAATATATTAGACAACTGCAACATAATAAATGAAGGATAAAGGGACCAATCTGGTGGTAATATATATTCCACTTGAAGTGGTAAAGTACTGATTCCAACTAAGCTGTGAAAACTTAATTATGCTATTGTAATCGCTAGTATAACCAAAAGTATACTGAGATAAAGTCCAAAATGTGATATATAAATTTAAATGGAATACTAAAAAATGTTCCAATAGCCTAAAAGAAGGCAGAAAATGGAAAACAGAGAAACAACAACAACACAAAAGAGAGAACCAGCAGAAAACAAATAATGAAATAGTAGACTTAAATTCAAACATATCAATAATTACATTAAGTGTAAGTGGTCTAAGCAAACCAAATAAAAAGAAGAGTTTGTCAAAATGAAGGAAAAGCATGAACCAAATATATGTTGTCAACAAGAAACTCACTTCAAATAAAATGATACAGGTAGGATAAAAGTACTGGCTCAGGCTTTCAGCTCAAAGGAAGACAAGGTGCAACTCTCTTCTCTCCTCCCACCTCTAGGTTCATCTGACACTACCTGACTCTGTCATGCCACCCAACTGTGACTCCAATGAGATCAAAGTCATGAACCTCAGGTACACCTGTGAGGAAGTCAGTGCCACGTCTTCCCTGGCCCCCAAGATCATCCTGCTGGATCTGTCTCCAAAAAATGTTAGTGATGACATCACCAAGACAACTGGTTACTGGAAGGGTCTAACGATTATAGAGAAACCATTCAGAACAAACAGGCCCAGACTGAAGTAGTACATTCAGTAGTACATTCAGTACATTTGGTGGTGCTCTGACCACCAAAGTCCTCAAGGAACCACACAGAGACAGAAAGAAGCAGACAATCAGTAAGCACAGTGGAAATATCACTTTTGATGAGATTGTCAACATTGCTTGACAGATGCAGCACTGATCTTTAGCTAGAGAACTCTCTAGAAACATTAAAGAGGTGCTGGGGACTGACTAGTCGGTGAGCTGCGATTTGATGGCCTTCATCATAGATGACATCAACAATGGTACAGTAGAATGCCCAGTTAGTTAAAAACTACAAAGGAAAATATTTCACTAAAGGATTATTTGACAACAAAAAAAAAGGTAATGAGATGGAAGAAGATGCAGCATGATAACGCTAAACAAAAGAAAGCTGGAGTAACTATATTATTATCAGACAAAGTAGACTTCAGAGCAAAGAAAATTACCAGAGATAAAGAGGGACATTACATGGGCTGAAAAGGTCAATTGACTAAGAAGACATAACATTCCTAAATGTGTATGAACTTAATAACAAAGCTTCAAAATACATGAAGCAAAATCTGACAGAACTGAAAGGAGAAATGGACAAGTTCACAACTGTAGTTGAAGACTCAAACACTCCTATCTCCTTAATTGAAAAAACAAATTAAAAAATCAGCAAGGCTATAGAACAGAGTTTCTCAACTTCAGAACTATTAACATTTTGGACTGAATAATTATTTCTTGTGGGGGACATGGGCTGTTCTGTGGACTGTAAGATGTTTAGCAGCATTCCTGGTCTCTACTACTAGGTGTCAGCAGCATCTTCCCCCAAGTTGTGACAATCAAAAATATCTCCAGACATTGACAAATGTCCCCTGAGAGAGAAGGGCAAAACCACTACCAGTTGAAAACCACTGTTATAGAAAAACTGAACAACATCATCAACCAACTGGATCTAATTGACATGTATAGAAAACTCCACCCAACTACAGAAGAATATGTATTATTTTTAATTGAACTTGGAACACTTACTAGGATAGACTATATCCTGAGTTATCAAGATATACTATATCCTGAGTTATAAAACAAGCCTGAACACAGTTTTTCAAATTGAAAATTATATAAAGAATGTCCTCTGACCATAATAGAATTAGACCTGAAATCAATGACAGAATGATAATGGGCAAGTCTCCAAACACTTGGAAATTAAACAGCACACTTTGAAATAATCCATGTGTCAAAGAGAAAGTCTCAAGGGAAATTTAAAAATGTTTTGCACTGAACAAAAATGAAAATATGAGATATAAAAATTTGGGGAGTGCAGCTAAAATGGTGCTTAGAGGAGACTTTACAGCATTAAATGTGTATAACATAAGATAATAAAGGTCTCAGATCAATAATCTAAGCCATCACCCAGAAAAAAGGAAGAGCAAAATAAACCCAAAGCAAGCAGAAGGAAAGAAATAATAAACAGCAAAAATCAATAAAATTGAAAGCAGAAAGAACAATAGAGCAAATCAATGAAACCAAAGCTGGTTCTTTAACAAGATCAATAAATCAGATAAACTTCTTGAAAAACTGACAAAAAAAAAGAGAGAAAATATGAATTACCAATATCATGAATGCAAGAGGGAATAACACTACAGAGCATACAGACATTAAAAGGATAATAAGGGACTAAAACAAACAACTCTATGTACATAAGTTTGATGAACTAGTTTAAATGGACCAATTTCTCAAAACCCATAAATTACCAAAACTCGTCCAAGATAAAAGTTTAACCTGAATAGTCCTAACTATTAAGGAAATTGAATTTGTAGTTAAAAATCTTCCAGGAAAAACAAATCTCCAGCCCCAAATGATTTCACAGTGAATGCAACCAAATATTTTTAAAGAAATAACACCAATTTTACACAGTCTCTTCCAGAATATAAAAGAGGAGGGAAACAATTCCTAATTCATTTTGCAAACCCTGCATTACCATAATACAAAAACAGACAAAGACAGTACAAGACAAGAAAACTACAAGTCAATATACCTCATGAACATAAGTGCAAAAGTCTTCAACAAAATATTAGAAAAATCAAATCCATCAGTAGACAAAAATATTGATACACCATGAACAAGTGGGCTTTACCATGGGGATGCAATTCAACAAGAAAATGATTTTAATAAAATTTAACATTCATTCATAATAAAAACTCTCAGAAAATTGGAAATAGAAGGGAAGTGCCCCAACCTGATAAAGGGCATAAGAAAGAAAGAGATAAAGGCAGGAAGGCAAGCAGGAAGAAAGGAAGAAAGAAGGGAGGGAAGGAGGTAGGGAGGAGGGAGGGAGGAAGGGAGGAAGAAAGGAAGAAGAAGAAAGAGAAGGAGGGAGGGAGGAAGGGAAGAAGGAAGGAAGGGAGGGAGGGAGGAAGGGAGGAAGGGAGAGAGAAAGAAAGGAAGAAAGAAGGAAAGAAGGAAGGAAGGGAGGGAGGGGGGGGAAGGAGGAAGGAAGAGAGAGAAAGAAAGAAAGAAAGAAAGAAAGAAAGAAAGAAAGAAAGAAAGAAAGGAATGAAGGAAGGAAGAAAGAAAGAAAGAAAGAAAGAAAGAAAGAAAGAAAGAAAGAAAGAAAGAAAGAAAGAAAGAAAGAAAGAAAGAAAGAAAGAAAGGGAGAAAGGAATGAAAGAGAGAGAGAGGAAGGAAGGAAAGAAGGAAAGAAAAGAAAAGCTAATGTCATAATTAATGGTGAAAGACTGAATGTCTTTCTCCCAAGATCTAGAACAGGCAGGCAAGAATGTCCACTCTCACTACTCCTAGTCAACATCATACCTGGAAGTACTAGCCAGTGCAACAAGGCAAGAAAAATAAATAAGAGGTAAACAGATTGGAAAGGAAGAAATAAAATTATCCTTACTTGCAGACAACACGATTATTTACATAGAAAATTCCAAGAAATCTATTTTTTAATTCCTGGGACTAAATTTAAATTTAAATCTCTAGTCTAGCAAAGTTGCAGATACATGGATGTATGAAACTTAATATTTCTATATTTTAGCAGTGAACAATTAGAAACCAAAAGGTTTTTAAGATATCATTTAAAATAGTGTCCCCAAATGAAACACTTAGGTATAAATCTAGCAAAATATGTACCAAATCTGTATGGGAAAAAACTATGAAATACTTATGAAAGACCTCAAATATGTAAATAACTGAAGACATACCATGTTCATGAATTTGATCAGTCAAGATAATAAAGATGCCAACTTTAAAAATTTATTTATGGATTAATTTTCTATTATAATCTTCAGTAGCAATTTTTGTAAGTAAATCTAGATCATTCTAAAATGTATATGATAAAAAAAACAAACAACCCAATCCAAAAATGGGCAGAAGACCTACATAGACATTTCTCCAAAGAAGATATAGAGATTGCCAACAAACACATGAAAAGATGCTCAACATCACTAATCATTAGAGAAATGCAAATCAAAACTACAATGAGGTATCACCTCACACCAGTCAGAATGGTCATCATCAAAAAATCTACAAACAACAAATGCTGGAGAGGGTGTGGAGAAAAGGGAACCCTCTTGCACTGTTGGTGGGAATGTAAATTGATACAGCCACTATGGAGAACAGTATAGAGGTTCCTTAAAAAACTAAAAATAGAACTACCATATAACCCAGCAATCCCACTACTGGAAGAAATACCCTGAGAAAACCATGATTCAAGAAGAGTCATGTACCACAATGTTCATTACAGCTCTATTTACAATAGCCAGAACATGGAAGCAACCTAAGTGTCCATGAACAGATGAATGGATAAAGAAGATGTGACACATATATACATTGGAATATTACTCAGTCGTAAAAAGAAACGAAATTGAGTTATTTGTAGTGAGGTGGATGGACCTAGAGTCTGTCATACAGAGTGAAGTAAGTCAGAAAGAGAAAAACAAATACTGTGTGCTAAAAAAAAAAAAAAGATTCTGAAGAACTTAGGGGCAGGACAGGAATAAAGACGCAGACATAGAGAATGGACTTGAGGACACAGGGAGGGGGAAGGTTAAGCTGGGACGAAGTGAGAGAGAGGCAGGGACATATATACACTACCAAATGTAAAATAGATAGCTAGTAGGAAGCAGCCACACAGCACAGGGAGACCAGCTTGGTGCTTTGTGACCACCTAGAGGGGTGGGATAGGGAGGGTGGGAGGGAGACGAAAGAGGGAGGAGATATGGGGATATATGTATATGTATGCTGATTCACTTTGTTATAAAGCAGAAACTAACACACCATTGTGAAGCAATTATACTCCAATAAAGTTGTTTTTAAAATAGTAAAATAAAATTAAAAATAAATTTTAAAAAATAATAATAAAAATATAAAACATAAAATGTATATGAAAAGGCAAAGAACTAGAATAACCAAAACCATTTTTTAAAGAAAAATAAAATTGGATGAATCACACTGCCCATTTTTAAGACTTAGTATACACAGCTACAGTTATTTATACTGCATTGTATTAGTAATAGGATTGACATATAGATTAATGGAAGCAAATAGAGACAACAGAAATAGACCCATATAAATAATAGTCAATTGTTTTTTGACAAAGTGCAAATGCACTTCAATGGTAAAAGATAATCTTTTTTAAAAACGGTGTTTGAACAATGAAACTTGACTTAAACCATATGCCTTATACAAATATAGATCATAAATCTAAGTGCAAAATATGGAACTATGAAACGTTGTGGAGAAAACATAAGAGAAAATTCTTTGTGTCCTGGGGTTAGGCAAACAGTTCATACACTTGACACCAAAATCACAGTGTATAAAAGATTGGTAAATTAGCATTCATCACGTTTTAAATTTTTGTTCTGCCAAAGACACTTTAAAGAAGACAAACTACAGACTGAAGAAAATATTTGCAAATTATATATACCTGACAAAATACTTGTATCCAGAACATATAAAGAGCTCTCAAAACTCAACAGTAAAAAAAGAAAAAATTAAAATGAGCAAAAGACTGAAACAAATGCTTCATCAAAGGGAATGAATAGGTGGCAAATAAACACATTAAAAGATGTTCAAAAATCATTAGCCACTAGAGTTCTAGAAGAGGACATAATTAAGTCAATCAACCTTTGTGTGAATGAATGAATCTTTATGACCCCTTCCAAGACTTCATAGAGAAAGAAATCGAGCATGATTAAATGGAAGAAAGAAGCTTAAAATGCTTTAAAGGTAAACGTCACCTACTTCCCAGAGGCAATAATGTGAAGTGGAAAAAGCATGGATGATGAGGTCAGACATGGGGCTTTGAACCCACCTCCAACATGGTTCCAGATCTTGAAGAAGTCACCGTCCACTAAGAGACTCAACTAGCAGAAAGATACATAGTCCTTCCTGTGTGCCAGGTACTGTGATAAAGATTTTGTATGCATTTTCTCTTACACTTCACAACAAACTTCTGAAATAATGATAACAATATTTAACATTTTTTGAGTACTTACTATGTGCCAAGCAATAGTCTAAGCACTTACCATGTGTAATACCATTAAATTCTCACAATTACCTTATAGTGTAGATACTGTTATTACCCCCCATTTTACAAAAGAAAAAAAATCAAACGCATAGAAGTGACTGCCCAATGTCAAGCAGCTAGTAAGTCACAAAATTGGAAGTCTCTCTGAATCCAGACACTAACATGACCACTATAATAAAGAGAAGCACAGACTACAGTAGGATTACTGAGATTCCACTACCCAGTACTAGCCTGGGAACAGGAAAGATTTCCCAGATGAAGTCTTAGCTGAGATCCGAGGACAAATAAGAGACAAGAAGGCAAAGAGGGTAGAGACATGTACTGAGGCTTGGACAGTTCCCAGGAATGCAGAGTAGTTTGGGCTGGCTGGAGTTCAGAGTTCAGAACATGGAGTTTAAGCTGCAGAAGAAATAGAAGAAGTGAGCAGAGGTCAGGTGAGGAAAAAGTTTCCTGTGTGTTCTCATTAATCAGGACTCTTGTGATTTCAAATAACAAGTTTGTGGAGTCACCTTATATTGAATCAGAAATGTATTGGCTCGAATAGTCCAACTGTAGGGACCACAGAGATGGGTCAATTGATTAATTTGTCTTTTTTTCTGCTTCTCTCTGTGTTGACTTTATTTTCTCAGATCATTTTCCTCCATAAAACAAAAGTTAAGGTTAACAACAGCCTTCAGGATTACTTCTTAATGGACAGTGAGATTCCCTTTCTCTGAAGAGTACTGTTTAATTCCCAAACATTTGGGGATTTTTCTAGATATCTCTTTTGTTATTAATGAATACCTTATTGCACTGTGATCAAAGAATATGTTATTTAGGATTTTATTCCCTTGAAATTTTTAAAACAGACTTTATGGCTCAGCCTATGGCCAATTTTGTCAAATGTTTCATGTGCACTTGAAAAGAATGAGTATCCTTGAATTGTTGGGTGCAGGATTCTGTATAAGTCAACGTGGTTAGGGTTGTTTATCATATTGTTCAAATCTGCATGTTGATTTTTTTCATCTGTTTGTTCTATCAATAACTGCAATAAGTGTACTAAAGTTTCCTACTGTAATTGTGGACTTACCTACTTCTTTTATTTCTGTTAGTTATTTAATCCCTTTTTAAAATATTTATTTATTTATTTATTTATTTTATTTTTGGCTGTGTTGGGTCTTAGTTGCGGCACATGGACTCTTCATTGTGGCATGGGCTTCTCTCTAGTTATGGCTCACGTGCTCAGTTGTTGCAGTGCACAGGCTTAGTTGCCCCGTGGCATGTGAGATCTTGGTTCCCCCACCAGGGACTGAACCCACATCTCCTGCATTGGAAGGAGGATTCTTAACCACTGGACCACCAGGGAAGTCCTTATTTCTGTTACTTTTTGCTTTACATATTTGAGTGTACAAAATTAAGTAGATACAAATTTAGAATTGTTTCTGCTGGATTAACCCTTTTTTATCATTATGAAATATCCTCTATCTCTACAGCTGCATCTTGTCTTAAAGTCTTCTTTATCTGGTGTTAGCATAGATGTACCAACTTTCTTTTGTTAATGTTTGTACAGGAAATACTTTTTCATCCTTTGATGAAATCTTCAATCTCTCTGTGTTCTTATATTTGAGGTATGCCCCATGCAAGCAGCATATACCTGGGTTTAAATTTTATCCAATCTGAAAATCTTTGTCTTTTTATTGACTTGCTAACACTGAATCTAATTATTGATATATCTGAGTTTAATCTACCATCTTACTATTTGTTTTCTATGTGTCCTATATATTCTTTATTCCTTTCTCTTTTTTGACCTTTTTTTGGGTTATTAAAATATTTTGTTAGTTTTACCTACATTTGTTTTAATTATTTCTTTTTTTATTACTTTGCTCATTAACTTGCAGATTGCAATGTGCAACTTTGATTTATTATAGTCTAATATAAATTAATATTTTTATTTTTCAAGGACCTTAGAACAATTTAACCACACTCTTCTACTTTTGTGATCCTGCTGTCATAAATTTTATATTATACATATATTGAAAACCCACCAGAGATTATTTTTTTCTTTTCTTTTGAATTTTATTTTATTTTTTTATACAGCAGGTTCTTATTAGTTATCTATTTTATACATATTAGTGTATATATGTCGATCCCAATCTCCCAATTCATCCCACCACCACCCCCACACCCCCGCTTTCCCCCCTTGCTGTCCATACATTTGTTCTCTACATCTGTGTCTCTATCTCTGCCTTGTAAACCGGTTCATCTGTACCATTTTTCTAGATTCCACATACATGCGTTAATATATGATATTTGTTTTTCTCTTTCTGACTTACTTCACTCTATATGACAGTCTCAAGGTCCATCCATGACTCTACAAATGACCCAATTTCATTCCTTTTCATGGCTGAGTAATATTCCATTGTATACATGTACAACATCTTCTTTATCCATTCATCTGTTGATGGGCATTTAGGTTGCTTCCATGACCTGGCTATTGTAAGTAGTGCTGCAGTGAACATGGGGGTGCATGTGTCTTTTTGAATTATGGTTTTCTCAGGGTATGTGCCCAGTAGTGGGATTGCTGGGTCATATGGTAATTCTATTTTTAGTTTTTTAAGGAACTTCCATACTGTTCTCCATAGTGGCTGTATTAATTTACATTCCCACCAACAGTGCAAGAGGGTTCCCTTTTCTCCACACCCTCTCCACCATTTGTTGTTTGTAGATTTTCTGATGATGCCCATTCTGACTGGTGTGAGGTGATACCTCATTGTAGTTTTGATTTGTGTTTCTCTAATAATTAGTGATGTTGAGCATCTTTTCATGTGCCTCTTGGCCATCTGTATGTCTTCTTTGGAGAAATGTCTATTTAGGTCTTCTGCTCATTTTTGGATTGGGATTTTTTTTAATATTGAGCTGCATAAGCTGTTTATATATTTTAGAGATTAATCCTTTGTCCATTGATTAATTTGCAAATATTTTCTCCCATTCTGAGGGTTGTCTTTTCGTCTTGTTTATAGTTTCCTTTGCTGTGTGAAAGCTTGTAAGTTTCATTAGGTCCCATTTATTTCTTTTTGTTTTCATTTCCATTTCTCTAGGAGGTGGGTCAAAAAAGATCTTGCTGTGATTTATGTCAAAGAGTATTCTTCCTGTTTTCCTCTAAGAGTTTTATAGATTCCAGTCTTACATTTAGGTCTTTAACCCATTTTAAGTTTATTTTTGTGTATGGTGTTAGGTAATGTTCTAATTTCATTCTTGTACATGTAGCTGTCCAGTTTTCCCAGCACCACTTATTGAAGAGACTGTCTTTTCTTCATTGTATATGCTTGCCTCCTTTGTCATTGATTAGCTGACCATAGGTGCATGGGTTTATCTCTGGGTTTTCTATCCTGTTCTATTGATCTATATGTCTGTTTTTGTGCCAGTACCATATTGTCTGATTATTGTAGCTTTGCAGTATAGTCTGAAGTCAGGGAGTCTGATTCTTCCAGCTCTGTTTTTTTCCCTCAAGATTGCTTTGGCTATTTGGGGTCTTTTGTGTCTCCATACAAATTAAAAAATTTTTTGTTCTAGTTCTGTAAAAATTGCCATTGGTAATTTGATAGGGATTGCTTTGAATGTGTAGATTGCTTTGGGTAATATACTCATTTTCACAATGTTGATTCTTCCAGTCCAAGAGTATGGTATATCTCTCCATCTGTTTGTGTCATCTTTGATTTTTTTCCTCAGTGTCTTATAGTTTTCTGAGTACAGGTCTTTTACCTCCTTAGGTAGGTTTATTCCTAGGCATTTTATTCTTTTTGTTGCAATAGTGAATGGAATTGTTTCCTAATTTCTCTTTCTGATCTTTCTGTTAGTGTATAGGAATGTAAGAGATTTCTGTGCATTAATTTTGTATCCTATAACTTTACCAAACTCATTGCTTACCTTTAGTAGTTTTCTGGTGGCATCTTTAGGATTCTCTATGTATAGTATCGTGTCGTCTGCAGTGACAGTTTTACTTCTTCTTTTCCAATTTGTATTCCTTTTATTTCTTTTTCTTCTCTGATTGCTGTGGCTAGGACTTCCAAAATTATGTTGAATATTAGTGGTGAGAGTGGACATCCTTGTCTCGTTCCTGAGTTTAGAGGAAATGCTTTCAGTTTTTCACCATTGAGAATGATGTTTGCTGTGGGTTTGTCATATATGTTCTTCATTATGTTGAGGTTGGTTCACTCTATGCCCACTTTCTGCAGAGTTTTTATCATAAATCGGTGTTGAATTTTGTCAAAAGCTTTTTCTGCATCTACTGAGATGATCATATGGTTTTTATTCTTCAATATTTAATATGGTGTATCACATTGATTGATTTGCGTATATTGAAGAATCCTTGCATCCTTGGGATAAATCCCACTTGATCATGGTGTATGATCGTTTTAATGTGTTGTTGGATTCTGTTTGCTAGTATTTTGTTGAGGATTTTTGCATCTATATTCATCAGTGATATTGGTCTGTAATTTTCTTTTTATGTAGTATCTTTGTCTGGTTCTGGTATCAGGGTGATGGTGGCCTTGTAGAATGAGTTTGGGAGTGTTCCTTCCTCTGTAATTTTTTGGAAGAGTTTGAGAAGCATAGGTGTTAGCTCTTCTCTAAATGTTTGATAGAATTCACCTGTGAAGCCATCTGGTCCTGGACTTTTGTTTTTTCGGAGATTTTTAATCACAGTTTCAATTTCATTACTTGTGATTCGTCTGTTCATATTTTCTATTTCTTCCTGGTTCAGTATTGTAAGGTTATACCTTTCTAAGAATTTGTTCATTTCTTCCAGGTTGTCCATTTTGTGGCATAGAGTTGCTTGTAGTAGTCTCTTATGATGATTTGTATTTCTGCAGTGTCCGTTGTAACTTCTTGTTTTTCATTTCTAATTTTATTGATTTGAGTCCTCTCCCTCTCTTTCTTGATGAGTCTGGCTAAAGGTTTATCAATTTTGTTTATCTTCTCAAAGGACCAGACTCTAGTTTTATTGAAATTTGCTATTGTTTTCTTTGCTTCTATTTCATTTATTTCTGCTCTGATCTTTAATGATTTCTTTCCTTCTACTAACTTTCGGTTTTGTTTGTTCTTCTTTCTCTAGTTCCTTTAGGTGTAAGGTTAGATTGTTCACTTGAGATTTTTCTTGTTTCTTGAGGTAGGATTGTACTGCTATGAACTTCCCTCTTAGACCTGCTTTTGCTGCATCCCATAGGTTTTGGATCATCGTGTTTTCATTTCCATTTTTCTCTAGGTATTTTTATTTCTTCATCAATCTCTTGGTTATTTAGTAATGTATTGTTTAGCCTCCATGTGTTTGTGTTTTTTTATATTTTTTTCCCTGTAATTTATTTCTAATCTCATAGCATTGTGGTCGGAAACAATGTTTGATATGATTTCAATTTTCTTAAATTTACTGAGGCTTGATTTGTGGCCCAAGATGTGATCTATCCTGGAGAACGTTCCATGTGCACTTGAGAAGAAAGTGTAATCTGCTGGTTTTGGATGGAATGTCCTATAAATATCAATTAAATCTGTTTGGCCTATTGTGTCATTTAAAGCTTGTGTTTACTTATTAATTTTCTGTGTGGATGATCTGTCCATTGGTATAAGTGAGGTGTTAAAGTCCCCCACTATTACTGTGTTACTGTCGATTTCCTCTTTTATAGCTGTTAGCATTTGCCTTATGTATTGAGGTGCTCCTATGTTGGGTGCATATATATTTTTAATTGTTATATCTTCTTCTTGGATTGATCCTTTGATCATTATGTAGTATCATTCCTTGTCTCTTATAAAGTCTATTTTATCTGATATGAGTATTGCTACTCCAGCTTTCTTTTGACTTCCATTTGCATGGAATATCTTTCTCCAACTCCTCACTTTCAGTCTGTATGTGTCCCTAGGTCTGAAATGGGTCTCTTGTAGACAGCATATATATGGGTCTTGTTTTTGTATCCATTAAGCAAGCCTGTGTCTTTTGGTTGGAGCACTTAATCCATTCACATTTAAGGTAATCATCAATATGTATGTTCCTATGACCATTTTCTTAATTGTTTTGGGTTTGTTTTTGTAGGTCCTTTTCTTCTCTGTGTTTCCCAGTTAGAGAAGTTCCTTTAGCGTTTGTGTAAAGCTGGTTTGGTGGTGCTGAATTCTCTTAGCTTTTGCTTGTCTGTAAAACTTTTGACTTCTCTATCGAATCTAAATGAGATGCTTGATGGGTAGAGTAATCTTGGTTGTAGGTTCTTCCCTTTCATCACTTTAAATATATTGTGCAACTCCTTTCTGGCTTGTAGAGTTTCTGCTGAGAAATCAGCTGTTAAACTTATGGGAGTTTCCTTGTATGTTATTTGTCATTTTTCCCTTGTTGCTTTTAACAATTTTTCTTTGCCTTCAACTTTTGTCAGTTTGATTACTATGTGTCTCAGCGTGTTTCTCCTTGGGTTTATCCTACCTGGCACTCTCTGTGAATCCTGGACTTGGGTGGCTATTTCCTTTCTCATGTTAGTGAGGTTTTCAACTATAATCTCTTTAAGTATTTTCTCGGGTCTTTCTCTCTCTCTCTCTTCTTCTCGGACTCCTATAATGCAAATGTTAGTGCGTTTAATGTTGTCCCAGAGGTCTCTAATGCTGTCTTCATTTCTCTTCATCCTTTTTTCTTTGTTCTGTTCCACAGCAGTGAATTCCACCATTCTGTTTTCCAGGTCACTTATCCGTTCTTCTGCCTCAGTTATTCTGCTATTGATTCCTTCTAGTGTATTTTTCATTTCAGTTATTGTATTGTTCATCTCTGTTTGTTTGTTCTTTAATTCTTCTAGGTCTTTGTTAGACATTTTCTTGCATCTTCTTGATCTTTGCCTCCATTTTTTTACGAGGTCCTGAATCATCTTCACTATCATTATTCTGAATTCTTTTTCTGGAAGGTTGTCTACCCCCACTTCATTTAGTTGTTTTTCTGGGGTTTTATCTTGTTCCTTCATCTGGTACATAGTCCTCTGCCTTTACATTTTGTCTATCTTTCTGTTGATGTGGTTTTTGTCCCACAGGCTGCAGGATTGTAGTTCTTCTTGCTTCTGCTGTTTGCCCTCTGGTGGATGAGGCTATCTAAGAGGCTTGTGCAAGCTTCCTGATGGGAGGGACTGGTGGTGGGTAGAGCTGGGTGTTGCTCTTGTGGGCAGTGCTCAGTAAAACTTTAATCCGCTTGTCTGCTGATGGGTGGGGCTGAGTTCCCTTCCTGTTGGTTGTTACCCAGCACTGAAGGCTATAGGCTCTTTGGCGGTGCTAATGGTGGACTCTGGGAGGGCTCACGCCAAGGAGTACTTCCCAGAACTTCTGTTGTAAGTGTCCTTCTCTCTGCAGTGAACCATAGCCACCCCTCGCCTCTGCAGTAGAGTAGGTCTGGTTCAGTCTCCTATGGGGTCACTGCTCCTTCCCCCTGGGTCCTGATGTGCACACTACTTTGCCTGTGCCCTCCAAGAGTGGAGTCTATGTTTCCCCCAGTCCCGTCAAAGTCCTGCAGTCAAATCCCGCTAGCCTTCATAGTCTGATTCTCTGGGAATTCTTCCTCCTGCTGCTGGACCCCCAGGTTTGGAAGCCTGACGTGGGGCTCAGAACCTTCACTCCAGTGGGTGGACTTCTGTGGTATAATTGTTCTCCAGTTTGTGAGTCACCCACCCAGAGTTTATGGGATTTGATTTTGTTGTGATTGCACCCCTCATACCATCTCATTGTGGCTTCTCCTTTGTTTTTGGATGTGGGGTATTTTTTTTTTGGTGAGTTCCAGTGTCTTCCTGTCAATGATTGTTCAGCAGTTAGTTGTGATTCCAGTGCTCTCACAAGAGTGAGTGAGCACATGTCCTTCTACTCCGCCACCTTGAACCAACCTCCCCACCATAGATTATTGTTTTAATTAAGTTTTATTGTCAATATTCATTTAGATTTACCCAGATGTTTATCCTTTATATCACTTTTTATTGCTGTCTGCATTTTGCACTTCCATCTAGGATCATTTTTATTCCAAAATTTATTCTAAACGAGAATAGTCTTTAGTATTTACTTTATGTAGCTTTATTGTAATAAGATCCCTCATTTTTGCTTGACATTGGCTTTCTATTAAAAAGGATATTTTTGTTCGGTATAATGTTCTTGGTTGGCAGTTGATTTTATTTTTCAGCACTTTAAAAGGTGGTATCATATTGTTTTCATTTTTCTTAAAAAAGCAACTGTCAATCATATTGTTTCTCCTTTGAAGATAATATTTCTTTTTTACTTTGTATCCTTTTAATATTTCTCATGGCTTAATTTTCAGAAGTTTTATCATTATGTACCAAAATGCGTTTTTAATTTATCTTGAATAGGGTTCATTGTACTTCCTGAGTCTGTGGTTTGATGTCTTTTGTCAGATTAGACAAATTTTCTTACCTCATTTTTTAAATAGATTTTATTTTTTTAGAGCAGAAAAACTGAATGGAAGGTACAGAGATTTGCCATGTGTCCTCTGCCCCTACACATTCATAACCTCCCCCATTCTTAACATCCCCCACTTGAGTGGCACATTTGTTACAATTGATGAATCTATATTGACACATCATTATCACCCAGAGTCCATGGTTTACATTAAGTTTCACTCTTGGTGTTGTACCTTCTATGGGTTTGCACAAATTTATAATGGTATGCATCTACAACTAGACTATCATACAGAGTAGTTTCAGTGCCCTAAAAATTCTCTTTAGTCCACCTATTCACCACCCTCCCCCCTAATCTTTGGCAACCACTCCGTCCATAGTTTTGCCTTTTCCCTAATGTCATAATTAGAATCCTACAGTACGTAGTCTCTTCAGATTGACTTCTTTCACTTAGTAATATGCATTTAAGTTTCCTCCATGTTTTTTTATGTCTTGATGGCTCATCTCTTTTCAGTGTGAATAATATTCCATTGTCTGCATGTACCACAGTTTATCCATTCACCTACTGAAGTACAAGTTTGTTGCTTTCAAGTTTTGGCAGTTATGAATAAAGCTGCTATAAACATCTGTTTGCAGGTTTTGGTGTAGACATAAGTTCTCAATTAATTTGGGTAAATACCAAGGAGTTCGATTGCTGGATCAAATGATAAAAGTATGTTTACTTTTGTAAGAAATGGCCAAACTTCTTCCAAAGTGGCTGTACCATTTTGCATTCATATCAGCAATGAATGAGAGCTCCTGTTGCTCCACATTCTCATCAGCGTTTGGTGCTGTCATATGCTTATTTGCCATCCATATATCTTGTTTGTGGAGGTGTCAGCTAAGGTCTTTGGCCCATTTTTTAATTGGGTTTTTTATTATTGTTTAATTTTAAGAATTCTTTGTATATTTTGGTTAACAGTCCTTGATTAGATACAAATTTTGCAAATATTTACTCCTAGTCTGTGACTTGTTTTTTCATTCTCTTGACAGTGTCTTCTGCAGAGCAGAAATTTTAATTTTGATGTAGTCCAGCTTATTAATTCTTTCTTCCATGAGCCATTTGTTTGCTGCTGTATCTTAAATGTCAACACCAAACTCAAGGTCATCTAGAATTTCCCCTATGTTATCTTCTAGGAGCTGTATATTTTGGCCCTTTACATTTGGGTCTTTGGTCCATTTTGAGGTAATTTTTGTGAAGGGTATAGGATCTGTGTCTAGATTCTTTTTTTTTTTTTTTCTTTTTTTGCATATGGATGCCCAATTGTTCCAGCATCATTTGTTGAAAAGACACTTTTCTCCATTTTATTGCCTTTGCTCCTTTATCAAAAATCAGTTGTCTATATTTATGTAGGCCCTATTTCAGGGTTCTCTATTCTGTTACATTATTCTACTTGTCTATTCTTTCACCAATATCAAACTGTCTTGATTACTGCAGCTTTACAGTAAGTCTTAAAGTCAGGTAGTTTCTGTCCTACAACTTTGTTCTTCTTCTATATTGTGTTGGCTATTCTGGGTCTTTTGCCTCTCCACATAAACTTTAGAATCAGTTTGTTGATACCCATAAAATAACTTTTTCTGGGATTTCTATTGAGATTGCATTGAATCTATAGATCAAGTTAAGAAGAACCCACATCTTGACAAAATTGATTTGTTCTACCCATGAACATGGAATGTTTCTCCATTTATTTAGTTCTTTGATTTCTTTCATCAGATTTTTGTTGTTTACATCAGATTTTTGTTATTTTCCTCATATAGATCTTGTACATATTTTGTTACACTTATACCTAAGCATTTCATATTTTAGTGATACTGTAAATGGTATTGTGTTTTTAATTTCAAATTCTACTTGTTCATTGCTGGTATATAGGAAAGCAATTGACTTTTGCATATTAAATTTGTTTTCTGCAACCTAGATGTAACTGAGTATTAATTCCAGGAATTTTCTCGTTGATTCTTTTGGATTTTTAACATAGACAATCATATCATCTACAAACAACAACAGTTTTAATTTTTCCTTCCCTATCTTGTATACCATTCATTTCCTTTTCTTGTCTTAATGTATTATCTGGTACTCCCAGTATGATGTCAAAAAGCAGTGGTGAGAGGGGACGTCCTTGCCTTGTTCCTGATCTTTGTAGGCAAGCTTCCAGTTTCTTACCATTAAGTATGATGTTAGCTGTAGTTTTTTGCAGATAATCTTAATCAAGTTGAGGAAGTTCCCCTCTATTCCTAGCTTGCTGAGAGCTTTTATCATGAATAGATGTTTGATCTTATCTAATGCTTTTTTTGCACCTATTGAAATGAACATGTGATTTTTCTTCTTCAGCCTATTGAGGTAATGGATTACATTAATTGATCTTCAAATGTTGAACCAGCCTTGCATACCTTGGATAAATCCCACTTAGTTGGGTGTATAATTCTTTTTATACATTATGGGATACAATTTACTAATATTTTATTGAGGATTTTTGCATTTATGTTCAATAAAAGATATTGGTTTGTGGTTTTCTCTTTTTGGTAGTGTCTTTGTCTGGTTTTGGCATTAGGATGATGCTAGACTAGGACTAGGATAATGAGTTTGGTAGTTTTTCCTCTGCTTCTATCTTCTGAAAGAGATTGTAAAGAATGGTATCATTTTTTCCTTAAGTATTTGGTAGAATTCACTGGTGAACCCATGTGGGCCTGGTGCTTTCTGTTATGGAAGGTTATTAATTATTGATTCAGGTTCTTTAATAGATATAAGCCTATTCAGATTATCTATTTTTTCTGTGTCTTTCAAGGAACTGGTCGATTTCATCTAGGTTATCAAATATGTGAGCAAAGAGTTGCTCATGGTATTCTTTTAATATCCATGGGATTGGCAGTGATGTACCCTCTTTTATTTCTGATATTAGTAATTTATTTTTTCCCTCTTTTTCTTCTTTGTTACCTTGGTAAGAAGCTTATTAATTTTACTGTTATTTTCAAAGAATCATCTTTTGGTTTCATTGATTTTCTCTGTTGATTTCCTGTTACTTTATTTCTTCAGATATTTATTAGCACCACTTTATCCTCTTTTTCTGGCTTGCTAATTACATGTTTTAGATTTTGTCCAACATCTCTTATGGTATTTTCTGCATTGTCCATCTATTTTTATTTTTCCTCTACATATTTTAAATATTTTCTATCTTCCACTTGACTAATCTTTTCATCTGTGTAATCTTTATGGGTTTTATTTTCTGTTTAATTTATCCAATTTACTGTTAAATCATCTATTGAGTTCTTGATTTTAGTTATTAAATTTTTTCTAAATAGTTTTTATAGTTGTTTTTATCAAATTCAGGTCTTTGGTGACACTCTGCATCTTGTCATTTTTTGATGCTATTACTCACATATATTTTTAAATCCATGTTTGATAACTTTAGTATCTGTATCTCATGTGAATCTCTATTACGTCTTTTTCTCTCCTGACTTTTACTAATTAAACTCTGGCATGCCTATTAAATTTTTATTGAATATCTTACATTGTATATGAAAAAAAGTATAAAGGAACTAGATACTATTTTCTTCTAACAAAGTTAAATTACTTTAATTCTCACAGGGAGTTAAATAGGAGCAATTCACCTTGGTCCACTTAGGGATTGAGATAGAGGCTGAGTTTCAGTTCTTGTAAGGTCTGGTCTATTTGGGGTTTCAACAGTCCCTTGGGGTTTTCAAACAGAAGCCTAGGTCATTTACCAAGACTCCTCCTCCAAGGCAGACGTTGAACTCCAATTTTTGTCTCTTGTGGCACCAGGAGGCTTCAAATGTTCTGTTTAAGTTTCTTAACCTCTTCATATCCACTTTACATTTGGGCCATCAGTCTCAAGTACAGATAAGGAATCAGAAAACATCTTGAGGAAAAAAAATGGTAAGGAAGTTTGGGCTGACTGCTCAGCAGTTCCCTTTTCTCTGGGAACATGTCCTCTTCCAGCCCGGGATATCTTGGTAGCAATGAACCCCAATGTTTGATTCCCCAGTCCCAAGAGACTGCTGAAAGCTCTTGGCCACTGCTTTCTTCTCAGCTTCTAGGTCTGCCATCAAGAATTGGCAGTGTGAAGGAGGAAAGCAGTAGAGAATCTGAGGCTTGCCCCAATCCATTATTAACTTCTCTCCAGAACCATAACTCTCCAATTCCTTGCTTCATTGGTCCCTCTCTTTCAAACAGCTATTTTGGGCTTTGTTTTGTTTTTAATTAACAGGATTTGTTTTTAAAAGCAGTTTTAGGTTTACAGAAAAATTGAGTGGAAAGTACAGAGTTTTCATATATCCTCTCTCCTGCCACCCCCCACCCCACACATGCACACACAGCAAAACACATACACAATTTCTCCTATTATTAACATCTGACATTAGTGTGGTACCTTTGTTACAATTGATGAGCCAATATTTATACATTATTATTAACTAGAATCCATTGTTTACATTAGGGTTCACTTTGTGTTGTACATTCTATGAGTTTTGGCAAATGTATAATGTATCCACTAGTACAAGTATGTAATATACTCATTATTACAGTATCATACAGAAGAGTTCCACTGCCTTAAAAATCCCTTGTGGCAACCACAAATGATAAATTCCACTTTTTCAAAATGACATAAAGTTGGAATCTTACAGTATGCTGCCCTTTCAGATTGGCTCCTTTCACTTAGCAATATACATTTGAAGTTCCTCATGTCTTTTCATGATTTGACTGGTCATTTTTTACCACTGAATAGTATTCCGTTGTCTGGATGTTCCACAGTTTATTTATCCAGTCACCTATTGAAAGACATCTTGGTTGCTTCCAAGTTTTGGCAATTATGAATAAAGCTACTTTAAACACGTATGTGCAGGTTTTTATGTAAACATAGTTTTCAATTCATTTGGATAAATACCAAAAACAGTACTATTGGATAGAACAGTAAGAGTATGTTTACTTTTGAAAGAAACTGCCAAACCGTCTTCCAAAGTGTTTGAACTATTTTTCATTCCCACCAGCAATGAATGAGAGTCCCTGTTGCTCCACATTCTCACCAGCATTTGGCGCTGTCAGTGTTTTGAATTTTAACCAATCTAATAGGTATGTAGTGGTATCTCATTACTGTTTCAAACAGCTGGTTTTATTTTAAGCAAAATTTTAGTTGTTCTCAGCTGAAATATTGCTAAGATAATCTTCTATTTCATACCAAAGAACAACATGAGACTTGTTCTCTCAGGTCCTAAGTTCAAAACTTCCAAAGAAGGACTCTGGTAGGCACAATTGAATCCAGTGCTCATTTCTGACAAGAGAAATGAGATCTGAAGATGACCCCCTACTCAAACCAGATGGTTGATGGGGACAAAGCCATTTCTTGGAAGAAAGGAAGGGTGTATTCAAAAAGTTGGAAGGAGTGTTGAGCACTCCAAAAAAAAAAAAACAAAACAGATGTGTGTATACCACAATCCCCTGATGAACAGTTTAGTTTATCAACTTTACTTTTAAATTAATAATACACACTTAAGGTAGTGTATAGGCACTGGCTTGGATGAAACAAAGAAATAGTTATTCTTTTGAGCATTACCTGATAATTCCAGGTGACTGTTACCATGTATTACTTTTAAAGAGTATGTTTAAATTACCCATGTTTTTAGCATAATATCATATGTCTTGTTTTCACTTATAAATTTTTAAATTGCTATTTATTATTTCCATGAGCTTGTAACTATTTTCCTTCATAATTGTGAGTATAGTGTGAGAATTAAGGACATAGTCTTAGCAGCCAGACTATCTGGGGTCAAATCTCAGCTCTGTCACTTGCTAGATTTCTGATTTGGGGTAAAAGTTACTTAACCTCTGTGTGCCTCAATGTCCTCATTATAAATTGAGAGTATTAGTAATACTTCATAGGCTCATTATAAGGATTATATGAGTATATATATATAAATAAATATATATATATATATATATATATATTGCTTAGAACAACATCTATAAGTGAAAAATAAATATTTACTCTTATTATTCAATTATTACATAAGCATTTTTTATAACTAGCTCGGGTTTTTTTTTTAATTTTATAACTTATTAATTTATTTTTTAAATTATTTTCTTATTCTTCACTACCTTGTTTGTATCCCATTTTTCTCTTTTGAACTTCCTGGAACAAATATCTAGTTTATTGATTTACTTTCTTCCTGTTTTATAATGAAAGAAATTAATGCTATTACTTTAATATATCTCTGATTAGTGCTGCTTTTTTATTACCCTCCTTCAAATATTGTATAACTGAAGATTGTTTCTCTGACTCAAGAGTCATTCAGTAAAATAATTTTGTTTCATTTTAATTCCTAAATGCTTGGTTTTCATTGTTACTAATTTACATCTCTTGACACTAGTTTCTGGTTTCATTGCATGTAGTCCAAGAGTGTTTTCTGTTTATTTTCTGCTTTGGGGAATGTAGTAAATTTTCATTGTAGCCTAACATATGAACTATTTCTGTTAAAATTCTCTTAGCATAAGGAAAGAAGTCATATTCTATATAAATACAGATTTTTATACATAACTATTAAATTAAGTCTGTTCCTTAAGTTATTTAAATCTTCTATACCTTCATTGATTTTTTACTTGCTTGATCTGTCAAGAAATGAGAGAGGGGTGTTGCTGTTTTCCATTATTGTTGTGATGTTTCTCCTTGTAGTAAAGCTTCATTATTTGGCACATAGTTTCATGATGCCACATCTTCTTATGAGTTTTGCTTATAGATGTAAAATAACCTATTAGTCCTATTTAATGTTTCATGATTTGGATCCCTCTATGTAAAATATAATTGCAAACCCTTCCTTCTGTGGTTTGTATTTTTCTCTTACTAGTTTTTTATAATTGAACTTTATTTCTTGACTAGGTCACGTTAAGTAACCTTTTAAAAATATATTTATTTATTTATTTATTTTATTTGGCTGCATTGGGTCCAAATTGCAGCACACAGGACCCTCGCTGTAGCATGTGAGATCTTTCATTGTGGCGTTCAGACTCCTTGCTACAGAGCTACAGTGGGTGGGCTTCTCTCTAGTTGTGGTGCAGACTCCAGAGCACATGGGCTCAGTAGTTGTGGCACACGGGCTCTGCAGTTGTGGCACGCAGGCTCTAGAGCATTCAGGCTTAGTTGCCTTAAGGCATGTGGGATCTTAGTTTCCTGACCAAGGGTGTTGGGCAGGAAACTAAAGCACTAATAGCACTTTAGGGGCTTCCCTGGTGGCGCAGTGGTTAAGAATCTGCCTGCCAATGCAGGGGACACGGGTTAGAGCCCTGATCCGGGAAGATCCTACATGCCGCAGAGCGACTAAGCCCGTGGGCCACAACTACTGAGCCCGCATGCCACAACTACTGAAGCCTGCGTGCCTAGAGCCTGTGCTCCACAACAAGAGAAGCCACCGCAATGAGAAGCCCACACACCGCAACAAAGAGTAACCCCTGCTCTCCACAACTAGAGAAAGCCCACGTGCAGCAACAGAGACCCAATACAGCCATAAATTAATTAATTAATTAATTAATTTAAAAAAAAAAACTTTAGATGTCTCATTATAAATCTTGTTTTGGGGCTTCCCTGGTGGCGCAGTGGTTGAGAATCTGCCTGCCAATGCAGGGGACACAGGTTCGAGCCCTGGTCTGGGAAGATCCCACATGCCACGGAACAACTACGCCCGTGAGCCACAATTACTGAGCCTGCGCGTCTGGAGCCTGTGCTCCGCAACAAGAGAGGCCGCGACAGTGAGAGGCCTGCGCACCGTGATGAAGAGTGGCCCTCACTTGCCGCAACTGGGGAAAGCCCTCGCACAGAAACTAAGACCCAACACAGCCATAAATAAATAAATAAATAAATAAATAAATAAATAAACCCAAAGTTAAAAAAAAAAAAAAAACTTGTTTAGTTGTCAGTTTAAGAATTTATTCCAGGGCTTCCCTGGTGGCACAGTGGTTGAGAGTCTGCCTGCCGATGCAGGGGACGCGGGTTCGAGCCCTGGTCTGGGGGGATCCCACATGCCACGGAGCAACTGGGCCCGTGAGCCACAACTACTGAGCCTGCGCGTCTGGAGCCTGTGCTCCGCAACAAGAGAGGCCGCGACAGTGAGAGGCCCGCGCACCGTGATGAAGAGTGGCCCCCGCTCGCCGCAACTAGAGAAAGCCCTCACACAGAAACGAAGACCCAACACAGCCATACATAAATAAATTAATTTTTTTTTAAAAAAAAGAATTTATTCCAAATTTAATGGTATGATAGGAATATAAGCTTTTTAGAAATCTGTCCTAAGACTCTCCCAGAGGCAAGCATAAAAGGAAGCTATGCTCATATTATTGCTAGGAGCTCTATACTTAAATTTCAAATAACAGCAGTCAGAAAGCTATGAAAAGCTTGAGATTCTCTTTCTTCTTAAAAAGGGAAGGGGACACTGCCTATTTTTGATTTAAAGGGAAAAAGGACAATAGAGAAGCAGAAAGGCAAGTGGCAGAAAACCCAGTGCAAATGTCTCCTCTGGTTGGCTAGAAATAGATGAAGAAGGAGACACTGTAAAGGAGGCAAGCCCTGGGGGTGAAAATTGACATCAGCTTAATACAGGATGGCTTACAAAGAACCATTCCAATTAAGGGCTGGGGATTCACTTAGAAAGAAATAAGCTGATAAGAATAAAGGCTTTTTGAGAAGTTTTTGAATTTTACCTGGAAATGTATGGTTTAAAAGGCATTCCAAGGGACTCTCTTCCTGTTAAATGATCGATCCACTCATCTGTCTCGTCTAACAAAATGCTTCCCGGTCTATGCTGTAAAATAAGTCTCAACTGAGTGGAAAGTTCTGCTGTGGGACAGGTTTCTCCAAAAGCCAATTTTGAGAGTTTGAATGCAGAAAGTTTATTCAGGAGTGCTCTCAGGATAAAGAAGGGAAGGGAAGGAAGCAGAATTGGTTAGAGGGAGAACTTGAATGGTGATACAGTCTCAACAAAGCCCTCAGACAATCTCACAAGTACCTATAAAGCTGGGATGGCCCTTCATAGTTGTCCTGAGTTGAGATGCAAGTGAACGCCCTTCCCAAGAGGGCAAGACCTTGGCCAAAGTGTCACTCTTCAGCCAAGGGCAACTCCTGGAGAGGGTTAATAGCTAAGGCTGTCAGCCAACAGCCAAGCGACAAAAGACTTTCCATCCTGAAGGGGGCTCTATCTGGGAGCACAGCATCCACCACAGGCTCTATCCTAGGCTGCCCTCATGTCATACTCCTTCACTTGGCAATCACACCCTGAGACTTCAAATACCATTCATATATAAATAACTCCTAAATTCCAACAGATAGATTTTTTCTAGACTCCAGACCCCTATATACAACTCTTTCCTTGACATCTTCATTTGGATGGTTCATAGGCACCTGAATCTCAACATGTCCAAAACTGAACTCCTGGTCTCTCTCTCTCAAAACTGCTCCTCCTCCTGTGTTGTCTTTCAGTGAATTGCCCCATCATCCATCCATTGCTCCAATCAGAAAACTGAGAGGGACCCTTGACATCTTCCTAACTCCTACATCCAATTACCAAGTCCTGATAATTCTCCCTCCCAAGTATCTCTCACACCAGTCCACCCCTCCCTATGTCCATGACTCCCCCTAACTGCACTCTATTTCCCTACCTAACAAGTCTCCTGACAACTGTGCTTTCCTCCCCACCAATCTATTCTTTAGACTATAGTCCAAGCAATTTCTATAAAATAAAATTCTGGTGGTGTTATTTCCTTGTTTAGAACTCTTGAGGCTTTTCTTCTTTATTTTTAAAAGATAAAGACCAGGAGGGATCTTTAAGATGGCAGAAGAGTAAGATGTGGAGATCACCTTCCTCCCCACAAATACATTAAAAATACATCTACATGTGGAACAACTCCTAAAGAACACCTACTGAACGCTGGCAGAAGACCTCAGACTTCCCAAAAGGCAGGAAAATCCCCATGTACCTGGGTAGGGCAAAAGAAAAAAGAAAAAACAGAGACAAAAGGGACAGGACCTGCACCACTGGGAGGGAGCTGTGAAGGAGGAAAAGTTTCCACACACTAGGAAGCCCCTTCATTGGTGGAGACGGGGTATGGTTGGGGGAGCTTTGGAGCCAGGGAGGAGAGCGCAGCCACAGGGGTGCAGAGGGCAAAGTGGAGAGATTCCTGCACAGAGGATCGGTGCCGACCAGCACTCACCAGCCCGAGAGGCTTGTCTGCTCACCTGCTGGGGCGGGCGGGGGCTGGGAGCTGAGGCTCGGGCTTCGGAGGTCAGATTCCAGGGAGAGGACTGGGGTTGGCGGTGTGAACACAACCTGAAGGGGGCTAGTGCCCCACAGCTAGCTGGGAGAGAGTCCAGGGAAAAGTCTGGACCTGCCTAAGAGGCAAGAGACCATTGTTTTGGGGTGCGCGAGGAGAGGGGATTCAGAGCACCGCCTAAACGAGCTCCAGAGATGGGCGCGAGCTGCGGCAATCAGCTCAGACCCCAGAGACGGGAATGAAACGCCAACGCTGTTGCTGCAGCACCAAGAATGCTGTGTGCAAGCACAGGTCACTATCCACACACACACCCCATCCCCCCACCCCCGGGGAGCCTGTGCAGCCCGCCACTGCCAGGGTCCGGTGATCCAGGGACAATTTCCCAGGGAGAACACACGACGCGCCTCAGGCTATTTCAACGTCATGATGGCCTCTGCCACCACAGGCTCACCCTGCATTCCAATTATAACTACCATACCCTTTCCTGCCCCAGCCTGAATGAGCAAGAGCCCCCTAGTTAGCCGCTGCTTTAATCCCCTCCTCTCTGGGTGGGGAACAGATGCCTGACGGTGACCTACACGCAGAGGCAGGGCCAAATCCAAAGCTGAACCCCAGGAGCTGTGCAAACAAAGAAGAGAAAGGGAAATCTCTCTCAGCAGCCTCAGGAGCAGCGGATTAAATCTCCACAATCAACTTGATGTACCCTGCATCTGTGGAATACCTGAATAGACAACGAATCATCCCAAAATTGAGGCGTTGGACTTTGGGAGCAAATGTAGACCTGGGGTTTGCTTTCTGCATCTAATTTTTTTCTGGTTTTATGTTTATCTTAGTTTAGTTTTTAGAGCTTGTTATCATTGGTGGATTTGTTTATTGATTTGGTTGCTCTCTTCCTTTTTTTATTATTATTATTTTTTAATTATTAAAAATGTTTTTTTCTTTCTTTTCTTCTCCATTTTCTTCTCCATTTTCTTCTGAGCCGTGGGGCTGACAGGGTCTTGGTGCTCCAGCCTGGGGTCAAGCCTGAGCCTCTGAGGTGGGAGAGCCAAGTTCAGGATATTGGACCACCAGAAACCTCCCAGCCCCACATAATATCAATCGGCGAGAGCTCTCCCAGAGATCTCCGTCTCAACACTAAGACCCAACTCCACCCAACGGCCAGCAAACTCCAGTGCTGGATGCCCAATGCCAAACAAATAGCAAGACAGGAATACAACCCCACCTATTAGCAGAGAGGCTGCCTAAAATCATACTAAGTTCACAGACACCTCAAAACACACCACCAGACGTGGCCCTACCCACCAGAAAGACAAGATCCAGCCCAACCCACCAGAACACATGCACCAGTCCCCTCCACCAGGAAGCCTACACAAGCCACTGAACCAACATCACGTACTGGGGATAGACACCAAAAACAACAGGAACTACGAACCTGCAGCCTGCAAAAAGGAGACCCCAAACACAGTAATTTAAAAAAAAAAAATGAGAATACAGAGAAATATGCAGCAGATGAAGGAGCAAGGTAAAAACCCACCAGACCAAACAAATGAAGAGGAAATAGGCAGTCTACCTAAAACAGAAGTCAGAGTAATGATAGTAAAGATGATCCAAAATCTTGGAAATAGAATGGAGAAAATACAAGAAACGTTTAACAAGGACCTAGAAGAACTAAAGAGCGAAAAAACAATGATGAACACAAAACAAATGAAGTTAAAATTACTCTAGAAGGAATCAATAGCAGAATAACTGAGGCAGAAGAATGGAAAAGACACCTGGAAGATAAAATAGTGGAAATAACTACTGCAGAGCAGAATAAAGAAAAATAATGAAAAGAATTGAGGACAGTCTCAGAGACCTCTGGGACAACATTAAACCTACCAACATTCGAATTATAGGGGTCCCAGAAGAAGAAAAGAAAAAGAAAGGGACTGAGAAAATATTTGAAGAGATTATAGTTGAAAATTTCCCTAACACGGGAAAGGAAATAGTCAATCAAGTCCAGGAAGTGCAGAAAGTCCCATACAGGATAAATCCAAGGAGAAACACGCCAGGACACATATTAATCTAACTATCAAAAATTAAATACAAAGAAAGAATATTAAAAGCAGCAAGGGAAAAGCAACAAATAACATACAAGGGAATCCCCATAAGGTTAACAGCTGATCTTTCAGCAGAAACTCTGCAAGCCAGAAGGGACTGGCAGGACGTATTTAAAGTGATGAAAGGGAAAAACCTACAACCAAGATTACTCTACCCATCAAGGATCTCACTCAGATTTGAGAGAGAAATTAAAACCTTTACATTCAAGCAAAGAGAATTCAGTACCACCAAACCAGCTTTACAACAAATGCTAAAGGAACTTCTCTAGGCAGGAAACACAGGAGAAGGAAAAGACCAACAAAAACAAACCGAAAACAATTAAGAAAATGGTAATAGGAACATGCATATTGATAATTACCTTAAATTTAAATGGATTAAATGCTCCAACTAAAAGACACAGACTGGCTGGATGGATACAAAAACAAGACCCATATATATGCTGTCTATAAGAGACCCATTTCAGACCTAGGGACACACACAGACTGAAAGTGAGGGGGTGGAAAAAGATATTCCATGCAAATGGAAATCAAAAGAAAGCTAGAGTAGCAATTCTCATATCAGACAAAATAGACTTTAAAATAAAAACTATTACAAGAGACAAAAAAGGACACTACATAATGATCAAGGGATCAATCCAAGAAGAAGATATAGCAATTCTAAATATTTATGCACCAACATAGGAGCACCTCAATACATAAGGTAAATGCTAACAGCCATAAAAGGGGAAATTGACAGTAACACAATAATAGTAGGGGACTGTAACACCCCACTTTCACCAATGGACAGATCATCCAAAATGAAAATAAATATGGAAACACAAGCTTTAAATGACACAATAGACAAGATAGATTTAACTGATATTTATAGGGCATTCCATCCAAAAACAACAAAATACACTTTATTCTCAAGTGCTCATGGAATATTCTCCAGGATAGATCATATCTTGTGTCACAAATCAAGCCTTGGTAAATTTAACAAAATTGAAATTGTATCAAGTATCTTTTCTGACCATAACACTATGAGACTAGATATCAATTACAGGAAAAAGAACTGTGAAAAATACAAACATACAGAGGCTAAACAACATGTTACTAAATAACCAGGAGATCACTGAAGAAATCAGAGAGGAAATCAAAAAATACCTAGAAACAAATGTCAATGAAAACACGATGACCCAAAACATATGGGATGCAGCAAAAGCAGTTCTAACAGGGAAGTTTATAGCAATACAATCCTACCTCAAGAAACAAGAAAAATCCCAAATAAAACACCTAACCTTACACCAAAAGCAATTAGAGAAAGAAGAACAAAAAAAAAAAACCCAAAATTAGCAGAAGGAAAGAAATCATAAAGATCACATCAGAAATAAATGAAAAAGAAATGAAGGAAACAATAACAAAGATCAATAAAACTAAACTCTGGTTCTTTGAGAAGATAAACAAAATTGATAAACCATTAGCCAGACTCATCAAGAAAAAGAGGAAGAGGACTCAAATCAATAAAATTAGAAATGAAAAAGGAGAAGTAACAACTGACACTGAAGAAATACAAAGGATCATGAGAGATTACTACAAGCAACTATATGCTAATAAAATGGACAACCTGGAAGAAATGGACAAATTCTTAGAAATGCACAACCTTCTGAGACTGAACCAGGAAGAAATAGAAAATAATAAACTGACAATCACAAGCACTGAAATTGAAACTGTGATTAAAAATCTTCCAACAAACAAAAGCCCAGGACCAGATGGCTTCACAGGCGAATTCTATCAAACATTCAGAGAAGAGCTAACACCTATCCTTCTCAAAATCTTCCAAAATATAGCATAGGGAAGAACACTCCCAAACTCATTCTATGAGGCCACCATCACCCTGATACCAAAACCAGACAAAGTTGTCACAAAGAAAGAAAACTACAGACCAATATCACTGATGAACATAGATGCAAAAATCTTCAACAAAATACTAGCAAACAGAACCCAACAGCACATTAAAAGGATCATACACCATGATAAAGTGTGGTTTATCCCAGGAATGCAAGGATTCTTCCATATACGCAAATCAATCAATGCGATACACCATATTAACAAATTGAAGGATAACAACCATACAATAATCTCAATAGATGCAGAAAAATCTTACAACAAAATTCAACACCCATTTATGATAAAAACCCTCTCAAAAGTAGGCATAGAGGGAACTTACCTCAATATAATGAAGGCCATATATGACAAACCCACAGCTAACATTGTTATAAATGGTGAAAAACTGAAACCATTTACTCTAAGATCAGGAACAAGACAAGATTGCCCACTCTCACCACTAATATTCAACATAGTTTTGGAAGTTTTAGCCACAGCAATCAGAGAAGAAAAAGAAATAAAAGGAATCCAAATCAGAAAAGAAGAAGTAAAACTGTCACTGTTTGCAGATGACATGATACTATACATAGAGAATCCTAAAGATGCTACCAGAAAAATTCTAGAGCTAATCAATGAATTTGGTAAAGTAGCAGGATACAAAATTAATGCACAGAAATCTCTTGCATTCCTATACACTAATGATTAAAAATCTGAAAGAGAAATTAAAGAAACACTCCCATTTAGCATTGCAACAAAAAGAATAAAATACCTAGGAATATACCTACCTTAGGAGACAAAAGACCTGTATGCAGAAAACTATAAGACACTGATGAAAGAAATTAAAGACGATACAAAACAGATGGAGAGATATACCATGTTCTTGCATTAGAAGAATCAACATTGTGAAAATGACTATACTACCCAAAGCAATCCACAGATTCAGTGCAATCCCTATCAAAGTACCAATGGCATTTTTCACAGAACTAGAACAAAAAATTTCACAATTTTTATGGAAACGCAAAAGACCCCAGGTAGCCAAAACAATCTTGAGAAAGAAAAACGGAGCTGGAGGAATCAAGCTCCCTGACTTCAGACTATATTACAAAGCTACAGTAATCAAGACAGTATGGTACTGGCACAAAAACAGAAATATAGAACAATGGAACAGGATAGAAAGCCCAGAGATAAACCCACACACATATGGTCACCTTATCTTTGATAAAGGAGGCAAGAATATACAGTGGAGAAAAGACAGCCCCTTCAATAAGTGGTGCTGGGAAAACTGGACAGCTACATGTAAAAACATGAAATTAGAACACTCCCTAACACCATACACAAAAATAAAGTCAAAATGGATTAAAGACCTAAATGTGAGGCCAGACACTATAAAACTCTTAGAGGAAAACATAAGCAGAACATTCTATGACATAAATCACAGCAAGATCCTTTTGACCCACATCCTCGAGAAATGGAAATAAAAACAAAAATAAACAAATGGGACCTAATGAAACTTAAAAGCTTTTGCACAGCAAAGGAAACCATAAACGAGACGAAAAGACAACCCTCAGAATGGGAGAAAATATTTGCAAACATAGCAACTGACAAAGGATTAATCTCCAATATATACAAGCAGGTCATGCGGCTCAATATCAAAAAAACAAACAACCCAATCCAAAAATGGGCAGAAGCCCTAAATAAACATTTCTCCAAAGAAGATATACAGATTGCCAACAAACACATGAAAGGATGCTCAATATCACTAATCATCAGAGAAATGCAAATCAAAACTGCAATGAGGTATCGCCTCACACCAGTCAGAATGGCCACCATCAAAAAAATCTATAAACAATAAATGCTGGAGAGGGTGTAGAGAAAAGGGAACCTTCTTGCACTGTTGGTGGGACTCTGGAGAACAGTATGGAGGTTCCTTAAAAAACTAAAAATACAACTACCATATGACCCAGCAATCCCACTACTGGGCATATACCCTGAGAAAACCATAATTCAAAAGCAGTCATGTACCACAGTGCTCATTACAGCTCTATTTACAATAGCCAGGACATGGAAGCAACCTAAGTGTCCATCGAGAGATGAATGGATAAAGAAGATGTGGCACATATATACAATGGAAAATTACTCAGCCATAAAAAGAAATGAAATTGAGTTATTTGTAGTGAGGTGGTTGGACCTAGAGTCTGTCATACAGAGTGAAGTAAGTCAAAAAGAGAAAAACAAATACCGTATGCTAACACATATACATGGAATCTAATTTTAAAAAAAAGTTCTGAAGAACCTAGGGGCAGGACAGGAATAAAGACGCAGATGTAGAGAATGGACTTGAGGACACAGGGAGAGGGAAGGGTAAGCTAGGACGAAGTGAGAGAGTGGCATTGACATATATACACTGCCAAATGTAAAATAGATAGCTAATGGGAAGCAGCCACGTAGCACAGGGAGATCAGTGACCGCCTAGAGGGGTGGGATAGGGAGGGTGGGAAGGAGGCTTAAGAGGGAGGGGATATATGTATACGTATAGCTGATTCACTTTGTCTTATGACAGAAACTAACACACAATTGTAAAGCAATTTTACTCCAATAAAGATGTTAAAAAAAAAAAAAAAGATAAGGCCAACATCTCAAACCTAGCCTATAAGGCTCTTTATGATTTCTCCTCTGACTGCTCCACAAGCTTCATCTGCTGTCACTCTTCCCCTTGCAACTACATTTCAGGTTTCCTCACCTTCCAAACACACACTTCTTCCCAACCCACGTGACTTTCCATGTGATGTTTCCTTTGTGATTCCCTCTTGAGGACGTGCTCTTTCCCACTCCTTTAATTAATGTCTTGTGACTCTTCAGAGTCATTTAAATATTACTTCCTCAGACAAGTCTCCTCTGAGACTCCAGACTATATTCAGCTTCTCTTGTACTCCCTTAGTACTCTGTTCCTCTATGCTGAGATAACTGTTCTTAAACAGGTTCTTAAATTATATGATTATCTATGTAACTGTGGTATAGTGAGAGTAGGGATTGAGTTCTTGTAACCTAAATATCAACAATCAGGGGGTGAATGGGTGAATTTTGGTTCATCCCATATGGTGAGATATTATTCACTCTTTAAAAATGATGTAATAGAATATTGAATAACATGGGAAATGTTTATAATGTTGAGTAAAGAGAGGAATCAAAATTGTATAGACATTATCTCAACTATGTGAAAATATAAAGACTGAATTCCAACTACTAAAAAGAAAAAATAATTATGTAATGTGATAGAGGTGCTAATTATTGCTACTATGGCAATCATATTACAATATATAAATGTATCAAGTTAACATGCTGTACACCTTAAATTTACACAGTGTCATATGTCAAATATATTTCAATTAAAAAAGGACTATAAGAAATAAAAATGCTTATAGGCTTTTTTTCTGGATGACTTTATGGGTGATTTCATTCTTTTCCTAATACTTTTTGCTCATCTCCCCAAAGCATATTATTTATTTTTAAATCAATAGAAAAAAAATGAATAATTTCCTGCTAGAGAAAAAAACTACCGAGTTCTAGAAAACATAAACATTTTTTAGAACAGTGAATTTACAGAGAGACTAGTAAGTCAACATGGTGAAATCAACTAGTTGAATGTAAGTTCACTGGGTATTATGCAAGACCTATGGAAAATTCCTTTTATTCCTCTCTGATACACCAGAGAGAATTAATGGATTATAAATATCTATGTTTTTCTTCCAACTTTATTGAGATATATTTGACAAATAAACCATGTATGTATTTAAGGTGTACAATGTAATGTGTTACTATATGTATCCATTGTGAAATGATTACCATAATCAAGCTAATTAACACATGCATCACCTCATATATCACTTTTCCATATATCACCTTTCCATTATCACCTTTCCATTATCACCTTTCCATTTGTGTGTGTGTGTGTGTGGTGAGGACATTTAGGATTTACTCCCTTAGCAAATTCAAGAATACAATACGGTATTATTGACTGTAGTCACCATGCTGTACACTAGATCTCCAAAATGTATTCATCCTGAATAACTGAACTTTGTACCCTTGGACCAACATATCCCTGTTTTTCCCTCTTGCCTCAGTCCCTGGCAACTACCATTCTACCCCTGCTTCTATGAGTTTGACTTTTTTAGATTCACATATAAGTGAGATCAGACAGTATTTATCTTTCTGTGCCTGGTCTAATCACTTAGACACTCCCCATTTTTAAAAGACATATATATATATACAGACATATATGTATATATATCTGCAGTGAACATGGAAATGCAGCTATCACTTCAAGATACTGATTTCATTTCCTTTGGATATATACCTAGAAATGGTATTGCTGGATCATATGGTAGTTCTATTTTTTATTTTTTTAGGTACCTCCATACTGTTTTCCATAGTGGTTGGACCCATTTACATTCCCATCAACCGTGCACAAGTGTTCCTAATTCTCCACTCACTTACCAATACTTTTTATCTTTTGTCTTTTTGATAATAGCCATCCTAACAGGTGTGAAGTGATATCTCATTGTGGTTTTGATTTGTATTTCCTTGATGCTTAGTGATGTTTAGCATTTTTTCATATACCTGTTGTTCTCAAAGTGCAACCAGAATATGAGTGTTACTTCCCAGAAAATGGACTGTGTATCTCCACCAAGAAGTGAGAGCTTATAATATTTGCAAATTCCCTGTGAAAATTCCCTTTCTGTAGAGAAATTTTACTTCCTTGACTTTTTATGTTTATGTTAAAGAATGGGAGAAAAACTGCCCCCCACTGACTCATATAAGGTAAGAAAGGCCTGTCTCCTTTCAGTTCATTATCAAAACAGTTGCCAAAGTAGTTCCGTTAAATGTTAGTCAGTTCATGTCAATCCCCTGCTCAAAACCTTCCAGTAGTTTTCCATCTAAGGAAAGTCCTCAAAATAGAACACCTCACTCTCTACCTTCTCACCTCATCTACTATTCTATCTGTCTTACTCCACCTGAGCTCTTCCTTCTTTTTTCTTTCCTGTTCTCCAGCCTCAGGATATTGGCCTCTACCCAGAATGTTCCTATGCTCTTTCTGCACATCTGGCTTCCAAACTTCAGGTTTTTATCTAAATGTCACCTTCTATGTGAGGCCTTCTCTTCACCTCCCTACTTAACACTGTATCCCTTGACATACTTGCATCTCCTTTATTTTTCTCCATAGTATTTTTTTTTATCATATTTCATTCACTTCTGTTGCCCCAGGCCTAGAACAGAATCAGGAGCATGATATAGACTCAATAAATATTACATAAATAAATGAATGAGTAAATGAATGAATGTCCCACTGGAACCTGACTCACATAAGTTAGGGCTGGATGTCACCACTCCTCCACAAGCTCTACCCTAGACCATTATATAATTGAAGACTCCCACCTTCAGGCAGGAGTGGGTAGCACATGTTTGGTAACTACCTAGTATTACCTTTTCTTGAGATAATTTCAGTTTTCAGTTGGTCTCTTTGTCTCTTGATGTCCGGAAGATTCCATTTCATGGTGATATTTTAAAAAGAAAATAAAAGGTCAGGCTCAGAGAGGATATTTCCTCTCTGAGATATACCAACTTACATAATTCATAGATTAAAATACTGGGACGAATGGAGTCACCCATAGTCAACTAGGCTATTTCCAGCTATTTGAAAAACTTCTCTAAACTTCCCCAGATTCCTGAAATAATAAGGTACCATAAGGACACATTAAGGTCATGGAAAGACCAACATGAGAACTGACAACTAAATGGAGTCATTTGAGATCATATTGGAGCATGTCCTGAAATCTGAAAAAACTCCCTCATACTCAGATTCTTAGAAAGTAGAGAATAGGATAAATGAGGATATTTCATGTCAGGTCTTTCAACTGGGAGTCTATATATTAATTTTATTTTATACTGTAACTTTTCTAGGAATATAAAATGTTTTTATACATGCAATCAGATTTCTAAAAGCATAGGAATCAGAGGTCTCTTTTAGGGCTATTATCATTTATTATCAATAAAAGTAAACAAATTAAGCAAGTGGTAAATGAGTTTATCATGCTCATGAGGAAAAGTGGGATAATCTGGGCTCAAACTGTGTTATTCCCATGAATGTGGATATTTCCTCACACTTTACTTGACTTTTAGAAAGTTCTGAATAAAACAAATGAACCATGATGACAGTCAACAATATGCATAAATTTTACCAATGTAATATTAAAAAGTAGTATTAATGTAATATTAAAAATCTAAAAAGATTATATGTAACCTAATGTCCTTATTAGAAAATTATCATGCAGCTCAATAACAAAAAAAACAAACAACCCAATCCAAAAATGGGCAGAAGACCTAAATAGACATTTCTCCAAAGAAGATATACAGATTGCCAACAGACACATGAAAGAATGCTCAACATCATTAATCATTAGAGAAATGCAAATCAAAACTACAATGAGATATCATCTCACACCGGTCAGAATGGCCATCATCAAAAAATCTATAAACAATAAATGCTGGAGAGGGTGTGGAGAAAAGGGAACACTCTTGCACTGTTGGTGGGAATGTAAATTGATACAGCCACTATGGAGAACAGTATGGAGGTTCCTTAAAAAACTAAAATAGAACTACCATACGACCCAGCAATCCCACTACTGGGCATATACCCTGAGAAAACCATAATTCAAAAAGAGTCATGTACCAAAATGTTCATTGCAGCTCTATTTACAATAGCCAGGACATGGAAGCAACCTAAGTGTCCATCATTGGATGAATGTATAAAGAAGATGTGGCACATATATACAATGGAATATTACTCAGCCATAAAAAGAAATGAAATTGAGTTATTTGTAGTGAGGTGGTTGGACCTAGAGTCTGTCATACAGAGTGAAGTAAGTCAGAAAGAGAAAAACAAATACCGTATGCTAACACATACATATGGAATCTAAAAAACAACAACAAAAAAAGGTTATGAAAAACCTAGCGGCAAGATGGGAATAAAGACGCAGACCTACTAGAGAATGGACTTGAGGATACGGGGAGGGGGAGGGGTGAGATGTGACAGGGTGAGAGAGTGTCATGGACATATATACACTACCAAATGTAAAATAGATACCTAGTGGGAAGCAGCCACATAGCACAGGGAGATCAGCTCGGTGCTTTGTGACCACCTAGAGGGGTGGGATAGGGAGATGCAAGAGGGAAGAGATATGGGAACATATGTATATGTATAACTGATTCACTTTGTTATAAAGCAGAAACTAACACACCATTGTAAAGCAATTATACTCCAATAAAGATGTTTAAAAAAAAAAAAGAAAATTAAACACCTAGATTTATAATGAAGTTTTAAAAAGACATATAACTGCAATAAAACTATATAAAAAGCAAAATAAAGAAATCATATGCATGGATTCAGTATGATAGTTATCTTGAGTAGAAAAAGCAAGAAGAATGGGTTGGGAGGTATTGGGCAATATGATTAGTATGTTATTTTCAAGATATTATTTTGAGAGTAGGTTCACAATTGCTTCTTGCATTATTAAAAATAATTAAATTTATATAAATAAATAACAATTAAATATAATTAATATAATTAATTTAAAACTATAATTATATAATATATATAAATATATAATTATATAAATTATATGAATATATAAAATTATATCTATATAATATATAATTATATAAAATATAAATTAAATATAATTAATATTATAGTTAAATATAATTAAATATAACTATTAAAAATAACTAAATAAAAACAGACCATGCACTGATCAATTAGAATGCCATGAACCAAGGATTAGTGATTAATCCAATCTCTATTCTTGAGATCCATAAATTTGACAGGGGAGAGACAAAGTAGCTATAATGACATGATAGCATGAAATTAATCATAATCAATTAAGAGTAAATGGACCAAATTTCTGAATTCAGCTTAGTATGTGCCAAACTGGAAAGAGCATCACTCCCACCCTAACAAAAAGAAAGCTGGATATCTGCAAAGTCACAGTTTTTCTTTAATCCATCAGATTGCTGAGGGAGCAGTGCAAACAATTTACTTGAAATTTAAGGAAAGACAGGCACCTCCAAGAAGAAACAAGGTGCTAGCATTTGCTTACCTAGGGTAAATGCCAGACATTGTACAAGTTGGTAAGAACAATTCAGCTTAAAATTTTGATGGATTGCTAAAAGCTTAATGTGAGCCAGTGTGAAAGTATAGAATGAATCCCCCAGAACCACAGACATGAGAATTTTCACCTATTCACAAGTCTTCTGCACATATCTTCCCAGGTGCTCACAAGAAAGACCTCAGACAGAACAGAGACCCCAGAAAGCCTCCCTTATAGTGTAGAACTTGGATAAGAAAATAGCAACACTGAAAGAAATGCACAAAATCCTGTTCAGATCTTTCTTCCCTATCTCTGCTAAAAGCAAAAGAATTAAGCACTGATGATGTATCCAAAAATTAAGAGACACATGAGGAAGCAAGGACAAAAATTCAACACACAAAGCAATAAAAAAAAAAAAAAATTCATATGTGATGCTGATGTTGGAGTTAACAGACAGGGAATTTAAAATAAGTCTGATAAATAGAACACAGTCTCTAGTGGAAAAGATTGCCAATATGCATTGGCCAGATAAGGAATTTCATCAGAAAAATAAAAACTTTAAGTTTTTATTTCCATTTTAAAGTGGAAATGCTAGGAATAAAAAAATGCTGGAATTAAAATTTTGTAATGCTAGTAATGTAATGTAATGCTAGTAACAGAGATGAAGAATGCCTTCTGAAGGCTCATCAGTAGACTTGACATAGTGGTGGAAAGAATCAATGAACATGAAAATAAATCAATAGAAATTGCCCAAACTGAAAAACAAAGATACAAAAGAATGAAAAAAAAATAGAACGGAGCATCCACAAGCTGTGAGACAATATCAAATGTCTAATATGTATAATTTGGATACCAAAAGAAGAAAGAAAGGATGAAATGGAAGAAATATTGAAGAGATAATGGCCAGAATTGCCCAAAAGTAGTAACACCAAAAGAAATATCCAAAAAGAGGACACCAAGAAGGATAAAAAGAAAAAACAAACTACCACAACCTAGACACATCATATTCAAACCACTGAAAACCAAAAAATAGAAGGAAACTCTTGATGGCAGCCAGAGACAAAAGAAACTTTACACACAAAGGAACAAAGACAGAAAAACAGCAGATTTCTCATCAGAAACTATGCAATCTAGAAGGTAATAGAGTGTCATCCATAAAGTGCTTAAAAAGAAAAGTTAGCCCAGAGTTCTAAACAGGGAAAATATTCTCCAAAAATGAAAACAAAATAAAGAATTTTTTCAGAAAAACAAAAAATAAGAGTAATCATTACCATCAGACATGCACTACAAGAAGTGTTAAAGGAAGTTCTTCAGTCAGGATGAAAGCAGACAGAAATTTGAATAAACATAAATAAATGAAAATCACTAGAAATGGCATGAGTGTAAATATATACTTCACATTTTTATTATTTTTAATTGCTCTAAAAGATTATTTGAAGGTAGGCTGAATAATTTAAGATGTATATTGAAAACCCTAAAGAGACCACTAAATCTTCTTAAGAGTTAATAAATAAAAAGCTGTGGTAGGTACACTTCTAAGGTGGTCACTAATGATCTCCACGTTTGGTATTCACATCCTCATGTAATTGCTTCCCCTTGAATACAGAAGAAACATAGTGACTTGCTTCAAACTAATATAACTTGATAAAAGTGATGGCAATACTTTCACTATTTTGAAGAGGCCCACATGGCAAAGAACTGACGGTGGCCATAAGCTAACAGCTAGGAAACAAATGCTGCCAATAACCAATGAGTGAACTTGGAAGTAGGTCTTTCCCCAGTTGAGCCTTCAGATAAGACCACACATGCTGAGCTGATACTTTGCAGCCTTGAGAGAGACCATGAAGTGGAGCATTCAGTATAGCTGTGCCTGTATTCCTGGTTCATAGAAATTGTGAGATAATAAATGTGTGTCTTTTTAAGCCACTAAATTTGTGGATAATTTGCTGTGAAGCAACAAACACACAAAATGGATGCTTTCTGGTGAGTGTTAGTATGTAATACAAAAATCTTCACACTTTGTGCCCCTTCCCATATGTCTAACCATAAGCCTCTATCCCAGACCTTCCTGTCTCCAATCTTCCAGTCTTTCCTAAGAGGCCCCAGATCAGATGGCCAGGCCCTTGCTTACAGCCCAGGAATTCATATAGATTCTCACTGTGAGTCACTTCTGTAATAAGTGGATGATCAGGTGTGCTGCTTTCAACTCTGCTCTTTTCCCTTTCCAGTATCTTTCAGGGCCACTCTGGAACATGACTGTCATGCTGCCACCATATATATTGGCTTGCATCCATGATCAAGCCAATCCATCCAAAAACCAGAGCTCAGACTTTTCCTGCTCTTTCAACTGGTTGTATGAGACTGCCCATAAGTGCAAGCAGGGTGAGGGTAGCTAGTACAAATGATGCAGGTGATCTACCTGTTCATGTGGCTTATTTGTGTTCTCTAGTCCTGCTTAATCTTCCTTCCCAGATGTGCTATTTCCATTTTATGATAGTCTGCTGCAGGTACTCCAATTTCTTGACTAGATGGGTTCAACAGAATTCTTTTCATAAAGTGAAGTTTCAGATTCACAGTCACTTGGTACCTCATGACCAAGCAATCTGTCTCTACCAGAGCCCCAAAACATGTTGGAGCTGTTTTTCAAAAGGCATTTTATTTCTTGATGTAGACATAAATTTATAATTCTACTATGATTTATAATTCTATGATGGAGACTGTGTTAAGCTTCTCATAAGCTTCACACTACATCTTTTCCCACTACTGATATCTCCAACACCATAGGGTCTTCCAAATCTTATGCCAGGCAGCAGGACTGCTTACACCACAGCCTGGACCTATTGCAGATCTCTTTCCTGCACTGGGTCCCACTCAAAGGTGGCAACCTTCTATGTCACCTAATAAATGGACCAGTTCGATATTTCTAGGTGAGAAATGTATTTTTTTCTAGAATCAGAGATGTCCACCATGCATGTGCTTCAATTTCTGCGGTAAGGGAATCAGGATGCATGCCTTTTTTTTTTTTTTTACTTTGGAGGGGATATCCTGGCATATTCCTGACCACTGGACCCTAAAAACATCACTGAAGTTTTCTTCATTGGAATCCTAAAATTTCACTAAAAATTCAAGCAGGTCTTTGAAACTTTGCAGTTTATCTCTCGCACCCTCTGGAGCACATGTGCATTATCGAGGCTTTCAGAGTACTAGCCATCTCTTGTTTGACTTACCTGATCAGCATTATTAATGTAATGGATCACTGTGATGTTCTGTGGGATGACCAAGCAGGCCAGATCTCTTTGGACTACACTATGATGAAAGGCAGGAGACTTAACATAGCCCTAAGGCAAAACTAAATGAACACTATCTTCCCTGCATGAATGCAACTGTCTCTGACCTCTGATTGGGATGGAAAAGACTGCATTTGCCACATCAGTGGCTACACATCATGTTCCTGCTCTACCAATGATATTTATCCAGCACAGCAGCTGCAAACAGGGCTACTGGTTAAGTCTGCTGTAGTCTACGGTCATTCTCCGGGATCCATCTAGTTTCCTCAGGGATAAGAGTGGTATATTTAACAGAGGTATGATAGGAATCACCATCCTTGCATCCTTTAGATCTTTAATGGTGGTGCTAATCTCTGCCACTCTCCCCGCATCCCACAGAATGTGATCTTCTTTTTTTTTTAATTTAATATCTTGGTTGGGAAAAGGGGGAAGTTTCAGACATTTCCACTTGTCCTTCCCCACTATGAGAACCCTTACCCCAAATGACAAGTATCCAATGTGGAAATTACTCCAACTACTAGTTATATACCAGGTATATTCCTGGGGACTATGGAAATGACCACTGAGTAGTTTGTAGATCCAGTGGGCCCACTGTGAGCCAGACTTTAACCAGGATTCCATTTATTACCTGGTCCCAAGATGCCCCCACTCTAATTGGAGTGCCTTGAAGATGCTTTGGGGCTCCAGATATCCAAGTAAACTCAGAACCTGTGTCCAAGAATCCTGAGTATTCCCCTTTTCCCATGTATCCCAAGAAAGTTCCTCCATGTCTATGAATTCTTTATTATCTATAGTCTTACGTTTCAGCCCCTTTGATCAAGCACCTCAAAATCCAATCTCTGGGGTATGCTCCTTTCTCATGACACTGCATGCTAGCTAATTCTTAAGAGTTCTTTCTGTGTATAATCTCTTTCCTGCCTTATCTAGCCTAGCACTTTTCCAGTTGGGTTACCCTAGGATTTAACCTTAGTTATGGCCTAGTAGCTAGGAGAGGCGATAAGGGCAGCTCCTGAGGAGGGCACCTGTTGCCTTGAAGGGGAGGGGCTTCTGCAACACCTTCCAGCACAGGGGAAGGGTGGACTACCTTGCAAATTCCTAGGGTTCAGGGGAATCTGCAGAGCCAACACCTTCAGGGAAATCTATCCAGATAGTGCCATTACACATTCCAGGGCCTCAGATTTCCCCAACCTGTGCCTTGACTTTGTCATAGCAGACCTGCCTCAACTGATCATTTATTCATCTCTGGAGCTCTTCAACTTTAGCTCTTAGACCCTCTAACTGCCACTTAACAAGGTCCGCTCTTGCACTGCAACAGATGAAGACCTTTCAATAAACTACCAGAGAGACACTCTGGTCCTCACATTTATTCTTTAACTGCTTGTTAATGGACATACAGTTTCTTACTATCCTCTCTGTAGAGTGTTAATACAACATAGCTGTAACCAGACAACTAAACTATGTTTGAAGGCATTACTTGCCCCATATCTTTCAAATGTTTGGATCATCATACCTGTAAAGATATTCCACTCCACTGTGAAGTTTTTCCAAGTGACCTCAGTTGAGATGTTTAATAATAGGGCCACCACCGTGTGCCAGGGACTATCCACATTGCACATACCACTCAAAAAGCGTCTTGTTGCCATCCGGATGGTGAATACACCATCCCAGTGCCCCATCTTGCTGCTTACTTTATCAGACCACTCCTGACATCACTTGCGTTAATTTGAGTCCTCTCAGAAACAGATGCCAAGGTGGAATTAGATGTGCAAGTACTTACTGAAGAAATGTCTGTGAGGGAAAAGAGACAGAGCCAGGGGAGCCTAGGAGAGCCATCCCAGCATGACGAAGGACTGATCTCTGCAGGGGAGAGAGAGAAGGAAAGATGGTTGGGTAGGAAAAGTCTTAGACTCTCTCTCTCTGCTGTGGTTCTAAGAAAGTTTCAGCAAAGCAAATGGGGAGTCTTTGAGGCTCATCTCACAGAAATGTATCTGCCTTAATATCCCTGCCATGCTTAATCAGTGGCTAGGAGCAACTAGTTGGGAAGCAGGGCCTCATACAAATGTAATAGTCAATGCACAATGCAGTACAGGTGGGCCATCAGTCAATTATGTCCCCCGTGGTAGGAAATCTGAGAAGCGTATTTACATAGCTGCCATAGATACATGGTCCCTGACTTAGGAACTTGTGATGCTACTCCAGTGGCATACCACTTCCCAGCCAAGCATTCTCCCTTTAATTAATGATGTACTAGTGTGTTTCCACCTCCACTCCCACAGGGCTGGCTCCCAAATTCAAGACTGGTCTCTCATCATTGTATTATAAGCCGACTCTCAAAGACTCCTAGGTTACCCAAAACTTTCCCCAAATTTTAACCTTTCTTCAGCTTATACTAGATGGGAAAATATGTTGAATTTTAGTTAGCTCCTTTGCTAAAAGATCCCATTCAATTTCCTAATAATTCCAAAGCTCACCTATAATCTTCCAGATGACTGGAATAAATGGCTGAATAATACTTTGAAGTACTGACATGTTTCTCCTCTATTCTGTACTCACCCAAATGCTTAATTTGAACCACTAAAATATCTTTCCTCCCCACCCTGCACAGCTAAGCATGAAACACTCACTGCAGACTCCAAAACAGAAGTTGCAAATACTAGACTATTGGGCGAAAATAAAATGCCTTTGGTCTAAGCAGAAGAAAGGAAGAGTCAGGTATACATTTGGCAAGTGAGTGCGCCTACTCCTGGAGACCAGACAAAAGATACTCTGCGCTGGAGATGAAGAGAAGGCAGGACCTCAGAGTAGTGTGAGGTCATTTAATGTAGGCATCATTAACCCCTTCTGGAATTACAGACCAAAAATAAATCACAACATCATAGGTGATATTCAGTGATGTGTCAGCAAAGAAAAGCTTTACTATATTTATTATATCCTATTTAACAGAACAGAGATTTAATATATTTACCAGAAATTATTAAATGAAAATTTAAAGATTTAGAGGAAACATCTAGAACATTCATTTTAGTAAGAGTCTTCATTACTCCACAGTTCTAGAACAGTGAGACAAAGCTTGTATCCAGCATTAGACTCATTTTTAAAATCTAATAAATATTGACACACTTGATAAATTAAAACAGACTACTTCACTATGTCAAGTACTATAACTCACAAAAATATAAACTTACATTGAAGCGAACCTAACATCCTCATTCATGTTCATCACAACACTTTATGCAGCATAAATTGCAGTGTAAACAAGTAAATGTCTCATTTTACAATGATTTAAATTGTATAAGCTAAAATTTGAAGCTTTACCCAAGAATTTAGCAGCCTGAAAATTTGCCCAGTGCATTCCAAAGAAGTTGCATGACCCTCGCTGCCAGGGGACCTTTGGACACTGCATGGCAAGCAGGGCCCATTCACTCAGGCAATGTGTCCTTCAACTGGAAACAGATGGATTTGGTAAACAGTCACAAGAACATGTTACCACAAACCCTAGTCCGTTCTAGGCTCATGAAGTAGTTAACTTATAACTAGAAGAAGAAACAAAATTATGAATTATTTTACAATCCTTACGTCTTGTACCATTTCATGAGAATTCTGTATTATTGCCACTCTGTAATGCCATTGTAAGAGAAACGAGGAGGCTCACCTTCTCAGTACCCTCAAAAATAATGGATGTCACTGTTATCATCCTGGATAAAAAAGGAGGACCTTTACCTCAAAGAAAGAAGCAAGGAGTGCACATGGAGCTTGATTAAGGGAAAACCTTTTGTCTCCTCCCTCCCACACTTTCAGTTCCAGCCTTTGATACAGTTTAGGGAGAGAGACTGCATCAGCAAAAAGCAGAAGAACTTATGTAGGTACTAGATGATTACTGCTAATATTGAGGAGAAAATAAAGGAACTTCACTGAAAAACACTTCTAAATTATTTTCAGAGTTCTGAATCTCTCATTTACTGATATAAAAATAATGTATCTAATTAAAGGCCTGGAAAGGAGAATGTCTCCTCTGATCTTTATCCAGAAATTTCCCTAAAATACTCCACATTATAATATAGACTGCATAAATTTACTAACTTTCCCTAGGATAAAAAGATGGCTTAAATAACTATTAAACACCCAAAATAATTGTTGCTATGTAAATGGTAGGTCTTTATCATAATTGAGAAATTTAGAAAAAGTGAGGAAGCCAAAAATAATTTAAATGAATCCAAATATAATTTAAAACAATTAAATCTATATGAAGGGATGAATAAAGCAGTGGATGCAGACTCATTAATAAAAGGGAAAAGTTGGCAATTTTAAATGCATGCAATTATACTGATATGCTAATTTAAATTTTATGTAAAATATTAATTTGAATGAGTATGGAATAAGTATTCATTCTAAAAATAACACTTGTATGCATATAATAACAATATTTAACTAAAATTTTTATTAATTTGCAAAGAAACACTACTAATTGATAAAGAACATAGTTTTTTCTATTCAACTATTAAAGTTCCAACAAAACACATCAAAATTAACATATAATTATGATTCAATTTAAAGTTCCATCTTTAAACTCTTCATAATCTTCTTTGGTAAACAGATCCAAAAATAGGTTAACCCTAAATAAAAGATGACAAAATTGAATCTTGTCAATACAAAATGTCATAATCAGTAGTCACTGAAAAATTTTAACATTTCTAAAACTGCAAAGCAACAGTTAGCCACTCCCTGCCTTTACTGTTTTGATTTTTACTTTCTCCAGTTGACCATAAAAAGCTTCTGATGGACTCAATGTGTAACTCATATTTTCTTCTCCACTCCAACTCCTGCCAATACCCTTGGTGACTTCAACAGCCCCAATTACAAGAACGGTGCCACAAAAAAGACTATATCACAGGCCTTTGCCTCCAGGCCACTTCAGCCACTCACAAGCAAAGCCATTGCTTGGACGGTCACTGTCATCACTTGGAACTTCTACTTTACTTCTAAGTGCTGGAACTCCTAAAATGTTCCCAGCTGATACACATATACTTCTATACCCCTACTTTTTTGTACCCCTATACTCTCACTGAACAAGTTCACTGTCCTCCTTTAAACTGTTGATCCCTTGATCTCCCACAAGCTTCATTTATATCCCCTCAAACCCACAATCATTTCTCTCATTACTCCTAATTAAGCCCCTAGAATCCCTCTTTGAGGGACTGAGACTTCCTCTTCATCCTAGACGTTGCCTGACATTCTGTTCTCAGTCCTCTCCTCTCCCTCCATCCCCACATTGAGGTTTCATCTGCATCTACTGCTAGAACTACATATGACCTTTAAGCAGTATAGATATCACACTGGATCTGATATGACACTTCCAATTGCTTACAATTTTCAGCTGAATACCTATTGTCTAAAATTGTACGTGCCAAAATAAAACTCAGTAGCTTCACAAAACCAGTTCTTTCTCTTGACTTCCTTATTTCTTATCTGCTCGTTCTCAAACCTTAGTATCATCTCTCATATTGCCCTACATCTAGTCATTTGTATCCTCTCCACTCTCATTAAGTGCATTTCACTTTTCCCTTGGACTGCTGTCGCAATCCCTAGATTTTCTTGTTCACCTCTTATCTTGCCTCTATTCCAAACCTTTTTATAAAATGACACTGGATTCTTTCTAAAATGCAGATCTGATCAACCCACTGCTTTAAAATGTTCTATACTGATGATATACAAGATATTTGTGTAGTTTCTAATTATCTTTCCATAAAATACTTATTAATTACAAAAGGAAAAATAGTAACTATATACAGTGGAGAAACGGACATCTTAACCAATAGATCAAAGTTAACATCCTCAATAAAGGATAAATGAAAATCACATGACTCCAGACGTGATGTTCTGAGAAGGAAGTAACATTACTTATATAATGTTCCAGCCAAAAATGCAAAATATGAATCAAATCATGGGAGGTATCAGCAAGTCCAGAGGGATAGTCTGAAAAATAATTGGCCTGCGTTCTTCAAAAATGTCAATGTCACAAAAGACAAAGAAAGGTTGAAGAACTGTTACAGATTAAAGAAGACTAAAGAGACATGACAATTAAATACGATACATGACACTGGACCAGACCTGCTATCAGGAAAAAAATCCCATTAAAGACATTATTGGCACAAGAAAAAACTGGAATATAAACTATAGATTACATAAAAGTTTTATACCAATGTTAAATTTCCTGAATTTGATAACTGTAGTGCAGTTATAGAAAAGATATCCTGGTTCTTAGGATATATACCCTAAAGTATTAAGGGGCAATACCTGATACACATAACACACAGAGAAAGAGAGAGAGCGAGTAGGATAATGATAAAGCAAAGTGGCAAGATGTAAAAATCGGTGAACCCAGGTAACAGGTATTCTGGAGGTCTTTGTATTCTTCTTGTGATTTCTATGTACATTTGAAATCATTTGGAATAAAGGGTTAAGAAAATGTTCCATGTTTCTTCATTGCCTACTGAACTGAGTACATATCCTTGGCCGAGTATCCATGTGAGACCATTTGAAATATAGTCTCAGTACACTGTATACCTTTCTTCACTATGACTACCTTACACAAGCTTTAATCAAGCTGTATATTCCTAAACATTTTCTGTGACTCCATGAATTTTCTCATGTCCATGTCTTAAAGTATACTCCCTTCCCCCACATTCCCACTTATAAAAGTCTAATTTCTTTTTTCCAAAGCCCATCTTACTTACCTTTTCTACTACTTTCCAAACCCCACCAAACTGGGTGTAACCTATTCCTAAGAATTGAATGAGCCCAGATGATTAGTAAATCAGGGCACAATTGAAAAAAAAAAAGGGGGGGGATGACATGCTCAGTTTAAACCACATGGCATTTAAAAGTAACTGTAGAACAGCCTAAAGAAATTCAGAGGCACATGACCAGAGGTCAGAAGTAGGATAGAGATTTAAGGGTCATACACCCAGAAAGAGTAACTGAAGTTATAAAATGGGTGAGTTATCTCAGAATAAATATGTAAAGAGACAGCAGGACCAACAATTACTCCTAGGGAAGCATTTGTTATTAGATGGTAGCAAAAGGGACAAATAAAAAATACATAGAAAATATGGTCAGAAAGGTAGAAAGAGAACCATGACATAGTCTTCAGGATAATAAGAAGAAAAATTTGAACAAGTAGTAGTAAAACAATATTAAATGTGGCAGCATGTTCAAAAAGAAAAGAGAACTAAGCAGAGATATGAAAAAGAAAAAACACAAAACTTGGACCATAGAGAGAGTAGTTTCAATAGCATTGTGAATATGAGGTCCAAATGAAGCTTATTAAATTTCAACAAATATTTCAACAGGCTAGAATTAGCAATGGGTATACACGAAAGGTTGGAGATGGTAGGATGTAAAGGGGAAGGAAAAAGTCTATACCTTTTAATTGTTATCTAAGTGGATTCTTACCAGAAGATGACAAGAAGATTCACCTTGTGTAATTTGAATCTAGGAACAACATAAAATATAAGGAAAATTCAAGTTGGTCTCTGGCATTGGCTTTCCCATTAATAAATATATAATAAGGAACAAGAATTATAATACATTTTTAAAATATAATTATTAGTTTCTATAATCAGTTTTAAAATTGTAATAAAAATAATGAATTACAAGGATACCTTTCATTTATGAGAGGCTATTTCTGGAAAACACAGCACATTATTTTAAATTGCTAAATAATCCTTACAAGATCACCTGATATTTAATAGAAGGCCTATTGCTGAGGCACAAAAGAACCCGACAAGTTCAAGGTAATGGCCAGAGCAAAATTAGATGTGATCTAGTATGTTTATTAGAGTAATTGGATCTGGATTAACACTCAGAACAATGTCCAGGGTTTTTGCACATTTCTCTGCCTGTTCAATCATCTTTGTCACCTAAGAAACCACTGACAACTTTTTTCCTCTTAATGCCCTCTGCCTCATTCTCCTTCTTAATTGGATAAGAAAAATAAAAGAGTATCACTAATGTGAATATTAGTTCATATGCCATTATTGCAAACAATTTATGCTATTATGGATGCAATATTACAATAACAGTAATGAGTTTCCAGTGTTACACTGCTTACAAAATGGCATTGTTTTAATTATCTTACAAAAATATTCTTCACAAAATCAAATTCTGCAGATTTACTGACTGTCAAAATAAAAGTTGTCCTTGAGTGACTGTACTAAAAACTTATAGAAGCATTCAGCATGGTAATATATGTATTAGGACATGCATGTAAAGGAAAGAAAATGCCTTATGATTTAGCAATTCATGTTAATAAATTTTATCCAACTTAATTGTTTGAGAATCCAGAACTTCCAATTACTTTAATAAACATACTAGATCACATCTAATTTTGCTCTGGCCACAATATCAACTCACTGATGCAGCTTAAAACATGGTTTAATTTACGAATTGTTTTCCAGGAATGAAATAATGACATCAAGGCCATAACTCAAGGGCAGATTTTGCTAAATGCATTAAATTGGACTGCAGCATCATGAAAAGGAAGTGACTGTATGAAGCAACACAGAATTTATACTTTTATAATACAATTAAAATGTTTTTCTTCATCAATATGGATGAGTTTTGTAATCTGTATTAAAAATTTGGCGTTTAAAACAAAAGTTGGCATTAAAATTCAAATTTAATAGACAAGCGTGTTCCCTTGGCTCAGTCAGTTCCAGTCAACATTCACCTTCTGCACTCTTCCACTCACACATACACCTGTGGTCTACTCTACACTTAATGCTTTACAATGCTTTGACTTTTCATTACAATGAACAGTGATAATACGGTAGCCTTTTTTCTATAGCTCTATACATTGAATGTGACAATGCGGAAAACTACTGGTCTAATGTAATCCAAAGGTAACTAAACTATTAGAGAAGCCAGTTCTCTTTAATACAATGAAAATTGTGATAACTTACTTTCACTAGGTAATTGTTGGCATTTCAGCCTAAGTCTGTATTTTTCATTTTCTTCAAGCATTTTAGAAATGACTTTGTACACTCCATTCCATACTGAAACCTTAAAAAGGTAAGCACAGTTAAGGAACACTGGGCAGAGAATCTGGACTATATTGTGATGTAGGCAATTGGGAGTAAGCCAACTGTGTTGCATGCCAGTTTGATATTATCATTATAAAGCAATATTATACTTAGAGATCTAAAAATTAAACATGATTGTTTTCCCATATTCAGTGAATTCTCTGATATCTTTTCCCAACTTCCTAGCATTTCCTCTCTGCAGTATTTAAATTAACTGTCCTGGACAAAGGCAATGTGTTTCAAAGGCAATATCTAGTAAGTCCTATGGTTTCAACATACTCAATTTTGTTTTGAAAGGTAGTAAAAATAGTGAATTTCTATTCCTATGTCTATGTCTAAACCACTGGACAATGATATGATTCTTAATGTATTTTATTCTAGTTAATAATTAAACATTTCTCCTAGGACATACCAAAGCAAACTTACTAGAGAGCATGAATATACTAGAATAGGAAGAATGGAGACTATAGAAGCAAACAGATAGATCTAGGCTCAAATTCTGGCTTCACTTAACCAGTTGCTTGACATTGGGCAAGTGTTTTAATCTCATCTAGGAATAACTTCAAATATTGGATTATTAGAATTAATGAAAAATATAGGTAAAGCACTTACCCCAGTGTCTGGCACAAAGTAGTTACAGGTAAATATTGGCTATTGCCCAAGAGGAATTGGCTCTTAGAAGAAAAATTTCTTAGTATAGTGGGAAGATTAAATGCTCACTCAAAATACACTTGCTGCAAGGATTAGTCACTTTGAATGCTATTTTATACTATACATGTATTAGAAATCAAACAAACTCAAAGCTCAGAAATAATATAATTTTATGTGTCATTATCAACTAACAATTTCTTTAAACGGAAGTGTAAAATATATAGTGGTAAACAAAGATTAGTAGAGTAACTGATCTTGAATATGTTTAATTAATTTTATTTATTTATTTATTTTTGGTTGAGTTGGGTCTTCATTGCTGCGTGCGGGCTTTCTCTAATTGCCGCGAGTGGGGGCTACCCTTTGTTGCGGTGCGCGGGCTTCTCACTGCGGTGGCTTCTCTTGTTGCAGAGCATGGGCTCTAGGCACACGGGCTTCAGTAGCTGTGGCTCGCGGGCTCTAGAGCACAGGCTCAGTAGTTGTGACGCACGGGCTTAGTTGCTCCGCGGCATGTGGGATCTTCCTGGACCAGGGCTGGAACCCGTGTCCCCTGCATTGCAGGTGGATTCTTAGCCACTGAGCCACCAGGGAAGTCCCTTGAATATGTTTAAAACACTCAAAAGTTACCATGACATTTGGACAGCCAGACATGAAAAGGGTTCAGCATAAAGTTTCATGCTTGTCAGCTTTCCTGCTAGAAACTTGTACACCCCTTGCCTTTAAAAGAGCAATGTGACACCAATATAGATACCTTTTTCTTTTCTGTGAAATCCATGATTTTCTTATGTAACACTATCTGAGTTTGTTATATTCTATGGAACATATATTTTCATGCTTTGAAAAAGCTCACAGTCAGCTACATTTTGATTAAAATGTGTTTCATATCTTCAAACACTGGAAGGACTATTCTTTATGGTTAATAAATATTTCCAAACCCAGTTTCATTACTGCTAAATTAATTCTATTTTCTCATCTCAGTAAATTAAATTTTTCAAAAGATGGCACTATTTTTAATGTCTTGAGTATCTTCATACGTTTGTATTTAGACAGGTTAATCTAAAATTCAAAATACCACTCATTCCCCTTTACAATAATATACCTTTTTCTTTTTCTTCATTATTTTGGAAGCTTCATTCAAAGGTATGGGGAAGTCAAACTTTTTAGCTAAATTCTTCTGGGTCAAACCTAATTTAAAAAAAAAAAAAAAAAAGAGCCACAAGGTAAAATATCAAGGTCAGCACAGACTTTAAAGGATTCACTATCCTGAGAATTGACAATTATAAATGTCTCTTGAGCTCTCTTTGGGGATTTTTACACTTGTTGGTATATTTCAGATCACTAGATAATACCAGTTTACCAATTAGCTAATACTATATTGGAAAAAATAAAACAAGAAAACTAAGAATAAACTACCTTGGCGGTGCCTAGGAGATCTCCCTTTTCTGATTTGAAAGGTGAGCCCCCAAAAGGTCAGCAACAGATCTTGTTCTTTACCCCTCCCAGTCTTTGCACATGCTACACACCTGCCAGGCAAATGTCTACCTGCTCTTCAAGACTCAGCCCACACATCACCTCCTCTCTACAGCCTTCCCTCAATCACCCACAGCCCCACAAACAGCACTGGTTCCAGGAACAGGTTCCAGGGACACTTTGTTCACAGCACTCGGAACACTTTTATAGCATGTGTTTATACTGTTTCCTCCACTAGGCTGTGACCTCCTGGAGAGGCAGTGTCACCGTGTGCCTTATTCATCTTTCTATCTATGCTACCAGACACAGAGTAGGTACTAATAAAGGTTTGTCAGAGTGATAAGCTTCCTGACTCTACTCACTAAACCATGCTGCCTTCCCAAATATTAACTGTGAGAAGAAAACCTAAGGGATTGTGTGTCCAAAGACAAACCCGTACAACAATGAGCATGTGTTCCCTGAAAGCCTTTATATTTGGTCTCCTTTCATCTGTAACACTCCATACGTACCCCAACCCTTCCCCACCTCATTCCTGCCCTACCACCACTCTATACCTGGCTTTCTTCTACTCCTCCAATATTTAGCTTTCCAGGGGTGGAGGTCCTTCTCTGATTTCACAAAGCACCCTATGCTCAGTTATCACAGGACTTATCATGTTGTTTACTTGAGGAGTATGTTCTAGTCTTCATTAGAGGTCCAGTACTGTATATATTATATACACAATAAATATGCTGTTTGCTGAGTGAAATAGATTATGTTCTAAAACGGCATGTCCCTAGTTAAAGTGATGAAGGGGAAAAACCTACAACCAAGATTACTCTACCCAGCAAGGATCTCATTCAGATTTGACGGAGAAATTAAAACCTTTACAGACAAGCAAAAGCTAAGAGAATTCAGCACCACCAAACCAGCTTTACAACAAATGCTAAAGGAACTTCTCTAGGCAGGAAACACAAGAGAAGGAAAAGACCTACAATAACAAACCCAAAACAATTAAGAAAATGGGAATAGGAACATACATATCGATAATTACCTTAAATGTAAGTGGATTAAATTCTCCAACCAAAAGACAGAGACTGGCTGAATGGATACAAAAACAAGACCCATATATATGCAGTCTACAAGAGACCCACTTCAGACCTAGGGACACATACAGACTGAAAGTGAGGGGATAGAAAAAGATATTTCATGCAAATGGAAATCAAAAGAAAGCTGGAGTAACAATTCTCATATCAGAGAAAATAGACTTTAAAAGAAAGACTATTACAAGAGACAAAGAAGGACACTACATAATGATCAAGGGATCAATCCAAGAAGAAGATATAACATTGTAAATATTTATGCACCCAACATAGGAGCACCTCAATACATAAGGCAAATACTAACAGCCATAAAAGGGGAAATTGACAGTAACACAATCATAGTAGGGGACTTTAACACCCCATTTTCACCAATGAACACATCATCCAAAATGAAAATAAATAAGGAAACACAAGCTTTAAATGATATATTAAACAAGATGGACTTAATTGATATTTATAGGACATTCCATCCCAAAACAACAGAACACACTTTCTTCTCAAGTGCTCATGGAACATTCTCCAGGATAGACCATATCTTGGGTCACAAATCAAGCCTTGGTAAATTTAAGAAAACTGAAATCGTATCAAGTATCTTTCCCGACCACAACGCTATGAGACTAGATATCAATTACAGGAAAAAATCTGTAAAAAATACAAACACATGGAGGCTAAACAATACACTACTTAATAACCAAGAGATCGTTGAAGAAATCAAAGAGGAAATCAAAAAATACCTAGAAACAAAATGTCAATGAAAACACGACGACCCAAAACATATGGGATGCAGCAAAAGCAGTTCTAACAGGGAAGTTTATAGCAATACAATCCTATCTTAAGAAACAAGAAACATCTCAAATAAACAACCTAACCTTACACCTAAAGCAATTATAGAAAGAAAAACAAAAAAAGCCAAAAGTTAGCAGAAGGAAAGAAATCATAAAGATCAGATCAGAAATAAATGAAAAAGAAAGAAGGAAACAGTAGCAAAGATCAATAAAACTAAAACCTGGTTCTTTGAGAAGATAAACAAAATTGATAAACCATTAGCCAGACTCATCAAGAAAAAAAGGGAGAAGACTCAAGTCAATAAAATTAGAAATGAAAAAGGAGAAGTAACAACTGAAACTGCAAAAATACAAAGGATCATGAGAGATTACTACAAGCAACTATATGTCAATAAAATGGACAACCTGGAAGAAATGGACAAATTCTTAGAAAAGCACAACCTTCTGAGACTGAACCAGGAAGAAATAGAAAATATGAACAGACCAATCACAAGCACTGAAATTGAAACTGTGATTAAAAATCTTCCAACAAACAAAAGCCCAGGACCAGATGGCTTCACAGGTGAATTCTATCAAACATTTAGAGAAGAGCTAACACCTACCCTTCTCAAACTCTTCCAAAATATAGCAGAGGGAGGAACATTCCCAAACTCATTATACGAGGCCACCATCACCCTGATACCAAAACCAGACAAAGATGTTACAAAGGAAGAAAACTACAGACCAATATCACTGATGAACATAGATGCAAAAATCCTCAACAAAATACTAGCAAACAGAATCCAACAGCACATAAAAAGGATCATACACCATGATCAAGTGTGGTTTATCCCAGGACTGCAAGGATTTTTCAATATATGCAAATCAATCAATGTGACACACCATATTAACAAATTGAAGGAGAAAAACCATATGATTATCTCAATAGATAAAGAGAAAGCTTTTGACAAAATTCAACACCCATTTATGATAAAAACCCTCCAGACAGTAGACACAGAGGGAACTTATCTCAACATAATAAAGGCCATATATGACAAACCCACAGCCAACATCATTCTCAATGGTGAAAAACTGAAACCATTTCCACTAAGATCAGGAACGAGACAAGGCTGTCCACTCTCACTACTATTATTCAACATAGCTTTGGAAATTTTAGCCACAGTAATCAGAGAAGAAAAAGAAATAAAAGGAATCCAAATCAGAAAAGAAGAAGTAAAGCTATCACTGTTTGCAGATGACATGAAACTACACATAGAGAATCCTAAAGATGCTGCCAGAAAACTACTAGAGCTAATCAGTGAATTTGGTAAAGTAGCAGGATACAAAATTAATGCAGAGAAATCTCTTGCATTCCTATACACTAACAATGAAAGATCTGAAAGTGAAATTAAGAAAACACTCCCATTTACCATTGCAACAAAATGAATAAAATATCTAGGAATAAACCTACCTAAGGAGACAAAAGACCTGTATGCAGAAAATTATAAGACAATGATGAAAGAAATTAAAGATGATACAAACAGATGGAGAGATATACCATGTTCTGGGATTGGAAGAATCAACATTGTGAAAATGACTATACTACCCAAAGCAATCTACAGATTCAATGCAATCCCTGTCAAACTACCACTGGCATTTTTCACAGAACTAGAACAAAGAATTTCACAATTTGTATGGAAACACAAAAGACCCTGAATAGCCAAAGCAATCTTGAGAAAGAAAAACGAGGCTGGAGGAATCAGGCTCCTTGACTTCAGACTGTACTACAAAGCTGCAGTAATCAAGACAGTATGGTACTGGCACAGAAACAGAAATATAGATCAATGGAACAGGATAGAAAGCCCAGAGATAAACCAACGCACATATGGTCACCTTATCTTTGATAAAGGAGGCAAGAATATACAGTGGAGAAAAGACAGCCTCTTCAATAAGTGGTGCTGGGAAAACTGGACAGCTACATGTAAAAACATGAAATTAGAACACTCCCTAACACCATACACAAAAATAAACTCAAAATGGATTAAAGACCTAAATGTAAGGCCAGACACTATCAAGCTCTTAGAGGAAAACACAGGCAGAACATTCTATGACATAAATCACAGCAAGATCTTTTTTGATCCACCTCCTAGAGAAATGGAAATAAAAACACAAATAAACAAATGGGACCTAATGAAACTTAAAAGCTTTTGCACAGCAAAGGAAACCATAAACAAGATGAAAAGACAACCCTCAGAATGGGAGAAAATATTTGCAAATGAAGCAACTGACAAAGGATTAATCTCCAAAATTTACAAGCAGCTCATGCAGCTCAATATCTAAAAACCAAACAACCCAATCCATAAATGGGCAGAAGAAAAAAAACAAAACAAAAATGGGCAGAAGACCTAAATAGACATTTCTCCAAAGAAGATATACAGATTACCAACAAACACATGAAAGAACGCTCAACATCATTAATCATTAGAGAAATGCAAATCAAAACTACAATGAGATATCTCACACCGGTCAGAATGGCCATCATCAAAAAATACAAACAATAAATGCTAGAGAGAGTGTGGAGAAAAGGGAACCCTCTTGCACTGTTGGTGGGAATGTAAATTGATACAGCCACTATGGAGAACAGTATGGAGGTTCTTTAAAAAACTAAAATAGAACTACCATACGACCCAGCAATCCCACTACTGGGCATATACCCTGAGAAAACCATAATTCAAAAAGAGTCATGTACCAAAATGTTCATTGCAGCTCTATTTACAATAGCCAGGACATGGAAGCAACCTAAGTGTCCATCAACAGATGAATGGATAAAGAAGATGTGGCACATATATACAATGGAATATTACTCAGCCATAGAAAAAAACGAAACTGAGTTATTTGTAGTGAGGTGGATGGACCTAGAGTCTGTCATACAGAGTGAAGTAAGTCAGAAAGAGAAAAACAAATACCGTATGCTAACACATATATATGGAATCTAAAAAACAACAACAAAAAAAGGTCATGAAGAACCTAGGGGCAAGATGGCAATAAAGACGCAGACCTACTAGAGAATGGACCTGAGGATACAGGGAGGGGGAAGGGTAGGCTGGGACAAAGTGAGAGAGTGGCATGGACATATATATACACTATCAAATGTAAAACAGATAGCTAGTGGGAAGCAGCCCCATAGCTCAGGGAGATCAGCTCAAGGCTTTCTGACCACCTAGAGGGTTGGGATAGGAAGGGTGGGAGGGAGGGATACACAAGAGGGAAGAGATATGGGGATATGTGTATATGTATAACTGATTCACTTTGTTATAAAGCAGAAACTAACACACCATTGTAAAGGAATTATACTGCAATGAAGATGTTAAAAAAATAAAAATAAATAAATAAAATGGCATGTCCCATTTTGTGAGAAACATGCCACTGATCCTGAGTGGGGCACAGACGTAGCACTAAAGAATATTAACTCACATGGTGGGAAACACATTCCCTTTCGAATTCTTTTTCAATCTTATGATTACAGCTAGGAGAAAGTCTGAGTTTGGAACTAGTGTGTCATTACGACTTTTCTAAGACTTGCTAATCTCTCTTTATAACTGCAGCAACCTCCAGCAGACAACCTATTTGGCTAGAATTTAATAATATTGTTTTACCTTTACTAGATTGTTTTTAATTAATTTCTATTTGTGGAAAATGATACATGTTTTCCACTGAGGTAATGACGTAAAGTGTTCTAAAAAGAAAATTAGTTGGGAGGGAAAAAAATGCACCTATTTAAATAAGTATATTAAGTTAATGATAGTGCAGATGATGTGCAGATATAACATAGGAAAATAACTTAAGTTTGGGAAACTCTGCCCTTCATATACCCATATGTATCCTTCCCTCTAAGTACCTACAACCTGTGGAATACTATACCTGCATCACTTCCAAATGTTTTCTGTTTGTTAGTCTTACATAACCTAGACATATACTCCTTGAGGTCAAGATAGGAGCCATCACGTCTATCTGTATTAGTTGGGAATATAAAATATGTCAAGAAGTATAGAGGATGGGAAAAAGAAAAAAGGCAAAATTATTTCTTCCACTTATTTTGTGTATTTTACTGAGTCTATGGCTCCAGTGTATACCATAGATTTTTGTCCCAGCTTATGCTTCAAATCTGTCTCTCCTCCTCTTTCCATACACTCTGACCCAGTCAAAATATACTTCTCCTTCTTCCCAAATCATTATCCATCCCTGATCCATACTCAGTGCTTCACTAACATGTTTTTCCTACCTGTAATCCCCTCCTATCTTAGGAACATGTGTAAATCTCATGGAGCTACTTCCACCACCATGAAGCCTTCCTTGATTCCTTCATCCCCAAATTATTCACCACCTCCAAAGCATTTATTTGTACCTCCACAACAGCATTCAACATCCTCTACTATATATAAATTATGGGTATGTCTCTCAAGTTCTGTGAGAACAGGGAACCAGCTTGACTTATTAGTCTTGTTTGAAACATTAGAAGAGTTACCTGACTTGGCTGCCCCTGGATTTCTAAACTATAAGACATCTCACAAATGGCTTAAAAGCTTATCTTCCAGAAGTGTCTGTATCTCTGATAACTTGACTCCACCATTCAAAAATCTGCAGTGACTATAAAATTAGAGTCCCCGAGGCATTCCACAATGTGGTCCAAAACTAATTTTTCATTCATTCAATAAATATTTAGTGTATGCACTATGCGCTAGACACTGGGCTGATCACCTCCTCTTCCCTTAAGCCATTTCTGCTGAGTGTGCCAACATATACTGGGCACCTACTCTATATCAAACACTGTGCTAGGCATTCTGCATGCATTACTTCATTTAATCTTCACAGTAACTCATTAAGGTAGGAACTATTATCCGCATTTTACAGAAAGGGAAACTGAACATCAGAATAGTTAACTAACTTGGCCAATATTACACTGCTAGTAAATGAGAAAGCCAAGATTATGACTTTCTGACTTCAAAGCCAATGCTCTTGATAATATCCACTGTCCCACTAGCAATTTCTCCATTCATTACCTTGATTTCTTCCTTCTATGTCTCCCTTTTCCTGAACTACCAAAGCCCTTCTAAATTGTCTCTCTTACAGCACTGATGCCTACTAGCTTATACTTCCATTATTCACATTATTCATGTATAAGTCCCTTGAGAATAAAATATTTGTCTGATCTGTGTCACTAGCACCTGACCTAGTGTCTACAGTATGGTAGATGTTAAATAAATGTTACTGAATGGATAAATAATTCATCTTTGTTTCCAACAGAGAGCCAGACAAAAGTATGCAATGAATGTCCACTTAATGTTAATACTAAATACATCCAAGAATGAGTAAAATCATTAAGCACTTAGTGATTTTACTCATTTTACTTAATGAGTAAAATCATTAAGCACTTAAGCACTTTCTGGCTTGACTGAAATGTAAGTCTACCTCAGGACCTCCTTCCCTTGACTCTATTCTTGGTTCCACAAGCACAGCAGAGTGGTCACCAAAGTTAATGGCTCCATCATCCACCCAGCTGCCCAGCATGTAAACTTCAGACTTGGCCTCAACCCATCCTTCTCCCTCTTCCAGCCAGTCATCAATCCTGTCCATTCTGCCTCCATTGCCACTGTCTTAGTTCAGGCTTTCTATCTTTCCACTTTATTACTGCCTCAAAACTGGTCTCTGGCTTCCAATCTCTCCCAATCCCACTCCATCCCCGTTATCCTCCCTCCAGCTCTGATCATGTCACCCCTGCCACAAAGGAATGGCAAAAAATTCCAAAATTTCAGGACCAAACTTCAAAACAAACTGCATTATTGTTTGTTTCCCAGAAGAGAAGCCAACTAGAGGAAAGCCATTCTAGGTCAGCACAAACCAGTTACAAGAGCAGAAAGCTGGTTTCACAATCTAAGCTCTTTGCCGTCCTGTTATTTCTACCTGACTTATGTGGGGATCTCCAGCACTAATTCATGCATCCTTTCCCTTCCCCCATGAGCTTCTTCATCTGTTTTTCAATGTTCTTCATTTCCAATCCACTATCTTAGTGCTGGACTATTATTTGTCTCTTTGATCTGTTGGTGCTAATGCAATACCAGTTCCATTTTATTCTTTCCTCACTTCCTGCTCTCCCCCCTTTAAAGGTGAAGAGCTCACCACCACCACCATACTCTCTCCAATTCCCAGAGTAAATCTTTTAACTGTCTTTATTATTCAAAGGAGCTGGAAACCTAGTGCTAAAGTGTCTTATACTACCCCTAAATTTTTTAATCACCAGCACAGGGGTCAAAAAAACCTGAGTGCCTTTTAGCAATGGGACCTTTGGAGGAGCATGAAGTCTAAAATAGTGCCCCTGATGAAGGATCTCTGAAAAGCTTATTCTCAGGAGTCAATCAAGTTACACAGAGTACAGTTTTATACTTCCAAATTATCAAAGTAAATTTAAGTAAGTTAAATTATCAAAGTAAAATTAAGTAAGTTCTGAAAGGATACCAAAAAAAATATTTATGTATTTTTCAACTTGAGCTTCAGTCTTGCCTGCCTCCAATGCGATCTCCCCTATACAGCATGAACTAAGTAAATCTGACCCTATTACTTCTCTTGTTCAAAACCTTTCAAGGCAGAACTTCTGGGTAGCTCTAGACCATGTGACGGGGTCGGGGTGGGGAGAAGCAGGGTATAGTAATCAACTTCCCAAAATTTCTCCCCAAACAACTTTACATTACAAAAATTCTACATAAAACCACACCCTCACCATTACTTGAAGACAGAGAATGCTGAAAATGCAAAATAAATGTAAGTACAATGAGAAAAGTCATTACATCGTGGCACTATGATCCCATTTGCTCCAACCTCACCCTAAGCAGGGCTTTGTGGCCAGCAAGGAAGAGAAAGGAGGGACTCTAGAAAAGGTGGCTGCGGGAGAGCTGGAACAACCAACAGCAAGAAGAAATCCACCCTAACTCTGAAAATACTAGAAGATAACCAGGCAGATCACAGCACAGACTACAGGAAAGAATTTCAATGTACGATTTAAAGGGCCAGACACCAAAAACGTGCACTTTAATGGGACTGATTTGGTTAAAGGGGCAAGTATGATTTAAAGGGATAAAAACAACTTAAAGGGACAGTCTTCCAATCTCTTGGCTTATGGAGGAGAAAAAGAACCAAAAGGAAAGCTCATAAATTAGGTCACAAAGAAAACATCAGTAACATCCATAAAGTGGAGACATTACAAACACCACTCTGATCACATGCAATAAAACTAGAGTTTACTAGGAAAAAAAAAAAAAGAGAAAGTCCTGGAAATTTTTGAAAAATTAAATCTATTAAGCAACTCTAGAGTGAAAGTGATAATACAAACTTAAATTACAAAAAAATATATTTTTAAATAGTGACAATAAAACCACTATATATTAGAATCAATGGGATTTAAAGTAGTGGTTAGAAGAAAACTCATTGCACTAAACACATTTATCAATAAAAAGGAAGAAAAAAATTAAATTTCTTGCTCAAAATAAAAGCACAGAAAGAACAAAGTAAACCAAAAGAAAGTACACATAAGGAAATAATGAAGTTTTATCTTTTATTATTTACCTTTATTATTGAGCAAGAGACTAGAAAAACAAAATACCTAATTAACAAATCAAAATCCTGTGTTTTTGAAAAAATTAACAAAACACTGGTGAACCTGATCAAGGACAAGGAAGAAAGCACATACATCAAAAAAAAAAAAGGAAAAGGGGGAAATAACCATTGAAACACAAGGAATTTTGAAAAATCATAAGACACTACTTTGCAGACCTCTATGCAAATAAATTTGGAAACCTAGATGAAATGGATAATTTCCTAGGAAAATACAGATTACCAAAATTGACCCATTAGAGTTGGAAAGTGTAAAGAGACCAATTTCCATAGAAGATACAGAAAAAGTTATTAAGGAATTATCCCACAAAAAGCACTAGATCTAGATGGTTTCACAGAATAATTCTACCAAATCTTCAAACACCAGATAGTCTCAATGTTCTATAAATTATTCCGGAGCACTGAAAAGGAAGGAAAAGTTCCTAATTCCTTTTATGAACTAAGTATAACCTGATACCTAAACCAGATGAAGAAGTACAAAGAAAGAAAAACTACCCTGTCTCAAATTCCAATGCAAAAATCCTAAACAAATTATTAGCAAAGAGAGTCTAACATTATATTAAGAAAAAAGTACATCATAACCAAGTGGGATTTATTTCAGGAATGCAAAGTTGGTTCAATCTTAGGAAATCCATTTGTATCATACACCATGTTAATAAATCTAAGGGAAAAATATTATCTCCATAGATTTAGGAAAGCCTTTGACAAAATTCAACACCCATTCTTAGTAAAAACATTGAATAAAATTAAAATTGAAGAATACATTTTAATGCTTTAAACATACACCCCCTTAGTCTTAAAGCCAATACCTTATTTAATGGGGAAATACTAGAGGGATTTCCCCTAAGATCAGGAACAAGGCAAGAATGCTCACTATCTCCACTATTATTCAACATTCTATTCATGGTATTAACCAGTGTAATTAGACAAAAAAAAAAAAAAAAAAAAATCAATTGCAGGCATAAAAATGGGTTAAAAAGAAATAAAATTATCTCTATTTACAAATAATATGATAGTATACCTGGAAAATCATGAGCATTAATGACAAAACTAACTCAAATAATAAATGAATTCAGTGAAGTACTAGGATCAAAAATTAACGTACAAAAATCAATAGGCTAAGTGAAAGAAGCCAGTCACAAAAGCGCCAATATTGTGTGATTCCATTTATATGAAATAGGCAGAATAGGCAAATAGGCAAATCCAGAAATTTGCAAATTTGCAAATTTGGTATTTTCCAAATTTGCCTATTGAGAATAGGCAAATCTATGGAGACAGAAAGTAGTTTAGTGCTTGTTTAGGGCTGGGGTTGGGGGCAGTGAGGGGGCATGGTGACTGACTAGTCGCTAATGGGTACAGGGTTTGTTTGAGGGGGTAATAAAAATGTTCTAAATTGATTTTGATGATGGTTGCACAACACAGTAAAAAACATTGAATTGCCCGTTTTAAATGGGTAAACTGAGCGGATCGTAAATTGTCTCAGTAAACTTTTTTTTTTTTTAAGCACAGGTAGAGGTATGGGCCCTCAAAAAGAGGTAGGACTTTTCCAGGTGATGGAAATGTTCTAGATCCTGATTCTGGTGGTGTACTACCAGGTGTATAACTTTGTCAAATCTCCTGAAAGTTGTTGGGTTGGTTTGTTTGTTTTAATCAAGAGGCTTTATATACACAAACAATGAACATCTGGAGGACATTATGGAAGAGTAAACCCATTTACAACAGCAGAGAAGATCAAATACCTAGGAATAAATTTAACAAGATACATGAAAAACCGATAGAAGGAAAAATTTTAAGTATAAAACATTCCTGAAAGACACAAAAGTAGAGTGAAAATGGAAAGACATCCTCCCCCCTCTTTTCAAAGAGGAAGTGACATCATTAAAGATGTCGGTTCTCCTCAGGCTAACTTATAAATTCAATGAGTCCTGAAAGGAATATGGACACACACGCCAAGGCCCCCATCATTCTGAGGGACTTCAGTGGCTCCGTCCAAGAGCCTCCCCTCTCGGATTCGGATCTCGGGCTGAACTCAAACGACCTTCGCTTGCACTTCAGCGCCCTCTCGGGGCAACACCGAAGCGCAGGTCGGGCTTGTCTCTCAGCCCCCGGACGGACAGGAGGGCCGCCCACTGCCCGCGGCCAGGCGGGGGCTGGGCGCGGCGGCCGCTGAGCGACCCTACGAGCCCGGAGCGGCCCACCGGGAGGGAGGCTGACCGGAAGCTGACAGGGAGGCCGCGAGCTAAGAAGCCGACCGCCCTGAGACTCGGACCCCAGGCAGGACGGCTGCCGAGGAGGACGGAAAGGCGGGCTGACCAGTCGGCACCCTCCACAGGCCGGGGGCCCCCTCCCGAGTCCCCGCCCGCCGGGCCCTTCGCGCCACCTGCATGTGCCTCCTGCCGAGGCCGGCTCCGCGAGCTCGACGCCCGCGCCGGAGAGGAGGCCGCGGGGGCCCTGGGCGGGGAGCCGGGACACAGCTCCCCGCCGCCCGCGGCCCCCGGCACAGCTGCCCGCGGCTCCTCCCGGCTGCGGCCGGCCCCGAGCCCGGGGCTACACGGACCCTGAGCCCGGCGGCCGCCCAGCTGAAGGACGGCGCCGCACTGGTGCGAGCCGAAGCGAGCCACGTAGACGAAGCGCACCCGGTCCCGCCTCTGCTCCCGGCCCGCCGCCACCATCGTTGCCTTCTTCGCGCAACCGCCGCGCGGTGCTCTCAGCGGCCAGCCCAGCGTGACTGGGGGCGGACGACGCGCGGAGGAGGGGGGGGCCTGGGGGCCAGACCACTGTGTGTGTGAAGGGGGGACGGGTAGAGCTGAGGGACTGGACCACTGTGCACTGTGTAGGGGGTGAGGGGCGAGCTGTGGAGCAGGACCCCTGGGGGCGTGGGGGGCGGAAGGTGGGTTGGGGAGAGATGAGGGGTGAGGGAACAAGTAGGGGAGTGAGAGAGGCTACAGAGACCGGTCATCCCGTGGGCAGCGGGAAGAGGGGAGTTTGGACCACTCTGCACGGAGGGGGGAGCAAGAAGGTGTTTGGTTGGGGGGTGGATGATGGACCACTCATCTGAAAGGTGGTGTTAGAGTTTGGAGACTAGATCACTTGGGGGTGGGGAGCAGACCATGAGGGGCAGAGCTCTCTGAGGAAATGAACTGAACCAAGAACAGGGTGGGGGAAAGGGAAGAGACCAGGTCAAGTAGCTTTACCATGGACCATCTCTTTAAATCCATACAGCATTTTACAGCAGAGGATCTGGGGCTCCAAAATGTAGAGTGACTTCCCCAAAGTAATACACAGTGACAGAGACATACTCTCTTAAACGTCAATAAACTGGATTATAAATATGTGCAGAAAAGTGCACGAATCATCAGTATACATATGGATAGATTTTCACGCAGTGAACACACCCACGTAGTATCCGCTGAGGTTAAGAAATGGTGCACTGCAGAAGCACATCACGTCCTTGCCCAGTCCCAATCCCTTTCCCTTCTTTCCTGATTACAAACAGCATCAATTAGTTTTGCCCATTGTGTTTGCCTTCTTTTACTCGTTACGTTAATACAAGATATTGCATAAGTTTATACATCATTTGAATATACTACCATTCATTCATTCATTCCACTGTAGGTGGAAATTTGGTTGTTTCCAATTTAGGGTAATCATCAATCAATAGTGCTGCTGGGAACAACTATATATATATAGTTGAATATATGTTATAGGATATGTACCTTAGTGTGGAATTGCTTAGGGTATTCATATGTTTAGCTTTAGCAGCTACTGACAGACAGGAATCTGAAGTGGTTGTACCAGTTTTCACTCCCACCAGCAAAGTATGAGAATTCCAGTTGCTCCACATGTTCACCACCCTTTGGTGTTGTCAATCTTTTTCATTTCAGCCATTCTAATGGGTGCGTAAATTAGGACTCTCGAGAAAAAGAACCAATAGGGGGTGTGTGTGTGTGTGTGTCTGTGTAGACAAGTTCATAATCTTCAGGATAGGTCAGCAGGCTGGAGACCCAGGAAAGAGTTGATGCTGCAGTTCAAGTCTGAAGGCCTTCCGCTAACAGAATCCACCCTTCTTCATGAGACATCATTCTTTTTCTGTTTTTTCTATTAAGGCCTTCAACTGAGACCATAATGAGGTCCACCCACATTATGGAGAGTAATCTGTTCTACTCCAAATCTACTGGTTTAAATGTTAACCTTCTCTAAAGAATACCTTCACAGACACACCTAGCATGTTTGACCAAATATCTGGGTACTGTGGCCTAGGCAAGTTGACACGTAAAATTAACCATCACAATGTGGTATTGCTTTCTTATAATTTGCATTTTCCTGATGATGTGTGAAGCTGAGCTCATTGGCCATTTGGATATTATCTTTTGCATTTTAATCTCTTGCCTATTTCTCTTTGTTTTTTTGGCTGCACTGGGTCTTTGTTGCTGTGCGCGGGCTTTTCTCTAGTTGCGGTGCACGGGCTTCTCATTGCGGTGGCTTCTTTTGTTGCAGAGCACGGGCTCTAGGCGCGCAGGCTTCAGTAGTTGTGGCATGCAGGCTCAGTAGTTGTGGCACTCAGGCTTAGTTGTTCCACGGCATGTGGGATCTTCCCGGACCAGGGCTCGAACCCGTGTCCCCTGAATTGGCAGGTGGATTCTTAACCACTGCGCCACCAGGGAAGTCCCTCTTGTCTATTTCTATATGGGGTTCTCATAATGTTCGCATTCATTAAGAGGAGTTCCTTACATATTCTATATATTTGCTATTTGTTAGTTGTATGTATTGCAAATTTTCTTCTCATCTGTGCTTCACCTTTTTATTCTCTTTATAAACTCAATAAATAAAAAAGTTTAACTGTAACGTAGTCCAATATATCAATGTTTTTCTTTAGTATTATACTTCTTGTGTTTGGTTAAATAAACCTTTGACTATTCCAAGATGTTCTCCTCTGTTATCTTCTAGGAGCTTTACTGTTTTATCTGCACATTTAAATACTCAATCCACCTGGAATTGATTTTTATGAATAGTATGAGGTAGAGGGACAAGATTAATTGTTTGTCTGTATGTATATCCAGTTGATTCAGGCTAAAACTTCCAATATAATATTGAATACAAATGATGATAATGAACATCCTTGGCTTGTTTCTGATCTTAAAGGAGAGTTTCAATGTTTCACTATTAAGTATAACATTTGCTGTTTGTTTTTTGTCATATCATTTAACAGATTAAGGAAGTTCCCTTCTATTTTTAATTTGCCAAGAGTTTTTGGTAATAAATTGGTGTTAAATTTTATCTGATGCTTTTGCTAAAATCTATTGAGACAATTCTTTTACTTCTTTATTCTGAAAATGTGATGTATTACATTGATTGATTTCTAATGTTAAACCAAACCTGCGTTTTGGAATATGTCCAACTTGTTTGTAACATATCATCAATTAATATGTTTGACATACCTCTAAATTTGATTTGTTTGTGTTTTGTTTAGATTTTTTACTTCTATGTTCATGAGAGAGAATGGCTTCTTATGTATTTCGTAGAATTCATCATCGAAGACATCTAGGCATGGAGTTTTCTTTGTGAGTAAGGTTTCTGGTAATCATAAGATTATTCAGATTTTCTATTTCTTTTTGGGTCGGTTTCAATAAATTGTGTTCTATGAATTTGTTCATTCCTCCTATCCTTTAAAACTTGATGGCAAAAAACATGTTCAAATATGTTTTCATTATCTTCTTAATGTTTCTAGGAGCATTGTGATATCCCTTTTCATTCCTGATACTGTTAATTTATGCTCTCTTTTTTTAAAATTTGATCAAGACAGTAAGTTATCAATTTTATTAATCTTTTCAAGGAATCAACTTTGACTTTGTTGATTCCTTCTATTGTTTTCTAATTATTTTTATAATATCCTGTGATGGATACTTAAATCATTGATGTTAAGGCTTTCTTCTTTTCTAATGCAAGCATGTAACGCTGTACATTTTCCTCTGAACATAGCTTTAGCTGCATCCCACAAGTTTTGTATGTTATATTTTCATTACTAGTCAGTTCAAAATATTTTATTATAATTTTTATAAGACCTATGGGTTATGATAAATATATTGTTTCACTTTCAAGCATTTAGGAACTCTCTACTTTTTGTTATTTATTTTTATCTTAATTCCATAGTGGTTAGTGACCATACTCTGAATGATTTCAGTCCTTTGAAATTTTCTGAGACTTGCTTTAGGACCCAGCATGTGGTCCACTTTTGGGAAATATCTGTATGCATTTGTAAAGTATGTGTATTCTGTAGTTGTTGTGTCTAGTGTTATATATATACAAAATTAGATCATATTTGTGAAGTGTCTTATCTGGGTTTCCTATTCCAAGTATAATACTTGTTGATCTTTCTTTGATCTATTTGCCCTATCAATAGATCAGATTGTTCTATCAGTTACTGAGAGGGGTATGCTAAAAATTTCCCTCTACGGCTCTGAATTTGTCATTTTGGTTTTATCAATATTTACTTTATATGTCTTTAACTGTTGTTAGGTGCCTACACATTTAAAATTGTTTTGGTAGTTTGACTCTCTTATCTTTAGGAAGTGTTTCTTTTTCTCTAACGCTGCTTCTTGTCATATATTCTTGTGGTTAGTGTATCATGGTGTTATCTCTTTCATTCTTTTACTTTCAACCTTTTTTCATTCTTACGTTTATAATGTGTATTGTAAGCAGCATATAGATTTTTTAAAATTCTAGAATATATTTTAAACACCGTGAGACATTAAAATTATTATTGTTTTATATAGTCAATACTCATTTTGATTTTCTGATATATTTACACTTCTCATTGTTTTTTATTCATTCTTACATATCCATTCTTCCAAATGGGGTTATTTTCCCTCTACCTAAAGAACAACCTTTACACATTACACTAGTATAGTTCCACTGGAGATGAAGTCACTTAGTTTTTGTTTACTTGATATGTCTTTTTTTATAACTGTGTTTTTAAACAATATCATTGCTGGGTATAAAATTCAAGGTTGCCAGCTATTTTCTTTCAGCACTTTGATACATTCTGTCTTATGGCTTCTACTATTTCTATCGAGAAGTCAGCTGTCCATCATATTACTGCCCCACTTGAAAGTAATACATTCTTTTTCCCTCTGCCTGTTTTTCAGATTTTCGTTTTGTCTTTGCTTTTCAGACATTTTACTATGATACAACTGAGCATGATTTTCTTTGCATCTATCTTACTTAGACTTCATAGTGCTTCTTGAATATGTGATTTGTTATCATTTATCAGTTTTGGTGAATTCTACTCTAGTCTTTCCCTTCTTTTCTGAGACTCCACTACACATGTTAAATCTTTGTACTCAGTTCCATTTATCTCTTTTGCTCTCGTCTGTAGTCTCTGTCCTTGTTTCTCTTGAAGCTTCTGTCTAGTTATTTTCTACTGATCAGTATAGCAGTTCACTAATCCTCTCTTCAGTACCATCTAATCTGCCATTAAACTCCCTTATTGAGTTCTAAATTTCAAATATTATATTTTTCATTTCTAGAATTTCCATTTCCATTCTGCTGAATTATCTTCTTCTGAATTTCTTCAGAATATTTTCTAGAAATGTTGATCAGAGTTATTTTCAATACCATTATGATAACTGTAACAACTATTTTCTCCCTTGTGTTTTGGTTATCTGATTTTTTTTTAATCCTGGTGTGATGGGGAATTTTTTTTAACCAAATGCCAGATATTGTATAATTAAAATTGTAGAGTTTATTGGAGGGTTGGGATGATATTATCTTTTACAATTTACTTTTGTTTCTGGCAGGCAGTTAAGGTAGGGGGAGTTCATCTTAATCCTATCAGAAATTGAATTGTTTATAGCTTGGCTTCAGTCTTTACATAGGAGAGTGTATATCTTGTTTGGTCTTACTCTTTAGTGCTTAGATCTTCAGGTCTCCCAACTTAAAGTCTAGGGCATTTACTAGGACCTTCCTTGGCTGGCCCTGGACTCCAGGGTTTGTTCATTTAGCCCATAAGTCTGCCTGTAGTTCTTCTCAACTTCTCAGACTCTAGGCTGCCACTCATAAACCAGCAATGTCTGGTGGGGGAAAGCTATGCTGAATATTGAGTCATTGCAGTGCTTGTCTTGGCCCTGGAAACTTGGCCCTGGAAACTTGGCCCCTCAAGGTCTTACCACCTCAGTAGCTTTCCAATTCTTTTGAACAGATTTTATTTCCTTTTTCATTCAGAATTTGATCTTTTGCTTGGTGGAAGAGTCAACAGATCTGACACAAACTAGTTCCCCAAGCCAGAACAGGGATGGGACAAATGTAGGGAAGTCTGAAGCCACTGCCTCGTGAGCCTACTCATGTGGAACAATCACAGAGCTCACTGTCACTGTCCCTGTCACCCGGGGCCTTCGCAGCGCTCCACCCGAGATCAGCATGGATGGGTACTGACGGGGCGACCAGCAGGATGACAAGAGAGCCTGGTGGGTGAAAGGGGTTCACATAGCCAGAACCTTCTCACCGTTCAGTTCTCAGCCTATAGGCCCCGCCTGAGAGCACCCTGGGACCCTCTGTCCAAAGCAGCCCCTGTCCCCAGTCCCTCCCTCATACATGGTCTCCACCATGGCCTGAAACTGTCTTTCTCATTTAGTGGTTTACTTGTTTATTGAGTGCCACCCTCTCCCCACAACCCCACAATTGCTACATGAAAGTGAGGACCTTGGCCATTTTGTTCCCACAGCATGTACCCAGGTGCCTAACACAGTGCCTGACACACACAGGCCTTCCACTTTCATTTGTTGTATTAATAAAGAAGTACAGGCAGACCCCAGAGATATTGTGGGTTCAGTTCCAGACCACCGCAATAAAGCGAATACCGCAATAAAGCAAGTCGCACGAATTTTTTGGTTTCCCAGCGCATATAAAAGTTATGTTTACACTATACTGTAGTCCATTAAGTGTGCAATAGCCTTGTGTCTAACAAATGTACATACTTTAAAAATACATTATTGGTCAAAATTGCTAATCATCTGAAGCCTTCAGCGAGTTGTAGTAGTAACATCAAAGATCACTGATCACTATAACAGATATAATAATCATGAAAAAGTTTGAAATATGGTGAGAATTACCAAAATGTGACCCAGAGATAGGAGATGAGCAAATGCTGTTGGAAAAAAAGGGAGTGGATGGACTTGTCCGAGCAAGGTTGCCACAAACCTTCAATTTGTAAAAAAAGCAATATCTGTGAAGTGCAATGAAATGAAGTGCAATAGAATGAGCTCTGCCTGTAACTAAATGAATGGCCAGACAAATTACAAAAGGGCAAGAGTAGAAGGAATGTAGGGCAAAAATCCCACAGGAACCATCTCTTCCACACAAGACCTTTGCAAAGAGCAAGTTTCCTCCTTTCCTGGGTCTTGCTCTCTTCCAGCCCCACCCCTCCCTGCATGCAGCCTCCTGCATACCTCCCAGAACTCACCTTCTCCCTCAGAAAACTTCACCCTGCCCAGGAGGAGCTTATCCCTCGGTCCCTTCTCGTGTCTTGGAATCCCAAGCAATGCCTTTGGTGTCCGCCAGGCAGGCGGTGGCCTTCTCCGCTCTGTCCTACCTGATGGGGAGGATGGTGGTCGGACTTGAGTCCTAAGAACGAGGGTGGATGGGCGTGTCCCAATCCCAGTTGGGTCTCTCTGTCAGCGCAGCTGTTTCTCTTTATTAAGTCACTTAGCGAAGATAAACATTCATTTTCTGTGGCTACATGCAGGTCAAAACTCTATGGAGAAAGAACTGTTTATTTCCCCTGCTAGCATTAGAGGCCAGATCTCTAATTATCTCCTGTTCTCCATCTCACCTTGTTGGCGCCATTTCAAAAGAAGCCACCCCTGTCGTTAAGTGTGTTTCCAAGGGATGGCACCAGCTTCCCCACATCAGCTCCACCAGCTTCCTTTGACTTTAGTCTTCTGGTAACAGGGGGAGAAAGTGAGCTCGTTCATTCCACCATTTACCTAGCCAACATTTCCTCCTGCATAATCAACCCTTTGTACCAGGGTGTCCCACCTCTGCCATTCCACTGACGTGACAAGGTCATTCTCCACTTTTGACCTTGCTCTCCCGACTTAACCTCACCATGGCTCCCCGTTGCTCTGAAGACAAAATGCAAAATCCCCTTCTTGGGCCTCGTAGGGCCCTTGCAGAGCTGGCTCCTGCCTGCATCTTCACCCTCACCCCAGCTCTCCCTTGGCCTCCAGCCCTACCCAACCTCTGTCAGTTCCTCAAAGGCACTGAGTCTGATTTCACTGTGAGCCATTGCAAGCAGCATTTCAAGTCTGCTCGAACCCTCTTCTCCTTGCCTCCGTTGGCTACTCCTTCTCATCCTTCGGAACTCAGCTTACAGCCTCCTTCTTCACAAGGCATGCCCCTCCCCAGATGGGTTAGTTGCTCCTTATGTGCTCCTAGGGCACTGAGGACCATCCTGGAATAAAGTTATTACAAATTATAATCACCTGTTTACAGGTCTAACTCCCCAGCTAGACCCTGGGGGTAAGGACCATGTCTATTTTGCTCTTCGTGTGGTTATTTGCTTGCTTGTGCCTGAATCCCTCCAGACAATGAACTTGATGAGATCAGGGCAATGTTTCTGCTCACCATCATATCCCCAATGCACCACAGCATGCCCAGCACATAGTAGGTCCAAAGGTGCCCACAGCCCCATGTTTTTCTCCACACCATACCACCAGCTAACTTTAACTGAATGCTTTCTGTGCACCAGATTTGTGCTAACCATTTGCATGGAGTGTGTAGTTTATGTCTCACAATCGCTCTATGAGATAGGAAGTGTTAGCCCCACTTCACAGATGAGGAAGTAGAGGCCCAGAAGAGGTTTAGCAGCTCAGCCAAAGCCACAACAGAAAAGTCTTAGAGGAGGGAATCAAACCTGGACAGTGTGGCTCCAGCACTCACGCCCTTAACCCCTACTCAGGACTGTCCCTATCACAACATCTATCCCACTGTGCGGTGGCCAGCCCTCTCCTCCCCTCCACCGAGCTTCTCCGCATGAAAACAATTGAGAAGAGGGAAGAAATGACTGAATGGCTGACTCATTAAAGTCAGCAGCCCTTTTAGTTGCTCAGTCAGCATCAGCCACCAGGTGGCAGTCGCACCTCCCAGATAAAATCATCTCTCCCTTTATTTCCCCCCATTTCCAGAAAGAAAGAACTCAATTTTTATATTTATCAAGGAATGAGTAGTCTGAATTCAAACCTCGACTCTTTTCGGTTGAGCTTTTTGAAAATGGTGCTTGGAGAAAGTGCGTTTCTAATCCCTAGGCGCTGTGGAGTGCGTGGCCCCCGCTGCTCCGCCGGGCTGGTGGAGAAGTTCAGCGCCTGCCTGGGGCGTGCCCTGCATAGAAAGACCGGGAGCAACTGTGCAAGACGTCTTTTCAGCCAGCAAAAGAGATGATTTGCTCCTCCCTCCCCCCACCCCTCATCAAACTGCTGCAGGAGCAGAAAAGCAAAAGATGCATATTCCTACTCTTGAATTCCATTTGGCCAGCAGCAGGCATGGGGACATATGGTCCCCTGAGGAGATAGCCACAGATGACTGTCAGAAAAGGGCCTTCCCACCTCATCTGCGCCTGAAATGTTGTTCCTTCCTTCTCCACTGGCTCTGCCACACGCTTCTGGCAGCTTCCACCGTGTTCCTGAGAGTGGAATGGGTTTGGGGGCTGAAATGGTTCTTGCTGCCAAGCCCACCCTGACTTTCCAAAAGCTAACCCCAGGACTTCGAGAAAGAAAGAAGCCCAGGCCCATTCCATAGCAGGAGGAGGGAGGCAAGGGAAAAGGTATACTTTATTTTTAAATGAAGAAATTGTGATATGTTTTAAATGCTTACATCAAACAAATAAATGCTGTTAACCCCCAAAATACAATGTAACAGAATTATGCTTTTCTCCAAGAAATCCCAGGAGTTACTTTTAAGACCGGACTCTTTGTGTTACAAGCAGAGGAATGGCCCTGAGCTTAAAGGTGTGTGGTGGCTCGATTCTGTTCTCCTACTTGTCACTGGATCTCTATGGCCGTTGTTTAATGTCAACTGTCTCCATTTTTGGCCCTTTGTGAATGAGAGGATCTTGGGTCCCAGGGGACCTAGCCTAACACTGAGTTTGTTGGGACCAAATGGATGGGAGGACCCCACCGTATGGGGAATTGAGAGAGAATCCTCTAGACCTGGTAGCAGGGAAACTGAGCCCTTTCCCCCTCCCCTGCTGCCTCACCACCACTAAACCAACACACACACACACACACACACACACACACACACACACACACACACACACACCTCAGCTGTTGGTTTTTGAGCCTGATATCTAAGATTAGTTATCTATGTCCTCCATCTAGTCTTCCTTTCATATACCCTCTCCGAATCAGAATAACGCTTAATCAGAATTAGAGCCTGTTCAATGCCACTAAGTGCCACTCGTTACTTGTTAAAGCAGGATCTCTAGTGCCCTTTCATACAAGCCAAGCATTTCAATGAGACTTCAGAGGACAGGGAGGGGACTCGGGTAAAGATTGCCCTTTGTAATCAATACCCTCCTTTCTGAAGCTTCTGTGTATCTGGGTAGCATTAGGATGGGCCTTGTTTCCTCCTGCTTTCACAAAGGTTTTGCCTTTGCCGAAGTGTTCCAAGGGAGTGGGGTTAGTACTGCATGGTAAATTGTATCTCCTCCAAAAATAGTGCAGCATGTGGGATTTTGCCAAAATCCAAGTCATTCTCAGATATCTTTCTCACTCCCCACATTTCCTCAAGCCAGTGTCATCCACTGACATCCACTGACATTCACCGTCATCCACGACCATCACTCACGGAGACCACTGCCATCCCCTTCTAAATGGTTCTTCTCCCACTCTTGCTCCCCTACAATCTATTCTCCATGCAATTGCCAGAGTGATCACTGATCACTTCCCATCCCTCTGCTGCAGCAACTCTTCAGTGGCTCTCCATCTAATTTAAAATAAAATCCAAAGTTTTTACCCTGGCTAACAAGGCCCTGCCTTATCTGGCCCCTTGACCTCTCTGAGCTCATCTCATGACCCCTCCCTCTTGTCACAGCCTTGATATATCAAGCTCAGTCTTGCCTCAGGACCTTTGCCTATGCTGTTCCCCCTGCCCAGAATACTTTTTCCTAAGATTTTGGCATGGCTAGTTTTTCTCGTATTATTCATATCTCAGCTTAAATCTCACCTGTCAGAGATGCCTTCTCTAATCTCCCCAGTTCAAGTAGCCCCTTCCCAGTCTCCACCATATTATCCAGTTTCGTTTTTCTCATAACACTAACAATAATAACATTTTCTTGTTTATATATGTGCTTACTTGGCGATTGTCTGATTTCCTCTTCTGAATATAAATGCCAAGAAGATAGGGACTTTCATGGCTTTGCCCCCATAATATCGCCAGAGTATAGAACAGGGCAAAACAGGGCAAACACTTGGATGAATGATTGAATGAATAAGAAAACTTCTTGATATGATTCTCCTTTGCAGAGTGCCACCTTTGGCTAACAGAGAGCAAGTTCAGAATTCAGATTAGTGGTTCTGAGAATAATTATAATACCTTATCTTTGTAAGGCATTTTCTCCTGAGATCCACCCAACAACTCCCAATGCTGGGTGTGGGCATCACATTTCACTAGGGCTCAGATTACTGAAATGACTCACCAAAATCACATAGACACACACACACACATACACACAGAGCTGAGGGCTCAAATCCAGGTCTTTGTCCCCAGAATGTAAATGCCAAGAGGACAGAGACTTTATGTGTCTCATCCCCACAGTATCCTCAGAATAATGTGCAAATATTTGTTGACAAAATGAATGAATAAATGAATGAGCAAACTCTTGGACAGAATTCTCTCTCTGGGACTGAGGCAAATTCTAAAACGTAGCAGCTCCCAGCCTCTCGCTGTATCTGGCTGGTCTGTTCTAGCCTCAGGAGAGACCAGCTCTTTGCTCCTCCCCCTACCTCCCCCCGGGGGCCTGGGTTCCCCAGTTTCCTGTCCAGAAGCTGCCTCCATAACCCAGCCAGACTCTCTTCTCTCATCACACACACTATCCCTGTCCTTGTTACTCCAAGGCTTCCACAGGGACTTGCTTCTTTCTCCAGCCTCCAGCGTGGTCTGAGAAACTTGTTAGAAGTGCAGAGTCTCAGGCTCCCAGGGGGGCTGAACCAGAACCCACATTTGAGCAATATCCCCAGGTGAACTTGGCGCCCATTAGCATTTGAGGACTCTGAGCTGCCTTTATCGAGCATTCCGATCTCTATTTTGCTTGGGAAATACCTTAGGCTTGGGGCCCCATTGCAGCACAGCCATCCTCTTAGTGGCAGTTTTGAGAGCCGGCCTGGGAAAGAGAACTAACGTTAGGATCCTGTGCGTCACCCACTCAGCAAACATTTATTAAGCACTTATGATGTGCAAGGTGCGTGACAAGTCCTAAGGACACAATATGATTAAGACAGCGTTTGTCTCCCCTACCCAAAAACGCAGGTACACAAATTATATAGCGTGATAATTAGACAGTGTAATAAATGCTAGTCAGAAGGAGCGCTTCTGATAACAAATCAAGTGTGATGATGGTGAGTCGGGGCGGGGGGAATCTTTAGAAAGAGTGATTCAGGAAGTTCTCTCGGAGGTGATGTTTAATCTAAGTCCCAAAGGGTGAATGAGGAGCCTGCTCTGAGTTGAGTTGAAGCGCGGAAGGAGGCAGAGCAGGGCAGGTGGATAATTTCTCACAGGAGGAAAAAAACGAGCGCGAAGACCCTGCCAGGGGAAAGGGGTCTTGTGTTGGAGGAAGGAGAGAGGTTCGTCCGCTGCGTGGCTGGAGGGCATGATGAAGACGGAGAGAAAAAGGAGAGGAGGTTGAGGTGGGAGCCGGGGCTAGAACACGCTAGGCGCCCGGGCCTGGGGAAGAGCGCGGATTTTATCCCCAGGGCCAAGGGAAGCTGTTGGAGGGTTTTAGCAAAGCCTGGCAAAGCCAGATTTCTGTTCCACTCTAGCTGCAGGGGGAGAATTGCAGCAGGGTGAGTGTGGCAGCGGGGAGGGGCCGCCAGGAGGCGCTGCTGCAGCCCGCGGGGCACTGGGCGTTCACATCTCTTGTTCCTCACCATCCCCTCCGTACAGAGATGGGTGGGGTAGGGTGTAATATCGCAGAGGGGATGGGACCTTCCCGAGGTAGTTGCTGCCAGCAATGGCCAGATGTGGGGCAATAATGGTGACGATAATGAGAGTCTCTAATGTTTATAGTTGGGGTGTGTGTGTGTTTATGATTGCCTCATTTAATCCTCACCTCAACCCGATGATGGAGGTATTATTATTTGTCCCTTCTGATGAATGAGACCACAGATACTCAGAGGTTACCTGCTGTGGCCAACGTCACTCAACCAGCAGTGGCAAAGGGACAGAAATCCTGGGCGTCTCACCCCAGAGCCACGTCCTTAACCCTGGTGGCTCCTGTCTTTGGGGTTTGAGCCCAGCTTTGCCTGACTTCAAAACCTATGTGGTCTCTACTATCCCACTCTGTGCCTGGGTCACTTTGCCTACAGTTTGCCGTTCATTAGGGCAAAGGGGAAATAATCAAGGAACTGAAAATCGTATTTTCTCAAAAGCAGTATAATGGAGCTGTCAGCTGAGAGACCCAAGTCCTCCTTTCCAGCTCGCACTCCTCTTTTCCTGCTTCTTTCCCTAAAGAGAAAGATTCCAGACAACCAGGGTCCCAAGACATAGGCCCTTGGAGTTCATGCTCATGTTGGTAGCACAGACTCAGCCCCTCTTTTGCAGAGTGTGGTCGCCCCATGGGAGGATCCCTGTTCCTAAGGTGGGAAGGAAGATAGCAGGAACTGAGCACTGCAGCAGTGGGCACTGGGCCTGGAGTCTCTGCTTTCTCCGTCACCATGGCAACTCTGCCAGGCTGGATCTGGTTGAACCGTGAGAATAAGCAGGAGGTGGGAAAGCAGCATCAGAGGGTCCCACCTGCTGCCAGTGACCCTGCCGCCCACTCCTGCCCCCCACCTAGTACAGGGACTGGCGATTCGTAAGGGTGTACATAATAATAATAGCACAACAACTGTCATTATGATGCTACTAATAACAGGTAAATGGATTGAGTACTTACTCTGTGATAACACGGCACTAACTCCTATCAAAAAAAGACGTGGCTAGAACCCAACTTTTGAGAATTATGGAGCTCCACTCTCCATATGTAATTCAGAAAAGAAACTATTATTATATAAAACAAGTATAAGGAAAGCCAAAAACGATTCCAATTGCCCCTCCCCCCTTTATGGGGGACTACAGCGTCACTACAAAATTGCCTCGCCCCGGGAGAGAGAGAGATGAGATTGCGATCAGGAGTGTGGGACGCTGTGTCCTGGCTATGGGGTGTATGGGGGTGGAGGGAGGTGCCAGTGGCTTCTGGACGCTAAGTTGCACCTGACAGCTGCATTCCACTGCCCTTCTCCTCCCATCCTTCCCATTCCCTCCCCGCCCCCCTTCACCTACCCTCCTCCCCGCCCCCTTCTGACACCCCTCGAGGAGGGCTGCTGATCCGGATTTAAGTCGGACTCTTTAGGGCACTAAATCTGAGTCCCCACTTGCATCCCTTCCAATTTTTAGAATTTTGCATTTGGTCCTTGATTTGAATTCTTTGGGTGGCAAATAAAAAGGAAGTTACTGATGACTGTATTTGGCTATGGCCTTGGTATCTCCCTCAGAAGGACCGTTGTGCTGCAAATCTATGTTCCAGAATTCTAAGTTGGTTCTTCCAGGCTCCACAGTGTCACATCTGTTCAGGAACAGCTGTTCAGGCTACAGCAATGATCAAAGCTCTACATTCCAGAGCTCCGGTGCTCTAAAAATGGCAAACACTTCTTCTTTCTTTCTACATATATATAAAAATCAGGAACATAAATTTTCTGTAGAAATCTATTTTAACGATTCTGACATCTCAGCCCAGAAGCAAAATATTCAAGTGCTGTTCTGAAATTCAACAGGGCACACCAGTAAGAAAGCCTCTCCCCCGCTCCTTTGGGTTTTCAGGACTATTTTTGTTCTGATCACAGAGATGGTGCAGAGTCTCAGAGGATGAGATTCATGAGGAGGCTTGATTTCTATATAGAATGTGTTGTTCAATTATAGTTCTATAGAAAGAAGTAAAACCCTTTCTCTTTGGTGGGATTTTCCTTGAATCTAAAAGAAAATCTGATGTATAGTTGTATACATGTATACCTTATCTGCATCTATCTGTCTGTCTGTCTGCCTACTTACCTACCTACCTATCCACGTAACCATCCATTCTCCATCCGTTCATCCAACCATCTGCCCATCCATCCATCCAGCTAACTAGAGATCCTTCCTTGGCACCCGTGTGATGATGATTGGTTGGACCACTTCTTCGTCACGTGACAATTTAGCGGACAACATAACAACCACAGAGAATAGCCATCACCTTATCGTTAAAGACATCCTTGTCAAACAAAATAAAGGAAAATAATTTTTTGATGGGTTTCTAAAATGGTATGTATCCTTTCGGTATAACGTCTTGGTGATCCCTTAGTCAATGCGGGGCGGGGAATAAATTTTTACTAAAATTTCTTTCTTGTTGGAAACTTACAAGGGGTGAGGAGAAACAGCACCTGGGTGTGAACCCTGATTTTGAAAACTGGTTAACCTTTCTGAGTCTTGACCATGTTTAAAAGGGGCATGCTAACAGTACCTGCCTCATAGGACTGTGGGCAGAGGCAGAGAGGCACGATGCCTGCACCTGGTAAGCACTCCATCGATGCTAGTAGATGTTATCATTATCATGATTCTTCTTCTCACTCCCAGAGCTGCTTGTGTTTCTGGGATCTGGGGGTTCACAGTACTAGAGAAAAGGCCCTTCCTTTTTCCTTGTTTCCTGCCCCCCAAACTGATACGTGTCTTTTCCTGGTGGTGAAGTCAAAGAGAAAGGATATGCACTAAGGGGTCTGTAGTTCCTTGAAGTGAATAGAAATGACATTTCAACTCCCTTGCCTCTACTCCTGGAAATGTATACCCCAGTCTGGCTGCTGAATCACAGACACACATTTAAGGGAGGCCAGTGGAGCAGACAAGAATTGTAGAGGTAAACGGGAGCCCCCCTTGGCCTCACAGAGGGAAGAGCTTTGGCCTCCTTACCTGGCCTCCCCTACCCACCTATATGACCTTGAGCAAAATCCTTTAACCAAGAACCAGTTATTGGGGAGCAAGTGACCTCATGTGTGGACTCCAGTCAAAACTCACCTTCTCTCTAGTGAATTGCTTCATCACCCTATCTCTATACTTTCAAATACGAGAGCTTGCACCCAGATTAGGTTTAGGAATGAAATTTTTTGTCTTGAAAACAAACCTAACTTAAAAAAAAAAAAAAATCCTGTCCATTGCTATTCCAGGGGCAGTGAGGTTTATAGGGGAAGAAGGGATGTGGTAGGTGGGGATTGGAGTCCAAGCTTCACCACATACTAGCTGTGTAAGCTTTCAGGTCACCCAACTGCTCTGGGACAGGACACAGTTCTGTATTCTGTTCAGTGCCTCGCGGGGGGAGTGGGGGAATGGGGGTTAACCTGCCAAAGTACGTAAGTGCCTGATGCACCACAGTCCATCAGCAGTCGCTAGCTTCCTCTTCCAGAACCAAACCATCGATCGCCCTCGCGGTCATGAAGCCATTCCGCATCCCCTCCCCCACCCCCCGAAGTTAAACACACAATGGGCCACTTGTCTTTTCCCTCCAATATGAGAGGTGAATTATGCCTCCATTCGTTCAAATAAGGAGGCTCAAGGCTCAGGTCTTTCCTGGATTCTGTCTAAAACCTTTTATGGTTTCACAGACTCAGGTTACTGCCAGTTCCCTTCTTGCTAACAAGTTTTAAATGCCCTCTTGTGTTTAGTGGGGATCCTTCCTGGATATGTTTGGTTCTTCTCTCTTTTGGTGTTGGGAGTAGGGTCGGAGAAGCGTTGAAAATAGTCTCTTTAAAAATGGTGACATCTGCTTTGATCGCAGTGACATTTTGATGGTGTCGAAGCCCTGCTTACTGAAATAGAACTGCAATGAAAAGGATGAAGAAAGCGCAGGCTGAGCTGCTGGCACTGTATTCACTGATTCACCACCCTCCGCCTCCCACCTACCCACAAGCAGGTTTTTACCGACGCTTAATCAGATTATCCGCAATAGAAAACACTGCGGGTTTGGGCACACATTGGATTTTGACGCTGCTGTTCATTTTTAACTTCCTTGAAACAAACTGTACTTTGCCAACTCTGGTCACCACAGTGAATCACAATAAGACAAAACAATGACACCCAATTTGACTAGAAAAAGATTCCAAGTTAAAATACACCAAGACTCAGGCAAGCCAAAACAAAACGTTCTCTAATAAAAGAGACTGAATGGGTACTGCTAGATAAGGGGCTCATAGTAGGGTAGAAATATTCGTTTTCTGAATTCTTAGTTTATTTGAAGCCTGTGGTCCCTATTCTCAGAGCATGGGGTGTGGGGTGTGTGCTGGGGGAGGTGGGCAAAGGAAATTTTTGAAGGAGGGAAATGATATGCGTTATCAGAAAGGTAGACAGTGCACCACAGAAGGCAGATTCAGAGCACAGGTTGCTTGGGTGACGTGGTATTTGTGGCACTCGTGACAAATAAGGGCCGATCTGAGTCAGCAAGGAGCATAATGAAAACAGCATTGCAAGGTGATAGTTTCTGCTGCAGAGTAAACGCCTCTTTTTCTCCTGGGGTGGGAGCAGAGGGAGGAGGGAAGAAAGGAGGTGAACTGGAAATGGGACAGGGGTTAGAGGCTAGGCAAGTATGTCAAACCCAAGTTCAATGCAGACCATGGCAACAGCCCAGGATATGACTCAGGCGGGGCAGGAACAGGAGCCCTTGCAGAATACAATCCAAAGTGGGGCTCTAAGGCTGACACCAGCAAAAGTACTAACAAGTAGAGCAGTGCACCCCAAAAGTATGTGCCATTAGGGATCCTGCATTACCTGGAAACAGAGTCTACGGTCAAAGCAACTCAGGGGGAAAACACTTGAAACAAAGCAAACAGGTTTCTTCACTGTAGAACTTCTCAAAGCCTTAATAAGTCAATTGCCTATTTTCCAAGAAACAGGATGCTTTATTTTCGATGCTAATGACAGAACTTTTTATTTTTTATTTTTTGTCCTTTTCTCGTGGTAAGGACTATCTTAGTGCTCTGAAGATGAGAATCTGGGAAACAAATATTAAGAGTTTCTTGTTTACTATTCTGTCATTACATACTTCAGAAAAATAATTACCCTTTCAATGTGTTTAACTCACTTCATTGACACCTTCAATGTTCCTTAATTTTTAAAATCAGGAACTTATTTTCCCAATGACTTTCTTTCTCTCTGACTTTAAGTATTTCTCCAACTTAAAAAAAAAAAAAAAAGACTTATTTTCCTTCTGAACTGTGTATGAATACAAACCCATTACCAAAAGAAGTTATGAAATAACTTCATTGTTAAGGACCGTTAAGAATGGAGTAAAGAGCTTTCCTTGTTGGGTGGGTTTAGGTGAGCTACCAGTGAATAAAATAAGAAAATGCAGCCCTTATAACCTCACACAACCTTTCCAGATTCACCATTCCATGACTTAAGACACCAGAAGTACTGCACCTACATATTATTTCAAGATACCATTGTTACATCACTTATAGTTGATATATCACTTGCCTAAAATAAATATTTCCTCAAATAAAGAAACTAAATCTACTCATGTTTTTTTTTTTTTTTTTCCCCCTCTCCGACAGTGCTGAAACCATGCCAGCATGCCCAGGGATATAGCAGAGGTGGCAACCAAATGTCACCCACATCTCCTATGTCCTTGGGGCTTTCTCAGGGGCCCTTCACTGAACTCTGAACTTAAGTTTTGGCTACTGCCAGCCAAAGCTTCTGTGACCTGTTACTCCTGGGGGGTCCTATGCACTGCTGGTTCAGCCTGAACTCTCAGAAACCCCTACAGTTGGAAGAGTTGTATATTGGGAATATTTAGACAACTTAGAAGCAAAAGACCTCCAGAGTCCGTTTGTCTCAGGACAAGAACTGCTTCTTCTAGTCTTAGGAATACTATACCCAAGGTAGGAAAGAGCAGAAATTAAATTTGACAAAACAGGATATATTCAGTGTTATGTTTTATGCTATAATAAACCCTTAAAAACTTGAAAATGCACTCTAAAATACAAATGACTAACACATCACAGTATTCAGTAGTCCACGTGATTTATGGACCAACCCAAAGATAATACTTTCAATTCACATGCTCTACTGATTATAATCCCAGAGGCCACATCCTGTGATGTCAGGATCTAGGGAGGAACCGGGTGGTTAAAATTCCAGAGAGACTTGTTAACAACCCAGATCCTCTTGTTAGAGTGGCCAGAAATCAAGGTTCTTCACTGACAAAGACCCAAAACCAAACCTCTCAAATACTGACCTTTCCTATTAAGTAAACATGTGTTCCCTTACTTTCATTGGACATTTGGCCTTAAAGCAGATGACCGAACGCTCGGATCCTGGGCTTAGGCCTCACACACATGCTGAAGGCTACAAATGAAAAGACCTCTGCAGGGCAGCGTGTGAACTAACAGTGCAGGCCAAAGACGACCACCACTGACATTTATGGGTTTACATAATAAGCAAGGCACACTTGCCAGGAGTACTTATATGACCGGACATCTTTTCATTTCAGTTTCTTCTGCTTTGGCCAAAGAATACATTCCTCATATTTTTTAAATGTTATATCCCCAACCATGGAAGCATAATCTACTTATGTTGAAAATAAGTATATTAAAAGAAAGCTGAGTTAAAAGTTTTATTCATTCAACATCTCACATTACAAATATTTAAAAATTATATGCATACTGGTATAAATAGTCATTTGCAAACTATTTAATAACATTAATTTTCCACTAGCACTTCAACAAATGAACTCTTTTAAAAAAGGAACTGTGTTATATAACTTAAGAGTAGAACATACAAAAATAGGAACTTAACGTGAAAATGACTTTAATAAAAAATGAATTACCCTTATTTAAAATGCTATAATAAATACTACAACCTCCCCATACACAGTAAAAACTATATGGAAATTCAGCCAAGTAGTACAATTAACTGACATACTTAAATAACTTTTCCTTCTGATAATATGAGCAATACACTGGAAAAAAAAAATTAGGGATTAGTAAAAACTAGACACCCACTTGCTAAAAGTTTCACTTCCAAAAAATATAACAAAAATCTGATGAAAATTATAAAAACTAATTATACTTTAAATTTTAAAAATATAAAAAATAAAACAGTTGAATACAATATTGTCCCAATTCTTACAATGCTATCAATCACAGTAGCTTTAAAATAAGATAATAAAATAAAGCAAATGACCAAAACCTCTTTTATTCCATTTTTAAAAATAATCTCAAATTTACATTAGTAGAAAGATTGAGTTCTGATTCTTTTCTTTAGAAACACCAGCAAGAAAGAGGATTACTCTTAACAGTAGAAAATGACATTTTTAAATGTCTGTAATTAAAAACAAAGAATTACACTGCAAAGATCTTTCAAAAGTTTGAAATAAGTATTGCACATAACTTGAAGTTAACTTGCCACAATTCATCACATTCAAGTTTTAAATCACCTTTTAACAGAAGATTCAACTCTTCAAAACAAAAAGGGTGAATTATCAAGTCTTTCCAACAGCACTCTCATAAAATGCTAAATTCATTCACTGCAAGTTTTATTTTGCATTCTGCAGAGGTCTGTGTATGGAGAAGTATATATATTTTACCAAAGCTTGGGGACCAGAAGGGGAAGGGAGAGGGTTCCTTTACATAGAAAATAATCAGAAACACTTTATTTTACATTGCAAAAATAACCATGTAATTACTCTGTAACTACATTGTAAGTACATGGCTGGTGCCATGCTAGTGCGCTAGAACTACATGCTTGGTACATTGAAGTGATACCCTAAAATCTGTAAACTAATTACATGTTAATTATGTTTTGAGTTACATGGTAACTCCCAACTACAATCCCATGTAATCTGAAGGACATGTAATCAATAAAGTCCAGAGTAATAGATAATAATTGTTTATGCCCTGTAAATTGAAGTGTAACCAAATAATCTGTAAACACGCTTGTCACACAATCACAAGTAAATATTAGTAGAATAACAATTTCTTACATTAGTCATGCATACTAACATTACACACCTGTCCCACGGCAGGCTATTTTTTTTTCTTTATATATAATTTAAAAGAGCAGACATCTCTGAATCAAACACTTAACACCAATTTATTAATATTAAAAATGGCTAAACATTCACCAAAAATGTCTGCGTTATGAATAATTTTAAAAACTTAGTAAGAAGCTGTAGACAATTTTGTTATTTTAAATTTCTACCCTATGCTTATGCATTTAATTTTTTTTTTTTTTTAGGAACTACAGTGTTATCTGTCATTTTCATGCGAATTTTTTTTCACTGTGACTTTACATAGACTATTTCTTAAATTATAGGTACACCAATAGCTGGTGCTGGGGAAGGATGTTTAAGCAACATGCTTTCTCTTCTCTGCAGACTCTAAAATAGCATTGCCAGTGCACAACATTCATAATTTAAAATGTATGCAGAGCACTGAAATGTATAAAAAGCAGAATATAAGAAAATAAAATTTATTAAAATTATTTATATTAAAAAATGAAGTATATGAAGATCTCTCAGTAATAAAAGTACAAAAAGCTACTCTCTGCAATATGAAAAATTGAGGTATTGCATAAAGAGATATCCCGTCAGTGAAAAGTGTGCCTAAAAATGTTCACTGTTGGAAAAACAAGATATACAAAAGTAGTGCATAACAAATATACATTATGTGCATGACAAAATAAGTTAGCTACAAAAACACTGTACCGAAATTCAGCAGGTCATGTACAAAGGGAAAAATTATTATTCAAAGCTAGTTCTTATTTCTTGTTAGCTCATCACACCTGTTTACTGGGTAGGAACAGCACGATAGCACACCCCAAGCCACCTACAAGCACTGAAAAGAATAAAAAGAGGCAAATGAACATTCCAATTAGAATTACGTCATTCAGGAGAAAAGAAAACAAAGTCCCTGACCAGCTACGCAAGAGCACCCCCCATTCACATGACCGCTTTCAATATTTGCAGGGGATTCTTTAAAAGCCGCTCCCTTTCTGTATCTGTTAGACAGCAAATGCCTCCATTTTGACCTTTGGAACCTAACAGGTATACAGTTCATTAAAGCCTGGATTACAAATAAAGGACTGCTTTTCCTAAAGGTGATCAGTAGGGGTCATCAGCCAGGTGGTTCCACCGCACTGCTGGGGCAAGTCTTTGGTTTTGAAGGATCCAAGATGGTACTGTTAGGTAGCACAACTAGCAAGATTGCCATTAGATTTTTTTTTTTTTTTAATGTTTTGCACACTGATGATAATCCTTTTCATGGTGGATAGGGCATTTCATAAGAGAATGTCCATTAAAATAAAAGTTACTTCCATGACCAGGGCTTCAAGAGACTATTTTCAATTTACCCCTGAAGCATACTGTTCAACACATCGTAACGCCTTTCAAAAGCTAGTTTTATTTATAATAAAGCATGCATTACTTGATGAAGTTGGCACTTCAAACACTGACTATGTCCCATGCTAAGTTCTGAAACTGTAATGTTATTTTATTTTATAGGAAGAGTAAGATAAACATACGTACCTTTGCACAGATTTACACAGTTACTTAGTTCAACAGTGCAAAACACTTTGCAACTACTTAACTTTTTTTTTAACTTTTTTTTTTTCATTTTCTATGTTACAACTAAATTACAGGATACCCAAAGTAACTTTAAATCTAAAAGTAAAGCCAATCAGCAGCCAATTTGAATATTGGTTTTGTCTTCCAGTTTTGGCTACACATGGTAGTCTAACACAAAATCAAAAATGATATCCTTGAGGTATCTCTAGATCTGTTTTTTTTTAACGTCAAAATGGAGAGCAAAGGCTGACACCTGATGAGTGTTAGTAAATTAGGATATAGAGTTTATATATAACATCAAAAATAAAATTTATATATTTGTTCTTTAGGAGAGGAAATGCTAGTTTTCCCACCAGTTGTCATTAACTCTAGCTTTGGTAGGTTTCCTGGGGCTGTGACCAGATAAGTAAAAGTTTAAAAATAAATAAGCGCACTCCCCTCAGAAGTAAATGTACCCAATTTTTATATTCTAAATTTAAAAACCTGTTTAAAAGAAAATAAACCTAGCTCTGCCTACTTTACTATTCTTTTTTTCTGATGTGGTAGTAACTTTGCGGCATAATGAAATTACATTCCGCCTCTAAACCCTTAAAATTAGTTATAATGCTGCTTCAATCTTGCTCATGCATTTGTGTTTGCTTTAACACGCTCTTTCCTGTTAATGATTGTTAACTTCTTCCACTGCTGTTAAAAGAATAAAAAGGGGATGGAAAAAAAGAGAGAGGCAAAAAATATGAAAGAAAAGAAAGAGAAAGGCAAAAGCACTTCCCTGGGGGAAACCCCGCGTCAGGAGAGATTGATAGTGTTATTGTTATGTGGTTATTTTAATAAAAGTATTCTTATCTGTTACATTATTAACAATAATTTAATTAAAAACCCAAAATACTCTATTGTTTCATTTCTCTTTTAATATTTCTCTCTCTCCTCTAAGAAAATGTTGCGGGAAGTTTGGATCCTCTTGGTCTCCAGCAAAACAAGAGAATGAAACTTCCATGCAACATGATGGCAATACGAAAAAGGAGTTCATACATATTGTTTTCAGTGACACAAGAATCTACAAAACGCCTATATTATAGGTCATTCTTTCCGTTAGACTTATTGTTAAGTTACAGACTGCACAAAAGGACATGCCAGCATGAAGAGGTTGAGGAAGGGGGCAGAATTAACAGAAGAGTGCACTTATTCTGAGGCCTGAAAATGAGCACTGTAGTTATCCTTTAGTTCCAGCGGAATGAAATATGTCGAGGACGGTCACCGCCTTCCTTCACCAGGGGCTTGTGGAATTCCCTGCCAGCGCGAGAATGAATAGCAGCCCAGCAATATTCACAGTAATACTGCAGACAGGTAACATTAGCACAGAAAAATGGAGCAAATTTTCCCCCACAACGGGCCCCCTGACATTCATCACACAGCTGATCGTCCAAGACATATGGCTTAACTTCCACCTGCAATCAAAAATAAAACAAGGGTGTTTACATTTCTCAGTGAATGGACCAGGCAACTCTTACACCGTGTGTGTACGTTTCCATCCACTGTCTGAATGAGTCTGTGCCAAGGTACCCCAAAGGAAGGGTCAATAACTCTGTTACTGAAATTAGCTATCATCTTTTAAGAAACTGCTAAGGCTTTTATGCCCATTGTTTTACATTTTTGTCTTATTAAATGAACAGTTTTCAAATGAAAAGCAAGATCTCAGCAGAAAGTTAAGAGTGAAGCCAACTTAACGTTTAAGAACATTACGAGGTTAAACCCACAGGAGAGTTTTCACAGACACAAACCGTCACTGTAATTAGTGGATCTGGGTTCTTGTCATATGTGGAATTATAATTTACACAAGACCAACTAAGAGATTCCCAGTGCCACAAAATAGCACTTCAATGTGCAAATCAGAGGGAAGCTGCCTGACTTCTGCATCACAAGCCTCTGAGCTGTAATAAGGTTTGGGTCATGGTTTCTATTTACAGTGTACACATCTTGGGTTATAATCACAAACCTCGAACTCCAGGAAAACAAGATGCAGCCATAGTACTCATAATCTAAAACCTTGCTTTGTTCTTTGTCAGGAAGAATGGCTTACTTCAGTCTAAAAGTCAGAGGTGAATTTATAAAACTGGGTCTGTTCCAGTGTTCAATAGGCCAATGTCATTTGAGCCTCTCAAGCATTAAAAATAACCTGGCTATTAATTCTCCAGTGAGAAAAGAGTTGGTTATTTTTAGTCTTGGAGAGACTCATGATTGAAACTCCCTTACACCAGGCTATGACTACCACTGGTGCCATCCACTTCTGACAAGGAATCCTGAACAAAGGTTAGCTGTGAACAAAAAGAGAAGAGTGATACGGAAGGCAGGAAGAGCAGACGTAATCAGAGGATTAGGCTTCTGGCCCTGAGGCCATTCCATAACATCTACAGAACGGCAGGAACACCGGTCAAAGAACTGGATCATAGAGGAAAACAAATTAAGTCTGAATTTCTAATGGCTAACCTTACAACTCTGAAACCGATATGATGGAATGAAGTGATGAGGCAGGAGTGTCCGTTTACTCAGATGTACATATTTTTTTGTGTGAATAAAAAACAAGGAGGCATGTTAACATATACTGCAACTAATCCTGCCCCCTTCCTCCATGTTTACAGTAGAATCTACACCTTTCTCCTTAATATATTCACAGTATGATGACCACTACCATGGGAAATTTTCAGCTGCCACCGATGTGGAATATACATGAAATGGAACATAAGCAGTAAGTGTAAACCACTAGTGACCTGATAGTTTCTACGTACTGAATTGAGAAAGGCACAATACAGTCAATCAACAAAGACTTTTCTGAGCACAATGCCTTGGAGTGTTGGATATCTAAGTCAGCCCTAATGAAAGTGCCAGTCTGCCATGAAATGAGGAGCTGACACCAGAATGTAAATCAACACATTGCTTTCTTCATCAAGAAGGTCTTTCTATGAAAAAATCTCAACTGAACTATAAACACTGTGCTTACTAATGCAGCAGATTCACATTCTGGTGTAAATTCCTATCTCACCACAAACTCCTAACAAACCATTTACCAACTGGCAGTCGGTTCACAAGCCACATTTTGAGTAGTACTGGTGTAGGATAGAGTTCCATCCACCAGAACATAAATCCATGAGGACAGGGATTTCTTGCCCTAGGCACTAAAATGTTTGTTGAATGCATGAAACACAAAGATAAGAAATTCGTGAATGCAAAGAAAAAAGACATATAATGGAACACACAGTCTCAAATACAATACATTAAAAAACAGAAGAGTTAACTTTGAGGGTTTTTTTCCAGCCTTTTGATTCAGAGGATAAACACAACAAAAAGGAATATAAAGTGTGAAAATAATTACTACCAACTACTACCTAATTTCAGGCAGTAAAATAGATTACAGATGAAAGGATTGAGTTCTTCTACTTAATCTGTTACAATGAAATATTGCTTAGACATGCCGTCCTAGAAATGAATTTACTCAATCATTTGTTACATAGGAAAATAGGGCTTGCTGAGGTATTTTTGATATCCCAGGTTTAAGAAAAAACCGTGAGGAGATCTCAAGAGTGTTCATGTTTGTACAGTTGATATAACATAGTACAAAGGATTCGGTAAATATGCATTGAATGACTAACTGAATAAGTGAATGGATGGAGGTGATACCTTAGGAAAGATTAAATGGACTCAAGCAAAGTGACTGCAATGTTCTGGTTAGGCTATTCAGAAAACTAAGAGAAGAAATTCATATGAAGCTCTTAGATGTATTCTAGAGCATGCATCTAATGGGTCCTACAGGAATAACTATCAGCTGTCAATTTATTGTCGCATAAAATTCCCCCACTCCAAGCTTGGTAATGACATAGACGGCCATTTCTAGAACTTTCCGGAATGTAGTCCAGGACTTACCCGTTTATCTATCTCTCCATGCTGCAGCTGCACGAAGCGGGCACTGATAGCAGCTATGTAACTCTGTTGATTAGAGAATGCGACTCGCCCAGCTCCTTTTGGGTATTTCAGCTCAGGGTCGGTATCAATCCCAGCATAGCACACGCCTCCATACAGCCGGTCCATTATCATGGCAAGCTCCACTACATACGGAAGGAGCAAATAGGACATTTGAAATCAGGAAAATTCATCTGGCTCACCAAATCAGGAAAATTCATCTGGCTCTTACATCAAAAGCAGTTCATCTGTCTGTCATTACAATAATTATTAAAATGAAACTAGTTATTATAACCAATTGTCCATGTGTTCGTCTTTAACCCACTGTAACTAAGGGCAGGGACTCTGCTGAGTATTTCACACATGTTCACTTTTAATCTACACAACAACCCTATGAAGTAGGTAGTAATTTTCTGGGGAAACTGAGGCACAGAGAGGATGATTAATCTGTGCAAGGTCATGGGTAGTTAAGTGATTGTGCTGCACTTGGCACCCTGGTCTATCTGCTCTACGCCACGATGCACCATATATTTACCAGTTAACAATGTACTGCTTAATATAAATAATCATTTGAACACTAGAAAGCTGATTGGCAGGCTCTTTGGGGGTCCTTCGAGCATATTTCCAACAAAATCCTTTTTACCTTTCCTTACCGTGTAGCTATTTGCCAATTTTTCACATAGAAGCTTCAAGTAGGGCTTCCCTGGTGGCACAGTGGTTAACAATCTGCCTGCCAATGCAGGGGACACGGGTTCGAGCCCTGGTCCTGGAAGATCCCACATGCCGCGGAGCAACTAAGCCCGTGTATCACAACTACTGAGCCCGTGCCCTAGAGCCCGCAAGCCACAACTACCAAGCCTGCGTACCACAACTACTGAAGCCCGTGCGCCGAGAGCCCGTGCTCCACAACAAGAAAAGCCACCGCAGTGAGAAGCCCATGCACCACAGAGAAGAGTAGCCCCCCTCGCTGCAACTAGAGAAAGCCCGCGCGCAGCAACAAAGACCCAACGCGGTCAAAAATAAATAAATAAAAAATCAATAAAAAAAAAAAAGAAACTTGAATAAATGTATCTTCTTCTCCATGAAATGTTACAATTCTAAAACTGCATTCACGTTCATTTTATGTTCTTTATGTCACTTCTACTATTAAACCTCAAATTATTTGAAGTTGGGGATGAAATTTCTTCTGAAAGCACTGCTCTGAAAACACAATGCACTGCTGAGAACGCTGCTGTATTTCAGAGCTCAGTAAGCAGCTGTTGAGCACATGGGGACGTGGGAAACAAACAGCGAACATCTCGATACCTAACCCATCCCTGAAGGGTTTTTTTCTCTCAGACGATGAGAGTGATGAGCATTAGCATTACGAGACCGTGCACTAAGCACTAGGATCCACAATCTCCTCTAATCCTCAAAACAACTCTCCATAAAGGACACACTTATAACTCCACTTGACAGATGAGGAAATTGAGAATTAGAGAAATTAATTTGAGCAGGGTTACTCAGCTATTAACTGGAAGCAGAGCACATGAATTCAAGCCCAGACACTTGGATTCCAGAACTCTCACTCCTAGACATGAACTCAAATGCTTATGGAGAATCTATCCTGAAAAATCTGTATATTTCTTATGCTAACGGATAAATAGGTTTTTTTGTTTGTTTGTTTCTTTGTTTAATCATACCAGCTCGCAATGGTCGGGGAACACCACCAACAAATATAGTTTTTCGTGGGTCAAGAGGCTGTGAACCATCCATCACAAAGTCACTGTCACTGAGATTCCAAGGCCGAATCTGTACCTAGAGAGTGTGCAAACCAAAATGTCTCATTCTCAACACAGACAATTTATGGAGAAAGGAAGTTTAAAATTATTGCAGAGTATTTTACTTTTAAAAGCAATAATCCATGTCATTACAAATCAAGAGAATTAGAAAAGACTTACAAGTAGTATATTCCAACCTTTCATTTCATATTTAAGAGTAAACTAACCAAGGTGGAAAGTTCAATTTAATTGCCTATTGTAACCCAAATCACTTAACATTAACATGCCCTTAATTATCTGTAAGTTAATTAACTATTTTACAGCTTATTTGGGCCTCTCTCCTACGCGACATCCCAGTAGCCATATAATTTAAATTTAGCACGGTATTGGATGTTGATCAGTATTCAGTGCTATGTGAACTAGGACTGTGTGTCCAGTCCTATGTCCAGGAAATGCAAACTACTCCTGATACTAACCAATCTGTTACACTGTTTCAAAAGGCATTTCAAAATAAAAATATTGATGATATCTGCAGTAAGCATTTTATGATAAAACACATCAGTGTGTCCATTACAACAACCAAGGATCAAGTACCTCAATTCAACTGTTTGCGTGTATTAACTGTTACCAATGCCCACACCAAAGGCTAAGGGGTTGATAGTGGGGTATTCCCAACAGGTACACCAAACCAAGTCCCAAGGCCAGAATGTCCCAAATTTAAATACCTAAATTTAGGGACTGGCAGGGAACAAGCAAGTCAAATAGAGACTAGCCACGTAAGAATTCTGGGACAACCCTAAGACACTAAGAGGAGCTCCACAAATCACTGTTTGAGCTGAGCCCACTGGCGCCTCCATTCTGAACTGGACCCCATCACTAGGTACTGGCTGAGTGATAAAAGATTGTTGGTTTGCCAGATTTGTCAAAACAGGCTAGTTGCTGCTATTCCTAAAGACTAAATTTTATAATAAAGAAAAACTTCTTCAAAATGAAACAATATGCAATGTACATTTATGTATATACATAATTCATTTTACTTGGCGAGTACCATATGCAAAAAGTTAAGGATAGTATTGGGTAAAATCTTGATCAAAGAGAGGAAAGAGAAAGACCTATTTGTGATTTGAGTTCTATTATTCAGAGGAAATTCAGCTACTTTATATTTATCAAATGCATTACCAGGTAAAGTCTTTTAATAGAAAGATTCATCAATATTTTAACTAACCAAAAATTCAATGTCAAAATAATGTGCACAAATATACAGAATGTCAATGTTAGGAACCTGACAGAAACAAAACTTTTTCATTTCGATTCTACTTACAAACGTGTCAATTAACAGAAACATTAAGATGTCTGTGGGTTTTTCAGAGCTAACAAATAGAGGCAAAAATGAGAAGTTATTTTCATGCTAGACTGCACTTACTGGCTTGTCTTTGATAGTGGGACTTGATACACACAGGTAGAGTTTTCCATCTTCTTCAATACATGCATCAATGAGAGCCTGAACAGAGCTTTCATCTTGAAAGAGCAGGAATGCATAGCCTAATAAAAAAATTTTGAAAGGCTTATATTTTTCCTATTTTTAAAATAAATCTTCAAGGGAAAGGAAGCATAAAACTAAGGAAGGGAAAAGGTGTAGAAAAAAATGAAAACAAACAAACAGAAACCTCTAAAACTTAAATCTCACCCTAAATCTGATAATATCAACATTAAGTTCAGTTTGGTATTATCTTGAAACCTCTTTTAGAGTAAAATTAAATCTGAATTGAAAGTGCATACTAAATACAAATTTTAAAGACATATTTGGGAAAATGTAAGTTTAACAATGAAAAACTGTACAGTGAAGGTAAACATTTATGAAAAGAACATAAGGATAAACTATGCATGTATACTGAATACTGAAAATTACCTTTAGGAGGAAAATAGGATTTGCTCTCTGCTTTATGAGGCCAATCCACAATCAAAGGGCCAAAGCGACGAAAACTAGCTGTGATCTCATCTAATGAACAACAAATCAAAAAAGTAGATTTAAATATTTTTATGTTCATTTTTGGGAAATAGTTTAGAAAAAAGTTTCCAATCTACTATTTACAAGAATAGTACACCAAGACCTCCCACATCTCCTTCATCTGGATTCCCCTTACTGTTAACATTTTGTGCGTTTGTCTTCTGCCTCTTCCCCTTCTATCTATGCATGAATCTATCTATCTATCTATCTATCTATCTATCTATCTATCTATCTATCTATCTATCTATCTATCATCTTTTTCTGACATGATGCTCTATTACCCCCAAACACAACTACTGGTACCTGCTCAAAGCAAGGTCACCCCCTTATGTACCACCAAACAACACCACTTCCAATCAGGAAATCAACATTGATACAACACTCCTTCCCAATTCACAGACTCCATCCCAATTTTAAACTATCACAATATATCTCTTTTTTCCTTCCTGATCCAGAATCCTATCCAGAACCATGCTACATTTAGATGTCATGTCCCAGGTCATCAGTCTTTTTCAGTTTACAATAGTTCCTCATTCTTTCCTGTCTTTTACATGCTTAGTAGCTTTAAAATATACAGACCATTCATTCTGCAGGATGGCTCTCAACCTGGGTCGGTACTGTTTCCGCATGACCTATGCATTCCAAACAGGAAAACCACCATAATGATGCTGTCATCCTGTCCTTTCACTAGGTATGTTAATCTTGATCAGCTGGTCAAATTGATACCTGCCTGGTTTCTCCACCAAAAAGAAACCATTTTCCCCTTTGAATTTGATTAGTATTTTGTGGGGGAATATTGTGTTATCCATCAATATCCTGTTCCCTCATTAGACTTGGCATCCATTGAAGACTCCTACCTATATCAGCTACCACAATGATTACTGCCAAATGCTGATTACCTATTTCTATCAATCCTTCTACATTTACTAGTTAGTATTATACAATAAGGAAGAGTTTTCCCTTCTCCCCCATTTATTTAGTCATGTATTTATTTATATCAGTATGGACTTATTTTATTCAATGGGTTGTAATCTGATTCTCTCTTCATTTATTTTGATGTTCAATTTGTCCTCAAAATTGTCCCTGATTTGGCCAGAGGGGGTTCCTATGTCCTTTTGACCTATCCCCCCATCATCCTTCAAGGGCTTCCATACTTCCTGGCCCAAGAAGATACTCCAGGCTTTCATCTTGTTCTTTCTCTGCCCTACCCTTAGAATTAGCCGTTTCTCACCCCCTGCCCACCGCCCGCACCCAAGAAATTCTCATTCCTTTCAGTGACAAACGGTATTTAGAAACTAAGATTTAGGTATTCCATATAGTCATTGCTAGTGGATATTTATTACTTCTAAGTCTTCTCAGAGGACAAAGCTAGGAAATGTATGAATATACACACAGATATATTTACAACTGTTTCTGTATCTGTGTACATTTTAAAAATGAGTTCATACTGGTAACTGTAAGTCCACTCCAACATCTCATGTTTTTTTCTAGCCTTCCCCCCTTCCCATGTTTGTAAATTCCCTTCTCGCTATGAGAAACCAAGTTCTCATTATCCTCAATATGTTGGCTTCCTTGCTCAACGTAACCCATCTTTCAGCTAGCTGCCCTGGCAGTCTCCTCTACCTTCCACCTCTGCACCCTAGCCCTTATTGCCCTGATTTACTGGGCAGCATGCACGCTGCTGCCGAGGCCTCTGAGCAGGCCCCTTCCATGTGTATACCTACACACGCCCTCCACTTGGCACCCTCTTCCCCCTCACCAACCATCTTCCTTGGACACCAATATCTCTGAGCCTTATGAAGAAGGTAAAGGAAGCGCACATGGGATGGACAAGGAAGACCTGATCATATTTTCCTATTAGTGTAAATGATACCAGTTATGCTATATTATATATTTGGAGAACTACTGAGTAGACTATAGGAAAATAAATTTCCAGGGAACTTCTAGAAAGAGTAGGTAAGCATATGTAGATAAGACCTGGGAGTAGGGCAGGAACAGAAAAGAGAGATGAGAAACATGTTCAAATTTCAGTCTGGTAATACTGTTCTCATCTCCTCCAGATTGTGAAACAGTAGTCTGTTCGAACAGCTATGATGCCTGTTGCTACGGTACCGTTTAGCTCATGTGAGATTGATAAATAGGGGAATGATGTCAGTGTAACCTAGACATTATACTGGTTCACAAATGACTTTTCCTAAGCAAGGTGAGCTAGCATAGTGGGAGAACCATAACCTTCGGCAGGAAAGGAAAAAGCCCCCAGCTTGTGTGATGTGCAGGCAGGAGCCCCCTCAGCTCTATTATAAGAAAATTAAAAATGAGCACAGCAACCAAGCCTCTCTGGTCAGAGAGGTGTCCCCCCAACCTTGCAGGGCTCTTATCTCCTGGGAGTTCGCATTCCTCAGCTGCTCAGAGGTCCACTTTCATCTGCATTGCCTCCAAGCTAGCAAGCCAGAATTTCTGCTCTATTGGTTTTGTGCATTTTCAATATTCCTTGAGGCAGTCTCTAACCATACTGAGCTGCTTGCCTGAATTGTCCAAGTTATTTCCAAGGTACTAATTCTCTTTTTGTTAGTGCTTCTGGTACAAAATTCATTAGGTTCTAAGTGATCTGCCTCTAGCCCCTTTTGCCCCATAAACCCTGTGATTCTTAGTGCACAATTCCGCAGAACACAGTATTCTTCAGGAATACATATTTCACATTTTAATAGAAAGGGCTGCCTGCCTAAATTGCTACCGACTTATCATCATACGTGGTCTTGAGGATAAAGCAAGATGACTAACACAATTCCCATTAATTTTGCTCAGTGTAAACCACCTCCTTTGCCAACTTGGTCAAATTTACCTGTGCCTCTAAGAATTTTAGGAACGATACATTTAAGATTGCTTAGTAATTTTCCTAAAAGATACAGACTAACTAGGCCAGAGAAGGAACTTATCCCAAGCAAAGTCAGATAAAATTCAGTCTTCTCTGTCTGTATATAAGCATATAATTTCCTCATTGAAGTCCATCCAGGGCTCAGGAGTGTTAAAGATTTGACCTCTAAAGGCTCATAAAACCTAGAATCCATAATGCTAAGGAAAGTGAGGATTCCAGCTAGAGAAAAGAAAAGGTCACACCCAGGAGCTTACTGGAGTGAACAACATCATGCTGAGGTGTTTAGCCCAGGATGAACACTTTGAGCAGAAGCTATGCCTTCTGACGACAGAACGGAGATTGAGCCAGTCTGGCCTGAAATTTCAGCACAGCTTCCTCCGGGACGTTTTATCATAGACCCAAAAAAAAACCAACCCTGTGTTTATTTCAATCTTTGGCTGTTTTGAAGCCATTTTTGTCTCAACCTTCCAAAAGACTGATCATCTTAAGGAAAATGTAGTGGCTCAGTAAGTTTAATCTCAATCTAAATGGGAAGTTATTAAACCTCATTATTAGACCTTATAGATTTTTAGAGAAAACTCTTCTATCCTCCGTAACATTTCTTTCCATTTCCATTCAGGAAACCAAGACAAAATAGATTAGGAAAAAAAAGCAAGCAAGGATATGTGGTTGCTATATGGTCGCAACTTTCATTTTTGTCAGGGTCACTTAGACCCACAGGTGAATAAAATACTTCTGGACAATAGTCCTCTATGTCTTTTTGCATGACTGGCTCCTTATTCAGGTCTCAGCTCAAATATCACGTCCTCAAAGAGGATTTCTTTAACCACCTAATCTCACAAGTCTCCCTTCTGAGACTTCACTATATCACATCAACCTGTTTTCTTTTCAGTACTTATTCTCTAATATTTTCACACATTTTTTATCTCCCTTCCCCCACTAGAATATCAACTCTATGTGAGCAGGGGCTTTCTATCTTGTTTACTACTCGAAACAATCCTAAGAACAGTTTATAACGTTCAGAAAGCATGTAAATATTTGACAAGTGAAAAAATACTCAGAAAATGATATAACTCTTAAGATTCCCTAAGACTCTAGGCTATATTTTTCAAAAGTTCAGGCTTATTCTAAGACTTTAAACTTTTAAACAATTAACTGTACATTTACAGAGCACTCATAAAAGGTAGAAAATAGGAAAACGAATAATTGAATTTGGCCAAGGAAGGACACACAGACAAAAATGCAGTTAGCGTCCGTGTTTGCCCACAACAGAATCCTTGAGAAGTTTTCCCAATGATGTTTAACTCTTTTTGATTTAGTCCAGCCACTTGCTTCAGCTGGTTCCCAAAGTCCAGCTCCCTTTCCTTCTGTGAACTAACCTTACATGCTGTGTTAGGAAGACAGGACAAGAGAACAATGCAATCACAACTGAACACTTGGAGCCAGATAAGACTGTTATTATAATGACAGCAACCATTACCTATGCATTACCTACTATGCGCCACAGTCTGGGCACCATGTTATAAACGGCTCTTTCTAAATATACCTTCATCGATGTCAGGAGGTAATCCGCCCACAAACACCTTGCGAGAATATCGTTCTACTCTTTCTCCATTCTGGTGAGTGAAGCAGTGAGGTGAACCCAGGCCACTATGAAGAGGTTGATCCCCACGGCCATCATCCAAGAATCCATCTTCCATTGGAAACAGTGAAGACTGACCTGGAACAGAAAGCAGGAAAAAAAAAGCTAACAGAAAATGTTCCTTGCCACTGATTATCTTACACGAGAAACAAGGAAAACAGCAGATCCAATAAAACTGCTGCTTTTATTTTTCTCACTGAACAACAAATCACTTAGATATGCTCTTGAATTTCCATCACCTTAAGGTCCCAATTGAGTCAGGGAGAAAGTACATGGTTAAATAGAGGGCTGCTCAACCATCCCACTGGGATCCAGAAACTTGAGCGAGGTGAAAGTACAATAGGAGGGAGCACTCTTTTGAAAGCAGTTGGCAGCAGGCTGCACCACCTTGGCAGGGCCCCATGGCCACTGGCAACCTACACATGTACACTAAGTATTAAATTTGACTATCAGATGCTAGATCACTTAAATTTCTTTAAAACATCATATAATATAGCCTGCCCAATTGCCTCTAAGAATGTCCCTAAAATGAACAAGTTGATTTTTAAAGTGAGCACTCAGTTTACCTTAACTAATGGGATGCCATCAAAATCCACTTGATGCTGTTATCCAATTTTGTTGGCTAGTCTCACAGAATTTAAGATTTTTAGGCATGCTAAAGATAAATTTTCTTTTAGTTGAGTAATTATCAGCTGGTACAGGTAGTGTCTAATTCTAAAAACTAGTCATTACGTTTGCTGTTAAAAAATCCTATCATTCAGAATATAAAAACAGAAAAGACCAGAGATGCCAATGTGGTTAATATTCTTCCCATACTTACCTGCCAGTAAAATATGAACTTATAAATCATAAACAAAGCAAAGAGCTACAAAGAACTGTAGAATCTCTCAAGCACTGTTTTGTCACTTTTCAGGCTGCCAATTTACTTCTAGGTACTACATAAGGAATTCGTTAATGGATTCTGCAGAAACATATCTTAAGTGCTCTTCCTTTACTGAAACATTCCAATATCCTTTTGTCACCACACTTGTCTTCCTTTCAACTTTCATTATTAAACACAATTGACAGTATATTTGTTATGAATTTACCCTATAAAACCACAGTTCAAAAGAGTTATATAATGAAGATAAAAAATGACTCTAAAATTGGAGGTTATTTCTGGATCTTCAAAAGTCACTTATATTTTAAAGCTACGTTATTTAACTGTCTAACTTACTTTCTTATAAAAAGGCAAAACTATAGTACAGGAGGCAAAAATAAAGTTTATTCAGGCAGACACTCTAGGAAATGATTCTTTGAAATTCTCTAAACTGTGTAGAGCTTTACCCCCCCCCTCAATGTTTGAAATTTATAGGAGTAGTCATCTATTTAGTCTCATTTTAAACAAAATGCAGTATTATGCTCAGTAATAAATAGACAAATATATAAAAATTTTTGAAAGTAGATTTAAGCTATTCAAGCATAACTGAACCTCCAATATAATCAGGTATTTTGGGACCAGTCATACTATATTTTCCTTTTTAAAGATTCTTCATTTTGTTCTCCTAAGAAATTCCTTTCACAAAGGAAAAAAGGGAAACAAATCTTCAGATATAAGTAAGGTGAGTTTGAAATTATTTCAATTCAAATCCCAATCCTACCATTCTGACTCCTTCAAATTAGAATGTCTATAATGTTAACTATAACACATAAAGTATGTATTGATCACAGCTATGTTTCATTCCCCCTACCCGCTTCCCAACAAGGGTTAGAAATTGAGCAAACTTGGGTCCTCTCCAAATACAACTGATACATTCAAAAGTTAGAAACAATAATGTTACCTCTCCTTCGCCCATATGTCCTTGCTGCATGTCAAATGAGAAAACAAAAAAAACAAAAAAACAACCTTTCAAACATTGTCAAAAGAATCAACTGTGATTTCATCTACCAGCTTTAGAAACTGAAAAAAATTGGCTATATTCCTCATTTCCTGGTAAGCATCTCAAAAAAATATGGAATTTGGATGGTGAGAGGTCAATTTAATGCATTATTTTTTTTTTAAGTTCTTCAAGGACACTGTAAAAAGTGTATTGAGCCTTACTTGTTTTAAGGGAAGCTTCCTGCTCTGTCACCCAAGATCCAAACTAGTATGAAACTAAGGGATATGTAACATGATCTAAACCAACTCCTACCATATTGATCTTAATTTCTCCCAGAATTCCCTGCTAACTAGCCATTCAGTAGATATTTCAATATTTAATTCATGACTTTTTTGCCACTACAGGATAAACAGCAGTTTTATACTATTTCTCAATTATTCCCTAATAAAGAAACACATAACAAATGAAGTCTTTAGGAAATTTATAAACTTCCTTTTAGCCAGTTTCTTGTCCCTAATCAAATCTTCCACCGTGGCCCAAATGTTGAAAAGTAAAAAGTTTGGCATTTTATCACAAAGTAGGTTCCAACCAAGAAGAGAAGAAAAACAATATAATATAATATAATATAGTATAATACAATATAATATAGACTTATATAATTATTATATGTATATACTTGAATACTCAGAAAATGGCAGTATAAATTTCAAATCAGAAAACTTTTGAGAAAATGTCTTCCCTCAAACAAACTGGAACTTGTATGTGCAGTTTGTCCAAATACCCTAATTCTATTCAACAAACATTTCTTGAATGCATGCCTGATCTTGCTAAGCACATGTGCTTGCTAAGCACATGGGTCTGACTACATGGAACTTAAAGGCCAGGTGGCCACATAAGCAAATAACGGTAATGTAACCATTACAGCAATAGGCATGTTAAGTGTTAGGTGCAACAGAAGCAGAGGAGGAGGAGAAACTCGTTCTGATTAAAGAGACAGAGAGGGGAGGGTATGGCTCTGAGATGGACCTTAAAGAGAAAACAGAGAAAAGGCACTGCAAGACCTGGCAATGGCATGAATAGGGGTGCTGTAATGCTCAAGGAAAGATGCCGAGAACAGCAACATATGCAACAAGTGAGGTCTCTTGACTGGAGAGGAAGTTTAAACAGGAAGCTGGGATAGGTTTTCCAGTTAGAAATTATAGCACATTTTAAGAGATCACTACACGAACTGGTCAGGGTTTTCATTCTTAGCCTTCTCGATAAATGCTAAGTAAGTACAGCTCAGTTATAACTGAGTTACAAATATAACTTAGAAGTACCATGTACCTATTTTCCAAAATAAAATTATGTCTCATACCAAAATAATGTCTATCATTACTAGATAACATTGAATTTCACCAAAGTACTTAGGCAAATGGATTAAAATCAGTAAAATCTCCCTCAGCTGTTAGATTTTCACTTTAGTAGTTCTTAAATTTGGGGTGGGGGTGGACGTATTTTCTCACTTAGTGAACCTGACAGAGGTTAGAAAGACAAAGATGTCACAGAAGTAGTTGTTTAAGAACATTCTATTCATACAGCTGCTTCAAAGACAAGGGAGTTTGGGGAAATTAATGATTTGAATATCTTGGTTCTGCCAATCTTAAAAAGTTGATTGATGCTGCTTGGATTTCTGAGAAAACAGATATTTGAAAAGAGTGGGCTTTTAAAAGCTACAAAATTAACATTAAAAAATCTCATAGCTTCCGCTATTTCAATAGTAAGTACAGTTTCAGGAACAGTAAAGGCTATAGATCAAAAGCAAAAATCAAATACTCTCAAAGTCTTCAAACATGTACTTTCAAACTTTGATTCTGTACCACAAAATTAAGCTGGTTAATATAAAAGAATTCATGATCAAATTCCACGATTAAATTCTAAAAACTATATTTAGAAACATTTTCCCACATTTAGGGAAAACAGGTTACAGGTGTACAATGCTTATAGCTACAAAAACTGCCTAATCAAATAGGCAAATTAATATAAAGTAGTACCAAAAAATAAAAACAATGACATTCTGGAGCACAGAAAATGAGAATGTTTAAATTTTTTATTTCCACTTATTATAATGCTATACATTATTTTAATATAGATTTTGACACATGACAGATATACAGGAAAGTAGACAAATCATAAGTGTACAGTTCAATGAACTTTCCATAACATGAACACACCTATGTAACCAGAACCCAGATATTAACAGAATGGTAAGTGGTGCCACTTCATCTATGTACAAAAGAGGTACTTAAGCACAATTCTCTCACCTATTTCAAATTATACTTGGAGAAGCATATTATGATGAAATAGTTATAATACAGAGCTTCACCACTTTCCTGAGGAAAATGTCAGATTTCCAATCTCATGATTATCAAGTGTTGCACATTATTTGATGTTTTTCAAATACTGGAGGAAGCGGCAGTTAAAAAAAAAATCACTTTAAATATGTTTAAAGAAATCTATATTTTGAAAAACTTCTGGCTAAGTCAGCTGAAATAAACCCTGCTTAGAATTTTTCTTGAATTACCAAAGAGTATACACTGTTAAAAGTTTTCAAAAATGCATACTATTATTGAATAAAAATCTTCTAGTTCCCATCAGAGTTAAGATTAATACTATTTATATGTTTATCTTTTATATTTATTACTTAGTTTTGATTTATATAATTTAATGTTCAGTATTAAAATGATTCAAGAATTTTTTAAATGGGCTGGAAACATTATGGCTATAAATTTTTATAACTTCTGGATGCATGTTGTTATTAGATCTATGATAAATACTTTATTTCCAAAGTGTCTTTACAAGATTGCTTAAAAATGCCCTATATTCATCAGTAAATTCCCTCTAGTAAAATTCCAGTAGTCTGGCATTGTAGACTTGCAAAAAGGTACAGAAAGACTGACCGGGTCTTTTTCAATACACATTATATATATATATTTCATTATAAAAATGAAAATATCATTTATTTATCTCTTTAAAAGTATCTTTTTCTCATGTTATAACATTTGTTAGTCACAAAAGGAACAAATTATCCATAATAGTGATATATTCATAACAAAAAATGCAGCCATTTAAAAAATATGGCACATATTCATGTGTTCATATTAAAGCTCTCTAAAATGTAGTTTGCATGAGGTGCCAAAGTGTGTATTGTATGATTCTTATTACGTGAACTTAAAAATAAAGGAAATATAAACAGATATGTGGGAATATACACAAATGTTTTTTCTAGAAACAACCACAAAAACCTTTGAGGATAGGGACTGGGATGGGGAAAGAAGGAATGATTCCACTTCTTGTTTTATCCTTTTCTGCACTATTTAAATTTATTACTACTGTGTACACTGTATTACTACCGTGTACACTATATTACTATATTTGCTAATGGACCCTTTTGGGTTTTCTTCTTGGTACTTACATTAAAAACAAACAAATGATATATTAAAGAAAAGCATCCTTTCCTACACGAGGGCATCTAATCAACTCTGTAAATAATAGGACTTTAGGCCATAAGGAGTAACATATGACTAGCTTTTAGTGGGCAATGAAAGACTGATCCTATTCACACTACCTCTGGCCTACCTCAGGCTCTCCATCTACCTCTCACTGCCCCCATGTTGAGAAGGCAGATAGCAATGCTACTTGGAAAAACAAGGGGAGAAGGCTCAGATTAAAAGATGTTATCAAATAACTGATTTTTCCAGTGGAACCAAAAAAAAAAAAAGTATGTGGGGGAATCAAATTAGTAAGTCAGTTAAAAAGATATAAATCAAAGGCTGGAAGCTAAAAGGAGTTGATCTGTTAACAAAAGAATAAAGGTGGTAGAACCCAAAAGCAGACAATCATTACAAAGACCAAAGCATACAATTCAACAAAGATGCGAAGAATCATTTTAAATGATTTTATAAATCACCTCCTAATTTATTAATGGGCTCATGGTCACAACATTACTTTAGATATATGCTTAAGAGAATTTCCTATGTCACATTGGCTTCTGTTTATACTAGCCTGCTGGCATTAACAATATTCAAAGAATGTTGATAAAGTATAATAAAGATACGAGAGGATTATTTATAAAGAGCTACCTTACAGAAGGGCAGAGTATGAATGTAATTCTAGTTTCTGTATATCCCTAATCCTCAGTTTCTTATTTATAAAAATGGAGAAATGAAGAGAGAATCACAAAAGATACCACATGTATATATGATGGTCAGACAGTCAGACAGACGCTCAGTAAATAATAATTTTCTTCCTCAAAAGTAAACTCATATGTATAAATTCTTAGATTAGTGTTCAACAGTTACTTTCAGCTTTCCATTACTATTCCAAGGCTAACAACTGTAGAGCACTTTAGAGTTTACAGTATGTTTTCATATTGTCTTTTTCAAGAAGAGATCTCTCAACATGCTCCTTACTGTAGCAACTAGAACCATATTATATACATTTTCAGCAAGTGACTATAATCTACATTTCTCCTGGGTAAATTTTCCCCTCCCTTTTCATAGATTTCTGTCCCCCGTCCCCTTTAAGCAAACAATCTTCTCCCTTTCCTTCCAAAGAACTATAATTAAGAGGTGTTGTTCTATGCTAACCTTTACTCATCTTCTCTTCTGGGACGAGCAAATGTTTTAGCTGAAGCTTCTAAGGGAGAGACATCCACAGAGGCTAGGACATACATACATACATGCATCTGTTCGAAACTAATTTACTGGCTTGGCCAAAAAGTTCGTTCAGTTTTAAGTAAAAATGAAAGACGCATTTTTCATTTTCACGAAGAACTTTATTGAACAACGTGTTCACTGACTGAATGAACTTTTCGGCCAACCCAATATTTTGCTGTTCTATAACTTTCCCTGCCACAAGGTTCATTTTTGAAGCAGCTAATCCTAAGGGCTAAAGCAGTGAAATGGGAGGTTAGGGAAAAAAGTACCATGCACGAGCACTTTTATACAGAGGTAGTGGTGGTAAAATGTTAGTTTTCTTGGACAAAATAAAGCTTCAGGTTGAGTAAAAAGAATATTAATCATTTAATCTGATATCTATCTCAGAGCTAAACCAAGACACACCAGAGGAATATAGGGTGAGTCTGGCCTATGCTTAGCTCTCCTTTCGGACTTAGCTGAGAAACTGAGCAAGTTTCAGCCTTGCTTATCATAACATAAAATGGATATTCTAACTATCTTCCTACTATGTATAAGATTAACTAGGAAACGGCATCTGTTACGGGATGAATAGTGTTCCCTCCTCAAAATTCATACGCTGAAGTCCTGAACCCCAGAACCTCAGAATGTGACTGTACTTAAAACAGGGCCTTTAAAGAGGTGGTTAAGGTTAAATGAGGTCACCGGGGTTGGCCCTGATCCAACATGACTGGTGTCCTTACAAGAGATTAGGACACAGACTTGCACACAGGGGAAAATCATGTAAAGACAAGGAAAAGACAGCTATCCTACAAGCCAAGGAGAGAGGCCTCAGAAGAAATCAACCTTGCTGACACTTTGATCTCAGACTTCCAGCCTCCAAGACTGGAAATAAATTTCTGTCTAAGCCACTCAGTCTGTGGTACTTGTTAACGGCAGTCCTAGCAAACTAATACCATATCCAAAAAGCAGCTAGAAAATTGCTTTTTTTTTTTTTAATACATTTAAAATCCAAGGATTTTCCCCAAGAATGCCCCTCAAAAATATCTCTATGACTAAGAGCAACAATAATAATTCCCTAGAACATGCAATTATTATTTGTTGAATTATACTGGCAGTGTCTTTTAAAAGTCATGAGTGGTAATATGAAGGTAACTGCATAATCTGAAAACTGATGACTGAGCATAGCCAAGGGGAAAAAAGAAAGCAATCTGAATCTGATCCACTGGATAAGTAAGCTCTTTTTATCTTTGTACATGCAAATTCCAATATTATTCCAATATAAACTGCTGAAGCTAGTAGACTAACTACTCTGAATCTTTTTTTCTTTTAATTTATTTAGGATTTAAACCCCACTTCTTTCCAAAAAGCTTTGTGATTGCTTGAAATTTTCAAAACAAGTTATACAATAAAAATCATGTCAAAATTCAAATGTGCATGTGAGAAAGAGAAGAAACAGCTCTTTCACATTTTTATTCAAACAAAGCAAGAAATGGTTCTCAACAGAGGCTTGGAAGAAAAAGCTCTGAAACTTATAGTTGAAGCAAAGTAGAGTATAGCTATATAATCACCTTTCTAAAGGTTTTTAAAAGGCTGAGTAGACTATTTAGGTGGACAGGAAAGAACAGCTCCTGATGGTTCCTTAAAGTCTTAAAATGGAATAATGAATATAAAGCAACACAACATATTAGGCTTTTATTTTCAGTTTTAAGAAAAAGCTGAATGGATGTAAGATGCAAAGGGACTGTATTTAAAAGTAAATAAAGTTTCAGGTTATCGCTCTTAATAATAGACAAAGAAAGCATGTTCATTCATAGACAATCATAATCTCTTGTTTTGTGTTTTTTTCCCTTGTAAATTTTTAGCACTAATATTCCCAATCCCCCCAAAATGACATTCTAATTATTTAATTTGACTACATGCCAGGTGCTATGCTAAATGATTGTACATGCACTTAAATCTCCACCACAGTCCTATGAAATGAGTAGCATTTGTGATTTTTGAGTTTATCTTCATTAAACACAATTAATGGATCACACTAGATTTTCAATATGGGGACCCCCAAAACCTGAGCTATACTGAGAACAAAGCTACTAAGAATCAACATATGAATGAGATCAATTTATCTATAGAAGCAATCCACCATAGAAGATGGTTCATAAATTTGACTGAAGAGAATGGGCAATGCCTAAGCCTAAATCAAGGTGACTAAAGAATTGTCTTAACATCCCTCCACCCCCACCTTGCTTTAATTTCAAGATTTTTAAGCAGTCTTCCAAAACCTGGACTTTGCTATCAGAGAATGGGTCTATCAGTAAATTCTAGCATCTGGTCTACCCAGAAGTTGTACTCCTCATTATGAATGCATAAATTGGCATCCGGTCCTAGTTGGCTTGTTATTAAGAACTAGCACTTGATCAAATCTGACAAAATCAAGTTCCGGGACCTTGCAAAGCTGAATACTGGATCTGAGAGCATGGCAGCCATAACCCCATATTCTGGGTCTTGCCTGAGGAGCCAGCAAGTTTCCCCTCTTTGACATCTTTTTGTTCTTTATCATCCTATCTTTCAGTCTGAGGTAATGTTAACCTCAGTCAGTATACTTCTATAACAAAATTTCCATGTCTACAACAGTAAAAACCATCTAGTCTCCTTCTAGAATCTATGGGCCAATAAAATTTCAAAACATAAACATTCAGAGGGGAAAGTTATCTTTCTTTTTTCTTTGCCAAGTAAGGGTTGTTAAAAAATAATCTATTCTTAAAAGAAAGGATATTAATGGGGGTGGGAGGGGGAGGTAAAAGGAAAGAATCTCATAAAAGACTCAAAAAAAATTAAGTGAATTGGGCTTTAAGGAAAACCCACTAGAGAGTGTTTCTTTTTCTCGTCTCAACAAAGATGACCCCAGGGGCAACTGGTCTAATTTAGCGACTTCATGAAGCAACTGGGACAACAAAGAGTTGATCACTTTGCCTAAGATCACACAACAGTATCTCAAATCTTGGTTTGCTGCAATTTCCAGCACTTGACTCTGGAACTCGTTCCACAGGAAAAGATGAAACCATGCTACAATGGCAAGCCTTATATTACTCCCCCTTATCCTGATGTCACTGTCACCACTGTGTTTGGTTTTCGGTCTACACACATTTATGCTGAAATATTATATTTTGGCATTATTTCTGGCAAATGTAGCATGAAAAGACGAAAGACTAATGAACAAGTGAGGTTTTTACAAACCATATAGTCTCCAGAGGATCTAATGCACCCAGTAACTCTCATAAATCAAATCTCCTTCTAACATTTCTTGGCTCAACAGTCTTACATTCTACAGAACACTGATTTTAAACACTAACCAAAAAGAAATCCAGTCATAAAATCAATTTTTAATTCCTCATTCATACTATAGCATGGACAAGGAGTAGGATTTTTTGGTTTTGCTTTGTTTTGGGAATGAGCAGAATATAGTATTTGGTCAAGAATAATTTATAGAAGTGGTGGGACTTAAAATGAGTTTTGGCAAATGGAAGGCATTATGAACACACAAATTTGAAATCCATATTCAACAGTAAAAGAGTGGAAAAGAAGTAAACAAGACTTCTGTATTCCACCCAATTATTTTAAACTATAGTACTACAAAAAAGACAATTTTTAATTCTTTAATTCCTTCTGTGAGTAGATGGCCCCTCCTTCCGTGCGAAATTTAGTTTGTTTCAGAATACGCACATAAAAAGAGAATTCAACAGCGCAGTGGTAATATTTAGAATAGGCAAGGAGAATTTACAGAAGGCACTGCAAAGGCTAATAAAACTTCATTTTTCTTGTTGTCATTAGACAGCAAACAGTGAATGACCTTGTCCTTTGCAGTGTCAAGCCCTGTGGTCTCAGGCTGTTTTGTCTGACTTTCGATCTCTGATTACCTTCCCTTTCTCCTGGAACACTATTCCAACTACATGGAAATGGTTTTTATGTTGACATTTCAAAGGTCACTCTACAGAAGCTAACATTGGATTAAGCCATTCTTTATGTGTCATTATGGGAGTCTCATTTATTCTCACTGTCACCAGTTTCCAGACAGCAAATTAGCTGGCTCTCAAAGTTTAAAAAAAGTTCCTGCTCTAACTTGCAGGAATAATAATTATTCATAAAATAGGTGATAGATTAATAGCAACTTGCATATTCATTACAGAGCAAACTAATGTCATTTCTCCACCTGCTGAAGCTTAACTACTGTATTTTCTACCCAGTACTAACTTGTTACAGTTCTATGAACTTCACTAAGGTGAATCAATTATCACTTACCATTAATAAGCAGAGAGCTATCGGATCCTGGATATGAATAGTTTAGACGACCTGAGGGTAAAAGAAGGCCGTTACTAAATTTATTTTTTTTCATAGATGGTTTAAATGTATTCAACAACAAAGCTGAATTAATTGCTTAATAGGTATTTAAAAAGCCATAGTATGAAATAAAACTTAGCTGTGCTAATAAACACAAAGAGTCAGTTGACATATCAAACAGCATGTTCACAAACATTCAAAAAGGGAAAGTTTCAAAGTGGGAAAATAAAATATCCCTTATATTTTTAACTATTCGGTTATTCTAATTTCCAAATCCCCATCCAAAGGAAATTTTTTATACCATTATGTTCTAATACCAACTCATAATAACAATCTTCATATTTTTTCCCCATAAATGTACAATTTTTCTTTCATGTGTAGTTTTTCATAGCTTTTTAAAAGTATGTAGTTAGCAGTAGCATTTTTTTTATATAATTCATAACAAAAGTGCCAGTCTTATGCCTACATGTACAGACACACTAATGGGTTTAAATTCAAATTTCGGGGAATAAGTACAGAAGGTAAAGAGACACATTTCATTGTACTTACACATGAAGAAAATATCAAAGCACATAGCACAATGCCCAGAGGCACAGTAGCATTCAATAAATGCTGGGTTAATTTCCTTCTAATTTTGAACCTAAAATGGGCACCCAAGATACCCTCGAGAAAAGGGTTTGTGAAAGTCTAAAGTTTTGGGAGGATGCTCCACCTTCCAAATTGGTAGCCACAAATAAAGGGGGGGAAATGCATTTCTGTTTTGGAAGAGTTTCTACATGCACACACCATGTAACTAGTTCTATGCTGTAAGTTACAAAACTCACTATGACAACATTTTCATGTCTCCATATTCCCCATGACCTTCATAAGAATGGTGGAGAACCCTCAAGTCTTATTCATCTAAGGAATGGACAGGGGAACTTCACTGTTAATTACCCACCACTGTCTAGCACTCTACACATCAGGAGTAGTGTGAGAATTTAAAATTGACTCAGAATTACAAACATTCCAATTAGGAAACAGCAGTCTAAACTCTGACCCCACAGAACCACAATAGACTCTCTAAGACAATGAAAAGGTGGGTAAGCAGAGGCTCTCCCAGGCCTGGAGGCTGGGGCAAGCCTTTCAAGGTGCCAGGAAGACTCCACCTAGTTCCAGTGAACACTGCGGGAGCCAGAGCTAATACGTGGTCCTATCAATCCACCAGCCACACATTTACAACTCTTTAAAAAGGAACTTTAGACCACAACTATCCTGCAGTCTCTCAAAATCCTACTTCTTTGAAATAGTCTCCACAGAAATAAACTCACGCCATGAAAAGAGAAAACTGTTCTCTGTTGCTAACAGCTTTAATTAATCCACGTGCAAACCTTGGAGTCTCATGTGAAACAAAATCTGAACTTAATTTTTCTACCATTTAAAACCAAATACAAGGATTTAAAAAATTAAGTTGTTAATTGCTCCACTTAAAATTTCACCATGTTCCTATTTAGGGAGGAGAGGTAGGGATGAAGACGGGCAAGGAGGAGGTGAAAATTAATTTTGATATTTCAATTTCTTCCTAAAAATTGGCTTCATTATTTAATGCTCATATACACAGAGTCAAGTATCCAAATCCAGTGAATTCCAGCTGAACTGCTTTAACTACAAGCCCAGATCATATGACCTGTCACAAGTATTATCTTTAAAAAAGCATAGACTTGAGTTGCTGGAACAAGAACATGACCTTAACTGTTAAAAACTTGGGAGGGAGGGAGGGAGTGCTGTTTCTGAATCACTTAACTCAAAGTAGCAGCTGATTTTCCATGATGGAACATTTGCATTAATTTTGTAGCTGTAAAACCCTCTGGTAAATGAATTAACAGCTATCACTCATACCATTTTTATTTATCATAAAACATTTTTTAAAAAGACGATATAAATCAACACAGAAACAAAAATATTTAACAATATTAACTGAAGTTAAGAAAATGTTTTGCTATTTCTGAGAAGATACTCTAATTGAGTATCTAATTGAAGATACTCTAACATTCCAATTGAAACCAGGGCTGTTCCATATGAACTGTAATGCTTCTTACTTGATACTAAGGAAGGATAATTAACGATGAGGATCCAGAAAACAAAATTCCCAGACTAGCTGGCCCAGTTTAACAAATCAAATTCCACCTTATCAGAAACTCACCTTTGGGGTACCTTTTAAGGAGAGAGATAAGAATATTTCAACTTGACAGGCACAAAAATATCCCTTAACTCAGTTCTCTCAGAGTCTGCCTCAACACACACCTCCTAAAGAGAGGCCACCCTCCACCCGCAAGGTAGGTAACCTTTGAGACTTTTTCTGATCCTTAGACTTCTAAATACAGTAGTTCTAACCTTCAGCTAGGACAATAGAGCACTGAAGAATCAGTGGCAAAATTCACAGCTTAACTCTCAAAGTGATACTTGTTTTTATTTTTCGACCTGTTCTTATGAGTCCTGTTCAGGCTGGAATCAGTTCTGGCCTCTGAGTAGTAAAGATACCTATAATATTTTGTTAAACCAGCAGCAATGCTTTCTACTTCAATTTTAAAATAGTAGCAGTGACATTAAAAAACCTTTGAAAAAAACTTTCATAATGCTTCCCATCCTACCTGCCCTTTCCTTCTATAAATTTTTTCTGTAATTAAAATATCTAGAGTCATCCACTCATGACATCTATTATGGAGAACATATATCACTTCCTTTCCGGAAATTCTCTGAAAGCTCCCATTTATAAGTGCCATGGGACAAGTGCCTTGTCTTCTACAAGCCTTTCACCTTCTCCTTGTACCCCTTTTATTTCTGCTCTAATATTCTCTCTGCTCTACGGATGCTAATTTTCACTGGCATTTTTGCATTTTCTATTCCATGGCTAGATTACTGACAATCCCCTCCCTCCCTCTGAGACAGTGGTCCTCTTTCTTTGTTTCCAATGGAGGATATTTTCAAATCTTTTTTTGTTTGCTTGTTTGTTTTTCAAATTTTTTTCCAGGGTGCCTTTCCCCAAAAGGAAACCCCCTTGTTATATTAACTCACCAGATTTTATTTCTATCTATATTGCAACAGCCAACCTTCTCACGTAATCATTTCAGCTACTGGCTAACTTTCTTATCTCTTTTAAGTAATAGCCCCCTTTAGGAACTAGAGCTTTTTTTTTTTTTTCCCCAGCCACGCAGCTTGTGGGATCTCAGTTCCCCAACCAGGGATTGAACCTGGGCCACGGCAGTGAAAGCCCAGAATCCTAACCACTAGGCCACCAGGGAACTCCCAAGAGCTTTTTTTTTTTTTTTAAAATGTAGGTACTTCGAGTTTCCTGTTTGGGCAGCAGGTAAGCATTCAATTAGTTCATTCTCCTGAACTTAAAACACCAGCACTTCACAAATGAATAAAGTGAAGTAAAATAAAAATCCCTGAGATATCTAAATATGAATATAACCCAGTGTTTGTGGGTTTTATTTCATTGGTTTTTTTGATAACTCATCTATCTATAAACATAACTCAGGTTTGGGCACATTTAGAATTGAATTCCTCAAGGGAGAAGGGAGGCATTAGGATTTCAGGCAAGTGAACCTATTTAGTGGATAAAATTCAATCTTTGGAGGCTCTTGGTATTGATTGTGTTATAAATGCAAAGAAATACTGCCAGATCAGCAGTCCTAAACTTAAGGGACGCAATGACAGGAAAAGCAGTCATCTCTGGAGGCCAGCTGTGGCATTTGGAGCCAGAAGCCTGGCATACATCATGCAGAAGGCATAGACTATATTTGGTGACATGACTCAACCTAGCCAAATATAGGCAACTGATACAGTGTGACTCTGGGGAACTACACTACCAAATTCTACAGCCTAGAAAAGATTCAGACTCGAACTAGGCAATTCTATGCTAAGTATTTGCGAGTTGGAAAGAACCAATATTTATCAACCAGAATGACTAAGAATTGCTGGGGGGAGGAGGTGCTCAAAAGAACAGTGTGTATTATCATATTCTTTTAAGACACTAACGAAAGTAACCGAGTTAATGAGATGAAAGGAGAAAAGACTAGAAGGAAATACTCTAATATGTTTCCATAATTTTCAAAATTAGGTAAAGTAAGTTGTTTTCTAAAAATTAACCCAGATACTATTGCTACTGATGATTCAGCAGGAAATGATACAATAAATGTTGCCGTTTCAAACACACAAGCAATGAAAAATATCAAATGGACTATAGTGCTATTAGATTTCATGCTACGGCCTTCTCTTTTTCAGTCATGCCAGCATTGTTGGGGTCATGGTACAGGCCAAGGAATGATAACAGGGGATAACGGCAAGGTTGTCTAAAATAGAGCCATGCAGTCCAAAGAAGTGACAAGAAGCATGAAATTCTGGGTTAGTATTTTTATTGACTCACAGTATAAAAACCTAGATACTCCAACGAAAAAGGAGAGGTTTTCAGTGGACATCGTTAAAAATTTCTCATAGGGAAAGGATAGGCATGGACTTAGGTCCATTTCTAAAACAGATTAAAAGGTTTATGCACACGACACAACACACACACACACACGTACATACTACACACATATACATTATTTGTTATTGTTTAACTAGAGATGCTTCTCCTGATTCTGCTCCTGCTAATTTTATTTAGTTCATATCTAAGTAAGCCAAAGCTATACTGCCATAAATAATTTTTTAAAGGAGGTGCTGTAACTGCCTTTCTGCATCTGCTGTTTTTACCAACACTGCCTGAGACTTGCAGCAAGATGGCGCTGTGGAGGCCTGGATGACGCAAGCAAGGTACAAGAAATGTGGAATAAATTCAATTTCTGAATACCAGCTTTATACTTACACAAACGCAGAACATGTATCAATATGAACGAATAAAAATGTGTTCGTTATGTTCTATCATTTAATGATACAAGGATAATCGTTTTCAATAATTTCTTCCAATGACCTAAAAGTAACTCCCCAAATCATAATCAGTAACCTTATTCTACCCCCTGACCTATCTGTGATACAACCGACTTCCAGTAAAGACGTTTCCACTCAAAATTATGAACGAGACACTGGCTGGGACTGACATCAACTGGATGGAGAGTCTTGTCCCCTCCAAAAGAGCCATTTAAATTACACACACACACACAGTTTAGGCTACACAAAACCCCTCTCCAGGACAGATTTGGCTTTCAGTTTAAAGACCGGGGCTTGTAAAAAAATACTTGAATTCTCTTGCTTACCCCTCTAGGTTCATCTCTCACACTGCCATTTCCCTTCCCACATGAGCTACTCTGCACGTTCAGAACTACTAGCCCATTAACTTTTACTTCTGGATCCCTCCCTCCGTCTGAAATGCCTTCCTTTCTCTCTGCCCCCAGTGTTTCACCACTCAAGCCTCCGCCCTTCTGTCCAGGTAGCTTCATTCTTAGGCCTCACATCCTACGGAAAGTCCCTGCCTCAAGCCACCTGATCCCGGGTTCAGACAGCCTTATGGGCTCCATACAACACGCTTTACACTTATTATACTATATTTAAATCACCTATCTCTAAACTCTCTTCCTAGTCTAGAGCAACAAAATCTTTGAGGATAGATTTTGCGTCTTGCATCCCAGAACTTAGAGCAGAGAAAGGTACTCAATAAATAGCTGTTGAATAAGTGAGTAAAACAAAGCTAGCAGCTGGTGGTCTCTCTGCCATGAAACACCCAGTGAAAAGTGTAGAGTTGGACCAATCCCATCTTGTAAGCTAGGTCAAATTACTTAGTTTCTCTGAAGTAAAACAGAGATATTTCTATTTACATGTGACAAATTCATGAGATAATTTTTGCAGAATGCCCAGAAAACTCTCCCAGTATAGAGTATGTGCTCAATTAATATTAATTCCTTTTCCCTCACTAACTTATAAGCCACAGATAACCAACAGTTTTCTATTTGTGAGAGAAAGAAAGAGGAAGGATTCCTCTTAGCCAAATAAGACCCAAACTGGAACCTTGGAGAAGGGAGTGGCTATCTGTGGGATTTTTGGCTTCAGAGAAATGAGAGTTTGCTAATGTTCTGAGTTACAAACAAGGATATCATTCTTCTCTGGGGGAGAGAAGAGAAAAAACCTAACTCTTTACTTTTATGATAGCCAAACAGGCAAAGTAGCAGAAGTATTTTAGGAAATGAAAACTTTGAAAATTGAAAGGAACTTAAAAGTGTTCCTTTTAACAAAAGCCAAGGAGGATCTCTCTTCTGTACCAATAGCTTAGATCTAATTTTTCAATTGTGATATGATAGCTGAAAACCAGAATGTATAGTGGCAAAAAAAAAAGAAAAGAACTTCTATCTTTAAGGTAAGTAAAGTCAATGGGATATGTTTCTACAGGTTGAGGAAGGGTTCGTAATAAAAGAAGGTTTCATAATAAAAGAAGGTTTGCTTTGACTATAACTCAGGGCAGGTGCAAAGATGGAAGATCTAAAAGCATCTAAGAATTTCAGGCAGAAGGGAATGTCTAGAGAGACACTAGCAAAGAGCTGACCGAATTAAGGAATTTGAAAGATTTCCTACTGCCAGTAAATCTAACAACAAACCAGCAAGCAGGAAGGCTATTTTTATCCCTGCCAGAGGCCTTCTGACTCTGGATGCTACATTTAGAGGACAGAGCAACAAGATAACTTGCCTTAAGAGGATGTTATGATACCAGTGATTAATGGCAATATTTTAAGCTTTAAAAAATTAGGCATAGTTTTTATCCGCAGTAAACCAGCCAAAGCCAGTTAAAAAAAAAAGAAAGATAATATAATGGAAAGAAAAGTGGAAAAACAGACCAATGGATAGCAGAAAAGCTTTAAGTAATCCAGAAACAAAGCCAAGGCAGTAAATTAAAATTCTACCTTGCAAAAAGTTTGATCAGAAGAAGCATGTGTGGGCTTCCCTGGTGGCGCAGTGGTTGAGAGTCTGCCTGCCAAGGCTGGGGACACGGGTTCGAGCCCTGGTCTGGGAGGATCCCACATGCCGCGGAGCAACTGGGCCCGTGAGCCACAATTACTGAGCCTGTGCGTCTGGAGCCTGTGCTCCGCAACAGGAGAGGCCGCGATAGTGAGAGGCCTGCGCACCGCGATGAAGAGTGGCCCCCGCTTGCCACAACTAGAGAAAGCCCTTGCGCGGAAACGAAGACCCAACACAGCCATAAATAAATAAAAATAAATTAATTTAAAAAAAAAAGAAGCATGTGTTATAAGAGACATATTTTAAAAGAACCAGTGAATAAAAATAAATAATTGTAGAACTGGCCAGAAGGTAAAGATGATGTTGAGAAATGGCTCTCTGTACTGACATGAAGAAGACCAAGACGAACTTAAGAAATCCTTAGGTACTATAAACTAAGTTGCTTGCAAATGATTGAGAACTTTAGAGATGAGATAAGCCATTCTTAACGCTGGTTACTTAAATCCAAACCCCTAAAAGCAATCAGCAAAGTCAGTAGTTGGCTTTCTGCATACATACCTATCATCAACCCTAATCACTTACTTAATATAAATTCTGATGATTTTATTGAACCTTCATGAAGAATGCACTCGGATTTCATACCTAATCTGATTTCATCTTTTGTTGTCTCAAAAGGCCAGTTCTTATTTTCCTTTATCAATACTAAAGGCACTGAGTCTTCCTCTTATTAATTAGCCCTCAAAACTAAAAAACAGGCTGTTCAAAGATATCTGCAAATTATTTGGAGGATAAGTTGCATGAGGCCAAGAGTCTTAGTTTTTATTTCCTGATATATCCCAACAGCCTAAAATAGTGCTTGATATTTATTTGTTTTAAGAACAACCTCCCACAGCTTCAGACTTTACATATGTATCTAAAGTGGTTCTCAAAGTAGAGTGAGGCTAGGGGTGAGGAGGGAGAGTCTATCTGAATCACTTCCAGAATACATATGCTTAAGTCTCATGACAGACCTGGTGAATCAGAATCAGCGAAAAGAATAAGCCAGCTTGGAAAAGTTCCCTCAGTGATTCTATTTTGACCTCCACCCGCCAAAAGGCACCCTTCAATAAGAAATCAGCAGGTGTGAGATCTGAATCTTTTATAGAAGATTATGATAAACTACAGATTTTAAATTCTGTCCCCAGTCTCCTACAGAGAAATTAAGAAACCTGAATGCCTGCTCTCTGTCTAAAGTATACTAAGACAAACTTTTTTAATGTTTGTTTCCCTCACAAATGCTACACAATAAATACCTAAGCTATTGAACCAGAAGCCAGAGGCTATGTGTTCCTATCTTGATTCTCTAGGCACCAGTTAGTCGAGTGACTTTACAAAAGCGGTTGTATCTCTCTGAACTGCAGTTTCTGCAGCCGTAAATTGGAGATCACAAAACTCACAAGGAAGGTTATTATAAGGATTTAAATTAGAGATAATTCTCAGAAGGGGCAAAGAATAAAAGCCAGAGAAATGGTATCAGAAGTAACTGCCCTTTCACTTGAAACTGGTTGTTAACACTGCTTCCTATACAGAATGTCCAGGTCCACCTCAAAAAAGAAATATGTAGCTCAGCATCAAATGTGTCCTGTGGTCTACTACTACTCGGGACATGGAATACACTCAAATGTGTGTGGAGCTGGAAGATAAACAGAAGCTAAAATGTAAGGTACTTCCAAGCCATGTGGCTTGAAGAAAGCCATCTCCTCCTCCTAACAAGGGCTACCATGTTACCCCACTCCAGGGTGCACCCCTCCTGTCACAGGGCTCCCCCTGCCCCCTGGCACTGTGCCAGATGTAGCCTGACAAGTCCACACTCCTAGACATGCCTCAAAAGGCAAAAAGATGGCTTCAGACGCCAGAGACAACATTCCAAAATGCTATTTGGTGGAGATGATAATCTAGGATGGGGTAAGTGACTCCTCCTCACTCCTCTCTGTCCTCGTCCTCACTATTTCCTCTATTAAATTCCTTTTTTTGTTATGTTCTTTTTTGGTAATGGGGAACATTCTAATGGTAGGAGTTTAAAGCGGAACAATTAGAGAAGTTCTCTACAGCAGTGTTTCATAACCTTCCGTGATTATTAAGACCTACTTCAATCAAAATATTTCAGAGAGGCTCCCCACCATAACACCTGAAGCCCTCAAGCCCCACGCCAGTGGATACTACAAGTAAAACAACCACAACAAAAACCCTTAATAATGAAAGGCTACTATGAATTCAGCAACACCTTTAAATATATTTTCATTGTATTACATCAGCATCCACGTGCTTCTGGAAGATAATCATGCAACACATACATGACAAATCTATCATCTAACTAGAATGCTTGGTTCTAATAGGTTCCTAGACCCCATCAAATAATTCCCATGGCTGAAGAGGCCCGTAGTCCACAAACTGAGAACAGAAACATTACATCAAGCCAAGTTTAAACAACTGCTTCCTTGACATAGTATTTTTAGGCCTATCTCAAAAAGAAAAAATGCAGTCTAGAAACAAAGCCTTCACTCAACTGAATAAATCTGATTGATTTCTGGTTATATCCCTTCTTACAAGCTACTCAATATTAAATGCTGCCACACCCCAACTCACATGAAATCTGTATGTTACTTTCAGTCATTCAACTATAAAAACCTTCAACTTTGTCACTGAGAAATACCATGCCAGAGAGACTGCGTGGAACTGCTGATAGCAACTTAAAGATCACTAAGTTCAATCCCTCCATTTCCTCCTGCAGGTAGAGAAACCAGGATCTAGAGGGAAGTGACTGACTTAAGCCATGCAACTGTTAATGGCAAAACCAGGTCTTAATAGACTCCTAAATGCTTCTCTTTATTTCTAACAATTTGGGAAAGTCTATTATAAGCTAACAACTTCTGATCTTTTACAATAAAGAGACCAAGTGGCTGATTTAAATATCTCCATTTAATTAACCATGCCAGACATTTATTATTTGGAATACTATAGCCAGTAGAAGTTAGATTTTTTTTTTCTTTTTTAGATTCTTTATACTAATTAACACTAATTAATCATGGCTGCTCTTCAGAATGAAGATCTGCACTTTAGTGCTGGTTTCTCAAGAATTAAAAAAGGGTCCTCTAATTGGTTGATTCCTCCTTCTCTTACCCAATGTATAACAACTGGCATCAGCCCAATTGGATTCCAAAGAGATTATGGAACTGCTTTCCCTTCAGAGTTCCACTAATGTTCTTAATTGAGTGGTTACCAGGTAATACCCAGAATAAAACAAAGCCTTGCTTTTAGAACAGAGTGTGCTAGTGTGGGACTGAATTCAGACTCAGTCTATCAGACAAGATAATGAAGCCCAGAGGCAGCCTAGTCATCTCCATATCTGATTCAAAAAGTAGTAACTAGTTTAAAACTAGCTAAAAGGTATTCCTTTTGCAAATTTTTACTGCTGAACAGCAACAAATTCATCAAGTTTTTTCTCTTTTCCCTCCTGTAACTTAGGTAATGAGGATAGTGGCAACATGAGGGGAAAAAAATAAGGAGTAGTGAATAAAGAAATTCACAAATCAGGTATACACAGCTGCTAAGTGAATCAACTGCCTACAATATTCAGGTAGAAATTCCATGCCTGTCAGGAAGAAATAATTTTGTGGCACAATTGTGCAACTATTCTGCTTCCTGTTGTTAAATTGAATGCAAAGAGAATCCTGCATATTTTTATGACAGCTATGAATCAGGTGGCATTGCTTCAACTCCCTTAAAGTCAGCAAATAACATATTCCAGGATTATATAACAGGATTAAAGAAAGTCTTAAGACCTTCACAGACAACTCACCATTGTATTACTCCATAATCAAAAGGGCTTTCATTATGCAGATTATTAGCATATAGGGCTGTTCTAGTAGCTGTCAGGAAATGAAACAGCAAGTCACCTCTCTACAGAATTTTATAATATAGAAGGAAAAAACAGAAAAATAATAAGTGACACTATCAAAAGGTACAATATATTATTAATTTGGACATGGTGCATGAACAAAACGGATCTCTATAAATGTTCTGGACCTCCTTCTACTTTTTTACACAGTAGGGAGGGCCCTAATATTTGACACTGACAAACTGTTGACAAAATCTGAAAACCTTACTACTTAAATTTATTCAGATTTCACTTCTGAATGGAAAATAATATTATTATTGTCTGTCCACATGGTAATATCTATACTTACTAAGTTGTACACAGTACTTAGTGTGAAAATGTACAAGATTACAGAAAAGCACTCACTAATTTGCTACCTGACTGCTGCTTGTTTTTTAATTTGGTATTTCTAAGTGTTAACTGTCACATATAGTTATTCCTTTCCCAATCCCTGCCCTGAATGTGAGTCTAACAAAATCAAGTTACAACAGCCATAAAGTACGTGAGCCTTAATACAGTTGTAAAGGAAAAAAAAAAAGTTAATGAGTTAAAAGCATCTTTGAAAGAAATGGTTAGGCTCTTCAACCTTCTAATAGCATAAAAAGTTTACTGTCACTTTCCCCTCTGCCCCCCTGTACCCTCATCTCTCACCCAGGTACAAGCAGAGTTGCAACAATGTTTTAAGATGCCTACTCAATTTTCCTGGGCTCGAGACTCTTTGTGCTCAACGTTCAGGATTAAGATAAGGGACTGCTTGAGTAATTATGGGCCCACATCACGGATGACAAAAGACAAATTCCCCCTTTGTGACAACTGCTCGTGTGATTTTCGGAACAAATAAGAACAAGGGTCAATATTCTATCACAAACACATGGAGGGCAGAGGACAGAGGGTCACTACTTTGTACTTACCGGTACATATTATATAAAAAATCGGGCAGATGAGGATCTGGCCAAGGCACAGGAGCATTTAGTATCAACCAAGTTGGTTTCACTTCAGAGCCTAGAGTAAGGAAGACTTCAATCCAAGGCTACGAGCACATCCGTGTTCACAAACATCACATTTTGTCCTCCCAGGCATTTCCCTTTCCCCTCCTCCCCTTGAAAAATTTAAAACAAAATAAAACAAAACCAAAAACAACAGCAATCCTCAACGTGGAAAAGTAGTCACACAGTTTGAAACCGACACCTCTGTAAACTCTGCCTACACTGTGCTGTGAGGAATCAGAAAAATCCTGACCAACAGTAAACCAGAAAGGAGACAGTGGGTCCGAATTACGAATACACCCTGCACCAGTAATACACAGAAAATCATGCCCCACCACTTTGCCCCCTTCTTCCTCACAAAGGAAGTTACCTCAGCACAGAAGCCCAGGTCCCATCCTACGGCACAACTAAGCCAAGCAAAAGAGAAAGGCTGTTTAGGATGTTCCATTTCAGAAGTCAAGAAAGGGAGAGTGCGGAAGGAGAGGAAACCACTTCACTTCTAATAGCCACACGCGAAGTTCAACTGTAGCCAAGTTTATGAACTGTATTCTTTGCTGTGTGCCTTACTCCATTACTCATGAAGCTTCTAGAAGTAAGGCAATTTTCTGCTCCCCAGAGACCTCAGCCACTCCCCTGCTATGCTGCTTTGAATTACTTGGTATCATCCAAGCAGAGCAAGAAAGAACCAGCCGAGTTCAGGAAGGCTCCAGCCAGGTTTGCAGGGCAGCTGCCTGGAAGACTCGGAATCTTCAACACTTGTAATATTTAAAGATCCCCCAATTCACCAGAAGACATTTGATACCACATAATGGTAATCTGCTAGGAAGGAGAAATTTGATTATGAATCCAAGTAAAATTTAGCCGTTTTGCTTTATCCGTGTCTTCTTTATGGTAGTTTGTATCATGGCCCATTAAATATCCCTTGAAGAAAAACGTCCATCTAATCCTTTAAAAAGGTGACTGGGGAGTGGGGTGCAGAGCAGTGCATAGTTGTCTTTCTTCAAATTGCCACAGGCAAACTGATTTAAATAGAAAAAGGTTAAATACTGTAAGAGATTACATCTCCCCACAACTATTTCAAATAAATCATTTAAATAATATTATAGCAACAGAACTTATTCGGTAAAAGTCCCTTTCATTTTTTAAAACTGTATTTACTCTGAAACTCAAATTTATAACTGAATGATATTAAATTTAGTCCTATTGTCAGCAACTCTCATGGAAGGTTTCCAGAGCTATCTCGGTGTACACAAAGTCAGTATACAATATCTGTTCAAAACATCTGTATCGGTATACAACATCTGTTCTTGAAAATACTGAGCTAAGTGACTGCAATTTGGAGTATAGGAATATTAAAAGAATTGTGGATCGAAGGAAAGTTTAAGGTTTTCTGCTTATTATTTATGATATCTTTTTAAAGCAGCACTAACTTTATTCCTTCCCCCTACTGTAAAGATACAGAATTTAAATAATTATCCCAACAGTCACTCTCTCCCACAGTGACATAAAAAATCTTACAGAAAATTAACAAAACTGGCTTTGTGTACTAAACTTTCAACTGAGTTTCATGATTTTCTTCTAGAGAGATTATAATAAATGGTTCTGCTTAGCAGCAAAGAAAAGAGGCACAGATGGAATCATCACTTGCCCACTCGCTGAAGCATTTGTTTCAAACAAATTCACAGCCATGAAAAATAGTTTGGGGAGGGCCCCTAATTTAATGTGTAGATAAGGAAAGAAAAATCACAGAAGTATTTTAAAATGCAAGGTCACAGTACCTTCAGCAGTCTGGAATTAAATGCATAGCATTTTTGGAGTAGGTCCAGCTCTTAAAATAAGTTCTTATTAAATTAATGCATGAGGCAAGTGAGGCAGTAAGGTCTAACACACTCCCACTACTTACTTGACTGACATATGCAATAGGTTTCTCGGGCACCACGGGAATATGTAAAAGACTGGCACTTTAAACAACTTGCATTTCTGAATGCAATCATCATTGCCCACATGCAAATTAAGTATTTAAAATGCCTGAAACTCAGAGGGACTGGGGTAGATATGCTGAGCTTCCCCTTCCAAAAACTGGAAGCAAGATACTTCCTATAACAATATGAAGAATGGAAGACTCTAATTTCACAGTATTCTGAGGAAAAATAAAATGATATTCTGATTCATAATTTAGTTAATTAATATCTGAAGAACAACTATATAATGTTTTGACAATTTACAGATTGCCTTTGTTCTCTCAATAATTTTGCTGTCTCATTTGGCTTTCTAGTGAAATGAAGCAAACTGGATATTAAATTGTTTTCATATATAGGATTTAAAACACTCAACCACTACTATGAAACTGTGAATTGTTCTACTCTGACATCTGATAATTTTCAAATACTAGTTTTTGTCTCTTTATTCCAGTGCTGTCTCCCTCTGCTTCCATTCAATGAACTACTGCTTCTTGGTTTATACATATATTCCTTTATTCCCTTCACATACAGGAAAGAAAATTTTAAAAGTCTCCTTAATTTTTAGAGGTCTCTCCTACTGTACACTGAATGTAATACCACTTCATGAATCTTTATTTCGCTGTGTCCAAACTATGCTTCATAAGGGCTGAAAACAGATGCACTCGCACGTGTTTTTAATCTATTTCATGCTGCTCCATTTCTAAACAATAAGTACCAATTTCACAGGCAGGAAAAAACATAAATAACAGTAAGATATAATACTTCCCAAATAATCATCTCAGCATCTACAATAGTAAAAGATTTTCCTGTCCAGGTGAAGAAAATACCTGATAAGCTTAACAATTATAGTAGCAATACACAAGCTGCCGTCTCAGAGATCAAAATTCAAAGATTGGTCTACAGAGCAGGCTCTTAGCTTGTAAGACCGGGTGTGCAGTGAGGAAAATGAAATCGTTCTCTGGGGAAGAAGTGCTACAGACTGTCACTGGTGTTAGTTATGGAGAAGGCAATACATAATTTCGTGGATAAAAATACTACAGACAGACATGCCAGCTCATCAGTGAAAGGACATGGAGATAAGGCAGAGGGAGGACCCTTTTCTTCTCAAAGAGGTAAACCTCTGTACATGGAGAAAATGACAGTAGCCTTAAAATTCTTAGAAAAACTATTTTTAAATGAACTGTAAAAAAATATATATATAAATTATGAAATGAAGGCTAGCTATTCTGTTTGCACATTTCTTAAAAAAAAAAAAAGGTTGCTAAACAAGCCAACTGGAATCAACAGCACATTCATAAAAAATAAACTCAAAAATTATATTTGAAAGTTCCTAGGCATATTAACATCTTGTCTGTTGATGGCAAAAATAAAATAAAATTTTAAACCCACTTCATTAAGGGAGATTTTTTTTTTTCCCAAAAGGAAAAGGCAAATTCAATTTTGGGTTTTTTTTTTTAAATTTAAATAAATAATACAGCCTTAACGACTCCATTCAATTGACAGGTCTTGTATCAATTTTAGGCTTCATTATTTAAACACATACACACAAACCACATATCTATGAGGAATTGCAAATGAAAATAAAAATAAATGAAGTCATTCATAATATATTTCATAAAGTTATTTTTAAGATAAAATGAACCCAAATATAAAATCTGCCTCCATATGATAGTTTTTTAAAAACAATTTTCAAATTAATTTTTTGAAAGGCATGTTATTCTATACTAGTCTCATAGAAATAATGCCCATTTTCTGTTTTATCTGTTTCTAAGGAAGCGGAGCACATGAAGAGGCTATTTATTCATTTTCAAAATGGACAGGCAGTTTTATATACTTACTTTAAAAGGACAATGTGTTAGACATTTTAAAGATATTCAGCTTTTATTGTCACCTTTAAACAAAATTTCACAATAGAACCACTGTTAAAATCAAACATAGTTTTCCTAAAATAGCTATCTAAATCAGAGGAGAGTTTGACAAGAAATAAAGTATTCCCCTGAGCAAAACTGCATTGCGATAGACTACAATGGTATAAAGTTCATCATCTTGGTTTAAAAAAAAAAAATCAAGCATAACTGCAGTCTGGCATTTTAGGACCATGAACTCATCTGTGAATTCCTTACTTCTCTTAGAAGGAAAAAAATACACAAAGTTCATTTAATATGCTTAAGTCACCTTGGCAGTCATATTGAAACCGGTTTTCTCATTTGATAAGCAAGAAAACAGACTTAATAGATGTTTAGTAATACTCGATACCATTTATTGAGTGTCTTCTCAATGAACTGGCTGTATGCTGGATTTTATAGACACATGATATCATTTAATCCTCATAAACTACCACAAAACTGTAGTGGCAGAATGGCAATTTAAATCCAGGTCTATGTGACTCCAAAACCCATGTTCTTTCCATCCTGCCACACTTCCTCTTATATGTCACAATTTCACAAAACATTTGTGTTCCCACGTTAGGTCAATCAGAGTTAATTTTTTCTGTCACCAGACTTAACTTTTAATTATCTCTACAGAATCAGCCTAAAGAAACCTAATTTAGGTAAAAATTGGTAAGAAGAAATTTAAAAGGGAATATAGAATAAAGGCAGAAGTTTACACAATGAGCCACTTAGCAAACTAGAAGAGAAAAAATAAACCTGAGTTGTCCTCACTGTATCCGATAAACCAAGGAAATGTTGCTAATCCTATTAGAATAATGTGTGCAAACTCTTACATAAATACTAGCTAGAAGCTTACTTCTTAGAAGCATCACATAATAAAGTGTTTATACTGCTGCCACTTGTAAACTGTTTTCTCTGATAAAAGCCATAGGCACTTATCATGAAAATGAGTTCTAATTATTATCCCTATTATCTAGTACATAAGAGAAGAGGCTCTCAAAAAAAAAAAAAAAGTTGCTGAGGAAATCAATTAAGGAAAAAAAATGTCCTTTAGAAACTTTTTCTGTACTTAACTTTTAATTCTGAAACAATCATAGATTCACATCAAGTTACAAAGAGTAGTACAGAGAGATTCTGTGTACCCTTTTTCCAGTGTCCTCAACTGGGAACATCTTACATAACTATAGTACAAAACCAGGAAAGTGAGACTGTATAATTCACAGACTTTATTCAGATTTCTCCTTTAGCTACTTTATTTTAAAGTGTGCAGTTTTTCTGGTGCTAGAAAGGGCCTTAGACTCTCCTAATTTTTCTGATGGGAAAACAAAGGTTCGAAGAGGCTGAAGGACTAGCCAAAGTCAGAGTGCTAAGAAGTGACCAAAAAAATAAAAGCCAATTCTGAGAGATCCTCTTTCCTCAGAAACAAAGTATGCAATCAGATTAGAGGCCATCAGAATTCCCTGAGGAATTCAGTAAAGACCTTCAAAATAATCCCACTTCAAAGTTAGTTCATCAGATGGACACATATTTTTTCACATATTATTTTTCATCTCTCCAGACCTCAAAAAAATTCCTCATAAAAATATTTATTGTTATAGGTTTGCTGAAAAATAGTTTTACTGCATCAGTAATATGATAAACCAAACTCAAAGGAAAACTAGGCCAAGCTGGTTACCACTTGAAGTCACAGGCTCTTTGCCACCTTTGATCCCAGCGCAAAGTTGTGTTGGCACAAAGCAGGCTCAGAAACATTGGATGAATGAATGAATGAACAAATGAACAAACAACTTGTGACAGGACCAAATATACCAAACAACCCAAATGTCTTTAAAAAAAAAACCAAAAATCTCTTCAGTCTAGTAAAACGAGATTTTTTGCAGAAAAATATTTTATTTTGTGGGGTAGTTTTCACAAAATCAGAGCTAGAATGGCCCTTAGAGAACATCTAATCTGTTCATTCTCAACTCTGGCTACACATGAACATCACGTGAGACACTAAAAAATATCATAAGCCCCACCCCACACCTGGGATGGGGCCCAGGCACCTGTATTTTTAAAGCTTCCCATTATAAAGTCCCTTATCATAAGAGTGGTTCTAAGTCCCCTATTAAAGATGAAGAAATTGAGGCCTAGTCAAACTGCAATATCTTATTCAGGGTAAAAGAATTGAGACCAGAATCCAAGTGGGAATAGCACTATTTTTTTTTAACATAATACAGAAAAAGTATTTCAAGAACTACAAAGCTTCATTTTAACTTTGAAACTGTTGGCCATTTTAAAAAACATGAAACTAGGCCAAAAAATCTATCAACATTTGAACTCTTCCTAGTGTACAGGCACTGTCATTGGTGAACAGACATGAAGGTTCTGCGGCATTAGCAGGTTTTGCCTGAGAGATAAAAAAAAATTAGGAGTATGGGTCCCATCTTTCCAGTTAACTGCCCTCCCTTAGCAATTAGTAACTCTTGTAGGTAGTTCCCTTAATTGGTATTGTGAAGGCCTTACAGTGGATGCACATAAAATATGTCTGTTTTTGAACAAAAAGAGGTACATGTATAAAATTGATGGAACTGACTGGATATAAAATATGAATCTATAATATTTGCCATATTGCTCATCATGTTACATAGATAATACACATTTTAAACTATTTACTAAAATCAAATAGTTACATTTGGAAAATTACCTTTAATCGAATCATTTTCAGCTCTCATTATGTCAATGAGTGAACTCTCCAGTGAGTGCATGTCAAAAGTCCGGGGGCGATCCTGTAAACACAAACAGCCACAAACCACTTTTAAAACAGCATTTAATTATAAAAGAGGATAATAAGCTGTATTTGATGGGACACATCAAAAAGTGGCAATTTTCCTCCCTCTCTGTATAAGGCACATTATTACTACATTTTATTTTTAACACTTACAAAACACCAAAACCACAAAAGTTAGGTACCCAGGGCTCAGCAAAGATTGATTTGATTTCTAATAATAATTTCAATAAAAGCATAACTTTCATGAACAAAGCAAAAACAAACTAATTTTCATATGGTTAAGAATATTAAATAAATGTAAAAATAGAATTCATAATCTTTCTCTGTCACTTAAGATTGCAGTCATGTGGCAAAGCTTCCCAAACTTGTTCCAGCAGTAATCTACTAAGGTGGCATCTACATGTGCTATTCAGAATAGCTATATTTACTTATAAGCCAAGATCTGAAAATAGTCATCAAATGTCTGTAAGACCACTAAGTGGCAAAGTATTCTTGATTTTTCTGCCATTAAAGGAAAGACAGGGTGTGGAGAACACTGCTGGTCTAAACCCCGGCTTAACGAAATGCACTTCATGAGTGGGTGAGGAATCTGAAAATATAAAACCACCCCAACTGCTGGGGCATTCTTCAGGATAAAAAGTACTAGAGATAACTAAAATTAAAGTTTAGCTTGATAATGAAAAGTAGATGAAAAAGTTTTCAAATTAAATACTGAAGGGGAAGAAGTAATACATGTTTCTGACCCACCTTAAGAATAAACAAACACATAACACATATAAAGACCACAGCAAGGGTATTAAAGAAAAGGGGGCTTCCAAAGCCCTCTTTATTATATTTTCTCTCTCATTACTTTTTAACTCAAAGCTTTGGCTTTGTAAAAGGATTCGCCTCATTTTATCCCTTATTTTTTTTTTCCACACTTGTTGGGATCTCATTTTTCCACCTTCCAGCTTCTCTAGCACTTTAAGGTTGATAGGGCATGTCCTCTATCTTTCGATCATCCTGACATTTCTCCTTTGTCCTTCCATAACACTACTCACCCTGTACTATTATTATCCTTCCATGAAATAGGGACCACTCCTCCTGACCCCACCCACCACACAGATATCCAGTAATATTCACTGAATTGTTTTAGGATACAAACTTTTTTTTACTTCTGCAACCTGAGGGGTCCAAGGGCAGTTACACTGGGATACAATCCACATTTAAAGTAGGAGAGTATTAGAGGTTTTTTTCCCCGGGGTGGTGGGGGATGAAGACGGGAGGGGAGTAGATGCCTTAACACGCTCTTCGGCTCCAAACTGGTATGGCTCTTCCAGAATATCTTTCCCACTTTTCCTTCTGATCCTTTCCTCATTGTCCTCATCTTCTCAATACGGTCCATAGAGAGGCAGGAGGACAGGTGGCCAGAATGAGAATTTCTAAGGTTAGTGTTCACAAAAAGGAAAAACTCTTCTGTTTTTATCCTTCCTCATCTCAAGCCCTGAATTAAATCAAAACCTTATTGCACATTCTTTCGGAAGCCACGTGGATTTGAGGCATAACCGGAGAAACAAGTTAAGACAAAATTCCGCTATCTCATTCTGCAGTAGCTGGATTTGTCCTCCCTCCAACAATCTATGCACCACACTCAAAATCAGGCCAGCCACTATCTCTTCTCCACAACAAAACCAGTCTTGGAGACACTAATGCTCAGTGTCTGTTCCCTTGCCTATGTTCTCTGTCAGTTTCCCAAGGGTAGGAAGTATGTCTTACATCAAAAGTTCCCAATGTTTATAACTCCCAAAGGGTGATGGTGTGCCAAGATATCATCTCCTCAACCCACAGGACTGCCCAGAGGGCCTGATGTGGCAGGAACTCCCTGGCAGATGATTTCTATTTCTATATTATCATTTTCTATGCGTGCCATGATGTGAAACAGGTTGAGAAGCCTTGTTCCACATATCTGTTATCACTGTGCCTCACACAGGGCCTGGCAGCTTAGAAAGCCTGCATATGTTTCCTCAATTGAGGAATGAATGAATTCCTTCAAGTAATTTATTTTAAATATTGAAAATATTTCTTTTCTCCTATTTCCTTATCTTGAGGTTTGTTTTTATACATCCCCTTTCTGGCTATAGAGTTGTAGGGGGTTTTTTGGGTCAAAATAACTGTAATGGTGGTGGGGAGAGATGGAAGAGGAGACCTCAGCCTTTTTTTTTTTTTTTAATGCAACTAAAGTAGTAAGCAACCTGTGAACTTCCAGAACTTGCATTTTGCCAATCACTGAATGACAAGAGCACCCAAGAGAATCAGTCGATAAAGAATATTATACAGTGTTTTTGTTTGTTTTATGACAGCTGTTTCCAGTAAGAAGCCTCCTTTTCACCTATAATTTAGCGAAGCCACTTCATACCGCCCCCCCAGCCTATTGCCTAGAATATAAAGATTTTTGCTAAAATAACCACTGACTTCTAATTGGTACAGTACATTAAAACTAAAATCCTAAATGAATATTTAAATTTTCAGTAATGCTTTGTGGGATTAAAAAGCAAACAAACAAAAAACCCTCTATCCTTTTTACACTTATACTAGCTTTCCTTTCATTTGTCACGATTTAATACAAGGATGATAAATAAATACCAATATACAAACTCTGATCAACTGGTACTGACTCTTAGATGCAACGTGTTGAGAAGAATGGCTCTGAATGGAATTAGAAGAAAACAGTGTCTCAACAGACATTTGTAAGTGCAAGATACAGACCCAATGGCACAAGCACCACATTTTGCCAACCCTGGTCTAATATGTACTCCTCCACACGATCCAACCTTATTCGCAATTACAATTATTATAAACTACTTTACATTTGTATAACACTTTGTTTCTTATGATGCTATGGTAATTCAGAGTTCCAAGCCACATATTTTGTCAAGTAAACATTCTGTTCTCAGAGAGGTCCAAAGTTTATTATTCTTGATTACTCCCTCACTGACTTTTTTCTGTCTATTTTAAGTATCTAATTTTACAAAAAGGACCAAAATGTAAATGTTTGTGTCATTAAGAAGTAGGTGGAGGGGTATAGACACAAATAAACCCAAGGAGTAAGAACAGCACAAACAATGTTGGTTCTCCTGCCCAAGAACCGAAGTGTCAAGTCAAGAGTGCTTTGATTTCTATATTTCATTCTTCAATTTTTCCTTTTTGGCTTGCTAATTGGGCCAAGTATCATAACCACTTGCCTATTTTCTAGAATCCACTTCCCAGAAAGTAAACTAACTATAAAATAGAAACCTTGTTAAGTGACAGCTCTTCTTGACTGAACTTGAGCTGATGATCAAAATATGAACATCAGCCTAAATCAGTGGAACCCAGCATCAGGCACTAGGAAGCCTGGAGTGTCATGTGAGCTTGACATTTTCATCCTCTAGACCCTTTTCCTGATCCGAAAAAGGAAAGAGTTTGATTAGATCTCTAATATTCCTTTCCCAGAAACAAAATACACTTGTATTCTAGCTTTCCGATATCCTAAGATAGTCTGTGCTCTTTCAAGATTTGCAGTTTAAATTATGAGTATTGAAGGAATCAACGATGTGAACAAGAATGACTGATCAAAGTTTATCACTTCTTGCCCACAAAAAGGTGGGGGGTCAATGACTGATTAATAAGAAAATGAACTCTTATAGCGTCTTAAAAGGACAGTCACTGCGTTTTCATTATGCTAAACATAATGCAAAATAACAAGCATTTCCCAAAAAACTTACTTAAAACAATTTGCTGAAGGGGGATGTCCTGATTTCCAATAAAAGTTCAAAGACTCTATTACAAAACAAAAAAACACTCTATCTGCTTCAACCTACTACTGCCAGTTTCTCTTGGCAGACTACAGAGATAAAAAGCAGAAAAGCAGAGCTACCATTTATTGAGCATCTACTGAGTACCTGACATTATTCTAGGTACTGTTTAAATACTGTCTTAATTAATGTTCAAACCTCCTTTTAAGTTAGATTGTATTATTCTCATTTTAATGACAAAAACTAAGACTAGAGAAAATCCACAGTTTACTGCACAGACAGGTTACTGCCTAGTTCAGCAGCTTAGTCAGGATGCAAGCCCAAGTTTCACTCCAAAGCAAATGGGCTGCCTTGGGTAAAGTAATGGTCATGGCAGTCAAAAGACCACACTAATTAAGATATATATTAGAATAAATGAGATACTCTGCCATAACGGTCCTAGGGGCAGGAATGTGCTGGCTAGTACCTGGCAAACAGTAGGCACTCAAATATAACTCAATAAATGAAAGAAAGAACAAAATGTATGTATAAGAGTAATATAGGATAATATCGGAGATACTAAAAACATAAGAAGAGATAAAGAAGCCTTATCTTCCTTCTTCCTGTTGAGATGACAGATAGATGTGGTCCACAAATTAAAGACCTAACACAAATGCATCTCTAGGTTAACTACGGCCAACCACAGGAGCAGAAGTGGTAGTAATAGCAATAATAATAGTACCAGCAGCTAACGTTTAACAAGCTCTAATGCTTTACATGCATAATCTCATTTATTCCTCACAAAAATCCTATACAATTAAGTGTTAAGTTATTATTCCATGTCACAGATGAAAAAAGTGAACCTTAGCATGATTAAGTAACTTTACCAACGTCAGGTAATGGAGAAGGCAGAATTTGAACCCAGGTCTTCTGACTCTAGGACATGTGAGCTTAATAATCATGAATGAAAATAAAAGACCACCAATTATTTTCAAGGCTCAGCAAAGCAAACTTGATTATAATGTGCAGACCTCTTTTTATTTTGTAAAAATTAATTGTATTTAATATATTGAGTTGTAACTTGTTGGTTTCAGTTTCTATCATCTCTACTTCACAGGACAATTTCTAAAGGAAAAACCACACAAGCCGCTATGAAAATCAAAGTTGATAAAAATAACCTTCTGACAAAACAAATTAGTATTTCAAAGAGCAGGACCTGTCCTTTTAATATACACCTGAATAATCCTGACTGCCACAGCAAAATAGGAAGACCTACATCAGCAAAGAACTGATGACACGTCTTTTTATAACATCCCAGAGTAGCCACAAGAAGCACGTGAACCTGTTGGTCTATTACAATCAGGATGAACAACCAGATTGCAATTATGCCACAAACCAAAATTATCATTTTGTAGCTTTTTAAAAAAAATCCAGATGGATAATGTAAGCCAGTGTTTCTCATACTTAAGAGTATATCAGAATCATCTGGAGGTCCTGTCAAAACATAGACTACTGGGTCAACCCGCCAAGTTTCTCATTCAGTAGGTTTGGGTAGGGTCCAAGAATTCACATTTCTAACAAGTTTCCAAGTGAAGACAGGGATCACACTTTGAGAACCACTGAGTTAAGCAATTCCATTCCACAGGTTAACTTCATTAGATACTTGGGGGTGTGAGTTGTAGCTTACATCCTGTTGACAGCTGTGATGCAGTCCAGCTTAAACATTCTACATCAACCATTTTAAGGTTTCCTTATGAAGAGAAGGGCTTTGCTCTCAAAACCCAAATCAAAGCCCTCTCTTCCAAGCTCTAAGATGCATAAATTGGAAAAAAGATTACAGTTCAGTTCAATTTCAACAGAACCACCACCTTGACCACTCCATTAATTGTTCCTGTCTTCTTATACTTGAGTTAGTATGTTTTAGCATTACTAGACCTGGTCTAAAACACAAAATGTACTAAATTGAACATGCCCACATTATTAAGAACCAAAGCCAAAATTCAGCTAGTCCCTTTACTCATTGTCTTCCTATAAAGACATACATTACTGTGAGCATCACTTCTCGGACTGCTAGGTATCTGTATCAGCTTATGGAAGTTTCTCTTTCCGGCATAAACTTTCCCTGGTGAAGAAGGGAAAGGAAAATATTTTGGTTTGAAAGGCAAAGTCTATGCCAGTGTATCAGCTGCCAAAATAAACAGGAAGTTTGAGATGCCAGCAGAGCCCATAATTAATCAAAGGTAACTCTGGGAGTTTTAATCCAAAATTTGCCAAAATGTAAATATTTTTCTTGGATTAAGTATTTAAGGCCACAGATATCAAAAGTTGGCAATATAGTCAGCTTTCAAGATTCCACTACCAGATGACCCTTCCATCCCTGTGCAGGCGCAAGTCCCTTTTTCCCCATATCCCCCTAGCACGCTGACAGCCCACATGATACTGACAAGTTCTGTTACAGCTACCCACCCCCTCCGCCACTGGACTGCGAGCTCCACTCATCTCCACAGCCACAGACTGTAGCAACTGTGCGGCGTACACTAAGTCCCTCATCATCGTTACCATTATCAATAAAGTGGCTAACATGTCGCTCCTGGCTCTGTGTTGTGTCTCAGATGAATGATGTATGATTTATGTACATTAGTTCCTCACAACCATCGTGTAAAGTGGATACAATTATCACCCCCATTTTAGGCAAATGAGTTCTGAGAAGTTAACTACTTGCCCTCAAAGTCACCAAGTAAGTGGTGGAGTCTGACTTCAGAGCAGAAGTTCAGAAAAGTGGTCCATTTAAATGAGCTTTGTCATGACCTAGAAATTCCAATCTATCAACACTTGCAAGGTATGAAATCCTTCACTGTATACAGGGTCTGAATGCAGAGAACAAGTGTCAGAGGTTAAAGTGAAAGAGGTAATTACCTGAAGTGGGAGAAACCACATTTAATAGCATCTCATATTTCTTAGCAGGATCCCTCTTCAGTCAGTGCTTTCTCATTATGACTGCTTTATAATGAGGCAAAGAGTCTTCCAGATCTTGGGCTACCAAGTGCTTCCCTAATAGAATAATAAACTGTAACAAAATGAATCAATGTCTTTGGGGTATTACCCTGACTAGATCAATAGCTCCATTTTCTTCCACATGAACTGATGAATCTGATCTCTCCAGAAAGCCTTTGAGAAAATTTTCTTTTACCCCACCTTCACTAAATAAACCACATTCATGTTCACCATTAGCAATCCTTAAAGTGGTAAATATTTTTTGTCACCACTTGACTGTATTAAAAACACAACTTGGCATTCTACTAGACTTGATTAGTCAGTTCCTAAATCAATAGACCCCTTCCTCTTGTTAACTATGTGTTCATTTTCACCTTGCCTGGCAGAGGGAAATAATTAAAATCTAGTCCAAGACCTGCATTTAAATCACCACTTAGGAGACAACTGATCTTGACACTGCATTGTCTCTGAACCTTGATTTCATCATGGAAATAAGGATCACACCTCCCTTATAAAACTGGGGTGAGGAGAAATGAGACAAGGTACGCACCACGCCCGCCAGTTAGGAGATCCTCTCAATAAACATTCCCTCTGCCCTTTCTCTCTCTGGTGAAATGGCAGAAGAGCCCAAAACTAACATATTAAATTAGGTATTGTTTGTATCTGAATAATTCAGCTGTTCTGTGCTATTTCCTGTAGCTCATTTTCATAGAGAAACAAAAAAGGGGAAAAAAAGATATTTCCTACCTAATAAGCTATTCGGGGCAAGAGGTCATTAGTTCAGGAAAGTGGGAAGAGCTACTAAAACTAGGCCCTAAGGAATGAAGTCATTTAGACCCTCTGGCCATTCCTCTATCTTTGGCTGCTTACTGGCAGTCAGCAGTCCTCTGCTATACGTCTGCTGGGCCTGATCAGGGTCCGGAGTCAGCAGAGAGAACGGTCACCCAAATACACAGTCTTTATTCTTAAACTGAGGCTTGTATCTTGTAACCCATAACATCCATAATGTCTCTTCTCTTTCATGAGCCTTGACAGCAACATCAAAAGGCAGCCTGTGCCCAGTGTCAGCCTCTGGGCCCTCACAGCTCCCCCCCGCCACATCCTTAGCTCTCCAGAGTCTCCAGTGCAGAAGGCACTTCTCAACATGCAGGTACAGAGCAAGAGGTCACCGGACTGTACAGTTCACGAGGAGCAACATGTCTGCCTTGGTCATGTACTCCTAGCACACGGTCCATTGAAAGCATCAAACATTTGTGGGTTGAAAAAGAGCAAGAGATGAAAAAAAGTGTGATGCAGCCCAAAGGCCTGCAAAAGACCCCAAACCTTTAAATTCCCCTTCGGAAAAACAAAAACACATTAACAAACAAAAATACAACCAAAACGCTCTCAGTCCTGCCCTGTTCTCTCTCCTTTTGGAGATCCTTCCCCCAAGTCCACAGAAGCCTGAACCCAGGAGAAGGCTGAAATGAAGAGAGGAAAACTGAACAATCTCCTCCCAAATTTGTGGTCATCAGCTGATGTTTTGGTGTCTCGTTGGATCTCTCTTTTTTTTTTTTTTTTTTTTGACGGCCATGTGACCACCAGCACCCTTCTTGACCTAGAAGGGAGATGCGGCCAATAGTGGTTTCTTTAGAGATTAGCACCAGGTTGAGTGGTGAAACAGGCTGAGCAGGTACAACAGAAATGTGGGCCTTGCTTCAATTTCTCACTATCTTTCTTTAAAAAACAACTAGAAGATATTTTTGTATGTTTTTAAGGGGGAAAAAAGACTATCTTTTAGAGACACATACTAAACCATTTACAGATGAAATGATACAATACCTGGGAAATGCTTCAAAATAACATGAAAGCAGGAAGAGACAGTTAGGAAGATAGATGAAAGAGGACTGTCCAGAAGCAGATCATTGTTAGAAGCCAGGTGACGTGTATGTACATGGGAGTTTGCTATACACTACTCTATTATTGAATATGTTTAAATTTTTCCATAATAAGAAATGAAAAAGACCTGGGGGGAAAAACTTTATCCAAAGAGGAAACAAACAAACAAACAAAAAAACCAGTTGGTCACTAAATTTTCCAGCAATGTTCAAGAAAATGGGAGCATCATCTAGGCTGATTCCCACTATTAAGTACACTGAGTTTATTAAACAAAATTATAGTTGAGCTTATAAAATTCCTCTTTAGAGTTAAACTCAAATTGCCATACACCAGTTACACAATGGTTTGCACCTTTTAAGAATCTGTGCTATTTGCAAAATTTTGAATTAATATTTCTATTTGATGACTTTCTTATACCAGCAGAATCTTTTGGAAGCCAAATATTAGGCATATTTCATTTTACTTCAAAAACACTGGACAAAAGAAATGTGAAAATGAAGGATTAGGAAAGTTGAGGAGCTTGCCTTAGGTCACACAGCTAGTAAGTGGCAGAGCCATCGCTGAAACTCAGATCAACTCAGATCTGACTTCCATATGATAATTAGGAGGTTTTTCTGAGTAGCAACTGTTCTTACATTGTTTGGTTCTTTTTAAGGTTCTTACAGACAGTAAGGCTACAGCAATTATTTTACTGACTAGCACCAGATACATTCCTCAAAAACACCTGGGAAAACTATTATTAAAAGTATGTTGCATAACATTTAAATATAAATATGGCTTTAAAATGTATAATACTGAGGAATTAACTATAACTTATTTTAGAGCTAAAAGAAAGCAATGACTGGGATATATCTGGTAAATATGCAGCAAATAGAAATTGCCCAATTTAAATACTCTACAATATGAGAAGTACTTCTTTAGCTTAAGGCTTTAAACTTTAAAAATTCAGTTTGCAAACATGAGGGAGGACCTGTTAAGTGACTGATGGAGTTTTTTTCCTTGACATGTAATGAGACCTAAATTCTGCGACCCACAGGCTAAAGTTTGCCTTTTGTAGTACCATTTTGTCACAGAACTTAAAAAAGCACATGTTGTGTACAGGTGTATATTTATAAATGTGACCATTAATAAAATATTTGGAACTGTCATTTACACACTGTTTCTGTTATACCTAAAGTTGAACCTGTTAGTTTGCCTTGAAGTTTAAACAGCTCATGGATTAAAATGAAATATAACTATTGGGCTAGTTGCTAATTTGTTTACAATGATAAAAAGTGCATGTTCAGTATCATTCAAAGATTAGCACAGGTCAGAAATACATTATGAATCAAATCAAAACAATTTTTATGAGATATCTACCTATGCCTAGTCCATAACATAGCAGGTGCTCAATAAATATATGCTAAATAACTTAATTAAAATATAAAAAACAGAACTTAATTCCAGGATAAAAGCTAAAATATATTCAATTCAAATCTATGGTACCTTCTCCTGTCTTTTAACCAACAAAATCATAAATTCTTCATTAAAGTACAGTCTCCTTCTAAGTGTCCATCGACAGATGAATGGATAAAGAAGATGTGGCACATATATACAATGGAATATTACTCAGCCATAAAAAGAAATGAAATTGAGTTATTTGTAGTGAGGTGGATGGACTTAGAGTCTGTCATACAGAGTGAAGTTAGTCAGAAAGAGAAAAACAAATACCGTATGCTAACACATATATATGGAATCTAAAAAATAAAAAAAAACAAAAAAACAAAAAAAAAATGGTTCTGAAGAACCTAGGGGCAGGACAGGAATAAAGACGCAGACGTAGAGAATGGACTTGAGGACATAGGGAGGGGGAAGGGTAAGCTGGGACGAAGTGAGAGAGTGGCATGGACATATATACACTACCAAATGTAAAACAGATAGCTAGTGGGAAGCAGCCGCATAGCACAGGGAGATCAGCTTGGTGCTCCGTGACCACCTAGAGGGGTGGGATAGGGAGGGTGGGAGGGAGACGCAAGAGGGAGGAGACATGGGGATATATGTATATGTATAGCTGATTCACTTTGTTATAAAGCAGAAACTAACACACCATTGTAAAGCAATTATACTCCAATAAAGATGTTAAAAAAAAAAGTACAGTCTCCTTTAATGTATACAAAAACAATCAAATGTTCTAAATTTCTTAAAAATAGGTAAAATCTTTCAAACTACTGAAAGATGCAGGCTGCCAATGCTAATAAAAGTTTAGGTATATAAACAATTATAAAACTTCTCTTCAAGAAAACTGATAATTCTGCTAAATGTTTTATCTGTCCTGGGTTGCATCTAGCTTATTTAAAAGTAATACTCTGAGAAGTGGAGCATATATGATAAGATAAGCAAAACTAAGGACTGCTCAAAATCTTTCATAGATACCCAAGCTTTTTGTAGTTATTTTAATTTCCTGATTTTACTCAATATTAGAGATTTTAATTTTATTTTAAATTAAACAAAAAAATGTAAGCTACCTAATACGGCCACATACTTAAAGTACCTTACAATAACCCTTCACTGCTAGGTCTGTGTTCTCAAATTTAAGTGACTTGCTCAAGGTCACACAGCTAACTAGAGTTCAGATCAAACTTAAGTCTGTTTGGATCCAGGGCCTGTGCTTCAGTCTACTATATTTTTGGCCTCACACAATAATAGCCTCTCTCAGTAATTATCCAAGTGTCAGCTTCAGAAACTGATTAAAAACAGGATCTATAGATCCTTTATCTTTCTATTGAGAATTTTCTGAAAACCTGAAAGTGTAACTCCTTCTGTTTCATATTATACAATATGATGAAAATCTACGCTAACTTTGAAGTAAAAAATTCTATACTGCTATAAATTTATCACGGTAAAAATATACTTTAATTTCTGCAAGAACAATTTTCTTCGAACAATTAAGTACAAAATGACTTTTGTCAGGAAAAATTAAAATGAATGCTCATGTTACAAGCTCCCTGCCTTAAAGAGAAATGCATTATATACATATCTCATCTGTGATGGGACCAAAAACTGAGGTAAACTATAGTGCTGAAAAAATGTGATAATGGAACCTCAAGCTTATTTTCCTTAATAGAAAGAGCAAGAAAGTCGTAAGGAAAATAGATTTAGACTGTAAAATTCAAAATAGGCATATGTTAACTTTAAGACTACTTTTCCATTTCTTTCTCATGAACACCAACAAAAATTATTCTCAAAAGCATAAACTCATGAACTAAACAGCATCTTTCTAGTTGCAACTAGCAACAAGCGCATTCACTAGGCTTGCAATAACCAGGTTTTTCCTGAAAGATGTTGGAACAGTGTGTTGATCATATTCCATGGCTTCCCTGAAGACACATCAAAAAATAATCAAAAAACTACCCTGCCCAAGTTTCAATTCCATCAGAAAAGCAATTAAACCTAGTTAAAAGGCTTTCTACAAAAAGGTGTAAAATGGTATCTGGTAGCCTTTTCCCAAACTTTTCCAATATTTCAATTCTGCTGGAGCCAGAACCATCCAACCCATACTTTACAGTTAAAAAAAATTAGTTTCCCGTCTTCTAACATAGATTAATACAAAGTCAAAGAAAATGTTTCCTATATCCCTCTTGGGACTATATGAAAAAAACAAAAAATGTAATAATGTTGCACTTTAGATAATTTTAATATTGATAATTCACCATTACTTTCAGACCTGAAGCCATGCAGTAACTTTCTGTTTTCAGATATAAGATGCTATATATAATTTTGAGGATCAATAAACTGAAAACACAAGGAGAGTTATTAAAGTAACAAATTATTTGCCTGGTTAAGACAACTTAGCAAATCCATGGTGACCAAGTAAGAGCAAATGGGCTCCAAATCCTAAAATGTCTCCCTATCAATCAAGTTTTAGGATCATCTTTGTAACAGATTTTGTCTCCCCCCTTTCCTTTTTCTTTTCTTTTTTTCTTTTTTTCTTTTTGGTCTACTTCTTGGTTCTTAGCTAATGGAGATGGGGGCGTAACTGAGCTGAATATAAGAGAGTACTAGGATATATAGCATACAATTCTCCTTTACATTCCTGTAAGGACAGAAGATCTAGGCACCCCTCCAAAGAAATGCTATATTCAAATTAATTATTGGCAGGTGCCCCAATATATTATTTGGTTTGGACATCAGGATTCCAGGATGTGTTTGGCAGGATGGGTAGGATTTTTCTCCCCTTAATGTAAGGGTCAAATCATGCCTTTAGTCACATAAACGTGGCCCTTGTTTCTTCATTTTGAAATTAAGACAATAAAACTAAGCCTCATAGGGTTGAGAAATCCTATACACGAAGTGAGATAACATATGTGAAAGCACCTAGCTCACTACCTAGTATATAGTACGTACTAAAATCAAACAAAAAAATATTGATTTGAATATTATTTGTTTAATATTTTAAAGTTGATAAATATATTCTATTAGTTTCCACTTTTAAAACTTTATAATCAGCTTTTGATCATCAGGTATCAATGATTCACTGTAAAAATTTTTCTCTCATCTTACATGCTTCCAGAAGGCATTTACCACCCCCCATCTGTAACATGTCTATGTGAAAAGACACTGTAGTATAATGGTTAAAAGCCAAATCTCATGTGTGAATAGTAATAATAACAATAATAATAATAATTTCTACTTCATAGGATTGTTGAATGAATTAAATGAGTTAATACATGTAAAACACTTAGACTATCATAGGCATGTTAGCTATTATTAAATACATATTAGTTTAGTTGTATCTGAAAACTGGATTTCAGGCATGTTATCTGCATTCACATAATGAAAACTTCAAGCTAAGCAAAAATAACTTAAAAACAAATTTTAATACAAAGAAAATCCCAAAATATAATGCCTGTCATATCAGTTATTTAGAGGATTATTCACATATTTGGAATCTTTGCTCCTGCTCCATAAACATGGATAAAAGAGAAGGTTAAGATTGGCCCCCAAAATTAATTTAAAATGTCATCATGAATTTTAATTCACTGTATGTACCCAAACCTGTATTAAACAAATGTAAAAACCATTCTGATTCATTTCAAATTAAAATAAACACTGCCCAGTATTAGTTACATTTCAGGTAAATTATTTCCTTTTAATATAATAATTCCATGCTAAACTTTGATTTAATACCAATATTATAATATAGCCATGTAAATTCTATCCTGTAATTTCTGTGGTAAATTTTAAGATCCCTCTATAACAACTAAGGAATTCTTTCTAAAAGCAAGGGAAATTGAATTACTAATCTATAAAATGTCTTTCCTAAAATTAATAGTGTTTAAGGTAATAAATTTAAATAAGATAGCAGTGTTTAGAAAAAAGTATGGACTGTGATTGCAGCAGTTTAAATTTCACAGTAGCTTACTTTAGAATCATAAGGAATTTAGGAATCACCTAGGTCACCACCACCCCCAATTTTATGAAGAAACTGAGGTCCCCAAATGCTATGACACTGATAGAGCCAAGCCCACAACCTAGGTGTCTGGGCTCCCAGTCAAATAAATGTTTCTTCAAATCTTTTCATATCACATTTAACCAAGTAATTCATATCAACTCAAAACAGTATTTTTGCCAAAAAATTATTCAAAAGAATAAGTCTCTAAAACACACACACACACACACACACAACTGCATTCATTTAAGTAAGCACCACGGTACTCAGTTTACTAACTTCTTATATTTTCAAAACCCTATTAGGAATTTCTTGTCATAAAGATTATTTTCAAATCACTTATTTTTATTGTGACTTTCAACTCAACCCAATGCTTGCTCTCAGCTCCCTACCTCCCAACCTCTCTTTTTCTCTCTCTTCACTCTCTCACACACAGAAATATACACACTCTCCTAAAAATGGTGGGGATGGTGAACAGAAATCAACAACTTAGTTTCTAATCCTACCAAATTTGAGCCAGGTATATTGACTCATCCATTTTCCATCCTCAGTATAATAGACAACAATTCTAAGGGAAGAGTTAGTTTCTAACAGTATCTTTTAGTATCAACCTTAGTCTACTATTATTTCATACACCAGCTTATTCTCTAAGAAACCATCTGGTTAAAAAAATTTCACATGTTAAACACATCCCATTAGCTCCATAAAAATATTAATAATGTGCATATACATATAGTTTATTCATTTTCTGAAATTTTTATTTTTCCCAAAGCAAACCTTTATCAAAAGTCAGTAAACTGAGAATGGAAAACAAACTATGAGGTCACATAAATTCATTCTGTCACTTTATAAGTAGCAAAATAAAAAAGAAAAGTATTTTTAATTCTGAGCCAATCTTAACCCAGTTAAAATGTTGAGAATGCCGTCTTAGATTTTTTCAATTAGGAATATATAAATAATTCATAAAAGTTACCTTTGCATTAAATTTCCCTTAAATTTATGTTCAAAGGAATATCAAAACCAACTTTTTAAAAATAGACTTCATGGGATTGCCAATGTCTTCAACAGCCTTTCACCTGACCACTAAAGCATGATAACTGCTCTCTTCAGTTTGAGTAGAAACCCTTTCTAAAAACAAAAGCCAACAGCTTTTCTTATACCTGGGCAAAAAAGTTATTTAAAAAAATTTTTTTAAACTAGATTTCACCAAATATTTTAAGATACATCCTAATCATTATACCTGAATCCTTAGAGAAGGGATATTTAATTCCTTGGAATGACACAGGGTTCTCTTAGCAAACTTCCCCTCCCTCTGAGCAAATTATTAATTAAAACAGATAATTCTACTTGTGTTGACATCATATATGGAGACATTGCAATTATTTTGAAATCTGTTTGAGCCTTTGCCGAAAGATCTCTAAAATAACCCTCTAGATATAGCACATGTGTATGTGTACACATGTATGTAGCATTTTTTTAATCCTTGCTTTTTAACCTAGAGTTTGTACTCTTACCAGCTGTGTGCTCTTGGGCAAGTTATTGTATCCTGCTGATACTCAATTTTCTCATCTCTAAAATGGGGATAATAATAGAACTTATCTTGTGGGGTTTGTTCTAAGGACTGATTCAATGTTAGCTTATAAACCATATAAATTTCCTAAACACATATAAATGATCATACCCGCAAAGTATACAAATTTAGTGGGGCATCTGATGTTCAATTAACTATGAAATTCCCTTTATCCTACGTCTATCAACTAGACTGGCTGCTCATGAATTAAAAAACATGAAACAATGTGACTCTTGCAGAATAAGGATACACTGGTGGCAAGAAAGACAAGTGATCTTTGCCTGGATCTATTTTTAGGAATGGTTTAATTATCTACACCCCCAGTGTTAACACTGGAAAATAAACAAATGGGTGAAAGGCATCATAAAAGAGTCACTCTGAGATCAACAGTTTCATAGTATTCAAAAATAATTGGGGATGAAGAAAATATTTAGATCATTTCTCTAGCAGTCCTTACTGACACAAGGCAGGCCAGAATTTGCAAAAAGGTTTAACAGGAATTGCCGAATTGATGAATTCAAACTGTTCAGGCCGCAGGGTTCAGAAAGGTTTCAGGTTTAAAATATAACCAGTGAGAAAACTATAATTCAATAGCTGGTTTTCAGTGAATCACTACCTTACAGTGGAGAAAAATTAATTTGCGAGGTTATATAGTTATGCAAACGGGTAGAAAATGCTCATCAGTTTCCACAATGAAATATATTTCTATCTACATTATTTATTCTCACTTAAATAAGTAGGGAAAAACCAACCACGATTCTCTTGGCAGGCTGGAAAGGTATTATGGTTAATAATCATGACATCACTAGCTACCTCGTATTCATAATTATGCTAATTTACACGATTATCTAAGGGAAGATAAAAATTAGAAATTTACCAAAAAAAAAAAAAAAAAAAAAGCTGAATATTTTGTTCCAAATTATACTCCTCTCCTGCCAAAATAATGTCTGGTAATTTTCTAAGAAGAGCTCTGATATGAATACAGACAATTCAAACTCTCTTCGTTACACAGATATTACACCCTGCTGTTTCCTTATTTCATCTTAATCTATTAATGGAACATAATCTTACCGGAAAAGGAAAAATGTTGTCAGCCCTGTTCAAGCTATCTTCCATCCAGGATTTAGGAGCAAAGGCAGAGCTGGGGCGAGCGTACTTCTGGAGCTGAATATGATTGCTTGCAAAATTTTTCTTCAAAGGCGAGATGGAGTTCAGGGGCGTTATTCCTCCATTCAGCCCTCTGCGGTGATCTCGGCCTTGGGAACCTCCCCAGCCACCATATCCACCACCTCCTGGGCTCCAGGAAGAAGACGGTGTAGGAGAGGGACTCTGGTAGCTGCTCCATGGAGAGGGGGGCTTGTTAAGATTATTCGCCAAATGAGGCAGCTGGTTAAAAGCAGCATTTCTATGTGTGAAAGGTGGGGGATGGGGACTGGCAGGAGACCTCCTTTGCTGCTGATGCTGGCTGTGATGATGCTGGAAATGAGGGTGATGAGGGTGGTGCTGTGAGAGAGGCCCGATCTGAGGGGAGAAACTGCCTCCAAAGCCAGGGCTGACATGATGGGGAAAATTTTGAAACAACAGAGCACCGTTATTAGCCGAAGCAGCCGGGACCCCTCCCTGGTGAAAGAAACTTGCATCTTCATTGATGATTGTAGAGGAAGAAGGCGCTATCGCTGCTGACCAGTTACTGAAACCAGTAAGAGACGATGCGCTAGATGTCAAGGGTTGGGTTGAAGTACCTAGCCCCGTGGCTTCTTGATAATCAAAGCCTGTCAACACTGGTGACTCGATTCTTATTTTCTCCTTCCCGTTGCCATTTTCTGAAGAATTGTCCCCTTGATTTTCTTCAGATTTTGCCTTCTCAGTTTCAGGCAGTATTCCAGCTTCCTGACCTGGACTGGGGGAGAGCTGCTGCTTTTCTAAAGGGTCTTGCTGTTCCTGTTGCTGACTTTTTGCCTTTTCTGATCCCAAGATCTCATCCTGAATGTTATGGGTAGCCGGAGCAGGAAAGAGCCAAGCTGACCCGGCACTGCTGCCATTGGCAGCTGTGTTATTATTTATAAAAGCAGCGGGGCTGGGGGTGGCATTTTGGTGATGGTGTGGAGGCTGCAGATGTGGATGGAATCGGACTGGAAAAGCAGATTTATTCCCAGTATTGCTTTGCACTAGCACTCCAAACCCGTAATCCCCCATTTATTATTTTTAGGCCCAGAATCTTATGATTAAAAAAAAAAACAACAACCTGATGTCTCACGCCTTTGTATTCTCTACCCCAAATTTAAGTTGTTTGTTTGAAATGTCTTATTTTTAGCTAGCTCAAAGATCGCAGCTTATCACCCTAAATAGTTCAGATTTGGAATTCTGGTCTCTGAAAGAAAAAAGAAAAAAACTAAAAAAAAAAAAAAAAATGTCTTAGAACATTGACATGAATCCAACTTATTCTAGGAGGGAATAAAAACGAAGAGGGTAAAAATCAAGTCTTTGGTTAGTAAAATAGGCGCTTTCTTTTTCCAAAGGAAAACGTACATGAATGACAAAAACACAGCTTCTCAAGCATCTATGGATGTAGAAGAATAAGCATTGCGCGGAGTAAAAATATATATATATATAATTTAACAATCACATATGGTCTTCTTCAGCAGTTTAGATTCACTCACATAAAAATTAGAATAGGGCTAAGGGGAGAATACGTTCTTTTCTTGGCAGCTTGGTTAAAAAAATTCAGGAATAATTTAAGAACATTATATATTATATATTTATATATATAGATTATATTAGGTTATTTGGGGTGGGAGGCGAATTCCTGGTTGCGGGAGAGGAAATCAGCATGGACTAATGGAAAGATGATTGCAGGGAAGTTTCTGCTGTTCCTGGTCCTGTTTCTGATCTTTCACGGGGTGCAGTTTTGGCCTCTGGGGCTGTTCCTGAAGCTCTGGGTGCAGATCTTGCTGCGGTCGCTGTTCCTGGGGCTCCCCCCGGCCTCCTCTCCCCCATGAAATGGGTTGGAAACACCCGTTTCTCCCTCTTGGGGGTGTCGCGGTCAGGACGGATTAGCGAGACTCGACGAGGACAAGCTGGCGGTCCCGGGGTGCGGGGACCAAGGGGGCGACCTGGAAGGTCCTGCGGTTTCGGCCTCTACCCCTCTCTGCGGCTCCGGGGTTTTTTTCCCTCATGGGACCCAGGGGCGGTTTGTTCAGTTCTCTCAGTTCGATTCTCCGAGGGGGGAAAAAAGAGGAAAAATAGGAAAACCCCACCAGCGTAGTTACTCTAAAAGAGAAGGGCCTTCCCCCCTTTGCTCGCTCTCTCTCTTTTTTCCCCAGATTTTTTAAAAAACTGTAATTTAGAAGGCTTTTGTTTCTCCTCACGGTTGCTGGGCCGTCGTCGCCGCCGCCGTCGCTTTACCCCGGTCCCGCAGTCCCCGCTGTCGTAGTTGCGGACTCCGCCTGGCTCTTCTTCTCTCCTCCTTCCTCCTCTGCTGTCGCCGCTGCCGCCGCCGCCGCCGCTGCCACCGCCTCCCGGTGCCCCGGTTCAGCAGCCGCGGCTGAGTCCTTCTCCTCAGGACCGAGCCGAGTGAAATGACAACCAGCTGGAAAGACCGAGAGACACTTCCGGTTCGAAGAGGGAGGGGTGGGTTAGGGCAGACACCCCGCCCACCTGCCGAAAGGCCAATCAGATGCTAGAATTCAGATGAGGCCACGCCCCTCGGCACAGGTGCCCTCCCAGGAAGGTCGAAAAGTTATCTCGAGAGACGCCCCTTCCGTCTGCGCCTCGCCCAGTGAGGCCTGGCGCCTGGAACCCGCTCCCCCGACCCAGAGTGAGCGCAACTGGTCGCCATCTTTAGTGTGGGCAAAGGACTCCTGCGCTGTTTATCTCACCTAACCACGCTCTGCAGGAGTAGTATAGCGGGACGCGTGGAAGAGAACGGATTCCTCTAGCACTGCAGTAAAGAGTCCAGGTGTGGGAGATCGGTGGGGCAACCCCTGAAACCGCTGATGAACGGGAGGACTGCCCATAGTAAACGTGGTTCCCCAGGCATCACGTGCTTTGACCGGAGCTCCTCCCCAGAGGTATCTGGAAGAGGAGGCGGGTTTTCCCGGCAGCTGTGCGGTGCCTGGATTTGCGTATGTCCTTGTCCTGCATGTAGACCTCACGCGGGACTCTGCCTTCACCTTCCACTCCCCCACCCCCACTCCCCCTGCTTGGTTTAGGCTCTCATCTGGTGCAGTCTCAGGCACAAAGATACAGCTGCTGTAAACGTCCGTGGTTGAGCCCTCATCCCCATCCGGCTCTAGTGCACCCTTCCCGCTTACTAGAGGGACATTTCCAAAACGAAAAGCTTGTCAGGGTCCTCACCTGCTCAGATCTCTCTGCGATTGCCCACTACCTCTTTGAAAAAGACCAAACTTTTTAGTCTGGTGTTCAAGGCTTTTCCACTCTGGGGGCAGTATATCTTAACACCTCGTCTCCCTCCAACCGCCACACACCAAGGTGCTCCAAATATAATCTCAGCGCCTTTTTACCTTCCCTTTCCTCTCTTCTCCACCTGGTAAACTCCTATTTAGTTTTAGGAATCTGTTCAAAAGCTACCAACTCTGTCTTCCGAGTTCCCTCTTGCGAGCATCCATGGCCCAGTGTACGTCTCATGCTTCTTTATCACCCTCTATTGTAATGGTTGCTTATGTCTCCTGGACCTGTTGTCAACTGTGGGCTCTTTGAGGAGAGAACCTTGTAGATAGGAGTCATCAGTGAATGAATGCTGAAGAAATGAGTGAACAAACCAACTACAATGAAATCTTTCCTGAATGACAGTCCCTTTTCCAAATCTGCATAATTTCATTCCTTATGCCATTTGGTTTGGGACTCACTTCTCTCAAACTTTAATCATTTAGGTTATTCATTTGCTGCTCAAGGGCTCCATGTCTTGTTCATATTTGTACATTCTCACCACTATGACCACCATCAGGACCTAGATTAATGCCTTGCTCTCAGCACTCGCTCTAAAGATGTTGAATAAGTGAGTGTTTTCCTTTAGTAGAAAATGAGAAATGAAAAGAAATCAGAGGAGAGCCACAAGTGACTATGGCAAGAGTAGGGAATAAAAAAGGGAGAGATCAAAGACTTTTAAGAAGAATCTCATGAAAAAAGGTGGCTTCCATTTCATTTCCCTAGCCTTTCCTCAATGCCCCAACTTCTGCTGCCTGAGTTTATCAATCCTCCCATACTTCCATGTAGAACACCTGTTTGGGACCTTAATCGATGATTTTTTTGTCTTTCGTTGTGTCATGAACATGAGTCTTGTCTCTGTAACTCTACTTTGAGTTCCTTAAGTGTTAGGGATTGGGTCTGATTCTGCTGTTTATTCCCCACAACTGGACATACCTTGAGACTTAGCTGGTTCAGTTAGGTGTCACTTCCTCCAAAATGATTTCCCTGACTGCTCCTTTTTGTAGCATCTTATAGATTCCTCTCATTTACTCACTGCTGGTTGTCAGTGAGTTAGTTTTTTCGCAAGCAGAGCTTGTGTCTGATTTATCTGTGTGTCCCCAGTGGCCATCAGAGGGTCTGGCACAGAGCAGACTCAGGACATGTTTACTGAATAAATGAATGAATGACTCTTCAATGCACAGTAGATGGTTGAGAGTCTTTTGGGGCTGCCAATTCTTAGTGACTAAAATGGCTGCCATATTTGAAGGAAAGAGGGCTATCTTTAGAACCAAACAGGTAATTTGAATCCCAGATCTGCTACTTCCTAGTTGTAGAGCTCTGGGCATCACCTCTACAAGCCCCTGGTTCCTCATAGATAAAATGTGAATGATATTCCTCCCTGGCTAGGAGGTGGTAAATTACATGAGATACAAGTGAAGTGCTGGGCTCATAAGAGGTTTTCAAAAATGTCAGTTCCTTATTAATATATGAAGCGCAGAGAAGCACTTCTCAAGTGTCTTTTGCCTAGAAGCTGCATGCATGAGTGAATCCAGGAACCTATGTTGGTTTGTAGAGGGAGGAGACACACCAGAGCCATAGTCAGGGTGCTGCTAGGTCAGCCTGATCTTTTAAGGCTAAATCAAGCATGGGCAGTAGGTTTGGGCTGGGCTGAAGCTAAAATGATCTCTGCAGACATCAGGTTCCTGGCTAGGGATTAGGAGCATGGGAGAAGGGAGCGGGAAGCAATTCTCTTGAGTCAGTTGCCTACTCAGAAACCCAGGATACCCAGCTCAGGGCTGCCCTCCTTGAAAACATTCTGGCCTCAGAAACTGTCCCAGGTAACCATGACAACAATTCAGCAGCTCTATTTAGGATTTCCAAAGAGATCAACAGTTGCAGATGAGTGCTGGCTTGAACACTTTGCTGGCAGAAGAGAGCGCCTCCCATGAAACATGCTCACTGGGAAGCTTTCAGGTTGCAGAGAAAGCAAGCTCTCCCTGAACGTTAAGGTGCTACCAGATTTTTTTTTAATTAAAAAGATTTTTTTAAAAACCCTCCCTCCCTGTCCATTAAGGGCTGACACACCTTCAGAAAAGTTGTAGGCTAGTGAATGGACCCTGCTGGCTACAGCCCAGCCCCCTCTGGGGTTTGAGGTCAACCACACCCCAAAGTCGGAGCCTCACAGGAAGCAGGGCCCTAATATTTCCTTCATCAGCCTCTCTTAAAGCTTGGCAGGCGATATAAATCTCACCCCATAATCACACAGAGTGAACTCTTCCCCACGCTAGCTAATGTCCTCCACCACTGCCCTTGAAGCACCCTGTCTTCTCCCAACAGCACACACCCAAGCTCCCCAGGGGCCTGTCTAATGACTTTAGCAATCAGGGCCACCACCCAACGTTGCCCAGGTTGTACACTGTGCAACTCCATAAGGCACCACAGACTATGATGTGAACGCCCATCCCCCTGTTGCACAATGCAGTGGCCCTGCTTTGGTTCATTTCCATGAGACACCGAGGCACATTATGGAAATATGACACTCATACACAAAGCCACCAGGTACTACCATAAATTACATGAACACACGCTCATCACATGGAGAAATATGTAAAGCAGTTGGTCTTTTTAGATTTGGTGGCCCAGGAGCTTTCTGTAATGGAACTGAAGGACACCGTGTCCTTGGTGTTGTTTTGGGTGGGGAGCTGTAGTGAGAAGACAAGTCCGGGCAAGTACATGGTCCAGTCCCCTAAGAGATTAATACCCAGCAGTTATTTTGCTTAGCAGCGTTAATAAGAATTCTAACATAGTAGAGGAATATATATGTTACTGAAACGAAAAAAATATAATATTAATATTCAAAAGCAGGTCTTGTGAAGGTAGGGGAAGAGAGAAAGATGGAATTACTTTTGGAATATCCTCTTTTCCAAAACTACCCGAAAGCTCACTACCAGAAGGCAAGACAGACAGAAACAGAACCACGTCCTGAAGGCAGGTTTCATTAAACCCACCTCTGATCTTCACCCTGTTTCAGTGTTGGAAAGCAGGCACATTTACTTAGAAAGCACCATTGGGTTTTTTTTTACAGTTAATTGCTGGGTTACATTTTCTCCTTTTGTTTGTTGTTTATAACCTGCACAAGCCCTCTGCATTTTAAATACTGTTTTCTTCCTGCTTTCCCACTTAAGGTGTTGTCATTAACATGGAGTCCATAGTTAACAACCCATTTTGGTGGGGAGCAGTGAAGTCAGTTCTTCCAACGCAGTGTCACTGAACAAAAGGTCTGGAAAGGTCCAGGACGGAGACGCGCTTCACTTGATTTCGCCATATCCCGGCAAAGATTTAGGTGAGCTGGGATGGAGGGTTGACCTTCCAAACTGTGACATGTATCACATGGGATGACTTGGATTCTTTTGTGGTTCCAGCCACATATGTGGATGGGCTGTTGACCTAGATTACCCCTGGCTGTTTTGATTGGACACACTGCACTTCCCTGTATCAAAACCATGGCCAGGCTGCCAAACAGCTGCCATCTCACACTCTGTGGCTAGACTAGAGGATCTTCACCTGCGATGCTGGAAAAGGAAGAGCTTTTTGGAGCTCACAGGGAAGCTGCAGAGTCCAGAGATCAGAGATCTGGGAGTCAGAGACCAAAATTTTAGCCCCAACATAGCCTTGAACTCACAGGCACTGGTCCAGTTTGTCCGATGATTTCCTTTCAGCCAGAATTTTTACTGCCAAAGGAGTTTCACTTTGGAACCCGTAAGCAATAAAGTTTCAAAGAAAGTCGTCTATATAAAAAAACACTAAAGATGGTCCTTTCCTTTTATGTCCAAATTTCTTGCTCCCCTATTCTTGGAGTATATATATATATATATATATATATATATATATATATATATATATATATATATATATATAACTAAAGAACAATTGTAAGAGTTGATTCGTAAGCATCCAACCTCAAACTTTAGCATGCAGTTCCCATGGGAGCCCATCAAACGCAAATTCCCAGACCCTGCCCCCATGATATTCTGATTGTTTTCTCATAGTATTTTCTCATAAAGTTATAAGGTACTAAAGATTTTCTCATAATAATGCAAAAGCACAGAAAATCCAAATGAAAGATGCCTAAAAAAGTGCCTTTCTCACATGAAAGAAGTTTGCAAGAGTCCATATAGCGCTGGTGGGGTAGTTTCAAGAAGTCATCAGAAACCAAGGTTCCTTTTATTTCATTGCTTTTCCCTCCTCAGAATTCAACTTCTACCTAGGATCTAAGATAGTTGATCTAGCTCCAGCTATCACGTCTGTATTCCAGACCACAGGAAATAGAAAAAGATGAAGAAGGACACAACCGTTCTTTGAGGGAACTTCAGAAGACATACACGTCACTTTCGTTCTCTTCTCATTGGCCAGAATTTGGCCATATGGGCACACCTAATGGCAAAAGAAGTTGGGAAGTATAGTCTTTATTTCATGCTTTATGTATTAAGCTAAATATGGATATTCTATTATCAAAGAAGCAAAGGGAGGTGGATATTGGGGGTGGGGCATGTAGACCAGAGAGGTTTCATGACTACCTGAGGTCTAATAGCCAAGTCAATGCCCTCATTTTGCAGTTGAGGAAACTCAACTCAAGGCCCCAGGGAAGGGCCTTGTCTAAAATAACTCAGTTATTTTGCCCAGGTATCTTGACTCAAAACTCTTCCCTCTACTCGGTGGTCCTCAAATTTTAGCAAGCATCAGAATCACCTGGAAGACTATTTAAACCAGAATTTCTGATTGAATAGGTATGGGATAGAGCCAAGAATTTTCCTTTCTTTCTTTTTTTTTTTTTTCTTTCATTGCCCTATTACTTTTATTTTTTTAAATTTTTATTGGGGTATAGTTGCTTTATCATATTGTGTTAGTTTCTACTGTACAGCAAAGTGAATCAACTACTCAGCTATACGTATACATATCCCTCTTTTTTGGATTTCCTTCCTGGACTTGCTCACTGAAGTTTTTTAAATAGAGAATCTAAAGACCTTACTCCATTGCTTAAATACTTTCAAGTGGCTTCCTTATGTATTCAACTCTATTTTTCAAACTTGAGTGATTTTCATTCCAGCATCCCAGTTTTTGCCATATAGATGTAGTTCCTGCATTGTCATTCCTTTAACATTTTTTATAAACTGGTTTATCTTTAAAAAACAAACAAATAAATATGCAGTCAAGACAACTTGATTAGCCACCTGAAATGCTATAACCAAAAGGTAATTATCACATTTAAAATAATGAAAACAAAATTATGGTATTGAATTGCTCCTGGATCCTGTAAGTATATCACAGGCCCTAAGTCTGAGGCTTTCTTTCTCTTTGTTAAAAAGGAAGATTAATAAGGTTAGAGAGAGGTGCTAAAGACACTAGCCCAACCTGGAAAGGTCATCCTTACATAATGAGAAGGCCTGAAAAAGAATGGAAAAGGAGCGAAATTTCTCATTGTGTGATTCAAGATTATATACTGTCTTGTCTGTGTACCACCTACAACTATCTCATATACCCCACTGGGAAGGGACCCATTGTCTGGAAAGCACTTCCAGACTCCTGAATGTGGTACCCCATGCACCTGATGAACTGGCACTTGCCTAACGTTTTAGCATCATCTCCTGCCACTCTCTGACAGCACTGTTCCGACCATTCTGAAAAACTTAAGGTTCCAAGAACTTACAATGTCATGAATGCTATTTGCTGGAAGTAACAGGATGCATGAGTAAGAGTGACAAACAGTAAGTGGTGATTTTTCTCGCACATCAAGAAGTCTAGAGGTGAGCAGTTGCTGATGCTGGCCGGTCAAGTACGACAGGGCTGTGGGTTGGAATCTCTGGATGTTCTTGGCCTCACCTTCAGGGTCTTAAGATGTCTGCCACAGCCCCAGTCATCACACCATGACATTCAGAAGCAAGACACAGAGGGCTTCAAAGAGCTGAGAGTTTCTGGTCACGAGCTTTCCTCTGATCAGGGAGGAAAGGTCTTCCTCAAGGACCCTCCAAGCACACTTCCTGTTATATCTTTTTGCTCAGGATGGGGTCACATGCCTTGATCTAGACGAGACCTGGGCCCACCTTCCCTGAGACCAAAGGACCCCAATGTGAAACAAGCAGAATCAGAATTCTGCTAGCGAAGGAGCAGGAAAGTCTTTGGAGGAATCAGCAAGTGTGTCCTATGCTCACCACACAACTTTCTTAGGCCTTTCAGTGTATGTCTGTCTGCCAAGAACAGCTATCTCGTTTGCCAGGGGAGCTCAGACTCAAGCACCCTCACTGCCTTCTCTGACCCCCCAGCAGAGGTGGGCATCTTCTCCCAGGTTGGCACAGACACTTGGCCACATAACTGACTATTTATGTAATTGGCTATTTAGATCCACCCACTGGAGTTGCTCCTCCGGGTCAGGCACTTTTCTGTTGTGTATCCCCTAAGCCCGGCACTATGCCCAGCACACAGTAGGCCTTTAATGAGTGTTTGTTGAATTAAGGGTGAATTAATCAGTTTTCTTTCCTCTTGATATACAAGTCATAAGGAAGTCGAAGTAATAAATGGTAGGTTGACTTTAACAACAAGCCTTGGAAAATTTGGGGAATCTCCTAATAGCGTACATCAAGTTTCTATTGGCATAGCATAAAACTTCTACCACACTGCTGATCTTTTGGCGAATTAGTCACTGTAGATCCTGGCAAGTGGCTTTATAAACTTAGTAAACCATTTCAGTCTTGTGTAAAACACACTGTACAGGGTAATAGCTTCGTTTGGCCAAGTCATCTTAGGTGAAGTTCCACGATTGCATAAAGCTAGTCTTTATTGATATACCCTCAATGTTAAACAGCCTGTTAATGAAGTGGATTGCCTTGAAGCCATTGAATAGTGCACATACACACACGTACACATACACACAAAGTTATCACCACCTGAAAACAATGGCAGAGGCAGTAATTATGTAATATTAACGAGCAATATCACATACAATTGGATGTGCCAGTTTCTAACATAGCTGAGTTAATTCTCAGTAATGGGTTTCTTGAAATGACCTGGCCCCCAAAGAAGTACCTTCAGGTTCAACAGTCCATGTAAAATATAATAAATGCATAAATAATTTAGCAAGGGAAATAGGTAGCATTATGGCCGCAGTTCTGTGCTCTTATTTAAAAGCCTGGCAGCTTGGTAGTTATAAACCACTATGTCCAGGGATGTTGTAATTCACCATTTGCTTGGAGTTGAAATGAGGCAGAGGAGAGCTCCAGGCCCCTAGCTCATTTCTTATTTAGAGGCAGGGGTTTTTTTTGTTTTTTTTTTTAAATCCATTTGGCTATTTAAATTCCAAAAATAGAAAGAGGAAGAAGAAACACGCTTCAAATTTAGAAGTTTAGAGGCTAGTTGGAGTCCTCTTAGGCAGGCTCTGGGATGTGTTTTTTTAAGCAAGTGAGTTTAAAAATTAGTTTCATTGTGTGTGTGTATGTCTTTTTAATCCATATATGGCAATTGATGAGGCAGTGTTTTTCAAATTCTAGTTCTTTTTGTTATCTCAGACACATAATTTTTTCTTTATTGTTGTATGACCTATCTTATTTATTATCCACCCAACATTATTTGTAAATGGACTCAATTTTTTAGAACTTAACTAAATAAGTTGGAAAGAAAAATTCTGTTATCACTAATGTAAATAGAAAAATCAATACACCATGCCATAAATGGATGCTGTCATTTATTTTTTCCTAACCCACACTAAAATAAATGAGTCAAGCAAATGCCTAGTAATAGAAATAAGAGTTCTTCTGTGCCATCTAAAGACATCTCAAAAACCGTCGGTGGCACTTTTAGGGAAGCCTGGCTTACTGGTTGAGTAATACGTACCTTTTGAATCAGGCAAGATTGGTTCAAGTCCCACCTCTGACATTTGCCAGCTGAATGACTCATGAGCAGGTCTTTTTGTCTCTCTGAGCCACAGTTTCTGCATCTGGAAAACGGGGATAAAATATTGTTGAGCAGTTAGTTGAGAGGATTATATAGGTAATACATGTAAAGTTCTTAGGATGGTGCCTACCTATAGCAAGTGTCCAAGAAATGTCACCTATGATTATTAGTCATTTGTGATTGGGGAGATGTGGGTCATCACAGAGAACCAACCACCAACAAATTCAGTCCAGAACAAACAAAATGTGCTAGGTGTCTACCATATGACAGGCTCTGTGGTAGGCCCTGGGGACATGGAGGTAATTCTTGAAGTGACAGACGTGTACAGAGCTAATGACAGTGGTACATGGGAAGTGCAGTGAGAGGTAGGTTCCCAGGTTATTATGGCAGGCCAGAGGAGAACATGATGAAAGTCAGTGTCAGGGAAGAAGAATGTGCAGATCCCCAAATCAGGCCTTTCCTGATAGCTTATGGGGGACATACATCAGCACTAGGAGGTACCAAGTAAATTGAATTTCTGCTGGGGAGGAGAAAGTGCATGAAATTGAGACGTATATACAGCAGTGGAGACATACCATTTACTTATGGGCTTAAGTGACATTAATGAATTGGTGAATATCATTCTCAAAACTAAATGGTGGTCAGGCAACTTGTAAATCGAATTTTAATGTTCTTTCCTTTCATAGTGGTCACAGTGATTCACAGATATTTTTTAATTTGGCCAGCTGGATGATTTTTGTGTTTTTTTCATTATTATTATTACTTGCTAATGTAAAAATTATGCAGTTGCATAGGAAAACCCAGATTTGTGTTCTCTGTTTAAAAAAAGTGGAAGATGTAGCCATCTGAATCCATTCCCCACATATGGCAAGTTAGGGCTTGCATTGAGTAGGTGCTGCTGTTGTAAGATGGGGCATTTGCTCTACAACACTCCCAAGGCGACGGTGCTGCCCTAAGACTCCGGCAAGTGGGGCCCCTGCCCTTGACCCCATGCAACCAAGGGATGCCTGCACTGCCTCTTCTAGACCATGCTGCTGGGCCCTGGAATTCCCTGACCACGTGACCCAAGCCTGCTTCCAGAGCCTGCAGAGACCTCTTTCCCAGTGAGTTCTCCCAAGGGCGAATAGCACTGCTAGGGAGTAGACCCCATGCCCAAGGGGTGGCCAAGACAAAGCTGGAGGGAGGGAAGGGACTGAAGCTTGAATGTGCAGGCCCTGGTGTCCATCCACCTGTACAGAGTTCCTTGCTGTGGGGGATGGAGTCAGGCATGGGAAGAGAAGAAGAGCAGACGGTGTGCTGAGCGGGGTGGGGAAGCCCTTGGCCTGGGGACCAGTTCTCCCCATCATCTTCAGGTAAGGAGCCCTGAGGAGTCTGAGAATTCTACATTGACCTTGGCCTTCCAGGTCATTATAAAGGTACATTTGTCAGGGTAGGAGACTAGAAGTTACTTCAATTTGTTAACTCGATTTATAGCTTGAAAAGTATTTAGGGATCTGGTAGATGGACTTCCATTTAAACTTTTTCCCAGGGCCTGCAAAATATGAGGAGTGGGCCTGCTGGTGGATTTCACTCCTTTCTCCCTGCTGCCTGACCCCCATTAGTGCTGAGTTTGTGGTTCCCCGTAGACTGTGAGCTTCGTGAGGGTGGGAAGTGTACCTGATGTTTACACTTTATCCCCTCACCCCTAGCACAGTCCTCGGCTGTGGTACCCAATTCATACTGAATGAGTGACTGTCTAACCTGAGAGTTGATAGTTCAGGTTAGTCCCCTTGGAATTATCTTCTGTCATAGATGTCCACACACCACAGATTATTTAAAATTGTCTCCTTAGCAACATCATTAATTGCTAGAAATGATTTTGGTTATTTCTGTTTTTCTGATGTAAAATGAATTTATGTACACGGTAACATAATCCGAAAGGTTTTTTAGAAAAAGTAAAAAGAAGAGGAAAAGAACATCACATATCACCCTAATTCCACTGGTAAAGCCATTATTAACATTTGGATATATTTATTTCAGTCTTTTTTCATATGTTTCTTTTCAGAGTTGAAATCCTACCCAGAGATGGATGACAATAAGCTGCCACGTTCCAAAATTTGAGCAGCTTTCTGGCTGCTGTTTGTCACTCCCCGTGACCATAAGAAACTTCTAGATTTCATGGAAGAATATTGGTGACGAGCATTACAAACATTTTCCCAAGAGGTGAATGATGTGGTTCTAAATTTTTGTGCGTGCGAGAGTCTGTGATTTACCCTACTTACCGATCAGTCATCATTTTTATCAACATCATAATCACTGTCAAGGGTCAAATATTTGCCATCTAATTTTTTACAGCCCTTTTCTGTTAAGCTCGAGATGAAGAATGCTGCACACACTTGGCCCCCTCTCTTTCAAAGCCAACAGACTGCCATGCACACATGCTTGCTGTGCTGCCAGCGGTCCACAAACACTGATCAGGTGATGCCTAAATACCATGCACCACTGAAATCCTGAGACTATCCAGTATGACAGGGGAGAGGTGACTAAATGCCAAATTGCAATAAGCATGACAAACCAATAAATAAGGGTGCCATGGGGACACGGAAGAGAAGCTGCCTTACTCAGCCTGAGCTCCAGGGAGGGCTTCCAAGAAGAGGGGATATTTGAGAGCTGTCTGGAAAGCTGAGCTGGGGGTTGGCAGCTGCAGAAAGGAATCGGGTGTCGGGTTGAGGCCCCTTGAGGGTGTGGCTGGTGCACAGGAGAGGACCTAACCAACATTTAATGACTCTGCACTATGTATCAGGGGCCATGCTGGGTCCTCAGAAGACAGAAATGGCTAGGCTAGTGAATGAATACATGAACAGACCTTCGGGTGACATCCTACCTGATAGGATACTTCAGAACTACATCCTGATAATTAAACCCAAATCCAAGGCATTCTAGAAGATCCCTAGTTAAAGTAATTTAAAATGTCCTCTACAATTTGGCAATATCTATTAAAATAAAAAGTGTGCATACCCCATGACCCAGAAATTCTACTTCTTGGTTCCTACTGTAGAGACAAAACCTGTTCAAATCACTTGCTTGTGTAAAAGGGTGTATATTGCAGCACTTTTTGTCAAAATGAAAAACAGTGGGGATCAACCCAAATATTTATGCATAGATGAATGGCTGTCAAAACTAGGCTGAATCTATCCCATAGAAATGTATGGAAAGTTAGAAAGAGTAAGGTTGATTTATATATACACAGTAAAGGCTATGAGACAGAGAGCTGAGGGAAAAAGTCACATAATACGCATACAATATGATATCATTCACGTAAAAAAATTCCACACACAAAAAACCACCATGTTTTCTATAGTTAGTTACAGAGATATGAGAGTTTTTATTAGTTCATAGATATACATTTTACATAAGCACACAGATAACTAATTAAATGCATTGATTAAGGGCTTTTTAACTGAAAACAGTGGCTGCCTTTGAGGGGTTCAGAGATTGGAGGAAGTGGTGATAAGAGATACAGGCCTTACCTTTTAAATCTTTTTACAAGGAGCGTGTATGCTGTGAATGACTTCTGCAAATAAAGGTTAACTAAAACGGTGAAAATGTTCTTTCAGGGTAAATCAGTACCACTTATTCAGAATCGAACTGAGCAACATGAAACAAGACACTAAAATGTTCCTACCCTATGACCCAGTAATTTTCCTCTTGGGAGTCCAGCCAAAGGAAATAACCCCCGAGAGTTGCAAAGATTTTCATATAAAGGTGTTCAATGCAGTATTATTTATCAGAGTGAAAAAAAAAAAGGGAATCATCTGAAATGTACAGTAATGGCTGAAAGCTTAAATGGTAAGTTTGCATAATGGAATGCTGAGTAGCCATCAAAACCTGTTGCAGAAGAATTTTGTTGACTTGTAAAAATGTGACCAAAGTCATATTAATATAAAAAGGTGAAGGTAGAATGATCTCAAATATGGTATAAGCACAAATGCACATACACAAGACCCATGGGGGTGGGGTAAGGGACCCAGGAGAGCTATTTGATTGCGCCTCATGTCCACCTAAGGTCTCAGATTTAGATTTTTGACATCATCTCTAAATGCAGTTCTATAAATAATCACAGGGATACTCTGAATACTCGCACATAGTCACAGATATACTCTTGCTAATATCATGTGACTCTGATTGTTGCCTGTAAATATTTAAAATACAGCACAGTTTTTTTCCATCCTGCTTTAGCACTTGCTTCACAAATAGAGGAAGCCAGACTGCTCTCACTGGCTGAGAGACCCCGTTCTGCCACAGGTACAGAGGATCAGAAGGAAATACCCCAAACGGAAGTATACAAGCTGGTTGTCTCTTGGCAGTGGGATTTAGATTTTTTTAATGGCGAGTTTTCTGTTTTTCCTAACTTTTCTACAATGAGCATGATAAATTAGGAGCTTGGAGTAACATATGCACACTACTGTATATAAAATAGGTAAACAACAAGGACCTACTGTAGAGCACAGGGAACTCTACTTAATATCTTGTAATAACCTATAATGGAAAAAATCTGAAAAAAATAAATTTATGTATATAACTGAATCACTTTGCTGTACACTTGAAACTAACACAACGTTGTAAATTAACGATACTTTAATTTTAAAAAAATAGCTCCTAGAATAAAAGTTTTGAAAACAAACGGGAGAAAAACAAAACAAAACAAAAAAACAGAAGAGGAAGCGTCCTCCTTTAAAACACAAAAGCAGCGCCTGGCTGGAAAATGTGCCACATCAGGATGTCCCCGGGCGGAGTCCTCGGCAGGCTGGCACCAGGGCTGGACAGAAAGAATGCGGCTGGACCCTGCTCCAGTGTGTCACGGGAAGGCCAGCGCGACTCCGGCCCCCGCCGCTCCGCCACTCCGCCGTCCTGCTGGGTGAGGCCAGAGCAGTTCCGCAGACCAGAGGCGCAAGAGGATTCGGGTTCAAAGCCGGACCTGGGGTTTCGAGGGGGTGGGGAGATTGTCCCGGCTCCTGATCAACCAGGCGAACCTGCGTCCGTGGCTCTAAATCAGAGTGCGCAAGAGCAGGGAGGAGCAAATTTGCAGGAACAAATGGGACACTCAGGTCGGGCCGATAAATAAATCCCTTTATCAGGGGACTTCAGAGCGGAGGATTTATTTGCATAGCCGACAAGCTGCACGCTGGTTGGCAGGCACAACAGGGTGAGAAAGACAAGAATTACTAGATTACGGTGGAATCTCTTATTAATAGATTTGGGCCTTAACTCTTGACAGGTTCAGGGTGTGTGTGTGTGTGTGTGTGTGTGTGTGTGTGTGTGTGTGTGTGATTGTGTGTTATAGTCAACAAAAGTGAACACTCCTTCCCACCACCCTCCGCCCCCAGGCTTTTACTTCTCACTAACAAAGCGGGTGTAACTGGTTCTATCAGTCGAACAAACACAAGGCCATCAGTTCTTCCCCTGGTGAGGAAATCGCTCCTGCGTCCTCACCGGAGGAACACGTGTTCTGATAGGTCAGGGAGCACATTGAGTGTCTGGTGGTGAACAGCTGGGGCCAGGAGCCAGCACCCTCATTAGAGGAAGCTGCTACTATTTCCAGCCTGCCTCTATTCACTGAAAGCAGGTCATTACAAACACAGCGCGTTTTTGCATATTAGCCAAATTAAAAGAATAATATGTTCTCTCCTTTCATGTGCTATACTGATAAATCCCAATTTATGAATGAAACATGCTGATTAGTTAGTTAAAAAATAATTAGTCCCAGAATGTGTTTCGGAGTCGGAGACTTAATGAAAGCACACACAAATACTGTTTCCCAAGTACTCAGTACATGTCTCTGAAAGAAAAATATTCATAAGATGCATTCATGAGAGACTAATGATGAAGTAGCCTGATTTTATTTTTACTTCCTTCTCACCGTGTGGGTTAATATTTGGATGTTATTTGGTGCCTGTCAGGCTGGGTCACTTTAGAAATATGGGTCCAGGTGATGGCTGTTATCCTTGATTGAATCTTGATGTTCAGATTGTCAAGAGAAAGGGTCTCAGCTCAGAAGCTCCATCTTGTTCTGGAGAGAACCTTCCAACCCTGCTATGGAGCCTTCATTTCTGGGTCCAAAGGTTAATTACAGAAAGACGGACAGTGGAGAACCAGGGGGTAGCATCCAGTGGAGTCCATAAGATTTTCATTGTGTTCCCACAGCTGGGAAAACCAGTATTGGGTTTCAGACAAAATCTGAGTGTTTTGGCCACTGAGAATCAGAAGGTTCCAGACACTCCAAGGACATAGGGGCATAAGGATGACCGCCAAGCCAAGGACCTTTAACCCAAATACCAGCTGACCATTCCTAACCCTGGAGGCTGTACACAGCACAACTGCACCTTACCATATACTACAGCTTGTACTACAATGTATATTATAAAAACCACCCTTGCAAATGCCTTCACTTGCCTATCCGATGTATGTGGTACAGTAAGATGGTTTAGCTTCCATTTTTGGACCAGATCACGGTTTCTTTGATTGAGCCCCAAAGGGAGTATATGTTTGCATTTAGGAACTTGGCTGTGTGGAAATCACACCGAGATGCTTTGGCCATGAGAGGCCTGTGGGAAGAGAGATGAATCAGGCTTCACCCCATAGTTACTTCAGGGCGCAAGCCATCGAGAATTAAAATGTGGTGTTTTTTTTCAAATATGTATAGTGCAATTTACATAAGTGAAGCAGTCCTACTCCCCTGCAGGGTATGGGCTAAGGGAATAAGATTTGGTGTCAGACAGGCCTGGCTGTCCAAACTGTTATCATATTTCTCTGAGTTTCCACATGTGTATCTGTAACTTTGGGATAATAATAACTAACACCGATATAACACTTACTATGTGCCAGAGGATTTTAGGTGATATGTCTTCACTCCTCTAATCTTGGCAATTCATCTCCCTCTGACAGGCAGCAGGGAACATGTAGCAGACTACAATAAATGGCAGCTCCGTTATTATCTTATTGCTGCTCTTCAGTTTCATCCCCTGTGACTACCCATCCCACGGCCTCCATTTCATTCATTCATTCAACAAACATCTCCTGACCACTCTGGGCCTCTAAGGGACCAGAGATAAAGAGGTCTCAATAGTCCCCCTAACTGACTGTCTCTCCTGTCCCCGCTCTTGAAGTTTGTTTGCCTAATGACCGAACCCTCACAACTCAGCTCAGACATCTCCTCCTCTGTGAAGCTCTCTCTCAATCCACCACGAGCTGATATTCACCCAATTCCGTGTAAAGGCTGGAATCTGTTCTGATGGGTTAGGCAACCATTCTGCCTGGTACGTTAGTACCAGTTGTAAAATATCTGGAAAATCCCCCCGACCTCCCGCCCCATCCCTCCTTCCCTTACTCCACTCTGGGGTCCCACAGCACTTTGCATGCATCTCCATCTTTACTTTATTATCCTGCATTTTCATTGTTGGTTTTTCCTCTCCTGTCTCCCCTACCCGACTGTGAGCCCCTGGAGGGCAGGTTGGAGTATTACTCATCTCCAGGGCTGGCCACTAGAGAATATCAATAATGGAGAGAGAGGGAGAGGAGAGAGCAAGATGGATAGAAGATAAGAAACATGGGGGGAAAGGGAACTGGTGTATTTTTGGCCCATGTGCTGATCACCATGTAGAAGTGGCCACAGGCTATAAAGCTGTTTTTATAGACACCTCCCCCAGCCATCTGCCCAAAACTCTGGCACAAGAAATCTCTGCCTTTCCTATAAAAATGTCAGCTCATATGCAAATTGTATATGTGTTGAGTATTATCTGAGTTTTACATTTGGAAAGGGAAAAAAAAAAAATCTCTTGCTCTTGCCTGTGTCTGTTTCATTGTCCAGCCCTTTGAGGCGCTGGTCTGTGAGTGTCTGTGCCAGTGTGTGTGGCTGAGAATGGACGCTTTATGTGCAAAGGAAGCGAGGCTTTTCTTTGGCTGCTTCTCTGAACCCAGCTGCCAGTCACAGGGCTGGCTGCCTCGATCCACTTCAAGGAAGTCTCCCGTCTGTGTTTTAGCTCTGTATTGAGGAGGCTTCTGCCTTTTCAGGCAGGCCTTTAGGATATCCCTTGAGTCAGGAGTGTCCTGGGGCCGTGGAAGGCGCACAGCCCAAGTGCCAGGTAGCACAGGGCAAGGGCACAGAGCCCTGATATGCCTTCTTCCTCGGAAAGCTGTGCTACAGTGGAAAGGAGTCAGGCAGATAGCACCAATGTGGCTCTAAGTCTCCAGCTGAGTGATCTCAGATAAGCTCTCTGACCTCTCAGTTTCCTCATCAGAAAAATGGGGAGAGCAGAATTGCCACCTCGATACAGTTACTGTGAGGAATAGGTGAGATAATGCATCTGATCACATTTGGTGAACGGAGAGGTTAGATGCACACGTCAATTTATTATTAACAGGAGGTTCAAGTTGAAGTTCTAGCTGAGGCACCAAGGTATGACAGCTGCTGCATTCCACAGGAGGGGCAAGGCCAGCCAAGTGCAGAATTTACAAAAGAAAATTCCAAAAACCAGTCAAACCCTTCTCAAAGCTCTTCACCACTTTGGAAGGTAGAAAAGGGGTGGGCTGTTGAAATTTCGGGAAGGTTTTGTGAAGCCTTCTTTGGAGAAGGAGTTTGTGCTTTCACCCTGAGCCTTAGCCCACTGGGACTCTCAGAGAGCTTGTTTTGTGTGCCCTGCAGCTGGAGGACGTGATGGGCCTGGGCCTGACCTGTGCTCAAGGGAGCTACAGTGGCTGGTGGCAGCAGAGAAGGGGAAGAAGGGACATGGCCCTACGATGGCAGACCAGAGATAGGTGAAATGGGGGCCAGGTATTGGGGACTGGGGGGCTGTCACATTCAGAACCGCAGTAGGAATGTCAGCCTGGGATCTTTGTGAAAGAGATCCTGTCCTGAAGGAAGTGCTGGAAGGGAGAGGCCAAGATGGGGAATGGCGGGGACTGGCCAAATGGAAAGCCTGGACTTGTCCTCATGGGTGGTCCAGCAGGGACATCTCCAGAAAACCTAAGTGCAAAACTGTCAACTTCAAACATCTGTCAGACTCAGAGAGGGCAACGCCAGCCTTTGACAGTACCAAACAATTGAGAACTTTCCTATCCCCCTTACTTTCCTTCTCTATCCGCACGTGATCCTTGGAGGGACCAGAAACTAGGTTATCATGCTAGTGCAGGAGCAGAAAGACCCAACCCGCAGGATCCTGCTGGCAGCAGGCCCTGGTGGAAAGAGGGGAGAAGAAGTAAGTAATGAATTGAGGCAGTTGTCCCTGACTTAAAGTGACCACATGACCTTTTATTACCTAACAGTGATTAGAAAACTCACGGGACTGCTCATAATCTCATTCAGGAGTGAGGAACAGATTACTTGCAATGAATAGGTTTAAAGGGAAACGGGAGACAAAAATCAAGTTGTTTTTATAAGCATCCTGCTTGTTCAATGTATTGGATACATTATTTTTACTAAGCTAGCACTAACCACGTGCTAAGTACTGTGCAAAGCACCTTATATTTTCAAAATAACCACAGAGGTAGGTGCTATTATAATGTCCATTTTGCAGGGGAAGAAATTGAGGTTCAGAAAAGTGAGATAATCTGACCCAGGTTGCAGGATGGATGGGGAGGAGCCGGGATTGGGAGCTAGGCAGTCAGGCTCTAGACTGCCATCCTGCCTTCCCACTTCTGTGTCTCAGTAGGCAGATCAGACAAGGGCTAAAGTTGTCCAAGTATACGCAGCTAAAAATACTTCAAGGGTTCACAGGAATTTTCACCAATCCCTTTGGGGAAGGACTTCAAGGAGACATGTTTTGGTTAGAATGACTTGGTTTTAAGTCTCAAGACCCACTCAAGCTAGCTTAAGGAGAAAGCGGGGAGAAGAACATTGTCATAAGGATACAGGGACATATTCTGGAAGCCTGTTGGGCCCTCTCTGCCTCCATCCCTCTCCCTTCTAGTTCTTATTCCTCCTCCTTTTCCCTCTGCACAGTCCTTAATCCTTTTGCAGATTGTGGCTGCCTCAGCTCTCGGGTTAAGGGTCCCTCAGTGCCAGCCCTGCAGAGGACAGTTGGCTGAATCCTGATTCCAAGTGCAGAGAAAGATGCAGTTCAATATATACTGTGCCTGGCATAATCTTAGGCACTTGGGATTTACCATTGCACAAAATAGGAAAAAAAGAAACAAGACAAAACAAATGCTGCCTTTGGTGGTGGTGTCCCTTCCAGTGAGATTCTGATTGGCCTATCTCAGGTCAGCTGACCTCTTCCCCCAGCCCAATCAAATGTGTCCAGGGGCGGGATCACAGAGGATAGCCTCCGTGGCTGGAAGCCCAGCCAGGAGGCTGAGCTGGATGTGGAATCCAGGGCATCCGGTTCCTGAAGCCAACCCAGCCAGAAGATGTCAACCTGCCTTGGATCTGGTTCTAGCAAGGCTTCAGCCCTCCATAGTGGCAGCTGCCCGCTGCTAGGTCCTATTGGCTTTCCCTTTCAGGAGGGCCCCTCCCTCATCAGCCTTGTCCCCAGTCTCTTTCATGCTGGGATTGACACACATTGTCCCCCTTTTGTGTTGGATGAAGCCAGAGCTTATTTTCCTCTTGCTTTTTGTCCATCTCTCCTCTGTGAGTGAAGGCCTTTAAGGAGGAAACAGGGTAGTCTCCCCCTGCCCTGGTGCAGACAGCCAGGGGAGGCAGAGGACAGACTACATACTGGGGCTCTTGTCCCCCCAGATGGTCTCCTCTGAGGCAGTGACACTGCTGTGTACAGCTGGGCCTGGCTGTGGGCGCCTGGCTGAAGCGGGCCTTGTCAAAGTGCCCTCATCCTTCATGGTCCCGCAGGCAGGGATGGTGATGACCTCAACAGTTAGGGTCCTCCGCTGCTTCCTGTTTGATGGCCACCGTGATCAGCTTGGATAATACCAGCCGCTGCTTTTCAATTGTCTGGGGTTCTGGGCCTCCCGCCTTCCTACCATTTCTACAGCCTTTTTTTTCCTTTCTTTCCTTTTATTTATTTATTTTTTTAAATGTGAGCTACTGCACATTCAGTAATGGAATAGATTACATCAGATGCTGTGTTTGCCAGCCTCAGTGCTAAGCTACGCATCTCACTGCTGCAGCAGAGGATGATGCCAACCTCGTTTATATTGGGATGGAATTCACAGGGCAGAATCCCCCCAGACAGGCTTCTGTAGGATCCCTGAGTTTTGTCAGCTGAGAAGCATGGTACTGTCGTCTTGGTGGTTAAGAACGTGAATGTCTGAGTCAGAGCAGACCAGGATTCCATCCTGCCAGAGCCACTTAATATGCATGACCCTACGTGTGTAACTTAACCCTCAGTGCCCCAGTTTCCTCGTGTACAATGAGGTTAATAATGGTTTCCTTGTTGCATCATTGGAAGTTGAAATGGGGATAACGTATGGAAGGTGCTTAGCATAGTTCCTGACAAGCATGGTAATGACCCAACACGTGGCAGCCATTGTTAATATCTTTGTTACATCCCTTCTCAAGCTCTGTCCCCCAAATAATCCCTATGGCCATAGAAACAGTGTGCTGGAACCAGGCTTTGGAGTCAGACAGACCTGCAGAGCTCTGGCAATCACATATAGCTCCTAATCCTGTGAGGATAGAGTAAGTACATAATCATAATAAGCATATATAAGTGCTTTACACAGCTAACTCATTTCATCCTCACAACAAATCTAGGAGGTAGGTACCATTATCGTATACACTTCACATATGAGGAGACAGGCATTAACAGGGGCCTTAAGTAACTGGTTCAAGGTCACAAGTTGGTAAATAAATAAGGCGGGGAGTGGGTAGAGTCAGCATGTCTAGTCACTCTGTCAATTCCACTCTCTACCATAGGAGTTCAAAAAAATGTGGATTATATTTCTACATGTTGCAGATGTAAAATGACAAGGCGACAGAGCAGAATGGATGTTTGAGACAATGTCTGTGTGAATCTGTGAATCATTAGGGAACATAGGCAAGCCGATGATACAACCAAATGAGGTTAAGAGTGCCTACTGTATACCAGGTGTTCTCCTGAGGGCTTGGCGCGTGTAGTTGCAAGTTAATTCTGAGAACCACCATGCGTGGTAGATGAATAGGCCCTGGTGGCTCATGTGAATTCTGTCCACACATACATTTGAGGTTCCTGATCTCACGTGAGGCTTGAAAACCACTTTTCCTTAGAGCTGGGAAGAAAAGTGACTGGCTGGTCCAAACCAAAGAGCAAACAGGACGTGCAAAGATTCGGAAGGGCAACTTCATCAAGGCCAAATTTCCAACCTTATTTTCCACGTGGGCCAGAAAAATATATGCGCAGAGCAAAGTGATCTCCAGGCTGAGAACCTGGAGGTGTCAGTCAGGGGCTGGCAGGAAACAGATGGCATGCTCAAATTAGGCAATTCGAGGAGCGTTTAATAAAAGAGCTATTTACAAAGGTGTGGGGGAACCACAAAGATAGCCCAGTTCCCTGGGACTGGTAATAACTGAGTTCCGTCACCTCCCCTAGGCCTGAAGAGAGAGGGGAAAAAGTGGTGACCAGAACCGTGAGACAGAGTACTGTGCGGAGAGTTCCACCTGGCAGGAGCTGTGGCCTCGGATAGAGGGACTCAGCCAAACCACAGAGGCCCAGCAAGGCGGAGGCAGCGGAATAAATGGAATAAATACCGCAATCTCACTTTCCTCCCACCTTCCCATCTCCTGCTCAGGCTCCCCATTGTTTGAGCGCCTAACCAGGAACCAGAGGGTAAGGGGCTCCATTGATTGAATCCACCGAGGTCAGCCTCCCCGGGGCAGGCACAGAGCGGGGTGAAGGTGGGCGGAGTATGGGCCTGGATGGGCACAGGGAAGATTTCTGGGACACCGGTTCTCAACCGGAACCACAGAGAGGCCGTTGCCCCCCTGGGACTGGAGATTCAAAAGCAAAGAGAAGTTTAGGATCTTAGGGATGGTGGTCTGTTCCAGGGAATGTGGAGTTGGATGGCTGGTACCTGATTAGACTCGTGTTGGCCAAACTGGGAGCCTGACATCACCTTCTGTCCCTGCGCACTTTGGATGGAGTCTCTCCACCAATTCGAATCGAATCGACTGTTGAATCTCATTATTCTCTATGGCTATATGCTCTTAAAAGCCAGAAGTAGTCAAAGAGGACTTTGCAAACATAGGATGTCTCTGACTACAAACCCATTTGTGTCCTTCAAACGTGGCATAAATTTCCCTTTTGTGATGTCTCTCATGATGTTTGTGTGCATGTGTCCCACTATTTAAATACAGACCCCACAATGGCATGTTTTATTCATCTCTGTATGCCTGGTACCTGACACGAGACTGACATACTGTAGGATCCCAGAAATATTCGTTAAATCTTTATGTCCCTATAGTCCTCAGCAGATTCCAATTTAACCGGCATTTATTAAACCCCTACTACTTTCTAAGCACTGCGTCAGGTCATTTTCATATCAGTTCTCTAATTTAATATTCCCAACAGCCCCTGTTATTCTCCCCATTTTTACAAATGAGGAAACTTAGGCTCAGAGAGATGAAAGGGGCAGAACCTGGATTTGAACAGAGTTCCACTTCCCTGGCCTAATGCTCTTTCCTTTCCTGCTCAGAAGGTGTCCTTTGATTGGTCATTGAACAGTAACTTCATGCATATGCATGAGCTGACTGCATGAATGAGCTCAGCGGAGGCTATGTGTGTGTATGTGGTTTGTGAAGCTCTGAACATCACTGATGGTGCTGACCTGTTCACAGTGTTCATCCCAGGTTGATGGCTGCTGCCAACTAAAGCACTCATGGATATCCTCCCTGTATATTCTCCCGAAACCCACCCTGCAATATGACCATGAGATCGGGTCAGACGGATACCGCCCCTGAACTCAGCTCCAAGTTGGATGCAGGAACCTGGCTCTCTCATAATTGGCTTGCTCCCATTGATTCAAAGCACATCTATTTCTGACAGTTTCCTCTGTCAAATACTGAAAACGTGAAATTGTCAAGTGCCTACCCTTCAGTTGTTCTGCAATGGAGCTGCCAAAATTCTAATTGGCCAATAAAATCCACCTGTCTCAGAAGAGCCCCAAACACACCCCCACTCACCAAAAAGAGAACAAAAGTTAAAAGCTGGTCCTTGTTATGCATATTCCATATGCCCTGAACTTGCATATAGTTCTCTCCATCCTCATAGCAACCCTGAAGATAGCACTATTTATTGTTAACTGTGTTTTATAGGTGATGGGCCTGAGGCTTCCAGATGGTGAGGGGTTTGTCCAAAGTCACACAACTAGGAAGTGACAGAGTGCGGACTCAGGGCAGATCTGGACTTCTGTCTCTTGCCCATGGATGAGACCAGCCCGAGGGAGCTTTCTGCTGCTTTTAAGCCTGCTGGCCTCAATCACAGGTAGTATCACCTCGATTCCTGCTCATTACCTTCTGCCCTATTTTACTGAAGATTCAGGCCAGATTTGAATCTGGCCTAGAAAAACATCTTCCTGACCCCTCAGAGAGGGAGAGAGAGAGAGAGAGAGAGAGAGAGACACGAAGGAATGTGTTTCTAGGCTGTTCTATAGAACCTAAGGCATTTCCATGACAATGCCTGCTAGTCCTCAGGACACTTTAAGTGCCTCTTCCTATGGCCCTTGTCACAGTCTGCCTTGTTGATTTCAGCCCTACCTCCCCTTCTAGGCAGGGAGCTCTTCAAGGGCAGCGTCTGCATCTGATCCTTTTGTCTCCGCTCACACTCAAAGTCTCAGCGTCCATCAACATTCACCGAGCACTTTCCACGTCAGACACTTTCGTGACTGTAACCATCTTTCCTGTTTGTGGCAACCCATGTGGAATCAATTGTATGATTAACCCATTTTACAGATGAGGATATTGAGGCTGGGAGTGGGGAAAGAAGTTGCCCAAGGCCGCAGAGCTAGTCAAGGGCAGAGCTGGGAGTTGAGCACCAGCTGTGTAGCCCCATTATCAGTGATCTTTGTGCAACATCAGCAGCTACAGCTGCTGAGCAGGTGCTCCGTAAATGTCCTCCTTGAATGACAAAGGAAGGAGGCAAGGAAGGAGAAGAAGGAGGGATATTGAAAACAGTTGAAAATAGCAAAATAAAGAGAAATAACAGAATTTTTCAAAGCAGTAAATTGATGGAAGATTAGAGAAATGGGTCTAGAGTCTAACTTCCTTTCTTCTAAGGCCACGAAAAGACAGGCACACCCCCAAGATCAGAGAAAGGAAAGCACAGAAGCAGCTGGAATTTGAACTTCCGAGTGGACCTTTCACTGGGCTCTCTGTGGGGATAGACACGCTCAGAAGGTCCACCTCACAGCATCAGGATATGCCTCTTAGCTCTGTGTCCAAACAGTAAGATTCTGTTCAATGAACTTGAGCAATTTATAGATATGATATACATATACCTACACGTGCAGTGAAGTTAGAGGTCTCTGCCCTTGGAGTTAAGTGACCAAGGATCAAGTTCCAGGTCTATCCTTTCCTAGCTGCCCAGCTTTGGATAAAGCTTCTTATGTGTCTTAACCTCAGTTTCCTCATTTGTAAAATTGGCATGACAAGATTCCTCATTTCACAGGGGGCTAGGAAATCAAATTAAGTAGTGAACATAAGCCCCAAACAGGGGCTTTAGTTAAATGTTTCCCACATCATTCTATCTAATAAATTCATTTTAAATGAGGAGAGACAAAGTAGCCCCCACTGCTGCAAGTTCCAGCTCCCCACCTCGGTTAGCACATGGAGACAGTCTAGAGCGGAGAAGGTTTCCAGGGACTCTGGAGCCAGACTATTGGGGTTTAAACCTGGCTTCACCATTTGCAAGCCAAGTGACCTGGGACAACTTACTTAACCTCCCTTTGCCTCAGTTTTTTCACCTGTAAAGTGGGAATAATTATAGGACTTCCCTCTTACAGTTCTTAAGAAACATGCGGTCCCTTGGAACCCTGCCTGGCACACAGCAAGTGTTCAGAAAATGATAGTTATGACAGTATTGTCATTATTATTACTCTGTGCTGAGTGTTTTTCTTACGGCTGTTGCATTGCCCCCTCCCTCACTTCCCTCATATTCCAACTGCGGAGCTGCAGGACCCAGATCTGCAGGCCAGAGAGGCCTTACTTAAGCGAGGAGAGAGCCTCTTCATCTTTCACTGATGTCAGGAGGGCTCCTTATCAATTATTGAACAGTTTTTCCAGGAACCCAATCTAGAGAGTGCAGTGCCCTGGCTGCTGCAGAGCCTGGCTGGCGGGGGCTCCCGGAAGGCTCTGGGCACAGTGGGGATTGTTATCTGCCTGCTCTGTGGGCGGAGGGGTCTGGTGGCTGCTGGAAGGACTCCTGCTGCAGGGTGGGACTCAAAACTCAAGCCTCCCAGCAAGGTCCTTGATCTTCCCCCCCGGGCCCCGCCCTCACGGACCCATTCTAACAGCCCCAAAATAGAAGACCTATTCTGCACCTGGTGGGTTTGAGCCCAGAGCCTGGAGGTCATTCTCAACACCTTCCCCTCCCTTGCTGCTCACTTTCAGGCCATCTGTAAATTCTGATAATTTTGTTTTTCAGCATGACCCAAATCTGCCCCCTTCTTCCATTCTTGTTACCACATCCTAGTCCAGGGGTGCTGGGGCTCCCACAGCAGCATCTCTCTGGCTTCCCTGATCCCCACCTGCACCCGCCATCCCCACCCCCAGTGCGTGTACATGCATGCGTGCACACTCACACACACACACACACACACACACACACACACATGGCGGCGGCAGCAGCAACAGCAGTGGCGGTAGCTAAGAATAATGTTTCTAAAATGCAAATCTGGTCATGTCACCTCCATGCCTAAAAACTTCAGTGTCTCGGTGTTGCTCGTAGGAAAATATTCAGCCCCTCCATGTGTCCTCAAGGCCTGCGGTTAACCCAACTTCACCCCAAGCCCTTCTTGTCTTCATTCATGACCTTCTGGCCACACTACCCTGTCCCTGTCACAGAGCCTTCGCACCTCCAGGCCCTCCCCCATCCTGTTCTCTCTTCCATATCTGCCTCCTGCTTATCATGCAGTTCTCAGATAATGTCACTTCCGCAGAGAAGCCCTCCCTGACCTCCTGTCTAAAGCAGTGACCCCACACCCTCACCCCTTCTTCCCTCCACAGACCCTGCATATTTCCACCATGAGACTCATCCCAGCCACAATGATTGTCAATTTATCAGCTGCCTTGTTTAGAGTCTCCCTCCCCCACTAGAAGGTGAGCCCAAGAAACACAGATCCTGTCTGTCTTGCTCACAGCTGCATCCTCATGACATCCAATAGCTCCTAGTGCCTGGCAAGTGGGCAGCAAAAATTTATTACATGGGTGCATGGGAGCTAGGCGGTCATGTTGTGTTATGGGGTGAGTGCTGGACCCAGGTCCAGAGTCTTGGGTTTGAGTCCCAGCTCTGTGACCCCTGTGTGCTTTTAAGCCCATCCTTGGACCCCTCTGAAGCTGCAGTGGAGTCAGGAGACCTGGGGTCTAGCCCAGGCTCTGCCACTCGCAGGTTACGTGAGATTGGACAGCTCACCTTATCTCTTTGAGCCTCTGTTTCCTCATCTGTCAAAGAGGAGAGTACTGTCTACCTCACAGGGGACTTGTCAGGATTCCTTGAAATGGTGTGTGTGGAATCTGGGCAGGTAGACAGAGACTGACACATTCTGAGCATGATGGGAGCGGAGCCTAGGGTCTGTCAAATCCTACGGGCATTCTGCACTGCTCAGGTAGACGGATCCTGTGTTCATGCCAGGGAAGCCACAGCCAGAGGGGTAAAAAGCAACCAGCCCAAAGCCCGGTAGATGGTGCCCACTTCAAAAGAGCCAAGCCAAAGCACCAACACCCTCCGGACTTCACCGAATTTCCCTTGGGGAATGGGCTGCCAGGGAGCTCAGAGCGACCTTGGGCCCTCAACCATAGACTTTTCTCCTGTAGTGTGAGTGTCCATTGTGCAAACTGGCTATAACCCGATGGATTATTTACGGTATACAATTGGCCTTACCGGGCCCCCTGAGGGAACCACAAGAGTGATAGGTGAATGGCTTTGAAGTTGTAACATTTGCTTTGAGAGGCTTCGTCATAACACTGGCTGAAAAAGACGATAAAGAGGATAAAAAAATACCTAAGATGCTTTGCCCCGATGTCAGAGCTGGTGGCCGTAAGGGGAGTAGCACATGATGCAACACCGCAGGAGCTGCTGACATTTAGGTTTTACGGCTGTGAACGCCCAGCTACAGAAACACTTTTACTGCTGCGACTCCTGGAGAAAAAATTATTTGTGTTATTGCCACGCTAAACCTCTCTAGTCCAAACCCCCTTATTTTTTTCTGCCATTGGAACAATTTATTTTATAACCATGGCCCTGAACTCGGGGCTGCGCTGGCATTAAAACCAGAAATGGGCCACCAAGGCTTAGCAGGTCTGCTTTCACCTGCTTGCCAGAGCGTTCCTTTTTTTGTTTGTTTTCTTTTCCCAATCTTTGGAGAAACATTAATGTGGGTAAGGTACTTAACTCAGGACCTGCTATATAGTAAGCGCTCTGTAAACATCATCTGTTATTATTCCTACTCCTGTTTTATTAACAGGAGTGTATATAAACACACTATGTAGTCAACAGCCTCAGATCTTTTTGAGGGGGAATAAGGTGAATGGTAAAGAAATCCTAGGAGTCTCGAGTAGGTTCTAAGTGTGTGGATGGAGTGAATTTGGTTCCATTGCCAGGTGACCCAATATCCATCAGTTAATGTCTAGCTGTCTCTTAAAGCTGACCTAGGTAAGAAGCCCCACATTGGATGGGAGGAGGAAACTTATATAAAGTAAGAACCTACCAGGTACCTCCAAATGACCTTATCACATTGAGACCTCATGGCAACACTGGGAGGTAAGCCTTATTTTCCCCAACTTACAGAGACAGAAGCCGGGTCTCAGTACTACTCAGTAACTCGCCAGGGGAATAGAGCCAGAAAATGGCCAGGCTGGATTTGAACCCAGATCTTTATGACTCTAAGGATGGCAATCCTCTTCTCTCTGGAATCAGTTCTCAGGTCTCGGCCACTGCTTTAGGAGTCTGCAGCAAGTCTGAACTTGCAAAGTTTGCATTTGTTGAAAAAGTAGCACCCTAAATTGCAATTTCTTTCTAAGTGTTCATTCTCCATGTTGCAGGCAGCCCTGCTTCAGACCTCCGACTTCTCTTAGCTGGTCAGACCTCTCATCTGTAATCCAATCCACGATCCTGGCAGAATCCAGTCAAAATAAGTTATCTGCTGTCAGGGCTGCTTAAATATTTCATGGTGGCCTGGATCAAGCTGGAGGACAGATCTCTCTGCTATGGGGGCAGGAGAGGCAGCTAATGGGTCAGCTGCAGGCACCAGATGTCCGGGAGCTGGGAGACACGGCTCGTCAGACGAGGCAAGCAGAAAATGGATGCTTCAGGTTAAGCATCTTTTAAGGACAGGGATGCATGTTTATAAGAGGTCAAATTTTTAAATGCCTGGTTTAGATGGACATTGAAACTGGCCTTAAAGAAGAAGCTGCTTTAGTATTTTTATAAGCATTATATCAGCCCTTGTATGATATTCTAAGAAACACACACACACACACACACACACACACACACACACAAACACACACACAGAGCCATGAGGCTGGCTGAGCGCACTAATCGGCAGATGGGTAAACAGAGGCTCACAGAATTTAAATGTGTTCTAGATTACCCTGGACGTAATGGCAACTCAGGGGTCTGATCCTCGTCTTCTCTGTCTCCATCTAAGAGAAGTAACAGGTTATTGAAAAGATCTTGAAATCTGAAAAGAGAGGAAACTGAGGTCCTCTTCCACTCACTGCCTGTGGCCAGATCATTTTCCCAGTCTGAGCTAAAATTTCCATCTTCTGAGGAATTCTTGGGGTCCATTGACAACGCGACCTTTTTCCCACTGCAGCAGATCAGGTGGGGGCTACTGGCAGAGAAGGCAGGGAGATGGATGATAGAGCCATTCCAATCCTGGGCCTGGCATCTCAGTCTAAGGACCAATCCTGGGCAGAGAAACCAACTGCAGACCAGGAAGCTACTTATGTGTCGGTTGTCTGTTTTTCAAGGGTTCAAGTGCAAAGGGAGGATGCTGATCATTAGGGGGAAATGCCAGACAGGTTAATCAACTGGAACTTGCCTCTGCAAGCTAGGGAGCCCACGCTGCTAGGGCAACAAGGAGGCTGAATCCAAAAGGAGGGAGGGGAAGGGTTCTGAACGGTGGTGTCTAGCAAGGTGGGAGGTGCCTCGGATTAGAATGCCAGCTCTCCACTTCTCATTCACCCGGAGATGATTTCTTGAGTGCTTACTACATTCCAGGCACTGGGCTAGGTCCTGGAAAGCGAGATGAATAGCCCTCATGGGCCCTATGTTCCAACACAAGGGAGGATGGTGCTGTCCCTAAACAAGAGAGGTTTCATGAATTCCCAAGGGTTCTGCAGGAAACAGAACAGGATGGGATGGGGTGACTGGCAGGAGGCACATCCAACAGGGAAGTGACGGGGAGTGACCTCAGAGGTGGACCTGAAGGCTGGGGTGGAGCCAGCCAGGGGGAGAGGGTCAGGCAAGAGGAAAAGCCTTGAGGCTATGCACACATTTTCAGCTGAAAGTAACGGAAAACCCAACTCAAGGTGGCTTAAATGATAAGGAAGTTTCTGACTTCCCTGACTGGGAGTTCTCAAGTCCAAGGGTGAAAAGCGGGGAACACAGCAGTGTTCAAACACGTCATTAGAATGTGGGGTCTTCTGCGTGTCACTGCTCTGCCAGTCCCAGCATCCCAAGGCTGGATCCCCTTTAGGGTCCTAGGATAGCTGCCTGTAGTTCCAGGCACATTCAAACCTGTGTCTAGGAGAGGGAAGAAAACTTCTCGTGGGTCATTTTGAAAAGAGAAGATGATTTCCCCGGGAGACCCCCCCACCCCCACCGCCGACACACACACAGGACACTTTTTCTTAAACCAGAACTGGCTCACAAGCCCAGCCCCAAACCAATCACAAGTGAGAGAAATGGCATTATCCATGAATAGACTGGGCATCTAATTGCGATGGGCTATGATAACCAGCCCCCACGCCCCACGGGTGGGCACGTCTATCCAAATCAGGATTCTGTTAGCTGTGGTGGGAGGTGGAAAGAGTGTTAACCAGACAACCAACAGCACCCAGTATAAATAGGCACAAGCTTGTGGTGAGAGGTGGGAAGAGAAGGCAAATGTAGCAAGAGGGAGGTGTCCTAGGAGGAGGGGAGGTCAGGGAGATGGGCAGGAGACCCCTGATTCACTTGTGAGCAGGTTATTACTCATCCATGAGAAATGAAGGTGATAATCATGTATTTCATAAATAAAGGCACCAGCAAGTACAAAGCACACCATTATTTTATGAACTACTAAGAAAGAATCACCACTGTCAAACTGTGACATGCTCTTAATTGTAAATTATGCTCTGATTTCTCAGATGTTAAAATGCGGGAAAAAAAAAAAAGTGTGAGTTCAAATCATTGAAATATGGTGGTAGCAACCTCCGGGGCAGAGGCAGAACTGGAATTTAAATCCAGGTCCCCTGTTTCTCCTCCTATGTGGTGGTTTGATTTCTGTTTTTCTTCCAGTATGATGATACAGTTCCTGTAGGGGTTGTGATGGCCACACCTTAAAAGTAGGGCCGACATGTTTGACTCATGATGGGGCGGAAAACATACACAGCAAAGAGTGAAAACAACCTAGGTTTGAATTCTTCTTGGGCCACTCAGCTGTAATGGGACCTTGGACGAGACCCTTGTCCTCCCTGGGTGTGTTTCCTCTTCTGCCTCTCCTCGTGCTATGAGGAGTCACAGAAGGAACGTGCAGGAGCCTTCTAGCCCATCACCCAACACGTTTGCAGGAGCCCAATTATTTCCCTTCCTTTCTCTCTTGCAATCGGGTAGACTCAAATATAATTCCCCAGGGACAGAAAGAGCCTTTGCTCTCAACACCCCTTCCAAGCCCACTGGCCCTAATGTTGCATTTTGCCTTTGAGTCCACAGTGACCGGAAATGGACATCCCCATAGACTCCTCTGGTTGGTGGCTGAATCAGCTCTGTCCAACCTACCACGTGCCACCAATGCACTTGCTATTTCAGTCACAGTCACTAAGTGCTTCCATCTAAACCTCTTGAGGCTACAAGGTACCAAATGTTTTGAATTAATTGGCTTCTATTTTCTTCCCGTACGTGTGCCTCGGTGCCTTTTTAGGGCAAGATTGACTAGAGGAATCCTTTCTGAATTCTGGCAGCCCTGATTCAACTTGGAGTTAATTATCTCTTATATGCTATACAATTCCCTCTGTACTTTTTATGACACGGAGTGGAGGCATAACTTATCCAAGTCTATCATTTGAGACGTTTTTTTTTTTTTACAAAAAGAAAATTATTACATGTGTGCCTTATAAAAATATTCATTCTGCCATCACTGTACATTTACGAGATGTTTATGGAGGACGCACCTCTGTGCCGAGCATTGCGCTATGTCCCTTATAATTCGTTACCAGGTTAACTACTCACAAGCCTATCAGGTCAGTGGTCTTATTCCCCATTGGCAAAGGAAAAAACTAAGTTCAGAATGAAGAGGGAGGTCTGCCAGGAGCTGTGTCCCTCCATGACTAAATTTTCCATAACCTCCAATAACTCAGTTTCCTCCCTTTGTCCTCCAGCCCTAGGGCTGGTCCCAGCTTCCCTCTGTCGCCTCGGCATCCCTGGTTGTCCCCTAACCACGTGCTGTGAATGGTCTTTCCTGCAGGTCTCTGGCTGGTCCACTTGTCCAAGAGCACGCAGCTGATAGGGAAGGGGTGACTCTGAGATCCCACGTTCTCCCTCTGTCTACCCTCTGCATTATTCTGCCCTCTCGCTCCCTGTTATCCTGAGAACTTATTTTTTGAGGATAAGAAAAAGAGAGCCGTGTTGTGTCTTCGAATGTCTCTGTATTTTTGATAAGACATTTAGAGGAAGACAGGCCTTTTTAGTATCCGGTGAAAAGTGAATGTGTTTCGCTTCCAAAATTCTATTCAAATTGAGCCAATTGACATCTATCACCTAGTTCCTTTTGAAAGACTCTTGTTCAGTGGTAGATTCGAAGATAACTATGGGGGGCTGTGCTGAGTTTCCCAGGGCTGTCGTAACAGAGTACACACACTGGGTGCTTAGAACAAAAGAAATTTGTTCTCTCTCAGGTCCGGAGGCCAGAAGTCCTAAGCCACGGCATCAGCAGGGCTGTGCTACCTCTGAGACTATGGGGGGGTCCTTCCTCGCCTCTTCCCAGCTTCTGGTGGTGGCCAGCAATCTTCCGTGTCCCTTGGCTTGTAGCTGCAGCACTCCAGTCTCTGCCTTCTCCCATGTGTCTATGTGTCTCCTCTTCTTCGAAGGCACCAGTCTTATTGGATGAGGGGCCCACCTATTCCAGATTGACCTCATCTTAACTAATTACATCTTCAACAGCCCTATGTCCAAATATGGTCACTTTCTAAGGTCCTGGGGGCAGGGGTCTGGGTTTCAACATATCTTTTTGATTGACACAATTTAACTGATAACAGAGCTGTCGCGGAAGACTGGGGGTCAACTTGGTAGGGGTCTGACTGCCGCTTGGAGATGGGTTTAGCAAAAAAGATTTACGAAAAGAAAAAGATCAAGAGCCACAATAAAATTTAAGGGTAACCTTTTTTTTTTTTTTTTTAATGACCTTAAGCAGTGTTTACACACTTTGGCTCACACCCATTCCTATTGGAGGGGCGAGGATGGTGGTGGTGGAGACCCCAAGAGGTGGGCGATTAGACAGATCATTTTCATAGAACTCACAGGTCCTGAGGACACATGCAGTGTTGGGTGGGGGTAGCGGAGGGTGACTGGGAGATGACAGTAGGCTTTTTAAAAATCCCCTTTTCTTGTGTTTCAGAGTAACATGTACTGATCTGCACCAGTCAGTGTAATAGGCAAGAGCAGGAGACTGCAGGGGGAGAGGGGACAAGGGAAGCCTGGGGCAAGGGGCAAGGGTCTGGAGGAAGAGAAGCTTTGGAGAAGCAGCCTACAAAAAGGCAAGAATCAGCACCCCTCCCTCCCTCCCTCCCTCCCTCCCTCTTTCCTTCTTTCTTCTCTTCCATCCATGTTTCTTTCCGGCCTCCTCTCCCTTCCTCAATTGGCTCCCAGTATATCCCACATCATGATCTTGCTAAAAAAGGTTAGGCATTAGGCTGCCTGAAAGTCACAGATTAGGATCCAGCCAAGCAGAAGCAGGGGCCGCCAAGGAGGGTGTGTGGCGAGGACGCCGTGGGTGTGTAGATGCATCGTCTCCGGCCCTGATGGGACACAGCCCAAGCTGTCTGCAGGCTGAACAGGCACTTAATGAACAAAGGCAGCAGCACTTCAAGAGCATTATAAAACAGCGATTCCCTTTTTATAACTTTGTTTTCTGTTTAAAAAGGCTGGAGTTCTGATTGCAGCAGGAACCCTCACTAATTGGAGCCCCTGCCCTACAGAAATAGAGGGTCCGGGAGGAAACTAAGTCAGGTGAAGAGTCCCACTCTGTGTGCTCTTTTCAAGACTTCTTGTTACAGGAAAAATGGGATTGATCTTCTTTGTGTTTAGCTGTGAGTTGTATTAATGACCAGCTATGTGCTCAGCAAAATAATCATGACCAAGGAGAAATTGTTTCAACGTTTGAATTTCCCGTATTTAAATTCTTAATTTTTTTTAATGGTAAAGACTACATGTACATGACGAAAAATATCTAGACAGTGCCAAGGAGTAAGCACTAAAGCATAGCTTTTCCCTCCATCTCTAATTCCTGGTCCCCCAGAGGCAACCTCTACTATGGGCTTTCTTCAATGAACAATCTTTATAAAGTAAAAAGTCAATGTTTTCTTTGCTGATAGTGTTCTAACTGTTCCAAATGGATTGCTTTAAAGTAACACAAGAGGTTTTTTTGTTTTGTTTTCTTTTGTTTCTTTTTTCCCCCAAATAAACTTGTTTCTCTGGAGACTAAGCTTTTCTTCTACTAGGTCATACCACCTCAAGATTAACCAACAAGGCTAGGACATGACCAGTGAAACCTGGAAATACCTTGTGAGGTGGGTGTTGTTATTCTCATCTGTAGGCGTAGTTATCCCCATTTTACTGATGAGCAAACTGAGATCCAAAAAGACTAAGTGACTTACCTAGGGTCATAGGAGAAACAAGGTCTGACCACAGGTCTGGTGAGCTCTCTTCAGTATATGGAGCTGCCTTCTCACTTATTCCAAGAAGACTGTTAATCTATTTCAAGGTCAGTGATTCCCAAATAAATAAATAAGTAAATGATGGAATCAACTGATCGCTCAATTCCCAATCTTACTCCATACAGGTGATTCAGGAGGTTATGCAGGTAAGGGATGGTGCATTCAAATATGGCTGCACATTTTTTGCCTCTTCTCCCATGAAGAGTCTATTTCGAATCTGGATTGACGTGTGACTTGCTTTGACTAAGAGAATTCAGCAGAAGTGATCATGAGGCTGGGCTTTAGGAGATTTGCAGCTTCCACGTTCACACCTTTGAAATACTTCCTTTTGGAATCCAGCTGCCCATGCCACATGGAGAGACCAGTGTAGAGAACAGAGTAGTCTGGTTGACAGCCCCAGCTGAGTTCCCAGCTGACAGCAAGGACCAACGGCCAACCGCAAGAGCAAGCCATCTCAGTCGAGCTGTGCCTCTAGATGAAAGTAGCCTCTGCCAACACCGTGTGGAACAGAAGAACTGCTCAGCAGAGTAAGTCATGTCCTTTGCCACATGACAGCTTACAAACAAACTTCTGATGATTTCATGTGCTGCACTATATCCTTTTTATACATTTATCTTCTGTGTAAATAGGCTGGAGCTCTGATTGCAGTAGGAACCCTGACTGATGGGAGCCACTGAAGGCATTTTTTGCTAAGCAGTGTCAGGATAAGTCTGCATTTTACAAAGACCACTTTGGCTGTGACTTGGAGAACGCCTGGGACAGGGAGAACACCAGAAGGCAGGGAGACCGGTTAGGAGGTCACTAAGGGTGACGATGACGTCAACTTGGCAGTGGCAGGGAGAAAATAAGCACTTTGGGAAGATACTGAGGATGTAGTCTTTATATGTCTTGGTGATACAGGGGGTAAGAGAGAGGTAGGAGGTAAGGAAGATGTCCAAGTTTCTGACTTGATCAACTGGATGGATGGAAGTTCCAGTTACAGAGATCAAGAACCCTGGAGACAGAAAGGTGAATATTAGTTTCCACCTTTCCTTAGTAGGCAATAGTACTGAGCAGTTGCTGGCTTCAGATCCACACTCCAATTTGTCCTCCCACCTTAGGAGATCTGAAGCCTGGGTGATCATTCCAATAAGCACGTCTGATCGTGACACATTGATACTTAAGACCCTTCATGGCGCCTCCATTCTTTTAAGATGAATCCACAGTCCTCACTGGCTTGCTCCTTACTCTTCCAACCTCCTCCAAAACCTTTCTCAGCAAGTTCCAAGAACATGTAGGTCCCACTGTGCACCGTGCTCTTGTCTATTTCCAGACCTTTGCTCCCACGATTCCTCTTGCCTGGATCATCCTTCTCCTCTTCTTTGCTCTGCTGAATCTTTTGTCAAGATTCAGTCATCACCTCCTCCAGCAGCTTTCCCATCTCAGGGTAGGCGTCAATCCTCCAAGATCCGAGAATACCCTCTGTTTACTTTTGGAGCCGCCCTGCTCAGATTCCATTGTCATGGCCTGTTTATGTGTCTGGCTCTCCCACTGGACTGAGAATTCCCTGAGTATTTGTGTCCTCAGAGCTGGCTCAGAGCTGGGCTAGGACTTTTCCCCTGCATTACCTCATTTCTTAGCTATACTACCATCAGCAGCATTTTTATTATTGTTCTTGCTTCTCCTTTGTAAGGGAGTGCTCTTGGGGCAACCCTGTCCAGATGAATTCAGAAGTGTACTTAAGAAAAAACAAACAACAGCATTTCAGAATTGAACAACTAAAGAAAGAAGCCCAAAGTTGATACACAACTTCCTGTGGTAGTGGTTTCAACAAGAGGAGAATGAGTCCCCGGGTAATGTTTTACAACTCAAACAAGTCCCAGGGGACGTATGGAGAGTCTAAGGCATGTGAAATTGCACAGGAAAATTGGAGAGCTTCAGCAGAATCCAGCTTCTGGGAGCTAAAGCAGCCTGGCTTGTCCCTACTTCTTTGATCCCAGACCCCTTGCCCAAGCTGCTCGCACCCACACCATACACCCGGGGGGCAATGCCCAAGGCTTCCTGCCTAGGGCTGTGTCTTGGGCTGTAGAGCAGTGCCCGCGAAGAAGTCCTAGAGTCCCCGCACTGTTGGTCCCACGGGAAAACTAAAATTCCCTGCAAATGCTCCCACTGTCCCATCCCTGCCCTTCTTCAAGGACTCTTGGCTGCAGATCTGGGTGGTTGGGGTGGGGAACAGATGCCATCGGATCCTACCATCAGCATTGCAGGCATCAGATCCGTGGGGGAGACTGCAAAAGGCCAACTGGGACAAGGCCAATGACACAAATAGGTGAACTGGCCAAGCGTAAGGCGGTAGAGAAAGGTGGGGAATGAGGCAAATCAAGGTGCCCTGCTCCATCCAAATGCAGCCGCTGCTACCCAGCTCCCAGTGACTTTTGCCAGGAGGGAATGTCAGGTCAGGGATGCCAGATCTTCTCATGTTTCTTCAGCTATACCCAGAAATTGGAATTTTAATGTGGAATCTCTCCCAATGTTAAATATCAAACATGAATTTATAAAATTTAAAAGATCTCTTGCCAAGCAAAGCATAGGCAAGGTGTCCAGTTGGTGACCTCTTTTCTACTGACAGCATGTGTCCAAATTATAATCTGTATCTGAATGTTTGCTACTGCAGGAACTTTCCCAGGTCTGGGTTATTGATAAATCCACAGGTAGAACAAGGCAGTGGAAAGATTTTTGGGAGTCAGAAAAAAAATGGGTTTGAAACTCAACTTCATAATTTTCTAGGTATGTAGTCTTCACTGAGCTTTACTTTTCACATCTGTAAAATGGGTGCAATAATTGTCCCCATTGCAGGCTCTTGGTTGCCTGCAAGCGGGCATCTCCTACCTCCACCCACTGATTGGCTCTTCCTAATAGGAAATAATTTTGTTCAGGCATTGGAGGGGCAGCAGTGAGCTTACTGCACATATTTGAGAAGATTATGCCCATTCTTGGAGATACCTTATGTATCAAGCAAAGCCATAGTGCTCAGGAAGACCTTAGTTTCTTTCGTTCTGTCTTTATTTTCATCTGAAGACATCTGAAAAGGTGGTATTGTCCACCCAAGCCAACCTGATACAGGTCCAACTTGAACTAACAGTCTGAAATATACCTGGAGGGCTGCTCTCAAAAAATATTCATTATGCAAATGGAAAGGACAGTGAAATTTCCCCTGCGTAACTTCCCATAGAACCTCTCACCTCCAGCATGTTTGAGAAGCCTCCATGAAATGTGCAGTATGGGACTGGCTTCTACCTTCAGCACAAAATGTCAGTTCAAACCTTTGGCAAATGTAATCGATTGACACACAGCTCTGATTTTGCAGTGGAAGGGCTTGAGATCAAGAATTTCCCTGTACAGCTCTTTTCAGAAGCCTCCCACTTGGTGACTTTGGACTTCTCTCATTTACTAAACACCCACCTAATCATGCCCAGAAACCAGTGTAACTGTTTACCATTATCTCTCATCATAGTGGAGTCTCTTCAAAGCTTCCCTCCCCAGACCTGCCTCTTGGCTTGCTGTCCCCTTATGACCAGGCTTTTTCTTCTGTTTTCCTTTTCACGTCTCTACTCCTGCTTCCTATGAATCCTTTTCCTATTCCCCAAGCCCTGCACATTTTCCCTTTTCAGGCTGTGCTGGTGTTTTCTGCCCAGCTGAAAGGGCTCAAGGAGAGGCAGTGTGGATCAGTAGAAACAGTCTGGCAAAGCCTCCCTTAAGAGGGACCCCTGCCCGGCCCTCTCTCAGTGGAGTCAGTGGGTCCAGGGGCGTTTGGTAGCAGCCAGCTTCTCAAACTTTAATGTCCATATCCATTGCCTGGTGATCTTGCTAAAAGGCTGATTCTGTCTAGGGTGGGGCCTGAGATTCTGCAGGTGCTGTGAATTCTGTCGGTCCCCAGACCACACTTGGAGCAGCAGGGTTCTAGACCTGCACTGCCAAACAAGGCAGCCGCTAGCTATTGAGTGGCTGTCAGGCATCTGAAATGTGGCTGGACTTAAATGAGATGGGCTGTCTGGAATTCAAAGACTTAGCACAAAACAAAGGATGTACGATTTCTCGTGAATATTTTTTTACATTTGCTTACATGTTAAAGGGATAGTATTTTGGATATATTGGGTTAAATAAAATGGATTACTAAAATTAATTTGCCCTGTTACTTTTTCCTTTGTTTTCCTAATGTGAGCTAAGAGTGAACTTTATTTTTTTTAAATAAACTAAACCTATTTATTTATTTATTTATTTTTGGCTGCGTTGGGTCTTTGCTGAGCACAGGCTTTCTCTAGTTGCGTCAAGCGGGGGCTACTGTTCGTTGCGGTGCACTGCCTTCTCATTGCAATGGCTTCTCTTGTTGCGGAGCACAGGCTCTAGGCACGTGGGCTTCAGTAGTTGTAGCACGCAGGCTCAGTAGTTGTGGCTCGCAGGCTCTAGAGCGCAGGCTCAGTAGTTGTGGCGCACGGGCTTAGTTGCTCTGCGGCATGTGGGGTCTTCCCGGACCAGGGATCGAACCCATGTCGCCTGCACTGGCAGGCGGATTCGTAACCACTGCACCACCAGGGAAGTCCCAAGAGTAAATTTTAAGTTCCATACGTGGCCAGCACCTGTAGCTCATGTTATATTTCTATCAGATAGCGCTTTTCTAGATCATGCTCCATGCACACATACTGGGGACCATGGAAGTCTTGCCCAAATGGCTAAAAGCCCAATTCTGGGACCTGCATAGACTCCTTCCCCCATCCATCCTCCCAAAGGCTGAGCAAGCTGCCTATGTGCAAACCTGAAAGCCCAGTGGAGGTCAAAGGGCAGCTGTTGGAGGGGAGAGGGTGTAGATGATGGGGCTTGGACATGAGGCTGGGGTACTGTCAGGTGTTTGCCTGCACGAGGCCCATCTCAAAACAGGACAGAGACCAGGGTGGCGCAGGGGCCAGGCCTGGGGCTGGGGACCAGCTCTCCTAACGTCATCAGACTGAGGCACAGAATTGAGGCGTCTGAGATTTCTCAATTCCATCTTAGCTTCCAGATTGTTAGGCAGATGTATTTTTCAAGGTATGTGGATAGGACATATTTTATTTAACAGTTTGTTAGCTTGGTTTATAACTTTCAATATTTAGACCTATGATATGTGGGCCTCTGTCTGTGTTCTTGCCCTGGGCAAGTAAGGTAATTACCACAGAGCTTCGTAAGGGCTGATGTGGGATGTCTATGGTGCAGTGGGAGCCCAGAGGAGGGCCATGCTCTGCCTGCTTCACAGGGACCTTGACGAATGTTGAACTTCAGAGGAAAAAAATCATAGCTGAAGGACCACTAGGAAGTACAGTGGGAAGAAGTTGAACCCATTTATTTTTCCATGGCAGAAAGTCAGGAGGAATGTCCTGGGCATCTCCAGCTGAGCTGGGGATCCCGGTGAGCCACACAGCCAACCAGCTTTGCTCGTCTCCACTGCCTTACATTTGCAACCACGGGGCACCTGATTGCAACACCATCCATCTGCTTCCTTAGGGGAAACAGAAGATTGATTAAGTACTGTGAGGGCCCAGGCTGCGAACTTAGATCTTTGAAGCCTCCTGACAGCGGCATCACATGCAAGATGCAGGACCACTGGGATTTGAATTCTGGGTTCCCCTCTCTGAGTCTCAGTTTCCTCATCAGTATAAAATGGGCTTGATAATACAGGCAGACCTCAGAGATTTTGGGGGGTTTGTTCCCAGACCACCTCAATAAAGCGAATATTGCAATAAAGAAAGTCACGTGAATTTCTTTTTGTTTCCCAGAGCGTATAAAAGTTAAGTTTACACTATACTGTACTCTGTTAAATGTGCAATAGCATTATGCCTAAAATAACAATGTACATACGTTAATTAAAAAATACTTTATTGCTAAAAAATGCTATCATCTGAGGCTTCAGCCAGTTATAGTAGTAACATCGCTGATCATAGATCACCCTAACAAATATAATAATAATAAAAACTTTGAAATACTGTAAGATTTACCAAAATGTAACACGGTGACACAAAGTGAGGGGATGCTGTTGGAAAAATGGCGCTGATAGACTTGCTCAACTCAGGGTTGCCACAAACCTTCAAGTTGTAAAAAAACACAGTATCTGCAAAGCGCAGTAAAGCGAGGTATGCCTGCAATAGTACCATAAGTGGGTCCTTAAGAAGATGAATTGAGATACTACTTAGAAAGGACCTAAAACAGTGCCTGGCTCTGCCTAAGCACTATACAAACACTGGTTGTCACTAAGTCCATCTTACAGATGGGACAGCAAGGTGTAGAGCAGCGAGGGAATCTTGTTGAAGGACACCTAGTTCAGTGGCAGAGCTGAGGTCCAGACCCAGCTTTTCCTGCGCTTCAAAGCCCATGCTCTTTCCTGCCGTCACGTTGCCTCTCCCACGTGAGCGTTTCTCAACCACGAAGATAAATGCATCTCCTCTTTCATGTGGGGTGCATTCGCTGAGCTGGAGAGAGAAGGCTAAAAATACCACCGGGTGTAAATCTGATCCAGCGAGAAGGGGTGAGTTTGGTTGGGTTGTACGTGGAAGGAAAGGCCCAGCGGACAGAGCATGAGATCTTACAGTGGCTCTACCGCTCCCTTCAACCTCCTCTCCTGCGGCCTCCTTCCGGCTTGCTCCCTGGGCTCCAGCCCCACAAAGCACGTCCCTGATCCTGGAACAAGCCAAGCTGGTGTCCTCCCCGGGACCTCATGCACATGCCCAGACCCAGATCTTCCCAGGGCTGGCTGCTGGCTCAGATGTCACAATCAAAGTGGCCCTTTCCGACCACCTTCCCTAAAGCGGCCTCGGTCATCTCCTCACACCGACCCCTCACTCTGTAGCCCAGAGCCCCTTCATAGGCTTAGCACAATCTGAAATCCCCTTGTCCATCTGCCCCTCTAGAATGGGAGCCCAGAGACTGCAGGCACTGCGCTCATCTCGCCCACTGCTGTGTCTCTAGAGCCTGCAATATGCCTGATGCCTATTCATGTTCAAAAATATTTTTTGAATAAACAAATGTGCGCCTGTAGGAATGAATGAAACCTCAATTCTGGTCTTGATTGTGCCACTCACTTGCTGTGTGATCTCAGGAAAGTCCCAATACCTCTCTGAGTCTCAATTTTAAAATGAGAGGGTTGTACTAGATTAGGAAGTTCAAAGGTTACTTTGTGGGTAATACTGGGATCCGATAGGAAGTGGATCAAATGTGTCCATTCTGGAGCCCAGGGAGTGGCCAAGGGGCTGTGACAGATGTGCAGGCCAGAGAGAAATGAGTCACCCAGGCTTATCAGAAGATAGCAGGTAAAGATCACAAACTGTCTCAGGTGACAAACTCACCAGGGACCCAAGCCGACTACAGACTATAGAGTTATATATGCTGTGGTTGAAACTTCTCTGTCTCTCTGTCTCTCTTTCTCTCTCTCTCTCTCACACACACACACACACACACACACACACACACACACACACAAAACCCCTTCCCCCATCAATCTGCTTCATTATCATCTGGGTTTACAAGATTATGTGATAACGGCAGATATTTTAAATTTTAATATTTTGATAAATTATTTTCCCACTAACAATTTATATATATCTAATTGACCCCTTTCTATGTGCATCTTACAATAACACATACAATATTATATATGTACAATAATACTATACAATACAATAATACCATAAAGTAGAAATTTATAAATAGAGACCAAATCAAGATTCCAGAAAGATAGATTTTTAACAGATTCAGATCAGGAAGGAAGTTAGAACATAAACAAGCAAACAGAGGATTCTAGGCTTGAGTTTTGAAATCAATTTTTCCTCTTGGTAGAAAAATGAATAAAAAGAGCTACAATTTATTGAGTCTTTTTTATGTGCCCAGCACTATGCTAAGCAGGTGACATACAGGAGCCCAGCCCTCCCCCAGACCTGAGAGGATGGATTATTATCTCATTGACTGATGGGTTTAGCGGGGCCTCGTACCTTGCCAGAGATCAGACAGCTCTTAAGACTAGTTCTTTTGACCCCAGGTTTCTGCCCCAGAGCACGAGACTCTTCCTCTCTGGGGAGTCTGTGACATGTGCTGAGGATGTGGGTATTGGTCACCAAGCCAATTTTATTTCATATCAAACCCCAAAGGAAGACTCTGACAGGAGATTTCATCCCAAGATGAACGCACGACAATGTCCACATCAGTTTCAGAGGGAGAAACTGATCAATCCACAAAGATCCCACCATGATCCACCAGATTGCTACAATGTGGTGATGTATTATGTACAAAAAATAAAATGTTCATTATAAGGTGGCAAATAGGCTGCCCTCACAATTGCTGGCAGGAGACAGAGGGGGACAAGCTCCGGGCAGCCAAGCTGTTCAATTTTCCTTGATTTTGCCCATATTGCACCATAATGCCATCCTTATTAGAAGACAAATACGAAAAAGGACAAATCCTGTCGTTTGGAGAAAACATCCCCAGAGCACTCTTCGTCCACACTCTCACTTAAGTGTAAGCCTGGGTTCTGCAGTGTGAAAGAATCGAGTTCAAGTTCTGGCTGTGCCCTCACTAGATTCCTTTGGCGAGTCATCTACCTCCTCTAATAATAACAGCTCTGACCCCATAGGATTATTGTGCAGGTAAAGAGTGAGATGCTGGCAGTTTTGTCCCATGTCTGGCACACAGCAAGTGCCTAATAGATGGGAGTTATAATTATGCAGTAGCTTGGATCACAGCCCATCCCTGGACCGGTCACGCTGGCCAGAGGGATGTTGTACTCTCCTTGGCCTGGCTTGGGTCACAGAGTGACGCTCTGAGAGATGATATTGATTGCAGCGTGGGCATGGACTCGGGGTTGCAGGAAGGAAAGCGTGGGAAGCAGAGATTAGGAGCCTATTGCAGGGATCAAGGCAAGAGATGGTCGTGGTTTGAAAGAGGGTGGTGACTGTGGTGCCAGAGTTGAGGTCCAGGCATTGTGTTCCTGGCAAGCTGTGGGTGGTGAGTAATGTGTTCTCCCAGCTGTACTAGTAGCTCTGCTTCTTCTTACCCGTGTGCATAGGGACAGAGGATGCCAGAGGGACCAAGGTGAGGCAATGCATACCATGGGCGCATCTGCAAGGCTGAATAACAGGCTATCCTTCCTATATCAGGTCAGGCCACCAGATAATGCCTTCCTTTGATCTTGGATTTCTATAAAAAGGAACCCCACGGAGGAAGGGCTTACTGCAAAGCCAGAAGCAAGCTCAAGAGCACACCGGCAGTCATGTAACCACGGGTGACAGGCGGTCCTTAGGCATGGGGAGTTGGGAACTGCCTTCTTCATGCCTCTACTGCTCATCCTTGATTGCAAGCGAGTCCCTGGGTTTCAAAACAGGAAGTAGCCCAACTTGGGCTGCTGTTCTTCCTGGCAGCTTCCCTTCTCGGCAGCCCCTCCTTCAGACAGAGGCGAGACAGCTGTTCCACAAAGAGTGAGGCCACACCCTTCGTGGAGCTCTGGGGCTGGAGACATGAATGGCCCTGGACGGGGGACCCTGGGAAGCATGGTAGAGCTTCGGCATGGCCCACTACCGCTCTACAAGGCACACTTGGGATTAATCAAGCAAGAACCGCATGAGAGGGAAAGGGACATGATAGGCATTGAGAGCTAGCCATGTGCCAGGGGTTGGGTTAGGATGTTTTATCTTGGAGATGGCTTTCAGTGATCCTGAGAGGTGGGCATTGTACCTCTCATGGGATAAGCTCAGAGTTAGTAAGTGATGCAGCCAGGACTCACATGTCAGTCGGACTCCAAAAGTCTGTACTTTCTTAGTCAATCACCTGGTCGTCTTCACGTCCACAGTGAACCCATGACTCCACTGAGTTGGAGAAGCATTCAGAGCAGTCAGAGACTGTCAGCACCTACTGCCAGGAGATCAGAACAGCCTCGTAGTTGTGTATACACATACACAGATATGCTTGCACTTTGCACATTGTAGAAGGTAATGAAAACGTTAGGGTTTATCATTATGAGCAGCTCTACTATTTATCATACTGATTCCCCTCTTAAATTAGAACAGTCTAATTTCCTCGAAGTCAGGAAGCACCTCTATCTGTTTCATCTTGTTCACCCAAAGGATGGTACCCCATCAATATCTCACACGTGGCAGGTGCTGGCTGTGTTATGCTTAAAAGGAAATGAATTGAATTACATGTTTTATCTGTGCTTTGCAGTTCTTTGGAATTTAAAAGGGAGCCAGTAGTCCACAAATGTTACTGCTTTGTCAATGGTAAAGAGCTTTTCAAAAGGGAACATTTTCTTTAAACTCCAAAGGGGTCGGTAAACATGGGTTTGAAGGAGTATAAGGGCACGATATTCCAGCTCGTTTCTCAGAAGAGGTCTCATGTCTCACACGTACGCAATTGTGCTGTGTCCAAGACTCTCATTATACTTTTAAGTTTGGCTTTGATGAGAGCCTGACCAACACCCAAAGGCCTCTCCAGCCTAAACTAAGGCTTGTCTTGCCAGAAACCAAAGTTCCCAGCCATTAATCAATGTCTGGTCCCTATCAGGCTGAGAATAGACCACTTGCCTGTAAAGATGTTCAAGGAAACTGCCAGTGGCTTCCAGGAATAGGTGGTATGAGTGGGAAAAACGTAAGTTATCAGGGGGGTGGGGTTGAGTGGATAGACAATGAGAGACCACTGTCAACGGTTTTATCCAAGTAGAGTACGATTTTGAGAAAAATTAAAATAAAATAAAAGGAATAAACTAAGGTCAGTGTCACTTCCTAGTTCATTCTGGGTTGGACTTCAAACACTGATTATTTGTGTTCAGTCTTTTCTAGGAGGCAAGATGTGATTGCAACTGAAGTACATTGATTAACCCAAAATAACTTTCCCTCAATTTGCTGGATGCTCGAGAATACTCTGGAGACCTCGCTTTTGTTTTGAGTTAGCCATTTGGGAGCTTGGCGCTGATCCTTGTGCAACCATTCAAACTGAGTGAACCAGAAAAATGTCAGCAACTACACAAGGACATATAGCATAGTTTAATTAGTTTAGAGAGAGGGTGGGTCCCCCCCTCTCCCTAAACATCACTCAAGCAAATTGTTTTTTTTATGGTACTTGTTAAAATAATTTCATGGTTGCAGTTTTGTTCTCATGCTAACTGAGCAGGACCGCGTGGGTTATTAAAAAGGGTAGTCAGCCTGGCAACGTTGGGTGCATTCTCTCTGCTTTTAAAAAACAGAGGGGTTTAATCACCTGGCTTGTGCAATGGCACATGAAAGAACCCAATCTTGAATGTCAGCGCAAGGCTGAAGCGCCTGTTAATAATAGTCGCTAGCTAGGAAATTCTTCTGCTGACTTTTATCAGGAATTTTCCATAGTAAGTGAGGCTGCCCACGGCAAGCTGGCCTGTGGGATTTTCATTCCATCACGTACATTTTTCTGTTCATCGTGGTAAGGAGAACATTACTTACTGGAACATGTGACCGGAGTTATGCTCTCTGGGAATGGAAAGCTTGCTCTTCTTCCTCCTCGGGACAATTCCTCAAAGAGATTGGAGAACTGTTCTCTTTAAAGGAAGACAAGCCACCCTGGTTTCAAAATATTGGTCTGCTGCGTTCATTCCAAGCCCCCAAGTCGTCACTCTGTGTCACTCAATCTCATCATACACATCTTGCAGTCATCAGGGCAATCAGGGCAACCCTCCCACCTTATGTGGGAACCAGGTTCAGAAATGATGGCACAGAAATATCACTCCCCTGCTGAAGAAACTTCCATGGCTCCCCAGGGACTACGGGATAAAATTCGGACTTTTAAAGCCTGATGTTCAAGGTCGTTCATAATCTAGCCACAAACCATTGCTGGCTTCTTTTCCCTTTCCCCATGCTGCCCCGGCTAGACCCCAGCCACTGTGAGTGACTCTTTTCGGCTCCCTTAACAAAGGCTCTTCCCAACCTCACACCCATTAGGGTAGCTACTATAAAAAAATAAAATAAGTAAAAACAGAAAATAACAAGTGTTGGCTAGGATGTGGAGATATTGGAACTCTTGTGCACTGTCAGTGAAAATGTAAAATGGCACAGCTGCTGTGGAAAACAGTATAGCAGTTCCTCCAAAGATTAAAAATAGAATTATCATATGATGCAGCAATTCCATTTCTGTGTATATACCCAAAAGAATTGCAACCAAGATTTCAAAGAGATATTTGTACATCCACGTTCACAGCAGCATTATTTACGGTAGCTAAAACATGCAAGCATCCCAAGTGTCCAGAAATGGATGAATGGATAAGCAAAATGTGATATATACATGTAATGGAATATTATTCAGCCTTAAAAAGGAAGGAGATTCCACAATACATTACAACACAGATGAACCTTGAAGACATCATGCTAAGTGAAATAAGCCGGTCACAAAAAAATAAATACTGTACTTCGATGAGGTACTTGGAAAAGTCAAAACCCTAGGGACAGAAAGAAGAATGTGGTTACCAGGGGCTGAGGGGAGAGGGGAACGGAGAGTTATTGTTTAATGATATAGAATTTCAGCTTTAAAAAATGAAAAGAGGGCTTCCCTGGTGGCACAGTGGTTGGGAGTCTGCCTGCCAATGCAGGGGACACGGGTTCGAGCCCTGGTCTGGGAAGATCCCACATGCCACGGAGCAACTAGGCCCGTGAGCCACAACTACTGAGCCTGCGCGTCTGGAACCTGTGCTCCGCAACAAGAGAGGCCGCGACGGTGAGAGGCCCACGCACCGTGATGAAGAGTGACCCCTGCTTGCCGCAACTAGAGAAAGCCCTCACACAGAAACGAAGACCCAACACAGCCAAAAATAAATAAATAAATAAATACATAATTAATTAATTTTAAAAAAAATGAAAAGAAGTATGGGGAATGGATGGTGGTGACGGCTGCACAACACTATGAATGTATTTAATACCACTGAACTGTACACTGAAAACTGGTTAAGATGGTAAATTTTATTTTATGTGAATTTTACCACAACTTAAAAAAAGGAAAAGAATGTCCTTCTCCATGTCTATCGGACAAAATCCTTTTCATCTTTCATCTGTTGAGGCAAACTCAAATAGCATCTCTTGCAGGGCCTTAAAGGCTGTGCAATGCGGACGGTGACGCTGCCTCAACAGCACTTTTTAGACCTACCTCCGACTGACGCATTTATAGAAGGGTGTGTGTGGGTTTGTGTGTGTGTGTGTGTAATATAAAACTGTCTTTTAAGCCATTTACCCTTCAGAGAAGCTGGTGACTCCCTAGAGCTTTGCCATTCCAAGTGAAGTTTGCAGCCTCACGTGAGAGTTTATTAGAAATGCATAACCTCAGGCCCCATCCCAGATCTGCTGAATCAGAGTCTGCACTTTTACCAAAGCTTCAGGTAAATCATTTATGCATTAAAGTCTGAGAAGCCTTGGTCTCCTGGGCCCAGCTTCCTGAGGGTCATCTTTCATTCCTCCATAGTACATGGTTACTCAACAGAATCAGTATGGAACTCTTTAAACGTCACATACACCTAGGCCTCACCTGATTCGGTAGGTCTGGGGGTAAGTAAGCCCTGAGCAAGAATAGATTTTTAAATTTCACGGGTGATTAAGATGCACAGGTAGGGTAGAGAACCATTGGCTTAGCCCAGTGGTCCTTAAACTTGAGTGTTGTATCAGAATTACCTGAAAGGCGCCTTAAATCAGGTTGCTGGGTCCCACCCCAGAATTTCTGATGGAGTAGATTGGGTTGGGGCTCAGAATTTGCACTTCTAACAAGTTTCCCAGTGATACTGCTGCTATGGGGATCACACTAAGAGCCACAGGCCTAACACATAGGGAGTATTTGCTGGATGTATAAATAGAAAGGACGATTAGAAAAAAATTTAGATTCCAGAAATGTCCAGTGTTCTAGTTATCAGTGGCTGTATAACTAGCCATCCCCAAACGCAGGGGCTTAAAGCAACAGTAATGTGTTATTTTTCAAAATCCTGTGGGTTGACTGGGCTCAGCTGGCTGGTTCTTTTGCTCCACATGGTGTAACTGAGGGCACTCACGACCTGCCTTCCACTGGAATCTTGGCTGAGCTACACTGCTCAAGGCAGCCTCTCACCCTCAGGGCCTCTCTCCAATGCCTTGGCTTCTTACCCTTCACTAGTCTGGCTGAAGCTCCTTTAGAGCATGCAGCTGGCTTCCAAGAGGGAGAAGGCAGAAGCTGTCAGTCTTCTTTTTAAAAATAAGAAACCCAGAACATTACTTTTGCCATATTCTGTTGGTTATTATAAACCAAGCCTCCAGGCCAGCTTATATTCAAGGGGAGGAAAACTAGGTCTCCATCTCTTAATGGGAGGAGCAGCAAAGAAGTTGTAGCCATCACGAACCCCCTGTATCTAGTTTTTTACAGAGGACAAATTAAAAGACTGAAAGAGAAGTACATAAAATCCCATTAATCTGTCAGTTGGTCAGACCAGCAATGTCTATCCCAGGCATCTCTTGCTCTCCACGCTGGATCTCCATGGCTGGGAATTCAGTGGTGGGTGTCAGCTTTGCTCAGCATTCCTGCTCAGTCAAGCTCTCCTTGTGATCTCATTTTTTTTTGGACCCAGGCTATTTTCCTGTTTCATCTATTATGCCAAAGATGGAAGGGGCTTGGGAGAATCGGTCTGTGGGTATAAAACCACACTTCACCGAGGGTTCTATAGGACTCAGATACTGAGGTCGTGAAAGCTCCTAATTAGTGCAATGAAACACTGATGAATCTCTTCACCTTTGATCATCAGATGGCAAAAAAATAAAAAAGTTTGGGGAATGAATGAAAACTTGAATGACTCTGCCCAGGATCCATTCAAGTGGGAGTTGTTATTAGTAATAATATTATTTTGGTTCTTCTTCCTTGAATAACCATCCTTTCTGGACAGTCTACAGAGCCCTGTCTCAGGGGCATTATCACATCATCGTTCATCAGGTGGTACAATTAGCCTCATGCTTCCCATGAGGAAGCTGAGTTTCTAAGAATGGAAGTTGCCCAAGATCATGATAACTAAATAGCTGCTGGAGTTCAAACCCAGGACTCCTAGCCACGAACCCTCTCCATGACTCTGTTTCAGGAAATTCCTTCCAGGAAAGAACTTAATTGAACATCCTGTTGTCAATGTAACATACCAGGAGGGAATATAGTACAATTTCGATCTCCGTTACTTAAAGTGTATACTCAATCAGCAACATCACCGTCCTGTGAGGGCTTCTTGGAAATGCTAAATCTTAGGTCTCAACCCAGAAGCTACACTTTAACAAGGTCTTTAAGTGATTTTGTGTCCCCCCAAAGTTTGAGAAGCACAGATTCGGCACGGTTTTGGAGTCAGAAAGGCTGGGGTGAAATCCTGCCTTGGTTACTTACTAGTTGCGTGACTTGGGCAAGTAATTCTCTAAGCCGCAGTCTCTTTATTTGTAAAATAGTAATTTAAAAAAGCACCTGCCCTCCCAGCATTATTGTGAAAATTCTATAAGTTAATGCACAGAAAGTGCTTTGCAGACTTCCTGGTTCATAGTAAGTGCTCAGTAAGTGTGAGCTACTATTATTGTTAAAAATAATCACCTTCCCCATCAGCCAGCCAGACGGCTCATGACTCCTTGCTGTGAAAAGCAAAATTCTCCACCCATATTCAGAAACTGCAAAAGAAAGAAGAGACAGAGACTTTGCCCTTGAGATGCTCTCGGTGCAATGAGAAAGGGAGGGCAGCTGCATCGAAAAACAGACAAGCAAACTTCTCCCACGGAAACATCCCCACGGAGCCCGCACTCTCGCAGCCTAGATGGGCTGTTTGATGAAGTGCCACAGGGAAGAGGCATGGTTCTGGAGCTTGTTAACTAACTGATGAGTCAGGGGCGACAGCCACTGAAGCGTGAAGGTGGAAATACACAAACAAGGCTCAGCATAGCCAGGGCTGCCAGGGCACACGTCCCCTCCCCCATCCCCCCACCGATGAGAGCGGAGGGGGGTGGCAGGCTGGAGGCGAGTCTGGAAAGGACGGGGGTAGTGTGAGGTCAGGGCTGGTCCTACCAGGGGCAACACGGGACACGGGGGCCTGAGGGGCTGACTCAGTCAGGACCTATAGGGGAATGCTTGGCTCCAAGTCCTGGGGACAAGTACATTGATTCCAAACCCAGAGTGGACAACGGCAGAATAGATGTCAGCAGTCAGGAGTCTCCAGATACGTGTTCTATAAGCACTAGGAGCCAGAGAGGGTGAAAGTGAGGGCCAGGGTCCTGAGGGCTGCCTTGAATCATGATCATCATAACAGTAACAACTGACATCATCATAATAATATAATAATAACATACATCAAGGGATTAGTGCATGTCAGCAGTTTCTCTGTGTTACTTCATCCTCACACGTATATGAAATCAATACTTTCTTAAACAAATGAGAGGACCAAGAAGAAGAGATGGTAAACTATTTGCCCATAGTCACACAGCCAGGAAGTGGCAGAGCCAGGCCACTGGGCTCTCAGAACTGGCTCTCTTAACTGTTAAACTAGACTGAATATCAGCTGGTCTTTGATGCTATTTTCGGGGGTGGGTGTGGGGTTGATGTGTGAGTTGGGTCTACCTGGCTTAAGGAGCCTAGGGGGAGAAAAATTAGGATAACTTATGACACTGTCTTTTGAGGGGGTGGCCACCCTAAAGATGAGGTCACTCCTAATTTTACTTTATCTTAAGTTTCAGTCCACATGGGGCAGATATGGTAAGTGCCCACCTGGGTGACACACAGAGCCAGGCTCTGGGAGACACAGCTGGGTCTGGCACTGTCCTGGCCCTGAGGAGCTCAGGGTCTCATAGCTGCCTGTTGCAGTAACATGTGTAAGAGAGGTGCAAACTACAGAGAAGCTGTGTAGGATGCTACATGTGTAGAAGGGGAGGATGTTGTGGTTGTAAACTTTCTTCTCAGCCAATGAAACCTAGATGGTGGAAGGGTTGGCACTATTCTTCCTGCTTCTAATTTCCTCCATGTCCTGGGTCTTTGTGAGTCTTTCTCCCAAGCCCAATTCGGTTTTTGTTTTTTGTTTTCTTATAGATTTTAAGCTATCTAGTTTTATTTATTTTTTAAAATTAATTTATTTATTTTTGGCTGTGTTGGGTCTTCGTTGCTGCGCGCGGGTTTTCTCTAGTTGCGGCGAGCGGGGGCTACTCTTCATTGCAGTGCGCAGGCTTCTCATTGTGGTGGCTTCTCTTGTTGCGGAGCACGGGCTCTAGGCGCGTGGGCTTCAGTAGTTGTGGCACGCGGGCTCAGTAGTTGTGGCTCGTGGGCTCTAGAGTGCAGGCTCAGTAGTTGTGGCGCACGGGCTTAGTTGCTCCGCGGCATGTGGGTTCTTCCCGGACCAGGGCTCAAACCCGTGTCCCTTGCATTGGCAGGCAGATTCTTAACCACTGTGCCACCAGGGAAGTCCCCAATTCGGTTTCAATTTGCTCCTCACCTTCTCTGATTTCCCCACACACCTCCTGAAGTCTCCTTATTTATGAAGTTTACAGATGTGGTCCCCAAATAGGAAGATGCTTTGGCAAAATCCCAAATTATACAGCATGTGGTTAGAAATTGAAACTGTGTGCCTCAGATTGGACTTGAACCTATGCAGCTGGGACTTGAACCCAGCCAAAACCTACAGTCTTCCAAGTGAGATCACATACCTGGTTTCAGGACTTAACAAAGCTCAGGTTCTTGATGTCTCATCACAGAAAGAATTCAGTAAGAGACAAAGTGATAGGTAAGAAGTGGATTTATTTAGAGAGAAACACACTGCACAGACAGAGTGTGGGCCATCTCAGAAAGTGAGAAAGGCACCAGGGTATGGGGTTGTCAGTTTTTATAGAGGTGGGTAATTTCATAGTGGGAGGAGTATTCTCCCACTCTAGCTAATGAGTGGGAGGAGTATTCTAGCTATTTCAGGAAGGGGCGGGGATTTCCAGGAATTGGGTCACTGCCCACTTTTTGATCCTTATGGTCAGTCTTGGAACTGTCGTGGGGCCTGTGGGTGTCATTTAGCTTGCTGTTGTGTTACAGTGAGCATATACTGAGGCTCAAGGTCTAGTGGAAGTTGACTTGTCCACCATCTTAGACCCATTTGGTTCTAATCAGTTTATGTCATGTCCTCCGGCTATGTCATTCTTTCAAAAGTTGTGCCCTGCCTCCTTCCCTCCTGTTTCAAAATGACCCCAGTGGGCCAAAACAAGCCATGAGCAAGCCTCTCCTGTAGAGATTGGCTAGGACCATTCAGCTGAAGAGGCAAAATGCCCTACACATCAGTGGAAAGAGACTTCGTCTTGGCTTGGAAGATCTCTGTGTAAATCCCAGCTCTGACACCAATTAGCAGTGGGATCCTGGGTAGTGACTTGCCCTCTTTAAACCTGCGTTTCCCTTTCCTATGCAAAATCCTTGACTTGCCCCTATTGCCCTGCATGATCTAGGCCCTGCTAAGCTCTCCAGTCTCACTTCTCACAACTCCCCATTAGTATACTTTTGGCTACAAATAACAAATGAGCAGTCACTTAAATCACAAGGATGTATATTGTTTACTTGGCAAGAAGTCTGGGGGGACATGCTTCCAGAGTTGCTTCAGCAGCAGCTCAAGGTCCAGATATTGGTTCCATGTCTCCCCAATTCTCTTCGCCTTCCCCTTATTATCACAAGATGGCTGCCACAGCTCCAGGCATTACACTCACAAATAACAGTGAGGAGATCTCTCTCTCTCTTTTTTTTTTAAAGATTTATTTATTTTAAATTTATTTTTGGCTGTGTTGGGTCTTAGTTGTGGCTCGTGGAATCTTCATTGAGGCACGCGGGCTCTTCGTTGTGCTGGGCAGGCGTCTCTCTAGTTGTGGCATGGGGGTTTCTCTTCTCTAGTTGTGGCACGCAGGCTCCAGGGTGCATGGGCTCTGTAGTTGTGGCATGTGGGGTCCAAAGCACGTGGGCTCTGTAATTTGCGGCATGCAGGCTCTCTAGTTGAGGCATGCGAGCTCAGTAGTTGTGACGCGCGGGCTCAGTTGCCCTGCAGCATGCGGGATTCTATTTCCCTATCCAGGGATTGAACCCACGTCCCCTGCATTGTAAGGCAGATTCTTTACCACTGGACCGCCAGAGAGGAGCTCTCTTCGTTGGCTTCTTTGCTTTAATCTGAAATTTCCAAGGAAATGTCTCCTGACATCTTTTTTGGATGATACTACGTCATATGGCCTTCTCTAGCTGCAAGGGAGGCTGGTAAATCATATATCTTGCTCTCTCTCTGTAGTGTAAAGCGGGTAAGAGAGAAGTAGATTGCAAATATATGTTGATTAGCCAAACAATATTATCTGCTATATCCCTAACCAAAATCTTGTCCCTCTAATGCACCAATTCACTCAATGTTCCCCCAGAAGAGCATATAATTTCAGCTTCTATGTCATTGCATATGATGGTTCCCTCTGCCTGGAATGCCTTTCCTCACCTTCTTCATCTGGTAAACCCTCACTTACCTTCCAAGATTCAGTTGTGCAACAACTTCCTTTAACATCACTTCCACTCTAAAATCTGGGTTCAACAGACCTCGCCTCTGTGAACATAAAGCTTTTCTGATTGATTTCTACATCCTAGAGTCTAGCATATTACCTAACAGAAAACAGGTACCTGTTAAATGTTTATTGACTAAATAAATGAGGATAATAATTACCACCTCATAGTTATTATGAAGTTAAAAATGAGATAATTTATGAAAAAAAGTTTTCATATTTTATTTCATAAAAATAATGCATATTATTTTTGTGCATAATAATTGATGTAATAAGTAATATCAGCTAGCATTCACTGAGTACTTATTATATGCCTGCCACTATCCTAAAGATCTTACACACCTAACTCATCTAATCCTAACAAAAACCTTATGAAGTAGGTTGATTAGTTAGCATAAGCTAGATCTTGCTGAATTAACAAATAATACTTACATCTCAGTGGTTTAAACACCAAAAATTTATTTCTCACCCATACTAAACGTCCATTGTAAGTTGAGGGGATCTCTATTCATTTCAAGAATCTGGGAACTTAACCGACCATCCTGTAATTACAACATCCAGGGCACATGGCCTCCTTGGTCTAAGTGGCAGATAAAGAGAGCATGGAAAACCAACCCCAGCTCTAAATGCTTCTGTCTAGAAGTGATACACATCACTTCCACCTACATTTCATTGCTAAGGGCAAGTCCCCTGGTCACGCCTAAGTGCAAGACAGCGTGTGTAACTGAAGGAGTTGGTGAGAGCTGGTAGCGTCTACCACATAGACACTACCTTTAATTAACAGTTTCTCCAAACTGAAGCAGAGCAAGGAGGTAATTAACAGTTTCTCCAAACTGAAGCAGAGAAAGGAGGTAATTTGTCCAAGATCAAGCAGCTGGTAAATGGTTGATCCAGGATTCAAACTTGGCTTTTGTGAATTAGGGCAGAGGTTAGCAAACTTCTATCAAGGGTCAGATAGTGAATATTTTAGGCTTTGCAGGCCACACAATCTCTGTTACAGGGACTCATCTGTGCCGTGGCAGTGCAAAAACAACCACAAACTATATGTAAATGAACGGGCATAGAGGTACTCTGATGAAACTTCATTTGCAAAAATACAGGGTGGGCCTGATTTGGCCGGTGGCTGGCCATGGTTTGCTGACCCTTAAGTGAGAATTCTGGCTCATGACCTCAAGGTTACCCTGAGCTCTGAAGATTGTGAAATGATGAACAAATGTGAGTTATCATAACCATTTGCTACCAAATATCTGCTGCATTCCTCCCTAGCCGGCCAGAGTCCAATGACTTCACACACTTTAATGGGTCACTGAGCTTTCATCCAGCCATGGTTAAAGGTAACCAGCTTCTCTTTGGGGGCTGGCTAATTATTACTGTACAAGTTTAAAGGGAATGACAGACACAGGTAATTTTCTTACTGAAAATGAGGACAGGAGCATACCAAGGACCAAGCAAGCCAGTATTAAACCCCCATTAGCTGCGTGGGGTCATTCCTAATGGCACATTCACCGATGGGACAATTGTTCTGCTGGCCTGTGCTAACCAGCAATTGAAATCAATGGGAGGCTCTGGGCACAGAAGCAGGTTTTTTTCTGGGCCACCTAACACAGACCTTGTTTTTCCAGCTGACACTCTGCCTGTGTCAGCTAATTCCCGCTTTGGAAAATGCATTCCAGGGCTCATAAAGACTTTAAAGTCACACTATTTTCTCACCATGTTATTAAAACCCAAATGGCTTTGCTTCTTCCTAATATGACCAGATTTCCTGGCTAGCTTAGAAAAAAGGCCCGATTGTCACAGAATCGGGGTTTCCAATTGGAAAGACAAAGCCCGAGGTTTATTTGTGGATTAACTGTTTCTAAATGATTCAAGCACTCTGGTGGGAAAAGAAGAACATGGAGGCGGCAATTTTACGAAACTGCACGTGTGTTTGAAAATCTGTAAGGCAGGATTCAACTTCACCGCTCACTTACTGCCTGCGGGAACCTGGGCAGGTCACTTCACCTCACTGAGCCTCAGTTTCCAGGTTTGTAAATTGGCAATAATGAGACCAGTTTCTCAGTGTTGTCCTGAGGGTGGCAACAGGGTGTCAGTGCCCAGGAGGCCCTCCCAGAATGGCAGCTCCCATGGAAGCAGAAAGCTCCTGGGTCTGGCCAAGCCAGCAATAGCTGAGAACTGGCTCTGGAAAACTGGCAGAATCCACCCCAAACTGGGCTTCCCGGTGCTAATTGGAAATTAATCAGGAGAAACAACCACCAGCCAGAAGAATTAGGAGAATGAGCTAACGGAACCTGCCCACCCCAAGCCCTGCTCATTCTGGGATGGCAACCAGTCCTCCCCCAGGCCAGTCGGCAGCTGCCTTGAGGAAGGCAGGCTGCACTGGGGCAGAGGGCGAGCGTGCCTTATTTTAGTGGGGCTGTCTTCATCTCCACCATCAGTTCTCACGGATGCTGCACTTAGCTCACCAGAGAGGGCAGCCAGGGCCATCCCTCAGAGGCCTGGAGAGGCCTGTGTATGTCCCCAACAGGGCAGGTCACCAAGGAGCAGGGAAGGGCCAGATGTTGCCCTGGGGCCCAGCTCTCCCATGGCCGAGCTACAGGCAGGGGTTCAGACTAGAAGCTTTAGAAGCATGGATGGGCTTTTGGGACTCAGCTCCACTTTGTATACCCCTTTTGCAGATAAGAAAACTGAGGTCCAGAGAGAGTCAGTGATTTGCCTAAGGTCAGGCAGTAGGGTTGTAGCCACGCTAGGAACTGAACTCAAATCTCTTCCTACTGACCTATCTGCCTTGAAACCCCTTTAGAGATGGGACAGGTACCAGGGTTAGGTTGAAGAGGCTGGGGCTGTGTTTAAAGAGAAGGGAACAGTGTGAGGTCAAGAAAACAGATTTCAACAAAATCTTGTAATAATCTATAATGGAAAACAATCTGGAAAAGAATATGTATACACATACATATGTATATATACATATGTATGTATGTATATGTGTATATAACCGAATCACTTTGCTGTGCACTTAAAACTAACACAACATTGTAAATTAACTATGCTTCAATTTTTTAAAAAAAGATTGCATAATGAATGAATAAATAATGAATAAACACTGACCGGATTCAAAAAAAGAAAACAGATTTCTAAAATTCTGAGATAGGTAAAAGGAAAAATATTTCCTCATGATGATACCCACATTGGAACAAGGGACCCTCTCAATCCCATCACCCCCAGATTGTATTCAAGTCAAGCTAACCCCCAGTGAGAAGGGGTAGCTGATGAACTAGAAGACTGAACACAGACACTATTTTTGCCCGGTTTGCTTTGTGGAAAACTTTCTCATCCTGGCCCTGCCGTTTCCTGGCTATGTGTCCTTGGGCAAGTCACTTCCCCTCTCTGAGTTCCAAATTCCCCACCTGCAAAACTGGAGTGGTGCTAGAATTGACAATCTTTTGTAAGCTGCAAAGCATTGGACAAACATAAAGCTTTGGCCAAGAGGCTTTATATTTCTTTGTAAAGCAGATTGATGCAGAGATTTCCCAGCTGGTAGCTGGTATCTCCATTCCTTTAAAAAGGGTAGAGAAAAATGCCAAGCAGCCATCCTGCAGAGCCTGGAAGCTCCTTCCTGTTTTAACAGCCTCCCTGTAAACTGTCCAGGGGGTGACCGGCTCTCCTCCACGGAAATCTGCAGTAAATTGCATTCCAGGCCATCTCACCAATCATCAGCCATGCGATCCTGTTTATCCTGCCCCAGCCTGGAATTTGGCCTCTTACGAAACCCCAGCTCACAAAAAGGAGAACAGGTTGGACCAAAACTGCATAGCCAGTGAAGGAAGCTTTCCAGAAGGCTGGGGGATGTTTATTAAACAGACACGGACCTGGACCCACCCATCGGGTCTCAGCCCCAGAGTCCCAGCTGACCTTTCTGTTGACACTGATTTGAGAGTTTGAGGTGTGATCTGACCCCCAGAAAGGACAGCTCCCCAATTCAGATAATCTGAATTGCCCCAGATAATCAGTAAAGCCAGCTCCCCAATTCAGATAATCGCCTAGCCCCAGGTCTTTACTGCCAATGATGGCAGCACCGCCTTAAATTATTTGCTGGTCACCTTCGGTGGGGGCAGGGATTGTGTAATCCTTACAATCTCTCTAGAAAGGTTTTATAGAAGTGGAAGTTGGGCTTCTGATTCATTGAGTCATTTGCCCAAGGTCACTGAGCCAGGAGGGTGGTGCAGACAGGGCAGCTGCTGTTTGTGGGTGCTGGCGTGCTTCCCTGCTTCGTGGGGTGACAGATCCAGCTGCCCGTCCACCTGAGCTGGGCACAAGACCCAGGCTAATCCAATCATAAGACCACATCCTCCTGGCAAAATGAGAGAGGAGCATGTGACCAAGCAGGACCAAACAGACACTGTTTTAAGCACTTTACCTCTCTGAACAACTTTATGCCTCGTAACAATGCAATGATACTGATTCCCATTTTACAGATGAATAAACTGAGACCCAGAAAGTTAAGTAAAACAGCTGACCTTAAGTGGAAGGGCTGAGAATCAAATAGAGCAGTCTGATGCCAAAGCCCATACTCTTAACCACTAGGCTGGCCTGAACCTGAATATATCTGGTGTGGACTTGGGCTGTGTGACCAACCATCAGCTGGCTTCTCTTTCACTTTCGCTGCACTGCTTCTCAGGGCTTTTGTTTTTTGTGAGACCTCCCAATCCCTCCTCCACTCTGCTTCTAGGTATCGTTCTAAACAATCTAATCCGCCCCTTCTGCCTCTCACAGCTTCTGAATCATTCTCTGTCTCCTACAGACTCAAGTCTAAGTACTTAGCCTGCCACTGGGTCTGCTCTGCCTTCCCTGAGGGCTCGACTACACACACACACACACACACACACACACACACACACACACACACACACACACACACACACACACACCCCCTTGCAGGTAGGCCAAACCACCTACAGTTTCTGCAAAGTGTTAACTTTTCTTCCTAGGGCAGCACTTTCCGTACATGTAATGGGAGCCACATATGCAATTTAAAATTTTCTAATAGCCACATTAAGAAAAGTAAAAAGAAAGCAGTAAAAATAATTTTAGCAGCATATTTAATATATTCAAAATATTAACATTTCAGCATGCAATCAATATAAAACAAATTATTAATGAGTTTCTCATTTTTGTTCTAAATGTTCACAATCTGGTATGTATTTTAGACTTATGGCACATCTCAGTTTGTACTAGACACATGTTTCTAGTGGCTACCGAATTGGACAGTGCAGCTGTAGAGAGAGGCTTCCCAAATGTTTTCAAGTCACAGCACATGTCGGAAACGATCATGCTTGTACAGTCGCCTGGAGTAAATAGTTGACCATGATTAAGGCCAGAGGCAATAGGCCAGGTATCCCAGTGTTCCCCCACCCTGCCAAACCCCCTTAAGGTCTGGACCATATGCGTATCAGGGAAAAGCATCTTGTCTGGGGGTTTCAGCCCCATTTTCCCTTGAAGCTGAAGCTGGATGCCCTTGTCTTCAGGATCCTGCTGAGGATGAGGGATCAATTTCTGGGCATACACATCTCCAGCCGCGATATACGGGCTGTGAAGCTTTGTGCTGGAACTTCCAAGCTTTTGTTGCCTTTCTTCCTTCACTTCTTTGCACCACTTCACTGCCTTCTGCTAAGCACCACAGCCTGCCCCGTGGCTTCATAAGCAGCAAGTTAGGCCAGTGGTTCTCAAAGTGCAGTTCTCGGGCTGGCGGCGTCCGCATCACCTGACTCTTGGCAGAGATGAAAATTCTTGGATCATACTAGCCCAGACCTACTGAATCAGAAGTTCCAGGGCTGGAACCCAGCCGTCTGTGTTTAAGAAGCCCTCTAAGTGACCCCGATGCTCTCTAGGCACAAAAGTAATAATAATAATATCAACAACAATACTTTCCATTCACTGAGTGCTTTTTGTGGCCATTCACTTACTAAATGATTTACAGGCAATCCTATGGTGCCATAACCAGCCCCATGTTACAGAAGAGGAAACTGAGGCATAGAGATGAGTGACTTGGCCAGGTCACACAGCTATTTCACATCCATGGACTGGAAAATGACTTTTTTTTTTTGGTTTTTACAAAATATCAGCTGATGACAAGCAGTTAAGTTAGGTGAGTAGATTTTAGTGGAAATTTAGGGATCAAAGGAAGGAAGATTAGCTCAAAGCACACAGCCTTCCACCATCTTGCTGGCACTTAAGTCATCTCTTCCCTTCTGTTATGGCCGGCATGCTTTATCCCCCCAAATCCATGTGTCGAAACCCTAACTTCCAATGGGATAGTATTAGGAGGAGGGGCTGGGAGGTGATTAGGTCATGAGGGTGGAGCCCCATGATGGGATTAGTGCCTTTATAGGAAGAGGAAGACAGCTATTCCTTTCTCTCTGCTCTGTGCCATAGGAGGACACAGAAAGAAGATGGCAGACCATGAAGAGAATCTACATCAGAACCTAACCATGCCGGCACCCCGATCTAGACTTCTCAGCCTCCAGAACTGTGAGAAATAAATGTTTGCCATTTAAGCCACCTAGTCAATGGTATTCCATTATAGGAGTCAAGCTGTCTGAGGCATCTTCCCATCTATCTCCGTTACTTTCTCCCTCCTTCCTAGAATTCCTAAAATTCAGAATTCTAAATTCTTTTCCCTTTGTTATCCAAAGTAGTTCAGCATCTCCTCCCAAATATGGGTGGCATGAAATAGCAGTTGGTGTCAGGGTTGATGGGGCCTTGTAAGACATACATCTTCTGTGGTCTTTTTTTTTTTTTTTTAACTATTATTGGAGTACAGTTGATTTACAATGTTGTGTTAGTTTCAGGTGTACAGCAAAGTGATTCAGTTATACATATACACATATTCATTCTTATTCAGATTCTTTTCCAACGTAGGTTATTATAGAATATTGAGTAGAATTCCCTGTGCTCTACAGTAGGTCCTTTTTGGTTATCTATTTTATATGTAGTAGTGTATGTATGTTAATCCCTCTTCTGTATCCTTCTTGGTGTCCATTCTGCTGTGGACTGCCCACCTTAGTCTGGTCCCTGGATTGGTGCCTGCCAAGGGTAACTGTTCTCACTGGCCTTTGGGGCACTGGGTGGCCACTATCGCTGAAGTCCGTGGTCCAGCTATTTGCCTCTGGTTTTAAAGCCCATTTACACTAGCCCTTCTCTGTGTCTCAGTGTCCCTTGCTGGGGCCCCTGGGAACTTGCCAAAACCTCGCACACCTCATGCCGCCTCGGGTTCATTTATCCAGCTGCCCGCTTCTGTCCCTGCACTGTTGGGACATGCGCTGCTGTCCCTGACAGCTGGACATGACCTTGTGTAGTGTCCCCCTTCAGCTGTGCAGCCTGCCCACCATGCCCAGGAAAGCAAGTCACACACACTCCTCCTCCCCGACCCCATCCCCTGTTCTCAGCATCCTCCCTCCCACCTGGATGTGTCTACCATGTCCTCCTTTGGGGGTCCTCTCTGACCTGGGAAAACCAGACACACATCCTTCTGGCCTCTTCATTTCAGCCTCCTCTTCTCCATGGAACAATCACACAGGCGCAGAAGGGGCGGGTCTCCCCTTCCTTGCCTCCTTCAGCTCAGGACTTCATGGCAATCTAATCTTCTCCTCTATTCTGGGGTGGCCTTCACCCTGCTCCTTCCCTGAGGCCATGATAGATGGAGCAGGCAGACAACAGCAACACTTCCAACAACTTGCCAATCAATAGTGGAAGATCCGCAAATATTATCCTGCCTTCAGCTGCTCTTCCAAACATTTCCCAGTGCTCAGCAGAACAAAGGGTTGCTATTCAACAGTCACCACCTTCCTGAGAAGGCAGTCAGGGTTAGAAATGACAATTTTTTCATACATTGTGATGATTACATACAGGAGTGATGATTACCATGTTAATGATTCATTTAGTCCGCCATGGAAGAGAGGGAAAATACAAACAATGCAATTAAGAAACGCACTTGGCGTTGGCTTATAAGCTACTGTCTCCTCCTCCGCCTCAATGAGGCATGGCAGAAACCCGCCTCTCAAACTCAGTCCCCGCAGTCACAATCTCCTGCACTCTCCTTCCCTTAGATCTACCCAAGATACTTGTTTTCATTCAATTTCCCCCACCAAACAACTCATCGCAGAAATGGAAACAAAAACAACATTGAAGTACCAACTTCACCTATTCTGACAAAACACATAAAGTGATGATCATATTCGGCACGTGAACCCGTTGACGACAACTTGGCAGTGAGCTGCCAGAGCTATTAAACAATGTTCATCCCCTTTGACCTAGAATTTATCCTACAGACATAATTCCTGAAAGGAGAAACTGTCACACCCATGTTCATTGTGGTGATATCTCTAATAGCTCCAAATTGGTAACCTCAGAACCAAATGACAGGGGAAAGGTGAGGGAAAATACAGTCCTTTGAAGCAGTGTAATATTATGCAGTCATTAAAACTGACAGGAAGATTAGGCAGCAACATCAAAAGTGCTTGTAATTTAATGTTCAGCATAAAAAGGCAGAATACCAAATTGTCTCCCTGCAAGTTCTCCCAGACCCCCCGACAGCCCGCGTTAACCAGTTCCTGACCAGTCTGGTCTTTCCTCCCTATCTTCCTGTCTAGCCCAGTTCAGACCTCATCCTTGCTAGCATGCATGCAATGGAATTTCTCATTTTCTGTCTACATGTCCACCTCTGGCCCTAGATGATGCATTTTAGGAGGAAAGGCACTGTGTTTTCTCTCGCCTGCTGCCTGACCTTAAAAAATGCTTAATAAATGTTTATTGAATTAAAGAATCAATGACAGTAACTGACTACTGTTTATTGAGCACTTACTATGTGGCAGGCATTGTGATCAGCATTTCCCATGAATATGTCACGTTATTTTATTCTGAGATAATCTTTTGAAGTTGATACTATTATTATCCCCATTGTACAGATGAGAAATTGGAGTTCAGAGAAGTTGTCACACGTTCAAGGCCATGCATTTGATAAGGAAAGGAGACAGAACTTGAATCCAGCTCTGTCTGACTTCTGAGCCAGTGTTCTATTTATTTTAAGGTACACAAGTGTGTGTTTGTGTGTGTGTGTATCTATAGCATCATAGCATCCACAGAGAACATGGGAAGAAAATCTGGATGATTTACTTGGCTGGTGAGTAGTGAGATGAGGGGTAATTTTTTTTTCTGTTTTGTATACCATTTCTTTAAATGTTAGGGTGGCCTGAAAAGACAGGAATACACTGAAGTTTCCAAGCCCTTGTAGGGTTGAGTCTGGGTAACCTGAATATCTTAAAGGGAGATACCATGTTGGTCATTTAAGTCCTTTTCCGCTGTCAGGGCCCAGGAGACATTCAGCTGCAAAGAGCCAGTCATGTGTAAGACCCAGTCCTGTGATGAGAGTCAGGAGAAGAAAGCTTCAGCTGCCCTGTGGCACGCTGCTGAGCGAGTCTGGCTCGCCTGCCCACGGCACAGGGGCAAGTATTTGCTCACCACTCCTGCTACTCTGCTCTCGCCGCCTTTGGTGGGAGCTGCCCAGCTGATGTTTCGGGGCGCATCTCATCACTGGGGTGTGAGTGCTGGGCGGAGGCAGGGGCGCATGGAGGATGGAAACGCACTCCATGCCTCCCTATCCGTGGAAGTCCCAAGGGCTAGAAGGCTGATGTTACCTCTGAGTTGAGACAATTCAAAGAAGGTATTCATCACAGTGCTTTAAGCTTGCATCTCATTACTGTACCACTCTGCCTGTGTGTCATGAGTTAATATATTTAATAAATCCTGTAATTATCTTGTGAATAGCGTAATTATATTGCTTTGGAATTTTTTTTCAGTGTTGAAAGCATACATTTGGCAAATGCAAATGTTTAAAATATATCTCAATTTTCCTAAATTTTGTTTCAGCAGATCTTCATTTTTTAAAAATGTGCTCAGAAATACTGAAAAAATTGAAGTGGCCCAGGGCTGTTTTATTTTCTGAGAAATCCAGGCCCCCGGTGTCTGAGTTCGTATGGTTTGGAGAAGCTTGTAGCTCTTAGTGCGTTTTGGACCATTCAGGGTGCTTGCATACGGATCCTATTCTTCATGTTGAAAATAAAATAAGATGAAAAGAAACAAAATTTAGGTTTATAAAAGAGCAGTGGGGAACTTTTATTTTAAAATAGGGATCAAATCCATTCATTTTCATCTGCTTTTTCCTCAAACAGCACTAAAATGACAAAAGAATATAAAAGGTATAGTTTACCAAAAAATAGGAACTCAGATATATCGATTAATTTTATGAAAAGGGACAACATACGGGTGAATAGTAATCAGCTTTGCCAACCAGAGGAAGCTTTAACCTAAGCCTACAAGAGAGAAGTCAGAGGACCCGAAAACATCGCAGGAATTGGATAGCAGGTAGCTTGGAGACGGGGTGAGGAGTGGAGCTGAAAATAATAGGAATGGTTGCAGAAGTAGGAGACAGCAAATACCACCACCACCACCATCACCATCACCACCATCACCACAACCACCACCCGCAGCACCATCAGCACCACCACCATCAACATTACCACCATCACCACAACCACCATCGCTACCACCACCATTACCACCATCACCACAACCACCACCATCACCACCAGCACCAACATCACCACCACCACCAGCACCACCATCAGCACCACCACCATTCCTTCCCTCAGCTGGTAAATGCAGACAACAAAAGCCTGAACGCTTATCTTTGGGGGAAAGATGAATTGGAGAGACCTTCCTACAGCTCAGGTCAGGTGCAAAAGACTATTTTACAGAGGTATTAAATGTAAGTCTCCATATTGAATACAGAGATCCCTCCTGGGTACCAGGGTAATAACCCCCAGGCAGGAGGTTCAAGGACTCCTCTCTAGGGAAGCTAACTAGCCTAAGAGCAAAACCAATTCACCACTTTTTTGCACAATAGTGAAGCTTACCAATCAACAAGCCTCACTGATGAGTTTTCAAACAGCTTTTCAGCTCTTAACCATGAACAGCAGCCAAAGCCTCTGGAGCAAAACACACAGAAAAGAGGGGAACACAAAAGTGACAGAGATGATGCTGAGGGCAAAAGAAAACTGCCAAGGAACAAGAGGAAGAACAATAGCAATGATATCCTCAGAAAGGCAGGGCTGGCAACCCCATCCCTAAGACAAAAATAAGAGGCTGTATAAATGAAAGGTCAGAGGATAAGAAAGAGCCCTTTTGAAAACGGAGAACAAAATAGGGACTCTAAAGGCCTTTGCCCTCCCAGACGTTAGGGAGGATAACACATCAGAAAACTAACCCCCAGCTTTGGGCAGCAGGGCACCTTGTTCCCGTCAATCTCTGGCAAAGATGCATTTGAAAACTGGTGGATTTGGCTACCAAGTTAGGTCCTGGTATTTATTGTACATGTGTGCAACAATCCTTTAGGTATGAACTATTATCCTCATTTGATACATAGAATCTCAAAAAGATACAGTTTTAGATAGAAACATGAAATAGTCAGTTTTGCAGGTCATTGCAGTTTCTATGGTTCAACCTAATATTTGGTCTAAGGTCACACTACGACGTTTTTGGCCAAAGACAAAAACGTTAAAAGAGAAGACATCATCATCCGGGGGTCTCAAATTGCTGTTTTTCTCACGTGGTATCCTTGAATGTAAAAGGAAAAAGAATGTATATTTTGGTAAAGGTTGCCGAAACCCTCTTTCCTAGCTTGTCTGTGGCTAGTTTGCAGCAAAACCATAGCGTTAATGGTGAGTGAGTCCGTGTACGTGTAGGGGGAGGGGCAGGGGTTAGGTGAAGAAATCAAATTATTGCATTGCCCAACGTCACAAAGAGACAGCGTTTGTGTGTTGGTGGGAGTGTGGGTTGGATACAGAAAGCTCTCTGCTGGATTTTTTCTTCAGGTTGACCCTGTATGGAGGTGCAGTTCTTGGTAGAAAAGCACAGCTCTTTCGGTGACAGGCACCAACCAAGGAACTTCCTTTTTTCTTATGACTGCCCTTGTAAACTGTTAGCTTGACTCCTTTTTCCCGGCTATCTTGGATAAAATCTTTGAGAGGTGGAAATTCAGCCATCGTTTCTTTGGTCACTTATCCTACATAGTAACAAATCTTCCCCAGACACTTATGTTCCCAAGAATAATCTCATTTCCATAATTAAAATTTCCAGTTTGGATAATTAAAGGAACTCCAAATTTTATTTAAAGTGAAGGTGTGTCTCCTCCCCCAAGTTGGGGTCTGCTTAGGGCCCCTGCCCAGGCCATCTTTGGCTCCTCCAGGTAAAATGGAAGGTGGGGCTGGGTAGAGCTCATCTTTCTATGGTTCCTGGTACCCATGGCCCCTGGCTTTGGTTTCCCCTGGCTCTGGCAGAGGGTTAAGCCTGACTCTTTCTCTCCTGGGTATCCCATGGGTCCTTGGAAACCTTATCATTGGGGGTGTCCCAAAGGCAATTACTGTAAGGCACAGATCATCTCTGCTGGCTGGCTGTGTACCAGCTTCACCTCTTATAGACTCCTCATTGGGGTCATTGCATCTGGGTGGCCTTTTTGGACAAAGCCTCCAGCCAGCTCTCTCTTCTGCACGATCCACACACCCATGGGAAATGCTCATGCATTCTCTGCCCCACCAAATGTCTGGAGTGATGGCCGTTCCCAGCTCAGCGCCCCTCCGCTCTTCTTTCCCCAGCCCAGCCTCGTCTTGACCACTGACCTCTTGGATGGGGAGCAAACACCAGCCCTATGTGTTCCCCCAAACTCCAGGGGCAAAGGCCAAGCTCTCCAAGTGGTCCTCTGAAGGTCTCAGATGAGAAGGAAGTACTCCCTCCCATCTCTTGCCTTGAGGCGGGGCCGAGAGCATTCTGACTTCTCCCAAGAGGGTCTTTCCTCTCAACTTTTTCAGTCTCAACGCTTTGATACCCTCGAGTGGGTGTTGGGCTCAGGGTTACAAAGCTAGATTTTGTCCCCCACCTCTGTAGGTCCTGCGTAGGTGGAGGAGTTCTTCATTTTGCTGTAGAATGGGTCCTCTTTTGGTAAATTGACATTCCATCAATGTGCTCCATGAGCAAATCTGTGCTTGGTAGGTGTGGGAGTAGAAGAAAAGGCTTGTATATGGGTCTGTTTATGCCTGTGAGAGTATGCAGGGCCAGATGTCTGTACGTAGATACACACTGTGTGTTCGGCTCGTGGAAATGATCTCAGTAGGTGTACGCCTGGTGTAGGCATGCACGCATGTGTGTGTATGTGAAGCGTGTACTTGAGCTATATGTGCACATCCAGATCTCATCTATAAACACCAAACAGTGGGTTTTCCCCGTGGCCTCACATGTGCCAATACACGAGGCTCCCTCCACGACCCCTGAGGTAAGTTGTGGGAAGCCAAAGCACCTGAGACCAGAGCGTGGGTCCTCACCAGCCTGGGAGGCGGACATACCCTTCTTACAGGCAGGCACACTGGGAGGGAACAGCAGTCACAGCTGCCCTTAAGTAGAGCAAGGCACTGGTCTCCCTCCCCTACTGAGGAGACCTAGAACAATGATTTGATTTGCCTTAGAGCAAAAAGCTCCTCTTCTGGTTTTGCCTCTCAGTTGAATGCAAGGGGGAGAGAGCAAGAGATTCCTGCAAAGATTATGGCATTTGTGAAGCGAGCTTATTTCCCCTCCTCTTTGCGCGTGAGCCACACGAGCCGTCCATGTGAGTCTTAAGTCCCTGCCATGTGACTCTCATTCTCATGTTGGTGGTGTCACGGAGCAGCTGGAGCCATTGCACCAAGGTTAGTGTGTGTGTGTGTGTGTGTGTGTGTGTGTGTGTGTGTGTGTGTGTGTGAGTGTGTGTGTGTATGCGCGTGCGCACGCATTTTCGGGCCCTCGGAAGTGCCAATGAACGTCGCTGGAATATGTCTTTCTGGAGAGCCGGGGACCCATTTCCATGGCAACGTACAGAGAAAGCCAGGGACTCGGGGAAAAGTTGCCAGATGCCATGACCAGGGCAGGCTTGCCACAGTGCACAGGAAGGAAAATTCCCAGGTTGAGTGGAGAGGGCTGGGAGAGAGGTTCGTGCTCTGCTTGTAAAGAATTTGCTGTGCGCTCTGCCGCATGTCACCGGCAAACTCAGCACCCCAGGGAGAAGTGTTTGCATTTCTCCTATCCTTTCCCCAGAGAATCCAGGAGTCCACCCTGGTACCCTGGGCACACAGCAACCCTTTTAGTAAAGGTGCCAGCTAGAGGGGCTGGCTGTAGGCAGGGACTTGACTGCAGAAATGGGGAAAAAACCCAGTCAGTCTCATTGTCCTGGTTGGGCCAGGCCGTGGGATTACCCAGTAAACTCCTCTGGAGTGTTTAGATTTGAGGTGATTAAGACAGCGATTCTCTTTCTTCTAGGAAAGACACAACACAGTGAACCTCAACCACTCATAGACTCTTTTCTTCCTTTTTTTTTTAAATTTATTTTTGGCTGCGTTGGGTCTTCGTTGCTGCGCGTGGGCTTTCTCTAGTTGCGGCGAGCGGGGGCTACTCTTTGTTGCGGTGCACAGGCTTCTCATTGTGGTGGCTTCTCTTGTTGCAGAGCTCTGGCTCTAGGCGAGCAGGCTTCAGTAGTTGTGGCACACGGGCTCTAGAGCACAGGCTCAGTAGCCGTGGGCTTACTTGCTCCTCGGCATGTGGGATCTTCCCAGACCAGGGCTCGAACCAGTGTCCCCTGCATTAGCAGGCGGATTCTTAACCACTGCACCACCAGGGAAATCCCCATTCATAGACTCTTACAGCTTGAGAACCCCTGCAGGTCACCACCTCTTTGCAGATGGGCACACTGAGTTCATGCATTCATTCACTGGGCACATATGTACTGAGGACCCACCGTGTGCTTGAGATGGGCTCTGGAAAGACAGTAGGTCAAGAAGCAGGCAAGATCCCGGCCCTCACAAAGCTGACATTTCATGGGGGGAGGGTGTTGATGATGATCAAGATTAATAAGTGTGATACGTAGCACGTCAGATGGTGATAGAAGCTATGGAGAAAAATATAGCAAGGTAAAGGGCATAGAGGGGGAGGGGCGGTCCTAGAGAGACATTCCCCTTCATAAGGGAGGCAGAAAGGCCTCGCTGATAAGATGACCTGTGAGGAGAGATCTGAAAAAGTGGAGGGAGCACACCATAGAGATATCAGCAGGAAGAGCATTCTGGGTTCCGGGAGGGCAAGTGCAAAAGCCCTGGGGCAGGAGCCTGCTAAGCGTGTTCAAAGAATTGCAGGAAGTGCAGAGAGGCTGGAGCAGAGGGCCAGTAGGAGGGTGGTAGAAGTCAAGGTCACAGGGGTAACAGGCCAATGATGTGGGCTCTGAGGGCCTCTGTAAGGGCTTTGTTTTGCCCTGAGTAAAAAGAGAGGTCATTGGGGGTTTTGATCACAGAAGACACATGATATTACTTACATTTGTTTTTTCAAAAAAATTTTTATTGTGGTGAAATACACATAAAATTTACTATCTTGCCATTTTTAAGTGTACAGTTCGGTCGTATTAAATATATTCACAGTGTTGTGCAACCACAACCAGCATCCAGCTCCATAATTCGTTTCATTTTTTAAAAGTGAAACTCATTAAACAGCAACTCCCCATTTCCTCTCCCTACAGCTTGGCAACCACCACTCTACTTTCCGTCTCTACGATTTCGCCTCCTCTAAGTATTGTATATAAGTGGAATCATACAGTATTTGTCTTTCTGTGACTGGTTTATTTCACTTAGCATAATGTCTTCAAGGTTCATCCATGTTATAACATGGACTGGAATTTCCTTCTTTTTCACAACTGAATAATATTCTACTGTATGTGTACACCACATTTTTTTCATCCATTCATCCATCAGTGGACACGTGGGTTATTTCTACCTTTTGGCTATTGTGAATACTGCTGCTATGAATATGAATGTGCATGTATCTCTCCAAGATCTTGCTTTCAATTATTTAGGATATGTACCTGAAGCCCAGATTCTTAACCAGTCCCCTGTCAACACAGTGATGCCTGGGCGAGGGGTGGTCTTGCCTTAATGGAGCACATCTAATAGGCACTGGACATGTAGCTCCAGGTGTTAAGGGACACAGATGGCCGAGCCTACTGTGTGACCCAAAGGGGGAAAAGTAACAAAGAAGATCCAGACTCTGCCCCTGAGATGCTCACAGAGTATAAAAAAGGAGCCAACCCTATTAACCAAAGGGACTTAATTTATAATCTTCTGATGGGGATGTCTCATGGTCCTAATGTACCCAGAGCAGAGTGAATAAATGTTTTAGATCTACAGGAGCAAAATAATGATGACGAGAATGCTAATCTTTACTGAGTGTTTACCCTGTGCCAGATACCGTGCTAAGAGCTTAACACACATTATCTTACTGAATCTTTGCAACAACCTTGCAAAGTTAAGTATGGTTATCATGCTTTTACAGATGAGGAAACTGAGGCCAAGGGGAGTGAACTCATCTGCCCAAGGCATGCAGCTGGTGCCAGAGTTGGGGTCAAGCCAGCTCTGCCAGACTCTCAGACCCGTGCTCTTGTAAGCCACTGCCTGCTTGCTCTTGGCCCTGCCATCAGGTCACTCACTGTGCCTTTCCCTCCTCTGGCAAGCTGGGTGAATCAGGTTTACGGAGGGGCCGCGTGGGCCAGGCCCCGTCCCCAACAGTGAGGAGACTTTGCCTCTGACAGAGGCACCAGCAGATTTCAACACTCTGATTTCCTCATCTTCCTTTCCCAACATGTGGCCCACTGGCCCTATGACGCGGCAACAGTCAGGGAGAGGGTGTCGGAGGGTGACACGTGTAAGGAGATGGACTTCACCTGTTGCCTGTACTGCCCTATCGCCTCCCCACTGTGCCCTCGGCATCCCCTGGCAATCTCTGTGCCACACAGAAACCTGAGTAGTCTTTTGAAAGTGTGAAATTGATTATGTCGTGCCAATGGCTACAGTCCTTTTGTAGTTTCCCATTGCTCTTAGAATAAAAGTTGCACTCCCTACCCCAGCCTACAAAGTCCCATGTGGTGCTGCCCTGCCCCCCTCTCCCACATGATCTCAGCCCACTCGCTTACCATCGTTTGGCCGAGCCGGCTGGATCCTGTTGCTTCCTCCACTCTGATCAAATGTTCCTTCTCCAGAAAGGCCTTCCTCAACCATCTTAGGAAAATTAGACCTCCCATTCTATCATATAACTTTTTAAAAAAGAAATCAATATTTTTTACTGTGATAAAATATGCATAACATAAAATTTACCATTTTAACCATTTTTAAGTGTACGCTTCAGAAGCATTAAGTACATTCACAGTGTTGTGCGACCATCACCACCATCCATCTGCAGAACCTTCATCATCTCGAAAAGGTACTCTGTACCCGTTAAACAATAATTCCTCATCCCCCTTCCTCTCCCAGCCCCTAGCAACCTCTATTCTAATTTCTCTTTCTATCAGTTTGCCTATTCTGAGTAACTCATGTAAGTGGAATCATATGGTGTTTGTCCTTTTGCGTCTGGCTTATTTCATTTAGCATCATGTCTTCAAGGTTCATGCATGTTGCAGTCAGAATTTCCTTCCTTTTTAAGGTTGAGTCATATTCCATTGTGTGTCTGTTCCACATTTTATTTATTCATTTGTCTGTTGAAGGATACTTGGGGTATTTCCACCTCTGGCTACTGTGAATAATGCTGCTATGAACACTGGCATACCAGCATCTGTTTGCGTCCCTGCTTTCAGTTATTCTGGGTATCACAGAACCTTTTGAATCATCTCTGTAACACACCACTACCTGAAATTATTTTGCTTATTCCTTTGTGTGATAACCTGATTTCCATGTCCCCACGTGTCTCCTTGGATTCAGGAACATCGTCTGTTTGGTTCCTGGTTGTTATCACCGTGACCCGCTGATGGTAGGTGCTCCATAACCATTTTTTAAAATGAATGAATGGCTGGATGAGTAACACTGCGGATGGGCCAGGCTGTTGGGCACGAGACTGGTCACTTCTAAAATGAGGACATGTCTGAAAGACTAAAATGTTGACAGGCATTCACAGACATTATTTTTTAAGATTTTCTCTTTTACAAAAGCAAATTTAAATCAGAATTTACGCAAGTGACATGTGCATCACAGTCTGTGGAAATGACAAGTGCCTGCACCATGGACAAAGCGTCAGGAAGCTGGAGAAATCAGGAAAGTGTTCTGCCAGTGGGTCAGTGCGTCTCTGTTGCTGGCGTCAGGTCAGGTGAAGGTCTGAGGGGCTCTGGCACAGGGCGCAGTCTCCCCCCAACTCCCTCCTCCAAGTGAGCACATCTCTTTGCAGGCCCCAATCATGTGGGCTGCTGTGGGAGGAAGAGCATCTCAGGAAAGGCAGCAGCCCCTTAAACCCCAATGAAACCACAGTGTCGGTGAAGCAAGGTGAGGGGAGAGGCCAGGGTCCTAAATTCAGCCTGCTCTCCTCTCCCTCTTTGAGAGCGGAGCGGCGTCATTTGTCTCCTTCACTGTTCATCTCCTTCTTCCAAGTCAGCCGTAGGCCCAGTCCCCCATAATACATCCCCTGTACCCTTCCTTATGTGTGTGTACATATGTGTGCGGGGGCGTGTGTGTATGAGTGCATGTATATGTGCGATATGGTGCTTCATAATAAATATGTAGTTGGTCTTCATCCCAGTTTCTGACACAGAGCTCCTAAAACCCTTAGAATTTCCTAAGTGATAAGAACAATAAAGTTGTCTTTGGATATCTGTAACAAGCCCCTTTCAACCACACCTGAGTTTGTTAATGAGGTGACTTTTGGAAAGCCCCTGAGAAGGGAGGCTGGTTACCAGGGAACCAACCAGGATTAGAGGGTTGGAATTTTCTGGGTTTTTTTCTTTATTATTTTATTCGATAGACATTTATTGAGCATCTACTATTTACCAAGGATTCTAGAACAGTTATCCTCAAACTTTAACATATGTATGAGTCACTCAGAGATTTTTCTAAAATGCAGATTTTAATGTGAGGGGAGAGGGACTTGGATTTTATTTTCTAACAGGCTCCTATGTGATAGAGAGCGTTGGAATTTTCAGTCTCACATCCCCCCTCCCCAGGCCTCCATGAAACCCCAAAATGATGGGGTTTGGAGAACTTCCAGTTGGTGAACACGCGGACGTGCAGGTAGAGTGGGGCACTCCTGGAGGGCGTGGAAGCTCCTTTCCCCGTGCCTTGCCCAATGCATCTCTTCCAGTTGGCTGTTCCTGAGTTACCTCCTTTTCTAATAAACTGGTGATCTAGTAAGCACAATGTTTTCCTGACTTCTGTGAGCTGCCCTAGCAAATTAGTTGAACCTCAAGGAGGGGGTCATGGGTTCTGATTCATAACTGACAGATCAGAAACACAGGTGACAACTTGGACTTGTGATTGGCATCTGAAAGGGAGACTGGACAGTCTTGTAGGACTGAGCCCTTAACCTGTGGGATCTGATGCTCTCACCGGGTAAACAGTGCCTGAATTGAGTTAAATTGTAGGATACCCCGTCAGTGTCCACTGAGATTTGAGTTAATTGCTGGTGGTGTTGGAAAACGCACTATGGAATGTGTGTGTATGTGAATATGGGTGCGCACATTTGTGGATGTGAGTGCAAAGCATGCATATGTGTGTATACGTGTATGGGTGTGTTTAACTGCCTGACATTTGGACTCAGATTCAATTGCGACTGGACAGTGCCACTTATAAGCTTGGGACATTGGATAAATCACAAACTCTCTGAGCCTCTGTTTCGTTGTCCATAAAAACAGATAAATAAAAACTCTCCTGCTCTGGGGATCTGTGAATTAAATGAGGTGATGTCTTCAAGCATTGCCCACGGGGCCGGGGCCCGGCTCACGGTAAGTGCCAATAAATGATGGTTATCGCTTTCATTCTTTTCACTTTATTACTCAAACTCCTGGCCAAGACTCTTTTTGTCAGTCACCAGTTAAACTCCATAAACTATATTCTGCTTCTATTCAACTGGGGGTAGAGTGCCAAGAGGGGACATCAGTCAAAGAAATGAGAGAAGGTTTGATTCACTGAGCATATGGCAGAGGGGCACGTTTTCTAGCCATCCTCTGTGTTTTATTTATTTATTTTTAAAATATGTATGTATGTATGTATGTATTTATATGGCTGCATCAGACCTTGGCATGTGGCAATCTAGTTCCCCGACCAGGAAGAGAACCCAGGCCCCCCGCGTTGGGAGGGCACAGTCTTAGCCACTGGACGGCCAGCAAAGTCCTTCTCTGTGTTTTATATCCATTTCCTCACCGAATCCTCACCTCAGCCCTGTGAAACTGGCTTATTTACAGATGCCCAATTTACAGATGAGACGCTTAAGGCTCAGAGAATAAAAGGTCACACATCCAGGCAGCGTGGAGCTGGCATTCAAACCCAGGTCTAGGGCCTTTAGGGCCAGTGTTCCCTGTGCTCCCTGACACTAAAGGATGGCTCGAGGGCCAGCCAATGAGGCTGCTGCTGAAACAGTCCCAGGCAGAGGACCTGGGGAAGAGAGGAAAAGAACGCATGGGATTCCGGAGCGGAGAGCGAATGTGAAGTGGGCAAATGTGTGGATTGAGACTGGGACGGTGAGCGAGGACCAGATGACACAAGGGGTTGAAAGCCACATGGAGGAGTTTGGGGTTGATCCTAAGGCCAAGGGTTTTAAACAAGGAGATGAGGTCAGATGTGAGCTTAAGGGAAATGACTTTTGCACATCGAATAACAATAAACCTAGAGTTACTCCAAGGAAGAATCCAGGAGCAATGGCAGTGACCTGGAAGGATGTTTCTGGGAAGTGTGTCTGAGGAAGCAACAACCCGCTGGGGGCTGCCGGGTCCCCACGCTGACCACACCTGTCACAGCACCCCAGTCTCTAGGAAGTGGGCCGGGGGCTGGGACCCAGCTGCTGCCTCTCTCCCTCATCCCTCGGAGCCAGTAGGTCTGTGCTCCAGGCAGGAGTTCCAGTGACCCACACAGATGTCAGTGGAGGAACTGGGTCCAGTGGCCACAGGGCCACTCCTGGAAAAGGGTGGCCGGCAGAAGCAGTGGACACCACAGCCATCAGGAACACACACCTGCAGAGTGTCGGAATTACCCACTGGGGTGTTACTTTGTGTTTTGTGCTCTCTGCTCTCATACTCACTCCTCCTTTCTCCAGCGCCAACAGGTAGCCCCGCGTTATAAATAGAAGATGCTCAATGACAGTCTGCCTCCTTGGCTTCTGTATTTCAAAAGCCTGAACTTGAGGTTATTATCCTGCAGGGAAGAGAGAGCCAAGGGCCTTTGAGTGCAATGAGAGGGGAGATTCCCCAAGACAGGGAAGGGAGCAGACATCAGCAGTGTCAGTGGAGGTGGCTGGGGAGGGGGGACATTTAACTTATGGAGGCCAGACCCTGGTATAGCAGTAGCAGGGATGTCTTCCAAAAGGGGAACACACAGGAAGGACAGCGAGGAGCTCGACAGCAGCCGCTGCTGGAAAGATGCCCCGAAGACCCATCTCGGATGGGAGTCTACCATATTGTGGGCTGCCCTAAAGAAGAGGGTTCCCCTCACCTCAATAACAACTGAGACCAAATTTCCAGTCACCTTGGCAAGAATGTGGACTCAGGGTCAGATTTAACTGGATTTCAAGGAAATATAATAATGCAACATTTCTTGCACAGTCAAGTTTATGGATTCATACCCTGTAACATTTATTAACAGGACATAATCATAACACTGAGGTTTTCATCAGGAATTGTCTGGTTGCTAGGAACAGATTTTTACTTGGAAAAGGGAGCCAATCATCAAGATATAGAGCAGCCTGACAGACTTGGGCTGTAGGAAATGCGCTCGGCTTCAGGGGAGCCAGAGCCTTCTTTCCACATGTTTCTGTGGCTCCATGCTTGGGGCGGCTTCTCTGATCACGTGATCCACCCTCTCTGGCAAAGCCATATTGTCTGCAGGTTTTCCCTTCCTGCTTCAAGCTCTGGTCCAGCTCTCCATCATGCCCTGGGGAGACAGGAGCATGAAACGATAAAGACCCAGGTCACATCCTATCTATGGAATTTTGTTACTGCCTCTGCCAATGGAGTAATACTATAGACAAATGGCAGCAACGTAGACAAATTCTACATCCACATACCTCCTTCTCCCCTCCCCACTAAATATAGCCAATGTGTCTATATTATTAATAAAGGCCCATAATGAAGACTTAAAATGACAGATAGACCTAATGGCATATGATCACATGATCTTGGTGGAAGTCCTCCCCAGTATACAAAGCCCATGTTAGATTCATTTCTTACATACTTTATCCTTTGTGCCAGTTCCAAGAAATGCTTTATTTCAGAATAAATAGAACTTATTTGGAATTTTTTACTGGAATTTCAGTATACAATATATTGTATTTACATGAACAAAATGAAATGGTTTCTTCTACAAATACCTTAAAATTATTTTCAATATATGTATGAGGAAAAAATATATTGAAATTCTTTTTCCTGGAAAATTGGAATGTATCTTAACCAGCTGCATGCCATAACATGACAAGTATGGTACTTCACTGGAACTCAGTTTCTCCATCTGTAAAATGGGGATACTAACACAGCCTACTTTGCAGGGTGATGTGAGAATGAAATAAAGGGCACAGGGGAGCAAGTGTGCAACAAATATTAGTTATTTTTCTTCAGAATATTGTAGGTATAGACTAACCCTATCTAATTGATCCAGGACCTGGGTATCTTGGTTTAAACTCTCCAAAGGATCAGTCTGATTGCTATGGAGTATGGATGGAGTATGTCTCTTTAGGGTCAGGAATCTTTTAGAATCCGCTCCAATTAGCTTGGCCAGTGGGGAGAGGTCACGTGGCACAAACATGGCAGCCTAGGCCGACCATGTGGCTGGCTGGTGGGGAGGGTGATTGCCAAGAAACTGGACGGGTAGCTTTGCAGTGACACGTGTGTCTGGAATCAACAGTCAGAGGATTTAGAGTCCCAGAGCTGGAAAGGCAATTGAGATCACCTGGCCCAGTCATTCCAATTTTATATGTTTATAAACCGAGGCTCTAAGAAACACGGTGAGCTCCTTGAGGTTGCACATGAATTGGAAGCAGAAGCTAATCCAAAAATACCGTTTTCTTCCTACCAATCCCTATCCAGTGGGCAGGAGCCCTAAAGGGCATGGAGGGGAGCCATAGCTGACCCGGCCACCAAACCACCTTCCAGGAGCCTGTGGGTTTGATGGCATCACATTGTTGTACTGTCAACAGCCTGGATTCCCAGACTCCAGGAAGTATTCAGCCTCCTGGCCCTTTGCGGCCTAACCCCGGCCACCTGTCTAACCAGATTCCACCCGTCAAATCCAGCCAAGCAGGTGTTCCTTCCTCTGTACCTTTGCTCAGTGAGCAGTTTCCTTTATCTGGAATGCCCCCTTCTCCCCACCCATGTGAGTTCCACAGACCCGGCCGCAGGCCACCGCCTCTGGGAGGTCTTCCCTAAGGCGTGCCCCTGTCACACCCCCAACTCCCAGTTTCTGTGTCTTTTCCTGTCTCTCAACTCAAAAGACCACTGCCTGCTCCATCCAGGGGGGGACACATAGTTATAAACTGCTGGCTAGTTTCAGTTCTCTTATATGTTCTCTCTTGAGCTTAGAAAGCTTGTCTCACACATTTTGCATCAACAAAGCACCCAGTGCTGTGCTGGGTGTTTTGAAGGCGCTCAGTAAACATCTGTGGGAGGGAATGAGTGAGTGAGTGACGCAGTAAACGACCAAGAGGATGACTGGAGTGACCGTCAGGTGGGCTCCCCTCCTGCCCTCGCAGTCCTGTGAGTTGGACCAGCAAAGCCTTCTTGGCCCCTGGATTTCCTGGGAAAGGTGGTGAGGGCCCTGGGGTACACCAGTGACCGCAGCTCGTCATGGAGGACTCACTGGGATGCAGCCAGGAAGCCTCGTCAGCCACTGCCCATTAAGTCTCACCCTGTTATCACACCCATTTCACCAATGAGGAAACTGAGGCTCAGAGATGGAAGTGACTCCCTGGGAGTCACACAGGCAATCTGACTGGGGACTGACTGGGGCCTCAGACTGGGGTGAGGCTGATCCCACGGCTCTGACCGCCTACCTCATGCACAGGCCATGTGTGGGCCCCAGGGATGCAAATGGGCAGGACACACCCCTGACCTCCAGGAGCTCCTCGGGGGCCTGGTGAGCTATGGCTGGAGACCAGCCCTGAGGACACTATTGAGGTCCCACGTGCCCAACGGGACAGAGGCTAAACAGGGGTTGTGGGAACTTAAAGGAAAGCCAAAAGAAAGCCAAAGAAAGCAAGTGACCCCTTTCTCTGCATAGCAAAATCTATAAGGTCCCCGAGACCTTCAAAACTTCCCTGTAAGACAGGTGGGATGAGGATAATGAGGCTTGATTTACAGGACAGCAAACAGTCAGAGAGGTAAGTGACTGACCCAAGGGCACACGGAGACCAGTGGGGGAACCTTCTTTCCCAGCCTCCTCTCCGACTGACCACTTCTCTTTCCACTGTCCTGCAGGGAAATCCCATTCCAGAGGGTCAGCTCTTGGTTTTCAAACTCACCCTTCTTTATTTGGCTGCCCAGCCTTTGGTTGGGCCATTCCTCCTGCCTGAATGCTCTTCTCCACCTAAACTTTCCAAGGCCCCGGCTTTGCAGGACCCAGCCCAGATCTCACTTCCTCTCAGAACCTCTCCAGGCCTCCTCCAATCTGAATAAACCCCTCCATCCACCCCAAAGAATCTCTCCTTATATCATGCTCTGATTTAATACTTCATTATTTTTTTAAATTATTTTTTAATTGAAGTACAGTTGATTTACAATGTTGTGTTAATTACTGCTGTACAGCAAAGTGATTCAATTATACATATATATATTCTTTTTTTAATATTCTTTTCCATTATGGTTTATCATAGGATACTGAATATAGTTCTCTGTGCTATACAGTAGGACCTTGCTGTTTATCCATTCTATATATGAAAGGTTAACATCTGCTAACCCCAAGCTCCCACTCCATCCCTCCCCCAAACCCCTCCCTTGGCAACAAGCAGTTTGTTCTCTATGTCTCTATGTTTCTGGTTTCATAGATAGGTTAATTAATACTTCTTTAAATAAGAATACAAGTGCAGGGCACAATACCTGGCACATCTTTGAGGCTCAGACTGTGCTCTCTGGCGTGAAACGGCATTCTGTGAGCTCTGGCGGAATGAAGGTCTGAATGACTGAATGAACCTTTCACTGCTGTGGAGAGGATTCATTTCAGTGAGATGGCCTACAAAATTCCCAGCATAGGGACTTCCCTGGTGGCACAGCTGTTAAGAATCTGCCTGCCAATGCAGGGGACACGGGTTCGAGCCCTGGTCCGGGAAGATCCCACATGCCGTGGAGCAACTAAGCCCGTGAGCCACAACTACTGAGCCTGTGCTCTAGAGCCCACAAGCCACAACTGTGAGCCCGCACACCACAACTACTGAAGCCCGTGCACCTAGAGCCCACGCACCACAACGAAGAGTAGCCCTGGCTCGCCGCAACTAGAGAAAACCCACATGCAGCAATGAAGACCCAACGCATCCAAAAAAAAAAAAGTTCCCAACATGGAGTGGGGCCCTGAGCAGATGCCTGTAACATGCTCACTGGCATGAATTGGTTTGAAGCAATGCTGTCTCCTAGGCCACACCCGGCCAGCATAACTAGACTTCCTGATCGGGGCAAATGCCAACACAAAGGCCCCAGCAGGCCCGGTGCCAGGGAGCTGCCCACTGATCTCGAGAAAGGAGCAAAGTTTGCAGCCCTACCCACCAACCCTCCGCCCTGCCAGCTCAGTGGCTGTCCATACCTCCCCAACTTCCTGGGCCCACAGTTTGGGGAAGAAAAGGAACAAAAATCAGGTTCAACCAGATGGCCAAGCTGTTCTTTTAACCAGCACTTGTGGAGCCCTGGGGCTGGGGTCAGGAGGTATGGCAGCAAAGCAGGCCAGCGTGGCTCATGGTTAAGAGCACAGGCCCTGGGTCTAGGTAAAATACTGACCTTGTGGGTACCAGCTGCTATGACCCTGGGCAAGGCCATCTCCTCTCCGAGGCTCAGATTCCTCACTTAAAAAATGCAAACAATACATTGCCATATGTTCATCTGCAGACAAATACTGACTTGGGACAAGTTTTTTACTCTTGCACGACATAACGAGAAAAATAATGACGATGAATATACACATATGTATCCGAATCTATAGATCTCTCTCTATATTATGTAGATAGATACATAGACATAGATAGTGATGTGGTGATATTTATCACCATAATAGGTTTCCAATTGCCCTCCCTTAAGAAGGATTGGCCTTTCTTCTGAGATTATATCTTTCCTCTATTTTTATTATTTTGTGGTTGAAAGGGCTGAGGGCCTTTGTTCTTCATCCGCTCTGCCTGGAACCCTTAATCCACTCACCTGTCCACCCACAAGACTCACTCCCTCACCAGCTTCAGAACTTTATTCAAATGTCTCCTTCTCAAGGACACCTTCCCTGACCCTTGTTTAAAAGTACAGCCCATCGTGGTGTGCCCTATCCACTTCCCTGCCTTGTTTTTCCTCCATGTGGTACTTAACACCATTGGGCCTATTATTTATTTCCTGTTTTGGTCCATTGTCTGACTTTCCCCACGAGGACAGGGATTTTTGTCTATTTCATTCACAGTTATATCACACTAACCCTGAAATAGTGCCTGACACATAGTCGACCCTCAGTAAGTATTTCTCAGATGAATAAACAATTGAATGGATATTTGTTTTTTTTAATGTGTTTCCTTGGCAAAATTAAAAATGAGCAACTCACTCATTTTTCAGCTCCCAAAATCAGGCATTGGAAAGGAGAGAATTCTACTGCTCCGTGAAATCCTTAAATCACTGAGCAAATCTATATAAAAGTTGGTAAAACTCACTAAATGGTAATAATGATTCTGCTCTTCCTCCTGTGCCCCTCCCCCCATCTCCTCCCCTCCCTTCGTCCTCCATCCTTATCTGTCCTCACCAGGACTGTCCCCAGCCCTGCAGAACTCACAGGACCCTCTGGCCTCTCCATTTGCCTAATTCACTTATTTTCTTTAAAAATCCTGATTACAGGCCTGGCTTGGGAGAACCAACCAGGCTGTAAACAGGCATGTAATGAAGCCTGGCCCACCTGGGAGACCTGGGCACCTGTATTGGCAAGACTGTGTTTATGATCCCAGGTCACAGATGAAATAAATGGAAGCTTTTGTTAGTTTGCTTGCTTCTCGACTCTGCGCCTGCTGTGTAGGGAGCCCAGGTGCTCAATCCTGAGGATAACAGTGCCCTCGGAGGTGCCAGCCCCAGGCAGGAAGGTCTAGGGAAGCTGCTGAATGATACCCGCTGGCCCGAGGAAGGGCAGGGTCAGCGTTAGGACCCTGGGCCAGAGCCAGAAGGAAGCTCAGAGACTAGATAGATTGACTCTGTCATTGCGCAGCTGGGGACACTGAGGTCCAGCGCGTTACGGGACTGACTCAAGACCTCACTTGGAAATAAGAAAACCAAGAACCTGATGTTTTCTTCCTGACTCCTTGTCCAGCACCCTCTGACCAGGACAAGAGGGACTTCAGCCCTGGGCCCTGCAGTCCAGAGGACCCCACTCAGGCCCTCTTCCTTCCCCACAAGTGAGGAGTCTTGGGGAACGAGGGGATGTGCCCAGCTGGAGGCCATGCATCTCCCCTCCAAGCAGGACTCTGGGTTCCCAGGACTCTGGGATTCCTGGTTAAATGTCCCAGCGCACTTCCCAGGTCTCTGCAGGCCTCTCCCCCATTCCATCTTCTCGTGGGTGGCCAGTGGGTGCTGCTTACTGGGCGGGGGTTGGGGGCAATGTGTGGGCTACTTGCCCCCTTACAGCGCAAGAAAACACGGAGGATGGGAAGGCAGCTGCCATGTTCTGCTGTAAAACTGCAGAGTTAGGCCTAATTCCGGGTCATTAGGAAGCCCTGTCACATTAGGCGGTAAAGCATATTTTAGTTGTTCATTAACTTGGTGTATGACTTTTGAAATATGTAGACTATGGTTTGTGACCTGATCTAGGGTGAATCTCTGCCTGGGGTGTATGCTGCTACCCGGTGCCTCCAGCATGGTCTGGTGGGGGAAAGGAGAGGAAAACATCATCAGGTTCTTGGTTTTCTTATTTCCAAGTGAGATCTTGAGTCAGTCCCAGAACTCTCTGGACCTCAGTCTCCCCAGCTGCACAGTGACAGAGTCAATGGTCTGGGGGGGGAGAGGAGACCCCCCAGGCTTCTCGAAGGAGGGAGTTGGGAGAAGAGAGTGAGCGTGGCACCCTCCCCCTCACACAGGCGCTTTGAATCTAGGGCCCCTTCACATCACCTTTTCAGCTGAGGAAGCTCAGGCTCACAGGCTTTGGCCAAGGTCACACAGCCAGGAACAGATGGCCAAGGGTCTTTCGCCTCTCCCAAACAAACAGCAATTTGACTTTGAAATGACAAAACAGGGGGACAGAAAGAGAAGGCCCTCCTGTAAGGCCCCTTCAGCACATGCAGGCTTTGCTGGCTGGGCATCTGCCTGGCTGCTTGACCTGGCCAGCTGGGGTGGGCAGGAGCCATGTGCCTTCTCCTTCTGACTACTGCTACAGTCCAATCATCCTGTGACTTCTCAGGAAGGAGACTGATTTATGGGGGTGACAATGTAGGAAATAAAAACTGGCACCAGATGTGCCAATGGATATAAGAGGCTGGGATGGGGTTTCTTGGGAAGTCAGGCTTCCCTGTGTGTTTCCCTGGGAGCCCCAAATCTTCGCTAAGTCAATTTCCTATGGAAGGGAGACCTTTACTCTGCCAGAGCTTCTGTTTAATTGTTTCTGATGAAAAGACCTGAACCAGAGGTCTCTATCAGACCTGACCTCTCCCCCATTTAGAACTTCTAAACACTGGTCCCATCTGCTGCTCCAATTTTCTCTCTTCGCATCTCCTCTCCCTGCGCCCTGGGCTCCACTAACAGCCTCCTAAGCAACTTTTGCTTTTGCACATGCTTCTTGCCCCAGGATGCCCTTTCCCTCCTTTCTACAACCAGCCGGCAAGTTCTCATTTGGAAGTCAGCTCAGTCCCTGTCCCCCTGGCCTGGCCCCTCCCAGTTGCCCCCAGGCTGTCTCCTCTATGCCTCCTGTGTATTGCCCAAGCCCCTGCTGCTTCCTTCTATAAAAGAACTCTGTACTGTAGGCTGATTGCTACCTGTCTCCTAGAGTAACTAACTCCTGAGCAACTTGGGGGCAGGGACTGGATTTAATTCTCCTCTCTGTCCTACTAAACAACTCAAGCCTGGAATGCTGGAGGTGCTCAGGAAAGGTCAACTGAGGGCAGGAGCCCCCGCTCTCAAAGGGTGTGCTCTCAGCGTGACCTTATCTGCTATTTACTGACCGAGGACTGATTGGGACAGTTATTATTATCCCCATTTTATCACTCTGGAGGCTGAGAAGCCCTTGACCATGCTTGTCTCTGGGCACTGGGGCATCTGCAAAGCAGTCCTGGTCTCTCCCCTGCTTGGCTGGGGGCAGGGGAGCCACACAGCACTGGCCACGTGCTGCGCAACCAAAGTGCAAGGTGGCGGTTGACCGTTTTCTCAACAATCCCCAGACTTTGCCCCAGGGCAAGGAGGAAGAGTGAAATGGGAGCGCTGGGGTGAGGAGGCCAGAGACCCTCCATCTCCCAGGAACTGGCAGAGGCCCAGGCAGGGGGCATTTCCAGGCAGGAGGCATTTCCAGGCAGGAGCTGGGTCCAGCTGGGACACACCAACTCAGGGCTGGGGAGGAGGGGAAAGGTCAGTTGCAAAACCCCATGTGTGGCAGCCTCGCTGCTGAGTCATGTTCCTGATGCCAGTGGGGGACCAAAGTCGGGGGCCGCAGGCTCAAAACCGCCCGGTTAGCATTGAGCTTGTTGATTCTCTGGCCTTCCACGTCTAATCCTTGCTAGGGCCCTACTAATCTTCTGTAGGGCACAGCTGTTGTTTTGGGGTTTTTTTCCCAGCATATCCCCCTTTCTTTGGGTGACAACACCCCAGTGTTCCATGGAGACCCGCTTCCGCCTCAGCCTGGGTGAAGTTGGATTCTCTCCTCCTCCCAAACACTAAGTCTGGTCACATGGCCCGGGCGTAGCCAATCAGAGCATTCTCTCTTGCTCTTGATTGGCTCTAGGATGGGAACGTGGTGGACCCATAACCAGTGAGACTCAGTTCCAAGATATTCACCAGAAATGCTGGGAAAGAGACGTTCTTTTTTTTCTACAGGGATTGCTAGATGCTTGTAGCAACTAGAGCCTCCGCACGCATGGTGGTCGCCTGAGAATGAGCTCACCCCAGAGACAAGCGTGCAAGCAGGACACCCAGCCTTGCAGCCATTTGTGAAACTCAAAATGTACCTCTCGCTTTTCAGCTACGTGAACTAATACGTTCCCCTTTGCTTATGCATGTTTTAAAGTTGGGTTTTTGTCATTTGCTAACAAAAGATTTCTAACACCACCTGGATAATATTTATTCTCTCTTCTCTCTGTTTTTACTCTCTGCGTCCTAGCTTAAGCCTCGTCGTTGGCCTTGGCATTCCTACCCTGGATTATTGTACCAGACCACCAACTAATAATGACAATAGGATAACAGGAGTAGTTGAATAACTGCTACTTACATGCACTTCCTACTTATTACAGTGACCCTGCCAATTGATACTCTCCTCTTTCTCCTCTTCTTGATGAAGAGACCGAGGGTCAGAGAGATAAAGGACAGTTAGCAAACAGCAGGGCTAAGATTCAGACTCAGATGGTCTGACTCCAAAGGGCATGCTCTTTGACCACAGCCTCATCCTGCTTCGTTTAACTCTAGATGGACCTTGTTTCTCCCACACAGATTTTTAGGGTAGGAACACTTTGGTCCTTTGGAAGCACAGAGCCACGAGTAGCCAGACCGTCAAATATCCTGGACTTCATGGACACTTTCTAGGGGCACTGACTCTACTTTTGGTGTATCATTTTTCTTCTGCCTTCATTTTCCTTTCCCCCAATTTCCATACTTATCTTTAATTTTGCTGCCATGCTCTGATTGGCCAGGCTTGGATGGCCTAACCAGCACTGGGCAAGCACTGAGGTCAGCTGTGCTATCTGATTGGGTTACCTTGGATCATATGCTCTGCCCTGAGACTTGATCAGTACCACCCAAACCAGATGGGTGGAAAGGGGAGAGATGATTCCTCAGGGACCAATCCAGGTGCTATTACCAGAAGGGGTAACCGCTCCTTCTCACCCCCTGTCCAAGACCTCAGCCACCCAAAGCAGCAATCATTTATTTGGTTTTGAGGCTGCCGAGCCCTAGACTGAACACTTGCAGGACAAAGAGGGGTTGGGCGCAGGCTTGTCACTGATCCAGATGGTGAGAAGTTCGCTGTCTGAGAGTAAGTGTACTATGGACGAACCTCCAAGATGTCCTGGGATGAGGTCATAGTCAAGAAAGCATAGAGCACCATGGGAACAATTCATTTTGCTTGGGGAGGGGAGAGGGGGCATCGGAGAAGCCATATTGAGGAGCTAACACATGAGCTGGGCCTCAAAGCGTGTGGTTGCTTTCATTAAGAAGGAGGGGTAGGGGAACAGCATTTCTGGCTGAGGGAACAGCATGTGCAGCAGTGCAGAGGCATGAGAAGTCTGGTGTATTCTGGGAAGAGAGTATAGTTGGGTGACAGCACAAGACAAGGAAGGGGAGGAGGGCAAGTGGGGCTTAGCCTGAGGAATAAAGGGAAACAAAAGCATAAAATCAATCACTATTAGATAGGGTGATCTTTCTTGGCCTTTTACGTAAGCTTTGCTTAGACAGCCCAAGAGGAAGTCGGTACTTCCCCAATCTACGGTTTCCCTCAGGAGAGGAAGGGTTAATTCTGAACAAGATGAAGAAACGCCTGGGGAGCTGAGTGTGGAAGGGAGAGACCAAGGCAGCCTGAAACTTGAGCAAGGGAAAGGGGGCTGGGGAGGATTGGGGCAGGCCAAGGAAGGGACAGGTCAGTTGCTGAACTCATAAAAACGTCCATGACGAGCCCTGCACTGGACCTTGGGGATACAGAGAGCAGTAAGACAGGGCTCATAGGCTGGCTGGAGAGACACACAAGGAGGTGGAAAAGATAATAAAGTGGCTGAGTTCTGTGGCTTGGGCTGTGTAGCAAGTGTCTATGGGGAACACCTACCTCAGGCCAGAGACATGGCAAAGGCCTCCTAGAGGAGGTAACATTGGAACTGGGCTTTAAAGGATGAATAGGAGTTTGCTGCATAGAGACTGAGGAGCTCTCATAATTCCCTTATCCCCCCTTTTATTAAGACTGAACACACTGTAGCTACTTGGCCAACGTCCGTCCTTTCTGCTGGACTCCTCAGGGACGGAAACTCATTTGTCTGGTTCACTGAGTTCTCGCCTACACCTAAAAGAGTGCCTGGCATAGAGTAGGTGCTCAATAATGTGTGTGTGCAGCCTGGGCAAAGGCTCAGCAGGCAGTGCAGACAGAAGAAGCAGCAAAAAGTGTGGTTTGGGACAGGGCAGGTAGGACAGGCAGAGTCCAGGGCAGAAATGGACTTGATTGCCCATCTGAGCAGTTTGGATTTTATCCTCTCAACAGGGAGGGACATGATCAAATTTGTGTTCACCCATTTATTTGACAAAGACGTATGGAGCACCTATTATATGCCAAGTATTGTGTTGGACCCTAGGGATATCATGGGAGCAAGACCAGCTCCTTCCTCACGGGAGCCAACGTTCTTATGGGAAAACAGCAAACTTGTAAACCATTAAGAAATAGTGTATCTTCAGCGAGTGATGAAATGCTAGGTAGAAAACCAAATATGGGTAAGAGGCTAGAAATTGATGAGAAGCGGCAGGTTCAGTGCTGGATGAGGAATGTGTCAGATACAATTGTGTTCACTGCAAAGAGCAAAAAACCTGGCTCACAGTAGCCTAGTGTGTAGCAGTTTATTCGTATCTCGCAACAGGAAGTCCAAGAGGTAAGCAGTCCAGGGCTGGATGGGGACTCAGTGGTGATGTCGAGAAATCATGTTCCTCCATCTTTCCGTTCCATCTAATTAGCTTTATCTCTGATGCTTTAACTTTTTTTTTTAAATGAAGAGAATGAATTCATGCATTTCATATTTATTTCAAAGTACATCATTAAAAACACTTAAGTTGATGCTTTGCTGACATATAAATTTCTCCATCCAGAAAAATTCGGAAAAGTATAATGCTCACAAAAATGACTGGTATGAGTTTTGGGCGTTGGGAGATAGGGAAAAGGGCCAAAGCCACAGCTGGGTTGATGGGATCTATGATTGGATGGCACCCATGCGTGTGCAAGGTATTCAATTCCTTTCCTGGGTGAATTCAGTGGAAGCAGGTATTCAAAGCCAGAAATGACCATGAGAGTATAACCCCAGTGTCCCCCTATCTCCTACAGTGTCCCCCTATCTCCTACAAAGGTATTCAAAGCCAGAAATGGCCATGAGAGTATAACCCCAGTGTCCCCCTATCTCCTACAAAGAAACATTTTAGGGAGAGCTTCCTAAATTTTATAGAATGGGAGATAAGGGACAAGCTGACCGTAGCTGACACTTGGTTTACTAAAGGATAATTCTGGGGCAGTGGGGAAGATGGATTTGAGGAGGAAAGTCTGCAAGTCCTGGGACAGATGGGGAAGCCTGGATTAGGGCAGGTGACAGGAATGGAGACAGGGGAGCAGCTTTGAGAACTAAGGGGGAGAATGCTGACATAGTGACAGTTCATGTAGAGCTGAATGAAGGACCACACCGAGGTGAGGGGACCTAAATGCAGCTGCAAGAATCGGTGAGCCACTCCCATGTCCCCAACAATATCAGGCCCCCCTTTGGAGAGTTGCTTGTAAGAAGCAAATTCCAAGATGACTTTCTGAATGCTAAGAAATTCCTGAGGTCAGCCTACCCTTCCTTTATTGGTGGAGCCAGCCAGTCATGGAATCCAAATACTCACTGGGTGCTGGGCATTCATTAGTGTCTTGGCAGCCAATGACAAATCTCTTTTAAAACAAACAAACAAACATGGCGGCAGATCTTTGAGGAGTTTGGGGGAATGCAGACCAGGCAACCCAGCCCTTGGGCCCTAGTCATTGGACACTTGAGTTGGTCACTGATTAGGGGAGATTTTGTTGACAGGTGGTAAAAATTGCTCTAAAAACTTGGGGCCTGGAACCTCCCTGGTGGCACAGTGGTTAAGAATCCGCCTGCCAAGGCAGGGGACACAAGTTCGAGCCCTGGTCCGGGAAGATCCCACATGCCGCGGAGCAACTAAGCCTGTGCGCCAAGACTACTGAGCCTGTGCTCTAGAGCCCGCCAGGCACAACTACTGAGCCCACGTGCCGCAACTACTGAAGCCCATGTGCCTAGAACCCGTGGTCCGCAACAAAAGGAGCCACCGCAATGAGAAGCCCGCGCACCGCAACGAAGAGTAGCCCCCGCTTGCTGCAACTAGAGAAAGCCCACGCAAAACAACAACAAAGACTCAAGGCAGCCAAAAACAAATAAATATATATTTTTTAAAAAATTAGTTCCTTAAAAAACAAAAATAAAAAGAAACTTGGGGCCAGGAATTTCCTGGTGGTCCAGTTGTTAGGGCTCTGCGCGCTCACTGCCGAGGGCCCAGGTTTGATCCCTGGTCAGGGAACTAAGATCCCACAAGCTGCGTGGTGCAGCCAAAAAATAAAAACAAAACAAAACAAAAAACCAACAAACAAAAATAAACTTGGGGCCATGTGGCGCCATGAATATCATCTCCTGAGCAAGGAAGGGAGGACGACTGGTCTCAGAAAAGTTCCTTCCCCATAGATTATGACGCTTATTTGTCTTTAATGTAGCTAGCTGAACTGGTTTCAGGTAGTCAAATAGTCCACACTGCCTGGGCCTGGCACTCTTCTAAGTACTGGGGAACAAAACAGAAAAAAATCCCTCCCCTCAGAATTCTGGTAGGAGGAGACACCCAAAGCCCTAAGTAAACAAGTAGTCTCTATATGGTATACTAGTTGTTTCTTTTTGTTCTTCTATCTTAAGCAGTGCTCTTGGAGCTAAATCCATCCTTCACTGCATAATTCACTTGTAAGTCATGCTGTTTTTTTCTTCTTCAACCCTATAGTCAAAAGGAGATTTGGTCCAGACATGTGCCAGTCAATCAGCCATAGGGAAAGTTCTGGGTACCTACTTTCCCAGAGTTTCTCATTCCAGTACTTGGGAGAATTAAAGATGGAAGCACTGAAGCCCCAGAGGTGAACTGTCCAAAGATCAGTCGATTGACAAACAAGACCCAGGTTTCCCAATTCACAGGCTGAGGTGGTACAGATTCTCCATTACCTGATGGTAAGACTATTTGTTCTATTCTCCAGACCAGGCTGGTGGCCCAGGGGTTGATATGCACATGTCTCATGGTTAAGACATTATTAAGCTCTTGACAGGTGACAAAGAACTTTCACATTTGTCACCTCACTCCATACGCCACATAGACTTGCTAAATTTAGCAAATGAAGTTACAGGACACCTTAGTTAAATCTGAACACAATATTTGAAACACACTTACACTAAAAAAAAAATCTTTGTCTATTCGAAATGCAAATTTAACTGGGTGTCTTAGTGCATTAGGGCTGCTATAACAAAATACCAATAGACTAGGTGGCTTAAAAACAAACATTTATTTCTCATAGTTCTGGAGGCTGAGAAGTCCAAGATCAAGACACTGGCAGATTTGGTGTCTGGTTAGGACCCTTTTCCTGGTTCACAGATGGCCGTCTTCTCCTGTGTCCTCACGTAGTGGAAAGAACAAGGGAGCTCCCTGGGGTCACTTTTATCAGGACTCATCGCATTCAGGAAGCCTCTGACCTCATAACCTCCCAAAGGCCCCACCTCTTAATATCATCACATCGGGCATTAGGATTTAGCACATGAATTTTGATGAGACACAAGGATTCAGTTTATAGCACTGGACATTCTGTATTTTTTCTGGCAACCCTAACCCTACACTCCTCAGAGGCAGGCAATATCAGTGTCCCCATCTGATCATTGAGGCTCAGAAAGAAAATTTTCTAAGGTCAATCAACCAAAGCGGTGGCAGAACCTGGCCCCCAGGTTGGCCCCTGGGTGCCATCTTCAAGGCATCAAGGATGCCCTGGGATGGAGTGTGGTGGTCTCGGGGCTAGAAGGGATGAACAGTGTAAGGGAAGGCCTTAGAGGGACCAACCAGCATGAGTCGTGGACCCCACGGTCTTCATATTAAAGGGCAGAGAAGAGAGGGTTTCCATTCTTAGTTGTAACATGTTTTCGGTTTTAGTTTACTGCACCAGGGCCTCGGCAACCCAGCCAACAAGGCTGGAAATGCAGGAAGCCATCTGGAGCTGAGTGCTGAGTCATAGGGCCTGGAGAAAAACAAGAACATAGGCAGAGGAGGGGGCGGGGAGCAACCTCTCTGGAGATCGTGGTGGGCACCGGAAATAGAAACTGCTCTCTTTGAAGCATCTGTTAGAAGGTCCAAGATCACCACGTGACTGCAACCCCCTTCCTATTAAGCGCCAACTGAATGCAGAGCTCTGTTCTGTGAGAATGTCAATAAGTCAGGTGGTGTAGCAGAAGTTTCTAGTTTTTTTTGGGGGGGATGGTAATGGGTTTTTGTTTTTGTTCTGTTTTTCAAATCCTGGCTCATCCTCTTCTCTTACTACCCGTCAGCCCTTGGATGGTTTTCTTAAACTTTCTGACCCTGTTTCATCTTCAGGAATAATAATCCTCATCTCATTAAGATAGTGTGAGGGTTTCAATGAAATAACATTTTTTAAAAGTGTCTTGCCTAGGTTTAGCACACAGTAGATGGTCCGAAAAGGGTAGGTTTTGTTATCAGAGAGACCTAAAAATATCTTCCTGTCAGGTTGGTGTGGGGATTAAATCAGATAACGTATCTTCACTCTCAAGAGAGCGCTGGACCCAGGTCTTAGCAAGAAGTCAGCTAATGACAGAGATTCCTTTCTCCTGGTTTTGCCCCTAGATCCTGAGATGGCTGGTTCTGGTCCCCCGGGTGCTGTTTAGTAAGGTAAATACACACACAGTGAATTCTTATATGATATATGTTCATTCCATCCACAAATGTTTCCTTTAACATTGTTCATGTCACTGGTTCAGCCTCTGTGGAGGTAGAGACAAACGAAATGAAGATAAACATTCTTATTTTTCCATTGTTTTTAGCAACTGTTCCGTGTCAAGCACTTTGCGAAGCACTTAGTATTGGATTCTCAGAGCAACTCTTTCAGATCAGTACTATTATAATGCCATTTTATAGACGGGAAAACTGAGGCTCAGAAGGATTCAATACGTCATCCAAAGGCACAGAGCTAGTAGGTAGCAGAGCCGAGGCTCAGTCTCAGGCCTGACTCTTCCAAAGGTCCTGACTATTCTACAATGGACCAGATCCCAGAGGGAGAAAAACCCTCAGTTGGAGATTTCAACTTATTCAGGCACAAGGGTAACTAGACAGCACAGGGCAGTGAGATGATGAAATGCCAGAGGAGAGACTGGTCATCAGAGTAATAACAGTTCTGGGCTGGGAGGGGCTCCCTGAGGGACTTCATAGAAGTTGGGGGCGGGGAGTAGCACTAGACCTTGAGAAAGGAGATGGAGGAGGGTATAGAGAAAGCAGGTGAGCAAAAGCACACAGGACTTGACCAGGTATGGGCAGGGTTCAGCGAGAGGCCAGCTGGCCGAGCCCAAGGCGTGTTTTGGAAGCAAAAGGAGGAATATCCAGTTGGGACAGCATCTGGTTGGGGCAGGCTATCATCAGTTTCCAGAATGATAAACTCCTCAAGCCCAGCTGAAGTGATTCCTAGCCTTAGAGCATCACTGCTTAGAGGATGCCACAAATCACGTGCTGGGCCTAGTCAGCAGTGCTCGAAGGTGTACCTGTTGCTGGAAAGGAAGGAGGTTTCTGCAGTCAGTAGACATCACCTGTCTTGCCCAGTGGCCTCAACCTTAGGTAAGGAGATAATGACATTCCCTTTGCCTTCAAAGGATTCCACTAAGAAGAACAAATGCTAAGTGTCATCAAATCAAACTCAGAGATGGTACAACTTTTCTTCAAGCCAGTCTGGCAATATATATCGAGAGGATGAATGCAAGCCCCCTTTGATCCCATGATTTTACTGCTAGGAATTAATCCTAGGGAAATGGTCATAGAGGTGTGCAAAACAGTGTGTGTACAAGGATAGTTGCAATAGTATCACTTGCAAACAAAAGAATCAGAAATGTACCCCCCCACACACACAAAAAAATAGAGAACAGATTTGTGGTTGCCAAGGGGAAGGGGGAGTGGGGGAGGGATGGATTGGGAGTTTGGGGTTAACAGATGCAAACTATTACATATAGAATGGATAAACAGCAAGGTCCTACTGTATAGCACAGGGAACTAAATTCAATGTCCTGTGATAAACCATGATGGAAAAGAATATGAAAAAGAATATAATACAGAATATGTATTATAACTGAATCACTTTGCTGTACAGCAAAAATTAACACAATCTTGTAAATCAACTATACTTCAACAAAATAAAGTAAAAAAAAAAAAAAAATGTCCCAACTAGTCAATAACACGGACTTGGTTAAAAACGATGATATATCCCTTCAGTGGAATACTACACTGCCATTAAAAGTCATTGTGGTCACACCATATTAAGTGAAAATATCAAGTCGCAAAACATTAATATAATATTATCCCAGCTTGAAAGTACATTAATCTAATTCATTCACTTATTAAGTAGTTAATGTGCTGTGTCCCAGGCAATATTCTGGGCACTGTGTGTATGGAGGGGAGCAAGTTTAGTGTATTATTGGGGGGAAGTCAGACAACGAGCATATAGACTGTGTTCAGGAATAAACAAGGTAATTCCTGAGAGTAGTACAATGCCATGAAGAAGATATAAGATGGCCTAGTTTAGAGTGAGTAACAGGGGAGGGATTATCTGAGGAGCTGACATTTTGATTGCCACCTGCATATTGAAAAACATCTAGTCATGAGGATCTGGGGAAGAGCCTTTCAGGCAGAGCGACAAAGGCCTTGAGGGACAATGCAGTTGGAGTCCTAGAAAAAAAAAATAAAGGAAGAGAAATAGTGTGTGAGTAGGGAGAGAAGAGGTAGGGGAGAGGGAGGCACAGGCAGGATAATGTAGAGTCTGAAAACCAAAGTGAGGTGTTTACAAGGGGTTTGGATTTTATTCTAACTGCAGTGGGATGCTACTGGATTTTAAGTCAGGCAATGATTATATTTACACTTATATTTATGGAACCAGAAGGAAATACATCAACGGGTTAATAGAGATCATCAAGGGATAGTGGGGTAATGAACAATTTTTTATTTGCTTCTGTGTGTTTTTCTGTAACTCCCAAACTTTGGCAGTTAGAAGCAAACAATAATTTCTCTTAAAAAAGAAAAAAATTCACCAGTGTGAGCTAATGGCTGCCAATTATGTGGAGCTGCAGTAAGAAAAGACTTTTGCCCACGCTGTCTCATTGGATTTTCGCAATGACCCCGTGAGTTAAGTCAGACCATTTTAATGAGCTCCATTTTACAGGTGAGAAAATTGAGGTTGGAAGGTGCAGAGACTCTGGCAGAAAATGTTAGAACTGGGACCAGAATCAAGTTTCTACAGCCTTTGCCCAGGTTGGCTGATTTTGCCACATAGCCGAGCCTCTGGGCGGGTCTGCCTTAGATGCAACCAGACACCCAGAGGTCCCAGGAAGAAGTCACCGAATTACTCCTCCCTGCTTGGGGGAGAGCGGGAGGGACCTACTGCCCCCAACTGCAAATGGCTAGTGCAAGAGCACGTGTGTGCAAGAAGAGGGGTCTTGCCCACATGGTAGATGCTCAATAAACATTTGTTAATTAATGAAATAACTTGCTTTCAGGACAATGCTGCTTACCCTAGGGAAGCGGTTTAGCTGACTTCACAATTCAGTAGCTGCATGATCTTAGGTTAATTTTTCTACCTTCCAAGCCCTGAGTCCTCCTCTGTAAAATGGAGATAAAGTCTGTACTCGTTCACCTCTGTGAAGTGTGATAGTTGGGGGCAGGCTCTGGAGCCCAGCTGCCTGGGCTTGAATTTACTTCTACCCTGTTCTAGCTATGCCCTTGTGGAGCTGCTTAGCCTCTTAACACCTCAGTTTTCTCATCTGTAAAGTGGGAGTAATAATACTTGTCTCATGTATACAGTGATGTGTATAAAATTAATGACTGATTAAAAATAATAATAATAAAATAATACTTGTCTCCTAGTGTTGGTGTTAGGACTAAATGAATGGATAGAGAACTTTGAAGAGGTCTCAGCACATAGTATTTGCTCCTTAAATGTCAGATAATGTTAGCATTAGCATTATAAGGAGCTTGCATTAAGGGAGAAGCTTTCAGAAGCACAGAAGAACTTAGCACAGGGTGCCAAGCAGTAGAAGCTGCTGCTACTGCCTTTCTACCACCATGCCTGCCATTATTACTGCTTCGGTGGTTTTTCATAGGAAACATATAAATTCACTGTCCATCTTTTTGTTTAGAAAGGAGACCCCTTACCCACCAGGAGGGTCCTTTGCCAGGTTAAACAAATAGATCTACTCTCTCCCATCTCAGGAGGTTTCTGTCTGTTCAAGGTCATGGGAAGAATTCCCTGGCATTTTCCAGTGTCTGTCTCTAATTCATTTAAGGAGCCACTTTTTACATTTCAGGCTTGACATTTGCTTAATGACAGGAATGGAGCCTCCTCCGGTGAGTGGCCTGGGGTCATGGGACCTCTGACCTCCACCCCTGTTTTCAAGCTTCAGTTGTTTGAGGACCACCAATAATTGTGCAACAGCTGTATACCACTGGGTCTAGTCTTTCCCTCATTATTTTTCTTGAACTTGTCTCACATTTAAAACTCAAAATACATTTATTCAAAAGGGAGATGTACTCATTACCATAAATGGAAAGCCACAAATAGAAGCTACTCATAAAAAGAAATATCATGAAAATAAAGCAGTATTATTGAATTCTAGAGAAATAGGGTTGCCCATTGAAGACTCTGGGCTCTTGAAGCCTGTTTGATTTCCATTTAAAAGAGAGATCTGGAGAGGTGTGACAGACCTATTAGTACCACAGTAAGATTGTCTTCTTGGTGTAATAAGAAGGATTGAAAACAATTTAAAGAGGAAGAAGTCCCTAATCACGTGATTCAGTGTTTTTATTTCTCTGTCTCTTCACCTTCTAGAACTTTCTCCTGTCTGCCAGGGGCTCCCTTCTATGCGATTCAGTTCTTTTTTTTTTTTTTTTTTTTCCAATTTATTTATTTATTTTTGGCTGCGTTGGGTCTTTGTTGCTGCACGCGGGCTTTCTCTAGTTGTGGCGAGCAGGGGCTACTCTTCATTGCAGTGCGCAGGTTTCTCATTGCGGTGGCTTCTCCTTGCGGAGCACGGGCTCTAGGTGCGTGGGCTTCAGTAGTTGTGGCTCGCGGGCTCTAGAGTGCAGGCTCAGTAGTTGTGGTGCTCGGGTTTAGTTGCTCTGCGGCATGTGGGATCTTCCCGGACCAGGGCTCGAACCCGTGTCCCCTGCCTTGGCAGGTGGATTCTCAACCACTGCACCACCAGGGAAGCCCTGATTCAGTTCTTTATTGAGAAAAGCTAAGGAGAGACCAGCCCATCCTCTGCTTCTCACATGTTAGGTCATTTTAGGAAGATTCTTAGCCCTCTCTGAAGGCTAGGGGGCTGAATTAGAAAACTGTTCTTCTCTGATGATTTCCAGGCCCCCAAAGTACGTCGGCTGCCCATCCGTGTTTCTTACCTGCTGATGGAGCAGGAGTGAAACCCATCCAGAGGATGGCTTCCTGGAATAGTTCCGGTCTCTGGATCTCCATGAGAAGCCAAGATGTGTGATTCACCACACAGCCACAAATGCATTCACGTTTCCCGGGGGTGGACTTTCTGCATGTTGAACTGAGCGGTTGGATGGCTATGTTTCAACTGAAAAAGGAAGTAGCCAAGACCCCTCTCTGCCCAGCCTAGATCCTCGGAAGAAATGACAAAACGACCTCAGGTTTCATCCCCTTGTTCGGCAGCCCCTGCAAGTGCTGCCTTCCTCAGAGAGCGTGGGAGGAGCTGCTGAGGCATCGCTCCTAAATTATTCCCCTTTTCAGGTCTTCGACCTGCTTCTAAATCGGCTGGGATCTGCCACACCTGTGCTACATCCAGATTCTTTAGCCTGACATGCAAGCCCCTCCCTTCTGGTTCCAATCTGCATTTGCAGCCATGGCTGCTGGGACATCCTTCCTTGAATCCCCTGCTTCTGGCAAGTTTGTTCCCTGGCACATAGTAGGTGTGGAAATGTAATGGAATAAAAGAGTATGTCTTATGCTGGACTGCTTCTACTGTCCATTTCAACATGTAGTTCTTGAGTGTCAGGGACAAATGGTGCTCAAAGGCTTCCTATATGCCTGGCCCTGGTGGGGTGACCACTGTCTCGATTCGCTGAGCATTTTCCTGGTCCTGGCACTGGAAGACCAGAACCAGGAAACACCTGGGACAAAGGCAAAGCAGGATGGTTGGTCACCCTGCTGGGTTAGACTACACATGCTCTATCTCCGTGGGACCTCCAGCATAGTGGGAGAGGATGACAGTAAACAAATTATCCCGCAAAAACATAAGTAATTACAAGCCATGGTGAACGCAGAAAAGAAGCCAGCCCTGAGCTGAGCACTGTGGGTACAAAGAGGAAAAGGCATAGTTCTGGCCCTGGAGAATCTCCTGGTTGCAGCTAGGAGAGAGAGGGACACACAGCTTATTTAATATCAAGTACCAAGTGCAATGGATCAGAAATCTACCCTCTCTTTTCCCTGTTCACAATGCACTGTTTCTATTTTAATTGCGGTTTCAAGCATCAGAATCCCACTCCGGTAAATTAAATAGATATACATCTATCGAAAGGGTATTACAAGGAAAAGCTGAAAAACTGGGCCTTGGAAGAGAGAGAAACGATTGCTTCTTAGGGAGTTGAGAGAGTAAAAAATATGCCAGAACAAAAGAACATGCCTTGTTCCCATTTCCATTAGAAAAATTGTCTTGAGCCATTCTCTGCCCTTGGGTTTCTCTGCCCAATATTCTAATTCCAGGAAGAAAGAATTCAATAGCCAAGCCTGGGTCTCATGACAGCCCCTTGGCTAGGCTAGGGGGGCACCGTGATTAGAAATCCACCAAAATAGTTTGCGATGGGGGATGGGGCCCGGGGTGTGGGGTGGCGGGGTGGCTGCTAATGGAAACGGAAGGGCCAGGATGCTGGGAAGGTGAGGGCTTCAGTCACCTGCTACCTCCTCTTCGCGAGGCGGTCCAGACACTGCCTTCCCTAGGGCTTCCAGCTCTGTGGTCACTGCCTTCCAAGGAGCTCTCTGCTGGACTTATGTCCGGAATATTCTGTTACCATGGACAGCCCCATGCTGACAGCTTCCTTCCCCAGGCACCTTGACCGTGACCACCTTGGAGCATGTTCTGTGTCCTTGGGTACAGCTGGTGCAATTCCGGTAACACTCTGTAAGTGTTGATGAGGACTTTCTGGAGAGTTCAAAGGAGCCCACTGCCCTCCAGCCAAACCAGTCTTCTTTCTGCTTCTTATATACTCAGCCTACTTTGCTACCCCTTCCACCCATTTGCCTGCTTTGCTGACCTCATGGCACAGCAGTTCTCCATCAGGGGCAGCTTTACCCTCCAGGGACATTTGGTGACATCTGGAGACAGTTGTGGTTGTCACACTAGACAGTGGGCTGCCACCAGCATCTTGTGGGTAGAGGCCAGAGATGCTACTAAACATCCTAAAATGCACAGGACAGACCCCACAACAAAGAATTATCAGGCCCCTAATGTCCCTAATGCCAAGGCAGAGGAGTCCAGTGGCACGGCTGAATGCCCACGTCTCCGCTCAAAACTTCTCCACTCTAAGAGGCCTTCTCTGACCATCCACCCATTTCTTTCTCTCTCACCCCCTATTGTATTTTCCTAAAATGACTGTGTCTGTATATTCAGTTGCTTGTTTGGGGCCCGTCTCCTGTAGGAGAAGATTAGCCGTAGGAGAGCGGGCCCCCATGGGGCTTGTTCCCCGCTGCCTGGAGAGCAGCACCTGGCACACTGTGGGCGGCTCAATACAAATGTGTTGAATGAATGTTTAATAAAGGAGAGTGGCCTCAACTCCTCAAATAGCAGAAGTCAGAACACTCAGCTATGAAGCCCAGTTCCTCTAGGGCTGGCCATCTTTGGGTGCATTTGTTTATTTCCCCAGCCAGTTCAAATTCAGCCTTTGGCAAGTTTCTGAAGCCTCCTGGGCCTCAGTTTCTCCATCTGTTAAGTGGGGCTATGATTATTAGCCCCTTCTTTGCAGAGATGTGGTGGGGATGAAATAAATTAACCCACAAAACACTTAAGAAAATGCCTGACTCAGAAGCGCCTCTGTAAATGTCATCTCTCATCATCATCATCATGATGACTTGGCCAGAGTAGGCGGTGAAGATGACAGAATGGGCTCTGGGGCCCTCCCAGAAGATCAGGGGATTAATGCAGCTTGCAAGGCCAAAGCTGTCCCCACTTGGTTTTGCCAGCTCTTGCTTCATCCATGAAATAACCAGATGAAGCCTTTATCCATCTCTTGTTTTAGAAGGAGGCTATCAGAAACTGTGGATTTAATGTGGCAGATGGTGCTGTCCTTGAATTATGAAACCAAAGGAGGAAATTAAAGTGCTCTGTTGCAACAGATATGGGCCAGCAGGGGTAGAGGGCAGTGGCTGGGGCACAAAGGAGAGTGGAGGAGGTGTTTTATCAGCTGGACAATGGCTATTCTTGAAGGTAGCTGGAGTCCTAGAATAATATGATTTTATAGCCTAAAATAATTTGAGGCCTCCCCCTTCATTTTATATAGGCAAACGAGGCCCAGAGAGGGAAAGTGACCCCCAAGGTCACAGAGCCAGTTAGTGGCAGAGCAACCCACACTTCTTGTTTTATTGAACAGGGTTATTTTTTTGCTGCCCCAGGCCAAGGCCAGGGGCAGCCTCTGTCCCCAGGCATCCTGACTTTGGGCACCTCTGCTCTGCAGAGAACAGGGCACAAGCACCCCGTGTCTCTTCCCAGCACATCAGGGGGAGTATGAGTCAGAGTCCTGGAACCCTGTCTGGGTCCTAGAACCTCAGTTTGCTTATCTATAAAATGGGAATAATAATAGGCCCTACCTCACAGGGTCACTGTGAGAATTTGCTGAGTTACCATCACATAAAGTATTTAGCCATGGGCTTAGCACATAGTAAATGCTGCATAAAAATGTTAGTTCTTATTATGGCCCCAGAATTGACTTTAGAGTCTAAAGGTCCTTAGGCTGCGAGCCCCTCAGAGGCAGTGCCCATCTATGGGACATCTTTTGTCCTCTATGCCTTGCCAGGCAATCGACGCCTGCCAGGGGCTCCGTAAATGATAGTGGCTGACGACAGCCCCCCTTAGGGACACTCATTTCTCAGTAGGCACCATGAAGCACCAGAAAATACTGCCAGCAACGCATGTGACTTTTGTCACTAGTTTAGACTTTAATCCTAAACGGATAAAGCAATCCTCCTGTCCAATGGTGAATCGACCTCGTGATGAGGGCTGTGTTTGTTTTCCCAGCCTTTCTGGCAGCACAGAATCTTTCCCCAACTAGCTGTGGGCTATTTGCATTTAAATTGGTTTTCTCTCATTATAGAAATCTCTTAGGTCAGCTGGAGTTTCCATTTTCTTCAGCATCAGTCTGGAAGCTCCGTTTCTTGCTCGAGGGTCCCTCACGCCTTCCTCCGTCTTGCCGACAGTGAGATGTGGTTACGTATTCTCATCGTGGGGACCAGATAGCCTGAGAAAGTCGCCCAAATCCCAGGCAGGCTTGGCGTGTTTCTCCCAGGAGAAGGTGGGGGCTGGAGGGAGGGGTTGGAGGATTCTGGTCCTGCGATTGCAGGAAGGAGACCCTGGGGTGGTTCAGCTTCAGCATCTCAGCCTCATTTTCTCATTTATTCAAAAAACATCGATCGACTAAGCCTGATGCTAGGTACTTGGAATGCAGAGATAAATAAGACGCACTTACTGCCTCCCAGGAGCTCCCTGTCTAGCAGAGGAGAGAGAAAAGCAAAATAATACAAAAAAAATCATAACATAGTCAAATAATTGCTTTAATAAGGATCAGAATAGATTGCAGCCAGAGCATAGGCTTTCAGATAATGCTCATCATAAACCACGGTCACACACACGTGCACGCACATGCACATGTGCACACATACACTAGCTAACATGTTTATAGCACTCACCATGTGCCCGGAGATCTTTCTAAGCAGATAATATATGGCCTTTTACTTTGCTTCACTTTATTGTACTTCTCAGATATTGTGTTTTTTTACAAATTGAAGGTTTGTGGCAACCCTGTGTCAAGCAAGTCTATGAGTGCCATTTTTCTAATAGCATCGTTTTTCAATTAAGGTATGTACATTGTTTCATTGTTTTCTTAGACATAATGCTATTGCACATGTAATAGACTACAGTATAGTATAAACGTAACTTATATGCACTGGGTTACCAAAAAATTTGTGTGACTTGCTTTATTGCAATATTTGCTTTATTGTGTTGATCTCGAACCGATCCTGCAATATCTCCAAGGTAAATACATAGATATATATATTTATACATAATATATAAATATATATTTAGTAGTATATTAATTTAATCTTCATGGCGGCCATAAAGGAAGTGCTATCATTATCATTGTTTTCTAGATGAGGGAACTGAGGTACAGAAAGATGAAATCACTTGCCCAAGGTCATTGCTAATCAACTGTAGAGATAGATTTGAACCCAGGCAGTCCAGGTCCAGAGTCTGTGCTATTCATCCTATGTTATAACCACACCTGACAAAGAGCGATATACTTTTGTGTTTTCTAGTCTAGTTCATCTTTCAAGACGTGCTTGTCAAGATCCACTACACTGCTATCCTGACCCACCTATGGGCTGTGGACCATGGTTTGTGAAGATTGAATTGAACTATAGAAGGAGGGCCCAAGTCTGCCTGGGAGAATCAGGGAGGGCAAAACAGGGAGAAGATGCTTGTGGTGGATTTGAAGGATGACTAGAAATTTTCCAGATGGGTGAGAGGAAGAGCAGAGTATTTCACTAAGGAGGACTGTGCCAATCCCCAAAGTATGAGCAAGTGTGGAAGTCTAGGTCTGGGGGGCCTCAAATTGCATGACAACGCTCAGGTGTGATGTGGGCTGAGTAGGTGGTGAGCCATGAGACTGGGAGACCAGCCGAGACCAGACCACGGCAGGCCTTGAATGTCATGTTCATGGGCTCTGTCCTGAGGGCAGGGGGAGCCATGGAGTGGTCGAGCAGGAGAGGAACATAGTTGGTTAGAAAGATCACTCTAGCTCTGGTGTGGAGGGCTGCCTGGACAGGGAGGCAAGGAGACAGTATAATCAATAGAACCAAGAGGTGTAAGAGCCATGCTTGACTGGGTATAATCGATAGGGTTAGGTGGCGGGTTTTCCTGCAGAGAGGCACTCCTGCTGCCCAATGATGCGCTGTGGAGCTGCATCTACCCAGAGAAGATATCCTTATCTAATTCACCCAGACACCTTACAGGCTGGTGGTGGCTCTCGTGTGTGATAGTCAAGAGGGGCGGGGACAGGGCTTAACTAAGGCTGTGGCATTTGAGGAAGAGATGGGGGACCAAATGTACGAGATAGAGTGGGGCAAAGTAATCTGGTCTTGGTGATCAACCAGATGTCAGGGCTGAGGGAGAGAGAGATCGGATGGTGCCCGGTGTACTGGTTGAACTCAATCAGCTTTAATCCTGCTTCAATCTAACACCAGGGTCGGCAAACTTTTCTGTAAAGGACCAGACAGAAAATATTTTAGACTTTGCAAGCCTCGTGGTCTCTGTTGCAACTACCGAACTCTGCCATTATAGTGCGAAAACAGCAATAGACAATACGCAAGTGAATGGGCATGGCTATGTTCCAATAAAACTTTATTTACAAAAACAGGCTGTGGGCCAGATTTGGCCTGAGAGCTGTCGTTTACTGACCCTGCTCTGTGTCATCAGGTGGCCCAAGCACCAAGTAAGGTGACCAAGTATGTGTGCCAGGTAGCTGTTAAGGGAGAGAAAGGCTCACACTTCAGCAGGTACAGATAGACCTTATATCTCTCCTTGAATTATGCCCACCTGATCACAAAAACTCATTTGAAATTGAAGAGTAATTCCATCGTCTAGTCCCTGGAGTCCAGCTCTGGCAGGATGGAGGCTGATGTCTCACTGCAGATGCTCATTCTCTGTTACAGTCACAGTGGAGGTCCTGGGCTGATAATTCCATTAAATGCAACGCAACAGAAATACTAGCTCACCTTCACTGAATACTCACTCTACACCAGACACTGGGCTTTACTTGAATGATCTTCTTTAATGCTGACAAAACCTCTGTGAGGTGGGTATGTACTATGATGTATCCCCTTTTACAGATAAGGAGACTGAGGTACAAAAAGGCTCAGAGGCTTGGGACCAGGCAGTCCAATCCCAGAACCTAGGTCCCCAACCACTCTCCAAAGCTGATGTCACAGGCCCACATGGACAACCACGGTCCTTATGGCAAACCCACATGCTAGCCCTAAAACACAGGATAAAGCTAGTCAAACACCTGGGCATATTTTGTCCTCTGGCCTGCGTGGCACTCTTAGTAAAGACAAGCAGTCCAGCAGAGAGAAACCCATCTGCTTCCAAACCAAACCAAATCAACAAAGCAAAGCTCTCCAGGATTTCTGTTATTGAGCAAAATGGTTGTCAGAAACGGGTCCAGATGAATAGATTGATATCTGAAGGCATTGCATCTAAGGAGGTGGGGACAGAAAATGAAAGAAGACAGTTGATCTCCATGTGTTCACTCTGCAAATGTCCACCGAGGGCTTTGTGGTCCCCTGTCCCTGCCCTCCTGGAGGGCACTGGCTGGGAGGGAGCCAGACACAGAGCGGACCATTCAAATGCCCTGGACGTCATGCACGGTGGGATGAATCCAGGGTAGGCTAGGGACACAGAGCAGGGACATCTGTCTTAGCCTGAGCAGAGGCACCTAGAGCCCAGCCCAGACGATCTGGGGCTAGAGTGGTGGTGAGGGGCATTCCAGGGGAGGGAACAGCATGTTCCAAGGCAAGGGGGTTTGAGGTCTTGCTGGAGTGAGGGGATCATGTAGAAGGGATGTGGTTGGACATGTGGGAAAGCTGGCCCCCGGCAGCTGGCCTGGACCACTCTGGGCTGGAGGCTGCCTCAGTCTCAGCTCCTTTCTGCAACTAGAACAGCCTCTGAGTTCTAGATGATACGCAAATTGCTTGCCAGGGATATGGTAATGCCAAGAACACTCTGCATCTTGAAGTCGTAAAAACAAATGAGAGTAAATCACTTCTATCACATCATCCATTTCACCCTCACTTCCAGAGGCCATGTCTTGCCTACACTCACTGACAGTTTGAAAGTGGGCAGGTATTCATATTTCCATCACCCCTGTTGCACTAGCCAAAATACTAACAACTCTCGTTTGGGGGGGCCCTCACAGTGGCCAGCAGTGAGCTAAGAGCTTTATAAATAATATCCTGTTTAACGGAGAAGCAATCTGAGGCTCAGAGAGGCATCATAACTTGCTGAAGGTCATACGTTAGGAAAAGAATAGAGCCAGGATCCAAACACACATCTGCCTGACCTCCGAGCCCGGAGTCTTCCCGCTCGGCCTCTCTGCTTCGACATCATAGGATTTTAGGACTTTGTGGATTTCTGAGAACATTTTCATCTATTATTATATTTGCTCCTGCAAAGAACCTTCTGAATTTAGCAGGTAAAGAACCCTGGCTCAGAGAGGTAAAGTGTCCTCCCCAAGGTCACACAGCTTTTGAAGGGGACAACTGGAAACTTGAACAGAGCTCTTACCATTCCAAAGCCAAAGCTCTGTCTCCTTTATCATGGCTCCCAAGTCCAGAAAGAAGATGGACAGCTACTGTTCCACCCCTGGATGTTTCTTATTTTTTAAAAAATAACCCAAACTCATGTTCTTTCAATCTCTACATTGGCAGGTATTCATCAAGCAATCAAAAGACAAATACCTAGGAGAGCAGAACGTGCAGATCACAGCAACATGACCTCATAAGGAGCAGATTGTGCCAAGCAAATCTAATTTCCTCTGGCAGAGCGGCAGCCTGGGAGATAAGGTGAAAGGCACCGACGCTGTCGTTTCCCCCGTTCTGAAGCACAAGTTAGATTAGCTCCACAGAAACACCTGGGAGACGGGGAGGGAGGCAGCTCACCCCACACACACCCACAGAGGCACGCACACACGCACAGTCACTCACAGACACCAACACACACACGCACACACACACACACGTCTCCAAAGACACACATGCAAATCGAGAGATGCCCACAAATGCACAGGCACAGACACACATCTATCCACACACCTCCAACTCAAACACACACAGTCACTTGAATACACATGCACACACGGAGACACACATAAATACAGACATATGCAGAGATATACAGTCGCACAGAGAGAGACATACACAAGTACACATACACACATACCTGCACGCCTCCCCTCCTCATGCAAACACACAGACACAGAGGTACATGCACACGTTCACACATGCACAGAAATAGAGGCACACAAAGACGGTCACAGACACACATACACACACCGAGACGCACCCAGCACCCCCTTGCCGCCAGTAGGAGCCTACTCTTCTCAAAGCCCTCCTCTGTAGCCCTCAAATTACATCCTTCCCAAATTGGAGCCTCTGAAAACTGAATACCTCTTGGTGTCCGTGCATAGTCTCCACCCTGCCTCGCTGGACGTCTTGATCCAGAAGCTTGAAACACACCCTGGCAGCTGCGTGCTGTTGAGAAAGATCGTGGACTTTGGAGTCAGGCTGGTGTGTGTTCCAGCTGAGGCTCTGCCAGTCACTAGGTGTGGGAACCTGGGCAAGTCTCTTCACCTTTCTGAGCTTCAGTTTCCTCATCTGCAGAAGGGGCTGATAATCCCTGTGATGGAGCCCATTGCACTGGAGCCCTTTGAAGTTCTGGCATTCGGCAAGGACCTGTCTGTGCCAAGTATTTTCCTTATTTGAATGTCTGTCTTCCTCCCCAGGCTGGAGGCACCTTGTGGGCAGGGGTCTTTACTGTTTCCACCCAAGTCAGTTTCCAGGGCTTAGCAGTGTCTCCCCAAGCAGATCGTAGGTACTCAGCAAATATTTGTGAAATGAATCAAACAAGTCTGTATCCTTAGTTCCTAGCAAGGGCTGGGCACAAAGTATGTGCTCAAGTACAGTTAAAGTGTGTTGAGAAAAGTAATACATGAAAGTATAATCGCAACTATGGACCAAGTTCTAACTATATGCCAGGCATGCCCTTTACCACATTCCACACTCTCCGCGAAACAGGCATTCATTCGTAGATGAGGAAACTGAGATCCAAAGAAGTTAAATAATTCACCCAAGGTTACCTGGCTTCCTGGGGGTGGCAGTTCAAAATCAGGGATCTGTTGAACACACACTCGAAACCTAACTCTAGTCTCCATGAATAAACATTTTCCCCTGGTGACACAACTCAGCTGATGATGTCTACAGCCAACTCTGCTTCAGTTACAATGTGGAGTAACTCTTTAGAGTGAATCATTATCTTCAATCCCGGGTTGACTTCTCCGTATCCAGCATCTGTCTGGCGAATCTTCCATATGGTCATGGTTGCATTTTAAAAATATCACAACCCCAAACTCCTGATGTCTGCATTTCTCCTCGGTCCCTCTCAGCTAACAGCCATCCATCCATCCATCCATCCATCTATCCATCCATCAATTGATCTATCTATCTATCGATCTGTCGTCTATCACCTGACCATTTTCCATTTAAGGCCCATTCTGTCCCCAGATGTTTTGCTTCTGTGTTCATATAAACCACACAGTCCCACCCTGCATCTGTCAAATCTGTTTTCCCCTCTCTTGCACTGGTACAATCCGTGGGCTTAAAACTCAACCAACCAGTAGGCCAATTAAGCTACTTTGCATAACAACCACATTTGGCAGTAATTGATGGCGCATAGTTAAGCATCTTGCAAATCCTGAAAGGTTGCTACACTTGCACCAGCCTTGCTTCTGCACACCTCAGACGGGCTCAAATCCCCGCCACCAGCCCCCACCAATGTCCCTGAAAAAAAAAAAAGGAGTTCTTGAAGGATCTCTGCCTCTGTCCAGGCGCTGTGCAAAATGGAAACAGCCACAGGGCACGGAGGCCATAATTACCCCTCCCCACAAAGGAAAATTAAAATGTCCAAAGATAGTGGCCACCTCGCAGGCAGGGGGCCAGGGCAGGCAGCAGTGACTCATCGGCCGTGCCAGGCAGCCACTCTTCCCCTGCAAGCAGGCTCCATGCTTACTCACAGCTTTGCCAGGCATACGATCAGAACAGAGCCATCTGAGGGCGAGGGAGGTTCTATTTCTGATAGCTTTAACCCTAAAATGATGCAGGTGGGGTTTTTTTTTTTTTTTAACATCTTTGTTGGAGTATAATTGCTTTACAATGGTGTGTTAGCTTCTGAACCTAGGGGCAGGACAGGAATAAAGACGCAGACATAGAGAATGGACTTGAGGACACGGGGAGGGGGAAGGGTATGCAGGTGGGTTTTAAGACTTTTTTTTTAAGACACTCTCTTGCTTCCCAGTTTTGGCTCTATGCATTGGGATAGCCCTTGTGGACAGAATAGATTTTTAAAATATATATAATATATATATTAGCCAAGCAACCTATATTTTCCTTACCCTTGCCACCTCAAATCCCTCTCCCCCTCTCTCCCTCAGCATCTGAATGAAATTCTACCATGATCAGTTCATTTCATGGGATTGAACTTGGTCCTCGGTAGGGGGGGGCAGTTATTCGTTAAAACAGCAACTTCTGCTTGTATAGAGCAGATGGGTGGGAAGGAAGGGATGCGAGCACAGCAAAGGAGAGAGCCACTGTGGGCCGGGAACCGTGCCAGGCACTTTACAAAAGTCATCTCCTCAAACACTCACAGTACCCGACTGTCTCCATTTTAGAGACGCTGAAAGGGACATTCAAAGAGGGGAAGTGACCTACTCAGCACTTGCAGAAAGACCAGAATGCAGGTTTGTTTGGCTCCAAAGGCTACACTCTCCCCTTGTATCCCCATCACCTCCCAAATGTTTTATAGTCTTACTAAAATGCTGCTAGACGCACTGCACTTTGTCCACCTTGGGATGAGAAATAAATGACATCTCAAGTGCCAATGCTGATACATTGGTGGAACCAGGAAAATGTAATGTGTCCTGGAAAACTGGTGTATTTCACCGAAACACTGAAGTTGAGGACACAGCACACATCTGCTAGCAGGAGGCATCAGTAGAAAGACCAGAAGTCCAGAGGATGGTGGAGCAGAAAGCAAGCAAGCACCTGGGTCCCTGCTGGGATGGCTGAGCCCCTGAAAGCAGCCCTGGAACTCCCTTCTTCAGTGAATCCTAACATCTGTATTTATTTGGGCCACGGGTGCATGTTATGGTTATCTGCTGTTGAAACATCCTAGTTGACCACGGTCCATAGCAACTATTAGAAAGTACTGGAGGGCTTCCCTGGTGGCGCAGTGGATAAGAATCTGCCTGCCAATGCAGGGGACACAGGTTCGATCCCTGGTCTGGGAAGATCCCACATGCCGCGGAGCAACTAAGCCCGTGAGCCACAACTACTGAGCCCGTGCGCCACAGCTACTGAAGCCCGCGCGCCTAGAGCCCGTGCTCCGCAACAAGAGAAGCCACCGCAATGAGAAGCCCGTGCACCACAACGAAGACTAGCCCCCCTCGCCACAACTGGAGAAAGCCCGCACACAGCAATGAAGACCCAACGCAGCCAAGAATAAATAAATTAATTAAAGTATTGGAGTTCTGAGGCTGCCTCTCTGACATGAGTTTTTCTGCTCTAGAGCTTTCTGCCGAGAAGCTTCCTTACCCACAGAGTCCTAACTCCAAACTGGACTTCAGACTAAATGAATTCTCGCCTCCTCACCAACCTTGGGGTTGCCATCTTGCCAACTCGGTAAATGGCACCATCAGAGGTTGTGGAGTCGTCCTGAACTCTTGGCTCTCCATGTCTCCACATCCCCTCAGTTACCAAGTCCGGGTGGCCCTGCCCTCTAGTCTCCAGGGAATTGGTCCCCTGCTCGCCTTGCCTATCTACCCACTACAGCCCTGTCTTTCCTTGTCCAGGTGGCTGGTACCCTGACCCCAGCCCATCCTCCACCCCAGCTCAGAGAGAACATTCTAAAGCACAAAGCTGGCCGCCTCATCGCATGCTTAAAAAATCCTCTCATGGATCTACATTTCCTGAAGATAAAATCCAAATGTCTAGACCTGACATCCAAGACCTTTTGTTACCAGATCCCTGCTCACTCCTCCAATCTTATCTACAGCTGCTCCCCAAGGCACAACCTGCATCCTGTTCAAACAGGCGGCAGCCACCCAGAGGCCCGTCTCCATTCCTCCCCACCTTTAACCAGGCTCTTCCCTCGACTGAACGGCCCCTTCCTTGATTATCTCTCTCATTCTTCAGCTCAGCTCTGGCCTCCCAGGCCCACCCCCTCCCGTCTGGTCAGCCCAGATGGGGCGCCTCCTCTGGTCCTCCACACCCTCTGGCGTCACTTATCACCTGGTGTCAGGAGTCTTTCTTGGCTTTGGGGTTTTTAAGACGAGATTCTCAGGAGATTGGAAAGATCTCATGGCTTAGTTAAAAACATTTGGAGGAAGAGATGAGCAGAGCAAGGTGCCCCCCACTCCCCTGTTGGCCAGAAAAATGTCCCCCGGGCTGTACAGAAAAGGACCGGGAAGGGGAGGAATGAGAAAGTCGCTGTCCCGACTAAAAAGGCCTGCATGCTCTGCTCCCAGGGCCAGGTGTGGGGACAAAGACAAATTTCCCAGAGGGACAACCTGTGGGATCTCCGAGCAGAAGGGAAGGAAGACCCCCAGGGAGGAAAGAAAGCCCCAAAGAGCAGAAGTGTCCACATGGCATGTAGGCGATTGGGAACTTAGACATCTCACAGAGTTTCCCACAATCCTGTGAGGCATAAGAAGTAATACAATGACTCCTGTGAGCCCCAGAATGTCACGAAGGTAACAGAGTCACCTGATCTGAGACAGGGCACAAACATGGTGACCTGCCTTGACCAATGGCTGAAAGATAAATGCCACTGAAACTGACATCGATGACCGGTGGCCTCCCTCCCATCACCTGTGCACACCAAGCATAGATGCGATTGCTGGGGAATGGAGGGGATGGATTGACTGTGACTCAGCTGTGATCCACCTGGCAAAATGGAGGCTCAAAATAGAAATTGAACTTAGTTCGGTATAATAAAGACATACATATTTTCTATTTACCCCACACCTGAGTTTGTAGACTGAAAATCATACCCATTACAAGTGAATGAAGGAATGAATACAGTTGATAAAAGAAGCTGGGCCAGAAAAACACATGTATTTAGAGCTGGGTCCTGACCTGAAATAGGGGTCCGTCTCTTTCCCCTATTTTGACTTCTGGGGCAGCCCAGTATGAGATGTCAAGAATCTGTGAGCTAGGGACTTCCCTGGTGGTCCAGTGGGTGGAACTCCACACTCCCAATGCGGGGGGTCCGGGTTCGATCCCTGGTCCGGGGAACTAGATCCCACATGCATGCCGCAACTAAGAGTTCGCATGCCGCAACTTAACATGCTGCAGCGAAGGTCCTGCATGCTGTGGCTAAGACCCGGCGGAGGCAAAATAAATAAAGGTTAAAAAAAAAAAAAAATAGAATCTGTGAGCTAGATCCAAAGTCTGGCTGCTTGATGATTACAGCTACAGCTAAAGGGTCCCAATGCAGCAAACCATACAAGAGAGAGAATTGAACGGCCAGGGTCCAGGCTTCTGCTTGAAGGTAACCTCCTGGGCTACCCAGGGCTGAGTGATGGCACCCCTTCTTCCTGTGACTCAGGAGAAGGGTGGTCAGGAGAGGCTTCTCTGCAAAAGTGAGGCTGGAGAAGAAATCTGAAATTAGGCGGTGAGGAAGGGAAGAGCTACCAAGCAGACAGAAATGTATGTGCAAAGGCCCTGCGGTAGAAAGAAGCTGGGCTTGTTCATGGAAGGAAATAGACTCCTATGTCAGGAACCCAGAGAGCGAAGGTGAGTGATGAAGCAGGACACTGATTGGTGCTTCTAAAACGTTCCCCCCTCCCTCCCCTTTAGTTGGGCTGGACCTAGTGAGTTGTTTCTAACAAATAGAATAAGATAGCAATGGGATGCCACCTCCAAGATTAGGTTATAAAAGACCTCTTGCTCCCACTCTGTCTCTGGTTTTCTCACTTTCTTGTTCTGATGAAGCAAACTGCCATATTGTAAGCTGCCCTACGGAGAAGCCCTCGTGGCAAGAAACTGAGGAAGCCTCCAGCCAACAGCCAGCAAGGAGCTAAATCCTGCCAACAACCGCATGAGTGAGCTTGGAAGCAGATCGACCCTGAGTTGAGCCTTGAGATGACTGCAGCCTCATCGGATAACTTGGTTGCAGCCTTGTGAGAAGCCCTGAGCCAGAGGACCCCAGCTTCTCACAGAAGACACCCACATTCCTGACCCACAGGAACTGTGACATAATAAACCCGTTTTGTTTTCTAAGTCACTAAATTTGGGGTCATTTGTTACACAGTGATAGATAACTATTGCAGCTGATAAGGTAGGTAGGTGGGAGATAATGCAGAATATTTTCGATTTCAGTGGTCAGTCTTAGGGTTGTAGTAAATTCTCCACGTGGAACCTGTGTGTAATTCACCTAAGCTTCTGACTCTGAACCTTTCTGATTCATTAAATCTAGGTAGCATTTGAAGTTGGATGTAAGCTAATGCTAGATTCTCTAACGTGGAAGCAGTAGGGGGCAACAGGAGGTTGGAAGGGAGACAGGAACTAACCTTTGCTGACAACCTATGGAGGACCAGGTTCTCAAGATGCTTTTGGTTCCTGGGGAAGTATTCCCAGCGTTGACCTAGGCAGCCGTTTCCAGTGAAACTGAAGAAGCTTTGAATTGGCCATGGAAGGGACAACATTCTCCCATTTCTCCTTATTAATAGAACCCCTATATTATCGGGGGGTCCACTCACCCAGTCCATTTCCCAGCCTCCCTGGCTGTAGGGGGAGCCAATAAGCTATAAGCAGAAATCAGTGGATGGAGTTTCTGGTAGGTTTTTGTTTGTTTGTTTGCTTGTTTTTTAAATGCTGACTCATCTGAGAGGTGCACACTCTTATACTTCTCTTTCTCCTTGCTGGTGCCTGGAATGGGAGCATGATGGCTGGTGCTCTGTCAGCATTTATGACCATGCAATGACCTTCACAGTGGAAACCACACTGTAAGGATAGCAGAACCAAAAGATGGAAGGAGCCTTGGCTCCTTGGAGGGAACTGCTAGGGGGCCACCATTCCAGTCCTCGACTGTTTGCAGTTTCCTATGAGAGAAAAATAAATCTTTATCTTGTTTAAGCCACTATTATCTAGGTTTTCTGTTACAGGGAGCTGAAAAACCAGTCAGTCCTAAGTGATATGCTTGCATTCTAAGTAAGGTATTTAAGCAGGATTTTGGGATTTCACTTTTAAATTGCCAAGATTCCAGACTCTCAGAGAAAGATTTTCCTTTATGCCCCTCTTGGTTAAAAAGTTATTAGTATGCTCTCCAGAGGAGCGGGGGACTAAAATTTCCTGAGCTTTGCCCCATGCAGGGTAGTCTACCCATTATTTGTACTTACCTCACAGTGTATTTGTGAGATGGGATTATCATCCCATTTCACAGATGAGGAATTGGAGGCTCAGACAGATTATATCACCATCCAAGGAACACAGCTAGGATTTGAACCCGGAGCTGTCTGACCCCACAGCCCATACTTTTCCTGTTGCTTTCCGACTGTCTCCCAGGTCTAGAACTCTGAGTCCCAGTTCAGGCAGAAGGTGGGGCCAGTCAGACCTTTCTGAGGTCCCTGGGTCAGGCTGCCCAGCCCTCACCCAAATCTTCCAACTGCAGCCACCGACTGAAGGCTTCTCCGCTGCAAGGTGACTAAAGCAGACGGCCCAGCTGGTCCTCTCCCTAACTCACTGTCATCCTGTTTACTGGCCATCTGGCCCTCATCTCTGTGATTCTCTGACTGTCTCTCCTCAAGGACCCTCTTAAAGGGACAGAGGCCACCCCTGGTTTCATAAAGGACCTCCATTCCTAAGCAAATACATACCCAACCTTGACCAGGGCAAGCCTGACAAAGAACAGGACAAAACATCAGGGATTTCTGGTAGCAACATAAGTCTATTTCTAACCTCAGACTACAGCATCCAAAAGGATTACCTGTTCTAAGCAAACACACTCCCACCCCCTGGCAGGAATGAGATCAGAGCCACCTGACTCCTTGGCAGGCTCCAAATATTCTCCACTGAAACTTGCTTTACCCTGTTCGAAACTCCTCTGTCTGTCTCAGGAGAGACTGGAAATACACTCTTTCTAGGAGCTGTTGGAAAATTAACCCACATTTGGAGACCTAAGTGATGCTGAATCGGGGACAGGAAGGTCCATTTGAAAGAAAAAAAAATGTTCTTTGTAACCAGGACAAGGCTAAACATGCCTTCTCTCCATTGGTCCAAATCTATGCCAGCCTCCCACTGGCATCCGTGGGTGTGCTGAGAACAAGCTATGGATTTCTATAGAGACTGTCACCATGGCACTAGGGGCCTTATTCTGCTATTTCAAGAGGGAAAATAATCAAAAGGTCAAAGGAAGAAAATCTACCATAGAGCTTTTCAAACTACAAATATTTATTAATGCTTTAGTGTGTGCCTGGCACCAGATTTGATGCCGGCCATAGCAAGATGGGCTGGGAGAGATGACCTGTCTTGCAGCCCCGAGGAGTCAAGCACAAGGCTGGGCACTGCCCATCTGTCATCTGATTTCTTTCTCACAACAACCTCAAAAGGGCAACAGTATAATCCTCATTTTGTCAACTGGGGAAAAAATGAAGTTAAGTAACTTGCCCACGGGCTTCTGGGATTTGCAATCAGGACTGTGATACTGGACCAGACCGAATCCCAGTAGAGGGTCCACTCGGGGGTGGGGGGATTCTGTATGTAAGTACTGCTTGGTCTGTTTACGGAGACATGGGGTGAATTAGGAAGCTGACAGGCGAGGAATCAAGGTGATGGAGGAGTAGGACGTGGAGCTCACCCCCTCCCACAAATACATCCAAAAATACATCTACAAGTGGAATGATTCACACAGAACATCTACTAAACGCTGGCAGAAGACCTCAGACTTCCAAAAGGGCAAGAAAACCTCCATGTGACTGGGTAGGACAAAAGAAAAAAGAGAGAGAGAGATAGGGAACCGACAGGGATGTTGAGGCAGCTGGGAGGATCATGGAGAGAATCTCATACCTTCTGTTGGCCTGAGGGGCAAGGAAAGAAAACAGTGTTACCAGCCCAATGGGGACTGCAGGGGAGAAAGGGACCCTGGGCTTGCAGCTGGGCAGAGAGTGGATGGGAGGGGGGTGGCAAATGGAGAGTCACCAGCACAGGGACGCCTGCTAACCACACCTGGAGCATGCCCTCCCCCCTGGGTGGTGCCCAGCCCCATCCAAGCAACTGAGGATGGAAGGGGGATGCTTCATTGCAGGAACTGGTGATTTACTGCACTAACCCTGGTTAAGAGCCACCAAACCCAGTGGCTTACACTAACAAGCATTTTTTTCTTGCTCATGCATCTGAGGACAAACTATGCCCCTGCTGGGGTCGCCCGGGCTGGGCTCCAGGCTCCAGGGTGAGTTGGGTCTGCGCCACTCGCTCCTCATCCCATGTGGACCAGGAGACATGATTTTCTCATCTCAGATGACAGGCATACAGAAAACCAAACCTCACAAGCACACTGAGACGCTGCTCACCTCGTGTCCACCCACATCCCATAGGTCAGCGCAAGTCTCTTGACCAAGCCCAACAGTGGTGCCATGGGGAGATAAAGCTACTTGACTGAGAAGCTCTGAAAACCCAGGAGGTGAAGGGTACGATGTATAATCCTGTTCTATGGGAATGAAGAACTAGAAGCAATATTTTAATCTACCATCTTCCCCAAAGGAAAGTAAAAATGTTAATACCAAAAGAGGAACAGAGGTAGATTCAAAACTACCCAGGTCCACCACAATGGTCTCATGCAATGTTCGTTTGGACAAGCTGGAGAAGTTTGGGGGGATGAGAGCACGTTCGCTGGATTCCTTGGGTCAAGATTCAAAAGTCAGTGAGTTGGTAGAGGCCGGAGAGGGGCAAGTCCCTAGCGGAAACTTCAGGACTCTGAACTCAGCAGCGTCCTATTCATGACATTGATGACTGTCATGATGATTAAATTCCGGAAGTTACAAAGTTAGGGGTCACAGCCCAACCTAGGGTGCTGAGATACTCGGAACCCTAAAATATTGTGAGTGGCCTGTATGAGAGACTGAATCCAATCACATGATGTTCACAGGGTAGTTACAGGTCCTGCCCGTTGGGACTCAAAACTTGACCACAGGGATACCAAACTGGGGGCTTTCACTTAATTCTGGGCTTCTAAGGACAGCCCCTCTCTGAGCCTCAGCTGTCTCATGTGCAAATGGAGCTGATAAGACCTGCGCTGGAGAGACGGGGTGACGATTGTGAGCAGCATTGTACGGGAATTGAGCCTGGAATCCAGGAGGTGCTCCAAGCACGTGGGTGCCTGCACACTCGGCCTGAGTAGCAGCAGCAGGTGTGCCCGTCAGCCAGGGGTTCTAGTTGACTCAAAGATGATCCTGTGCTGGGTGTGCCCAGCAGGAAGGCTGAGAACAAGTGCTCACTACGGCAGGTGAGACGCCGGTCACAACGCTCTTTAGCCCTCATCTGCAGTGGCCCATTCGACTTCAGGTATCTTGCTTAGAAGGGGACTTCTTTGATGAAGGGTAGCAGGTCTAGGAAGTGTCCCAGGAAAGGGACAGGAACTCAACATCCTTTCTAACAAGAAGATCGAAGGAATCAGGGATCTTGAGTGAGGACAGAGTCACGATGCCAAACATTTGCCAGAGACAAGTTGAAAAGAGTGACTTCTATTTGGGGAACGCTGCAAGCAAGGCTGGATCCAAGGTTGGAGCTGTTGGATGCAAATGGCAGGCTGTGGATTTGGGCTCAAAGTAGGGAGGGACTTTGAACCCATCAGATTGGCCTGAGTTTGGAACGCACGGCCTTATCACAGGGCTTGGGTCAGACGCGCCTTGTTCAAATCCTGGCTTAGCTGCTTACTCCCTGTGTGACCTTGGGCAAACACTCCATCTCTCTGGCCTCTGCCTGGGTCAGAGTTTTGCTCACATAAAATGCTAAGGAAGGGGTAACAGATGGCAAAGATTCTCTGATTCTGCCTGCAGGTAAGAATCACCTCTTCCTCCAGAACCAGGGGGGAGGCAGAAGCCATATGAGGGGAAATACTGACACCCCCCGTGGCACCGGGGGAGCGTGAGACAATGTGAGGGTCATTGTTTATTGCCCCCTTCCCAGTAGAATGGCAATCTCTCAGGAGAGAGGAAGGATGAGGGTGCCGTTTGACTTTTTGGGCTATCCCCCACAGGACCTAGCACGAGACCTGACATAATGGCGACTTTGATCAACATTGGAAGGAAAGAAAGAAAGAATGAGGGAGGGAAGGAAGGATGAAGGAGAACATTCTACGTGCTCAGCGCTCCTCCCTTACAGAATCTTACCTTCCCAAGAACCTAATAAATTAGGAATTATCATCCCTCATTTTCCAAATAAGTACAAATTGGGCTCAGCAAATTGCCTTTTGCAATTTATGAGACCTCGGGCAAGTTACTTAACTTCTCTGTGCCTCAGTTGCCTCATCTGAAAAATGGAGGTAATAATGTCATCTAACTCATAGATGTACTGTATGAGTACTCTGTGTTAAACCTTGACTAAACCCAGTCAGTGTCTGATTGGAAGATTTTTTTTTCCTTCCATGCCATTCACCTCTACAAATATTTAAGTGCTTCCATCACTGTCATCAGTGTCTGATATATAAATTAATTTTCTTTCCCAGGTTGAGGCCTGAGCACAATTTTGGTAAGCCACAGCTGTGCACGTAGCTCTAAGGCGGATTATTTTGGAGGATGGTGAAAATGTGGCACAGAGCAAAGGAGGGAAAATCACTCTCATAAAATAGCGCCAAAGCAATAAATGCAGATCATGGGGTTCATGAGGACGACAATCAGTGTCCACGAATATTCGATCAGGTCGGCTTCCAGGAGCGTGGTCTGGAATTTGCAGGCAGGCTCTGTGGTTCGGGCTTGCAAGTCATGCACATGCAGCAATGAAACTGACTCCTGCACCTGGGCAGCCCTCCCACCTGCAATTTCTGCCTTGCCAACTCGAAGCAGGTGGTGTGTCAACCAAAGGGACCAGGGGCCACCCCCCCCCCCAAGAGTGCCCCACATGGCCAGCAGCTCCCCTGGCACTGATCTGAGCTGATGCCATTAACAAGGGCCAAAAGCCACTTGGCCTGCCAGGGAAGAGCTGGGCTAGAGTGAACCAATCTCCAAGCCCCAAGCTGTCCTCCAGCCCCTCTCAGGGACAGGTCTGGGAGCAGGTCAGGTTTCTGGCTGCTGAGGCCTCTCTAAGTAGATCCCGTTACACTCCAGCAATGCCTGCCTAAGCCAGGGATACTCGTTTGGGGGAGGTCAGCCTTTGGCTCTGTGGAACCTGGGGTGCAGGCCATTCGACGGGGCCTGGCAGTATCCACCCCTGCATCCAGGCCTATGGCTGCCTCTTGAAGCTGCACTACAGAGGGAATGCCTAGTTCGAATCCTAGGTCTGCCACTTTCTAGCTCTTGAGCGATTCAGCCTCTCTGAGCTGCAGTTTTCTCATCTTTAAGTGTGAGGATATAAAAGTATCCAGCTCTTGAATTTATTAGGAGACACAAGTGACATAAGCCATGTAAAATGTTTTGCATCGTGTGTAGCCCACACTTAGTGCTTAGTAAATCTGAGCTACATTTATCGTTTCTTCCTATTGCTGCTGTTCAGAGTATGTTCCTAGGAAACAGAGTTCCACATGGTATTGGCCAAGGTCATCTCTGTTAGACCCAAATGGAAGAGTGAGATAGTATAATGTCCAACCTTCGCTTAGAGACTGAGACTTTGGGGCCCACCAGATAAGCAACTTCCTCCAGGTCACACAGGGAGCTAGCCGGTGGTTGGGCTGAGCCCGAATCCAGGCCTTCTGAGGCTCCCCCTCCTCCGCCTCTTCCTCTCCCCACCCCCCTCTTCATTGCACTCGCCAGCATACAAAGTGTTTGCACGTGTGTCTGTGTCCATCATGCCAGGCTCCTACAAGCCCAGATTTGAAGCCACGTGCAGAATAAAGGGAATCAGGGCCATGCAACTTCCTCTCATTTGCCTTTGTCCTTCTCTCTTGCAGCGCGTTCTGGGAACCTACTCTGAGCTCTGGGAAGCCCTGACAATTAGCAGCCTTCTGACAGACTTCTTAATGCGCAAAGGAAATCAGCACAGGCAACTTCTCCAAGATTTCAATTTGCCCTCAAATTTCAGCCCTAAGCCTCAGTGACATCTCTGTTCCTCACTCCCTCCATTTCAAAGGAGCGTTGGAGAGACACACCTGCCTTTGGCTGCTTTTTGTGAAAGTTAAAGCAAATGCTCAGGGCACAGGCCTTTCCTCTTCACAAGGAAGAGGAAAGGAAGAGCGGGGTTTGTAAAAATCATTCCCCAGGCACCGAGCTTGCTGCTAAAACTTGAAGGTCACCTGTGTTGTTATGAATGTTATTTTTTTCCATAAACCTGAATTGAATTGTAGTCCAGACAAAACAATGCCTGCCTCAAAACAAAACAAACCTAAACCTGTAAGCCACGAGATATCGGATGGGGGCAGGGGGAGGGGTGCAGGAGGCACAGCCTTTGAACCCAGACGGGCTTGAGTTTGATTCCCAGCTCTGTCCAGCACTGGCCCCGAGTCCTCGACCACATCACTGCACACCCCTGGAACTCTGTCTTCTCACCTGAAAAACAGGGACAGCACCGTCTACCTCAATGATTCTTTGTCAGAGCCTTTGACCAAAACAAGATGATATATGAAAAGCCCCGGACACAGAAGCACAATCAATAAGAGTTTTCATTAAGTGTGACTGCCACCATGGGGTCATCAATCCCCCAGCAGCATTTAAAGCAGAGTTCCAGAATGGTTCTGCTGCTAGGAGGAACCTTGAAAAATCACTGAACCTCTAAACCTCATTTTCCAGATGAGGAGACTGAGGCCCAGAGAGGTAAATTAGAATGGAAGTAGGGGGAAAAAAGGCTGGAAATGTCACAGAAAGTCTGTTCCAGGGCCAGTACTGCTGACTCAAGGGGCTGGAGAGGGACAGACAAGATGATAAGGATTTTCGAAACTTATTTACAAAGCCACGCCCACAACCTCGATGCCGGTGACGTCAGTGCCTCAGCCAAGCGCCCCAGTGATCCCACCGCAGGATTTGCAGCGGGGTTCAAGGCTGTGGGCGGACTGACTGGTCAGCAGAAGGGGTCCTTAGGTCAGTTCCCTTGCCATGAAGCAAAAATAATACCTCCATCTCAGGCTCGTTGTAAAGACAAATACTATACAGAATAAAAGAGCTGCTAACTCATCCGAGTGGCAGACACTGTGCCGACTGCACCCCAAACATTCGCCATTGGTCCCCAACAGCCACAGGAGGCAGGAGCCAGTCATTTCCTCTCATTTGACAGATAGAGAATCTGAGGCTTGTGGAGATGAAATAACCCACTAAAGGTCACATAGCTGCTAAGTGGAAGGAAGAGCGGGGCCTCGACCCCAGTCTGTCTGTCAGACTCCCGTTTCTGTGCTCTTACTCATGGCACTGTTCTGGAAGCAACTCAAATGCCCATTGTTAGGAAACTGGTTACATCAATCGCAGCTAGACCCACGAAGAACTAACATGCAGTTGTTTTTTCAAAGGCGAAATGCAGATTTGTGTGTGCGCATTAAATATTGTTAAGTAGAAAAGCAAGTGGTGTAAGAGTTGTATATATTAATCCATCTTTGTTTAGAAAATAAAGGCACACACATGTGCTTAGAAATACTCTAAAAAGATTTCAGGAAGCTATTAACAGTGATTCTTCTAGAGCGGCGGTTCTCGGCAGGGGTGATTTTTGCCCCCCAGGGACATCTGACATTTTGGTTGTCACATTGAGGGGGCGGGGCGTGCCACTGGTACCCAGTGGGTAGAGGCCAAGGATACTGCTCAACATCCTGCAATGCACAGAACAGCCCCACACAACGAATTATCTGGCCCCAAATGAGAAACCCTGCTGAGAGAGAGATGAGGGCTCTTGAACTTGGGAATGAAGACTTATTTTTAATATCATGCTTTTCTAATGTTTGAATGTATTCCATTCATAGGAACAACAACCACAAAATCTGCCTGCTCTAAACTATGAGATCAGGCATGTAAAACGCCAGCACAGGTGTCTGCTCACGTGGTGTTCTTTCCACCAGTTTCGGTTTCTGCATCTGCAGAAGTGGGTGCGCTGATGTTTGCTTTCAGGGGCAGCCGCAAGGCTCACGTAAGACAAAATGTACCAGGTTGAGTGCAACCCACATCTCAGTGTGCCGTGGTCACTCTTCAGGGACAGGTGGAGGCACCCCAGAGATGCTCCCGGTGTGTTTGAGGGCAGGGCTGGCGGCCTTGGCTTGCGCAGAGGGACAGAAGAAGCAGGGGATAGGTGGCAGTGGCTTGTGCTCGGGGACCATGGAGCCTGCAGCTGTCAGAGGCAAAGCGAGGGGAGGCTCCAGGATGGAGCCCTGGAAAAACAGTCCAGTGGGCAGCCTGCCAGAACCCACTGCAGGAACAAAGGACATAGGCTCATTCAACACAGAACAGAGGGTTCCGCACGGAGGAGGGCCCGGCTGGTGACCACGTGGACCCGAGAGCCCGCACTTGCCAGCTTCAGCAAAGCAGTTCCAACAGTTTGGGAAAATGTTTTTTTTCCTAAATAGCTAACAACAAAAACCTAACATAGGGATACTTACCACTGACTCCTAGGCATACATTTTACATATATATTCTCCTATTTCATGCTCACACTGCCCAAGAGCATAGGGACCATCATGTTACAGGTGGAGAAACAGGTTCAGAGAGAAGTGAGATCTTCACAATTCCAGGTTGATCATTCACTCACCGACCTGCTTGGGGGGCAGTTGCCCCAAATCCCTTCTGCTACTGGCTACTCTTCTGCTGAAGATCAGGTATCTCCACCCACTTTCCAGACCAGGAATGCTTCTGAAAGACACACCCTGAGGTTGAATAGCTACATCCTTCTTTGGGAAAGAAGAGTCAGGAGCCCCACTGCTAAAATCAATTTTGCTTCCCGTGGCAGTGAACCTGACTTTGCTGGGTCCCTGCGAGACAGGGCTGCCAGGTACCGTACAGGACACCCTGCTAAATGTCCCCTGCAAAATGTCCATACTTATACTGAAAAATTATTTGTTGTTTATCTGAAATTCAAATGGAGTTGGGTGTCCAATATTTCGATTTGCCAAATTCGGCAACCTTCCCTCTGTCCCAAGGAGCAGGTCTCGTTCGGGAGGGAGTTTGCATCTGTTTCAGTGGAGGTCTTGCTCACTTACCAAGGGAGCTTGGAGACTGCAGGGAGGCCGAGGTGGTCACTGCCCCTGACAGTTAGCCTGTTTGGAGGGGTTTTTCTGGAAGCTGTTGAGCACAGGTACCATGGAGGAGAAAGGGTTGAGAGCAGAGGGCAAAAGCTAATGGAGACCCTCTCTGGCACAGGTGTCTTCCAAGACCCTACTTCACATTGGTAAAAGTTTGCTCTTTCTTTCTTTTAAAATACTTTATTTTTCTAGGGCAGTTTTAGGTTTACAACAACATTGAGAAGGAGGTGGAGAGATTTCCCATATACCCCCTGCCTCCACACATGAGTACCTCCCCCATTATTAGCATCACTCACCGGAGTGGTACATTTGTTATCAAGGATAAACCTACATGACACATCATAATCCCCCAAAGTCCATAGTTTACATTACGGTTCACTCTTGGTGTAGTACATTGTATGGGTCTGGACAGATGTATGATGACATGCATCTGTCATTATAACATCCTACACAGTATTTTCACTACCCTAAAAATTCTCCGTGTTCCACTTATTCATCACTCCCTTACCCCAACCCCCGGCAACCACTCTTTTTTTTTCTTTTTTTTGGGCTGTGTTGGGTCTTTGTTCCTGCGTGTGGGCTTTCTCTAGATGTAGAGAGCGGGGGCTACTCTTTGTTGTGCGGGCTTCTTATTGCGGTGGCTTCTTTTGTTGCAGAGCACGGGCTTTAAGCACGTGGGTTTCAGTAGTTGTGCCTTGCGGGCTCTAGAGCGCAGGCTCAGTAGTTGTGGCGCACGGGCTTACTTGCTCCGTGACATGTGTGATCTTCCTGGACCTGGGCTCAAACCCTTGTCCCCAGCATTGGCAGGCGGATTCTTAACCACTGCGCCACCAGAGAAGTCCCAACCACTTTTTATTGTCTCCATACTTTTGCCTTTTCCAGAATGTCATGCACTGGGAATCATACAGCATGTAGCTTTTTCAGATTGGCTTCTTTCACTCAGTAATACGCATTTAAGGCTCCTCCATGTCTTTTCATGGCTTGATAGCTCCTTTCTTTTTAGGGATGAAAAATATTCCATTGTCTGGATGTAACACAGTTTATTTATCCATTCATCTATTGAAGGACATCTTGGTTGCTCCCAAGTTTTGGTAATTATAAATAAAGCTGCTATAAACATCTGTGTGCAGATTTTTGTGCGGACATAAGCTTTCAACTCCTTTGGGTAAATACCAAGGACTAGAACTGCTGGATTGTATGGGAAGAGTTTTGTAGGAAAGTACCAAACTGACTTCCAAAGTGGCTGTACCATTTTGCATTCCCACCAGCAACATATGAGAGTTCCCGTTGCTTCACATCCTCTCTCCAGCATTTGGTGTTGTCTGTGTTTGAATTTTCGCCATTCTAACTGGTGTGTTGGGGTATCTCACTGTTGTTTTAATTTGCATTTTCCTGGTGACTTAGGATGTAGAGCATCTTTTCATATGCCCATTTGTATCTTCACATGCTCTGAGTATCTTCTTTGCTGAGGTGTGGGTTTGGCCCATTTTTTAATCAGGTTGTGTGTTTTCTTACTATTGAATTTTAAGAGTTCTTTGTATATTTGGGATAACAGTCCTTCATCAGATGTGTGTTTTGCAAATATTTTCTCCCAGTCTGTGGCTTGTCCTCTAACTCTCTTGATACAGTCTTTTGCAGAGCAAAGTTTTTCATTTTAGTGAAGTCCAGGTTATCAGTTATGTCTTTGATGGTCATGTCTTTGGTGTTGTATCTGAAGAAGCATCACCATATCCAAGTTCATCGAGGTTTTCTCCTCTGTTATCTTCTAGGAGTTTTATAGCTTTGTGTTTTACATTTAGGTCTATGACCCATTTTGAGTTAATTTTTGTGAAGGGTGTAAGGTCTATGTCTAGATTCATTTTTTGGTATGTGGAAGTCCAGTTTCCAGCACCGTTTGTTGAGAAGACTATTTTGCTCTATTGTTTGCCTTTTGATCTTTTTCAAAGATCAGTAGACTATATTTATGTGGGTCTACTTCTGGGCTGCCTATTCTGTTCCATTGGTCTATCTGTCTATTCTTTTGCCATTACCACACTGTCTTGATTACTTTGTAGCTTTCTAGTAAGTCTTGAAGTTGGGTAGTGTCAATCCTCTGGTTTTTTTTTTTTTTTTCCCTTCAATATTGTGTTGGTTATTCTGGGTCTTTTGTCTCTCCATATTAACTTCAGAATCAGTTTGCTGATATCCACAAAATAACTTGCTGGGATTTTGATAGGGATTGCATTAAATCTATAGATGAAGTTGGGAAGAACTAACATTTTGACAATATTGAGTGTTCCTATCCACAAACATTTTTTTAGTTTTTTTTTCTTTATTTTGTTCATCAGAGTTTTGTAGTTTTCATCATATAGATCTTGAATATACTTTGTTAGATTTACACTTAAGTGTTTAATTTTGGGGGTTGCTCATGTAAATGATACTGTGCTTTTAACTTCAAATTTTATTTGTTCATTGTTAATATAGAGGAAAGCAATTGACTTTTATACATTAACCTTGTGTCCTGCAACATGTTATACTTGCTTATCAGTTCCAGAATGGATGCTCTTTCTTGAAGAGGGACCACAAATTGTATAGGCTCCAGGGTCCACCAAACCTGGATCGGGTCCTGGCTGAGAAGGCAGGCCTCCTTAGTTTGGGAGACCAGTGGTTGATGGTGTCTACTGAGCATCTTCTACAAGTCCAGGATCAACTACACTTAACCCTGGGCGAGACCTCACTGTGGGCATTCTACAAAGGAGTAAACAGAGTGGTGGAGTAACTCCCTCAACATCACATAGCTGGGAAGCGGCAGAGAAAGGATTTGAACCTAGGTTGAGTTTCCTCCTGGCTATGAGGGCAGTGGTCAGGGCTGTGTTGCCCCCGGGACTTGTGGGAAGGAGAGAGTTTATACCCTGAGGGTCCCTGCTGGTCCAAGCACTGCAGGAAGGGGCTGACCCCTCAGGGAGGGGTAGGGCCCTAGTCAGGGCCAGAGCGGGAGGTGGTTCTAGAAGCAGAAATGAAAGTTACAGAATTATGCTCAACAACTAAAAATATCATCAAGCACCAATTTTGTGCCAGCCACTGTTGCTAAGAGACTTCACAAGCACAATTTCATTTAAGCCTCACAGCAGGCCTGTGGGGTCAGTTTGATCATGAGCTGCGTTTTGCAGATGAGAGAACCAAGGCCCAAAGAGATACTGTGGATGCCCAAGAGCAGCCCCTGGGTAAATAGAACTGGGATTTGAGGTCAGGTCTTCTGAGAGGAGGGAGGAGGCTGGAGAGTCAGGAGAGAAAAGTACTGGGCTGCTGTTGGTTTCTGATGGCTGCTGTAACAAACGGCCACAAACATAGTGGCTAAAACAATGTAAATGTACTACCTGACAGTTGTGAAGGTAGAAGTCCCAATGGGTCTCACTGGGCTAAAATCAAGGTGGTGGCTGGGGGTGTCCCTTCTGGAAGCTTTAGGGGAGTGTACATCCCCTTGTCTTTTCCAGTTTATAAAGGTCACCCACATCCCTTGGCTTATGGCCTCTTCCTACATCTCCAAAGCCAACAGTATAGCATCTTCCAGTCTCTCTCCGACTTTCACTTTCTGCCTCCTTCTCCCATATTTTAAGGACCCTTGTAATTAATTGCGCCCACCCCCGATAATGCAGGATCACCTCCCCATCTCAAGGTCCTTAACTTCATCATACCTGTGAAGTCCCTTTCGCCATGTAAGGCAACATATTCACAAGTTTTGGGGATTAGGACATGGACATCTTTAGAGAGGGCGTTGTTCTGGCTACCACAACTTCCTCGGCTGGAGCTGAAGGTGGGTGTGGGGCTGGGTTAGTGAGCGAAGGGAAGCCATGGAAACAGGTGTCGCTGAGCTTGGGCCATGGGACCAAGGGATGTTCCTCACTGAGAGGTCTCTGACCAAAACTCTGAGGAGAGTATATGCTATCTTCCAAGGGAGGGGTGATTCCTGCCCACTGAACCACACCAGGGGCCGCATGGCAGGGCACAGTCCCTCTCAGGGGTGTCATCCAGGTCTGTATCACTGGGGAGGAATAGAGAAGAGCTCAGATAGGGCAGGGGGAGTGGCCTGGTGGTTCATGTCTGGTCATGTTTGAATAGTGTGACCTTTTGACCTAGAAGTTCCATTCATCTGAGTTTTTCCTACCAATACACTCACCCATTTGTGAAGTGACATGTACAAACTTAATTACTGCAAGATAATTTGTAAATTGGGAACAACCTAAATGTCCATCAATAAGGGACTATCTTGGTGGTTTAAGATTCCATACAATGGGGCTTCCCTGGTGGCGCAGTGGTTGAGAGTCTGCCTGCCAGTGCGGGGGACACGGGTTCGAGCCCTGGTCTGGGAGGATCCCACATGCCACGGAGCAACTAGGCCCGTGAGTCACAATTACTGAGCCTGCGCATCTGGAGCCTGTGCTCCGCAACAAGAGAGGCCGCGATAGTGAGAGGCCCGCGCACCGCGATGAAGAGTGGCCCCCACTCGCCGCAACTGGAGAAAGCCCTCGCACAGAAACAAAGACCCAACACAGCCATAAATAAATATACAAAATTTAAAAAAAGTCATTACTGAGTGTTTTGTGTGGAAAATTTGCTAACTCAAGAAAAAATTTCAATAGAGAAAAACAACCTACTCTTGTCCTACCAAACATTGTACCTTGCACCAATCACTAGTTTAAAACAAACAAACAAACAAAAAAAGATTCCATACAATGGAATCCTCTGCTGGCATAAAAAAGGTGAAGATGCTCTTTACACACTGTCATGAAAAAAATCTCTCAGACAAAAGTAAGGTACTTGATATTGCATGCTACAATTAGTGCAAAAATGGGCAAAGGGAAAATGTAAATACACATGGTACTTACATGTCACAAAACATCTCTGGAGGAATATACAGGGAACTGATAGCACTGGGCACCTCCAGGGAGGAGAAGTGGGTGCCTGAGAGATAGAGTGGAAAGGAAATTTCATGATTTACCCATTTACCCTTTAAAAATTCTGAACCATATGAGTGTACTACCTATCAATAAATAAAAAATTAAAGCATGATTTAAAAAATCCTATGCAGTCACAGGCTCACAGAATTACTTGATAGTCTGAGTTGGAAAGAACTTCAGCTCTTTGACCCAAACTGATGTTCTTGAGCATAAGCTCCTATCCGTGGCCCCCCTTTAAGGGCCAGGGTGAGCACGATACCCAAGTCACTTCCTGTCACCATTCCTTCCTTCTACATATAGTGACAGCCAGGCTGAGGGTGTGCTAGTTTCCCAGTATGCTTTGCTAGCTTTCCTCCAGACCTCTGCACACAATGGTTCCCTATCTAGAGCACCCCTTCCAGCAACGCTATCCGTGTTCCTCCTCCTCCTGAGCACACAGCTGGATTACATTTCCCAGCAGCCATTGCAGTTGGCTATGGCCAAGAGGCTGAGTTCAGACCAATGGAATGTGAGTGGAGCATGTTGCCATGTCCAGGCTCAGCCTATTAAAACTTCCCAGGAACAGTGCTGCCCCACTTCCCCATCCACTCTCTGAAGAGAGGAGACTCCAAAGACCTAGAGGAGAGTCCAGACATAAGGAACCTGAGACCCTGAGTGACTGTGTGGAGCAAAGTCCCACCAACTTGTTGGACTGTGACAGAAACAGACTTGTTTTAGCTTAAGCCACTGTGATTTGGGGCTGTTACAGTAATTGGCCTATCTTGACTAATATTCTAAATAACTTTGATTCATTCTTCAGGTGTTGGCTTAAATGTTACTTTATCTTTTGGGCTGACCTCCTGTTTGCCCTATGTGCCTGGAGGTGGGACAGAAAGGTGGCTGGGTACAACCCCGGGGTGTGCCTGGGGCATGCCTGGGGCTTGGCCTGGATTAAGGCCAGAGGAGGGCAGATAGGCATTCACACTTAATATCACACTTGGCTGTAATATCTTGGGGCCTATAGCCAAGTAAGTTTAACTGGTATTTGTAGTGAGAGGGATTTAGGGTTCCCCCCCAAGAGACCATGAGTCCAGTGACTGTGGCTGAATCACTCTACCAGGTTCCTTTCCTAAGAAAGCAGCAACATCCTTTCCGATGTGGTTATGAAGGCCACATCTATTCTGTAAGAATGGGCCTTTTTTGAGGCCTGTTTTATGTTGATGGTTATAATTAATCAATCATTAATTAACTTATTTGTTCATCTAACTTTTCTTGAGCTCTTTTTCTGCAACAGGCCCTGGGCTGGGCACTGAGATTATAGAGGCTAACACCCAGCTGTTGCCCTCATGGGGCTTACAGTCTAAATGGGGGACCAGGTCCAATTATAATGCAGTGGGCTGAGGGCCAAGATGGGAGGGGGATCTTTCTATATGAGGCTGTGGAGCCTAGAGGAGGGGCCCTGAAATTTAGCTGAGGGGTCTGATCTGCAACCTTCAGGAAGAGTAGGAGTTAGCCTGGAGAGGATAAGGGAGGAGGGAACAGCATTTGCAAAGATGGAAAAGTGAAGGAATATAGAAGGTTTGGTGGGTTAACTTTACTTGAGGTTAAGTCTGCAAATACTAACAATGCACAATCAACCTAACAATAGCCCACATTCCTTGACTTCCTGCTGTGTGCCAGGCATTGAGCCAGCTATTAGTTAATCTTCTCAAGAACTCTGTGAAGTAGGCATTAATGTTCTCTCCATTTTGTGGATGTGTTAACGCTATGGACTGAAATCTTGTCCCCTCTAAATTCATATGTTGAAGCCCTTACCCCCAGTTGACTGTATTGGGAGATAGAGCTCTTAGGAGGTAATTAAGTTTAAATGAGGTCATAGGGTGGGATTCTTATCCAATAGGACTGGTGGCCTTTTTAAAAGAGGAAGAGAGAGATCTTTCTAGCTCTCCATGTGCATGCAACAAGGAATGGTTATGTGAGAACACAGTGAAAAGGCAGCCACCTACAAGCCAGGAAGAGAGCTCTCACCAGAAGCTGAACCCTGCTGCACCTTGATCTTGAAATTTCCAGCCTCCAGAACTGTGAGAAATATATTTGTGTTGTTTACACCACCCAGTCTGTGGTATTTGTTACGGCAGCCCGAGCTAACTAATACAATTAACGTTATTTTTATTTTCATGACCGTCATCATCATTATTGGTTTAGTCGACATTTCTTTTTTTTTCTTCTACTTTTATTGAGATATAATCGACATATAGCACTGAATAAGTTAAAGGTGCACAGCATAATGATTTGAATTACATACATCATGAAATGATGACCACAATAAGTTGAGTGAACATCCATCATCTCATATAGATACAAAATTAAACAAATAGAAAAAAAAATTTTTTCCTTGTGATGAGAACCCTTAGGATTTACAACTTTCGTGTATAACATACCGCAGTGTTAATTCTGTATATCATGTTGTATATTACATTCCTAGTACTTATATATCTTATAACTGGAAGTTAGTATCTTTTGACTGCCTTCATCCAATTCCCCCTCCCCTCACTCCCCACCTCTGGTACCCACAAATCTGATCTCTTTTTCTATGAGTCTGTTTGTTTGCTTGTTTTGAAGTATAATTGAGATACAACACTATGTTAGTTCCTGTTACACAGCATAGCGATTTGATATTTCTATACATTTCAAGATGATCGCCATGATAAGTCTAGTTACCATCTGTCACCATACAAAGATATTACATAATTATTGACTATATTCCCCACACTGTACATTTTATACCCGTGACTTATTTTGCAACTGGAAAGTTTCTGCTTCTTAATCTCCCTCAGCTATGTCTCTCCTTCTCCCACCCCTCTCTTCTGACAATCTGATTTTCCTGTATCTATGACTCTTTTCCTGTTTTGTTATGTTTGTCCATTGTTTTGTTTGTTAGATTCCATATGTAAGTGAAAATCATACCATATTTGTCTTTCTGTGTCTGACTTATTTCACTTAGCATAATACCCTCAGGTCTATCCATGTTGTCTCAAATGGCAAGATTTCATTCTTTTTTATGGCTGAGTAATATTCCATTGTGTGTGTGTGTGTGTGTGTGTGTGTGTGTGTGTGTGTGTGTGTTTATAGATATAGATATACTTTATCCATTCATCTGTTGATGGACACTTAGGTTGCTTCCATATCTTGGCTATTAAAAATAATGCTGCAATGAACATAGGGGTGCATATATCTTTTCTAAGTAGTGTTTTCCTTTTCTTCAAATAACTAGGCAGAAGTGGAATTGCTGGATGATATAGCAGTTCTATTTTTAATTTTTTGAGGAATCGCCATACTGTTTTCCATAGTGGCTGCACCAATTTACACTCCCACCAACAGTGCACAAGTGTTCCCTTTTTTCCACATCCTCTCCAACACTTATTGTTTGTTGTCTTTTTGATAATAGCCATTCTGACAGGTGTGAGGTTGATATTTCATTGTGGTTTTGATTTGCATTTCCCTGATGATTAGTGATGTTGAGCATCACTAATGTGCCCGTTGGCTATCTGTATGTCTTCCTTGGGAAAATGTCTATTTAGATCCTCTGCCCATTTTTTAATTGGCTTGTTCATTTTTTTGATGTTAAGTTGTATGCATTCTTTGCATATTTTAGATATTAATCCCTTATCAGACATATCATTTGCAAATATCTTCTCCCTTTCAGTAAGCAGCCTTTTCATTTTGTTAATAGATTCCTTCACTGTACAAAAGCTTTTTAGTTTGATGTAGTCTCTTTTGTTTATTTTTGCTTTTGTTTCCCTTGCCTGAGGAGACATATCCAAAAAAATATTGCTAAGATCAATGTCAAAGAGCTTATGTACTGCCTACATTTTCTTCTAGAAGTTTTATCGTTTCAGGTCTTACATTTAAGTCTTTAATGCACTTTGAATTTATTTTTGTATATGGTGTGAGAAAGCAGATGACATGATACTATACATAGAAAGTCCTAAAGACATCACCCCAAAATTATTAGGACTCATCAATGAATTTGGTAAAGTCGCAGGGTTCACAACTAATGTACAGAAATCTTTTGCATTTCTATACACTAACAACGAACTATCAGAAAGAGAAATTAAGAAAACAATCCCATTTACAATTGCATCAAAAAGAATAAAACATTTAGGCATAAATCTAACTAAGGAGGTAAAAGACCCATATTTGGAAAACAGTATAACATTGATTAAAGAAATTGAAGATAACACAAACAGATGGGAAGATATATCATGTTCATGGATTGGAAGAGCTAATATTGTTAAACTGACCATAGGCCCCAAGGCAATCTACAGATTCAATGCAATTCCTATCAAAATACCAAAGCAGAACTAGAACAAATAATTCTAAAATTTGTATGGAAACACAAAAGACCCCAAATAGCCAAAACAATCTTGAGAAAGAAGAACAAAGCTGGAGGTGTTACACTCCCTGACTTCAAACTATATTCCAAAGCCACAGTAATCAAAACAGTATGGTACTGGCACAAAAAAAGACACATAGATCAGTGAAACAGAATAGAGAGCCCAGAAATAAACCCACACTTATATGGGAAAGAAATCTACAACAAAGGAGGCAAAAATACACAATGGGGGAAAGACAGCCTCATTAATAAATGGCATTGAGAAAACTGGGCAGCTACATGCAGAAGAAACAAACTGGACTAGTAGACATTTTTTGACCACCCAACATTCATTTTGCTCCTTCCCTGCTCCAGGAGCAGCTGATTCAGGTATCCATTCAATTGTTTGTCTGTGCTGCCCTGGGTGCTGGGGGACTCTGGCCTCCCACTGGCAACTCAAGTAGTGTGTCTGATTTGGTCAATGTCCTTCTAACTCTGCCACAGTGATTTGATCAGTCTCTTTTTTGGTCTTTTCCTGGTTCCTCCTCATTTCCCAGTCTCTGCATGTAGGAGAACCCAGGACTCAGTCTGTGCATCTCTTTGATTCTCGAAGTACACCCCTTGCCCAGGTGATCACAGCCAAATTCATGGATTTAAATTCCATTTCAGTGGTTCTTAATCCTGTCTGCACAATGGAATCACTAGGGAGCTTTTAAAATTCTCAATGCCTGGCTATGGCCCACCAGTTCCAGCAGACTCTGAGGACTCAGCATCATAGTTTTTAAATCTCCCCACATGAATCCATTGAAGTTGGGTTGGGAACCACTGCTGCAGGCAGGAGATGAAGCAGGGGAACCAGCTAAAGGCCCGATGAGACCTGGAGATTATGGGCACTTTGATGAGGGTGGCAGTGGACATAATATGAAGTGGTGGATTCTAGATATATATATATATTTTTTTTTAATATTTATTTATTTATTTTATTTATTTGGTTGCAGCAGATCTTAGTTGCAGCTCACGGGCTCCTTAGTTGTGGCATGTGAACTCTTGGTTGCGGCATGCATGTGGGATCTAGTTCCCTGACTAGGGAATGAACCTGGGCCCCCTGCATTGGAAGTGCAGAGTCGTAACCACTGTGCCACCAGGGAAGTCCCTATTCTGGATATATTTTGAAGGCAGAGTGAACAGGACCTTTTAAAGAATTGGAGGTGCGATGTGAGACTAAGAGATGAATCAAGGACAATGCCAAGCTTCTGTCCTGAGGACTGTAAGGATAGAAAACCCACTCACCAAGACAGAGGACACTACAGGCACAGCAGGTTTGGGGAGGGGTCAGGAATTCGACTGAGGCCAGGTTAAGTCGGAGATAATTATTATGATTATTAAGCATCCAAATGGAGATCTGGAGTTAGACGTTAACTCAAATTTGGACATCCAGGGAGAGTTTTAAGTCAGAGATAAGGATTTGGCATATAGACCCATGGCTCTCAACCCCAGGTGTACACTGGAATCATGTGGATTCCAGGGGAGCTTTAAAAGATCCTGATTCCCAGGCCCCATCTCCACTCAATTGTATCAGAACCTCTGGGGGTGGGATCCGGGCATCTGTATTTTTATTTATTTATTTATTTATTTATTTATTTATTTATTTATTTATTTATTTATGGCTGTGTTGGGTCTTCGTTGCTGTGCATGGGCTTTCTCTAGTTGTGGCGAGTGGGGGCTACTCTTTGTTGCAGTGCGCAGGCTTCTCATCACAGTGGCTTCTCTTGTTGCGGAGCATGGGCTCCAGGCATGCGGGCTTCAGTAGTTGTGGCACACGGGCTCAGTAGTTGTGGCTCACAGGCTCTAGAGCACAGGCTCAGTAGCTGCGGCGCACGGGCTTAGTTGCTCCGCAGCATGTGGGATCTTCCCAGACCAGGGCTCTAACCTGAGTCCCTTGCATTGGCAGACGGATTCTTAACCACTGTGCCACCAGGGAAGTCCAGCATCTGTATTTTTAAAGCTCTGCAGGTGATTCTAATGTGCAGCCAAGATTGAAAATTTCTGTTTTAAAATTAGATCATGTCAAAAAAATAAAAAATAAAAAAAATAAAATTAGATCATGTCATTTCTCTGCTCAAACCCTCTATGGACTTCCTATTTCACTCAAAGTAGAAGCCAAAGTTCTCACCACAGGCCTCAAGAGCTGTACCACCTGCTGTTCCCCTTACCTCCCTAACCTCACTCCTCTACCGTCCTCCTCACTTTAGACACTTGGTTTCCTTGTTCCTCAAAAATATCAAGCACATTTCTGCCTCAGGGCTTTTGCACAGGCTGCCTGCACTGCCTGGAATACTCTTCCCCCAGATGCCCTCATGGCTCACTCCCTTACCTTCTTTGGTCTCTGCTTAGACCCCCCCACCCCGCTACTTAACATTGCAACGTCTCCGACTTGTGCTCTCCATTTCCCTGCTCTACTTTATTTTTCTCCATATTTTTCTCTACTTATCACATCTCAAAATACTGTGTATTTTACTTTCTTCCTTGTTTTTGTCTATATCCTCCTGCTAGAATATAAGTCCATTTTTGGAACTTTGTTTTGTTCATCACTATGCTGCATGTAGTAGGCTCTTAAATATATGTTAAAAAGAAGAATAAGTTAATCCAGTCTTCAGCCAATAAGAGCTACAGGAACTGATTTGGAAATGGGCATGTATTAAAAAGAATGAAATAATGCCACTTGCAGCAACATGGATGGACCTAGCGATTATCATACTAAGCAAAATAAGTCAGAAAGAGAAAGACAAATACCATATGATATCACTTACATGTGGAATCTAAAATATGACACAAATCAACATTTCTACGAAACAAAAACAGACTCACAGATATAGAAAACAGACTTGTGGTTGCCAAGAGGTGGGGTATGGGGGAGAGAAGGATTGGGAGTTTGGGATTAGCAGATGCAAACTATTATATATAGCACAGGGAACTATATTCAATACCCTGTAGTAAACCATAATGGAAAAGAATATGAAAAAGAATGTATATATGTATAACTGAGTCACTTTGCTGTACAGCAGAAATTAACACAACATTGTAAATCAACTATACTTCAATAAAATTTAAAAAAAAAGAAATGGGCATGTGACCCAACTTGGGCCAATGAGATGCAAGGGAGGTGGATTGGGGTCTTCTAGATTAGCCACAGGAAGAGACGGTATGTGGATGTGAAGGCTGCAACTGTCTCACCCATTGTCACCTTGTGTGGTGAGGGGATCTAGATGGAGGTCAAGGCCATTGCACCAGTAGGGTAGAGTTGAATGAAGGGTAGGTTCTAGGTTTGGACAATCCCCAAATTTGCTGTTTCCTTGTTTAAGCCAGTCTAAGGTTTTTTGTTGTTGTTATTGTTCATTTTTATTTTTAAGATTCCTAACTGTATGAGAGATAGTTGTGGTGTTTTTTAAACAAACTAAAACTAATTATTAGAGAAATGCACCTCAAAACCAGAATGAGGTATCACCTCACACGTGTCAGAATGGCTATCATCAAAAAGTCTGCAAATAACAAATACTGGAAGGATGTGGAGAAAAGGGAGCCCTCAAACACTGTTGGTGGGAATGTAAATTGGTGCAGCCACTATGGAGAACAGTATGGAGGTTCCTTAAAAACTAAAAATAGAACTACCATGTGACCCAGCAATCCCACTCTTGGGTACATATCCCCAAAAAATGAAAACACTAATTCCAAAAGAAACATGCACCCCAAAGCTCATAGCAGCACTATTCACGATAGCCAAGACATGGACGCAACCTAAATGTCCACTGACAGATGAATGGATAAAGAAGATGCACTATATATACAATGGACTACTACTCAGCCATAGAAAAGAATGAAATAATCCCATGTGCAGCAACATGGATGGACCTAGAGAATATTAAGCTTAGTGAAATAAGTCAGAGAAAGACAAAAAAATATATGATATCACTTATATGTGGAATCTAAAAAATAATACAAGTGAATGTATATACAAAACAGAAACAAATTCACAGACGAAGAAAACAAACCTGTGGTTACCAAAGGGGAGAGGAAGAGGGGAGGGACAAATATGGACTATGGGATTAACAGATACAAGTAAAAAAAAAAAATTAAAAATTAATTTTTAAAAATTTAAAAAAGACAAATTAGTTTCCAAGTACAAGCCCAATTTTTCTCAAGATATTTAAATGCTTCATTCCTGGGCCCGAGACTCAGCAAGAACAGCAGGTCTGGAAGCCAAGAGGCCCAGGAGTGAGTCCCAGCTCTGCCATGAGCTAGCCAGTCTGTTTCTCATTCTGGGCCTCAGTTTCCCCATTTTCTAAAGTGAGACGTCTGCGTGAGCCTTTAGGTTCTCCCAGCTGGCAAGTCCATGCTTATCCGAGATGACTGGGATCTCGTTCCTTAGCCTCATCTTCCCAGCACTCACAAATTAAGCAACTAGACCACGATCGCCAATTTGGCCCCCTGACCGAGGAAAACAAATGAAGGTGTTCCCTGCTCTTCTCTGCGACACATGTTACCCTGCTAATTTCATCCACAACATAACTATAGCCCAGTTACAGTGACGGTGCAGGATCAGCAAGAGAGGGATGTCAGAGGGGCTCTCAACTCCCTTCAAAGTCTCAACTGAACAGCCTGGGAGTCAGATTTCATGTAAGGTCGTTCCCTCATTTAACGAGCACCTCCTGAGCCTACTGTGGGTGGGTCAGGCCCTCAGCAGGTGCCGGAGCTACAGGCTGCTGATGTGAGTGTCATTAGGACCTCCCCGCGTCAGCAGTTATACAAGCATTATCTCTATCTTCACCATATCCCCCCAGGGTCGCTACCATCTTTGTCTGTTTTGTACTGAAGGAAACTGGGGCTCGGAGAGGGTAAGAAACATGCTCTGCGTCTCACAGAGCAAGAAAGTGCCACAGCCAATATTCGAATCCAAGTAGTCGGCTCCTGATTCCTGAGCTATGCTTTCAGGCTCTTCATAACAGCACTTGCCACGGGAATCAGATCCCATCCGTCCATTCATTGGACGTGGGCGTGCATATTTTTTGGGCATCTGCTCTGTACCTAGTCTTGTCCTGGAAGCTGGGGCTTTGGCCAAGAATCAGACCCTCCAGAGACCATGGAGGGGCTCCAAGTTCTCAGTACAGAGTCTAGCTAGCGAGATGGACCAAGCGTGGAGGACTGTTCCTACTCAGGCCCAGAGAATGTGGCCCACTCATTCATTCACTCACTCACTCATTCATTCATTACCTCACTCATTCATTCGCCCAACTCCTATGCCCCATGCCATACCAGGCCTTGTGCTAAGACCTGGTACAATCCTGAACAGGAGAACCCCAGTCATGACCTCACAGATGTGAGGGTCTAAAAGGGGAGGCAGGCCATCAACACAGAAGCAGATGAAATGGTTCTGGTGGGGATGAGCGCCGTGAAGACAATAAAATTGGATGAGGAATTAGAGTGACTGAAGGGGCAGTGAGGGTGGCCAGGGAAGGGCCCCGAGGAGATGACTTTTACAATGTAGTCAGAAAAGTGAGAAAGAGCCAGCCCAGAGAGCACCAAGTGCAAAGCCCGCAGAGCCAGGGAGAATAGAGTGGTGTAAGGGGTGACTGATGGCCTGTTTCAACCGTGGCTCCCATGAGGCCCCGGGGCATGGTCAGGCCCAGACCCACACGGCCCATATCTATAATGAAGGGTTTGGAGTTTTCTCCGGGAGCCAGTGCCGTCTCCCTACCCAGCAGCCTCTCCTGGAAACATCCGGCTCACAGACAGCTGTGACTGTAGTCAAGGCCCTGCTTGCTCCCTGGGTGGGGCCGGGCCCATGTCACCAATCCCTGCTATCATGGGTCAAGGAGTGTGGCCTTCCTCAGAGGACAGGGCCGTGGGGAATGCATCCTTAGCTGGGCCTCCACATTCCTCAGATCATGTATCTCTTCTCCCACCTCCAGGGCTGGGGGCCCGATGAAACCGGCTGTACTACAGCAAAGAAAGGCTAAGAGGCTGGCCTGAGGTCATTCAGCAGGTCCTTGGGGCAGGCGGGGCTAGAATTCAGCCTCTTCTCCAGTTTCTGGCCATGACCCTCCATCCTTGGTGGTCTCTAGGCAGAGTATATGCTTCCTTCTCTTCCTGAACAATTAGCCCAGACTGGGCTTGAGTGAAATGTGGTGGAAGAGGAAGGTTTTCTCTGTGTTTTCTTTTATTAATGTCTAATGTTCCCTTTTCTGTAATGGCCAACCCATTCATTTATTTGTTCCATGCACTAATTTATTCAATTGATTAAAGAATTACAAAGCACTCACTCTGTGAATTACTAGGAAGGACAAGTAGAGACTCTGTCTTCCAAGAGCTCACAGCTGACTCAAGGGGTCAGGGCATGGCAGAGGGCAGAAAAGATGAGAGAGACAATTGCATATAGTTACCATACAATGTGATAGGATCATATAAAAGGCATAAGCAAATTACTGTCGGAGTACTGAGGAAAAAGTAACTAACTGCTTGGGGAGTCAGGGAAGGCTTCACAGAGGAGGTGACATTTGAGCTGGGCCTTGGAGGATCAATAGAAGTTTGCTAAGCAAGTCACATAGGAGATTGTTGAACTAGGTAGAGGGGCCCGCATGTGCAAAACACAGCAATATGGAAGGGCTGTTTAGGGCAGAAACAGGATGGGACCAGGCTAAAGAAAACAAAAATAGCTATCACTCATTGTTTGGAGTGATATATGTCCATGTGTTTGCATCCATTTAATTTTCACAACAAGCTGCAGAAGTATCATGTTGTGGATGGAGAATTTGAGACTCAGAACAGTGAAGTCAATTGTCAAAGGTCACACAACTGATAAGAGGCAGAGCCAGGATTCAAATCAGGTCTGCCTGACTCTGGTACCCTCTACTCCTCTGTCTCAGGCTGAGATGTCAGGATAAGGAGTCATGCCAAGGAATCCCATGGAAACTTAACTTGTTCCAGAATCTGCAATGAGGTGGCCTGCAGCTTGGTGGAGGACATTTCAGAGTTATCTCCCAGGACACTTTTCCTCACTCTCCCTGTTAGGACTGAAGTCTTGGGCCTTGGCACGGCAGGAGCCTCCTTGGTAGTCCCTCTCTCCATCCATCCATGTCACGGAGGCCTTGTCTCATCAACCCTGAGTTAAGGAGGGCCATGGGGACAACCGACATGGCCTCATTTTCAAAGATGTCTCTGTGCCCAGGGCTGAGGTCTCATCAACAATCAAGGGGCTCCCGCAGAGGTGGGGAGCTGGGGGTGCTGACCGGGACGTTCTCTGAAGCCAGGCAGCAGACTAATTACAGGCTGGCTCTGTAATGAGAGGTGGGCAGGCTGGACGACAAGGAGTGGCCTGGTGTAGAGAGGGGTGGGCAGTGCCCAGGCCTGCAGGAGCACTCCAGTTGGCCACCAGCTCAGCATCCAGCTGGCTCCAGACCACACGCACGCTGGCCCTGCAGAGGACGAAGGGAAGGTGGGAAAGAGAATTGTGATGAATACCGCCCATGGGCCAGGTGCTAAGCTGGGGCTTTTACCTCCACTTTCTCATGTACTCCCCCAATCGCCTAGAGAAACAGGTGTAATTTACTCAGTTTTACAGAGGAGAAAATGAAGGCTTCCAGAAGCGAAGCAAATTGCTCAGACACCTAAGCATGGTAGAATGAAGATTCAAAATTAGGTCCGGATGAATCCGAAAGCCTGTTTTCTTCCAAGGAGGAAATGGAGGAAGAGGCGGGTCCATTCTGGAGCTGAGAAACCTTGAGGAACAAGGGGGGAGCAGCGGAGAAGCAAAGTGTGGAGATGAGGTTGGCCGTGGGCCCGCTGGGGATCCCCCAGATGCAGGCGAGACAGAAGCCCGAGGCAGCCTTTGGGATGTTGAAGCGCAGGGTGACATCACAAGACTGAGTGGTTTGGTTACAGATTGGGGGCTCTTGTATTTTGCTTTTCTTTCTTTGATGTCTTGCCTTGCTCTTCTCTGGGCTATAAATCCCTAGGAAAGCAAATCTCTCCTCAACCCCTGAAACAGGCTGCGCCTGAGATTGCCTCCCCGCTGGCCGTCCTCAGAAGACTCCTCCTACACGTGTCTTCCTCCTTGGAAGGTCCAGGTGGTTCTTTAGCAGGAAAGCCATGCTTTTCCCTGGGGCCTTGGGGCATGTTTAGAAGAGATTTCAGTTGTCAGTGGCTTGGTTACATCTGCGTGGGCCAAGCAGCTATGACTAACCTCCCCAGGCAAATGCCGGGGCCTCGTGGCACAAAAGCAAGCTAAGCATTCTCAGCCCCTCTCGGCAGGATCACCTGCTCCTGATTCACCACGGGGCCTGCCGAGGGGGCTGTGGGTGCAGCTGCTTCCTGGGCTCAGATCACTGCACGAGCCCCAAGCTCTGACTGGAGTCTGGCTCCCCCAGCCTGGTAGGACTCGTGCATTCTGGGCATGTCTGGGGGGCTCTGAGAGAGCTTTCCACTTGTGAAATGCCCATTCACAGCCGGAAAGCACCTTCCTGTGTCTGAGATGCTTTTCTGCCGATTCCAGTGACCTAGCAGGGTGAGCAAAGGTTGGAACGCAATAGACTGAGTTTCAAATCCTGGCTTTGCATCTTCTTAGCTGAATGACCTTGGGCAGTTGATCTCACCTCCGGGAGCCTCAGTGTCCTCAGATGTAAATTGGGGGTGATAATTGTTAACCCTCACATTTGTTCATAATAGTGCTACAAAGCTGTGTAAGACCTTGGCCTCTGGGAAAAGATGTCTCGATTCAAATCGTGGCTGTGCTGCCTGCCAGCAATGTCATCCCGGGCACCTTGTTTGGCCTCACTAAGCCTCAGTTTCCTCATCTATAAAATGGGGATAATGAGACTCCTTAATCCACAGGGTTGTGGTAAAGATTAAACACCATCTAAAGCAGTCCATTAGCCATTTAACATCTCTTTGCTGAGCACTTACTCAGGGCTCACCCGGGGATGCAAAAGCCCTAAAGATGCCCGGGGTACTTGCCTTTTCCTCTTTTTTAGGAACACCATGCATTCAGACACAAATAATCTTCCTTCATCATCCAGGAATCAGAAAAGATGCTATCACATTCACTGCAAAACACCTCTCTTTCCAAAAAGGGAAATTTCCAGTGATAGTAGCTAAGGAAACAGGCCAACAGGGCAGGGCTCTCTGTCAGCATCATGAAGGCTGGTGTAGGAGCTGAAATCACTAATGTCTATGTGTAGAGATGTCACGCAGTAGGTCTCTGCACCTCAGGGTGGCTGGCAAGGGCAATGCAAGCCTCCACTTCTACCCAGAGGGATGTGTTTCATTCACTGTACCAGCAGATTAGCCGTAGGATGGCCCCCATCCACCCTGGGAAAACAGGTGGTGGTGTTGAGGGTCTGGAAGAAGGCTGGTGTTAAAAGAGACTGGAAAGGCCTTGTGTGTGTTGTTTTCAGAGGCTCAAATCACATCTTGTCAGCCCCATGGCCGCTTTCTCCTTGTGCAAAGGCAGAAGTAGCTGGCATTGCCATGGCAACCAGGCAGCATCTTCCAATTTGCCCCTGAATTTTCCATAACAATGGCAGAGTCACCTAAAACATGTTTGGAAAGTGAGAGCCACGAACAGAAAATCACACCAGGGAACTGCGGGGAGCTGACAAGGAGGGGAAGTCACGTTTCCTACCTTTTCAGTTAACCAAGAATGCAGCGAAAAGACACGGGATCAACCCAAATTCAGGTTGAGAGAAAGAAACATTCTTAAGACTTACCTGTGCTGAGATCCCAAGAACAGGGGTTGCTCTTTGCCTTGAGCTCACAAGCACAAACTGTTGTCTGCCAGGCTCTGGCTTAGATGCTGGAGTGAGAAGTTAAGGCGATTTTTGAGATTCAGATTTCCAGAAGGTTTGTCAGCACTAGGTACCTGGCATCAGAAAGATGGCTCCATATCTATCATCCCATCCACCTCGTGAAGGTCCTGATCTCTCCTTATCTTTTTATATTAGCCACATTATTAATTTTAATGTTTCTATGAGCCACATGAATCAAAAACAGGTGAAATTCATTTAAATCATATATTCTATTCAGTCCAATAAATACATGTAAAATATTATCATATCAATATGTAGTCAATAGACAAATTGTTGAGACGTTTTATATCCTTTTTTCTTTTCTTTTTTTTTAAATTTATTTATTTTTGGCTGTGTTGGGTCTTCGTTTCTGTGCGAGGGCTTTCTCCAGTTGCGGCAAGTGGGGGCCACTCTTCATCGCGGTGCGCGGGCCTCTCACTATCGCGGCCTCTCCTGTTGCGGAGCACAGGCTTCAGACGCGCAGGCTCAGTAATTATGACTCACGGCCCAGTTGCTCCGCGGCATGTGGAATCTTCCCAGACCAGGGCTCGAACCCGCGTCCCCTGCATTGGCAGGCAGACTCTCAACCACTGTGCCACCAGGGAAGCCCCTTATATCCTTTTTTCTTCCCAAGTCTTAGAAATCGGTGTGTCTTCTATCCTTACAGCGCATCTCCGTTTGCACTAGCACATTTCAAGCCCACAGTAGGCGCATGTGGCTACCATATTGGACGCTGCAGCTTTGATATTGGAAGTGGAGGCTTGGCTACGTGAGATGATTTGTCTCAAGTCACCCAGCTCATACACTTCAAAGCTGGGAATCCAGTCCAGGAATGTGACCATAAGAGGTGCTTTGAGTAGCAGGGATGGTCTTGGTAAGGAGGTCTGCTATGTCAGGATTCCTCAATGTCTGTTGACATTTTGGCCAGGATTGTTCTTTGTTGTGGGAAACTATCCTGTGCACTGTAAAATGTTCACAACATCCTCGGTCTCTACCCACTAGATGCATTAGCATCCCCTGAATTGTGACAATGCAAAATATCTCTATATATTCCAGAATGTTCCCTGGGGAGCCAAACTCATCCTCATTTGAGAGCCACTGTGCTAGAATAAGACAGAGATGGGGGGACAGGGAGGTATGGTATTGGCTTATGTGACCAAAAGGTGGGAAAGGCAGGGGTGAGGATGGATCTCAGAGACACACAGAATCAGCTACTGGAAAATCACTAGAATATCCTCTTTTCATCTTTCATTGTTGCTTCTCTAGCCCCATCAACCTTGCTCTACTCTATGAGCCTGGAACCAGGGCTGCTAATGGGCTCCAAGCTCTCACATCTCAGCTTGACCACAGAGAAGGACTCTCTGCCCCTTACCATTAGCTTTCATTCCCAAACTCCCAAGGCAGGTGTCTGATTGGCCCAGCCTGGGTCATATGGTCATTCCTGGGCAGGGGGTAGGCAGATCATGAGGTAGGAGCAGGAGGAGTAGTTTACCCAAGTGGGTGGGTGAAGTGCCAGGAAGATAAAACAACGGTGACCCCTTCAGGGCAGCAGGATTCCCAGGAGCCAGGAATGAGACAGAGAGAGGATTATGTGGGGACCAGCATGAAAGCTCACGTTCCTCCTCAGAAAAGAGAAGCATGGTAGGTGGGATGGAGCGGGCAAAGAGCTTAAAGCCCAGATTGAGACTGATAACAGAACCAGGATGATTTCTTCACTAAACTCTGAGCTTTAGAATGTCAGGAATCTCGTTTTTTTTTCTTTTGGTATTCTCCTCAGCATGGATAATATATGTGATGGTTAATTTTATGTGTCACCTTGGAGGGTGTTTTTAAATGAGATTAACATTTAAATCAGTGAACTTTGGGTAAAAGAGATTGCCCTCCATATTGTGGGTGAGCCTCATCCAATCAGTTGAAGGCCTGAATAGAACAAGAAGACAGGCCTCCAAGCAAGAGGGAATTCTCCAGAAAACTGCCTTCAGACCTCATCTGCACCACTGGCTCTCCTGGTTCTCCAGCCTGCCAGCCCACGCTGCAGATTTTGGACTTGTCAGCCTCCATAACTGTGTGAGCCAATTCCTTGTTTCAGATAGACAGACAGATAGATAGATACAAAACATATATATATATATATATATATATATATATATATATATATATATATATATATATATATATACTTATTCTGATTAATACAGAATAGTATTAGTACTTCACTGGCCACTTCTTGAAAAAACAGGAGGAAAATGAATTTATGTTTTCTGTAAGAGTCAGGAAGAAATACAGTGTTTAAAGAAGGAACGTGGAAAATTCAAAATGGCATTCAATGAGGCTCTTTCTTCTCATCAGATATTGGAGACGCTCGAATTTTGAGAGGGGGAGATGGCTTTTTTTTTAATGGTTTTATTTATTTATTTATTTATTTTATTTATTTATTTTTGACTGCACTGGGTCTTCGTTGCTGTGCATGGGCTTTCTCTAGTTGCAGCAAGCAGGGGCTACTCTTCGTTGCAGTGCATGGGCTTCTCTTGTTGCAGAGCATGGGCTCTAGGCCCACGGGCTTCAGTAGTTGCGGCACACAGGCTCAGTAGTGGTGGCTCACGGGCTCTGGAGCACAGGCTCAGTATTTGTGGCGCACGGGCTTAGTTGCTCCGCGGCATGTGGGATCTTCCCCGACCAGGGCTCAAACCTGTGTCCCCTGCACTGGCAGGCGGATTCTTAACCACCACGCCACCAGGGAAGCCCCGAAGATGGCTTTAAATAAGACCCAAGTTGAGTACGGGATGGGCCAGGACGGGGTGGGCCAGGCTGGGCTGGTGGGGGTGGGGGAGAAGTAGGGCTGACCCTCAGAGCAGTGCTAGATGGGACCAGTTGGAATTGGCCACAGATGGTGGGGAGGGCGGGAGATGGAAGCCGAGTTGGGGAGCCCTGGGGAATGTGAATGGGAGCTGCCCAGGGTTGATGGCCATCCTGGCGCATAATGATGAATTCTTACTGGGACCCTGCTTGATTGTACTTGGTAGTTGGGCACCCACAGGCAAACAGGCTAGACACCTGAGGGACAGGAACCTGAAATAAAGGTATCCTTTTGGAAACTCAGAGAGTAGATGAGTTTCCCAAGGAGAAGACAGAGGCCTGCAATGGATCCCCGCGGGGAACCAGCCCTGGGAAGTAGAGACAAGGAGCCAGCCGGAGGAAGGAAGAAGCTTGTCTGGCAATGCCATGCAAGCTGCCAGGAGCACAGGCTCACTCCTGAGACTCCACCCCCACCCCTGCTTAGGGGACACAGGGGCAGCTCCCTCACACTGTGTGCCCTTGGCCATGACTTCTCTAAGCCAAGCTTCTTTATCTGTAAATGGTGGGTAGTAATTGCCACCCCACAGAGTTACTGTGAAGATCAGGTGGGATTATAAATGCTAAGCACGAAGCGCATAATAGGTGTTTAATAAACCTCCTGGACTGCCTGTTGGCATTGGCAGCTGCCTGTTCCTAGAGCACACGCCCTAGTTGGCCCTGCGTACAGGGAAGATCGCTCTGGCTTTTTCCTCCTCTAAAAGCGACCATTACTGGGCACTCCCTGTGAGCCAAGTGCTTTTCTACGTGCTTTATGCATAGTCACTCATTCCTCAAACAACCCTTGGGGTGGCACTAGGATTATTATCCCTATTTTGCAGATGAGGAAACTGAGGCTCAGAGACCTACCGAAAGGCACACAGCTCTTAAGTGCTGGAGCTGAGTTTCAGATCCAGGCTGCTGGACTCAGCGCCTGTTCAGCTCTGCTTGCCCACCCTATGATGTTCTGCCACCAGACTCTAGGCTCCTCGAGGGCAGGAGGGGCCCTCGCTGACAATCTAGCCCTGTGGGAGTGACAGATGCTCTGCAGAGAATTCAAACAGTGCACCAGGAGAGACAGCAGGACTCGGCCCCTCCTCTGGGCCCTCAGTGCATCTTCTCATAGCACCGAGGCTCGGGGGCTGAGCAGTCTACGCCAGGAACAACAATTAGAGTGATTTGACAGCTGAGAGGCAGAGAGTGCCGCAGTGGCTACTCTGGGCCGGATCTACCCAGAACCAGATACTGGGCTGTGAATGTTGAACCCAGCACTTACTAACTTCAGGGGCTTTGGGCAAGTTACTTAACCTCTCTTGGCTCAGTGACCTCAAATAGAAGGCAGGTAATGAAAATACCACAGTGTCAGCTAATATAGGTAAAGCCTGGCACATGGTGAGTGCTGAGTAAACGTCACTCATTTTCAGATGAAGTGCTGAGGTCTAGAAATGAAAGACAACAGCTGCCACTTAACAGGCATCTGAGATGTTCCAGGTCCTTTCTCTGCATTATATTCACGGACCCTCACCACCTGCCTGGGAGGCGGGGATCATTATTCCTCGTGCCTGACCGATGAGGGAGATAAGGGACAGAGAGGGCAAGGGAGTGTCCCAGATTACACAGCTGAATGGCCAAGGCAAGACTTCACTTTTTCCTGACTTGAAATGCCACTCCCTCTCCTGCCCTTGGTGTGTCATGGAATGTTGAAGGGGAGCACAGACCTGTTCCCCAGATGGAAGAGAACTCAAACAAGGGCAGAGGAAGAGGAGGAGGAGAGGGGATGGAAGAGGAGAGCAAGGCAGTGGCATCTCATTGGTTGGACCCTGGGAGAGGCACTTTCAAAACACTATCACCCTGCACCATTATTATCCCCATTTCCCAGATGAGGAAGGTGAGGCTCAGTCAAGGGAAGGGGCCGTCCAAGGTCACACGGCCAGTAAGCACCGAGTCAGGATTAGAACCACTGAACATCAAGCCCTCCTGCCTCTGCCCAGGGCACCCTGGAGGAGGAGGAGTGGGAGGCAGAGAGGGAGTAGGCAGGGAGGTTACAATCTTAATTCCACAGATGTCCAAAGAAATGCTTGGGGCCTGGAGCATTCAGGGGACCAGGATGATGCTAAATGGATTTCTGAATCCCACGTGGATTATGAGTAGGGTTAGTTCCCTCCCAGGAGAGAAGGGGTATGGGGGACAGAGCCAGGCTTCAGTAAGCACACGGGTCTGTAGTGAGCGCCTCCCTCTTCATGTTTCCATTCCAGTTCCAAACACACCGTCTGCTTTCTCTCTGTCTCCCCGCTGGAATGCCAGCTCCTAGAAGGGAGGAACTGGGTCTTTCCATCTCTGGGCCCCTGGCAATTCACACAACTGGCTTGCAGTATTTGAACTCACATCGAATCCTCTGCTCCAAACACCTGTCCCATCACTCACTTCCCTATTCCCTTTGTTTTTCCTCAAAGAACGTATCCCTACTTGACACCAGATTTTTATTCATCTATTGGTTTGTTGTCTATCTCCACCACATATGCTAGGCTGTGATGATGAGAGACAGTCTGTTTTGTACATGGCTGTGAGCAACTAGTAGAATTTCTGGCACATGGAGGCGCTCCATAAATACTTGTCAGTTAATTGAATGAATAGTAGGTACTCAATATGATCTTTTAAAATCAGTGACTGGGCAGTGGTATCGTATGCTCGGCAGTTATATGTTTTATTGCCTCTAATCCTCACATGCAGCTTTTGAGAAAGAATTGCCTATCTTTTAAAGATCAGATGAGAGAGGAGAAGTGACTTGCCCAGGATCACACATCTAGTTGGTGGCATTGGTGGGATTCAAGACTGGTTCTACCTGACTTCAAAGCTATGCCTGTTCCACTTCTCTCTGCTGCCTCTAACTGAATGGGGAAATCAGGAAAGCACAGTGCTTGCTTTGCCAGGAGAATGTGTGGTCTCATTTTCTGGTTAAGGATACATAGCTCACAAGATGTGTGATCTGGTCACCAGAGGATAAGGACCAACCAGGCTGAACTAAAGAAAGCATCCAGCTGCCCCTGTTCAGTGAACATCGATAAGCTGTGAATGACATAACTGAACTCATCCAGAAGGGCTCATGACAGCCCTACTGCATTCATTTCCTGGTTTTACAGGGGTTCAGAGAGGTGAAGTAACTTGCCCAAAGCCACACAGCCAGCTCCTGGGAAAGCTGAGTGGAGATTTGATCCCAGCCTCGTTTGACTTCAAAGCCTGTGTTTTTCCCAAGCTGTTTCTCTTTATGTTTTATGCATGCACTGGCAGGTCCTGGAGCCAAATTGCAAAGCCATCCCGTAGGCATCTGTTCTTACCCTATTGCCATAGGGTTTCAAATCCTTGGCAGCTGATTTCAACTTCAGTGTGAGTTTAATAGGGGTTTCAATAGGAGCCCCTGGAGACTGAAACACCTTTGGGGTCCAATCGAATAAACCTCTGAAGAAAATTCAAGCATCTGGGCAGAGGACCGGGTGTAATCAATAACCATGATCCTACCTGCCTGGTTACCACTCCCCTTTCCTGCGAATAACTCTGTCCCCACTCCAACCACTGAACCTCTCTCTGGAGAGGCCATGTCCTATATGACCCTGCTCCTCAACCTCTGTTGTTTGGTCCAAACTGGGCCAATCATGGTACCCTCCTACCTCAAGCAGTTTTGATTGGCTGAACCCAGACCAATCAGAGACCTTCCCTAGGACTTTTTGAATGGGAACTGAGGGAGGAGGTGAGTCCTTCTCCAGGTGACAGGATGTGCAAAATGTTTGACTCAACAATCAAGAGGTAGCAAATTCTCAGAGAGACATTTGAGAGTTGAGACAGCCTGCTTTGTGTCCCTGAGGACACGTGATGTGGGGGGGTGGAGAGGGGCGGTTTTCTGCAGATGCACTGTTCAGTGCCACAGCCTGCTTCCCCTAGGGATTTCTCCACGGAAACGCTGCCCACACAGGGGCCAGCCTCACTTTGGCCCCAGAATCGCCTCCAAAGGTTTGACTCCTCATCCCTTCTCTGGCCTGAGCCTCGCCCAGCTGGGCCTGGAAGGGCAAACCCCAGAATTCCTGGCTGAGCCCGGAGCCTTTCTGTTGCCATCTGAAATTCACCCACAGAGATCTCCCACCCACTTCGGCTCCCTTTACTCCAGGAGGCGGGGGGTGCACATGCACGGGGCGCACAGCCGCACTACACACACATGTACATGCACACACACAGATAGATGAACGCCCACTCACCCTCTCACAGCACGCTCCCGTTTATAGATACGAATTCGCACTTCGCAGAGTACTTCGTGCCCTTGAATACAGCCCTCTCACTTCCACGCATGCGCACATGGGCACAGGCGCATCCGCAAATGCGCCTGACATCCAACACACACACACTCACATTCACACCACACCCCCACGATCCTCTTCCCCGGGACAATGCAGACTTTCCCCGGGAAGGCCTTGTACCCGAGCATGTGCAAAGCGGGCAGGAGGAAATTAGCAAGTAGATGGTGGGCTGGGGCAGGGGAGGAGGAACACGTGGCAGGAACAGAAATGGACTTTACTCCCAGCAGTCCATAAAAAGGTAGTTTTACTCATATCTTGTTTCATCCTGTGACCCACACCATGAGGAAGGTACCACTTGGACCCTCGCCTCACAGACGAGACAGCAGGGCTTAGAGAGGCTAAGTGACTCGCCTGTGGGCACGCAACCACCAAGTCACAAGCTGGGTTCTGGCCCGGGCGGTTTGGTTCCAGAACTGGACTACCAGAGCCAGTGCTGTGCTCACTTAACCTGTGTCTGAGCCAGGTCAAGTTCACTGCCCTAATCGGGACTGAGGTTGCCCTTTTGCTAAATGAAGTTAAAGGAGGTATTCTCTCATTCCCTCCCCGCCATTGGATGGAGAGTGTGTGATTTCATAGTTACCACTTGGCAGGTGTGAGAAACTTGACGCCTGTCAAAGCATTTCCAAGTAGCCTACCTGATTGGACTTGCACAACCTAGACAGGAACCTGGAGGTTCAGGAAGGTGAATAGGTGGGTAAGTCGTGTCCCGGGCTAGTGGCGGGGCCAACCTGAAGCACCTGGCAGGTTGCCTGAGTGGCCCAGACTTCTTCCCGCCTCCTCCATCCAGGGACGGGTGGGATTTGCTCCCCCGGGGAAGTAACAATCTCTGCTACCTCTAGCTTCTCCCTCCTTTCTTTCACTCAACTGATAATTGAATGAATATTCAACACCTATTACACACCAGGTATTGCACCGGCCACGAGGGCTAGAGGCCACCCCTGCCCCACGAGCTTGCATTCCACAAGAGGAGCAGACGAACCCCGCCTGTGTGTGGTCGGGGGGGGCTGAGGGTGGAAGTGCAGGGACCCTTAGGGGCACATGGACGGAGTCCCTCGGGGTCCAGGAAGGCTTCCCTGGAGAGGAATGATGCCTTCCTGGAGAACAGTGGATTTGAAGGAGTGAATGAAGTGACAGTGGAGGAGAGGGATCTGTGCTGAGTTCCAGAGGTCAGGAAGCCCCCCGTACCCACCCACCAGTCAGCTCTGGGGACGCAACCCTGCACAGCCAGTGCCTCCGAGGCCACCGACTCTTGTCAGAAGGGCGCTCCTTCCGGTGTCACCCAAAGGCCGGCTGCTGCAGGGCCCCGGGGACTCCCCAGCTTTCCCCGTGCCTCGCCTGCCTCCCTCCATCTCCAGGGAAGCAGGATTCATCCCAGGCCTGATTTATTAGCCTCGTCCTGGAATCATCCCAGATGCTGTCATTGGTCTCATTTTCTGACCTGCCTGAGGGCCAGGGAAGGAAATTCATTAGGCCGGGAGAGCTGGCCGCCAGGCCCATCTGTCTGGGCATCTGTCCCCGTCTTCTCCCTCCCTTCTCCCCCTCCACCCCCCTCCCCCGCCCTCCCCTTCTATCCTCTCCACCTGCAAAGGGAGGAGTTCTGTGCCTGCCACTCCGCCCAGGATCACCAAGGCAGTGACACCACTGAGCTGTCGGTTCCCCAGGGGAGGCCTGACCAAGGAAAGACGGCAGAGAGCTCCTCAAAAGCTCCTTGAAGCTGCCCTCTAGCACTGCCTTCCCAGGCTCCCTGGGCATCCTGCCCTGAGCGAGGAGACTAAGCATTTTCCATCTGGGGGTGTGGAAACCTCTCTCCCAGTAACTGAAGGCAGGTACACCAGACCTGCCTGTTTTCATGCAAAAGGTGTCTTTCTGAGCAAGTCTTACGGAAATCAGATCTCCTGACACAGACTGTTGCTTTTAAAGCTGAAGGCAAGAAGGGACTCGCAGAGCATTCGCATCCCGACACGGGGCAAGCAAGATGATTTGAAGGAGTATCGGGATTCGTGCCTTTTATTTTAATATGTATTAAATAAATTTTTAAAATATATAAATGTATAAGTAGCACATCTAATCTTTGATTACATAAGATATAATTGCTTTGAATAAATAAAATTTAGGTATTTACATTTTTAAAAGCAGATCAGTTTTTTTAAATGCTAAGTAAATAACAGTTATAGGATGTGTACACATTTGGCAAAAACATCAGAGTTTAGCACACGTTGCTTTAAGTGAACGAGGCAGTGAACGCATTGCCAAGGTTAAACTTCTTGAGGTGAAGCAAAACTTGATTAAGCCAGCCTATTCCATGGAGGGAAATTGCAACCCTAGTTTACCTGCTGCCCAGCACCCACTCTCTCCGGCCCACAGAGGGAAAGCACTCAAGCCAGAGTTTGCCTGTGTGCAGTGACCCGGAGCTTTAAGCAAACACAGCCTCAGGTCTCGGGAAATGTTCAACCTCGGTGACTGGCTGGCAGCGCAAGGCTATAGAACCTCTGTCCCTGACATCTGGCTCCATGGGGGCAAGCAGGAAGCAGGGAGGGAGAGCCTGGGTCCCATGATGCTTGTCCCCGTGGTTACCTCTTCTGACCTAAGGAGAGGTAAGATGCTGAGACCCTCGGAGGCTGCAATGAACAAATGAAGAACAGTGTTTGCAGCTTTGTCTGTGTTGATAATATCCTGGAGTCTCTCTCTCTCTCTCTCTCTCAATCTCTCTCTCTCTCTCTCTCTCTCTCACACACACACACACACACACACACACTGCCCACAGTCACCGCCATCTACATGCACACACAAACACACGGCCTACATAGTCACTGGTACGCGTTTACAGGCAGACACACTGTCTACTCAAACACAGATATGTAGGGGGCTTCCCTGGTGGCGCAGTGGTTGAGAATCTGCCTGCCAATGCAGGGGACACGGGTTCGAGCCCTGGTCTGGGAAGATCCCACATGCCGCGGAGCAGCTAGGCCCGTGAGCCACAGCTACTGAGCCTGCGCGTCTGGAGCCCGTGCTCCGCAACGGGAGAGGCCGCGACAGCGTGAGGTCCGCGCACCGCAATGGAGAGTGGCCCCCGCTCGCCGCAACTGGAGAAAGCCCTCGCACAGAAACGAAGACCCAACGCGGCCAAATATAAATAAATAAATAAATAAAACAAAAAAAAAACACACCGATATGTAGCTACAGACACGTCCCCCATAAACATCTGTGTACATAAAAACACATCAACATACCTTCATGTGTGCACACACATGTACACAGACTCATTTCACACACACATAGGCACAACCATGCCCACAGTCACCTACATATACACGTACACATGGACACAGCACTAACACAGTCAGAGGTAAGCAAGCCCGCAGACATGTCCGCCTGGATATTCAAACACAGGCAAACAGAAAGAAAGGCACCACGTACAGAAAGAAAGGCACCACATACACAAAGAAAGATACCTAGGCACAAAGACACATAGCACAATCTCAAACTTATACTCACATCCACAGATCCACCATGACACATACAAGTCAATACACATATAGGTAAACTCACACACATGCACACACACGCACACAAGCAGAGGATGTGAATATATACTCCCAGCTATAGTACAGAACAGCCCACCGTTAGCTTGGGAATGTCACATCAGACATAATAGGATCTGCTGCCCACGTGCCCCCTTGGCTGCCAGCTTCCCAGTTCACAGATGATGCCCTGGAGCTGGGCCTGAGCCATGTGTCTGGGTGCAGGGAGGACAGTACCCCCCCGTCCCCACAGGGAGCTCAGGGGCTGAGGGAATCAGAGGGAGGCCGCTCCACTGTCCCAGAGGTACATGGGAGGGACCGAGATCACACCAGGCCCTCACCCCACACAAGCCTTTGGCACATGGTCTGTATTAGACACTCCAACTGCTGCTACAGCACGAAGCCACCTGACCCTGGCACTCAGTCACAAGGACAGGAAAAAAGGGGGAACCAGAGACCATTTGGAATAGTGGAGTCAAGCAGACCAGAGTTCAAATGCTTTCGCTGCCATGCCAAAGCTGTGGACCTTGAGCAGGTAACTTCACCTCTCTGAGCCTCAGTTTCCTCATCTGAAAAATGGGTATGATGTTAATCCTAGCTCAAAGAATAGTGTGAGAACTAAATTAGATGGTGCATATAGAGCACCTAGCACAGCTCTCATCACACAGTAAGCACACTGTAAATCAGGAGTTCTCAGCCTTGGTGCTATTGACATTTGGGGCCAGATAATTCATTGCTGTGCATGTGTGGTTGGGGGCTGTCCAGCACAGTATAGGATGTGTAGCAGCACACCTGGCCTCAACCCACTAGATACCAATAGCATCCCCCCCTTCCAAGTTGTGACAACAAAATATGTCTCCAGACAATGCCAAATGTCCCCTGGCGGGGGCAGAATCTCCCCCCGCTGAGAATCACTGCTGTAAATATTGACCGTTATTATTATTTTTGTTGCTATGATTGTCATCATCATCATTAGGATGACATTAGCTATAAGACAGTCGGAACAGAAAGGGGACCAAGGAGAACATGCCCTTATTCCAGTAGCCACTTCCCTCCTCTCTTTCCTCCTCCCCTTGTCCTTTCTCTTTGTTTGCTCCTGAAACCACCTCTCCTGACCAGACCTGGCTTAGCTGAGTAGCTGAAGAGAACGTGGTCGAGGCACTTGCAGGAGATTCAGGCTGGAATCTCTTTCCCTAAATAAGCAGACTGGCCAGGAGCAACTATGTGCCTGGAAACCAGGCTTCCAGGGAAGAAGTTCAGGATGTATCCAACTTTTGGGTAACCTTTGGGTGGGGTGGGAGTAGGGGGCCAGGACTGGGGAAGACAGAAGTGAAGAAAGTCACCTGGGAAAGCAAAGGGGCAGGACAAATGACTTGTTGGAAAGTAACCTTGCCATATCTATTAAAATACAAAATATGCATATCTTTGGGCCAAGTAATCCTTTACATGGGAATCTATCCAACATAACAAACACCAGTTGACAAGATTTATAAGTATCACATGTTTATTGCAGCAGTGTTTGTAGTGGCAAAGATCTGGAAACAATCCTTGCATGTCCATCAACTGGGGACCGGTTGAGTAAATTATGGGTCACCCACACAATGGAGTATTAATGCAATTTTAAAAAGAAATTAGCTATATAGCCAATAATCTGGATTGATGTCTATGGACACAGTTAAATGAGAAAAACAATTTACAGAATAATGTCAATAACAGAATCCCACTTTTTGGTAAAAGCAACTGAAAGCCCTATTTTTGTATGTGTTTGAGCATGAAGACTACTAACATTAGCTGCTGGGCAAGAAAGGTGGAACAAAATGAATATGGAGAGATTACTTTTTGCATATATGTGTATATATAGATTATGTGGATCATTGAGTGTTTTCACTCATAGTAATGAGAGAACCCTACCTTGTTCATTTCTGCAGAAGAATTTAGTAGGGAATGTTGTTAAATGAAAAGAACTCAGTACTGAACCAGTCTCCAAAGCTGAGGTTTTAAAGTATGGCAAGTGACTCATTCATTCATTGATTCATTCAACAAATACTTCTGAAGCGGTCATTGCTCTAGGCACGGTGGACACACAGGAAATGAGATGCATCCCTGTCTCCTGGAGCTCACATCCAGGGGGAAAAGCAGACAACAAACAGATGAACACCTGTGTATAAAGCATTGCGTTGCGTGGTCATGTTTGCGTGAAAAATAGAGCGGGGCAGGGAACAGAGAGTGATGGGCGGTGGCCTGTCTTCTAGATGGGGTGACCAGAGAAGGTCCCTGGGCACAGACCCGAAGGGTTTGAGGAGGCAAGGGGCCAAGGGGAAACCCGGGCAAGAGTGTTCCAGCAGAGGACCCACGAGGGCAAATCCCCGAGCGACACGCTTGGTGAGTTCAAACACAGAAGGAGGTTAGTGCAGGAGATGGTGGTACGCGGGCACAGGAAGAACTTTGAACTTTAATGCAGATGAGCTGGGTGCCTTTGAAAGGTTTTGGGCAGAGGAACACACTGGTCTTATTTCCCCCGGCCAGATTGGCTGAGGAGTCTCAAATTTGTTCTAGAAAAGCAGGCTCCATTGTTTCTGGACTTCTTCAAGACTGCCATCAGTCCAGGCCCTACACTGGAGGGTCTGAGTAGTGGTCCAGCCAAGGTTCTGGTGGGCTCAGGCAGGAACTATAGGTGTTGCACGATGCCCCGATCATTCTTACAAACTAAGCTTGGAAGGAGATGCCCTTGGATGTGAAGCGATGGGCATTCTCACCCGTCACTGGTGGGAGAATCCTCGCAGAATGATCCTTCTGGAAGCAGTTTGGCATTCCCCAGTTCAGCTGAACACATATGTACCCGGGGGTCCACAACTGCACTCCTATCTGTGGACCCTCCAGGAAGTCTTGCACACAAGAGCCGGGAGATGCACCCTCTTGGGCTCAGTGATACTATTCACGATCGCAAAGACGGGAACAGCCCGAATGTCCGCAGAGAGGGGAACACGTGAAGAAACTAGGCGATATTCCTCCAGTAGAACACAACACAGCAGTGAAGACAAATCTACCATTGTGTGCGTGGGCTTGGGGGCTCCCAAACCCTAATGTGAGTGAAAGAAGCAAGTCACAGGACACATACAGTATGATTTCATTTATGCAGTGTTCCCATGCAGCCAAAACTAGCTATCCATTGTTTAGGAATCCATAAATAGGCCATACAAATATAAAGAAAAGCAAGGGAGGGATTAATTCAACATTCAAAACAAGGTGGCATAGACTTTGTAATTTTCTTTAAAAGCTGAAAATAGTTGATACTTCACTGTATAGCTCACTTAAAAAGAAGCCAAAATTTATGAATGTCTCGACTTATTTTGTTGTTAAAGTAGAGGTGGCAGGTAAAATTGTCACTAGACTAAATCAATCCCTCTCTACTCCCTTTTCCGTAGGTTTCCAGCAAAAGAATGCTCCACATAGGTTGGTTGTACTGTTTAAGCCTTGAAATAAGCTACACAATTATACCCATTTCAGAGGTAAGCAGAGAGGGGCTCAAAGAGGTACAGTCACTTACCCAAGGTTACCTGGGATTCAAATCCAGGTCAGTGTGACTCCAAAGCCAGAAAGAACTCAAAGCATTGGAAGAAAATAGGCCACAGTGGCTGGAGTGTAGTCTGTCAGGGCCAGAGGATGGAGGGATTTGTAGGTCATAGAGAAAATCCTGGGTTTTATTAATGGTGCCCTGGGGAGCCACCAACGGGTTTCAGAGCAGAAGAGTGAAAAAGGCCAGATCTGCATTTTATAAAAATTTCTCCAGCTTCTGGGTCAAGAGTAGACTGGGAAGGAGTAAGAGTGACCGTGGAGACCGGCAGGGAGGCTGTGGCGTCATGTGTAGACGGAGGGGAGCTAACGGGTTCTTGAGACATTTCAGGGAGGGTCACAGAATCTGGCAATGGATTGAATTTGGGGCTTGAGAGGAAAGAAGAGGTCAAGGGTCATCCGAGTTTTGATTTCAACCACTGAGTGGAAAGTGGTGACATTTGAATTAACTGAAGAAAAAGCAATTTTGGGGGGAAGCACTTTAATTAAATAGGACTTCTGGTTTCTGGTCCGGTCCCCACACTAGAGTAAAGGGACAAGCATGAGCTGCCTGAAGAGTCACCACCAACCCCTAGCAGAGGCCACGCTCTTGGCCTGCCCATGCACCCCAACTCTCTTTCTCTGCAGGTCAGTTCTTTCCCTGGGGCTCCCTCTGCCCTTCGTGCAAACTGATGCCCCTGTCTAACGGCCTGTCTAAAGCCTTGGGGGAGCCCAGGTTGGGCTGCCAAGCTGAGACGTCCAGTGCATTTGGTGTTGGTCATTCCTCTGGCCTTTGGTAACATTCTCTAGTCTCCTGCCTTTTGCAAAGTTGGAGAGAATCCTCAAAAATCTGTACTGGCCCATGAGCTACCAAAAATCGCTTTTTGGGTCTCCTAGAAGTTGGGTAGCAGCATGAAAAGCAACTGAACTTCTTTTCTTTTCCCCTGAGCATCGCCTGAATTATTTAATAATTTGCTTTTCCTGGAGATGGTAGAATCGAGTGTTTAAGCCAATGGCATTTGGAGTCACACAGTTCTGGGCTGGAAACCAGCTCTTGCTACATTAATAGCTGTGTGATCTTGGCAGGGGTAGCACAGGGCCTGGCACATAGTAGGCCCTTAAGTAATGGAAGGTGGTAGTGATTTAAGGAAGGTGAGACCGGAGAAGAGAATTTTGGCTGGCGGAGCCCTTAGAGATCTTCCTGCCATTATATAGGTGGGGTAAACTGAGGCCTGGAGAGGTCAAAGGGCCTGCTCTAGGAATCCCATTAGATGTAGGATTGGGGAGTAAATGCCACACCCTGACCCCCAGTTCAATTCTCTCTCCAGACCTCCACTGGGAGAACCGGGGACACTAGTGAAGGCAGCAGAACCTACACAACATGTGTTTTCAGTTGACTGCAAGGTGGGCCTAGAGCAGAGGGGCACACAGGTGTTCCATGGGCTGGGTGGGTTTGCCTGTTTGTACAGGACAGGCAGCACAATGATTAGAAAAATATCTGAACTAGTTGCTACAATTTACAAATCAGGAAGTTTCATATAAAAATCCAAATTTCTGAATTTTTTCTTTTTAAATCAGAAGACGGGGCCACCCTGGACCTGTATTCATTCATGGCAACAAGCTGTTGGAGCTGACCTGGTGCTGCTTCCTCTGGCTGGCTCTGTGCACTCTGTTTGTCACAGTCTCCACCCCTCTCTATTGCCTCCTGGTTACTACAGCCTGGTGTTGCCTGCAGTGTACCATTATGTTTGACCTACTTTGTTTTGAACACGTGGCCCACTTCCCTCATTTATGTGACCTGCCCTGTCCTATAGTCATGCATTTATGATTCTGGCCCTAGAGTGTTTTTTCTGTAAAAAAATGTTTTAGGAGACAGAGCTATATATACACCTGTACCATATTACCTCTGTTGTATAACACTGACTCATTTCTCCCAAACTCATGGCAAATGAAATCTTCCTCATATCCATTTGCAAATAGAAAATCCTGCCTGTGGTCACAGTTGGGCCCTTTCTCTAGATTCCCCACTTTTCCTTTCAGTTTGGATCTTACCAAGTGTTACAGTCCTTACTTTCCCACATTCTTTCCTTCCCCCCGCCCAACCCCTTGCCTGCCCGTGATGTGCCTCTCCTCCCCTCCTCCCTACAGAAGCCCAGCCCAGTGCTCTGCCCCCTGCAGCTCAGAGGGGCTTGCCCTTCCTTTCTGCATCTGGGTCGGGTGGTGTGTGGCAAAAGGATCCAAGGCCAGGCAGCACTGTGAAATGCACTCTTTACCTGGGAGGTGGGGCAGGGGCGGGGTCAGATGTCTTGAATTTCTTATAGCAGGAAACACAATCATCAACTCCCCACCCCCATGGGTTGCTCCCCACCCCCATGGGTTGACAGTGGGATAAGAAATCTTTACCTGCCTCTCCTCCACTTTTAGAGATGAATAAAGGAAATGTCCAATCTGTTTGGAGCCTCTCTTTAGACCTGCACCACTTTCAAATTTGTTGTGGCCTCCCAACCAGCCTCCCTGCCTCCACCTCTTCCCCTCCTGCCCCTTTTTTACTCTGCCTCAAGCGTGAGCAGGTCTCCCCCCTGCTTAAATGCCAACAAGAGCTCCCCATCACCTCCAGAATAAAGTCTAAGGCCTTGGCCAACCAGTGGGGCCACCAAACTTCCCAGCCTCATCTCTCACCTTCCCCGTGAGCAGTAGACACTCAGGTCAGGAAGCCACAAGCTCTCATCTGGTCTTCTGCTTTGCCTGTGCTTCGTCTCTACCAGGACAATCTCCTGGCCATCCTTTAGGAATCAGCCTAAACACCACCTCCTCCGACTCTCTGTCTCACCAAAGGGGTTAGATTGTCTTGCCCCTCCTCTGTGCTGACACCCTTCTTCTGTGGTCTGCATGGTTGTACTATGTTTATAGATCTGTCGCTCAGATTCTGAGGCTCTCAGACAAGCACCCTCTGGTTTGTCTGTGTCAGCAGAACCTGGCACAGGGCCTGGCAGGAGGAATGGCTAATAAAGACGTGAGGAACTGAAACAGTGCAGTATGGAATTTCAGCCAAGACACAGAAAGGGTGTTCACGATTGGAAGAGGTTGTCCTTGCGTCTTTTGAGAATGTGTCTCCTGTTTCATACCAACAAAATCTCTGTCCTTCAAGGAGATGATCATGGGCTTCCTCCCCACTTGCCAGCCACAAGGCCCTTCCTCTTCTTCATTCCTCTCACAGGAATAGGTCCTTCCATCAAAGACACTGGATCACAAAGTGCCTTGAGTTACTACTGACCATTTTATGGGTCTAAATCTTGTTAATCCAAATGGACAGTAATCTCCTCAAGGGTAGGTGTGTGATATTCATCCATCCATCCATCCATCTCTCCATCTAACCATCCATCCATTCATCCATCCATCTGACCACTCATCTATCCATCTATCCATCCAACTATCCATCTGACCATCCATCCATCCATCCACCCATCCATCCATCCATCCGACCACTCATCTATCCATCTATCCATCCAACTATCCATCTGACCATCCATCCATCCATTCATCCATCCATCTATCCATCAGTCCTTCCATCCATCTATCCATCCATCTGACCACTCATCTATCCACCTATCCATCCAACTATCCATCCATAGATCCATCCATCCATCCAATCATCCAATCAAGCATCTACACTGTACCATACACTCCAATGGGTACTGAGGATAAAATGGAAAGCAAAATCAGATGGGACCTCTGCCCTCACTGCAGCTAACAGTGCAGTTTGGGAGGAGACATGTAAATAGATAATTACAAATAAGTGTAAAATATCAACTGTGGCAAGTACTTTTGAAGGTGAAATCAACAGTGCTATTAAGCTCTGTTACAGGGTGATTGGTCCTGGTGTGGGGGACAGGAAAAGCCCCGTGTGGTGGCAGCAACGAGAACGTGGGTGAGTGTGGTACAGATGAGCAAGTGCTGCAGAGCTGGGAGGCCGCGTCCAGGAGCCCTCTCTTTGTGTATTAGCAACAGTAAGACATTGGCCTGTGTTTAGGCATCATTACACCATTGAGCTGGCATTCCAGGTGCTTCGTTGTCCATTCATTTATACAAACATGCCCAATAATATAGATGCATTTTTCCTGTGATGTCACTTTCTCTTGCATAATGCAAAGTGTATATTTATATACCATATATGTCTATATATAAATATACAGACACACGCACATATGCACAAGCACATGTGCACATTGCTTCTTTCTTCTCCCTGATGCTCGGTCTACATAAAGTAGTTCATTGAAATGAGGATACCGTCATCATCATCTTCATAATTATATAACTATCACATCTTATACTCCTATATAAGATTTTATATATATATATATATATTTGATATTTATATAACTCTTTAGTGAGTACCACTTTACCAGGAAAATCATATGCATGGTCTCTACTCCTCACAACAGCCCCACTGGATAGGTTTGGTTTCCCCATTTCACAGATATGGAGACTGAGGCTCAGAGACATGAAGTTACTTGCCCAGTGTCACACAGACAGAAGTGGGGGGAGGCAGCCCTGGAGTCCGGGTCTGTGTGATTCCACCTCCCTGCTGCCTCCTTTCTAGAATTTCTGGACCCAGAGTGACCTGAGACAGTGGTCAGACAGCTGGCTGAGTTAGGAGCTGCCTGTGGCTGCCGAAGAGTTTGCCTCTATTTAAAGAAAGAGCCATTCAGGAAATGGGGACCATGACCGTGGCTGCACAGACCAGCTGGGCTCTGGGGACTCGATGGAGCTGCCCAGCCAACAACAGCCCCTGCACAATAGATTCACTGACCCGGCAGTCAGAGGTGATCCCCAGAGGTCCCTGGTCCCTGGCCCAGGAGAAGGAGCACAGACCTGTGATGGCTTTTCCTGTGGACCACACAGGGAGGGGAGAGGGCCTCTGACTCAGATGGACAACCTAAGGCCCACGAGGAATTAGTCCCAGGCCTTTGGGGTCAGACTTAGATTCACATGCAACCAGCTTGGGTTATGTGTCTGACATTTGTTAGGTACTTTCACATGCGTTTTTTTCGCCAATCCTCAAAGTGACGCTTCAAGAATAGTACTATTTAATATCGTCATTTAGAGAGGAAGAAAGGGAGGTGCAAAGAGGTTAAGTGTCTGACCCAAGCTCACACAGCTACTAAGTAGTAGAATTCTACTCAGTACAGTGTAGCATCCATTCATCCATCCATTCATTCATTTAATCAACGTGCATGACATGTCTACATGTACCAGGCACCGTTCTAGGCACTTGGAATTCACAGATAAACAAAACTGACAAAATCCCCATCCTCATGGAGCTGACATTCGAGTGCCACAGTGCCAGAGTCTGTGCAGTCACTACTGAAACAAAGAAAACTAAGACCCAGTTCTTGCCTTTGGGGTGCCGTAGTTTACTCAAAGAGACACACAGGTGGAAAATTTTAAAGCACTGTGAACAGTTCAGGGTGCTTTGATGCGGTTAGCAGAGAGGCTGTGAGAACAAAGGGTGGGCATCAGGGAAGGCTTCCTGGAGGAAGTTTTACCTAAAATGAGCCCTGCAGTGAATGGAGCCCAAACATGTTCTCTTTCGGCTGCTGCACCCTGAAATCCTGACAAAGCTGCCCAGACCTGACTTGTTCTCTCAAGTACATCTTGAGCAAAGGCCCAGAGGCAGGAGGCTGCTCTGTGGTTCAGGGAACTCTACTTCTGGTTACAAAGGTCAGGGATGAACCCCGCTACAGAGGACAATGGACTCAGATAGCCTTGGACTTTCAGGAAGCACTGGTGAGTTTTAAGCAGGAAAGTGGCCCAATGCAGCTGGTGGCTTCAAAGATCCCTCTGAGGCTGAGTAGAGGCTGAAGTGGAGGGGGTGAGGATGGAGGCTGGGAGGGAGCTTCGGGGGCATCCAGGCAATGACAGAGGGACGGAAAATTGTTCTGTAATTTATCTTTTTAGAGGCAAAATTATCCCTGCTCATTAAAATACAAGAAAGAAAGAGAGAGAGAGAGAGAGAGGGAGGGAGGGAGGGAGGAAGGAAGAAAGAAGAGAAGGAGGGAGGGAAGGAAGGAAGGAAGGGAGGAAGGAAGGGAGAAAGAGAGAGAGAGAGAAAGAGAGAGAGAGGGAGGGAGGAAGGAAGGAAGGGAGGGAGAGAGACAGGGGTGGGGTGGAGGGGAGGGAAGAAAGAAAGAGAGAAGGAGGAACGGAAGAAAGAAGGAAAGAAAATAGAAGGATGGGAGAAACATACCTAACAGCAAAGTCAAGCCAATGTTCTCCTTGGAAACATTTTATTATGAAATATTTCACACCAATGACTACATGCAGTTTATACTAAATTATAAAGCATGATAATAAAATAAACACTCATGACCCCACCATTCGATGTAAGCATTAGAACTCGCCAAGGCCTTCCTAGCTGAGGCGGATCCACCTTGATGTCCTCCCTGTCCCCCACATCCAGAGACACTAGGAGCTGACCACGCCCTGCGTTTCATTTTGGTCTCTTCTCCTTGCTTTGCTTCGTGTATTTACCAAATACAAATGTGTCTCTAAACAACATAGTGCTTATTTTCTTGTTTTCAAGCTTTATCAGAAATGCATCTTAGATCCTACTGCCACCTGCATTTTAAGTTCAGTATCCTGTGTCTCCGATTTATCTATGTTGATGCATGTGGCTGTAGTTTTTTTTTAATTGAAGTATAGTTGATGTACAGTAATGTTATATAAGTTACAGGTGTACAATATAGTGATTCATAACTCTTAAAGGTTATACTCCATTTATAGTTATTATAAAATATTGGCTATATTTCCCATGTTGTACAATATATCCTTGTAGCTTATTTTATACCTAATAGCTTGTACCTCTTATTCCTCTATCCCTATATTGCCCCTCCCCCCTTCCCTCTCCCCAGTGGTAACCACTAGTTTGTTCTCCATATCTGTACGTCTGCTTCTTTTTGGTTTTATTCACTAGTGTGCTGTATTTTTTAGATTCCACCTATAAGTGATATCATACAGTATTTGTCTTTCTCTGTCTGATGTATTTCACTAAGCATAACACCCACCAAGTCCATCCCTGTTGCTGCAAATGGCAAAATTTTATTTTTTATGGCTGAGTAGTATTCCATCACGTGTGTGTATATGTGTGTGTGTGCACCACATCTTCTTGGTCCATTCATCTGTTGATGGACATGTAGGTTGCTTCCATATCTTGGTAATTATAAATAATGCTGCTATGAACACTGGGGTGCATGTATCTTTTCAAATCAGTGGTTTTGGTTTTTTTTTTTTGATAAATACCCAGGAGTGGAATTGCTGGGCCATACGGTAGTTCTATTTTTAGTTCTTTGAGACACCTCCATACTGTTTTCCACAGTGGCTGCACCAATTTACATTCCCACCAACAGTGTAAGAGGTTTCCCTTTTCTTCACATTCTTGCCAACATTTGTTAATTGTCTTTTTTGATGAGAGCCATTCTGACAGGTGTGAGGTGATATCTCATTGTGCTTTTGATTTGCATTTCCCTGATGATCGGCGATGTTGAGCATCTTTTCAGGTGCCTGTTGCCCATCTGCATTTCCTCTTTGGAAAAAATGTCAATTCAGTTCTTCTGCCCATTTTTTAATCGGGTTGTTTGTTTGATGTATGAGCTCTTTATATATGTTGTATATTAATCCCTTATCAGTCATATCATTTGCAAATATTTTCTCCCAGTACGTGGCTGTAGTTTATTCACTCTCACAAGTATATGGTGTATACCATTGTGCGTATATAACCCAACTTACCCACCCATTCTCCTGTCGGCAGACCTTTGGGTGGCATCCAGCTCTTTGCCATCTCAAAGAGTGCTGTTATAGGCATTCGTGGGCATAGCTCGTGAGCACCTGTGCATGAGTTTCTCTAGGCAACCTTGAGGGTGGAACTACTGGCTTGTGGGGCCCAGTGCCCGCTCCAAGCCTCTGTCCTGAGCAAGGCCCGACCGCCCCAATGTGGGCCTCGCTGCCGGCATGCGGGAAGCCCGGGGTGAGGCAGCCCTGTGCAGGCAGGCCCAGGCCAGTCCCCAGTCATCTCCCAGGACTCAGCAGGCGCCTCACATGCCCCTCATCTGCCAGCAAGACCAGCAACCCTCCAGCTGGCTACTAACTAGGTCATGAGAGAGCATCGCTCTCTGAATTTGTTCCATTTCCTTCAGCACTTGGGCCTGGTGAGGCTCTGTTCACAAGCCACTGGCCCCAAGGGAGGTGGTAATAATAGCAGCTCTTGAGCTGACTGCACACCAGGCACTGTCTAAATAACCTTCCGTGCATGTTAACTCACTTAATCTTCATAACCAACCACACGAGGTAGGTACTGTGTTATTCCCATTTTACAGATCAGCAACCAAAGCACAGAAAGTCGAGGCTCTGGCCCAGAGTAGCACATGCTAGTAAGTGATGAGATCAGGCTTCAAACCCAGGCAGCCTGGCCCCTGCACTCCCTGCCACTCTGCTAGGCCATCTCCCACAAGATGGAGAGAGCCAACTCCTTGCCCACTCCTGAATCCATCAGCATTCTTTTACTTGCAAAAAAAAAAAAAAAACCAATTCGAATGAATGAACATAAGCAAACAGGAGGACTTAGTCGATGACAAAAATAAATCCAGAAAAGAAAGGTAGGAAGCAGACATCGGGGCCCTCTGAGTCCAGGGAGGCAAACACTCTCAGACACCTCTGCATCTCCACCTTGACATCTCTGAATGTGGTGCCTTTGCTCTGTTTACCACGACGAGAGGGGCAGGAACGTGGCTGCCTGCAGCCTTCACTTACCTTCTAACACACCCACCAATTCCTGCTAAAAAACAAAACCCAAGCAAATAAACCAAACATAGGAAAGGACCCTGATTAGCTCCGCCTGGGTCCCCTGTCCTCCCCTAGAGCATCGCCAGTGGCCGGGGGAGGTCGGGTGCTGGCATTGGTGCAGGCTCACGGGCCCCAGCCCATAGCCACAAGGGCTGCACCTGTCCCCAGGAGGGGGACAGCGCAGATGCAACCCCTGAGGCCCGAGTGAGGGGTGAGTGAATGTGAGCACGGCAACTGCCCACAATGGTAGTTGCACATACCACCGGGGCCCTGACTGCCAAGGAATGGAGGAAGCCCGGGGAGGTCCCTGCCTCCCCTCTGGACACTCATCTTTACCCAGGATTCAACTGGACTGAAAAGAAGTCCCCCTTTAACAGCTTTCTATTCAGCATTCAGGGAAAAGAGGTTTCCTCCTGGTGTTTTTAACGAACAAAATCCTCCTTCCACACACCTCACCCATGGAGGGCCCCGGGACCAGCAGAAGTGTGGACATCCAGGGCTCAAGGGAGCTGCAGAGCCTTGGGAGGGGAGCCGGGGGTCCCCTCCCGGCCCGTTGATTACAAGCACTGCAGCCCAGGGTGCCATTCACCCTGGCCACTGCGAGGAAGCCCGGGGAGGGGCTCGTGGCCTCACCCTCAGGCACAGGGAAAGGAAGCAGAAAGCCAGGCAGATGACACACGAGTTGACATGAGAAAATCCTGCATGGGCTGGCCTGGCTCCTCACTGCCCATCTTCCCCCTAAAGTCCACCCAACCCTCACCCAGCCCTGTGCTCTGGCCACCCCTGTGGACCCCCACAAAAGTCTGATGTGTCCTCAGTGAAACCAGGTCAGAGAACATTCGAGAAGCGATTCGGAGAGGCCAGCAGACGCAAATCCGGACAGAACAAAGCCAACCTGTCCGCCAAGGAAACTCAATCCGCTTACGCTCTGGAGCTCCCTCATAGCAGAGAAGAAAGGGTGCTTTCATGGGCCCAGCCCTCCCTGCCTGCAAAATATGTCCCGCAGGTGTCCTGTCCTCTCTCCAAGCGTCTGCCCCCTGGGACCTGTGGCCCCTCACAGCCCAGGGGTGGGCTCAGGGAAGGGACCCCATCCTTGGGCCACGGAGGAGAGGGGAAGTGGGAGAGGGGAATCAAGAAAAGCCCCGAGTAATGAATGACTTCAAGGTTAAGGCTCTGGAGATAAAAAAAAAAAAGACAGTGTGTGTTTGTCCTGGAAATTGGCTCATGGACAGATTAAATTTAGGAGTAACTGGGGCAGATACGCAGGGAAGCATGTTTCCTTAATGAATCCGTCTTTATTTAACTGCTTAATCATTTACTGGGCCAAAAAATCTGGAGGTGACTCCAAAAGTCACAATGATGAAGACAGTGATGGACTGTACCCTGCTGATCAGTTTCAGGGCTGGGATCCTGTGACATTACCTTGCCATGCCAATGGGGTGAGGATGGGCTGCGCCGACCGCCAGGGTAACCCCACGTGACACAGCTGCTTTTTGCTCAGGAGCAATCGTCTTACCACATCATCTTCCTAACAGGGAGGTGGCCGGGACAGGCAAAGTCGATTTGGGTGGTGCTTCCTCCTCTCGCCCTGATACCTCTTCCCTTCAGCCTCCTGTGTTCTCATAAGCCCACAGTTATATCATTACACGCTGCAATAAGGGCACTGAAGAAAAAGTGGAGAAAGCTGGGTTCAGAGGGAAGGGGGAGGGACAGATGGGTGGAGCTCGGGCATTTTTAGGGTGGGGAAACTATTCTGTCTGATGCCGTCTTGGTGGATGTAGGCACAACACGTTTGTCAAAACCCATAGAATTGTTTATCACAGAATGAACCCTCATGGAAACTATGGACTTTAGTTAATAATAATGTCCCGATCGTTTCAGCGGTTGTAACAAGGGCACCGCCCTAATGCAAGATGTTAGAAATAGGGAAACCTGGGGGAGAGGGAGTATACGGGAACTCTCTGCACTTTCTGTGCAATTTTTCTATAAACCTGAAACTGCTCTGAAAAATAAAATCTATTTTTGAAAAAAGTGAAGATGATTATAAAAGACTATAACAGGGGGCTTTATCTACACTTGAGCACCTGCAGAGATGCTGCTTGAATCCATAATCTGGCTGATGGTCATTTGGCCATGGTTGCATATCTGCCTGCAGGGATGGGAGGGAACCACTGTTTAGTGAGTGCCTGTTCTGTGAAGCTCATCACCGGGCACTGCCCGCCTGTTACATTTGCTCTGGGAGTGGGGACAGGGGTTCATTCTTCTAGGAGATGTACCAGAACAAAGATGGGGAGAGGCAAAGAGAGGGGAATGTGTATAGCTCCAAACAATAGAGCCAGAATAATAATATGATTTTATACTTTGGGGGGAAATCTTCTATTTCGTAATACAAATTGTGGGAAAGCTGGACAAAGTGTTCTTGGTTGGTGGATGTGTGTGAAATATTTATCAACAGGCCATGGAGAGGTGGAACCTTTGAGGAGGAAGGTAGAGATTTTTGTATTTAACGAAAGAAGACACAAAATAGAATAGGTTGAGAAACACTGTACTATTGCATGTGAACTCACCACCACACTGAGAGCAAGATGGCATGACTCCCACTTCCCAGAAGAGGCAACTGAGGCTCAGAAAGTTGAAGTCCCACGCCCATGTCACACAGCTGAAGTTGCAAAGGTAGAAATTTGAACTCCAACTAGACCTGCCCATGCAGTAGCCATCATTGCGAACAGGGTGGTGCAGGGGGCTCCAGAGGACGCCAGTGGCATTCCTGGGGAGACTGGAAGTCACGGTCCAAAGTCAGTAGGTCAGCAAGTCACCCTCTGCCTGCATGGCCTGCGAGGGACAGCAGTGGGGAGACCCCACTGGGCTGTGCTCCAGGGAAGAGAGGGACCTGGGATCTTGACGCCGTCCAGAAGTGTCAGCCCAGGAAATAGAGTAACAGCCTCATTTATCTGGATGTCACTAATGCAGGACACACTGTCAATGCAGCCTGGGCTGAGCTGAGGTCCAGGCTGTCCTAGGTTCAAGAGTTTTATAGAGATAAAATGGAAGGGAGGACGCTTAACCAATCTCAGCTAACTCTTCAAGAATTTCAGGTTATCTGATTTTTTTTTTTGTTTTTTAAAGGAGGTCATTAATCATACAACAGGTGATTCCAAACGCATGTTTCCCTCTTCCTCCTAAAAGCAGGTGCAAAAGGACTTCCAAAAGGCTAAATGTCATTAGTCATGTGAGGACGTGAAAACAATAAACGTCTGGGAACGTCACGACGCAGCAAAATCTCCTCTGCATGGAACAGCTGGACCCTGCCACGGTGGAGTGTCCCCTACCTGCCCTGTCCAATACGGTAGCCACACGTGGCTATCAAGCGCTTAAAATGTGGCTGCCACCCCAGAGAAACTGCGTGTGTCATTTTATTTAAATAAATTAATCAGTTTAATAGCCACATGTGCCGAGTGGCTCCCACTTTGGACAGGACAGACTTCAACGGTTCCCGTCTAAGTGCTGTGACTTCTCTCCCTTTTAGTCCAAATTCTTATTCTCACCAAAGCAGCCATGACAACTCACCTCCCCAACGTGGTCCCCTGTCATAGAAGCCTTTCACACCCGCCAAATTGGCACAGACCCTGGGAGAGATGGAGGAGAGAGGCCTTGGAGGTGAAACCCTGTGGCCCAGAGAGGAAAGGTGACTTTCCCAAGGTCTCCCAGCCTCTGAAGAGCCAAATGGGATGGGATCTGAGGCCTCTGCTCTCAGAGGGTGGCCCTGTTAGATACATTGAGCTATAAGATACAAACATTTGCCACAAACATATACATTCATATATAGATTATATATATGGTTGGCCAAAAAGTTCGTTCGGTTAGTGAATACGTTGTTCAGTAACGTTCTTGGTGAAAATGAAAAATGTCTTTTATTTTTACTTAAAACCGAACGAACTTTTTAGCCAACCCAATATCAAGCGCCAGCCTGTGCCAGCCTTGGGGACACAGCATTGGAGACAGCAGACAGGACCCCTTCCTGCTCCTTCCACAGGTCCCAGCCCAGCAAGCCTGTCACAGGCGCCCAGTTGCCTGAGCTGGAGGACTGGTGCTTTGGAGTCAAGGGCACAAGTCAAAAGACCTCGATTCCCCAGCATCTGATTCTCATAAGGCACTCTGCACTTGAAAAAAAGAAAAAAGTTTCCACTGACGAATATGCTTGGGAATCACTGAAAACAAGATTTCTCCTCCAGGAGACTGACAAATGCTCATCAGCAACAGGGAGGAGGGAGGCAGTTAGGGGAGTGGACAGAAGCCTGGGTTTGGGGTTGGCCTGCCTCACTTCTAAATCCTTGCTCTGTCCCACTAACCAGGGGGGTGACTTGGCAGGAACCTTTCCAAGCCTCAGTTTGCACGTCTGTAAAATGGGAATGATGGGAACACTGCATCTTATATAGGACAGGGCGTGGGTCTGCACCCAGCCTGGGGTGATGCTCTGTGATTGACGGTTTCCTTTTCCTTCACCTGGCAGGAATATGGAGGGCAGGGAGGGGAGGTTGACCAGGGAGTATCTGGCTGGCCAGTCTGGGCAGACCTTGGTCACTAGGTAAAGAAGGAGGAGCCTGTAATTAACTGTCACCAGGGTTCCCTGAGGAGCATGCAACACCCTGGACAGTGGAACGGAAGGCAGAATACGCACTCCACCCCGAGCCTCCCAGCTCCTCACTTGCCCCAGGTTCTGGCCCCTCAGGCTGCCTAGCCCAGCTTGGGGTCCTTCCATTCAAGCACAAGTCAGCTTCAAAGGGGACACGAGCCAGTCCTCAGAAAGGAGAGGCTGGCCTGTGCACATGTCCACTCACCAAGAGCCCACTGTGGCCCAAGCCAAGGCCCGCAGGAGAAGGTGAGCGACCTCCTGGGCCCACAACAGAGACAGCCCGTTAAGAGCAAGCATTGACACAGTTTTCTGTGTTTTTTCTGGTGGAGGCAAAATCAAAATGTAACAACCACCTCCCCGAGGCCACATCTCTGGATCGCAAATCAAAGACCTGGGCTGAATCCTGGCTCTGTGACCTTCGTGCTGTGGACAAGTCACCTCCTTTCAAATCCCACATGCTAGCTCAGAGCCTTTAGGAAAGCGATTCAGCTGTCCAAGCCTCAGTTTCCTCTTCAGAAAAATGGGGGTGAAAAACCTCTTATACTTGGGTAGTACCATGCTTACAGTAGGTATTCCCTAGATCAGTGGTTCTCAAAGTGGGGTCCTTGGACCGGCAGCATCAGAAGCACCTGGGAATTGGCTAGAAATGCAAATTCTCGGGTTCCACCCTGGATCTACTGAATCATAATTCTGGGAATGGGGCCCAGAAATTTGTGAATTTTAATGAGACCTCCAGCGGTTTCTGACACTCACGATTTCAAGGCACCACATTAAGTGGTAGCTGTCTGGGGGTTATTGACAGTCTCAAAACCCTTTCCAGCTCCCAGTCTGACTGTGGCTGGCTAAGTCCAGGGCGTAGGGTCAGACAGACCTGGGAGAAGTCCTGGTGTCTCTACTCCTAGCCGGTGGTCTTGGACAAGCTTGTCGCTCTCTCTGAGCCTCAGTTTCCTCATCTTTGAAATGGGAGTAACACTTGTCTGGCAGTTTGCCATAAGGCACCGGATGTAATTATCTCCGTGCCTGGAACATTGGAAGAGCTCAGTAACTGGTAGTTACTATTATTATTGTTGGTTTTCCTCTTAAACAATCAGGTACCAGGGAGTTTTGTTCTTAAAAAGGGTCAAGTTTCTCTGGCCTGAATCCCCGCCCACCCTGCCATCATCCCCCAAACAATGTTCCCATAAGGAGTGGTAAGTAAATTGCCAAAGGGCCCTCTGCTACCCATCAGGAGGAAGGCTTTCCACGTTTGAATGAGGCAGAGGATTTCAATTACCCAGGATTACAAAGGAGGACCTCGGAAGCACCATATGGTCTGGGCCTGGCCGCCCCAACGTTCTGCGTGATCGGAGGCTCTTGTGTGAGATATTAACATAATATCCCTTCCAAAAGCGATTACAGAGTTGCAGGCAGCAGAATGTCATTTGGTGGCCGCAGCCCGCTCTCATCAGTAGCGATGACTAAACAAGCTAATCAAATCAGCACAAATTTGCACATGGGCCTGGCAGCTGGGCCTGAAATCGCCATGGCGAAGGCATAATCCTGCTGTAGGATGACTTGACTAATGGGCTCCCGGTGGGCAGCCAGGCCCTAGTGGGCTGCCTGGCAAGTCCGCATGGCGAGGGCGGCTGCACCCACAGGCAGCCAGAGTCAGGGTCCCAGAAGCGACAGAGGCCGGGTTAGCAAACAGCAAATAGCCGGGGAGGAGCAGGAAGGGCCGGAACCTTGCATCAGCCTCTCCAGCCTCACCATCTTTGTGTGTGGCGTGTGTGGGGTGCATGCGTGTGTGTGTGTGTGGAGAGAGAGGGGGACAGAGAGAATGGCTGTGACATGCAACAAGAATGTGGGCTCCAGAGGCTGCCCTTGGTTCAAGTTTCAGTTCTGTCATTTGCTGTGTGTCCTTGGGCAAGATGCTTAACATCTCTGAGCTCAGTGTCCTCTCATAAAATGGGGATACCTTGTGAGTGTTCAATGAACAATGATTGTTGTTGTTGTTGTTATTATATTGCTCAACAAACTTCACATGGGCCTTCTATGTGCCAGGCCCCAGGCTATGGGAATGCCAAGTTAAGAATGACACTGTCCTTCCTTCAGGGAGTGCATTATGTAATGGGGGCTCTGGAAGAGTAACTAGAGAATGACAATATCCCATGATGAGTGCTGTGACAGAGGAGAGAGCAGGGGGCTGAGAGCACGGAGCAGGGACACCCCAGGCTTGGGGACCTGGGAAATCATGCAAAAGGTGACACTACAGCTGAGTTGGGGAGGGTGGGTTGGGGTTATGTAGGAGAGCAACAGCGGAGGCAGAGCCCGGAAGTCAGAAACACAGGCGCCTGGCCGGCAGCGGGAGTCCCCGGAGGGGCAGACAGACACCTGCTGCCCAGACCAGCGGGCAATCTGCCCGGGGGCGGGGGGCCCCTCAAGTCAGAGACAAGATCAGAAGGTACAGCCATATCCGAGGAGGCTGGGATAAAGGCACACATGTTACTGGAGAACTTCATCCACCAAATCTTGGCTCCCAGACATATAAACGATAGAAGAAGCCGAAGGAGGCTTTCTAGGGCAGCAGGAGTGAAAAGTGGTTAGAAGGTGCCTGCTCGCCTGGCCTCACTGCGAGCCTCTGGGCAAGGCCCTTCCCAACGTCACTGCTGGGAGGGATGGGCTTGTTCCCCTATTCTGCAGATTCGGAAGTTAAGGCAAGGCAAGGCTACGGTTCCACCTCCAGCGTGGCAGGGCCCCGGCTCAGTGCCTTCTGCCTCAGTCACCTCCTTTCTACTTCACAAGTTGCCACAGCCAGAGAAGACTGCAGGATGATTGGCTTGACATTTGTCTCAAAACAGAGGCACCCCCTTTTAAAAACTTATATCACTCATTTAAACGAAAACTTTATAACACTGCCCTAACTGAAGAGCCAGTATCATTTGCCATCGATAGAAGATAGCTGTAAACAAAACACGGTGATACATCGCTAGTTAGATGCTGTCACTTCCTGAAGACTCTGGGCCTCAGGTCTGGGGTGAGGGGGTAGGAGGAGATTAGCAGGTGTTCTGGGAGGTATTTAAAGACACCCCAACATACAGGTGAGACTTTACCAAGGTGAGACTCTCTCCCTGCAGAATCATAAGGTTGAAGGAGACCTGAAAGAGGGAATGCAAGCCTCTCTGGTTAACACAATGTCATTTAGTACCAGGTGTGTGGACCACCCCCGTGTTCTTGCAGACCACAGGTAATATCCCACCTACTTGCCCTGCACTTTGGGAAATGCTGGCCCCGATCATCTCGAAAGGCGTTTCTAGCTAGGAAACTCTTCAACGCAGTGAATGTATCAACTCTATAGAACAGGTAGAAGTGACCAGGCATGAAGCACCGGGCCACGCCCCCTGTCCTCTCTACTCCCGCCCAGTGAAGCAGACCTGGATGACACGCCCGAGAGGGGCTATGCCCTGCTGGTGGCCCCTGTGTGGTTCAGCGGGCAGGAGCCACCCTGCCCTCGGAAGATGACCGTGCCCAGCGTGCTCTGCTCAGATTCTTTTCCAGAAACCTCTCAGGGAGGACCATCCGTGATCCCTCCTATGAGCCCACCTCAGAGACACCTGTTTCCACGGCCTCCCTTCACCCACAGGCCCAGCCCCACCCCTACCCTCAACACCAGCGCCATGACTTGACCCCCACCTCCAGAACAGAGGCAAAGCCCACGAGGCCGAGGCAGCCCTGATGTACCCGTGCAGCGGCCCTGTGCTGCCACCCTCCTGACTCCCCAGCTCCTCCCCTCTCTCAGGAGGCCTGGCTTCAGATTCTAGCTCTGCCACTTGCCTTCCGGGGTCCCTCTGCACCTCAGTTTCCTCATGTGTAGTCATATAACTGACCTCATGGGATTGTTTCAAGAGTCAAATGAAATAATGTTGACAAACACACCAAAATACTATTAACAGACTGCACAGATGAATAAATGAATGAATGAAACTAGTTGGCCTGTGGCTGATAAGAGAACCAGATGTCAAGTCTAGAGACCCGGGTTCTAGTCCTAGCCCAGAGCTAGCTGACTGCATAACCTTGGGCAAGTCGCTTTGCCTCACTGAGCCTCAGTTGCCCCATCTGTCAAGCAAAGAGATTGGGCTTGGATTTCTGCAGAGGTTGTTTCCAACTTTAACTGGTAAGCTACGATTCAGGGTATGAGACCCTGAATGCGTCTGCAAGCACAGTCTACACCTGTAATTTCGCCAGCACTGGGCAGTGTAGCCAGGAAGGTGGTTAGCTGAGGGGGCAGGAAAAATCCCTCTTTTGCAGCAGAGTCGGCATGGAGTTTAACAATGCAGGTGAAAATAACAAACCTGCCATTTCCTAGCTGTGGGATGATCTTAAGAAAGTCATGTGAGCTGTAAGCCTCAGTTTTCCTCATCAGTAAAATGGGGACAATTTCCCCACTCTCTGTGGCATGTTATGAGACTCGAATGAGAGTGCTGATTCTTACTACTTGCCGGTTCTTGCTACCTACATGTAACAATCTCTCAAGAAACAGTAGAATCCTTATTTTTTACGTTTTTAATTATTGTCATCCTGGTACAAACAGCCTTCACATTGAATACAAGGTCTAAAAGTAAAGGCAGGAAGGGAAGTCACAGGAGTTTGCGGGTGTTCGGTTCTTCAGTCCCCTCCGCCGACACAGCTGGGGCAGCCGAACCTGGAGAGGCGCAAAGGGGCAGCAAGGGGGGCGGCCTCTGCTGAGAGAGGAGGCCAGGCCTCAGGGATGGATGGTCGTCCTGTCTGCCTCCTGCCCCTTCCCAGCCGAGCACACACTTCCCTGGGCCCCTGGAGGCTAGTACAGAAAACAGATCCCCCCCGTCCCACCCCACCATCCCTGACTCTTCCTAAGCCCATGTCACAACCTTAACGAACAGAAATAAAGAATGCTGGGCACATGTGTGTGTTTGTGAGCACACAGCAGGGCAGTTACCAGTGTTGGACAGGAAACAGGGCCCCAAGTGTGAATCCTGGTACCACCACCCACCAGCTCTGCAACCTGGGCAAACACCTCCACCCGCTGGGCCTCAGTTTCCTCCTCTGAACAATGAGGGCAGTGTGGTGAGGACGACATTACATCACGCAGGGAACCGATTAGCACGGTTCTGGTTCACAGTGCACGCCCCATCGATCCCAATTGTTTTGTTTTGTTTTAAAGTGTGGCAGTACATTTCCCTTTAAGCCAACCTGGGATTACGAAAAGCGAAATCAGGAAGGGAAGCCTGGCCTTGAAACCAGCCCCTTGGCTCTCTGAACTTCAACATGTGACATGGATTTCAAGCAGGGCTTCTCTACCCTGGCTGCACATTCAAAATCTCCTGGGGAGCTTTGAAGAATCCTACGCCGGGGCCACACCCCAGGCCAACTGGTTCAGACTCACAGGGGCAGCACCTGATGCAGGATCATTCAAAGCTCCCCAAGCACTCCCAGTGTGGAGCCAGGGTTGAGAACCGGGGGCTTAAATCAAAAGGACAAGCTCAGGGGTTAGACTGGCTTGGGTTGAAATCCTGGTTCTGGAACATCTAAGTGCAGCCCTACGTGAGGCACTCAACTCACCGCAGTCCTGATGTGTTGTTCATTTGTTAAAAATCAGCAGTAGTAATATAGCCTCACAAGGACGGTACGGAGATTCGCTGAGACAGCAGGACTCATCACGTACTCAATACAGTAAGAGCTGGTCACCCTATGAGTCCTTCCAATAAACTTAAATTCATAATATGACGTTAACTAAAGGCAAGTTTAGCCACAAATGTTCAAGACCATAACATTTACTTACATATTTATTTCTTTTGATTTGCTTGTTGGTGTTTGTTAAACCCTACCTTGTCTTAGGAAACATGTAAGACTACCAGGTACATCTGTAGTACAAGTATTGTAAAGTTATTCAGTTATTCAAAGTAGCGCCTCGCGCCAGCAAACATGAATGCTTTCCCAGCTTGGTTCTTCTCGGCTGTGTTTCTAGGAGGGAATCTGGGAGCCGCTCAGGGGAGCTGGGAGCTAATGAAGCCGAACAGGGAGGATGCCCTTTGACAGCTGCCCCCTTCCCCGTTCTCAGAAGGGCCCTCACTCCCACCAGCTGTTTGCCTGGTCTTGGAAGAAGCTGCTTTGGGACCCTGCAAGCCTGCCCTGACTACACAGTGAACCGCACCTCATAACCCACTGGTGCCTGGTGCAGGGAGGAGGGTGGAATGTTCCAGAAAGGCCAGTGGGTGGAGGAGGACTCAGGAGAGCTGGGTTCCAGGCTCGTGAAGCTCATTGGCTGTGTGTCTTCAAGCCGCTGCTTCCACCCCTCTGAGACTCAATGTCCTACTCTGTAAAATGGGCGTAGCCAGGGCCGCCTACCGACTTCCCCTACTTCTCATGCGGTTTCGAGGTGAGACGCTGTGGAAGGGCACTGGGTGAGTTTCCTGGGGCTGCCGTAACAAATCACCACAAACTGGGTGGCTTAAAACAACAATGACTTATTCTCTCACAGTTCTGGAGGCCAGAAGTTTGAAATCAAGGTGTCGGCAGGGCCACGCTCCCTCCGAAGGCTCTAGGAGAGAATCTCCCTCCGTCTTCCAGCTTCCGGTGGCCGTTGGCATTCCCTGGCTCTTGTCTCCATCAGTCCAATCTCGACCTGTATGTCTTCTTCTCTGTGTGTCTCTTCACCCATCATTGAATTTAGGGTCCACACAAATAATCCAGGAGGATCTCATCTTGAGATCCTTCATTTAATTGCATCTTATTTTCTAAATAAGGTCACATTCACAGTTTCCAGGGATTAGGACATGGGCATATCTTTGAGGGGCCACCATTCAGGCCACGACAGGTACCTTGCAAACCATTTTAGTGTTTTTTGAACTACATTCTATTGCTAGGGGGCCAGTAGGTTTCACAGTGCATGCCGATGTGATGGGTTGGTGGTGGAAGCCGGGAGAGTGAGAACCACAATCGCTGAGCACCTACTATGTGTCAGGCAATGAGTGCTTTTCACCATTTATCTCATCTTATCCTCACACCCACTAAGCCAGTATTCCTGCCGCCTTCCTCAGATGGGGAGCGCGAGACTCAGAGGGTTGAAAGGACTTGGCCAGGGTCACTCACAGAATAAGTGGTGGAGCTGGCATTTGAACCCAGGCAGGCTCTGCCTCTGTTGGCCATGCAAGTAACCACTGTTATCACCAACCACAGCAATCCACGTCCACCCAGCACCCAGGCCAGAAACCCTGGCTCCTCCTTCTTCCCCATGGTCCCCATCAAGCCAGCATCATCCGGCTGATTTGAACTCTGCACAGTTCTCGAATCCACACGCACCACTCCATCCCTGCACGATGCCCCCGGTTCAGGCCTTCATCACCTCACTCCTGGACCACTGCCCAAGTCTCCCCTGACTGCTCTCTGGACTTCTGGTATTTCCCCGCTCCCTGCTCATTAGATTCATCTTCTTCTCGGCAACTAGTATGAATTTAAGAAAACTGAATTCCAGCCATGTGGGTCCAAATTCAAGCTCCTTAATCGTAGGTACAGTAGGGACCACTGACTTCTGGCCCCGCCTCCCTTCCCAGCCTCGCCTCACACCCCTCCTCAATCACACAGCAAACTCCCCTAGCACCGATGTGCTTGTAGCGCCCCACCTACAACGTGCTGTTTGCACCTCAGGGCCTTTGCACATGCAAGTCTCCCTGCCTGGAACACCATTCCCATTTCTAGCCTCTCCGTCCCATCTTCCAGTCTGCATATTCTTTGAGGGCAGGGACTTTATCTGTCTTGTTCACTGTTTTATCCCTAGCTTCAGCATAAAGCCCAGCTCCTAGCAGGGGATCAGTAAACACTTCTGAATAATGAATGGACAATTTGAATAAAGATGCCCTTAGGCTGAACTCAGTACCTCTTTTCAGAGGTCTGGTAGCACGTGTTCCCTTGTGGTATTATATCGAAATTCTCCATCTCCCTCACTAGTCTGAGAGCTCATCCAGGGTGGAGGGACTCAACCTGAGGTTACAGACCCATGGCCCCAAGATGTTCCCTGACATGCTGCGTTAGGTTTACCCCCATGTTTTCTTTCTTTCTTTCAAAAAATTTAATTAATTGCCAACATTTTAATAGTGGGTGATTTCAAAACAATCCAAATTTAGGCTTCTCTTGAAAAATATCATGATCTGGTCACCCTGGGCTGGCTCCCTGCATGAGAAGGACAGGCCGGGGTTGAGTTAACAGCTGCCCCTTCAGCCAGGACATCTGCTGTGCAGTCCTCACAGGTCCACCCAGCCCACTTTCTGCATCTCTGTCACCTGCCTGCCCACTCTGGCATTTGAATTATCAGGTCTCAGGACACATCATATTCATCCGAGAAACTCTTCTTTTGAGGACATAACTGTGTCCTTATTAGGTCTTTGCTATGTGGCATGTCTTATACATGAGGCCAAATAAGCCAACACTTCAGTTGAATTAAACCTTTTCCTCTTAGCAAAGAGGGAAACAAGCTCAGTTACAAAAGTCAAAGTGCCCATGAGATTTTTTTAAAGCACAAGTTGTCCAAAGTCAGCGCAGCATCCACCCAAGGAGGACACAGGGCTGGGTGCCCTAGGGCAGTGCTTCCCCCGTTTTAATGTGTGTAGGAACCGCCTGGGGCAGGGTTGGGGGGAGGGTCTGTTAAAAGGCACATTCAGATCAGTGGGGACAAGCAGGGCCTGAGACTCTGCATTCTAACAAGCTCCAAGGGGAGGACAATCCTGCTGGTCCCTGCACACTCTTCCGGTGGCAAGCTCTGTGATGCCACCACCCCTGTTGCCTGGCTGTTTGAAAGAAACATCTTCCCAATCGTTAGGATGTCCTTGGGACAACCATTTGCCTGGTGTCACCATGATAAAGCCCTTCGAGAATGCCCAGCTCTTCATTTTAGTCCAGGAAAGGGAAACGTGGAAAGCAAAGGACACACAGCAGGTAGGGTGGGGCTCGGATGCCTTTGCCTTTGCAGCTGCCTTCCCCGCTCCCTACGGCTGACCCCCTGAAGTCCCCAAGTGGGCTATCTCACCGGGTCTCAGACTGTGACCCCCACAATAGGATGGGGGATGCTCTCAGAAGGACCTGAAGATTCAGGCTCAAGTCAACCTTCGTCACAAACCCCAACTTGCCAACTTGGTGTTTTTTTTTGAGCAGCCTTCACAGTTAAGCTCACGTTCCCAGGGTATTATTTTTCCAGGTGGCAAAGGGAAGGCCTTTGCCCTCACAATGTCAGGGATCTCAGAGGAAGCAGAAAGAAAACTGACGTGTGCAGAACTGGTCCCCAGGGCTTCTCCCATGGAGCTGTAAACAGGAAGTTGCAGGTACACTCTTCAGGAACACCCTGGGTTTTTCTGCCGGTTTATTTTGCAGCCATTCTGCCCGTTCAGATAAACTGGGAAGAAGTTCAGAAACTCACTGAGCCTGTTGGCAGCCCGCACCTCCCCCTGCACTGACGCTGGCCAGATTTGGTGATAGCAAGGCTGCTGGGCAAAGATTTGCACCCGGGGAGGGGGCGGGCGGTGGGTAGTGCTACAGGCTGCAGGGATGTGCCCTCTGATTAGTCTAGCCCACTTTCCACCAAATCCCCTCACGCCACCCCACCCCACCGGCCCAAAGAAACATTTCTCAGGGCCATGGAGGTTTGAGAAGCCAACCCCTGGATGTGGCTGCAGCTGGCGTAGCTTTCAACAGCAGGCGAGAGGAGGAAGGGGAGATGGGGTACCCGGGCTCATACCAGGCTGCTGGCTCTAGGCTTTCATTATTGTCCCCTGTTTTCAAAGTTCCAGCTCCAGAGGGGGCTGGTGAGAGCAGAGTTTGGGGATTTGTTCAGCCTAGGTATACATAAATAGCAGCAGACAAAATGTCCTTTATCAGCTATTTCCCAGGAAACAGAAAATTCTTCTCGTCGCCAGATTAATAAAAGGACAGGGAGACAGCCCTCTCTTCTTCCCTCTCCCCCATGCAGAACACTAAGTCACTGTTCTGACACCCACCAGGAGGGTCCCTGTTGGAGAGAAGGCAGGGGTGGGCTGGATGACTTGGGCAGCTGCTAAGAAGACAGGTTCGCTGCCAGCCGGAGCACAGAAATTCTTTCCCAGGAAAGGGGAGGTGACGTAGCCTGCTGGGTAAACTGGAAATTATTAACCACAGGATGAGTAGAATCAAAAAGAGCTGAAAACTGATTGTTGGCTTTACCGGGAGTTGTAAACATGCTAGGAAAAAAAGGACAAATACATTCGAAATTTTTTTTTTTTCCTGAACCAGGAAGCACCATTTCCAATAATTCTGTCAAGTAAAGCTCTCAAGTGTTCTCTCCTGCTGGTATTTCAAGGTTGGTTTTGTTATTTCTTCACACAGATGGCCTAGGAAACACTCACCACACTCAATATATTTTTCTTTTCTTTCTCCCTTTTTTTTTTCGCCCAAAGAATCTGGGTCTTTGTAATCTGCCCATTGCTTATTTTCTTTCTATTTCTGATTTAGATAAAACACTGACTTAAAAGGACCTTCGAGACTATTTACATCACAGGAGAATTTGAGATTCTTTTTTATCATAAAAATAATAGGTCCAACTTCCTGCAGTCATCAACTAACATTTTATCGAGCATTTACAGTGTGTCTGGATATGTGGTAGTTCTATTTTTAAACGGATTTATGTTGTTGTCGTTATTGAGTTGTATGAGTTCTTTACATATTTTGGATATTAACCCTTTATCAGATATATGATTTGCAGATATTTTCTTCCATTCTGTAGGTTGCCTTTTCATTTTGTTGATTCTTTCTTTTGCCGTGCAGAATTGTTTTAGTTTGATGCAGTACCCCACGTGTTGATTTTTGCTTGTCCAGCAATCCGATTTCTGGGTATTTATCCAAAGGAAATGAACACAGGATACCGAAAAGATACCTAGGCTCCCATGTTTATTGCAGCATTAGTCACAATAGCCAAGGTATGGAAAGAACCTAAGTGCCCATCAGTGATGAATGGATAAGGAAGATGTGGTGTACTTACATACAATGGAATATTATTCAGCCATGAGAAAGAAGGAAATCCTGCCATTTGTGACAACATGGATGAAAGTGGAGGGCTTTATGCTAAGTGAGATAAGTCAGACAGAGAAAGACAAGTACTGTATGAGACCCCTTATATGTGGAATCTAGAAAAATTGAACTCATTAGAAACAGATAGCAGAATGGTCATTACCAGGGGCTGGGGTAGGGGGGGTTGGTGGGAGAACTGGGGAGATGCTGGTCAAAGGGTACAAATTTGCAGTTAGAAGATGAATAAGTTCTGGAGATCTAACGCACAGCATTGTGATTATAGTCAACAATACTGTATGATATACTTTAAAGTTGCTAAGAGACTAGATCTTAAGTGTTCTCACCCCCAGAAAAGAAATGATCATTATTTGACTTATTTGACATGATGGAGGTGTTAGCTAACAGGCTACGGTGGGTATCATAATTACCATAATAAATGTGGTAATTTATTGCAATAAATACAGTAAATGTATCAAATCAACTTACGTGTATACAATGTACACCTTACATTTATACAATGTAATATGTCAATTACATCTCAATAAAAATAAATTAAAAAGACTGATGTGTGAACAAACCACCCAGAGGTTGTATCAAAACACAGAGCCTGAATCAGCTGCTGTAGGGCTCTGGGAGTCTGCATTCCTAACAGCTTCCAGCTGATGCCAATGCTGCTGGCCTCTGGACCACACACGGAGTAGCAAAGCTTATACCCCAATCTCATCCAATCCTCACGTCAGGCTGGTGGAACTGATTTCATCAAAAGAACTTAAGGAGTTTTCCAAATGAGAGGGAGGAAGACAGGCCTGAAACAATCTTCAGTTTTGGAACAGGCAATGCCAACATGGAAAGGTGAGCAGATGTGAATAAGATACCTGTGGGCAGGGGCAGGCCCAGGCTTGAGACATCCTCCTTAGCTACAGAAGACAGAAGTATAGACCTTGGGCTTTGGAGACAGAAAGACACAGATTCAAGTTCCAGCTCTGCCATTCTCCAGCTGGATGGTCCCGGGCAAGTAATGTCACCTCTCTCTGACCCTTAGCTTCCCCATCTGTAAAATGGGGGTAAAACCTACCACCCAGGGTAAAGAGCAAGTGAGAAACCACATTTCCAGCATTTCACATCTGCCCACCACCTGGTCCCTGCCCCGCACATGGTAGCTATTCACTCATTCAACAAACTTAATGAACACCTACTAATTTTCAGGTCTGTTCTACACACTAAAGAAAGGAAGGAAATAGACTGATGTGGTCGCCATAATAATGACCCAATGACCCCCCAAATGCCCACGTCAAAATCCTTGGAAATTGTGAATGTGTTATCTTACATGGCAAAAGGGATTTTGTAGGTGTGATTAAGGTTAAGGACACTGAGGTGGGGAGAGGAGCCTGGATTATCCAGGTGGATCCAATCTTATCACATGGCGATGAAAGTGGACAAACTTCCACATGTCAAAATGCGAGCAGCATTTCTAAATCTTCCGACCCTACTCTGCTTAGATCCTGCTCAGAGCAACCTTGAGCTTCTGAGAGGAAGTTGGAACCTTCTAAGAACCAAGTGTAGGCTTATGTTCCTCACATCTTGCAGTTCTCATCTGGGTAGCTTTCAATTTGCAGGGGGTGGAAATGACCTTCACCCACTTCCAGTTCCTCTGCAGCTGCTGAGGCCTGAAAAACCCCAGAGTCACGGACACGTGCCCCGTGAGCAGCTGCTCTTTGACTCGAGTCTCTCCACTTATGGGAAGCTGGTTTTCCTTGGAAATCAAGGGAGATTGTGGGATAAGTCTTGAGCAAAATCGAATGCTCCAAGCAACAGAGATTGAACTGGGGCAGGATGGAGGCTGTTCATTCTTAAGAATATCTTTTTCTTGCTTTAATACATGCAAATTTGAGCCCAGAGGATTTGGGTATGAAAAGCTACACAATCATATACCAAAATGTGTGTTTTTAGGCCCAAGACATTTTTATGTTCCTGACCTTTGTACAGGTGTGTACACTGCGCTGTATTGCATGGCATCCTGTAGAACGTATGTGGCGTGTCTATGATCCAGTGCATTCAACAGCTGATAATCGTGACCCCATTAAGGAGGCTGACTACTTAGTCACTGCTAAGCATTTCACGTGCACGAGGAGCAGTAACAAGGATAGGACAAGAACAGGAATCTCAACTCTGCCAATTACTGGCTTTGAAACCCTGAGCCAGCTACTTGAACCTCAGTTTCTTCATCGGGAAAATGGGAACAATACGACCATATTTCATCAGTTCTAAGATGCACAGTTTTTCACATTTTAGCAGCTCTGAAATCAGAACATGGCATACAGCCAACAGAGCTTTAGATGCGGTAAAAAATGGTATTACCCGTCCAACAATCTTGTCGTGAGGATTAAAGGAGATCATTACACTTACAAAATTCTGAGCCTTGGCTCTGACACATAGTCCTAAAATACATATCAGCAACTAACACTTAATTTCTATCTCCAGCGCTGGGCTCTCCCACACCTGTCCAGTGATCATCTTAACCTGTGCAAGTAGGACCTTGATCTCCTTGCCCCATGCCTGCTCCTGCCCAGTCTTTCCCTTCTTAGTAAACCGTACCACCTTTCACCAGCTGCTCAAGGCCAGAAATGTAAGTCATCCCTGAGTCCTCTTGCCCTCATCCCTGGGGCAAAATCCATCCCCTAATTCCGTGAGCTCCATCTTCAAAATACATCAGGAAAGTGACCACTTCTCCCCACCCCTACTTCTACCACCTTGGCCAGAGGCACCATCCCCTGTTGCCTTTGCTGTCACAACAGCCTCCTGACCCGGCTCCCGGCTTCCACCCTTGCTGTGTTCCCTCCCGCTCTCCAACCGCACAGCACCCAAAGGATCCTTTAAAAGCTAAGTCCCTCCCCTGCTCGGAACCCTACTAGCCTCTGTCCCACTCAGGGCACAATCCACACCTTCACCTGCTACAAAGCCCTGCAGGACCTGGCCTCTCTGACCTCACATCCTCCCTCCTATGATGCTTCCCCCTGGCTAACATGTCCCTTCCACTCTGGCCACCTTGCTGTCCCTTGCACTTGCCAAGTTCATTCCTGACTCAGAGCCTTCACAGTTGCTATTCCCTCTGCCTGGCATGCTGTTCCCTCCCCTCCTTCAGGTTTCTACATTTATGTACAAGAAACAATTATGTACTCATTTGCTTATTGTCTCTCTCTCCTCCTAGAATAAAAGCCCCTCGAGGATGTCAGAGACTAACCGTCTTGTTCGCTGCTGTTTATCTTCAGCACTCAACAGTGCCTGGCATATAGTAGATGTGCAACATATATGTGTGTTGAGTGACTGAGTGAATGAATTAGTATGCATTAGGTATGCTTTCTAGACATATGAGGATATGCATGTGTATATGTTGTTATATGCATATATTTACATACACACACTATTCATATCTATATGTCTATATTCATATCCCTATCTATATCTATATTTATCTGTAAAACACAAAGCAGAACATACTCATTCACAAAGGGATACAAGATTTTATTTCTGGCTCTGTATTCATGGAGGAATTCTAGAGGCAAAACATGTTGTATTTGAAGAAACATAAGCCCAAGGTCATACAGCTACCAGGTCCATCAGAAGCCACTTTCCTAACTGCACTGGATTGCCTCTTAAAAGTCTCAGCATAAACTATGGGGAAGGAAAAAATAATAGCCAAAGAATGTTAGAGCTAGAAGGTTCTTCAAGACCTTCTAGCCCAGAGTCAACAAAATGTGTCCTACCACTTTCCCCTCTTGTGCCCTTGGCAGACATCACCAATAGATCACAGTACTTTCCCCCACTGAACTTCTGAGTCCTTCTTAACATATTGCTCCAGGCAGCCTCTGCCACTTAACTGAAATGATCTGCTGTCCCAGATCTGGCCCACCCCAATCAATTTTTGGATTGAGATTCTGAGGCCCAGAGAGGAGCCATTATTTATCCCAAATTTCATAGCATGCCAGAGGCAAAGCCCAGGTCACCATGCTGGACACCTAGTTTATGTTCCCAAGCTGGAAGGGAACTTCTTAGAGATCATCTTTAATATGAAATCACATAGTCAGAAAGTCATTTTTTTAAAAAAGATCTTTCGTTACTTCTGATTACTTCAAAAGATTTTAATCATTTGCAGCCAAAGGCAACTCACTAGTAAAATGAGCTCAGGAATCAGACCACTCCTGGCTGCCAGGAAGTTGCTAAATAGAACCAATTTAGCAATCAAGAGACCAAGAAGAACGTCCTGCCTTTGAGGAGACCAAGAGACAGTTCAGCAAAAATAGAAAGGGGCTGAACAGCTTGAATGGTGGAAAGTGAAGGAAGAGAAACACATTTTCCAACTAAAAATGGAATCACAACTGTGTTCAGATTCCACCCCTTAGGCAAGGTAACCCTATCCTCAGCTCGAGACTAAATCCCAATTGTCCAAGCCAAACATGCAGTCCCACTCCTCTGACAATAAAACGTACAAAACTGCATGTGACAAAATTCTGACCGTAGTCCTGCTGCAGGACTCGGGAAAGTTTGCTCACTTTTAAAATGAGAAACACAGAGAAATTCAGTCTCTTTTGCTTATGGCAAAAAGTTGTTGCAACTGAGTGTGATGACTGGGCTGTGGCAGCCACCTTGGCACCATGAGGGAAGCAGGCTAAGGCAGGACTGACAGGTCTAAGATGCCAGAGCAGTGGGATAGAAGGAAACCGGATGCTTGGTAACATGAAGAACCAGGGAGTCAACAGGCCCTGAAGACACTCTACATTGAATCATAGATCCTCCTTTGTTTAAACTGTTCTGAGTTAGGGTTTCTGTTACGTGCTCCCCAAAGCATCCTAACTGGCACATGAAATCACCTCTCCTTTCCTTCTAGAGATTCAAACAGGCCTAGTCAAAGCTCCAGCCCTCTCCCAACTTGCAGGCATTGCACTCCCACCCTCCCAATTGTATAAAGACAGAGCAGACCCTTATATCCAAAGGCAGCTGGGAAAGCTCTACCATTACCAAAATGTATTCCTGGTGTCTGAATACCACTCTGAGTGAGGCATGGTTCTCTTTAGGTAGGCAAAAGGTCCTGGGATAGAATAAGTCCCCTAATTGTGAAGGAATTAATCATATCTCTTTCTTCTTGTAAGAAACGTGGGCAATGTGTATTACTGGAGAAGCAGCTGCCAAGACAGGAGCAAATGTACAGGGGTTTTATTAAAGGAACTGCCCATGGGATTAATGGGGGAGAGAGCAAGGGCTTGGACAGCAGTCAGACCATGATGCTCTCTAACCCTGAGGGAGGGAGAGAGGGAAGTTTGGGTGCAGATGTCCTAGGCTGTTGTGCTATCACAGTGATTTGGAGGGCTGTGCTTGAGCCAAAGTCTACTGTCAGAGGAGTCCTATGTCTGCCAGGGATGGCCCACCTTTGTTTTTCCGCCACACAGATGCAGCAGGGGCCCTTAGTCACTTACACACCCTGTAAGCAGAGGGCTGCAAGGGGCATTCCCTGGCTGTCACAGGCAGCTCGGGAAGAAAAAATGGGCTCGCGGGGTGGGGGAGAAGGAGACATGGGGGTCCAGCCGGAGATCAAAGTCTGTGTGATGGTCATGTGCCCTGACACCCAGGGACTCAGTCAACCTCCTTCAGTGACGTTAGCTCAGTGCACCTATGTGTCACCTGGGTACCTGGTTGCTCTCACTGTTGTGGGAACTCAAGGCCATGGTGTGGTGTGGGCTACGGTGGCATGAGAGGAAGCTGGGCTCACAAGGTCCAGGAGCCACAGCACCTGGGTATTATTAGTGTCACTCTGGACTCTCAAGGGCCATGCACTTTGGGGCAGTTTGAGGCAATTCACCTGGTGAACCCCAGCTGACCTCTGACTTATTCATTGTATTGGAAGGATATAAGCTCGAGTGCTGCATCGGAGATGCAAAGACACAGTGGCTTAAAGGAGAGAGCAGTCAACATGTCCCCACATATCGGTGCAAGTGCAATGTGGGAACTGGGGCCCAGGCTCCCACACTCTTGTTGCTCTGCCCTCCTTGCAGTGCTGCAGAATCATATTGATGGAATAATGCTTTGGCAGCACATGTACATGCCAGGCCCCATTCTAAACGCTTTATAGCTATGACTCTTTTAGATAGTAGTATCTCAGTTTTACAGAAAACAAAGAGGTTGAACCACCAGCTCCACCATCTGTGCTCCTGGCGACCATACCCTTCAGTTAGATGTGCGGGGTGAGGCGGGAGCAGTGCATGCCCTCCCCTCTTTAAGGACACAAGACAGACACCATTAGTCAGATGGCCACCCTTGGCTACATGGCTGCAAAGAAGGCTGAGAAATGCAATCTTCGGCTGGGCAGGCATGGGCAATGTCTCCAGTGAAATTTCTACTCCTCTGCCTGGAATGGCTCTCCCAACCTTTTTGTCATGATTTAGGCTCCCTTTACCATCATTCAAGACTCAGTTCAGTTCATCTTCACTGGGAAGACACTCCCATTCCCCACACTGGCTGGGTTAATGCCCACCCCCACCCCAGGCTCCAGTAAGTTTCTGAGATTCCTTCTATTTCAGCTTTTATCGTATGTTATTGTAAGATCCTCCCTGGGCCCAACAGGCCAACAGACGTTGTTCGGCCCACATAGTGTTTTAAAGAAGACAGAAAAGAAAAATCATACAAAATTCCAGATATTTGTTTTCTCCTTGAAAATCATAAAGTACAGCCATACCGAGCAGTTACTCTCGTGTAGGAACAGTCAACTGGGACTGAGTGGCTCCCTAATCCCTGTGCAGAGGACACAGAACTTTTCACGCAGACCCAACAACTCCCTACTGTCTCAAGCCCTGTCTGCTTCATTTATTTATGTTGCCTGCCTGGCCCCTGTAGGAAGGAGGAAGGAAACCCCCTGGACCACGGGTTTCTTTGGGGGCAAGGTGCATTTCTTCTGGGTGTACCTTGCACTTGGCACACGGTACGTGCTCAAATGCACCCACTGAGCCTGTGACTAGATCCACGGAAACATTCAGGATTAAATTGCACTGTGGCACCGGCTTACACTCCATCCACCCCTCACCCCAAAGGACTTATATTTAATTGTCTTTGCAGAATCGGAGCCTGCGAGCAACTTCACACTGGAGACCCTTCCCAAACGTTAGAAATGCAGCAGCTTGGCCGGCCTCGCGCTCCAGCCTATCAATAGTCAGGCTGTCTCTGGTAGTGTTTCCTGGGCAGCCGCATTGTTCTTAGTGGCAGAGAAGCAAAGGCGACCTTCTAAGTCCGACCTTCCCCCTGCTTTGCTTAACCCTCCCTGGCGCCCTCCCTCGCATCTCTTTCTCTGCATGGCACGCCCCACTGTCTATTCTGCAGGATGGTTTTTTATTTATTTTTTTTGTCAGCACTCATCAGTATGGTGGGGATGGGAAATAAGAGCCCTGGCCCATGTGAAAGTGCTTTACCGGGGTCTCCAGGGAGAATCCTGTGCTGCTTGCAGCGCCAGAGGTCACCGTCACCTTGGCCTTGAGGTGGCCTGTTTACCAAAGTGAAATGAAGATATCAGTCAGATGTCAGGGAAATGCTAATGGCGGGCGCCGGGCAGGGAGCTGGGTGCGCGACTGGCTGGGCCCGGCTATCCCTTCCTTCCCAGTTCTGCAGCACAAAAGCCTCGGTGACTTAGCAACTCCGATAAGAGGTCAATAGGCAAATGTCAGGTCCCTGATTGAATGCTCCTCTTGGCCCGGTTGCAGAGCCTTCCAGACTGCCTCTCTCCCTTTTCCACACCCCTCCATACATCTATTCAACGGGAGGAAGGGAAAGTGTTTGTTTGAAACCCTGGCCCACCCTTTCCCTATCTCTGGCAGGAAAGAAAGCCGCATCCCTCGGGTCCCAAGGTCTGGAAGCACAATGAGAACCGGCATCGTTATCCCCCGGCCATAGATGGGAAAAGCGGGGTGTTGACCATGTCTCATCACTTAGGAGGATGGATGGGACTGGATTCTGCAGCGGCAAAGGACAGGAAACAGTGGAGCCCTGTTTACGGCTGTGTGATAGATAAGCACAGCCGTGCAGCCTCCCCACACTGGGCCTCATTAAGAAGTCACTACCTGAAACAGGACCCCAGCGTCATGAGGCCCAAGATGAAGCAGGCCTATTAGGTCTGTCTCCCAGGGGAGCAGCTCCTTTTCACATTCCTTCTATTGCTTTTCCACCCTGGGGGTTAACATCTGAGATGCGCTTCCCCTGCTCTGGTCCGGGGAGTCAGGCTATACCTCTGCTAGAGCTGGCCAACACCCCATCATCTTCAGGCACCCCATCATCTTCAGACAGCCCCCTTTCCGCCCTCCCAGCTTCAGCTGGCTCCTCCTTTGGGCTCTTTTGTGAGAAGCTAAAGAGTTACTTTGTTTGTATTCAACACCCAGGTCTTTCTGCAAACTCTTCTTGCTCCCCAGTCAGCAAACGGCTTCGTTCCTTCTCTGGGCTTTTTCCTCCAGCCCTGCATTTGTCACACTAAACCCATTCCTCCAGGGAGCCCTGCCCTGCTACTTTCTAAAGCTAGACCACTCTCTAGTCTGTTGATGGCATTTCAGGGCAAAACAACAGGAAAATGATGATCTCTTCCACATTTCCAGAATCAAGTTTAAATTATCACCAGCTTGCTAAGGCTCTCCTTGCCGCCTGTGAAAGAGCAGTGTTAAAAATGTGGTTTCATTTTTCCTGCCACAAGGGTGGGGATTGAAAAGAAAAGCCCCCTGGTTCCTTCCAAGCCTGAGAGCAGAACTTTGGGGTCCGTCGGCCATGACAAGTTCCTTTTGTTCCCACCGGTCACCGACTTTGTGATCATTTGGTGAACACCGCCAGTAGGATTTTGCAGCAGGAGTGCACAGTCCTGCAGAGAGGGTAAAACCAAGAGAGCAGTGCTCACCAGCAACCCAGCAACGGGGACTCAGGAGTTCTGGTAAAGCTTGGAGCATGCCTGACGAGCTCCCCTGTGGGAAACATGGCCTGGGAGGCAAGGATGGCAGGAGATGAAGTCCCTGGGTTGATGCATGCGCATTCTCCCTTCTCATATTTCACGGGAAATGGGGAGTGTCTGGGTGGTGCTGAGCATGGCACAGACCGTAGAGAAAATCACCCACTTAAAGCTCAGGAAAAACAGTAACAAACAGAGCAGTCTCAAACTGTTTTCTCTTCTTCAGGAAATCAAGTGATGTCTAGAAGGACTGGCCCTGTGTGTGTTTGGGTTTTTCGGAGGATGGAGGGTTCCACAGGACCACAGGGACCGGGGACTCTTGTGGAATAAGTGGGAGGCCTCACACTTATCCCTATCTGCTGGCTATTTTCCGTTTGTGCCCTCCACCCACCCCCAGAGCGATTCCCAGCCCTGGAAGGTTGACCCCTCTGGACTGTGTCACTCAGCCTCACTCAGCCTCTGGTTTCTGGTTGTTTGCCCAACAGGAGGCACTAAAACGAAACGGGAAGTGAGGAAGGGAGAGAGGTTGGGGCATTTCTTCCCCATTGCCATCTTCCTAAGGCACAGGTCTCTGGCAGTTGTGTGACTCTTCAGACCTGGGGATGGTAATGGCTTCTGCTATTATTAGTTGTATCAGTTATCTACTGCTATGTAACAAATCACCCCAAATGTAGGGATTCAAGGCAATCATCATTTATTTGCAGATGATTCTGCAGTCAGGGCTGGGCTCATCTGGGCAGTTCTTCTGCTGGTCAGGGAATCACTCATATAGCTGCCATCGTCTGACAGGTTGACTAGGTGGATGACCTGATTGGGGATTGGTGCTGTCTGTTGGCTTGGTGCCTTGGTTCTCCTCTGCGTGGCCTCTCATCTTCTAGTAGGCTAGACTAGGCTTCTGTACCTGGAAGTCCAGGTCATCTTCCAAGAAGATGAAAGCAGAAGTTGCAAGGCTTCCAGAAGCCTTGCTTTGGACCTCTCATAACACCACTTCTAGCACTAGCACAACACCACTTCTAGCACTTGACCAAAGCAAGTCCCAAGACTAGGCCAGAGTCAGGGAGTGGGAAAATGGACTTCGTCTTTGAATAGGAGCAACTGCAAAGTCTTTTTGCAAAGGGGCCTGGATACTGGAGTGGGAAGAATCTGTGACCATAACTTGCAATCTAGCACCATAGTTTTTGGATACCTCAAATTCTTTGGTTCTCTTAATTTTCCATTCCCATGTGAGTGGTGCCTTCATTAATCTCTCTTGAATAGAATCATCTGAATGAAGTTCTATTTCCTGCCAGGACCCTGGTAAATATACCTTACGACAGTAGCACTATCTCCGTTCCCTGTATAGTTATTACTGCCATTGTTGTTGACATGTAGCCCTTGACTTGCTAGCAGTTTGATTTGCAGAGTCACACTTATATCCTTTGTGCATTTACAACTGTGGCATTTCATGTCCAATGCAGCCCTACTCATATGAAGAAAAGCTGTCTCATCAGGAGCAGCTAACACTTTTCCAGCATGCACTATGGCCCAAACACTGTCCGAGAATTCTGTGTGGTCAAGATCTGACTCGATGCACACAGCAGCCCTGAGAAGGAGACACCACCTCACAGAAGAACAAACTAAGGCACTGAGAGGCTAACTAATTTGCTCAAAGCCACACAGCAACTGGGAGAATGACTGTCAAAATCTTCTCAAAGAAAATTTTCTGATTTTTTTGGCATTGATATTTTTTCAGCTTGTGAAGAGTGAGAAATCACAAAGAATTTAAGAAATTTGAACGTTGTCCAGCATCACATGCAATAATATGGGCATGATTTGCTCTCCTTTGTACAGCGTAATTGATAACCGTGTCAGAATGCTACGAAATATGTAGTGCGTAGGTATATAGCATGTCTTAAATTTATCCCTGTGTATGTTGATTTTTGTAGACAGATAGGCATCAGACCTGTGGTCTGGAATGCATCCCTGGAAATAAGACATGGCTTATACTATTTTGCCTTGCCTCACAGTTACACAACACAGACTGTGGCTATTCCGCTATATTCCACTGGGGGTTTGCTTTGAGTATCCACCGTGCTCAAGTCCACTCTCACTGGCTTGTTATTGCAGGGCTACTGGTGCTCAAAAAATCAGACCCTTGCCCACAGGTGAGTTTCTGGGGCCTGGTTAGTAAAACATATGTCCGAGAGCACTCAAACCTCCATCCAGCTCTCCACTGGGGTGTGGCTCTCAATGTCCAGAATAAGCAAAACCCTAGAAATATTTTCTTGAAGAAGGGCACCGTATTTGTTTTGTGGAAGGTGTCTCTGTCATTGGAAGATAAAATGATTCCATTCTCCCACCTGGATTGCCTGAGTAGCTTTCTGATTGGCAGCCCTGCTTCTTGCCTTGTGCCCATTCAATCCATCCTCCATCCAGAAAGCGGAGTGATACTCTTAAAACATAAATCAGGTCATCTGTCTCTCCCCTGCCTCCAAACTACCACAACACATTCAGCATCTCCCTCAGACTCCTTCCTATGATTGTGCCTACTTCTCCGACTTCATCTCATGCCCTTTCCCCCTTGGTCACCCAGGCTCCGGCCACACGTGCTTCCTCGTTGCTTAACAGACATGCCAAGATCACTCCCTGCTCGGAGGCTCTGCACTTGCTGTTTCTTCTACCTAGGAGGCTGTTCCCTCAGATCTCTGTGTGGCTGGCTCCTTCTCATCGTCTCGCCTTGAATGCCACCTCCACCGAGAAGCCCTCCCTTCTTGCTCTTTCACATCACTCAGTAATCACAGCACTCGTCACTAGCAGTATCTTTCTAGCTACTTAGCTGTGCACTTTCTTTTCCCCGTGAGCAGATGAGCTCCATGAGAGGAGTAGCACTGTCTGGGGTCACAGACACAACCCACCGATTCTGGGTCCGTCTCCAGGTGGCTCCCCGTTCACAGTTCTAGCCACAGCACCAGCCTGCTTCTGGAACAAGTGCTGGCATTTTGTTCTCAGCAGCTTTGGAAACCAGATCTCATTCCCAAACCTCGTGACTCAGTCAGCAGCAAGAGAGAAGGCTGGGCTGGGGACACAAGGGTGCCTTCAGTCTTCAGAGAGATAGCAGCCCTCCAAGGAACCGAGCCACAGATAAAGCCTGAGAATCAGTCCCGAGGGCTGCCCTGTTCGCTGGAAACTGACCCCCTCCTAAACCCTGCCAGCTCTCAGCATCTCATGCGCTCGGCTATCTCCCAGCCTTTTGAACGTGCCAGTATCGCCTAGCTACGGAATTACCACGCAGATAGGGCTCCAGGGATGAAATTAGATTTCCCTTTGCAGAACAAAGACAAACACACATTCCTCTAGCCCATCCTGGGAGAGCTGCATTGGGAGGGCCTGCTTCGGGGCCAGGCATTGAAAGCCCACGGGCTGTCTTGCTTGCTTCAGCAGTTCCTGGCAAAGTGCAACGGAGTTCTCCGGCTTTGAAATCTAATTGCCTGCCCATGGCTGTGAATCCATCTCCAAAGGCAAAAAAAAAAAAAAATGTTTTAAGTGAGGGGGTGAGGGGGACGGGGACAGTTCTCACGGAACCAGCCGAGATGAACCCATTTAAGCTTTGGCATGATACCTTTGGGGGAGGCCAATTTTTAATACTCTAGTCTGAGAAGCTCCTGTTTAAAAGAGAAAGATCCATAAATGCAGCTTCTGTCAGTAATGAGAAAATGGAAATCACAGGCAAAATCAGAAAACTCATTCCCCCAGAATCTTAATGATCTCCAGAATAATTGTGCTGGTTTCTCAAATCAAGGAGTGAATGGTGACAGCTCCGGATTTTCCTATGAGGGTCAGATGGGTTCATGTTTTTTTAATTGGGCTTATTTCTAAGCCATGTGCTTGTCATGATACCTTAATCCCTTCGCTGTCCCCCAGAAAAATGCTTTCTCTCTCCGTGTTTCCCTCAAACAAATGCAGCTTCTCAAAGGCGATATGAGCCTCCCTCTCTTGCAAACAGATTTCTTATCATATGACTGCTCTGCTGTGAGTGAACTTGCATTTCTCTTGCATAAGAGAGCAATTTCCTGAAGGTAAAAAAAAAGGGGAAAAAAATCCATCTGCTAGCCGCTCCTCGTTTTCCATGTAAATATCTGGAGCCTCAGCTCCCAAATATAATGGGAAAGAAGCGGCTTTATTTTGGGAGGATGAATATCAATCTTTCAGATGGCAGTGAAATGCTTTCTTGCATTTGTTTTATTTGGCGGGACTCGCAGCAGGAAGAAATTCGTCAACAATTTTAAGGGTTCTCCAGGCCAAAAGATAACTTCTGGTAAGATCTCCTAGCAGCTTAGAGTTCAACAATAATTAACAAATTAGAAAACTCTGCCATTATGGCCAAATATAAGTTCGTGGCCTTAATTTAGGAGGCTTAAAACAAGGAACGAGATCTTAAAAGTAATAAAAATAGTAATGAGCCTCAGGATTAAAAAAAAAAAAAGGAAAGTGTAATTTCTGAAGTGTGGTCAGAGGTGTGAAAGGTGACAGCAGCCATCGATTAAATAATGAAGCACCAGCTCTTTGACAGACATTGGCCATACCATGAAGTCTCAGGGGAGCCTCAGATCTGTCTTGGCCATTTCACACTCCTTCTAGGTTCTGGCTACCAGCTTTATCCCACCCAGAGAGGACAGTGAGTCCTGTCCCGGGTCGAGCGTGAGGGTCAGCTCTGCTAGTGGGGGTGCAGTGTCAAAGAAACAGAAAAGAGGGAGGGAAGGAGACTAGGAGGGAAGAGACGACCATTCTACAGTCATTAACTGATTGAATAAAAGCTTGTTACGCATCCATTATGTGCCACTCACACTAGGTGCCCAGGAGACAATAGTGAGCAAAGGAAGACCCCACTCCAGCCCTCTTGGAGCTTACGGAGGAGATAACTTCAACCACATAAATACATAAATAAATAAACACAAGACTGTTCCTTTGCTGAGTGTCACTGGGAGCACATGGGTGCAGGAATAACCAGGAGACAAGACCTGTGTGGTGGGCAGCGTGTCCGGGGTGTGAGGGAGTTTGGGGTGAACGGCCACTAGGTTTGAGTGCTTTCACATGCCACGTCCTGCCTAAGTATTCTTACAAGTATCATCTTATTCACTTCTCACACCAGCCCAGTGGGGCAGATGCCATTATAATCCCATTACAGACAAGTCCCCTTAGGCTCAGAGAGGTAATACTGCTCGCCCAAGGTCACAGGGCTTATGATGAGGAAGAGCTCAGACTCAAAGCCGGGTGGACCTGTCTCCATCGCCCGTGACCCTGAGCAAACAGCATATACAGTCCTCCCAGGACTGGCAGAGATAGGCAAGGCCAACCTCCCCGTCCTCGCCTCCCTGCACTTGCCTCCCCCTCCTCTCTCAGGCAAGCACACACGCACACACTCATGCTCTCTCACACGCACACTCACACACAGTCTTACACACACGCGCGAGCGCGTGCACACACACACACGCACACACCCTGCCCTCCTGCTCCCAGAAGCCAAGGTGACCCTCAGCTTGCTGCCAGCTTCCCCACTTCCTTCCTCCCCAGTTGAAATGTTCCTTCGGGTCCAGTGTGACTCAGGCTATGGGCAAAGGGAGATGCTGAGCTCCCACCAAGGGTGCGGCTGAGTATCCCTGAGGAAGGGGCATCTGACCTGGACCTTGGAGCATGAACAGGCATTTGGCCAAGAGAACAGAAAGAAGAGCTTTCTGGGCAGCTGCACGTGGAAAAGTGTGGGCATGTGAGAAGCAGAGCACATCTGGGGAAAGAGGATAACGTTGGGTGGCTGGCTCAGACGTCCCCCTCCCCACTCCCCTCAGCGCCCCCCCTGCAGCCTGCTTCTCCCCAGGATCCCCCGTCTCGGTAGAGGCACCACCAGCCCCCAGGGTCACAAGCCACAAATACAGGCGGCACCCGGGCACCTGCCCACTCACTCGTCCAAGCTGTCACCAAATCCTCCTAAATATAACGCGAATCTGCCCACCGCTCCGCCCCATCTTTGCTGCTGCCGCCCGCCTTCCCGCACCCCCCAGCTCCTCCTGGACTGCCGTCACAGGCTCCTGCCGGTGCCCCCGCACCCATCACCCTGCGCTCCTGGAGCAGCCGAGGTGACCTTCATCTCTGCACATCAGAATCCCTGCTGGAAACCGCTTCCCAGGGCACCGCTCAAACCCTCCTCCCTGACAAAGGCTCCCGCCCCCAGACAAGGTCAGATCCCCTGTTTCATGCCTCAGGACTTGCTGTTCTTTCCCTCCCTGACGCTCAGCAAAGTTGACACTCCTGCACACACGTCTGTGATTGCTCGGTCTGACACTTGGAGCTACAGGAGAGTAGGTACTGTCCCCACCCATCCCCGGTCCTACACACAGCAAGCCTGCTGTAAATTTTTTTTGAGTGGATGGGTAGATGCTAAAGCCTGGAAGTATGGCACAGATGGGACCTGTAGGCGAGTGGGGGAGAAGGACGCATTCCTGGAGGGTCTCAGTCACCACACCGAGTGATGCAAGCACGGCCTTGGCAGTGTCTCTGGGATGGAAGGGCTGCACTGACCTCCTTCTTCCCTGCTGCGGGCAGACTTTGGAAAATGGCTTTGGGCTCACTGCAGGGCCCCTCTCTCCACGAGCAAATGTGGACTGCTGAGGAAACAAACCTGGGGAAGGTATTTGGAAGGCGAGGTGCTGACACCTGCCACCCATAGACAGGCGGCACCTCGGTCCCTCCCACAAGCTTTGATGCCCAAGGATGCCCAAGGCTCAATAGGGCCCTGGAAGCTGGCAAGGTGGCCAGCACCTTCCTCGGGCTCCAGAAATTCCAGCCAGGCAGCTGGGGAAGATGGGGGGATGCCTTCTTGGTGGGCTGTACAATGCTAATAACATTTCTGCAGCTGCCCGAGGGGCAAAGAGGTAGATAGTCTTACTCGTGATGACTCCAGGCCCCCAGGCCAGCCAAAGGGTCCTGGCAGTCATATCAACGCATCCGAGAACGGAGGGTCCTTTGGATCTTCACACCATGGCCCAGCCAGAAACACACCATGGAAAACATTCATTCATCCATTCCTTCATTCACACGGCAGACGCTGACAGTCTTCCTTGATCCGGGCCCCGGGGCTACAACAGAGCTGGTGCTGTCCCCGTGGTATTTAGAGCTGGTGCAGCGTGAACAGGTGGGGTGCCAAAAGAACCTGGGCCTTGGGCATGTTTGGTTTATTCTTAAAAGAAAATGTCTTCCAACATTTAAAACAGGCAATTTCACATCAAAGTCTAGATTTCTGGCTTCTCTTAAAAAAAGAAACTGGAGGATTCCATTCCCTCTTGGCATTAATTTCTGCCGTCCCGCTAGATGGTCATGAGCTCTGCACCCCATCAGCGCTCCCACTCTCTGTGGACTTACACTCAGTCCTATTAGCTCTCTGGCCCTTGTCAGCACCTGAGACAGACAGTCAGTCATCAGATAATCCTCCTACTGGGTGATCACGTGTGCGATGAGGGACACAGAGGAAAAACAGAAGAGGGTTCCTGAGCCCTTGGCCTGATGGGGTTGCGGCCCTCCCACTACGGAATGCAGGGAAGCCTCCTGTTGGCCCCCATTCATCTGGGTCACCCAATCCTGTCCTCTGAGGTGGAGGAGCTTCAGACCCAGCAATGTTCTGGAGACCAAGGCAGCCAGGTGTGGAGCGAGTCACCCGGGCCTCTTCCCAGTTCAGGTGCCATGGAACACATTTTGAATTCCGACAGACGTCCCCCCCAGCTCATTCGATGGTGATAAACCCATCTCCCTGAACATGTAGCATCTTCAGCAACACCAGGCATGACACCTACTGCACGCCTGATCTAAAACCCTCCATGACTCTCCATGGCCTCGGCTTGATACTCAAGGCCTGCTCCAGCTTGGCCTTGTGCCCTCCTTACCTCACCCTACTCTTCTGTCCCACAGAGCCTGGTCCCAGACAAACTGCCCCAGTGTACATCTCCCAGGGAACGAGCGTCCCCTTCCCTGCCCTAGTTCATCACTCCCCCCAACACCTTCCCTTCTCCTTGCCTTCATCTGTCCCTTCCTGACCTCTCTCCCAAGGACCCAAGCCAACCCCTCCAGGAGGCCTTTCTGAGGCCCTAACCAAGTGTGACCACTCCCTCCTGAGTCCTTGTGTTTAATTCAGGTGGTTTTCCATGACAAAGCCCAACTGGGAGAAGAGACTCACACATCTATACTTGCCAGGGCCAGAGCAGACCCAGGGCTGGTGTAAGGACGGCAGGAAGCTGCCTATCTCTACACCTCTCACCCTGCCTCCCCGCCCACCTTTGGGCAGCCTCTGTCCAGGTGGCAGGCCCTGAAGGACCCAGGCTCACTTCTTGCCAGCATGACAAGTCCATGGAAAGAGCCCCCTTTCCCATAGCTCCAGCGAAAGTCCTTCAACTGACCCTCACGGCCTGGACCGCTCACTGTGGCCGGAGAGACGGGTCAGCCACGCCTAGTTCACATGGGGTGAGACCAGAGGAAGCATCCTTTCCCAAAGGAACAAGTTTCTGGACGAAGAGGGCTTGGATGCCTTCCAAGCACACACAGTAGATGTCATCGGCTCCTTGGCTGTACGTCTCTTTAATACGTACCTTACTCCGCCATGGCCCATGGCTGGCTCACTTTTGCAGCCCCTCCAGGGTGTGGCTTTATGCCCTACACATAAAGTTTATGGAATTAAACTCTAGTAATTGACATCATCTCTGCTAAGAAAGACCCTGACATACATGTCCTCAAAGTGCCGTGTCTGTTCATTTTCTCTCTCTAACAGACAAAAACTCCCTGAGAGCAGGCCTGGCTTCTCTTTCTTCAGTGTCATCCGTGGTCTACCATAGCACTGGGCACCTGGCTGACCAACAACTCTCTATTGATGAGAATCCTAGAGCACATCACCAGGAGAATAGAGGCTTCCCAGTCGGACAGAGCTGGGTTTAAGTCGAGGTTTCTTCCACCTCTTAGTATCCGTGCCTTTGTCAAGGGATCAGTCAGGATTCAAGTGGGGAAGAGGCCGCTAGGGTCATGGGATAAGGGCTTTATTATTGGAGTTTGACCTTACACCTTGTGGGAGAAGGAAGGTTGGGAGGGGGAGTGGGAGGGTCAGATGGCTGATGGGCTGGTGGATCTGGGAAGCCGAATGGGACTGGGAAGGGGGAGCTGGTGGGGGAGAAACCAGGGGGCTACTGCCTTCGTGCATCTGCCAGAGTGTCTGCGGGAGGACAGCTGGACACAGAGCCAAAGAGAGCAAAGGCCCCCAGGCACCACTGGCCCTTCAGCATCTCACCGCCACCACACCCAACAAGGTCCGAGCTGACTATGGCCGCTGCTCACCTCCACTTCCGGATTCTTGCACACGTGTCTCCTTCCACCAGTCACACCCAGAGCCATGCAGGGAAGAGGATTCCAGACAACACAGTCCAAATCACCTCAGTCAAATATTGGACCCCTCTGAGCCTCTGTTTCCTCATCAGTGAAATGGGTATGTTACTGCTTAGTGCAGGACACAACAGGCACACAAATTTCATTTATTATAATAATTATTTATATACTAAAAAGGTATTATTACTTATTAACCTTTGCCAGAATCTGGTTACTGACGGAAACTTCTGGCCCTTCCCTCCTACCATGGCAGTGCCTTTAAGAATTTCCACCCCAAATCATTCAGGTAGAGAAAGACAAATACAGTCTGACCTCACTTAGACGTGGAATCTGAAAATGTTGAACTCATAGAAACAGAGAGGAGACAGATGGCTACCAGGAGCTGGGGGGTGGGGAAATGGGGAGGTGCCGGTCAAAGGGCAGACACTTTCAGTTACAAGATAAATAAGTTCCAAGGATCTAACGTACAGCATGGCAACTACAGCGAACAATTCGGAAAGTTGATATGAAAGTAAATCTTAAATGTTCTCACCACGACAACAACATGGTGATTATGTGAGGTGTAGGATGTGTTAACAAGCCTTATTAGGGCCAACACTTTGCAATATATCCATGTATCAAATTATCACATGGTACACCTTAAGCTTACAAATGTTACGCATCAATTACATCTCAATTAAGCGGGCAAAAAAATTCCATCCCCAAAGCCCCCAAGCTCTGGCAGTGGCCTCAGACAGCAACCATGACTAAATTTAAGTCTCAAATTTGAACCAACATTAATTATTGCCCTAAAGGAGTGGCCTATCTCTGTAGTGCTCTGGCCTTTCACAGAACCAGGGTCCTCTGGTCCATGGGCCCATTTAGAGGTCATTCCCATTTCCCACCCAGCTTGCATCTGGGGTCATATTGGTATGAGAATTGGACAGGTGGCATGAGGTTCTAACCTTTCAGGTGTACGCGAGTCACCACTTGCAGCCTGGGGAGAGCTGCCACTTCCTTGGGGAGCCCTGACTCCACAGCTCCTATAGCTACAATTTGCCTCCCCAAAGGATAAAACCAAATGAACACCTTGCCAGGAAGCAACAGCTATCCTGTGACTTCAGAAGACATCTTTCTCTGGGAACTGCAGAGCTGGGCTTTAAGGCCCGTGGGCCACCTCCTGGGGTGGGGCTGGAGGGGACTGGGAGGAGGAAAGGACTTCTCAGCTGCTTGGGGGAGACAGAGAAAGAGAGAGAGAGAGAGACAGAGAGAGACAGAGAGAGAGAGAGAGAGAGAGAGCAGTTGTAATACCATGGCAACGGTGAATACTCCAAATAGATTTGTTTAGTTCAAAGACTAATATTCAGGGAAATAAGACAACTTGCTCTGGGCTGCTCACAGGTCCCTGAAGGCTGGTTCAGATGAGACCTGGGCTGGGTGGGTTGAGACCTGGTGGAGGGGACCCACTTCCTCGGAGCTGGGGAAACTGAGGCTAGGAGAGGGGAAGGAACCGGTCCATCGTTACCTAGTTTGTCAGCAGCAGCTCCAGCAAACATGTAAACGGCTCATTTGTTCATTTAGGCAACATATTTATTGAGTGCCTACTATGTACCAGGCGCTATTCTAGGTGCTGGCAGTATGGCGTGGGATACTTGAAGGGTCCATTGCTGGTAGAGTGAATGTGTAAAATTACGCTGTGCCAAGCTTGCTGCAAGCGCGTGCGGTGTGCTGCTTGATCCTCGCAGACAAAACCCAAGCAGGTGCGGTCCCGTAGTACAGCCGGAGCTCAGGCACTCGCCAGGGTCACCCACCCGGTCTGCCTGAACTCTGCGACCACAAGGTGCCTTCGCCTCTTTCCCACATCACCACCCACACGCTTGACTGGAGTGACTCTGAGCTCAGAGACCCCAGTCACCTAAACCCCTGGGAGTTGGGTCAGTGGGGGCTCTGAGAGAGGCACATAGGAAAGAATGCTGGGAACGTGGGACCCCATGGCAGCAGGTCCCATTACAGTAGGAGGTCACTTGGGTCATGAAAACCAGGAAACAGGACTTGCTCTATAGTCAGAAAGATCTAAGTTCTTTCAGAAAGGCAAGTCACTTGACCTCTCTGAGCCCCGGTTTCCCCATCTGTACAAAGTGAGGTAAAGAGGACAATGCACACAGAGGAGCCTGGTCCAGTGCCTGGCTCAGAGCAGGCGCTCTCTCAACGGTAGCTGTGATGCACTCACCTGGGAACAGGCAGGGAGTCCCAGGGCACGGCCTCTTCCACAGGGCCTTCCGGCTCTGGCCTACTGGTGTGTCCCATCACCGTCCTTCTCCCTAAAAAGCTGGGGAGGCCAACCACTGTCCAGGGGTCCAGCACAGCCCATGCTTGGCGTCCACTGGTAAGGGGCTGGCACTTATGAACTGCATACATTGACAGTAGCACTCAGCCCCATCTAGAGAACGTGTCATCGCTGCGGCCCTTCCAGACTGATTCATGGGGGTTAGCGATGGTGACACCGCACTTCTGATGTCACCTTACAGTTCACAAGTCTCTGTCACATGTATTAGTCACTAATCCCAGGGCCTGAGTTTGAGAGCTGAAACATCCCCAGGAGGGCAAGAATCATCTAATCCAGCGGTTTACCAAGCCTTGGGGCTCATCAGATTTACCTGGGAGCTCTGCAGTTGCTAGCATGAGAATGGTTTCCTTTTGCATGCGCACCGCTGTACCCTCCAGCTGTACAAAAGGGTATTCAGTAAAGAGTCCCCCGGTGTCTCCTCTCCAGAAGCAACCACTCTTTCTTAGGTACCTTCCAGAAGGCAATCCATATATGTACAAGCAAAACTATTCTCTACACTCCTGGATGCCCAGTCCACACACTATTTTGCTTCCTGTTCTTTTTGTTATCAGTGTATTTTGGATGTTTATATCAATATGCCAGGACATGAAGATATAACTAATTTTTTTATGACTGCATAGTATTCCGTCGTACAATATTGGCCCCTTATTGATGGACATCTATGGACATTCTAATTACGTGCTCAAACAAGGCAGCAGTAGGCTTTCTAGCACTTATATTCCCTTATAGGTAAACCTTTGTGTACTTTTGTGAATTCACTCAAGGATATTAGGGAGGTTTAAAATGACAGATTCTTGGGCCTTCTCAAAGATATTTTGATTCCATTGGCCTGGGGTGACACCCAGGAATCTGAATTTTGGGAAGCACTCCCCTAATTCGGATGGACACCCACATTGGGAGTTTCCTGGTTCATCTTGTAAAAGTGGAGCGTGCTGCCCTGTGAAACTGAGTGGCCTGAATCAGGCCGCTGATGCCCAGGGCAAGCGCTGGGTCCACTGTGGTACCCTGGTGAAAGGCCTTGCGTTGTCACCGCTACCGGTGACCAAGCATGGGCATCCCTGAGCACGCGCCAGGCTCTCCCCAGGAAGCAGCGATCATTAGTCAAGTGGCTGTGGAGCCTGGCTAATCCCAACCAGCCCCAACTTCATGTAATTTTATTACGTTTGATATCCAGATGGACACACAGAAAGCCAGTAACAGCGGCTGCCTCTGAGGAGAAGACTGGGCATAGGGGAATCAGGGTAAGAAAGGGGACTTTTCAATGATTAACACAGGAATTATTATTATCACTATTACTTTTAAAATCTGCTGAGTGAAAAACAGAAATAATCAGAGAATAGCTGGGTCTACTACGTTCACTCACCATATGATGTTGAACAAGTTGCCTACCGTTGGAGCCCTGGTCAGGCACCACTTACAATACTGATGGGTAGCAGCAAATGCTAAATCAGTTCATGGATGTGAAACACTTGACGTAGCTGTAAACAGCTACCCAAGCAGCAGCATGAAGCATCAGGAGACAGAGAGAAGCGGGGGAGGTTTTTACCATTCTGTAAAAGGGCAGAAGAACACATAGAAACAAAGGCCGTGAGCTTGAGGCTGGCCATAAGGCAAGGTCAAGGATGAGGTCAGCATGACCGCCCAGCCTCTCTGAGGGCCTCTGAGGCCATCACAGGCCTGGATCAGGCTCTCTGCAGAAGCCTCCACCTTCAGGTCATGGACCCAGTAAGCAAAGTCACTTAGTGGGATGTTTTCTGCCCAGGATGGCTCCATGGGACCACGTGTATTCAGGGAGTACAACGTCCCTTCAGACTGCCAGGGGCCCCGTGCCTGGGATGGGGACCCATGGCTGGCTAGGCCTAGGGAAACAGGAGCTGCCTGCCTCTCAACAAGGAGTTTCCCTGGCTGGCCTTCCCTGGGAAGCAGCAGCATTTCACAAGATGAGAAGAGCTCAGAGAAGCAAAAGCCAGTTGGGAGGTGAAAGATGGGCCAGGAGTTCCCTGTGAATTATCTTAACTATGGAAAAATAAAATCGGAACATTTTGGAACCCTTTCTAGAGCTTATAGTGAAAAAAATTGCTTTTTTTCTGTTGGAACAAAGGCAGTGGGTATGTTTCTCTCTCTAGAGCCTAAACTGGGATGGCTCTTTGGAAAGAAAGTCAGACACTGGGCTTCCGTGGGTCAGATCTGGCATGCAAATGTCTTCTCCATCCCACTTTCCCCCGGCTCAGACAAAATTGAGGGATTTGAATACTCAGTGCTTTTGAAGTATTGAAGGAGCTGGTGCTCTTGGGCCAACCTACACACCTAGCAGCAAAAGGCATGGCCTTCATGACGGCTATCTCTTTTAGATGAGGCATGCCCTCTCCTGTCTGCCACAGTCCTCACCATCCCCTATCACAGCACAGCAGCCTACATTTCTCCCACTATGCTACTGATGTAGCCCCTACCTTATGTCCTACTATGCTAAATCTAGCTACCATGCTAAAGTCGTCAGTAAGAGTCAAACCAAATCCACTGCCTCGCTCTAAGATGCAGTCCTGTGATGTTGCCAAATGGTTTGCTTTCCAATTACTGATTTCCATTATTAATTGCTGGCAAAATTAGTTTCCACGGGCACATCCTGGCTGTAAGTCGGAGGCCCTACTGTTTAAGGACTGTGTGACTGAAGGAAAGCTGCTTGATGTCTCTGAGCCTGTTTCCATAGGACTGATATGAGGATAAAATTGTATTATTATTATGTTTCACAATTTTGTAGATTGATTCAGTGGTTCTTTTGCTTCACATGGTGCAGCTGAGGCTCAGGGATGGCTGGAAAGTCCAAAATGGCCTTGCCCATATGACTAGTAGTTAGCTCTGACCACCATCTGGGATCTCAGCTGGAGCTGTTGGCCGGGAATCTTGGTTCTCCTCCATGCACCTCTCCACACGGCTGCTTGTGCTTCCTCACAGAATGGCCGTGAGGGATATTGCAAGAGGTGAAGACAGACGCTACAGCTCTCTTAAGGCCCAGAAGTTACCCGGTGTCACCTCCATCACATTCTGTTGATCATAACAGGTGTGAGGGCCAGCCCCAAAGGATTCAACGCCAGGGCAAATGGACTCCGCCACTGGTGTGGACATAGCAGTTCTCCTCACAAAGAGGCATGGGAGGTAGGGGATATTTTTGCAGCCACTTTGGAAACACAATTTCCTCCAAAAAGACTTTCGCAGTGCCTAATACACAGAAGACTGTCAACAACGTTAATTTCATTCATAACACATTTAGTAAGTGCTCACTGCGTGCCAGGCCTTAACCTAGGCACTGGGAAGATGGAATTGGTTCCAACCATCAGGGAACTCACAGTTCCAGGTAGGAAACAGGCAAGCGAAGCAGTAATTACAGCACAACATGCTAAGTGCTTCGCCAGAGGAATGCATGGGGATTGGAAGGTGGATTCAGGCTGGGCCAACGGAAATCAGCCTGGCAGTTTGGCTGGCTCTACTGGGAAAGAAAGTCCCTTTTCACAGGAATGTTAGGCTGGCCGCAGGATGCCGGCAGCTGCTGCAGACAGCCCTGACATCACATGGGATCGGCCAGCGCCCGTCTTGTCATGTATGGGGAGGGCTTGTGACAGATGCGCCAACCAAATTTCCTTTCCTGCTAAAGTAATTTGGGTTCGGGTTTCCCTCACTTCTTGTCAAAGAGATTCCCTACAAACACTCCACTCTTGCGGCCCTCATAAACTAATGGAAGGGACCGACGTGCAGCAAATAATCACGCTTCAGTGTTGTAAGGGGTAAAACAGAGACGGGAGAGGGTCATTTTGAAGGGAAGGACTGGGTTCGTTTTCTTGGAAGCAGGTGAAGAAGTTCTGGACCGTTTCCTGGAGGAGGCCACCCACCCACATACCTACCACAGGGCTGGTCATGTTGACAGAGGCTCTGTATGTACCAGTGGAAGAGGTGGCAGAGTCTTAAGGTAAAACTGGTAGAGACCAGGGGATCCCGTTTTAAACCTGCCCCCTTCCTAACTTCCTAAATTCCAGGGTTTTTAGAATTGGCCGCCCTGGCGTCTGTGTGACAGAAACAGAATCTCCTTAGCAAAAGCAGAGTCTTTTCATAGACCTCCAGAGGTTAATGGGCCTGACAGATCTTTGACATTTATTGGATTTTACAAGCTAGTGGATCCGACTCAGAAAGCCGATCAGATGTTCCAAATCGATGGCCCGTTTGGGGTACTGTCTTCACACAGAACCATAACGAGGTGACCTTGGATGCCGGAGTCGTGAAAGAACGGAAAGAGGACGTCAAAATCCTAGGAAGTGCTAAACTGATCAAGGCCCACACAGTGCCCCTGGGGTCCCTCCGGCCCAAGATGCTTTGCCCATAGAGTCAGTAATCGCGCATCCCTTCCACCTCACCCTGAACAGCTACAAGCACCAATCCCCCTGTAAAATAATCCCTTCCCTCGTTCCACAGACATTTGTGAAAGCTTCGTTACGATGTCACTGAATAATGAACATTTCCTGGACCACTGCTCTGCACTAAACACGATTCAAGCAACAGGGGACCCATATTTTCACACCCTTTACTGTGGGGGAAACTGAGGCTCAGAGGTGGTGAATAACTTGCCCCAACTCTTCAATGATAATAATGATTATTTATGCTACCATCAGTAATATTAAACGACTGCCTTTTATCAAGTTATCGTGCCGTGCACTGTTACATACTTTACCTGAACAATCTCATTTAAAGTTCAAAACAATCCTAGGACATAAATACTATCATTTTATTTATGCTATAGGTGAAGAAACCGAGGCTGAGAAAGGTAAAGCTGCCCAACTTACAAAACAGGAGCAGAGTCTGGGACTTCTCTGGTGGTCCAGTGGTTGGGACTCCGTGCTTCCACTGCAGGAGGCGCGGGTTCGATCCCTGGTCGGGGAACTAGGATCCCGCACGCCACACAGTGTGGCCAAAAAATTAAAAAAAAAAAAAGAAAGGAGCAGAATCCAAGCAGAACCCAGATCTGCTCAAATCCAAAGCCCGACCTGTAAGCCCAGAGCGCACCACCTGTCAGGGATGAAGACCTATATGAGGGCACCACAGCCTCCCCAGAACAGGTAGGATGGAATGGGGAAAGGCCTCCCCCGAAAGACAAAGAGGAGAGGAAAGGGAATCCTGAGGGGGCAACAGGGGTGTTAAGAACAGGCTGAGAGCCATGCGCATTCCAGATCATTCCACTGAAGACACTGGTACTCGCTGAGACCCCTCCGTGTCTTCTCTAATGTGTTACTTTTGTTTCCTAACTGATTTGCCCCAGGATTCCTCAGCTGTGGTGAACATGTGTGGTTTTTCCTGCCCAGAATCCCGTCTTTTGGAAACGGTACCCTGATTTCCTGTGGGGGACAGCTCCTCCCACTTGGGTCCATGTGGGTTTTATGGTCACCTTGAAGTAGGCTTCTTTATTCTGTGCAGTCATGCGTGGCTCATCTTAGTTATAGAAATGCCAGGCAGACACTCATGGTCCTGGGGGAAGGGGGAAGGAGGGGCCAGTGGATGTCGCTCTTCAAATCCCATGGAACAGAGGTACAGGGTGGAGATGGACAGATCTGCATAGAAGCCGTTGGTAACTGAGCATTCATTTGAGTGGCTCATTTTAGGGAGAATTCGCCACCCCATGAGTCTACCTGGCGGGCAGAGACCACCTCCCACTACAAAAGCTGAAATTCACTTCCCAGCCTCCCGTGTAGCTAGGGAGATGGCACGTGAGCTAGGCTTCTCCTATCAGACATGCCGTCTCAGGACAGCGTGGACACTAATGACACAGGGAAGCAGGGACTGTATGGAGAGCATGGCAGCCACGAGCTGAATCCGGTTTCCAGTGGCAACAGCAGGCCCAGATGCAGGGTCCAGCCCTGCTAGTGTTGGTGGTGCCAGTGGCAGTGTCTGTACCCAGCGGAGGAAGAGTCGTGTGGTTTTGGAAGTTGTTCCTAGCTGAGCGACCTCCAAGCCTGGGTCTCTGGCCCTCGGAAAGACTCTGGAAGCTAGCCAACAAGCAACCTTTTAGAAATCCTTTCCTGCTTCAACTGGCCAGGTTTGGTTCCTGTTTCGGAGCAGGGAAAGAGAATGCAGAGCTGGCCATGAGTAAAAGGATGCAAGAACTGGTAAGGTTCTCCAGAGCTCGCCTCACCCATCTTTGACTGCAGCCTAACCCCTGGAGACCAATGAAGAACTTGAATCTCTTGCACGATCCCAAGGGAGGGAAAGATGGAGCCAGGAGAGAGATTCTAAACCTTCTGCTAAACTGGGCGACTGGGGGCTGTGGTGTGCATGGTAAAACGACACGTGACCTCTTTCGTGCACCAAGCTGGGGGAAAAGTTAAACCGCTCCCATTCAATAGTTTAATAAATACATCTTCAGAGGTGAATTTCAGGCACTTGTGGTTAGTTGAAGGAGGAAGGGGGGAAAGATGTGAAAATTTGGGGCAATGGAGCCTCCCCTGGCACTGAGGAAAGGATAAATCCATCGCCTACTTCACTCACTGGTTCTGGGGCTAAGTGATCTGGACATATGGGTTAAACTGGTCACCACGGGTCCTTCATGAAGAGTGGGGGCAGAGTGGTCCTGGGGTTCACAGAGTCCCCGGTTCCTCCTGGCTGCAGTCCCTTCTATGCCAGCACATGCCACAAAGTCAGGCTTCCAGAAAGCTTCAGGCTTTAAAAATGCAGAGTCTGGTGAATTCCAGACATTCTGAGCCACTACAGGGACAGCACCCGCCATGTCCCAGCGAGGAAAGCCTTCTGAAGGCTCTCCTGGAATTCAACTTATTTGTCCGTAGGTTGTTTTGAGATTTTCAGTAGAGAATCAGTGTCTTAATTCAGAGAAGCCAAGCATATACATTTAAAATGCCAACAAGCAAAAGCTCATTATTGCTATGCCAAGAGAGAGGCAACCATCCCACGCAGAACCCCTCAGCTCTAAATTTACAACTGCAGCCAACTTCTGAACTTCAAGCCCTCCCACGAGGCTCAGGTTGGGGGCCCTGGCTGGAGGAATTTGGTTGTCTGGGGGGCTGCAATTGAAATGTTCTAAAACTGATTGTTCTGATGTTTTCACAACTCTGTGAATAAACTAAAAGCCATTAACCTGTACGCTTTAAAAGGGTGGATTGTACGGTGTGTGAATTATATCTCCATAAAGCTGTTACCACATTACATAAAAGGAGCACGAAGAGGGCGGACCGGGTTTGACTCTCAGCCCTTCTGTGGACTAGGCGGGGCGTGAAGCTAGTTTCCTAACCTGGCTGAGCTTGGCTCCACTATTTCTAAAGTGATAGGAAATAATCAAATTATACTTACGTCCTGGACTCAAGATGAAGAGGAAATGGGAGGCCATGTGTGACACTGCCTGACCCATGGGTCACAGCCGGTAAGTGTGTGTGCCCTATCAAGTCCCTGTTATGCACCAGACCTTGGGGACACAGAGACAAATGACATCTTGCTCCTGCCTTCAAGGAGGAAGCAGTTTAGGGCGGGAGACAGGCAGTGACATTATAGTGTCATCAGTGCTGTGATTCAGAGACCAGACTATGCAGGTGAGATGGCTGGAGGGTGCAGAGACGACAGATGTCACTCCTTAGGCACACCTTCCCTGACCCCCAATCCCTACAGGCCTGTACTGTCTGCCTCATCACCCTCCTCGCTCTCTCCATGGCACCGTTGGAATATATTCTTGTGCACTTACTTGGGTGCTTCCTTCATGCCTGTTTCTCCACCGAGACTGGCAGCTCCATGAGAGCAGGGCCCTTGTCTGTCTTGGTCCCCAGTGGCCAGAACAGTGTCCTGTACTTGGCAGACACTCAATAAATATTTGCTGAATGAAAGAGAGTATCAGGACGAGGCTTGGAGGATGAGTAGGAATTCGCCAAGGGAAGAAGCCTGGGTCCTCCAGGCTGAGAGTGCCACAGCCAAAGCCACCAGAACTGGAGACTGTTCGGGGTAACGGGAGGGGATGGGAGGGGAAGTGGCAGGAGAGGCAGATGGAGACACAGGTGGGGCAGCCCCAAGAACAGACCTGGCCCTCACTGTGGAAGGAGGGCTCTAACCACTACTGAGTCCCCCCTCTCTATCAACTCCAGTCTATGAAAACCCCCCACAGATCCCGGTAGGAGTGCTGAGTGCAGCCCGTGTGTTTCTATAGTAACCGTCACCATGGCACCAGAGGCCTGGATCCAACTTCCAGCATTGCTGAGGCCCAGAGCTCCTATCCCCCTCCCCCAGCAGCCTCCATCCCCCAACACAGAAAGGAGACACAGCTGGGCACCCACACTACGGGTGTGCAAGGAGGGCTGCGGCCAGGTGTGGGACACAGGCTGTCAGGATTAAACATCAGCTATTTCACAACAGATGCACCTGCCAAGGGCGGGTGCAGCCTGAGCCTTTACTAGCAATTTCAACTTGCATTGCTTTGCCCAGGCAGGGGATGGGGGGTCAGGTTTGAACATGCAGCAAGTGGCAGAGCAGACTGGCCTCCATGTGGGCTGGCAGGGTGGGGCGTGGAGCTCAGGAGGCCTGGAAAAACCCCAGTTCCCTCAGCTCCCCGTCCTGTGGCCTCGCTGAGCATTGCTCTCCCATCCTGTACAATGCCAAAGATACACAAGGATAGTAGCAGCCCATTCCAGATATCAGAGAAACAAGCACAGTGCCTTGTCCCTGACAGGTACTTGATAAATATTTAGTGAGCGAATTAGCAAATAGTAATGAAAACTACTGTCATCTCTCAGTCAGCAAAGGTACAAGTCCCCATCTCCTTCTCTCTTCGCCCTCTTCCCTGCCCCATGTTCTGTTCAAGCCCAATTCTGTCACATGAGCTTCCGATCATCTGTTCTCCGCCACACCCCAGCCTCTCGGAGGAGTAATCACAGGTTCCTGAGTCACAGACTTGAGTTCCAATCCAGCCACTGTGACTTGCTGACCTTGTGACACCAGGCAAGTTGAGTCATTTCTCAACTGCCTGCTTCCACTGGGATCCCTTTAGTTGTTAAGACTCAGAAACCCAACCAGACTGGCTTCAGCCCAAAAGAGGCGTGAGGTTGGGGTTCCAGATTTAGCAAATAAAAATACAGAAATACAGGATGCTCAGTTAAATCTGAATTTCAGATAAACAACTGATAATTTTTAGTATAGGTAGGTCTCAAATATTTCATGGGGCATACTTATAGAAAAAAAGAGTCATTGTTTCTCTGAAATTCGAATTTAACTGGCCAACCTGTGTTTCATCTGGTGACCCGAGGTGGGGTGGGTACTTTTAACTCATGAAACAAGCTGGATCCAGAAGTTCAAGTAACATCGTGAGGACTATCTCTCCTCACGCTCCCATCTTGGCCTTTGCTTTCTGCAGCCTCACCAAACCTGGCTCTCCACGCCTGAGCTATTTTCGCTCTGGACTTCAGTTTCCTGATCTGTGGGTTGAGGGGACTGGACCAGCCAGAGCCCGCAAATGCCAATGACACCAGAGTTTAGGCCAGGACTTTAAATAGCAACGGCAGCCCCGTGTGAAGGGAACAGGAGCAACCCAGCTCCGGCCCCTTGTCAGGTAGGACGGCAGGCCCACGATCGCCAATGCTTCACATTTTCCCAAAGAACCAGAAAGCTGAATAGAAATGGAAAACTCTCAGTTTCGAGGGGTGGTCCCCCAGCTGTGACCTCTGAACTAGACGGCCCAGCCCTGTGACCTAGGGCAGGGCTCTCAGAGGTGTTCCCAGGCACCACCTGCCGTAGACACCTGAGGGGACTATTTAAAGTGCCTTCTCCAGCCCCACCCAGACTCTCGGGAGGCAGCACCCAGGAATCTGCATTTTAGGAAGCATCCTCAGACGGTGCTTACGCTCACTAAAATTTGAGGATTACAAATTCTGGATTTTCCATTTTAAGAGGAAATCAAACTCTTCGTTTGCAGCCATTACAATGGGGGCAGGGGCACCTCCCCTTTAGCATTTTCCTCCCAAGCCATGCCACCCCCCACACCCCACTGCAACCTTGGAGCACAGCAGGCGAAGGAACCCAAGCTTTGTGGAGCAGGAGCTCCTGCCACACGCCCATCACTATGCCAGTCCCGTTGGTACAACCTGGAGTGCAGGGATCAGGATGGAGAACCTGAGACTCCAAGAGGGAGGTCACTTGGCCAAGGTCACAAGGCCATCATTGGAGGAGCTAGGGTTCAAAACCCAGTCTGCATGGCATCAGGGTACCCTGGGGAGCTTCCTACCAGGCCAAACTATCTCTCCCCAGATGGGAACAGGAGAAAGGTAATCATGGTGTTGAGAGAAGAAAGCTCCTGTCCCCTCCTAATGAGCAGCTAGGACCACCAGGGCAGAGCACTAGTCATCTACGATGGGGAGGAGGACACGGCAGTGTCCTGAGGAGGGAGAAGGAGGATGAGTGGCTTTGATAAGAGCAGATGACAGGACAAGAGCTGCCACAGACATCAGTTCTGATGAACTCCCATGGCCCTTAGCTGCCCATGGCACCTCACAGAAACAGGGATAGTGGCTGCCCGCCTCTGGCCTTCACCGCCCAGCCCTCAGGCCCACTTCCCACCAAGTTCAGCTTGAGCTGTGTGCAATCACTGCAAAGTCTTAAACCACAGGATGCCCATGCAACGGGCAGCTGGGGGTCCCACAGCACTCTGCCATGGGTTCCATCTCTGGCTCCATTTACCTGGAGCAGTGCACGTGCTTATCGTCTGGCCATGGTTTAGTAAGGTGCAGATTCAGAGTGAACATTCATTGAGCACCTGCTGCATGCGCTGTGCTGTGCTCACTGCAAATGACTGGAATTGGGGGTGCGCTACTCTAACAGAACAGAAAAGCCTCGCTGCCTCCTAAGTGCTATGGGGATAGAGCAGGGAGACAGGTAACTGTCACCTGGGATGGAACCAGGGAAAATCTGGTGAAGGAAGTGGCCCTGGAGCCAGGATGGGAAGGGTGTGTTGGATCCAAGCCGCACAGAGGTGAGAAGGCAGGGGCATTCTCCGTGTGCAAAGCGATGGAAGCAGGTTCCAATCCTGCCAAGTCTGCCTCCCTCACACTTCCTGTCTATTTCCTTACACCCAGGGCTTCTCAAACTTCAGTTACTCGTGGAAACCCCTTGCATGTTTGCCATATCCATGTGGGACCTGGGCTCTTAGTGATGTCACATTTTTCCTTAAATCAACACACCGATTTCTATTTTATAAAATTTATGTTAAGAAGAATCTTTCTCTCATCGTAGCAACTGGAAAATAGGTTTCACTTGCTATAGATAGATGATCATCATAAAAATAAGAACACTGAAAACAAGATAACGTTCCTGAAACCCAGCCAGGTTCTGCAACTCGGGGAGCTGCTAAGTCTGCAGCCTGCTCTCTCGTTGTCGTCAAAAAGAGAGAAGAGCTACTGTTAGGGAGGCGTTAGGGACACCCCAGCACCAGCCTGAGAGCTTCTTGATATAATCAGGGTTGAGAGATGCTCTCTCTGTTGCTTTGTCTGCGTCCCCCACTACAGGAACCCCAGATACTACTAGTGTCCCCAACACTTGGGGAAACTCTGTCCTAACCAAAACCTGAGCCAAACCCCAAACCCCATACACGTGTCTCCACCATTCCCGGCAGCTGTTGGTTTGTTACTATGCTCGTTGGAGACCTCGAGCTCCATGGCTGTACCTGGGGCCTGCCGCGATGGGCGAGCACTTTGCATAACAGCAATAACCACAACCCTTGCAATGGTACTAACAACCACCATCAGAGTGAACATTTATATAGCCCTTATCATGCACCAGGCACTGTTCTAAGCATTTACACATATTAAATTACTTCATCCTCACAAAAACATTGATGACGATGGTGCCATTACTAGTCCCATTTTATGGATGAGAAATTTGAAGCACAGAAAGGTTAAATACCTGCCCAAGAGCAATTCTATCCTTTGTACATATTGGATTCCCATATACAGTTTCATTTTTCTATTCATTCTTTCATCCAGCCATTCAACAGATATGCATTGAGTATCTTCTGTGGTTCCTTTGAAGCAATGCTTATTTTTAAATGAAACTTGCTGTTTCCAGCTCCCTGCGTGCTTTGACTTGCATCCCTCTGTTCCCTGCATCCTCAAATGGCCTCCGATTGCCTCTGTGGGCTGTGCCATGGTACACTGCCCAGATGGCCCATCGGGACCCAGGCACTCGTCCCTCTGGCTTCCAGCACTGTCGGCTGCTGGTGGCCCTCACTGAGTCCTTCACTGGGAATTGCACTAGACCGCAGAGAACTGCATGGATGTCAGTTCTAGTCATTCCGCCTGGGGGCAGCCGGCAAGCAGGGACTGACCATTATGGGGGAACAAAACTGAAACCCCTGGATTCAATTCAGGACAAATCTGCGGAGCCACCAAAGCTCCCCGGGGGATGGGCTGGGGCCTCTGTTGCAGCTGCACCCCAGCCCACCTTCTCTGGCTAGCCTCGCTCCACTCCCTCCCTCACAGGTGTGCTTCCCAAGCCCGCTCCCCCAAACCCCATCTGTCTCAGAGTCTGTTGCCTGAGAAACTCCACCTAAGATGCTGTCCAAAAGCATTTGTCTCCAACCAGCACTGCAACCAGCCCTGTCTCCCCAGCGGTCCCACCCCAATAAGACCCAAGCAAAGGGAGCCCGGGTGCATCCGACCTTCTCCAAGGGCCCTGGCGGCACTGAAGCCCCAGGGTCACCTCAACCTCCACAAGCCAACCTTGGAGGTGGTTGGATTTCTTTATTTATATGTCTTAGTACATTAGCTAATTAGCTTTGTTCCCAGGCCGCATTGCTGTTTCCTCAAGTGGATCACGGCCTTGACTCTGATGATGGGCAGCTGCTCAGGCCACTGGGGAAGACGCTCTCTTTCAGGCCCACGGGGAGCAGCCCAGAGAAGGAGAGAGGAGATTGGATGGCCGGGTGTCAGGGAAGAGTCACCGCTCCCCCACCTCTTTCTGCCTTTGAGCAAGGAGAGCGGAATCAGCATTTCCCCTCCTGCACAAGGCAGTATCCCAAGCCAGGCCGAGGAAGGCCCTAGTGCTAAGTGGTCCACCTTTACTCTTCTTAAGTGGCCCATCTATAAAAATAGCCTACATCTGCCTCAGGCCTGACCCCTAACATGTCTTACATTTAACTGCAAATTACTGTCTCAGCAACTCTGCAGGCTTCCCAATCTGGCCTAAACCCAGCGATAAAGGCCGAAAACAAATGGAATCAGAACCTGCAGTCTGCAGAGGCGATTCGGGATGTGGATGTGAGGGCTCCCGGGTAATCCTACTTAGCATAAACTGGGCAGCAGAACTTGGTTTGAGGGAGCTCCAAGGTCACCACGTCCAGCCCCTGCTTAGAGTCACAGGAGGGAGGACCAGGCAGTCCAGACACTGTCCTTCAACGAACAGAGAAACAGAGTGACATGGGGACCAGGCGGCCTGGCCTGCCATCACCCCCAAAGGCCTGGACTCCACACCTATTTAATGAGTACCTACTATGTGCCAGGCCATGAGGCAGCATCTCTCAAAACTCTTTGGTCTTTACATACTTAACAGTTACTGAGGACCCCAAAGCACTTTTGCTTCTATTTCTCATATAAGAAACTAAAATTGAAGAATTATGCAAATATTCATTCATTCATTCATTCATTCATTCATTTAAAAATAATAATAACATGGTTAGCAAAGGGGAAAGGAAGAGAGGAGGGATAAATTAGGAGTGTGGGATTAACAGATACTACTACTATACATAAAACTACTACTATTACTATACATAAAATAGATAAGCAACAAGGATTTACTATACTGCACAGGGAACTATATTCAATACCTTGTGATAACCTGAAAAACAATCTGAAAAAAAACACATATATATGAACTGAATCACTTTGCCATATACCTAAAATAAATAAATTTAAAATAATAACAAACCCATTACGTATTCACATGTACCATATTTTATGAAACTAAACTATTTTACAGAAAGAAGACATTTCATTAAGAAAAATGTCATTGTTTCATATATTTGTAAATCTCTTCAATGTCCAGCTTAATGGAAGACAACCGGATTCTCAGATCTGCTTCTGCAATTGGTTTGTTGCAGTATCTTGTTCTGGTTTAAGTGTATAAAGAAAACCTGGCCTCACACAGATATGTAGTTGGAAAAGGAAGAAGTATTTTAATCGCCTTTTCAGATAATGATGGATATTCTTTGGTACTATACCAAAACTTGACAAGTGTTAGGGGTTGTTGCAATGGAAGATTTGAACCATGCTGATGAACTCTTTTACTCTGTCACATTAAAATCCACTGGTCTGTCTTGGACTTTGAATGGATCTTTTACCCAGGCATGATTTTTTATAACATTTTATAACATTGTTCATTTGAAAAGGATTGCTTCACTGACCTTGCAGATCTTCCAAATACTGACACATTACACAGCATCAAAAATTCAAATTCATTAGTATCACCATAGTTCTCATCAGAGACTGTTTCATGAGAAGATGTCAAGCTCAGAGTGGCAGATAAAGTTTTCCAAACTTCTAATTTTCACTTAACAGCTTGAATTTTATCACTGGTGACAAATACTGCCTGTTGCTTTCGTTAAAGTGACAGGCTCACTTTGTTCATTTTTGAGAAAATATCTGCCCAAATTTGAAAACCCTGGTGTGTCAGCTGTTCTTTGAAGTAAAAATGATGTGCCATTAAAAAAGTGACCAATCCAGTGGACAATTCAATTACATGTGTTTTTCTCGTCCTTACCTTCAACCATTGTGCTTTGGTATGCGGCAGAAGTGCTTTCTATGTAGCTTTCTTTCTTTTTTTTTTCTAAACACAGATCATTAAAAAGACAGGTACTCAAGGGAGGAGATTTCTAAAGTTAATCATTTTACTGCTTCATTTAGGACATTCTTAAGTGAAGCTGGTATATGTATGATAGTGAAGGACACAATGATTCCTTGTACACTTTGGTGCTGCTTCCTTGATCTGTACTAAGATACCAGCAGTTTTACTCACCACCAGTCCAAATATCAACAGGATGAAAAATGCAAATAATGTCCCAGAGTTATTATGAAAACAGTTTTAACCTCAAGAACCCCCTAAAAGAGTCTGGGGGGATCCCTAGGAGTCTGCAGACCTGCTTTTGGAAACAGGTACAAAGAAGAAAATAAACAAGAGAGTTCATATTATTAGTAAATAATATTGGCCACCATCATGGAACACCTACTATACACCTTACACTTTACATACATTATCATATCTAATGGTCTCCAAAAACCTCTGAAATGCAGGTAAGTATCTGCTTTGCTTGGAGAAGTTGGGTAACTTCCTCAAGGACGACAGAGCAAACGTGTGAGGAAGATCAAGATTAAAGCCGACTGCCTGACTCCAAAGGTCACCTTTGTTCCTTCTACTTCCTTCCCTAAGCCAAGAGGAAGAGCAGTGTCCTGGGCCTCCAGGGCTCCAAACTTCAGTTGTGCCCTACAGTTGACCAAAAAAGACCTAGTCCCTTCCACTCGGCATTCAAGGCCTCCCAATGCAGCTCCACCTCCCTTTCCTAGCCCTGCCTTCTATGAATCCCAAGTCCAGCCACACTAGGATCCTTTCGTCCAGACTTGCTTCGGGCTTTTCCTGAGCAGTGACCTCCACCAGAAGTCCCTTCTTCCCCCTTCCATCTTGATCAACTGTTGGAATCCTACCAATCTTTTCAGGCTCAGACAACCTCTCCTTTCTAATTGTCTGCATCTCTTATTTGCGTTCACGTCATGCATAATGGTCTGCCTACAGCTACTGATTGATCCATTTATCCACTCCTCAAACCTAATGACCCATCACTGGACTGCAGGCTCTTTGATGGCTGGGACCACACTGGTCTAAGAATATTATCTCTTGGTTCTTGCACTTGCTCTTTGAGCCTCCTGTTTCCCCCTCTGTAAAATCGATATTAGCACGCTACCTCATAGAGTTGTGGTGAGGATTAAATGCGTTAATGTATGTCAAGTGCCCGGAAAACTGCCTGGCACATAGGAAGGACTCAATCAGTGTAAGTTGCTTCTGTTGTTATCATAATAATAATTAGTGCTGTCAAATATCATTGAGGGAGAGGGGGTGAACACCTTCCTGTTCTTATCAGTTTCATGGCCCACTTTCCCATCATAAGGGCAGGCTCCGGTAACATGATGCATTTTAAGCCGGTCTAGAAGCATGAAAATATGTCCAGATATTTATTACTTTGATTTTCCTGCAAGCAGTTCTATTCCTGGCGACTTATTCCAGTTGGGTCCCTCTGTTCTGTTCCTCACGCCTGCCAAACCTCCATGGACCTGAGAAGTCTGAAAATAACTGAACCAGGCCCTCCAGGCGAGTCGCAGAGAAGGCCCGGGGCACTCAGAGCCCTGATTAAAACTTCAGTGGGGTTGGCTTTGTTATCAGCTGAGCGGCCTTCCTTTTTCAGTTCTACCCAACCACCCTCTCTGGGCTCCAAGCCCCTTTAGTCCCGCTGGGCACCCCGAACCAGAAAGATAATCAGTGCCTTAAACTTTGATCTCTGCTGCTGTCACTCTGATCAGAGGTGAGGAGAACTCTCTAGTCCCTGGGCTCTGCCCCGCCTGAAGCAGGCTGGTGGGTTGTTGTCAGCGTGCTGGGTTTGTTTTTAAGGTCAGTGAACAAAGCGCCCTAGAATGCAAGCTGCCTCAGGTTTGGTTACTCTGTTCTCCAGATATGATGAGCTCTTGGGATTGTGTGAATTCTGAGGAGCGCAGGATGTGTGCATGAGCTCCAAAGGGCAACGCAAGCAAATCAGTTACATCCGGGCTCCCGAGTCCTATTTCCAAACATGCTTCCGGCCTGCAGATACCGTTATTAGAGATGGTGAGCCACTCCATGCAAAGACCTGATGCCATTTCCAACTCGTTTCATCATCTTTCTAAGACTGGTACAAAAGTTCTGCCCGATGCCGTGGAGGGTACCATTTCTGAAGCCTTGGATCAGCCGCGGTCACCATAGCTAGCACTTTCTACACTCCAGCCGCTGGGTGCAACTCTTCACCTGCATTGTCTAGTTTCACGCTGAGCACGGCCCTGGGGGGATCCTGGATACCTCTGTTTGACAGAGGAGGAAAGTGCAGCTCCCAGTGGATAAGTCACTCATCCGAAAGATACCTCTCCTTGACCCAGGAACCAGGAACCAAGGCCAGTGTGATCAGCTTCCATGGTGTGAGGGCTTTCGCTCTGGTCCCCTGGCTGGCTCTCTTTGCCATCCATCCCGCTTAGCTGAAATGAACTGGGGAAAAGTTGGAACTAGTATTTTGGGAGAGTCTTCACCTGCACCAGACCCATGCATTATCTTATTTGCTCCTGAAAACAGCTTTGCGAGGTGGGGATTATCACCCTCAGGTTAGAGGAGAGGATCGGGGGGCTCAACTTGTCAACTGGCTTGCCCAGGTCCACAGTCAGAGCAGGATCCACACTCAAGTCAGTGTGAGCTCAGAGCCCAAGCCCTTCCTGCCACGTTCACTGCTCCCGCTGTACGAGGGCATCTGGTCCTCCTGGGAGAGCCGAGGGAAACCTCTCCCGGACAATGGGCACAGCTGACAGGGCTGGTCACTGTCAGTGAGAGGAAAGGGGAGAGGAAAGCCCGATACCAAAAAGATTTGGGGGTAGGGGACTGCAGTGCAGGGCAGATGGGCAGGAAAACAAGAAGGCAGGTCCCCGCAGTGTAGGAACAGGGAATCCAGGGACAGACAAGTTGGTTCTATGACCATACCTGTTCCTTCCATCAGAATCAGGAGTGCCTAGCCCTCCGATTCCAGATCCTTCCAACTTCAGGACTCAGTTTAAGCACCACATTGTCTACAGAGCTTTCCTCCAGCCCACAGTGACCCCGATCTCTGCTAGCATCTCATGTCTGTGCCTCTCGATCTGTCTTTCAATTATGTACATACTGTGATCTGTCTCGAGTGTCCTGAGACAGAAAGTCCCCATCAGATAGGAGGTTCCCATTCAGATAGGAAGTTATTAAGAGGGAGGATATTGTCCTATTAATTCCTTTTTTTATTCCTCACAGAACCCAGAAAACTGGCATAAACAAATGTATGTGCAAATACATGCGGTATTGAACCATTCCCATTTTACAGAGAAAAACAGAGAACTCCTATAAATTAGGTCAGCAGCTCCACGGTTATCTGATTTTCCTCTAACATTAAATCTCCTAATTGCAACTATACCCCAAATCAAAGCCAAATAAATGTGGATTAATTTTAAAAGGAGGAGAGCGAAGAGAGGCAGAAGGGGGTATGGGAGAAGAAGTGGAGGAAGGGGAGAAAGATAAGGGGGAGGAGGGGAGAGAAGATGAGGAGGGAGGAGGAAAAGGAGGAGGAGGCGTGGGAGGAGATGAGTGGAGGGAGGAGGAAGAGATGAGTGGGGGAGGAGGAGGAGATGAGTCAGGGGAAGAGGAGGAGATGAGTGGGGGGAGGAGGAGGAGATAAGTGGGGAGAGGAGGGGGAGGAGGAGATGAGTGGGGGGAGGAGGAGGAGATGAGTGGGGGGAGGAGGAGGAGATGAGTGGGGGAAGGAGGAGGAGATAAGTGGGGGGAGGAGGGGGAGGAGGAGATGAGTGGAGGGAGGAAGAGGAGATGAGTGGGGGAGGAGGAGGAGATGAGTGGGGGGAGGAGGAGGAGATAAGTGGGGGGAGGAGGAGGAGATGAGTGGGGGGAGGAGGAGGGGGAGGAGATAAGTGGGGGGAACAGGAAGAGATGAATGGGGGAGGAGGAGGGGAGGAGATGAGTGGGGGGAGGAGGAGGAGATGAGTGGGGGGAGGAGATGAGTGGGGGAAGGAGGAGGAGATGAGGGGGAGGAGGAGGAGGGGGAGGAGATGAGTGGGGGGAGGAGGGGGAGATGAGTGGGGGAGGAGGAGGAGATGAGTGGGAGGAGGAGGAGGAAGAGGGTTTTGCACTGGAATGGGACACAGCTTCAAACTGAAATGGGTACAAAATGAGACTAGAGACAGAAATAGCACTCTTCTCAAGCATGAATTCTATTCTGCCCAATCTAAAAAGAGATTTTTCTGCCACGCAAACCTCCCCTTCTGCGCCTGCTTCACGGAGATGTAGGCATAATTGACTTCATCGACTGTGGAAACCTAACCCGCCGTAGAATGAAGTACATTCGGAACTCTGTCAGGTTAATCTCGACAGAAATCTGGCAACAAGGTCAAATCTTGAAGCAAAACAAAACAGACAAGCGGGAATTTGCAGCCTGGCCATGCCTCACATGGCACGGCGCGGGCAGGCCCTGTGAGGTGCTCCAAGGGGCAGGCAGGCAGGAACACTTTACTTCTAGCTAACATTTAACATCCTGGGGACCCCCAGTGCCCCCCACAGAGCCTGACACAGGAGATGCTCCATAAACCTCTCACCTGTTCCCATCTCTGAGTTTACGAACACAGTCAATGATTGTCAAATTTAACCACTTTCATTAACATCAGGATTCGCCAGCTAATCTCAATACTGACCACATTTCAGACTTTCTCAACAACATGGTTTTCATATTTATTCATTTTGGCAGTATTATTAGTAATGAACTTCACAGATGATACGGGCATTCTGGGTATTTATATGTGGCTGGCACCTTACCTGAGCCTTCATACCTGGACCATTAGATCAGTTTTGACCAAACTGGATCTGTAACATATGCTGTATGTCTTGCTCTTGTGTTTTCTCTCACTTACTGTGTTCAGAATTACGTATTTGTAGGTTTCCTGGTTTTGTGTGTCTTCACCCCCTTAAAAATACTGATGTCTGTGAAGACCAGAATCATTTGTATTTTGTTCACCACATGTATAGTACATAACATGGCACTAATATAATACATGGCACATGGTAGGTACTTAACATTTATTGAATGAACGAATGAATGAATGGGGCTGGGTTAAATGTCTCTTAGCTCCTTTTGACAGGAAGAGCGTCAGGCTCCACATCACCAGAGGGTCTTTGGTGCCTGACCCCAAGCAGGCAGCCCTTTGTGAATTGGCTGGTCACGCCAACGTGTGTTGGGACCCCAGACCCGACATCCAGGGTGGTTGCAGGTCCTCTGTTTGCACAGCTGGGACCAAGGAAGGCTTGGTCATGGGAGTGATCTCAGGTTGGGGGCCTGGAGGATAGGCCCACCGTGGAGCTTACTTGACCACTGCCCCAATCAGGACCCAGCTGGGGAAGGGTACCTCCGATTCCAGCAGGACTACCTGCACCCCTGGCGGCCAGCACCAGTGTGTGCTCCACACGCTAAGAGCAGCAGGAGAGCCTGGTGGCAGACAGGAAGGCATATTCACCCCCTCCACCCAGGCGTGACCCCCAAGGTCAGGGAGACAGGCACTGGGAGAAAGTGGGCCACACATAATAATGGCGGAGCTACGCCTCTATTCTGAATGATCTGTCCTTTAGTGCAGAGTCACAGCAGGTGTAGGGCAAAGAGGGGGCCAGAGCAGGCCTCCAGGGAGACATTGGTGAAAGCACTCCACCCTCAGTACATGTTCTGGACTCTGGGCCCAGCCCCAGTCCTCCGGGCAGCCTTCCTATGAAATGAGCTCTCCCGGGGCTTCCCAGAAACCATCTGCTACCCCCATCCTGCTGTTCCATCAACACTGGCCACACTTGCCCCCTAACCAGTCCTGTCCCCACCTCCAAGCCTTTGAACTATTGCTTCCTTCCCAGGTCCCTCTTCCCTCCGGCCCGAGCATGGCCGCTCCTTGTTATTTAGATCTCGGTTCAAATACTGCCCGCAAGAGAAGCTTTCCCTGACCACCTACTGATCTGGACCCCAAATGGTTTTGATCTTGACTTTGCTTGCTTGTTTCTTGCTGGCTTAGGAGCTTCAAGAACTGAGATCAGGCCACCTTTCACTTACTCTTTTAGCCCAAACCCCAGCACAAGGCAGCATGTAGAAGGCACTCAATAAATACTGATATTTGTATGAACGAATGAGAGACTGACTGAGTGAATGCACGTGCTCAGTTAAACAGCAAGGACCAGCCCAGTTTCCCGGGGTCCCTTCGATGCCAGGCCTGTCCAGTAATGAGACTAATCCCAAGATCCGCGGATGATGAGGCAGAAGCTCTTGAGAAGAGTCTCCTTATCTCGGGACGGGCTCTGGGTCTAGGCCTGGTTAAGTTTTTTTTTTTATTGAGCACTGACTATACAGCAAGCAGACATGCAGGCCTTTGTTTAATTCACAGCCTCCCTCTGCATGGTCACCATGGTGATTCCCATGTCAGAGATAAGGAGACACACTTGAGGATGTTAAGCGACTTGTTCAAGGTCTCTTGGCTATGAAGTCACAGACCTCGCTCGGCCTGGCCCTGAGGACCCAGTGCTTAGATATCTCTCTCTCCTGCTTCCCTGCAAATCCCCATGTCAGTCTGCAACTCCACGCCCCGGGGGGATGAGGCAGGAACCAGAACTCTCTGAATGAAGCCGTTCCTACTTCTTCACCCAACAAGCACCTGCCAGGCCTTTGCTCTGTGTGGGTCCCAAAGCCAAGGGCTGGGGACACAGAGCCACGAGGCTGAGCCCCACCCTCCTGCAGCTCAGGGACACCCATGTCGCAGTGAGTCACCCATCACAGTGGTCTTCTGGAAAGTTTTCTCTTAATTAAGGGTAATTAAAATTCCTCCAGTTTTTGAGGATTTCTTAAAATTCCTTTAGCGGGGTGGTGAGGAGGGGCGGTGATGGTATGTGGAGTGAGTACTAATGTCTGAAATCAGGGGAGACCCTTGAGGTGGTGCAGGAAGCTTGGCCAGACAGCAAGCTGACTAGGTGGGCTGGCCTCCCAGGGCTTTCCCCACTTTGGAGCCGTTTCCTCACCAAATTCTGACTGCCCCCCTCTCCAGCCCAGAGCTCTGTACCCTGGCGGAGGACCAGAGGGCAATGGCATGGGGAAAAGCGCCCCTGCTCAGCATTTGGCAGAAGGTCTTGGAGTACAGACACCAGGACCTCTGCTGAGACACAGGAATTTTTTAATTTGAAGCCCAAAGTTTGTGCACTCGCGCTCGCTCTCTCTCTCTCTCTCTCTCTCCCTTTCATTCATTCATTCACTCCTGGCACACTGCACATTCTCCCCTCCTCCCACAGCAAAGCCCATTGTCATTCTGGTGGCATTTCAGCCCACTGCAGGCGTAAGGAGGCTCCCTCTTCCAGATTTCTCTGTCGAGTCGCTGACAAGGACAAAGCCATTAGGAGCGAGATTCGGTAACTAGTTTTTTAATTTTCATGGCCGGAGGTTGTCAGGACAGTGCAGAGAAAATTGCCAACGATTCGGAGAGTGGCCCACGAATCTGGGGCAGAGCAGGCGAGAACAAGGGAGCACTTCAGCTGGGGCGGGGGTGCTGGCAGCCACTCGGATGAGAAAGTTCCCTTCTTCCAAATTTCTTTGATTCAGATCCCGTGCTAATTGAAAAAGATCGATTCAGCAATTTTTCACCCTTCCTCAATAAAGTGTTTTAGAGGGCTGAGAAAGAAAAAAGAGAAGGGGTACTCCAGGGATCCTTCTGTAGCGGGGGATAAGGATCATAGGAAAAGGGGGCTATTAATTTGAGGGAGAGTTGTCATATTCCCAAAATTCACTTTGCATCCTTGGATTACAGCACAAACACATCTCCAGATTAAGGCACACTGTCAGAGTGAAAAGATCTGCATCCCAACCCCAAGCTCAACCACAGAGGTGCTGTGTGGCTGTGGGTTGGTGGCTCTCCCTCTCTGAACTCTGAAAATGGAGGGGATTGAATAAAACAACTCCTAATATCCTTTCCCATCTCTGTGCTTCTCTGCCTTTACCAAGCCCATCAGGAATCTTTTCATTACCTCCAGTCTGAGGTCTCTGGTCTCTTGAGTAGACTGTCAGATGGATCTGAATTGTAAGGACTGGCCTGTGACCTTCCAAGAGGTAAGTGATAGAACGGTGGCATAAGGAAGAACAGTTTTTATTTAACCCTGTCACGCCAACCAAGATTCCCCAGCTGGATATATTCGGGCAAGCTAACACAGAATAATGTGGTGAACTTGCACTGGGGTTTTGTTTTATGGTTCCCAGAACTCTCTCAAATACATTCTCTTACAAATACATTCCTTACAACCATTCTATAAGTGAGGTCCTATAATTGGCCCCATTTTACAGATAAGAAAAGTGAGGTTCACATGCCCAAAGGCTGACCAAGTCTGACCAGAGCCCCTGCCCAGCACCCTTTGGCTTGCTCTGGCCTAAGACAGACAAAGGTTGCTCCCAGAGAAGCAGCTCATGCAGGGGAGAGAAGTCAGGTGCATCTCGCCAGATCCTTCCTTCCAGCTCCTGGCTCCCATGCCGCCCCACGCTGCCCTCTAAATTGGTTGTATCCATCCAAGTCTCTTAGTCGGGGAAGCAACATAAATGAACTCGGTGATTTAAATTGAACGTGAATTTATCGAAAGGATACTGAGCAGCTCACAGATGAGACAGGAAGGCTGGAGAACTAGGCTTAGAGAGTAGGCAAGAGAAAAGGGAGGTCACACAGCCAGAATCACAGCCCAAACTCTTGCAACGGAACCAGCCCAACAATGTCACCACTGCAGCTGCTACAAATGCCGAGCCCATGGTACTGCCGCTGTAAGCACTATCTTCTCTGGCCTTGGCTATGTGCCTGCACCTGAGCTGCAAGGCGAGCTGGGAAAGTGGTACCTGGCATTTTCATCTATAGGAAGGCTCTGCCTCCCAACAAGTCTCAAGAGGGTAGAGGTTACCCCCAAAATAGGAAGGGCATTGAGATGCCAGGCAACCAAATAGATGGTAGGTGTGTACAGTTAGGTTAGGATGGGTAATGCTGTGATAACAAAAAAAAATCCTAAATTTTTAAAACACCAAAGATTTATTTCTTGTTCACTCTACAGATCCATCAGGGGTCAGCTGGGGGCTCTGCTGCCGGTCACAGGCTGATGGAGTACCCACCATCACTGCCCACGGTCACCTCAGCAGACGGAAAGAGAGACCTGGAGCAGCCGTTGAAGGCTCTAGTCCAGAAGTGACATCACTTCTACTCATCGCTCACTGGTTGGAACTAGTCACATGGTCCTGCCTTGGGGCCAGCAGTTACAATCCTGCCTTGGGTCTAGAAAGCAGAGAGTTGGGACTATCCAGTGAATAGCATTAATGATGCCCACAGTCTGCTACATGGAGCCTGCCAACCAGAGCTTTCCTAGGGAGGGAGGAGAAGAAAAAGGCACTGAAATGGAGTCAGGAGACCTGAGTTTCATTCCAGGTTAAGCTACTGGGACCTGTACATTCCTCTAGCATCCCTAAGGGACAGAGGAAACCCCAACTCTGGAGTGTGATCACGGAAGTGGTCCACTCAAATTGCACGTGGCAGCAGCAAATGCTCAGAGCACAGCCCACCAATGAAGCGCTGGAGGGGCCAGGAGTAACCAGAGCCAGAAGCCAAGCCAGCCTCGTCCTCACTCACAGGTTCCTTAGCCATTGCACTGTCTCCCCAGAAAGACGGGCACTTCTCAGTGGCCCTAGTATCCCTCTGGAAATAAAGTCTCTACGGGCAGCAGGAGCTGAGATATCTGGCGTATCCACAGGCCTCTTGGGCCCATACTCTATTTCAGCTACAGAGAGGTGACTGGCCAGACTGAGTCCCAGGAAAACACAGGGGAGCGAAGCACTATAAGTGAGGGTCTGCCTCGACCTATGAGGGGCCTCAGACACCCCGGGTCTGACTGGCCCCCAGCCCTTCCTGAAGTTGTAATGTTGACACTTCTAAAGGAGTGAGAACAACTACTGGTACCATTGTACACCATGATTGACAGACTAAACATTTAAGCTTCCTTCAATACCCAGTCCAGGGAAAAGTGCAGGTTAACTTCTGAGATAAGTGGTCTTCGTAGATACAGCACAGACCACTAGTTTCCTCCCAATGTGCATTTGCCACTTCTTCCTTAATAACATGAACACCAAATTTTAACCAGAGGTTGTACCAAAAAGGTCCAGCAACACTTCCCGGCCTGCCTGCAGCTCCCTCGGGCCTGGAGACTTGGCCAGCCACCTTGGATCAGAGCTCTCAAGATGGTGTAGGAGCCTGGGAGACTCACGGTCATGGAGCTGCCCTGTAAGCCTTCCTCCAGACTTTTACATGAGATAGACAAAATTCTCCTATTTTGTGGTTTACAATTATTAGCAGCTCGGAATTCCCCGGCAGTCCAATGGTTAGGGCTTTGCGCTTTCACTGCCCAGGGTGCGACTTCAATCCCTGGTCAGGGAACTAAGATCCCGCAAGTCACGCGGCACAGACAAAAAAATAAAGTAAATAAATAAATAAATAAAACAATTACTGGGGCTTCCCTGGTGGCGCAGTGGTTGAGAGTCTGCCTGCCAATGCAGGGGACACGGGTTCGAGTCCTGGTCTGGGAGGATCCCACATGCCGCGGAGCAACTGGGCCCGTGAGCCACAACTACTGAGCCTGCGCGTCTGGAGCCTGTGCTCCGCAACAAGAGAGGCCGCGACAGTGAGAGGCCCGCGCAGCGTGATGAAGAGTGGCCCCCGCTCGCTGCAACTAGAGGAAGCCCTCGCACAGAAACAAAGACCCAACACAGCCAGAAATAAATAAATAAATAAATAAAAATTAAAATGAGAAAGATTGTTTTTAAAAAAAAAAAACAATTACTAACAGCAAAATTCAACTGTGAAAAGCTATCATAGAGGCAGAAAAATAACTGTTAACACTCCTGCCTTCAAAGGGGTGTGGAGCTTTTTAAGAGGATAACCTCATGTTTCGATGGCCTCTTCCATGGGCCTGGAGGTGCAAAAGTGGGCCTGGAGCTGAGTTTGGAAGAGAGGGCTTGAGAGGGCTGACTTGTGGTGCATCCCATCAGGAGTATCTGGCATTTCACAGGCAAACCGTGAGGGTGGGAGTGAAGAGGGAGGCGGAGCCGGGGCGGGGAGAGAGGAGGTAATGAGTTGCACTGAGGCTGGTGCACCCATGAGGAGAAATAGCTGACCATGAATCCCTCCGGACATGTAGCGTCTTCTAAGAACAAGATGGTTGAAAGTACAATTTGCAGTTTGTTTGTTTTTAATGTTGCTGAAATGTCAGTCTCTCCTCTGATACTCTCAGAACTTCAATCTATGCCAAAGAATCAGGTGCTGAGTTTCACATGAAAATCCATAAACTAAAATGAATACAGCAGAGGCAGGAGCTCCGAAGCAGAGAGGACCATGGAGAAGTTGCAGAAATTGTGGAAGGGATCCCGCTTGGCCTTCTGCAGGGCCTAGGAAGGCAATGGGGCGGGGCGGGGCGGGGGGAGGTGATGAGGAAGGAGTGAGCAGTCTTAGCCAGATCTCAAGGGCAGGGACGCCCTAGCCAACACCTACCACATGAGATGCCTCTTCTGGCTTCCTCATCCGTCTCCCTGCCCCCAGCTTCACCGGGTCCAGTCACACTCTGCACTGTCCCAGAGAAATCTCTGTCAATTTTGCATCTGATACAGCTCCTGTCCTATATAAAACCCATTGTCTCCACTCCAAGGTCATGTTCAACCTCTGAAATGGTAGCATTTGAGGTCCCAGCTTATTTCATCAACCTCATCTCTTTCTGGTCCCCACTCCACCCCAAATACATGCTCTGCAACCCATGGGACTGGCAACCCTTTTCAGAATATATCCACGCTCTTCAAGACTCTGGGCCTTTGCTCAAGCTGTACCCTCTGCCTGGGATCCTGAACCTCTCTCCTCTCTACCTACTTATCCAGGAAAGGTCCTTTAGTCACAGCAGAAATGAATTCTGGCTGGTTTAATCAGTAAAGGTATGCAGTAAAGAATATGGAGTGGCTTCCAGAATCCCTGGGAGGGCCAGAGATCCAGGCTTGGAGATGACATGGACAGGAGCCACCGTCAAATGACACCATGGAGATGCCACTGTCCCAATGCTGGCACAGAACAGCATCAGGTGCCTCTGATGTTGCCCGTGCAGGTACTGGACACCCTGCGGGACCCCACCGTGGCCCTTCTGGAGGCAGACACCACCTCCCCCAGTTATGGAGCTTGCTTCTTCACATGCCACCTGCTGTGTCAAGTGCCAGATTGGCCTCTGATGGCTGAAGTCAAGGCCACATGTTTGGGAAGCCGGGAAAGCAAGTCTCTGGGTTCCCAGGTAGAAGGGGGTCTCCCCATCCTGCCAAGACTCATAAGGTGGGGTGGGCCCAAATGCAGGAACATGCTCAAAGGCACTTCTACAAAGAAGGGCAATGCCCTCCACACTCATTAGGACCCTGTCTGAATGCCACCTTCTGTGGGACGGCCCCAGAGCTGCCTCGATCAGTTACCGGCACCCCTCTGCACCCTTCGTACCTGCCTCCATTCTCAGGCACCATTATTGATGGCCTCCCTCTAGGTATAAACTCCCTTCTTTTTACAGACAAGAGATGCAAGGGCCAGAGGGGAGATGTCACTGATATTTTCAAGGGAACCTTTAATCAAAGGTAATCACTTAGGTAGAGGTGGCCACCTGGGAACAAGGGTGAGGGCTGCGAGTAGGAGCTGAGGCAGGGATGACTGAGAGATGCTGAAAAACCCACATGCCAAAAAACAATCACCCTTTCAGACCTGTTGATGGGGGTCTGAATTTTCTACCCAAAGAGGCAACCGTTCCTAACTTTGGCCCATTGTCAGAACCTCCTAGGAAACTTATTATAAATGCCGATGGCCAAGACCCACTTCTAAGGATTGATTCTGCAGGTCTGAGGGGATGGCGGGGCATCTGTATTTTTAATGCGGTCCTCAGAGAATTCTGATGAACACCAAAGTTAAAGAAAGACTGACCTAAGCTGTCTACAAAGGTACACAGGGTAAACTAGGTGGATTTATAGTCATTCCTAGACATGATCTGAAGGGATGGGGCCCAGGAGAAGGAAGCGAATTCATTCATGCTTTTAGTTAGTCATTTGTTAGTTAGTTTTTACATTCAGTCATTCCAGAAATGATGGGTTTAGTGGAGGAATGGGGTCAGGGTTATATCAGTCAGGATGGGCTAGATTATGCTGCAGTAACAAACAACTCCACAACCTCAGTGGCGTAAAACAACCAAGGTTTATTTCTCACTCCTGCTGGTCCATTAGGGGCCAACCAGGGCCCCTACTCCATGTCGCCTCACTTTGGGGCTCAGGATGATAGATCAGCCACTATCTCAAATTGTGCTGGTTATCATGGCAGATGAAAGGAGAATTCTTGGAGGGTCTCATGTTGGTACATTGTTTAAAATTTTTTATTGGAGTATAGTTGCTTTACAATGTTGTGTTAGTTTCTGCTGTACAGCAAAGTGAATCAGCTTCATGTTGGTACTTAAATGTCCTGGCCCAGAAGGGACACAACTCTCACTTCTGTTCACAACTTGCTGGCCAGAACCAGTTTGTAACTGGCCCCTAACTAACCCTTAGGGTGTTGGTTTAGGACTGCTGCACCTCGACGCCACAGCAGGAAGGGGCAGTGCTTCTATCAGCAAGGCAAAGCTTTCCCAGATACCCTCAGCTTCTATCTCCTTGGCCAGAAATGGCACCTATGGTCACTCCTAGCAACAAAGGAATCTAGGGAAGTACACACTTCAACAGGGCACATCGAAGCCCCAGACAAAATTGGGTTCTGTTGATAAAGAAGGGGAATGGATACTGGATAGGCAACTAGAAGTAAATGATTCGATATGTGTGTCACTGGAGAATGAGAGACGGCACTGCAGGTGTGAAGACAAAGGCAGAGGACGGATCCAGACCACAGCAGCAAGAGCATGGAGGGCTCGACTGTGAACTTGGCTTCACTGAGCCCACCAATTTAGGGACTGGCTGAGTGGTTCTCTATGTCATCACAAGATTAAAACTAGCAAAGTAATTAAATATGTATTAATTCTGAATATATATTATTCAAGATTTCTGCCCACAACAGACTACAAATGAGTACATTAGGATGTTGTTTCAAGACCATATTATTAGCTTTAGTGCCTACCATGTGCCACCTTCTGCATATATATTATCTCTACATTTCACGACAAACTGAGGCTCAGAAGATTGTCCTAGGTCACATAGACGATAGCAGAGGTGCTGGATCCAAACCCAACCCAGATTCCAAACTTCCCATTCTTTTCTCTACATTATATCAGGTTGCCTCTTCCACTCAGCATTCTTTAGTAATAATAATTCAAAATGACAACGTGTTAAAAACACTGCAGCCTGAAATGTTATCTAAGATGCATGTTAGGTGGGAGAGGCAGTGGTAGTATTGATTGGTGCTGAGGACGCCTGCTTATCAAAGCCCTGTTTTCTGAGTGTGTATTTGGATCCAATCTGTCATTAGAGATGCTGGAAAACATGGCAAAGAAACAAACAAAAAGCAGCCAAGATCCTCTGATGCAGATGTAGCCAATACACTACAGACAGGCAATCTCGAGAAACGCTGGATGCTGTCAATTAAGAAATGAATACCTGTCCAGCCTAAGAATTAGTAAGGCTCTTTGGATGAAAACAAGGAAGCAAGGAGAAAAAGGGCCACACCATGAACATGAATAAGGACCAACAACGTGTCTACCCCAAGTGGATGTGGTGTCTAAATGCAGCCCTGGGCTCTGGAACGCTCTTGCTTAAATAACCGGATCTTGGATTAGAAGGTTGGAAGGTTACCAAGGCAACACATAGACTGACTTCTAACCTCGGGGCCTGCTCCCAGCCCCAGGCTCCTAGTCCAATTCAGTCACACATATGGAAAGCTCACTAGAACACCTGACCCCTCTGTATATATAGTCAATATATTGAGTATATTCTTCCATTTGGTGGAGGAAGGTATCAAGAATCTTGAATGGCCTGATCCTATACTTAGAAGAGCAAATTTCCCATTTACTCATTCATTACTTTTTTCATCCATCCATCTATCATATATTTACAGAGAGCCTGTATGTACCAGACACTGTACTAGGTGCTGGGGACACAATGATAAACAGACAATCCATTCCTTCATGGAATTTAGAAGTTAGCAGAGGAGACAGTGGTTAATCAAATAACTTCCCAACCCAGATGTGAATTTGTGACTGTAATATGTTATCAACATTTGCTGAGGACCAGGAATTATGCTAAATGGATTGCTAAAATGGAACTGAGGCTCGGAGAGGTGATGCAGCTTTCCCAAAGTCACACCACCCCAAAGTGATGGAGCTGGGCTTCCAATCCAGTGCCACCTGATGCAAAAAGCCCACGCACTTGGCTGCTTTTTCACATCTCCCTTGGCAAACTGTGTATCTCATTTCTAGTTTCTGCCCTTTCTCCTTTGAGATCTGGGTTTGGCCTGCAGTCTTTGACATAAAATATTCCAACACCTAATATGTACAATTCACTGGGCTCAGGAAACTTGTTACAGACAAATTTTAACAATGAGAGGCAACAATTATTTTTTCCTAAAGGATATCTGAAAATGAGATCACCACCCGGGCCAAAATTAAAACAGTATTCTGCATAGAAATTGCTAAAGGTCCTGGATTATTAATACAGCAATGGCGCTCCCTGGTGACAATTATTGTGTATTACATGCTCCTTGACTTGGGGGAGGAATGCATTTTGGATGTAGTGGAAGCTTCCTACTGCAAATTTGGACAAACAATAAGCCTCCCCTAGTCTTGACTTCCTTCACTCCTCGTTCCCCCGACCCCACCACACCCAATTTATATCAATTCCAGAGGCAAGGTCACAGGTATAGGGTGCAGCCTCTTTTCACAGTTGAGATTCTAGCAACTAGGACACAAGGTCCCCATGAGAATGACAAAGGGTTAAACCATTTGCTGCCAATCTCCAGGATCACTTACCCATTTGGTCATGATGGATTAATCCATCATCTCCTACTTTCTTTTCTGAAAGTAGTGGCTACAAATGACACCCTCCTCCACCCACCTCCCCCCCTCCACACACACACACACACACACACACACACACACACACACTCTCTCTCTCTCTCTCTGACCCTATCCCATGATTATAGGAAACAGACAAAAATTTACACATCTACTTTGAGCTAGGCATTGAGCTATGGGCTGGGAACACAGTGATGAAGAGCAAGCTGTGGTCCCAGCTCTAAAGCTTACACTGTAGCAGGGGAAACAGGTGGCCAATTAGCCTATAAATTATTCACTTTTGATTACAATAATTGCTACAAGAAAGAGGCTCTGAGAGTCTATACCAGTGAGACAAGACCAGATTAGGTCAGAGGGTCAGAAAAGTTACCCTGGAGAAAGAGAGTAAGGTGTGCTGTGCCAAAATGGAGAAGAGGCTGGTCAAAGTCAGGGAGCTTGGAGGAGAATGGACATGAGGCCCAGGCGGTCTGAATGGGGCCTCTCCTGGGGCTAAAGGTGGGGGATGAGTGTGGGACAACTAGGAGGAATAGTCTTTAGGTAATCTCCAGGACGGTGAAGTATTAAGAGAGAATGTTGGTCATTAACTTAACCTTTGAGGAAGATTTAGCTTGAGTTAAAGGATGAGTATAAACTAACATCCCGATTTTCATTTTAAGGGTTAAACTCTGTTAAATAGGAAATGGTGGAGTGGAGAGCATCCCAGATCTCTGTCTATTATGCCTCTTCCCAGAAGGCAAGGATATTGAAGAATTTATTATTTACAACCCCTCCACTGCTTATGGAAGATGAGGAAATAACAAGAGCAGGCAGAATTGCCAGGGGTTGTGGGCAGGAGTTCAGTCAATAATGGACAAAAGGCTGAATGGAAGAGAGGACAGTGGTGGCAGTTCCAACGGTAAACTGGGGCTACAAAAAAAATCAAGAAAAAAGCCTTACCTTTGATGCCAGCTAGCTCTCAGAATGTAGTACACCTTAGGTTAAACATTGCCAAGATTTGGATTCAGGAAACCTTTGTTCAAACCCTCCTCTTCCACCTCTAGCTACGTGATCAGGGTAACAAACTTTCTGTGCCTCCATTTCTGCCTCTGTAAAATAGCGATGACGATCTGCTTTTTAGATTGTGAAGTAGTGTATGTGAAATACTTAGCATCATGCCTGTAATATTCGAATTACTCAATATTAGTTTATTATTATTATTGACAATATTTAATATCTGGAAGGAAATACATAGAGAATCAGGGAAACTTTTTTTACGGCAGTTTTCCATTATTTTTCAATTTTCTAAAATAAGTATGCATTTCTATTAAAATCAGAAGGGGAAATAAACCCACAATTTCTGAATAAAAGAAATTTGACTAGTAAACTGCTTCCCACATTTCCTGGATCGTATTGTTCAAGAAAGGCGCGGGAATGCATGTTAAAAGCACAGATTGCTAGGCCCCGACCCAGAAATATTGAATCAGAATCTCTAAGGGACAAACCTGTTAATCTATACTTTCAATCAGCCTAGCAGACGATTCTTATAATCAGGCACTTTGGGGACGCGCTGATTTAAAGCGAGAGGGCAGCAACGGAGCGAGGAAGGCCAGCCCAGGCTGCAGCAATCACGAGGGCCTAAGCCTACAAGTCCCATACTGCCCCGCAAACTGGAGACGAGAGTCCGGAGCCTGCCGGGAGATGTAGTTTCCGTCGGCCAGACCTCTGCCTATAAGAAAGCCGGAGATGACTGCCGGAAAACCTCCTGCCCCACAATGCAGAGGTCGGCGGTGTCGTCACCCGGAGAGCGCCCTGGATGGGGTGGGCGGTTTCTGCCGCCTGTACCCCCACCTCTGCTGCCTCAGAACCTGCAGTCGCCTCCGCCGCTGCCGTCCCCGCTGCCACCGCTTCCTCCTCCCCCGCCGCCGCCGCCTCCTCCTCCTGCCCCTCGGCCACCTCTACACGACCCAGGCCCTCTGTCCTTGAGAGGAATCCGTATTCAGTCTCCTTCGCGGGCACGGGGCGCAGCTATGGCGGACGGCGGGGGCGGAGGGGGCACCGGCGCGGTGGGCGGCGGCGGCGCCGGCCAGGCCTCGGCGGGGGCGACGACAGGCGCGACGGGGGCCGGTGGGAGCGGCGGCCCCATCAACCCGGCCTCACTGCCTCCCGGCGACCCGCAGCTCATCGCGCTCATCGTGGAGCAGCTCAAGAGCCGGGGCCTGTTTGACAGCTTCCGCCGGGACTGCCTGGCCGACGTGGACACAAAGGTAGATTAGGCCGCCTGGGCTCAGGCGGGCCGGGCTGGGCATGAGGCTTCCAGGGTTGCATTTCACATTTCCAAAGGAGAGAGGAAAACAAAAGACACCTTAAAAATGTCAGCAGCGAGGAGACCGCTTAGGGCAGTATAGGAAGCTTTCTGAGGGATGCCCACGTGGGTTCGGCTCCCAGCCCCATCACTACTGTGTGCGACTTAGCCCAGTCGCATCTCTCAACTTGGGGATCCAATACCGGTTTCACAGCCTATCTCCTGTCTTTCCCAAGATGGGACTCCTTTAAGGCCCTCAGTAACAAATCTCAGTACGTTAAAAACAGTGGAGAAAACCAGGTAAGTAAGCGTGAATGGTTTGAATACACAATCATCAGCCTGTAATAACTCTTTGTTCTTTTTCTCTAGCTTAGTGATTTGCAGACCTGCATGCACAGTTAATTAAGGTACATTGTTGTAAAATCAGCGCCCTATTTTGTTCTCCATCATTGATTGAAAGGGATTTGGTGCCTATTTTAGATCCTAATGCCATAGGTCAACCACGTCAACAGCTAGTACAATGCTGTTTCACTTTACCTACTTGCCAAGGTTCATTTGTATTCAGTGAAGTCACGTGTGTTAAGTGTCAGACAGACAGCAGTTGCTGGAATATTCGTTTACTCCCTTTTCAGAAGCTTCTCCGACAAGACTGTGGTTGTAGACTTAGGAGGCTCTGTTACTGAATGGGCCGCTAGAGGGAAGTGATTTCTCCTCTCTGAGCCTATCATGGAAATCCTTTGCGTACCTCACAGCAAGATTGTGAGCTTAAAACTAGGCCTTAAAAATACGGAAAGACCTTGTCCATGTACCCATTAAACATTTATTGATGGGGTTTGTGGATACAGGAACGAGCAAGTCACTACCCAGTCCTCAAAGATCATATTCTAGGGTAAAAAACTGAAACGTAGACCAGATAGTATAAATCGTAAGTGGTGTATGCTGTTATTCTCCAAGATTAAAAACTCAAGGAGAAGTGCTATCCTTGAAATGGAGTATTTAATTTTCCTTATTTGAGGTTCCCAGGTACATATTGACAGAGCTTTCACCTTTTCCAGGACTAGGTGTTCTCAACTTCCCATTGCAAGTTCTCCACTCATGTGTCATTTGTCTCACTGGGTTTTGTGCAGCTTGATCAATGTAGTATACATTTCTTTAAATCGGTATTGAGAATCTGTTGGGGGAGAGGGAATTGGAGCCTTCACCACTTAACACCTCCTTAGATGTTCTTTCTGGTAGTCACCTGGTTGTCTTCATTCTTGAAGATAGTGTGTTTTAGGCACATCCTTTGTTGCTTTAGTCCCGTGGTTCTCGAAGTGTGGCCCCTGGGTCATCAGCATCACCTGACAACTTGTCAGATTTACATCTTGTTAGGCTCCGCCCCAGACTGCAAACGTAGTTAAGGAAAAGTGAACTGATGGTGTTTGTAATTTACTTTGCAGTGCATCCAAAATATAAACAAACAGAACAAACTGATAGGTGAAGAGGAGAGAGAGATGGCGATAGTAAGTATAATAAAATGTTAGTGGCAGGCACATTAGGTCCTTTCACTTCATGAACTGAAGGGATTATTCTATATTGTCAGGGTCTATTAAGGTTTGGTGGTGACATTAGCTGTCCTTTGTCCTTTTCCCTGGGAACCGTTTCTATCTAAAACTGGGTGAGTTATTTTGAATCGTAGAAGGTATAGTATCAGTATTAATGGTTAAAAGCTACAAATCTAATTCTAACTCCTGTAAGCAAAGGGGAGAATCTGTTGGCTCATGGGATCTAAGGAAAGGTAGAACGAACAAACTGCCAGAAGGGCAGGGACGCATTTGGAACCAGGGATGCTCCGCTAGTGCTGTCTCTCATGCCTATTCTTCACAACCTTTTAACTGTCACTGCAGAGCACAGTCATCCATTTGGTTACTAGTATCTGTTGGTTACATCTTACAGCTTCTTCCTCTAGAAACAGCTCCAGTTCAAAAAATCCCAGTAAGTGTCTGCATTGTCTCAACACGGGTAGGCACCCACCCCTGTAGCCAGGAGAACATGGCACCCACTGCCCTACCCACAGTAGTGGGTAATGAAGAGGGGAAGATGGTTACCAGGAAAAAGGAGTTGCTAGGCAGACAGTACATGGGTATCTGTGAATTTTAGTCCTCACCCGTCTCCCTGCCTTACTCTCTCCAGGTTTGGTGGAGAGTCTTTATGTCTGTGAGTCATGGCCTTTGAGAAGAGCCCATTCATGGAGTTGAGGCCTATTGATTCCTTTGTCAGTTTCATTTACCTGACTGTTAGCAAACTTTTGTCACAGTAACACTACATAATAAACCAAATCTCAGTGACTTACAACAAGCATTTGTTCTCATGCTGATGGGGCTACAAGTCAGCTAAAGTTCCTCTGATCTAGATAGGCTTGGTGCTCAGCTGTAGGTGGCCTGGGCTTGGGTCCAAGCTGTGGGTTGGGGTAGGTCTGCTGCACATGTGCTCATCCTATAGGTCCCAGGACAAATGGACAGGGGCTGCAAAGGACAAACTGTCATCAAAGGTCACCAGAGTACAAGAGCCAAGCCAGGTGGCACAGCCACATTTAGGACCTCTTGTCACTAACACCCCATTGGCCAGAGCAAATCACACTGCTAAACGCAGTGTCACTGGGGTAGGGAAGTATTCTCTGCCCACAGTGGGAGGAGAGAGGAATGAAGTGTGAACAGCAGTGCGCACTGCTACACCTGGTTTGGAGAAGAACAGCTGGTGGTGCCAGAAGGTCTTGGAGGCTTAGAACATGCATTCCTTATGTTCACATGGATTCCTCGTGTTCGTCAAGTTCCTTTCTGATTTTGTTCTGATCCTAGTTGGGTCTAGAACATTTGAGACCAATAAGTGCCTCTCAGGCTCCTTTTGGGACTTAAGTTTTGCTTCCCTTCAGCCTTTCCCAGTGTTCCGTAGGCTTTGACTTCAGTCTGCATTCATGAGTCATGCTGAGGGTTGGGTGGCCCTTCATTTTATGTGGAGAACTTTCCTGAGGCCTTGCTTGTTGCCAAGAAGACCCTATGAGGTAAACAGGGCAGTAGTATTTGTTTTACAGACGGAAATAACTGAGACTCAGGTTGGCTGACCTGTTGAAAGTCAGAGCTAGTAAGCAGTGGATCTGGACTAGAGCCCATTTCCTTGGATTTGGAAACGGCCTGGGTCTCACCTTGGCTTTGCCACATTTTAGCCTTGTAGGCCAGTTGTTTACTTTTTCTAAGCCTGTATCCTCTAACATGAGAGCAGGAGAGAGCCAATAGGACCTCCCTCGTAGAGTTATTTGAAAAGTAAGTGGGGTGATAAAACATCTGGCATTGTACCTACCCACCATGAAGCAGGCACACATGTTGGTCATTAATCCACGCTCTGCCATGCTGCGTGGTGATCTTCACGGACACGATGGGAGTGTATTTAAGGACCTGAAATTCTGCGTTTCTATGAAAAGCAGTGTTCTGAATGACTGATTTCCAAAACTTTGGTGCATGTAACTTCTGACCTTGCCCCTTCTTTTTAATATTTTAGCCAGCTTACCAAAACCTGAGGCAGAAAGTGGATAATTTTGTGTCAACACATCTGGACAAGCAGGAGTGGAATCCTACGATGAACAAAAACCAATTGCGAAATGGTCTGAGGCAGAGTGTGGTTCAGTAAGTAAGCAGAATTGAGAGCGAAAAGGCAGTAATCACAAGTGTGACTCGCAAGAAGGCCAGTGCAAGGCACTGTTTGGTCAAGGTGCATGGTATTTTCCAGCAAATATGACATACAAGTTACAGCAGACCCCGCCCCTATTAAAATTAAGGTTCAGTAAGCAAAAGAGCTCAATTGAAATTCTTGCTACCCACATAGGCCTCCCATGCACACCTCTACCAGGAAAGATATTCCAAATTGGAAGACATATTTCATACTCTCTGAAGTTTTCAGTGTAATGTGAACATAGCTGGAGTTCATACTGATACATCAATGTTTGGGTCTTGGGCAAGAGCAGCTGGATCTTCTCACAAGTAAGTCAGTGTGGGTTACACAAATTTTCTGAATCCACACGGCCCCTCTAAAGTGTAATGGCAGCTTTCAGGAAGGCATGGAGTCTTATCAAAGTATATTCTTCACAGTAGCAAACTGAACCTTAGTTAATGAGGTGCTACTGATTGCTCATCCAAGTGACTTCTCAGTGTCACTGGCACAAAAGTGGTGGTGGCTCATGAAATCCAGTGTCCTAAGATAAGCTTTTTCTAATCCATTCAGAATCCTTTTTTTGCTCTTAATACCAGCGCTTATGTTCAGGTTTTCTTGATCCACTATCTCTCCTAGAATATCTAAAAGCTTGTGAAGCCTTCCTCTTTAAAAATAGAAATATCAGGGAATTGTGCTGAGTGAAAAAAAACCCAGTATCAAAAATATAGTGGTGCACGATTCCATTTCTGTAACATTCGTGAACTAACATATAATTATAGGGATGGAGAACAGATTAGTGACTGCTAGGGCTTAGGGTCAGGGGGGCCGGTGAGTGTGGCTAGAAAGGGGTAGCATGAAGGGGGTGGGGTACAGGTGAGTATCTTAATTGTGGTGGTGGTTACATGAAGCTCCTCATGATAAAGTTGTGCAGAGCTACCCACGCAGACGCACATGAGTGCAGCTGTAACTGAGATGTAAACGAGGTCAGGAGAGTACCCGTGCTGGTCTTCTGGGTTTTTGCCCCCACCCCCTTTTTTTTTGGAGGTATAATTGACATACAGCATATTGGTTTCAGGTATAATTAGTTTCAAACATAAAGATTCAATATTTGTATATATTTTGAAATGATCACCACAGTAAGTCTAGTTAACATCCATCACCACATATAGTTACAGAATTTTTCCTTTTGCCTGTGTTCCTGGCTTTGGTATTGTACTGCAGTTGTGCACAGTACAAGCATTCGGGGTGGCTGGGTAAAGGAGTGCGTGGACCTCCCTATGTAATTCTTTGCAACTTTCTATGGATATATAATTGCAAAATAAGAAGTTTTGTAAAATAGAAAAGGATGCTTATTAACAAGCTGGCACTTTCAGTATGGCTGTACGGCTGATGAAATCTGAATCTTTTTAAACGAATCTAAAATTTATAAAAGCTCTCAGAGTTAGGGAAGAAGGATGATACCAAAAGATGCCCAGCGCCTTGTCATTCTGGATTTATCACCCATTGCCTTTCTGTTTCTCTAGGGAGCGGACTGTGGCACAGGGATCCTTCAGAGACAAGGGGACGATAGCTTCCACTTACTGAGCAACTATTTCATGTCTGGCACTGGTCCCTATCTGTGTTACTGCCAATCCTTACAAAAAACCTGTTTGACAGCTGCAGTAACAAATCAGATGAAACTTTTTTTTTTTAACCCTACTTTCTAAAAGATTGGCAAGCATATTAAGAAACTAAGTCAAAACACCAAATATTTGAAATATTTGAAAGGGTGCCACTAATGGTATGAAAACTGTCAACATTACTGTTGATTTCTAATACACAATGATGTCATTCTTGAGGTATGCATGTGGCGCTTCTCTTTATATACCTTTAATATGAAGTGTAACACAGAAAAGTGCTTAGAACAGAGATGCAGTATAACAAGTAACTAGAAACTAGAACATCCCTGTAGTCACCACCCAGGTTGAGAAATAGAACTTACCAGCACCCTCCAAAACACCCCGGCCCTGCTTCCCTCCTTCCTTGATATACCTTCCTCCTCTCAGAAGGTTACCATACTTCTGAGTTGGATGGTCGTTCTTTCCTTGCTTTTTTTTCATAGTTTTACCACCTATGTAAATATTTCCTCCTTTTTGATTTGATCTAGAATGTATTTAACCTGAAAACATGAATTTGGATGTGATACTGAGACATTTCTCTGTGATTCTCGTTAACATTTTGAATTTGAGGCAAATTCTAATGAAGTTTTAAAGTGAAGATTTGCTACTTAACCCTATAGATGAAACACTGCAGCCCTCAGCATTGGCTGGCTGGCCTGGCCGTTCAGGCCCAGAAGCTGTATCCCAGTTCTGCAGCGTGGAGGGCTTAACGGGAAATCAACCTCTACTGTTGAACCTAATTATGACTGATAAGTCTTTTAACTGCATATTTGTTCATTTCATCTTCTGTTTTAGGCTCCTGACAAGATGCTGTTTTCTCCAAACACTTTTAAAATCTCCAAGAAAGGGAGCTACACTCTTGGTACTTTGTTTTCCTTGGTCAGGCTTTCACCTCCAGTAAAGACCCCTGTGAATCTGACCTGGGAAGCAGGGTGGTGTAGGTGGACAGCCGTTGGCTTGTGCCTAAGGAGAGGTGGCTTTGCTTCCCCACCGACCCATGGCCTGCTGCTGACCTCTCTGTGTTCCACGGTGCTCATCTCTAAGGGCACACGTTGTCTGTTGGGGTCTGCCCGAAAGTGCCCCTGTACTCTAGTGGTGGTCTGTTTACATCTAGGCTTTCTGTTGATAAGCTGTCAGTTACCACTGGATCTAGGAAGCACTTTATTCACTACTCAGCCTAACCAGTTCAAGGCCTGTTTCTCATCTCACTTATCACTGTGTGTGTTCACCCAGTTGTCTCCTTGGCTGTACCCTGACACACCATTTGCCCCATTACTGCAGGACCTATTTTTACCCAAGCAAAAGCTTGAATGGCCTAAGAACTCAAGTCTAAAGGAAAGTAAGTAAAACCTGTCCACCATGCTTGTGATGGTATTTGACTGTTTTAATCCTTTGAGGAGAACAATTCAGTTTGACCCTGCATGGACTATTTTCCAAACTCTTCAAATGAGATTTGTTTCCTATGACCGTAATCTTCCTCACTACCCACCCCTGGTGTTTGAATATAGACATCTTGACTAATTTTTGCTCTATTTCAGAAAGGATCGGGGATGTATTTTAGCCCATTAGGAGCTGAGAACCAGTCTGTTTCTTGTCTGTTTACTTGTTTGCTTCCAGGTTACCTAGTATGTGTCATAGATAACAACCACAGCCGAAGGCCTTGTTGAATTGCTGGTGATGCTGTGAACATTCCCAGCCCTGACTGGTTTGTGTTATATAAGATTTAGGGCTTACTAGCCAGGTTGCTGCTGGAGGCTGCTTCTCCCGCTTTGACTTGTGAGAGGATAGATATTGAAGGAAATGGAGTCAAGTGGGAGGCTTGCTGGCTTTGACAGATTGAGGTTTTCAACTCTCCCCGTGCCGTCGGTTCTTTCCTACCATATTGTTACTTGCTCTTTGTCTCTGGGACAGTTTTGTTTGGTTCTTTTGTACAAGGTTGAGGTGGGAGTGGATGAGATTGTGAATTAGGAATAATGATAGCCGCTGGTCGTGAATTGCCCTCTAAAGATATCATTGCTTGAACCCTATGTGGTAAGTGGACCGCCCTGTGAAAGAACTCCCTCAAGGGGCTGTACTTTGGACCAGGTGGACATTTATTGGGCTCTCCCATGACACTTGGAGGCTAAATAATGGAATGATCTATTTGTCTCCTCAAGGTCAGGGATGTTGGAAGCTGGAGTGGACAGAATTATTTCCCAGGTGGTGGATCCCAAACTAAACCACATCTTCAGGCCACAGATAGAAAGAGCAATTCATGAGTTCCTGGCGGCCCAGAAAAAAGAAGCTGTGCCAGCACCCCCTCCAGAGCCTGAAAGCCAGGACCCTCCAGCTCCATCCCAGGATGCTTCCTAAGGTCCAGTATCCCGTCTTTTGTCCAGGAACATTCACCTCTGGCTTATAGATATAGAAAATGGATAGAAAAGGGGTAAGCCATTATTGAGGGTCATGTTTCTTGCCTATTCAGAAAAGTATTTACCTCAAATGGACTTCATTTTGTTATGAGTCATTTTTTACTGAGAACTAATTAGTAATGTTTTCCTGTGTCCGTGAGTATGATGTTCTGTGCCAGCAGAACTGAACGTTTAAGCTGTGAATAGATGTTTCATTAGAAACCACCTGGGATGATTGGTGTGCACAAGGCAAATTCAGATGAAAGTCTTGTTGTTCTGAAATTGTTTAAATGAGGCTCTCCCCTGGACATGAGTTAACTTGGGTTTACAGTTTTTATATAAAATCAAGCAATGCATTCTAAAGCGGCATCCTAAATGGGGCTCAGAGTCTGCTTTAAGCCCTGCTGGGTTTCCTTGTATTCAGTAAGGATTTCAATTCACCATTGTCAGTTACCGTGGGACTCTTCTGATATGAGCACTCCTTTTTTTTTTTTTTTTTTTTACATTTGAAATTTAATTTTAAAAATCAGCTAGATGCACAAAACAATGCTTTTTGCAGAGCTTGGGAGACATTAGTAAACATAAGCAGCAATCACCAAGTAAGCAGTGGCGGACTCTTAACTTAGCCATTGTTGGTAACCATCAGGGTGTGCCTCATCCCCTCATTCTACTTCGGTGTTCTCTTTATAAGATTCTTTAAGATGTCTGTTACTTTTGATAAATAAAATAAGCATCAGTGAGTGAACAAAGTGAGAACATCAGGCTCACGTGGGGCACTCGAGAGAAATTGTCCCTTTGTACCTATCTATGTTAGGAGAAGACCTCAATTCCATTATGGAGTGTAAAACATTCATTTCAAGTCTTTCTTTCTAGTTTAATTCCTTTGGGGACATAAAATTAAACATAACACAAAACTAACATTTTGATATGATTATCTTTTCTTTTTAGAATATGCCTGACACGTTTTGGAAGCTCCATTGAATTAATGGTGAGGAACTGGATTCAGTTACATAAGAGTACAACTTCAGAGTGAAGACAGGCCAAGGTCATCACTGACTTCACAATTCAACGTTGACTTTGGGGCGGTGTCCAGATAAAGTAGGGAGCCAGTGGGCCAGTAGGAGAGTTGACCATGTGGGCCCCACGTCGTGCTGCCCTCTGGCCAGCCTGTCCAAGGGGTGACACCCAGTAGACACTACAGATACATTAAGAAACACTACATCAACTTGGGGTTGTCCTGAAACAAACCTTTGTACTTGAACTTAGAGACTGTGTATGTATTTTAGGGTTTGTTCTTGGGGATAAGCAAGAGCTACAATGAAGGAACATAACCAGTCCCAAAGATGCAATTTCAAAGAATGACAGTAAAGGTTAGCCAGGGGTAGGTATTTGACAATGCTTATTTGATACTGTTTCTCAGAGTTGCAAATAAGAGTGTACAAGCCATTAGCATCAGATAGCTTTAAGGTTGTCGTGACCCTCTTGTCCATGACTCTTTAGCCTACGTGTCCTTTCCCCTGTAAGAGGTGTCAAAACATGGGACCCTAGAATGCATGAGGAAATGTAGACTTAAGTATAAGGAAAAACATTTGCAGGCTCTCTATCCAGGGCTTCTTCCTATCCTGCAAGGGCTAGTGAGTCTTGGGTGTGTTTATTTTATTCTCATGTTTGTGTTTTTTAGAAGGTGAATAATTAATAAGTGGCTTAAGTTTTGTAATTAAATCATTTGATACTCTGAAGCTTCGACTAATTCTTAGACCCCAGGTGCGCAGTGTAACCTTTTTCCTCGGCCTGCATGCCATTCCTGTGGACAACACGACTTAATGGCAGTGAAGGGCTGGTAGACATGCCTTGGAACTACCGTCGTCCTGCAGCTAGTGGGTGTAGCTGGAAGTGAGCAAGACGTTCCTCTCTTCCCCGGACTATTCCTGATGCCGGTCTTTAGTTGAGCATAGTGTGCTCTATCAGTGTTTCCCAAACTTGTTTGCGGAAGTGTCACCTGGGGATTTTAAGAAAAAAATGCATATTCTGATTCAGAAGTTCTGGGAGGACCTGAGAGTGTTTCTGACAGGTTCCTGGTGATGACTCGGCATTTTGCATCCCAAGCCTTGGATGATATCAAAAATTACTTCAAACTAAGTGTCTTTCGTTCTTAGTTGAGTCTACTCCTGGATATTGTTACTCAGACTTTAACCTGTTTAGACTTCCACCTTTACCATCAATACCTGTAAGTTAGGACTGCACTTCCATATTTAGCAAGATGTTTGGGCAACATGTGCCCTTAGTTTAAAGCAAGCTGACCACGTGTTTAGGGCAGGCGGCAGTTACTTCTGAAGTGTGTTCTGCTTCCAGCTGAAACAGGTTGGTGTCCTTTTCAGTTTGGGATTCAACTACCAAGTCCTCAGTACCCAGAGAAGGGCCCCTCTAGTCCTCTTCACTCCACTAATAGGTAAACATGCAATGACCAGTCTTACCAGTCCTATGCTCTGCAAGGAAGCTTGTCAGACTAGAATCCCCTCTTCAAGACCATGAGCCTCCTTCCCTGGGAGGCCTCTGCCACCGGAGGGAGGCCTCAGCAGAGCCCCTTTCTGTCGACGCGGCCAAAATCCTGCCCATCCAACACTGACCTCAACCCAGTGACAGGGTAGAATAGAGCAACCCAGAGAAGGTGTCCTGCCCACAAATGCCCAAGTGACTGTTGTGTATGCTTTTTGGTGGACAGTTTTTGGTCCATCTCAATTTTCTTTTTTTTCCATTACTAGAGAAGGGTGTACCAGTTGATGAGAAACACCCTAATTTTCACAGAATGTTAAATATGCCAAGATACCAAGGAATTTTGTTCCTTTTTTGTAAATCAGTGTTACAGCCACTAAGTCACTCTAGACTAGAGATAATTTTTTCAAATGAAATCATCAGATTACAGGAGTAACTAAACGTCACTACTGTTGGGACAGAGGGCTGACTTTGACTCTTAGCTGAGCCAAATTGTAATGGAAGTAGTGCCCACATTCCCTTGAGCAAATGTAGTTAAATCGGCAGGCTGGGAAAATGAGACCAGGCAAACAGCACCAGAGGGGCTGGGAAGCCCAGAGCCACCTCTGCCCTCTCCTTAATAGCGGGTCACCTGCTCAGCCTCTTTGCATTCTCAGCGGAGTCCTCATGCTTGTGTCTTAGGTGAGGCATGCAGAGCCTAGAAAATTCGTGTGTTCTGAGATACGGTAGAAGAATTCCTCCCTGAGGAAGATGAGGCCACCAAAAATATCTCATCCCGAAACACCCTTGCTATATTCACTCCTAAACAAGAATCTAGTTGTCTCGCACCTCAAGGCTTCTCTCCTTATAGTTGGAAAAGCCACTGCCATTTGTAAAAGCCTTGTGAAGCACAGAACTAACCTTTGTAAGACATCACCAAATATTACCAACCTTTAGAAACCATCAAAGCCTTAGAGTCACGGTGATACGAAGAACCCCATGCTCATTTTTGTAGTCCAGTTCTTTGACCTGGGGCAGTGTCTACAATTACTACTGGAGACGATCGCCCCCAGCATGTTCCCAGTTACCAGCCTAAGTGCTTGACTGGTATTGCCAAACCGCCATGTCCACCTGGTCGTGACTGTCTAACTCCTTGGCTTACAGTGAAGTTTGTGGCTCCTAGATCAGATTTTCAATCAATCGTTGTTTTATCCTATTTCTGTCGTTCAACGTTAACTTCTGTCTACTCATCAGGGGATGGGTGTTGGGATTCCCATGCATTCTGTAACACTCATTAGCACTGTGGGCTGAATAAATACTAGCAGATTCATTACAGCAGTGCTTCTGAAAGCATACCACCCAGCCACCGGCAAGCAGCATGAGTATCACCCTGGAATTGGTAGAAATGCAGCCCTGATCCCAGATCTACTGATTCAGAGACTTGGTGAAGGGGCAAACAAGCCTTCCAGATGATTCTAATGCACATTAAAAATCATTTTCACTTCAGGACAACTTTGGAAAGTCAGTGATGCTGACTGGTAATGACGGTTTAATTAGATGAGTGGATAAACATAGTGTCTACATAGTGTATAAAATCAGTGTCTCTTCTGCTCCTGAGATGCAAGACTATCATCTCTCTCTCTCTTTTTTTTTTTTTTTTTTTTTTGCTAATTCTCCCATTAGTCCCTTGTAAGGACTGTGCACTTGGCCATTTTGGCTTAGAAATGTCTGCATGTAATTTAAACCTCCTAAGCTTTCAAAAGCTATAAGCCATCTTCTGAAGATGAGTTTGCTAAGCAGGTCAGAATTTTGCCAGGAGCTCTGCAGAAAGGCCTTCAGTGGCTCCTAAAGATAGAGATGTGCAGGGACCCAGCAGAGGTCAGGGCCTGGCTGGTGCCTGAGGCTGGCACTGAGGTTTGGGCTCGAAAATCACGTCTGGATCAGCACTGGCCAGAGGCCAGGCTCTGCCTCCCTCGGCTGCCCTAAGGCTGCCGAAGATGGGGTGGGAAGCAGACGGGAAAGCTGGTGCAGCCAAGCTTTCTTTGGCACTGTGCATTGCACACTGTCCATCTTACCCTTGGAGGAGCCAGTGGGTCAGCTTTTATGGTCTTGTCCCTGGGGATGGGCTCAACTCCAAGGCCGTGCAGTAATAATTACCTGTCCTCTCAAACTGGTCACACCGCCTGAGACCTAGCCAGTCTTTCTGACTCCAGTCTCCAAGCTGCCATTTGGCCATTCCTCCTGAAACACTGCTTTCATCAAGTATCATCCTCACTCACAAACCTTTGAAAGGAAGAAGTGAGTGAACGAGGCATCTACGAGGTGGTAGACATTTTCGTAGGCACAACTTCATTTAATTCTCATGACCCTGTTAGGTAGGATCTATCCTCCCTTTTATGGCTGAGGAAACCAAGACTCAGAGAGGTGACGCATCTTACTCATTACACAGCTATTAAGTAGGGAAACAAGGTTTGAAGCCAAGCCTCTCTGAATTCAAAGCCCACATTTCCCCGTCCCCCTTGCTGTTTGCTCCTCTGCCACCCTATTACCTAACAGAACAAGTTCCAGCTTGTCAGTCCTCCGGGGTCCTCCCTTCATTCCAAAGGCAGGCCCAAATCAAATCAACTTGACCTCCTTCTACATCTCAACACATGCCCTTAGTTCTAGCCAGCCTTTGCTCCCCTCACTCAAGTGCATGTCACAGGGCAGAGTTTGCCAACTGACAGGCTGCTCTGCTGTGCCCTCTAACCATGTTCTATTGGCCAAGGAGTTGTGACTGTTGTCTATTAATTACCGATATTTTTAAATGGGGAGATTTCCATATAGATCTGTATTTCTGGCTCCTAAAGGAAAATGTCAAGGTTTGGAAACACTTTCATATTCCCACTGGATAACAATCAGCCCAAGTTTGATAGCAGCCCACCATTTCAGATGAGTGGGACACGCAGATGCCACTGGCCGGCTTCACCCATTTCCATCACCCTGCTGGCCCCTGAGGACATTTGAGTTTGAAATACTTGCCCTAGAGGGTCATTATCTTGTGATTATTTTAAATTATTCAAACATCTCTTTAGCTGTCTTCTAGACCTTAATTTTCCATGAGACTAGATTGTTAAGCTACCCGATCTTGGTTCTAGAATTTTCAAGATAGGAGGGGGGTCTGCGGTTCCCTCACATCCCTGTCTGGGTGTCTACATAGAACCACCCAAGGATGCATGAGGGTGACAGGATGTAGACGGCATGGAGAGGTGGGTGTGAGGTACAAGGAGGAAGCAGGCAGAAACCAGCACCCAGTGTTCTCAGAAGCCTCTCAGAGGTGCCCCAAGAGGCAGTCTCCCTGAGCCAAGGCCAGAAGAAGGCTTATCTGTGGAACTGATCAGTTTATGCAGCTTAACGTTTTGTAAATGAGAGTGAAGGGTAGCAGAATATGCCGCTCCAAAATATGACGGTGGGAGTTGAGGACGTGCCTCCACAAAATAAGCTGCTTCAGTACACTGATTACTTTGAGCTGTAGGCCCTTGAAAAAGAGCAAATGCAGGGAGAGGCTTTCTCTGAACTCCTCTTATCTGCCTAAAGACAGATCCTCCAAAAGGAACTCAGTTGTCATTGAGGGCCGCCCCTCTTTGGGTAATTTGTTTGATTGATTGATCCAGCTAATTATCTTATTTATTTAAAGGAATAATGCTTGTATGTGGGAAGACATCCCAAGGGTACGAATGGGTTTAACAGGAGAAGTTTCCCACCGTGTCCCTCCAGGCTCCCAGATACCCTCGCTGTTACCCGGTCTATACAGACCCCTCCGGAGACAGTCTGTGCATATATAAGCATGTAAGTTTTCATGTCTGTCTTCAGCTGGGATACACTCCACCTCTCTAACTGTCCACAGAAGAAGTTCCTAGGAAGGGAAAGATAGTGGGCTGGGGGCTGAATAGTCCATAAGTCTGGGAGGTGGGAGGAGGGGTAGTGGGGAAAACGACAGCCGCCCTGCGGAGTTATGGAGTCAGTGATGCGTAATGATCAGAATAAGAGGAGGTAGTCTGTTTTGAGAACTTGCTCTATGCTGTCCACTACAGCCGCTACACGAAGGGCTTCCCCATGGGGTCTCTGACTCTGCACCATGAAGACAGTGTCCTTGTCACCAGTAACAAAGAAAGAAACAAGCACTCACCTGAGATCTCAGTAACAAGTGTCAGAGCTGAGAAGCTGTTCACCTCCAAAGCCTAGCTTTTTTTCCCCCTCCAGTTTCTTTTATTGTGGCAAAATATACATACCATAAAATTTACCATCTCAACCATTTTTTCAGTGACATTAAGTACATTCATCTTGTTATGCAAACATCACCAACATCCATCTCCAGAACTTTTTATATGCCCCAACTGAAACTCTATACCCATTAAACAATAACTCCCCATTCCCCCTCCCACAACCCCTGGCAACCGCCATTCTACTTTCTGTCTCAGTGAGTCTGACTGCTCTAGGTACGTTATGTAAGTGAAATCGTACAATATTTGTCTTTTTGAGACTGGCTTATTTCACTCGGCATAATGTCCTCAAGGTTCATCTATATTGCAGCATGTGTCAGAATTTCCATCCTTTTTAAGGCTGTATAATATTCCGTGGCATACACACAGCACATTTTGCAAAGCCTAGCTTTCAACCACAGCACTGAGCAAAGATGCCTGACTCTTAGTAGATGTTTAATAACTTTTTAAAGCTTTTTCCTTCTCCTTTGAAATGATTTCAAACTTACCAAAAAGTTGTAAGAATAGTACAAATAACTCTTTTTCCTGAACCATTTGAGAGCAGTTGTTGACCTGATGCCCCATCACCCCCAAGTACTTCAAAATGTAATTCCTACAAACAAGGACAGTCTCCTACATAGCCAAAATAATAGCATCAGGAAATTAACATTAATACATTACTACCATTAACCTGCAGACCTTCAGTTTCCTTCCTTCCTTCAAGAGTAATTATTTTTCTATTGCTTTTCCATTATCCTAAACACATTTACACTGGATCAGTACCACTATTCAGAACCCATCTCCCATCACTGTCACCACCTCAAGCTCCCACTGACGCCCCTCACCCTGTTCTGGCTCCGGCACTGCACTCTGATCTTCTGCCCCCGCTCTCCCATCTCCATGCACGCTTACCTTGCTCAGTCCCACCTGGTGGCCCTGTGACTTTGCAAACCCTTGACCTGATCCCCACTTCAAAGTCCTATGGTATGAATGGGCCAGCGGATGGTGACAATGAAGAGATGAAACGGCAGTGGCAGTGGAATCGAATCCACACCACGTGACAGCCCCTGCCCGGTGAAGCAGGTGGCTTGGCCGACTTCAGGCCTGTCCGCAAGAGGAAACAGTAGGGTCACTTCCCGGACGGTGTGGACCACAGAGAGAGGCCTTGGGGTCAAGCTCACTCTTTCTTTTTTCTTTGTTCATGCTGTCTCATCATCCGCACCCCGCCCCCATCCACTTTTTGGGTCCTCTTGCCATGGCTCAGTGTCAGCCTCTTGGGTGGCAGGCCGCCTGTCTTTCTGATGTCTGCGTATTCCTCATCACCAAGTTAGACCACCTGGAAAATACCCACCAGTTTGGCGAAAGTCCACAAGCTGTGGAAACTAACAGAAACTTATTTATATTCCATAAGTTATTAATAAGCTAGGATTTCACTGATGTCCATTCCAAGCACAAATCTCTCCATAAACGCTTGGCAAGTGTGGATGAAAACACAGAGAACATTATTCGCTGAAATCGCCGTAAAAGAAGTATTGTGTTACGTCACTGCCCTTTTCCTCATTAAGTTCACCCTGGGAACATTTTGTGGTTTGCAGTTGTAAGATGAGTCCTATGCAACCTGGAGACCCAGGACCACTTCTCTCCTGCCTTGGCCCAGGCTCCCACCTCCTTACAAGTCCCCAAGGAGATGTTTGCACAGTTGATGCTGGCAAAGTGGTCCTTTATGATCAGCAGACCCTCTGGCCCCAAACCCTGACACAGAACTCCAGGGAGACAAGCTGGACCACACGGGGGCTGTGTTCACCCCAGCCAGCTCTTGGATGGCACAGCCTTGAACCAAAGCCAGCTTGAAGAAGGTGGCTCTGCCTGCTTCCCTGTGCTGCACCCAAGTCTTGGAACTTACCACTCCAGGGGGAAGCAGGCCTCTCCCACCTGAGGCAGAGGAAGAGAGGGAGAAAGATGGGCAGCAGGAAGGGCACGTGGAGTGGAGCAGAGCTGAGTCCTGGAGCTAGAGAGGGAGGGACAGCGTGAGATATGGAGAAGGTCCTAGCAGGGCCTATAGAGCCAGGCTGTGTTCTCATCAGATGCCTCCAGAACAGAAAAAAAAAAGGTAGAGGATGCCAGGGCCTGCGCTGAGGGAGCAGAGTTACCTCTGTGCCCACTCTAATCTCGTATGACGGTCAGAGAAAGGCAACGACCAGGGCACTGGACCTGTGAGTGGAGACCAGCGACATCACACGAGCCCTGCCGCCCCGCTAGGGCCCTAGAATTGAACTGTTCCAACAAGGGCTGTTCCCCCTGGCCAGGGGGTTCTCCTCGGTGGGATAAACCCAAGTGCAGAGTGAAGGGGACTGGAGGGGCCAAGGGAGGCAAGAGCTGGCCTTCCACAAATCTGTCAAGGGTTGTTGTAAGATGGAAACAGGGGGCTTCCCCAGTGGCACAGTTGTTGAGAATCCACCTGCCAATGCAGGGGACACGGGTTCAAGCCCTGGTCCAGGAAGATCCCACATGCCACGGAGCAACTAAGCCCATGCGCCACAACTACTGAGCCTGTGCTCTAGAGCCCATGAGCCACAACTACTGAAGCCCGTGCACCACAACTACTGAGCCTGAACTCTGGAGCCCGCGAGCCACAACTACTGAGCCCGTGTGCCACAACTACTGAAGCCCCCGTGCCTAAAGCCCGTGCTTCGCAACAAGAGAAGGCACCGCAATGAGAAGCCCGCGCACCGCAACGAAGAGTAGCTCCAGCTCGCCACAACTAGAGAAAAGCCCGCACGCAGCAACAAAGACCCAACGCAGCCAAAAACAAATAAATAAAATAAAATAATTGGAAATAGAAGGTGCATGGTTACCAGAGGTTACCTAGGGGATGGTTTTTAGGTTCCCTCATGTAAGACTGACTTGTGGCCTATCCATTCGTGAGGAGTGACACAGCTACATCTTCGAGGGACAGGGTCGCCTCACTCAACCACTACCTCTGTTATCTGGCGGCCTTCTCGTTCCATGGGCTCTGAGACATGGCACTCTACTCATGGCCAGGCTCCGTGGGGATAGAAAAGGAATAGGATATAGAAATAAGAGAGGAATAGGAATAGGGGAGGGAACAGCAGCTAAGAGGAACCTCAGAAACACTCACGTCCCTTAGTTCACCCCTTTCCATCATTTATCCCTTAGTTACCCGTGCCTGCAGAGCACCGGTCCCTGCAGAGCACATAGTAAGCACTCATTAAATATTGTGATTGCTCACAGTAGCAACAGAAGCGGTAGGCATTGTTGTTGGTGACTCATTTGACCAACACCCCAGAGTGCAGACTAGCCGTTATACCCCCATTTTACAGAAACTGAAGTCCAGAGCTGTGAAGTAGCCTGGTTGCCTGCTGCCCTGAGGGCCACAGAGCTGGGGCAAGGGCTTGTCTCCTGCTGGAAATCAGGGAGCCTAGCTGAAGACGTGGAACTAGAGCAAGATCCAAAAGATGGGGGGAAAGGGAAAAGAGAGATAGGAAGCGTGAGGCGTGGACGCAGCCAGGGAGAGAGGAGAGCTGGGGGACAGGAGGGTCCCCAGCAGTTTGGGGGGGGGGTTGCAGAAGGCAGGAGGCAGCGGCGACCGGTCTGGGCTCTGAAGTGAAACCCACCTGGGTGAACGCACCGCATTCAGTAGCTGGGTGATCTGGGGCAAGTCTTCCTAACGCCCTGAGCCTCCGTTTCCTCTTCAGTAAAACGGGGGAAATGGTGGTTCCTACTTCAGGGAGCTGCTGAGGGAATTGATGAAATAACGTGCAGCACGCAGCTCTTAATCACCACTCAGCCAAGCTGCGGTTATTATCGTAGAGCCAAAGAGAGATGGCAGACCCGTCCTTCTCAGATCCACTCCACGTGGTCATGACAGGAGAAGGAACCAGTGAGACTCCGCCATGCATTTTCCTAGAGGAAAAGTTTCTATCAGAAGAGAGCTGCTTGGCTCCTTCCCTCGCAATTTGGAGGAGCTGGGTGATGAGCTCCAGCTCAGTCACTTCCACCTGTGCAACCGTGGGCAAGCGACTGGTCCTCTCAGAGCATCAGTTTCCTCGTCTATAAAATTGCCTTGAGGACTATAGAAATTCTTTAAACAGAAATACTGGTATTCATTTTTACCTGGGGAGGCAAAATAACCAAGCTGGAGAAGGCACAGACTTCCGACTTCAGAGAGATCAGGCTCAAATCCCAGCTCCCCTAAGAAGTAGCTGAGCAGCCTTGGACAAGTTTCTCAGCCTCTCTGTTTCCTCCTCTGTGTGGCATAAATTACTGAGATAATGCATGTGAAGCCCTGAGTACTATCTGGTATGTAGTAAGGACTTAAAAAAGAGTAGGTGTTATTATTACTGCCTGTCTGTTTCACTCTCGGCCTGAGCCAGATCCTGGCCTGACCTTGACCTCTATCTCACCCTGCTTTTGCCCCCAGTTTTCCAGCCGAGTGTGGCCTGAAAGCTGTTTTTGTGGGGCAGCCACCCAGGCCCAACCACAGCGCTGGTCTCATCAGTGCCACCGCTATAAACAGACAGAGGCAGTGTAAGTAAATACGCGCTCCCTGCTGGCCCTGGAGGCCACCCGCCTCGAAGGAGTTCAGGTGGAGGGTGGCAGCCTGGTTGGATGGAAATAACGACCGAGCCCAGGGACAGGGCAGGCCATGAAAGACCCTTGGCCAGGCAAAGCAGCAAGACGGGTGCTGAAGCCAGAGGGCATCCAGGCTGAGTCCCCAGCTTCTGTCTCGCCACCCCAACTGGGCCTGGCATCACCCGCCCCACCCCAGAGCTAGCATCTGCCTCTCAGTGCCCCCCGCCGGCCTTGCCCCCAGGAGTGACCACAACAGCAGCCTTGACAAAAGTACACACCCCGGGTACCTTACACACAGCATCTCATGAATACCCTCACCATCCGAGGTGATGGGTGCCATCACTGATGAAGCAACGACGTCTCAGTAAGACGACTGGCCCCAAATCATAAAGTTGGAGGGGTGCCTGGAATCGGAATCCAAGTCTGGCTCCAAACCCCAGGTTTCACCCTGCTCCACCCTGGAAAATCACTTCTACCTGCCCTGGAGTCAACCCTCAGAGCCACGCAGGCTCTGCTGACCCTTCTTTTGTCAGCACCAAGCACACTCCAACACCCAGTGAAACAAGCAAGTTTGCTGAACGGCTCTACAAATGGATATAGAAACAAGAATCTGAGTGGGAAATGTTTCTCTGAAGGAGGAGGGCGTGGATTGAGCACTCATCAGGACTTCGCATACTGCTTTGCAAGTGCTCATTCATTTCACCCTCAAGACCACCCGATCGGGTCAGTGGTCTGATCCTCATTCTACAACTGGAAGAATGGAGACTAGAGGTTCAGTAAGGTGCCCAAGGATTGCATTGCTCTTAAGTGGCAGGGCTGAGTGTGGACCTGGGACTGGGATGCTGACATGGTGAGGACCACAAACGCCTTCCCCTCTGTGGGGCCACCACCCGGCGTGGACCTGGCCCAGCATGGGTGCGCACCACGAGTCTGGTCATTGAATAGACCCACAGGTAAACAGATTACTTCTTAGGCTCCTTGAAGTTCTAGAAGGACAGTATAGGTGTAAAAAGCTTGGACTCCGGAGCCCCACGACCTAGATTCCTCATCCCGGCTGCCCCCAACCAGCTGTGTGTTCTTGAGTGAGTTACTTCATTCTCCTGTCCCTCAGTTTTCCCATCTGTAAAATGGGGGCTATAGTAGTGCCCGCTTCAGCGGGCTGATATGAGGAGCCAGTGAGTCAATATTTGTTAACATTCTTAGAACGTTTCCTGGCACAGAACAAGTTCCAATGAAATGTTTGTTAAGTTAAAAAAGTTATATGTATATATGGTTGACTGAAAAAAAATGCACAGCCTAAAAGTTGAGAGTTGTTTCATTCTGCAGACATTCTTAGGACTTCAAGCCTGGGAGACAGCAACTCAGATAATGCTGAGAAAACTGTTCTGAAGAGGAAGGCGGGGAGCCAGGACATATAGGAGTTTTTGCAACAAAACCAGATAGTTCAGAACAAAAGTTTACTGTTAATAAAAGAAAACTAGATATCTCACATTAAGGAATTTAGTGCTCTTCTATGTATGGGAAGATGCAAGAGCCTGGGCTCACTGAAGTCATTCCTTTGATATGCACCTCAGCTATCTGGGGCCAGTATCCTCTGCTTTCTAATCCTGAGTTTTCTCAGGTGCACAGTCCGGGGGCGGCTGCAGTCTGATGACTGCTAGATGGCGGGCAATCCTTGTTTCCATCCTGAGTTCCCTCAGGGCTCACTGCCCACGTGGCAGTAATATAATGGCTTGAAGGCTGCAAAATCCTTTATTTACTGATTTGGTTTTAGTTCTCAATATAATAGAAAGATATATATATATACATATATTTATAACTCTACTTCATAGCTGTCTCAATTCAGTTTTGGAGGTCACATTGTGTGAACCTTTAAAATTATGCAGTTATCTAAGCTAGTATCTGAGCTGATAAAAAATATTACCTCTCGGTTGCTTGTGGATTTAGATACCTTTGCACAAAATCTTAATTTATATTTTGTTTTACATCAGAGATGGACATCAGGCCTTGATCAGGAACCCTTGCGGAGGGGGGCTGTTCCGCATTAATCTTGGCGCTTGAGTTGCTTTGCTCCCTTTCTATTTAAGATGAAACAACGCAAAAGGGGTGGTTTTAAATGCCAAGGCTGAGAACGTTGTGTTGCTAGGGAAAAGCACAGAGCAGAGCTTCTCAGAAGCCCTCAGGTGAAGATAAAAAATGCAAGGGACTAGTGGGAACTAGAAAGGGGCCATTCCCGGGAGGGAGCTTGGTGAGCCCACCTGCTCCTGGGGACCCATCAGAAACCAAGGGCAGTGCCCGTGCAGCCATTCCACACACACAACCGCCATCTGTGCCTCTGGAAGCCAGGCCCTGGTGTCTGTAATAAGGGGTCAGGCCTGCCTCTGGGGAGATCACTTCAACTGTGGGTGCAGAGGCAGCATTGAAATAGTGTAGCTGAGCCTCACAAGCCCGCCAAGGCCCTGCTTTCAGTCCCGCACATAGAAGGACGGAGAAAATGTCCTCTGCCAGGATCCTCAGAGGGAGAACGCTTTATCTCCTTGAAAGAAGTACTTTGATAGAATGATCGGGATGGAGGGTGAGACCCATAGCGCATGTGCAAATAAAAAAACGATATGACTGAATGGTTCCGAGACCAGGAGACAGGAAAGGGAATGAGTCTTCTCCAAGGACAAAGAGGGTAAATTCTGTTCATGAGGAATGAGAATGGTAGGGGCTGCCAGGGGGCCACTGGAGAGAGCCTGCTGGCAGGATAACCAAAGAGAATGCAGAGAACAGAACTTCCTGAAAGGAGAACTTTAGGGTTTTTACTGTGGAAAGCATAATGTAACCCCAGGCCTCTGGCCCACTTACTAAATCTTGAGTAAAGGCTACATTGACCACTGCTGCTATGTGTGAGTGGATGATTTTGAAAGCACTCAGAGTGGCTGAGTTTTATAAAAATAATAGCTCTCATATGTCAGGCCTTATTCTGTGTGTTTTACATGAATGGACTCATTTAACCCTCATGACAGTCCTGTAAGGTGAGTCCTATCATTACCCCCATCTTCCAGGTGAGGAAAGTAAGGCTCAAGGAGAGAAACTAACCTGCCCCAAGCTCACAGTTAGTGGATGGTGGAGCCGTGATTGAGCTCAGGCAGCCTGGCTCTAGACCTGGGCAAAAAGGACCCCTGCTCCAGGCCACGTGTTTTAGAGGCCCCTGTTCTGGTTCTGCCTTGGATTTTCACTTTTAAAAAGTATTCACAGCAGGCTTCCCTGGTGGCGCAGTGGGTAAGAATCCGCCTGCCAATGCAGGAGACACGGGTTCGAGCCCTGGTCCGGGAAGATCCCACATGCCGCGGAGCAACTAAGCCCGTGCACCACAGCTACTGAGCCTGTGCTCTAGAGCCCGCGAGCCACAACTACTGGAGCCCATGTGCCATATCTACTGAAGCCTGCACGCCTAGAGCACGTGCTCCGCAACAAGAGAAGCCACCGCAATGAGAAGCCCATGCACTGCAATGAAGAGTAGCCCCTGCTCGCCACAACTAAAGAAAGCCCAAGCGCAGCAACAAAGACCCAACACAGACAAAAAGAGAAAAATACTGTATGCAGCCAAAAATAAAATTAAAAATAAACAAATTTATATGAAAAAAAGTATTTGAAGCATTTTATTTTATGAGAGAGAGAACCACTAAAGTCTTGTGCCATGTTCTGTGGATATTCAGGTGTGCCTGTGCTCTTATGTACTCTGAATATATTTAAAAGTTAGCCAATGTGAACAGGTGAAATCCTTTTATTACCAAGTTGCTTAACGGCTATGCAGATGTATTCTTTTCCTGAGGAACTGGTAGGCCCTATATCACCAATATGAATCTGGGCATATCTCTTTTTTCCTAATTCATCACTTGAATCCTCCCTCCCTCTCAAACTCTATTATTATAAAGTTTAATATCTTGCTTTTGAATATTCCGAAGACGCCAGGGCCTTAGTCCTGCTTCTGAAATACGGGATGCAGGGAGAACTGGAAAGCCCACATCCCTCTTTGATAAGAGCTCTTGCCTCTCTGCACCACAAGGGGGCACCGTTGAACACCAGTTCTGCACAGCCCTATGGACACATAAACCACTGTGGGGCGGTCCCTGCTTTTCTGTATCTGCTGTTTCTGCAGTGGTGTCCCACACTTGGGCTCCAAAGTTGGCTCCCTTGGTTCATGTTCAGACATGATTCCCCCAGATGAGACCCTGAGCAGCTTCCACTGCTGTCCCACTGTTGAGCCTGAATCATTCACCACCTAGCCTCCCATGTTTTTCTTGGTAAGCATTATGGGCTGAATGTGTCTGTCCTCTCCTCCCTCTAAATTCATATGTTGAAGCCCTAGCCCCCAGTATGACTGTATTTGGAGACAGGGCTTTTATGGAAGTAATTAAGGTTAGGTTAGGCCAGATCCAATTGAATTAGTGTCCTTATAAGAAGAGAAACAAACCAGAGAGCTTTCATGCTCTGACTCCTTGCCATGTGAGAACACAGTGAGAAGGTAGCCGTCCGAAAGCCAGGAAGAAGGCTGTCACCAGAATCTGACCCGGCTGGCACACTGATCTTGGACTTCCAGTCTCCAGAACCACGAGAAAAAGAAATTTCTGTTGTTTAAGCTGCCCAATCTATGGTATGTTGTAACTGCAGCCTGAGCAGACAAAGTGAGTTTGTCTGTGGGGCACTTCATCTCCATTCCTTCCAACATACTTTGATCAGGGTCACCCGGGTCCTACCTGACAGAGCCATTTGAGGAGGGAATTCCAGGGTACAGAGTACCCAGGGCCTGGTTGAGAAGTAAGGGAGACATAGGATCCAGGTGGGCACATCCCTTGACCCTGGTCCTTTGGGGAGGGGCATGGCCAAATACTGTATGTTTTCACTTATATGTGGAGTCTGAAAAATACAACAAATGAACAAACATAACGAAACAGAAATAGACTCACAGATAGAGAACAAACTAATGGTTACCCGTGGGGATAGGGAAGGGGGGGCAAGATAGGGGTAGGGAATTAAGAGGTACAAACTACTATGTATAAAATAGATAAGATACAAGGATACAAAGGTACATTCAAATGTACAGCACAGGGGATCTAGCCAATATTTTATAATAACTTTATATTGTGTATAATCTATAAAAATATCGAATCACTGTGTTATACAGCTAAAACTAATATAATATTATAAGTCAACTATACTTCAGTAAAAAAAAATGGTATGGCCACTTTGGAAGACAGTGTGGTGGTTTCTTCCAAAACTAAAGATACTCTTACCATACGATCCAGCAATCATGGTCTTTGGTATTTACTCAGAGTTAAAAACTGTGTCCACACAAAACCTGCACGCAGTATTTACAGAAACTTTATTCATAATGGCCAAAACTTGGAAGCAATCAAGGCGTCCTTCAGTAGGTGAATGGATAAATAAACTGTGGTACATCCGGACAATAGAATATCATCCAGTGTTAAAAAGAAATAAGCTATCAAGCTGTGAAAAGACTTGGAAGAAAGTCTTAAATGCTTTTGGAAGAAAGCATTTCTTCCAAAAGCAATGGAAGAAACTTAAATGCATATTACTAAGTGAAAGAAGCCAATCTGAAAGGGTTACATACTGTATGATTCCAACTAGATGACATTCTGGAAAAGGCGAAACTATGGAGACAGTAGAAAGATCAGTGGTGGCCAGTGGTTGTGCAGGGGGAGATGAACACAGAGAATTTTTAAGGCAGTGAGAACATTGTGTATGACATTATAATTAATGATGGATACATGTCATTATACTTTCATCCAAACCCATGGAATGTACAACACCAAGAGTGAACCTTAAGGTAAACTCTGGACTGTGGGTGATTATGATGTGTCAATGTAGATCCGTCTTTGGTAACAAACGTACCATTCTGGTGAGTGATGTAGGTAATGGCACAGGCTGGAAACGTGTAGGGAGGGAGGTATATTGGAAACCTCTATACCTTCCTCTCAATCTTGCTATGAACCTAAAACGGCCCCCCACCGCACCAAATGAAGACTTATTTTTAAAAAAAGGACTGGAAAACTGGAATCATTTTGTTTTTGAAGAATCAAGAGCTGGAGATCCGTGCCAGAAGAGGAAGAGGAAATATATTCTTCACCACGCACTATCTTTATTGTCTGCGATCCGCCTTCATGTCATCCCCTCCAGCAGTGAGTATCACTCTGCCCATCTCTCTGGAAGAGGCTGCGAAGCCTGCAGCAAGCATTTGGAAGCAGCTGAAAGCTCATTTCAAATAGCTGCTAGGAGAGCAATGGCTTATCTAGACACATCTTCTCAATTCAGGATTCAGGAATGCAGAAATCTCACTCAGCCCTGCACCCGGCCACAGACAGCCCTCAGAGAATATTTTCTGTCCCGTTGCAATGGAGCCGTGCACAGGGCACGTGACCTCTGCGAGAAACTTGCATCTCAGGTCTGGGAGAAGGACAGAGCCACCCAGAAATTCGTGTCTCCTGCGGCCTGTGTGCTGGCGTGTGGGTGGAGCGCAGCACCAGGCAGCATGATGTGACGAACAAACAAACCCCAGCCCTTAGGTGACACCACCTCCGTTGGCAGGGACTGTGTGACCTTGGCCAGGCTCTCACTTAACTCCTTGAGACACTGACAGCAAGTGAGCTCTGTAATGAAAAGCACCCATAACATTTCCCAAGGGCCTGACAAACTTCGGCAATGGCAGCATTTTAATAGATGACCCAGTCTCGGCAGTAAAAAAAAACCTTTGCCGTTAGTAGCCACAACTTGTTTTTTCCAAATTGCTTTTGCCTTTCATTGCACAGCCCAACCCAGAAGAGCCTTTCCTTTCATCACAGAGTGGAAAAATTCTTGGTGGCATTCTCCCAGAGCTGGGACCCAATCACGAGTCCCAAGGGCCCCATCTCCCCTGACCAGGTGCTTCTGGGGCATTCATGGGAGAGCATGTCATGTTGGGAGCTCTGGACACACAGCTCAGCTCTGGCCACACATTCAAAGAGGGGAGGAAGGAGGAGACACATTATTTTGCTGTGGTTTTGTAACTGTTTGACTTTTTCTTTTTTTTTTTTTTAACAATCTGCTCAGAGCAGAAAAAAGAAAACTTTTCCACTATTGTTTGGGAAACTCATGGGTATATTATGGCAGAACTCTGGGTCATGTCAGCCAGCCTGACATGGAAGGGTTGAGACAGCCCAGGGCTATAGAAGTGATGTAGCTACTCCTCCCTCAAGGAGGGGCAACATAACTCTCCCTGCTCTGTAAGTGTGGGCTGCACACAGTGACTTCCTCCAAAGAGGACCTACAGAAATGAGGAAAAGGTAACTTGACAGCCAGCTGTCAAGGTCAACATCAGCAGTGGTAAGTCATGTCGATAGTATGTTCCCTTGACATGAGGTGATGTGAATGGCACTTTACCTCTGTGGTCTTCCTTCCCAAAGCCTATAACCTCAGTCTAAACATGAGAAAAATAACAGACAAATTCTAGCTGGGGACTGTTCTGCAAAATACCTGAGCAGTACTTCTCAAACTGTCAAGGTCGTAGAAGTGAGAAAAGTCTGGGAAACTGTCACAGCCAAGAGGAGCCTAAAAAGACATGGTCACTAATATAAGGTCACTAAATATAAGGATCCCATCTAGGATCCTGGAACAGAAAAAGAACATTAAGTAAAAACTAAGGAAATCTTGGGACTTCCCTGGCGGTCCAGTGATTAAGACTCTGCGCTCCCAGTGCAAGGGGCCCGGGTTCATTCCCTGGTTGGGGAACTAGATCCTGCATGCCACAACTAAGAAGCCTGCATGCCGCAACTAAGGCCCGTTGCAGCCTAAATAAATAATAAAATAAGTATATTTTTAAAAAACTAAGGAAATCTTAATATTTGTTAATAATAATATATCAATATTGGCTCATTGATTTTGATTACCATGCTAATATAAGATGTTAATAACAGAGGAAACTGGGTGTGGAATAAATGGGAACTCTCTATATTAACTTTGTAAATTTTTTCTGTAAATCTAAAATTGTTTGAAAATGTAAAGTTTCTTTTACAAAATGAAAGGGTTTGGTTTCATCTTTTGCCTTCCTTGTTTGCCCCCTTACATCACCTTCTTACAAGCCTTGGCATCTTAGATCTGGTCTTACATCTTTTTTAATCTATTTACCAGTTTATTTATTTTGCTCTCCCACTTCGGGGGTATTTATAAAAGTTTAGTCTACCCAGCCAGTAATTCATCCAGAGATGGACACACCAGTATCCATCAGTCCTCCTCAGGCATTTTTAAGGGACCTCCCAAGGGTCTGGCACCAATATCCTATTCGAATGCGTATTGCATAGCTACTTGGCTAAATCAGATATTTCACAGGGAGCTCAGGCTCTCCGGGGAGGAGTGGGAGGGGGAGAAGGAGGGGGAGAAGAAGAAAAAGAATATTTATAACTTGTGTACTGTTAATATTCTGCGGACAGTTTTGAAAGAAGATACAGGAGCCCCCCAGCCCCTCAAAAGAATTGGACTGCACCCTAATCCCATGCCCCTGGTGGTTCATAGACCTCTCAGATTTACCAGGCTCTCCAAGGAAGCAAGAGACTCAATGTCCCCAACCAGTTCTCCCTCTGCGTCCCTGTCCCTGTGTACGCAAACTCCGAGAAACTCATCCCCTCCCTTGATTTCCACAAAATCTCGCTGACTCCAAGCATTCGTTAGAAGAAAGAGATGTTTTTGAAATTCAAGGGCATGGAGGGAGATGAAGGAGGATTTTTTGTCTCAGCAACTCAAACACTTTCCAGCTAGACACTGGGCATCGCTATCTGTAAATGGCCACCTGCTCTGGAGTCTCAAGGCGCTTTCCACTGGTCCCCTTGCCCCACAAGATCCCCAAAGTCAGCCCCATCCTGGGCTCTTCTCTATCTCCCCCTCTTAGGAAAAAGAACAAACATATTTTTATTGCTAGGGTTCTTGTCCCTAGCAATGTGCCCTTGTGCCCTTGGAGTCTGGGTCACACCTTATATCCCAAGCAGCTCGCCAAGATATGTTCCCAAAGACAGTCCCCTTCCTAAGAGGGATCCAGCTGCCAGCAGTTAAGAAAATCTTTGCCTAATCATGCCTGGCATCATTTTTCAGCTCATCCTCTACCCTGGCCCTGTTCCTTCTGCATTCATCTACCCTCTTCCAACCAAGAATAAACCCCAGCTTTTAATGTTAATCTTTGAAGCTGGGTTCATATAAAATATTTGTCCATGTCATCATCTCATTAAACTCCTATCCATAAACTTACCTTCAGTCAAAGTTGTAGGTGAGGCAAATGCGCTTCGCTGCCTTGGATTACGTACACATTTCTACTCAACACTAAAGGGAAACTAACCCATTACAGAACCACAGTTCTTACTGCCCAAGTCAGTCTTGTCCTCTTTGGATAAAAATTTACACCTGTAAATATTAAAGTCAATAATAAAAAGAACAAGATATGAAAAAATATCTTTGGACCCTTACCGAATTACTTTTTCTTAATCACGCTTTGGTATTTTGCCTTGGGCTCTGAAAGATGCCAAGAGAGGATGTCGTAAGAACTTCACTTTTATTTACTATGAGGTTGTTGCTGAGGATAACACTGTTTGGATCTCGTTTCCTTCTTTGCTTTGACTACTAGGAAACTCAAAGTTCAAGTTACAGCCCACCTCAATTAACTGATTGGAATCTTATGATAAACGTGGTACAAAAATCTCATATACAATACAATTTATCCAATTAAAGTATAAGGTTCAATGGCTTTTAGTGTATTCATATGCTGTGCATCCATCGCCACAATCAATTTTAGAACATCTTCATTACTCCAAAAAGAAATCCCATATCCCTTAGCTATCACCCTTCAACCTTTTCCCCCCAGTGCTCGGTAAATACTAATCTACTTTCTATCTCTATAAGTTAGCCTATTCTGCCTATTACAAATTTGCCTAATTTGCCTATTATGTATAAATGGAATCATACAATATGTGGTCTTCTGTGACCAGCATAATGTTTTCAAGATTCATTCATGTTGTAACACGTATCAGTACTTCATTCCTTTTTATTGACAAATAATATTCCATTGTGTGGATACACCACATATTATTTATCTCCTCATCAGTCGATGGACTCTTGGGTTTTTCCCACTTTTTTCTATTATGAATAGTGCTTCTATGAACATAAGTGTACAAGTTTTTGTGTGGACATATGTTCTCCTTTCTCTTGGATATGCACCTAGGAGTGCAGTTGCTGGATCATATGGCAACTCTATGTTTAACCATTTGAGAAACTGCCACTGTGTTTCCATCTTTGCTTTGACTGTTTGCCAAAATGCTACACCACTTTATATTCCCACCAGCAGTCTATGAGGGTTTTGTTTTTCCATATTTTTCCCAATGCTTCTTCTTACCTATCTTCGATTATAGCCATGCTAGTGGGTATGAAGTAATATATCATTGTGGTTTTGATTTGCATTTCCCTGATGACTAATGATGTTGAGCATTTTACCATGTGCTTATTGGCCATTTGCATATCTTCTTTAAAAAGCTGTCTATTCAGATCCTTGGTTCATTTTTAAAATCGGGTTGTCTTTATATTATTGAGTCGTAAGCATTTATAAAGTTCCTCATGCGATATATGATTTGCAAAATTTTTCTCCCATTCTGAGTTGCCTTTTCATTTTTCATTGATGTCCTTTGAAGCCCCAAAGTTTTCCATTTTAATGATGTTCAGTTTATTTTTTCTTTTGTTGCTTGTGCTTTTGGTGTCATATCTAAGAAACCATTGCCCAAACCAAGGTCACAAAAATTTATACTTGCTTTCTTCTAAGAGGGACTATATCTTCTCATTCATTAGCCAGCACCTGCCCATGATCCTTGTAGAGAACCAGGGTTCCCCTTTCCCCTCACACTATGGCTAACACTTGGCATTACCCGACTTTCTAATTTTCACTCATCTGATGGGTATACACAGTAAAGTTTCAGGTTGAACTTTTGAAACAAACTTTTAAAGCTTTTTCTCCTTTTGGTAAAATATGAGGGGAGGGGGAAAGGAAAGAAAGAGGCAGCTGGCTGGGTGGGCAGAACCAGGAAGTGAATTTTGCTCGACTGCTTGGGCCCCTGTGCAATCCTAGAGGCAGACAGAGTGGTCACGGGCCACCTTGGGGAGAAGGAAGAAATGCAGTTGGACTTTGGGAAGCTGGCTTCCCAGGCAGCTTGGCTGGAAGGCGTCCACCCCATATGACCAAGGCTGGCTGTGGTTGCCTCCCAGAGAATCCTGGGAGCTCAGGGAGGCTGGAATCCAGCCTTGTTCTCACCAGGACGCCTCCTCCTTCTGTTTCTCTCTCACTTCTTTCTTGGGGATTAGAGACTCTACCTTAGGGGGACCTATATCATTTTGATTTTTAAAAAAATTTTATTGGAGTATAGTTGATTTACAATGTTGTGTTAGTTTCAGGTGTACAGCAAAGTGATTCAGTTATACATATACATATATTCATTCTTTTTCAGATTCTTTTCCCATATAGGTTATCACAGAATATTGAGCAGAGTTCTCTGTGCTATGCAGTAGGTCCTTGTTGGTTATCTAATCTTATATATAGTAGTGTGTATGTTAATCTCAAGTTCCTGATTTATCCCTCCCCCCAACGTTTCCCCTTTGGTAGCCATAAGCTTGTTTTTTTGTTTTGTTTTTTGTTTGTTTGTTTTGTTTTTTTAAATATTTATTTATTTGGCTGCCCCAGGTCTTAGTTGCGGCATATGGGATCTTCGTTGTGGCATGTGGGATTTTTAGTTGTGGTGAGCAGGATATTTAGTTGCGGCATGAGAATTCTTAGTTGTGGCATGTGGGATCTAGTTCCCTGACCAGGGATTGAACCTGGCCCCCCTGCACTGGGAGCGTGGAGTCTTAGCCACTGGACCACCAGGGAAGCCCCCCACAAGTTTGTTTTTCATATCTGTAGGTCTGTTTCTGTTTTGCAAGTTCATTTGTATCAGTTTAAAAAATTAGATTCCTATATCATTTTGTTTAATCTTCACCTCGTTTGCTTTCTCTTCCATTCCTTTCCTCACTCTCTCCTGCCCTTCTTCTTTTCCTGCTCTCCCCACAGGACAGATGTGGCCCAAACCCAGGTCTTTAGGAATGTCTGCGGGGACACCAGCTGCCTTCTCCTGGGACCAGGGAACCCCTGGCCCCTCTGACTATTCAGTTTCATCCAAGGACCTTGGTTCTCTGGCCAAAATATTTGCGCTGAAGTCAGCAGGATCCTCTAGCTGTTAAGATAACTTGCTACAATCCCTGAAGATTTGCACATGTAGAAGGAAGAGGGCGATGCTATTTTGTTAAACCGTGGCTGCAGCTGGAGCTGGCTTGCCTAAGAAGAGCATCACTCAGTTCTTCACAGGGATAGTGCATCTCTTTTGGAAATACCTAGACATGCAAGAGATGTGTAGAAAAAAAAAAAACAGTTTAATTGCTCTGATTAAAAGGGAACAGCAGCTTGGAACTTGGCTAGCAGCTGCATGCAGGGTTTGTAGGAGTCAATGGGGGAATTGAGGGCAGAGTAATTTACTTTGGGGATGACACCCTTTGTTAACTGCAGAATTTCAGGAAACATCTGCTAAACTTGACAGCTGTGTGCTGGCGGTCATTGAAAACCAGCATTAAGTTGACAGGGACAGAAAGAAAGAGACAGTCCCAGGGGGAAGACAGGAATGAGATTGAGCACTCAGTGCCAACAGGAAATCAAAGGCAGGAAGTGATCAGTAAAGTATAAGCCCCAGGGGGTGGGGGTCTGGGAACATTTGGGAAAGAGCTCCAGGCTTTTCCATAATATGCAGATGTGGGCTCTCAGGAAGGAGGACCCCAGACTGGTGAACTTGGGGATATGCAAACTTAAGGCATCTGGGATACACGTGGCAAGCATACACACACACACACACACACACACACACACACACACACACACACACACTCCTGTGCAGGACCAGATCTTCCTGAGCAGTGATTCTCCACATTGGCTGCAAATTTGAATTGCCTGGGGCCTTTAAAAAAACGTGCCAAGCCTACCCTTCCACCAAACCAATGACATCACAATCATCAGGCTTTCAGAGCTTCCAGGTGCTTTCGGCTTAGAAAGAGTTCGCAGCGCTGCCCTAGAGCAAGGGACCCTGCCAACACCAGCCCGACAGAAAACTGATGTCATTTATCGCCTCCCGCAGCAAAAGACTCACCTGAACCCACACTCCTTTCCCTCACGCACTTTTCCCTCCAACCTTCTCTTCTCCCGTGCTTTCTCACCCCCTCCTTTCCTCCCCTCCCCCATGCCAAATGGAGCCTCTCCCACGGGCAGGATGGCAGGATGCATAAAATACAGGAATTTGAATTTCAGATAAACAGCGAATAATTTTTTAGGATAAGTATGTTCCATGCAACTATGCAACACACTCGTACGAAAAAAAATGACCCGTGATTTACTAAAATTCAAATCTAACCAGGCACCCAGTGTTTTTTGTTGCTAAATCTGAAAACCCCAGATAGGGACAACTTAAAAAGCAATAAAGGGAAAGACTTCTTCCACTGCACGGAGATCTGGAGAGATCACCAGCCCCCAACCTAGAGTCAAGGGTTCCGGGGCTGAGTCCCAGTGAGAATCAGGAGCACTTTTCTGCTTTTCCAAGTGTTATGGGCCCACAGCGCTACACGTTACGACCACCAGAGGGCGCGCTATGAGCGGCCGGGAGGAAGAGGCTTGGGAGAGCCAGCTAGGACTAGACCCGCCTCTTCCCTCCCCCCCGACCCCCCACGATGCTCAAGGATGGAGCAAGGAAGCACCCGCCAAATGAGCATTAATGCTCAAGCAGTGGGTTAGAGGGAAATGGCTTCCTCTTTGAAACTAAATCCTCTTGCCAACAGCCAAGATGAAATCAGAGAGTAAGCTACACCCAGGGTAGAAGAGCTCACAAATTGGCAGCTGTTTCTCTTACAGTGGTTTATTGTTTTTATTTGTTTGTTTGTTTGTTTAAGGGTTATATATTTGCTGTGGATCTTCCCAGAACTTTTTCTATGCATGTGAATGTGTGTGCATGTAAATGATTTGGATTCGCTGGCAAAATTCTTTCACAAATGCCATAACGAATGTATGTGTATCTATACATACATATGTCTGGAAGTTGCTGTTTTCATGTAATACATTTTGAGGGTCATTGTATGGTATACATAGTACTAATTTCCTTGTATCTTCACAATGACCCTATGAGGCAGGGGCCCTTGTTATCATCCATTATACAGATGGAGAAATCACAGCACAGAGAGGTTAAGTGACTTGCCCGAGATCACACAGCAAGTAGCCAAGCTGGAATTTAGACCTGGGCCATCTGTCTTCAGAGCACACATGCTTAATCACTCTTCTGGAATGCTTCGTTTTAACCAGGGCATGACAGTCCATGCTACGGACCGGCCATTGTGTATACGCACGCCCTTTTGGAGGGACCTTTAGCTGAGTCCGGGTTTCCACTATTATAAATGACGCTGCAGGGGAGCCTTGCACAGGGGTGGTTGAGGCTCTGCGGGGTAGAGCCGAGGTGGAGCCTGCACGGGTCACATTTCCACGGATACTGCCTCATTTCTCTCCCTACTCCCAGCAATTGTGTGTGCACATACCCACCCCCCTCACTGCCACCAAAGACGTGCCGGGATGCAGGAACAGCCTGTGGAGAGGCGCAGGGATACACTGTGGAAACCGGAAGAAAGGGGACTTCCGTTATGGGGAGGGGAAAAATTAGCAACACTGCAGCAACGCAGAAAGGAGAGGATGTAGGTTATCAATTGGGTGATCTAGCTATGGTTTTTTTCTGGGCAAGTCCAGGCATTGGACGCCTCCACTGAAGGTCTCTTACTTGTTACACAGTCAAAAGACCCAGGCCATGCGGCCCTGCTGGTTGCCTCTGGGTGGATCTCATCCAGCAACATGGGCTGTGCCCACTGGTCTCCGTGGAGTCGATGGATTGGGAAGGGAGAGGGTTATGATTCTTGCTGATTCCCAGAGTGGGTCTCAGAGAGCTTGGGAGTGAGACAAGATTGTGTTCATGTCCCCCCCCCCCGGAGTCTAGAAGAGATTAGGTCGTCAGTACGCTTCTGAGGAAGTGGGGGGAATAAAGGGTACCCCTGGGAAGCACTGACTCAGCCCTCCACCCTGCCCAGGGGACTTTACACATGGTGACAAAGCCACATGACCCAGAGCTGGGGTGTGCCTTGGGGTGCTTGTGCCCGGCTGGGGGAGGCCCCTGGGTAGGATTCTCAAAGAGGAAGCCCCTGCCATATTATTCCCCCTAATGACAGAAGCGACTAGCACACAGGCTATCTCTCCTTTCCGATGATGGGGTACATGATGGCCTGAACTTGAAAATGATTTTCCCTTATTTACTTGTAATGCATATTTGTCCTTCTGCTTGTCTGGCATTTTTGAACACCTTTCAAAGCTTTGAAGAATCCTCTCCTCCTGGGTCCCTGACTCCCCAGAGAAGCCAGAAACTCTGTTTTCCCAGAAACTAGGGTGCAGGCACAGGAGCAGGCTCTCCGGTCCAGCAGTGGACTCAGATTCAGAGTCAGCGGTTCTAAGATGAAGCAGGTTCGCACGGATAGTGGGGAGGCGGCAGGGCCCAGGGGCAGAAGGTCGACGGTTACATCCGGGCCCTTTGGTGTAGTGGCTCTGCTAGGTGCTGGCCACGGTACTGCTCCCTGGAGCTGCCCTGCAGTGGCACGTTTGGGCCGTGTTCCCAAGGGCAGAGCCTCCAGCCTGGTTCTCGGGCTGCTCAGGACATGCTGGGAGCCCCCAGCATCCGGTAATAAATTCCGTTTCAGCTTAAACTCACTGCAGGTGGTTTCTGCGGTTTGCAGCCAGGCCTGCCTGAGACCTCCCTGTTGGCCCGGCATCTTTGAAAGGGAGGCATTTAGTGTGCGGTGTGACGGCTGCATGGCATGCCTTTTACCCTATCAGGCACGGCTGATCCCAAAACTAACCCAGACACTCTGTAGGGTAAATAGGCCTCTAAGTAGGGTCATTCAGATTTAAAAAGTGATTTTGGGGCCATTTAGAGTGATCTGGCCTCCCGCCTCCTCCCTCTCTCCCACTCGGATCCATCCTCTCCTGTGTGGCCAGAATGAACTTTCTCGAAAATGACCTGACTGTGCCACTGCCCAAGTGATAGCTGTGCTGGCACTCTCCCCCACCCACCCCCCAACCCAGTCCTTCTCCTCCCTGCTCTGCCACGAGGCTGCCCTGTCCAGGGGGCAGCAGCAGGCATGGGAGGGAGAGAGGAGAGTGGGTTCGGGGCATTTGTAGCCCTGAATCCTTCCCTGCCTGGTCACCATGGTCAGCTGCATCCCTTTCCCGTGGCCTTCTCCATGCCGCCGCCGTCTCTGGGTTCTGATCACCCCTCCCTGCCCGCCTCCTTGGGGTGGTCACAGCCTCCCAAAGAGGGAGGAGCACATCACTGCGGCTCCAGTCCCGGGTCTGCCCCGCCCCCTGCTCCTTAGCCCCGCCCACTCCAGAGCGGCCGCACTCCTCTTGCCACCCCCCTCCCACAGTCGTCTGCTCCAGGAAGCTGTGGGGTTTCCCCCAGGGGTCCAGGGCCTCATCCCCAGAACTCGGGAGTGTCACCTTGTATGGCAAAGACTCTGCAGATGCCATTAAGTTACTGATCCTGAGACAAGGAGATGATCATGCATTAGCCAGGGGGGCCCTAAATGTCATCACCAGCGTCCTTAAAGAGGGAGGCAGAGGGGCATCTGACGACAGGGGACAAGGCCATTGATGGCAGAAGCAGAGACTGGGCTGGTGTGCTCTGAAGACGGGGTCAAGGGCTCTGAGCCGAGGAACAGCCTCGGGCTCTGGAAACAGAAGGAGGAAGGGAACAGATTCTCCCCTCAGTGGTTCCACGAGGAACCTTGGCTTTAGCCAGTGACACTGATTTCGGACTTCTGGCCTCCAGACCTGGAAGGGAAGAAATTTATGTTGCTTGAAGCCATTGAGTTTGTGGTCATTTGTGATAGCCACAGGAAACTAATCAGAGGGCTTCCAGGACCTCAGGCTGGACTGCTGGCCCCATCTGAGCCCCACTGCCACCCACTGCTGACTGGTGGCACTTCTCACGCTGCAGGGTACCTGCAGCTGACCTGCCCGTCTTCCCCAGCGGACCCCATGCTCGGCCTGTACACTGTCACTCCTGTGTCCCCAGCACCGGCTGAGGGGCCGGCACATGGTGTGGCGGGAATGAAAACTTGAAGGACGAACTGTGCACCCGGCTATGTCACTTACGGACTGAAACGCTCCGAAGCAGGGATGCTCACTTACAGCCTTCAGGGATCCTAGAAGCTCCTCCCCGTGACCCCTTGGACATCAATGCTGGCCCCCAGGACACCAGCCGTCAACTTCCTTCGACAGCTCCGATGGGACCAAATCAGGGCTGAGACCCGGGTCCTCCAGTGACCCAACTCCTCAGAGGGCAGCGTTTCATAGCCCGAATTCTTGGGATCCAGGGAGAGTAAAATCTGGGAATAGTGTCCCATAAAGCAGGGGACAGGAGCGGAGGACCCAGAAGATGGGCACGACACCCCTTTCTGTCCCCCGCTCCCCACTGAGATCCGGGGACTCCTAGGAGGGGGCAGCTCAGCTGCGCTGGGTTGGGGAGTGTGCAGTCTCCTCTGTGCACTCAGCTCTGTCCTCTGTCCCCGGTACCAAGGGACCTGGGGCCGGAGGCCATGGCTGCTGCAAGCGCTTTGTGTTTGTTTTTGGTCACACCGCAGGGCTTGCGGGATCTTAGTTCTCTGACCAGGGATTGAACCGGACCCTCGGCATTGAAAGCGCCGAGTCCTAACCACTGGACCACCCGGGAATTCCCAGGATTTGGGTTAAAATCACAGGGGTGATTTGGGTCCTCTCCATCCTCCTTCTCCGAGCCTCTCCTGTCCCCAGTCTCCTGGCAACAAAGCCCTACTTCTGCCATTGCACTCAGGTCCACTGAGCCCGGTCAACACTGTCACCAGGCGTGGGCTTGCAGCCTGCTGGGCTACCTGCTGAGAACCTCTGGTGAGGCCACCACAACCATAGGCCACTGGAGGACCAGGTGGCCTGGACCCCATCACACCCACATCGCTCCACAAAGCTCTCCACGTAACTCCCTGTGCTGTCATCACCCCTCTATCACCATCCCTCCCACTAGCCTGGGGAGTTTCTGAGGGCAGCCAACAGCAGCTTCCTCTTGGGTCCCCCAAACCTAGAAATGGCACATACATTTGCTGAGTGAGGAAGCAGAGCAGGGCAGGGCGTGTGGACACTGGGGGGAAGGAGGCTGTTTACTATGGCAGCCCCTCTGGTGGCCACTGCTTTCCTCAGAATATAGGCGTGGACACCCTCATCCTCTGCCCCTCAAACCTCATTAATCCTCTGCTGTCTCCTCTCCCACATCTTCTCCTTGCTTATCCACTCCAGCCATACTGGACTTCTTGCTGTTCTTTGAACCTGCAAGAATGCTCCCTGCCTCAGGGCCTTTGCATTGTCTGTTCCCTCTGCCTATCATGCTCTTCCCCCAGAGGCCCTCATGACTTAAGCTCTCACCTTTCCAAAACTTTGTTCAAATGGCATTTTCTGAATTGCCCTATTTTGATTATCCAATTTAAAATTGCAACCTCTCTGGCATACCCAATCTCCTTGGCCTGCTCATTTTTCCCCCTTTTAAAAAATAGCAGTTATCCTCTAATATTGACTTTATTATCTTATTGTTTATAGTCTTTCTCCATGTGGGTTGGAACATTGGTCTGTTTTGTTCAAAGATGTTTCTCCCATACCTAGAATAGTGCTGTCACATAGTGGGCCCTCAACAAATATTAGTTGAAGAAATGAATGAATGAATTGGTTGAATGAATGATTGGGAAAGCTTCACTGAATGGTGACAGTTAACCAAGTCATGCAGGAAGAGGTTGAGCAATGGGAATCACTGGGGAAAGAACACTCCCAGCAGAGGAGACCTGTGCAAAGCCCTGAGGTAGGAGCCTGCTGGTGTGTTTAGGCAACAGCAAAGAAGCCAGTGTGGCTGGAAGACAGCCAGGGCAAGAAGGCAGGGGGAGAGATCAGAGAGTAGAGGAGGCATTTACTCTGATATGGGAAACCACTCGGGACTTTAGAACAGTGATGTGACATGATCTGATTTATGTTTTATAAACATTATCCTGTCTCCTGTGTAGAAAACAGACTCTAAGGGAGGTGGAGAAGAAGTAGAGAGACTAGTGAGATTTCTGTGATCACCCAGGTGGGAGACCTTGGGGACAGCCATGGAGGTGTGAGAAGGGGTTGGATTTGGGATGTATTTTGAAAGGAGAACTGATCAGATTTGCTTTTGGATCCTATGTGGAGTGTGAGAGAGGAAAGAGGCATTACAGGCAGCTCCAGGTTTTAACCTGAGCAACTAGAAGGAAGGAGTAGCTGCCTCCTGAGCTGGGGATGAATGGGACCAGACTGGGAATGGGAAACTAGGAGTTCCATTTGGGCTCATTAAGCACGAGGCACCTATTGGAAATCTAAGGGGAGACATCAAATAAACAGTTGGATGTACGAGCCCAGAGTTCACGGGAGACTTCCGGCTGGCTGGACGAATTTGGGAGTGACCAGCATTTAGGTGCATCTTATAGTGAGGAGGTTATGAGCTCACCTGTGCAGGGAGAATGGGAACAGAGAAGAAGGGGTCCAGGACTAAGCCCCAGGCTCCAGCGCTGAGAGGCGATGTTGTGAGGAGAAACCAGAACAGTGCAGTGGAGGAAGACCAGAAGAGAGACGTGTCTGAAAAGCCAGATGAAGATGTGTAAAGGAGGGGGCACCATGGGCTGTTCCAAATACTGCCAATGGGTCCACAGAGATGGGAGCCGAGAAGGGTTATAAGGGCACGATTTGACTGTAAAGGACCCAGCACAAGACGGACTAGGGAAGGGACTTCGCCGATGGCACTGTAATCACCCTTGAGGACAATCATCTTCGCCTGCCTTCTTAGCAAGTCTGGAGACCTGAGGTCACAGGACAGGACTGGAGTCCCAGCTTTGTCACCACAGGCACTCTCCTTATCGAGATGAGACTCTGTTTCCTTTGGTGTCCAATGGGACGGGAAAGTCCGCCCTTGGACGGCTGGGGAAGAGATTGAACAAGAATTCTCAAGGCACATTGAGAAGTGGAAAATAGGATTTCATAGGAGAACACCCCCCATGGTTGGGAGAGGCACCTCTGGGCAAGGGAGAGGAGAGGGTGAGGAAAAACCTTTGAACTCTCCTATTTTGTAACAGGGATCAACAACAACAGAAATGCTAGCAAGGGCATTATTGCAACAATTGGTGAAATTTGAATAAGGTCTGTGATGACATAATAGTATTGCATCCATATTAATGTTCCTGATTCTGATAACTGGACTGGGTCAGGGGAGAGAAATACCCTGTTCTTAGGAAACACCCGTGAACTATTTAAGGGTGAAGGGTCATCATGTCTGCAACTCACTCTCAAATGCCTCAGATTTATAAAATAATATATATTTAGAAAGAGAGTGAATGATAAAGCCAATGTGGCAAAATATTAACAATTGATGAATAGGATAAAAGGTGTGTAGAATTTCTGCACTATTCCTGCAACTTTTCAGTAAGTTTGGAATGATTTCAAAATAAAAATTATCTAAAAGGCCCTAAAAACGTTTGTAGTATGTTCTTCCATATTGTTTGAATCTTGTTCAATGAGAAAACATTGATGTTACTAAAGTGTGAAGTGTTTTTAGCTGTGAAATAGGCACAGTAAATAAAAACCTCTTGTGAACTGTAAATCATAAACTGTTAAATATTAATTATTATATTTCTTTGTCATTCTATTCATTATTATTGTTACTGTTATTATTGATATTGTTAGTATTTCGAGTTCTTGAATTGCAGACAGCCGCCTGTTTTTGTGTGTCCCTGGTGCCAGGTCAGGTCATTTCGACCCCTGGGGCCCCGGGCCAGGTCGTTTTCTGGCTTCCCCACCTCGACCCCCGCCCGAGGGAGCTCTCCATCGCCCCCAGCCAGCCCGCCGGCTTTCGGCAGTGCCTCCCTCTGTCCACTAGAGGGCGCCCGCAACTCCTCCTTGTCCGCAACGCGGCTCCGCAGAGCCTGAGATGCACGCGCTGAGCTGCAGGACTGCAGTCCGCCGTAGGCTGAAGTGAACCTGCGAACCCCCGGGCAAAGGGTCTGGGGTCTCTGGAATCCAACTCAATTTCCTGATCCCTTTTTCTTTTTTTTTTTCCTGCATAGATGGCTGTCGGCTCAAGGGTGACATTGAAAATGCATAAAACTTAATAATTCTGGAGACTGGATCGGGGGAAATACAATTAAATCAACCAACGCAGACCACCTACTCCAGGATGTTGAGAAATACACAGAGGTAGGCGACACAGAAGTGGCAACAGAGCAGCCCGTCGGCCATATTTGGCCCCCAGATGTCCTCTGTTCAGCTTCCTGGTGTCTGATAAACTGAATGGGGGGGGGGGTGTCACTATTTTAAAATTTTTAAGTTGAGATATTTCACATAAAATCCAGATTTCTGTCTTTGCTTATAAAATGAGGTGAAGGGCCCATATCCTCACATGGGAAACCTCTCTGGAGCTACGGGGCAGTTACCTTCTTGGGACTGGGCATACACTCCAGCTCACCACAGTCCCCACCAGGCCCTATTGCCTCACCCCCAGGGGAAGACAGTTAGGAAGGTACATTTGTCAAGAGAAACTTTTAGAGCATACTGTACTTCATGGCTTGTTAGCTTGATTAGAACTCTTAACTGTTGAGCATAAGATATGGGGTCCACCCGGTACTCCTGCCTGGGCCTTGCACTTCCAGGGACAGACCTGACCACCAGCACCTAGAACATCACTGGCATTTTCAGTAGATGCTCAAAAGATCTGATTTGAAATGATGAACTTGTGGGCCTGGGGTGGGGGCAATGGAGGGGTTAGAGGCTGTCCACTATGAAGTGCAGAATGTCCTGCACTTGCCCAGTAGTGGGGCTGGATTCCAACTCAAGTGCCTGTAGCATTGGGATGGGAAGGTTGTCCCCGTGTTCAGCCATCAGAAGAAGCCAGATGACGGACTTCTCCAAGGCTCCAGAGTGTCTCAGCTTCGCATCCCCACCACTGAATGAACGTGTTTTTGCATCGGTTAAACTTAGAGATTTAATTTTGTGATAAGGCTACTACCCTGAGTCTGAGAGTCCCGAGTGTCTTGAGAAAGGAAGGACTCAGGAAGGACTCCAGAAAGCTGGTTACCTATGTGGGATGGGTCGGATACAGATGCATGTGTCACAAGGTGGTGAACAGCAATAGCAGGCCCTCATCACCAAGGAGCAGGAAGCCCACTGGACAGGTACATCGGAGGCAACTGTCTGTTCTGATCTGGCTGGATCCTTTTTTTCTTCCAGCATCTAGACTCAACTGAACCTAACCTTCTGCCCTCTGTCCTCCGCGTTCTCCCAGGTTGCTTTGTGGGCCCAGAGCTCTTGTTGCTAATTGCATCTCCCAATGCTCATAAATCACAGAGTACTCAACTACTGATTTCTAAAAAGGCATTTTCCCCCAATATGCTCTGCAAAATGCCTGCTCCAGATCTGACTGCCTGGAAGGCTTCTCCAATTCTCTGTTTTCTTGAGGACTTGCTTCTCTCACTTTCCCTGTGATACCCCGGAAGTCACTCTAAGTCTACACTAGGCAACGTCAAGGATGCTCCTTAGAAAGAAGCCAGCTAGATGGAGTATCCCTTTCCCCTCCCCTCCATCCTTCTTTCTGGAATCCATAATAGGTAGCTGGAAACGCAACAGCCTCTTTGGTCCATGAGGCAAACTAGAGGATGAAAGCAAAGGCTAAGGATGGGGAAGCAGAAATAGTGAAGGAAACTGGCACCCTTTTGACCATGGAAATACCACACCAGACCTGGACTAACTACTTGTAGAACTGCTTGAAATGAGAGAAAAATCAACATTATTGTGTATAAACTACTGCTGTCCTAGGCACGGTGCTTTCATAGCAGCTGCTATGAACTTAATCTTACCCGTTAGACCGTCTCTCCCTGGGCTGACTGCCAGCTGAGATACCTCTTCCCCTCCCTCACCATGTAGAATCGACACCCAGTGAACTGCTTTAACCCACTTTGTGGGCCAGGATGTTCTGTTTCTCAGGTGGTTTGTACAATTGTTTATAAGAGAGAAGTGTGTGCTGCCTGGGTGCCTCTTGGATAAAAATGTCTTTCAGATGACCTCCCCCTGATCCTCATCTGGATAGAGTGGTCAGGCTGGGCTGACCTTCAGCCAGTATATAAAGACACACTTGTACTGGCTGATAAATTATAAACACTACCACGCAGGTTGTAAACAGCTACTGCTTCAAGCCCCACTAGTGTACCCCTACTCTGTCCCCAGTTGCTCCCTATAACTCTCAGACTCACATAATCCAGCAACTTGAAAGGTTAACACCTGGGGTGGCGAGGGTCTGAGGCTTTGCTCTAACTCAGCTGCTTTGTGTGTGTTCTGATGGTTGACGCCCACAAGACACCTCTGCATCCAGGAGTGGGGAAGGGGCCACACACCACCCCGGAGTGGGAAGGAAGGGGCCCTGGCCTGGGTGCTGGCTGGGACCTGCTGGCACCCAGAGCCACGACCCTTCCCACCTGGTTGCTGGTGCCCTGCTGACTCTGATGCCCCCACCTGTGACCAGTGACCTCACGGCTTGTTCTTTGGGCTCAGAAACACCCCAGGGAGCGCTGGCCATCTCCCTCTCACTGACTTGGTCCCCCCTGGACGCTCACTGAATGCAAACCCCAACCTCTCACCTTGTCCTCCATTCAGCCTGCTGGCCTGGCGGACCACCTGCCCCCCACCCCCACCCCAGCACCTGGCTGTCAGCACTCACACCCCGTGGGCATGGAGTGTGGGCCAACACAGCGCCACCAGCTGGTGCCCCTGCTGCACCTGAGCTCACAGCCCAACACGTGGGGCTGCATCCCAGGTGGCTTCAGAGCAACCCCTTCCAAGCTCCAATCCCCCTCCTTGCTTCTCTTCTCCCTTTATAGACTCTTCCTCCCATCTGCTCCTGGTTGCGAACCAATATACCCCTCAATCCCTGTTACTTTCCTGTGTAGAGAATTTCTCCATTCCTTTGTCTTAACCCCTTTTGTTTGGGCCAGTTGTTCTCACGGGGGGATCTTTGGGGCCATTTGGAAATGAGTGTGGCATCTTCAGCTGTCCCAATGATTGGCAGGGAGCCAGTGATATCAGTGGATAAGGGTTGACATTTTTTTTCAATATTCACTGTAAACTTATTGAACTATGGCATGAATAGAGAAGCGTACATATATCTTAAGTGTACACACAATACATTTTCACAAAGTGAACATATCCATGTAACCAGCTCCCAGACCAAAACCAGAAGAGTATCAGCATCCCCAAATCCCTCTGGATCCCCTTGCAGCCATGACCATCTACCAGGGATAACCACCACCCTGACTCCTAACACTTCTAAGGAATTCCTTTTTTTTTTTTAGAACTCCTAGAAATGACTTCATGCCATGTCTGTCTTCTTCCACTCACTATCATGTTTGTGAGATTTCTCCATGTTGCTGCTTGTAGTTCTTGATGGGCACGTGGGTTGTTTTCAGTTTGGAGCCATTAGGAGTAGCACTGCCTTGAACATTCCCTCACACACTTCATGATTGATAGATGTACACATTTCTCCTAGGCAGACACCAAGAAGTGAATACCTGGATCACAGGACAGACATATACGCAGCCTTAGTAGCTACTGCCAAAGAGTTTTCCAAAGATGTTGTAGCAGTTGACATTCCCACCTGCCCAGTAGAAGCGTTCCTGTTGCCCTGCTTCCTTGTCAACACTTAGTACTGTCTGTTTCATGTTAGCCATTCTGGAGGGTGTCCTGTGGTATCACACTGTGGTTGTTGGCCATCTGGATATTCTCTACTGTGAAGTGTCTGCTCAAGTCTTCTGCCCAGTTTACTGTTGAGTCGTTTGCCTTTTCTCTTATTGATTTGTAGCTCTTTATGTATTCCAGGTATGACTTCTTCAATGAATATATGGATTACAGATATCCTCACCCATTCTGCGACTTGTCTTTTCACTCTCCTAAGAGTGTCATCTGATAAAACAGAATCTTTAGAGAGTAAAATTCATTAACTTTTCCTCTGAGGTTAATAATTTTTTGTGCTAAGTCATCATTTCCTACCTCTTTGTTTCCTTCTAGAAGTTTCATAGTTTCACCTTTCACATTCTGATTTATAATCCCACACACTTTTGAATGATCCATCAGACATCCATGAAGGTGAAAAACCTGTTTATAAGGATCTGACCTAGAGCCTAGCTCAGCTTTACACATAAACACAAAGTATTTTTTTGTACAGTTTAATATACACTGAGTTTCCCAGAATGTAACTCCTGTGTAAATTTAGAGACGATTATATTTTGTTTTATTTGGAACTTTACCAAGATTTGAATCGCCGTTTCAGAAAAAATACGCCACTGACGGGGAAGTTACTTGAGTTACGTGAGTTACCCATATAACCCACCTGTATCCATCTACATTTCTAGATGATTCTATGTTTGAAATAGGCACACATACTTAGTTGACTCCTTTTCAAACTATTTACTATAAAGGAACTTTCGACAATCTTCAGTCGATAATCGTCTTACTTCTCTTCAATCCAAACATAGTCATTATAGCTCAGAGCACGTATCTGATCACTTAAACTATATCCCCTGGTCTGGTCATGCCCAGGTGTCTAGATATTGGTGCACATATGATTTTATCATAAATCACTTTATTTGTATTTCTTTTTTCTATTACAACTTGGGCATTAAATTAATTTGGGAGGGGGAATTATGTGTGTAGATACATTTCATTTCAGGATGGCAAAGGGGATTTTACGAAGCATTTTCTGTAAGAAGGAGCCATTGTGTCTGATAGAGGACCAGTGTGATCGGCTCTGCCCAGGGGACCTCACATTTCAAATCAAATAAGAACAGTAAGGTGTTTTTTTTTTTCCTAAAATGGAATTCCTCTTAAGCCAACCAATTTTACGGTAACAATAATGTGCTTCCTCTCGTGACATTTGTGAAATAGAAGGACCCATACCAACCCCAGGAGAAACAAAGTGTGCATGGCCTTTCTACTCAAAGCCACCTCACCTCCCGCCACCATCTACCTGCCTGAAACCACGCAGAGGTGCATTCTGATTCTTCACTGGGTTTAGTTTCACAGGTAAAAAGGTCTGATTTCAAGCCCCAGTTCTGCCCCAGACACTCTTTATGGCTCTGGGCAGTGTGTTAGCCCTCTATGAGCCCACAGCATACATTCGCAAAATGAAGAAAAGAAAACTTACTTGGCATATCTGTGATAGTCAAAAGGTAATAGCTGCTAACATGTACTGAGTGTTTATTCCAGCCCAACTCCTGTGCTAAATGCCTTAGCAGGATAATCTCCTTTCACCTCACAACCCTGCTATCTGGATAGGGACCAATCCTGTCCCCATTTTACAAATGAGGAAAGTGGAGGGACAGAGAAGGTAAGTAAACTGCCCTAGGTCACACAGTTGGTAAATGGCAAAGGTGAGAGTTGAACCCAGGCAGTCTGACTAGTTCCTGTTGAATAATAGCTTGTAGGGAAAACAGTGCCCAGCACAGGGAAAACATACTCAAAAAATGGCAGCTCTTGCCTACTATGACGTGCTCACTGGCTGTATAGTTCTGAACACCTCTATGTATTGCTGTTTTCTCCACTCTCCTCCCCACCATAAGAACTGGGCACATGCCTTTGGTTTAATATATTCAACCTTTTCATATATGTCATAGTGAGTTTGAAACAACTTGATTTCCGGAATTTCCCTGGCCGTCCAGTGGTTAAGAATCGGTGCTTCCACTGCAGGGGGTGCAGGTTTGATCCCTGGTCAAGGGAACTGAGATCCTGCATGCCACAGGGAGTGGCCAAAAAAATTTAAAAAAAAAAAAAAGTAAACAACTTAATTTCTAATATCCCAATTGCCTAAATTTGCCAGGGTTTGTCAACAGGATACTAGTGGAAGTGATGTTAATTTTAATTTACCTGTGAATGATATAGAGCAGTCTGTGTTTGCACTGGAATTCATGCTGACATTTACCTAAAAAATAAAATAAAATCCCATAAGCAACAAAAAGCACACTATGTCAAAAATACCTCCAAGCCCCAGGCCACTTATGCCTGGAAATACTTGACACGAGGAAACACAACTATTTTCCCCCCTCCTCCCCACCGCCCCAAGTACTGGTTGTAACAGGATTTGACCTGCATGTCTCTAGATCCTTAAGAATGTTCTCTGATGCAGACCAAGGTCAGGTATGGTAAATAAAGTGGCTTCCAGTGCAAAATAGACTCCACTTCCCAGCAGGTGTGGCTGCTGAAATTTTCCATTTTTGAAAATGGTCCATGGGCTTAGAGAATTTTCGGGAGCTCTGTCGTGTAAGGCTGTGTCATGGCAGCCGTCCAGGCAGCTGAAGTGTGTGGTCGTTAGCAAACAGCAGGACCCTGGGCTTTAGAGCTGAGTTTCAGGGTGAGTCTCTGCTATCACCCAGCAGTCAAGATGCCTTGGGTCTCTGGGCTTTTGCTTCCCTCCCCATCAGAGGAAGAAACTGAACAGGAGAATTCCTAAAATGTCCCCAGGTCTAAATTCTAGGAGCTAAGGAGTCAACACTCTCCACAGTTTTGGATCGGTTAGTGCTGGATCACATCGTGAACAAGCCAGGACTCACTTCCTTTGTAGCTGTGTGACTTAGACCCATCACTGTGCCTCTCTGAGCTTCAGTTTCTACCTTAATAAAATTACGGATAATAATACTGATCTCACAGCCTTGTTGTAAAGATAACATTTAAAGGCCTAAACATAAAATAGATGCTCAACAAATGTCAGTTTCATGCTCTCACACATTTGCCCACCTTCTCTTTTCACCATGCTCTCCACTCTCAGCACCAGACCCACCCCGTGCAGTCAGCCCACCTCTACCTATGCCCCAACCCAGCCCATGCTGTCTTCCCCCCAGCAGTACCGAGAGTCTAGACCCTCAAATCTTCAGTCCCAAATTAGCATCCACTCATAGACCAACAGTCACAATGGGAACCACCTGATAAATTGATACATTTATGCTTGTCACTTCCCTGGAACATTTGCAATAAGATTCCTAACAGTAGGGAACTCCCTGGTGGTCCAGAGGTTAGGACTCCGTGCTCTCACTGCTGAGGGCCCGGGTTCAATCCCTGGGCGGGGAACTAAGATCCCACAAGCCATGAGGCAAGGCCAAAAAAAACAAAGATAAAAATAAATTAATTAATTAAATAAAATAGGGATTAGGGAAAGAAAAAAAAGAATTCTAACGGTAGAATTTCAGTGCCTAGAACAGAGAAGAATCAGTAATTTAAATATGGCAACATGTGCTTTAAAAATTCCATTCCCTGGGCTTCCCTGGTGATGCAGTGGTTAAGAATCCACCTGCCAATACAGGAGACACAGGTTTGAGCCCTGGTCCGGGAAGATCCCACACGCCGCGGAGCAACTTAGCCCGTGCGCCACAGCTACTGAGCCTGCACTCTAGAGCCCGCGAGCCACAACTACTGAAGCCCGGGTGCCACAACTACTGAAGCCCGCGCACCTGGAGCCCGTGCTCGGCAACAAGAGGAGCCACCGCGATGAGAAGCCCGCGCGCCACCACGAAGAGTAGCCCCCGCTCACCGCAACTAGAGAAAGCCCGCGAGCAGCAACGAAGACCCAAGGCAGCCAAAAATAAATAAATAAATAAATAAAATTTATTAAAAAAAGAAATTCCATTCCCTGATGATGCTAAAAAAAGAAGCATTTGGAATAGTTTCTCTTTTCAACGTATATTATGCATATAAGTAGCTGGTTCGTCCGTGTGATTTATTTGGTTCCATGATCTGTTTCTTTTTCCACTTGGAAAACTAACCCACTTCAGTGGATCCATCTCAGGAGTTTTAGCCAGTGGGCAAAGTCTTAGAGCTCGGATTCTTGTCTGCTTCATCCAGTCAGTCACCCCAGATTCTTTTTGGAAGTGGGTGGAGCATAAATGAAAAGTGGGTAAACAGAATTCTTTCTTTGGTCTCTTCTGGACAGGCCGTGGTCTCTTCGGGCTACTTCATGGCTCCCAAACTGTAATTATTGGTTGCTTTTTAAAGTGTCCTTCTGAACTGACTGAGAGTATTTAGTTGTTCTAAATTCATTTGGGATCCTTCTGGACCAAGAATTAAAGGTGACTCTTCATTCCTGTAAGTCAGAGATGGCCTCATCTCAGGAAACCTTCCAGGGCTGTTGCCATGTTGTGTGGTGAGATGGGCCAATTAAAGCTGCATCCCAGCACCCTCCAAGTGGGACTCCAAGGTAGCCTTGGGAAGCAGGAAGCTTCCTTATGAGTCTGATCTCCAACCTGGATGGACCCTTCTCTCCCATAGTCCTAATCTCTGAGATCCTGGAATAACGGAAATAAAGAAAGAGACCAATGGGCCAGAAGAATTGTAGGTGGTTTTATTGACCACAAAGTCTCAGTAACATCATGGGTTTTGGGTAATGCCCTGAACCACACCTGACTTCTGAAAGAGACAGAGGCTGTTCCCAAAGATTCTATAAGGTCTACTATTTTGTAATAGATTCTCAAGCTCCCTTCCACCAATCCTCCCTCCCTTCCAACACAACACCGTATGGAGGATTGAGGGTGGGATGTGAGTCTGGTCAGGAGACACTGCAACCTTTGCCATTTAATAACAATAATGTTGATAACTAATGACATTTATTGAGCACCATATATGCATTGCTTCATTTCATCCTCACAATGACCCTATGAAGTAGGTCTCACTATTATCCCCACTTTACAGAAGAGAGGACTGAGGCTGAGAGGGGGAAAATAAGTTCCTCAAGGTTAGTTAAGTGACAGAGATTCAAACCCAGATCTGACTGGCCCCACAGGCCTCATTTCGACAACAGTCACAAATCTGCTGCCTGCTTTGCCTTCAGCCCGAGAACTTCACACGTCTCTGTTCCACACAGGCCCCAATCAGTTTCCTGCCACCCACACCAAACCCCAAAGAGAGAACAGTGGGTGGAAGGGCAGGCTCTGGGGCCAGATGGCTCAGGTGTGAACTCAGTTCCAATGCTTATTCACGGTACGGTCATGGGTAAGGTACTTTGCCTTTCTGTACCTTTGTTTTCCCGTCCATGCGGAGGAAGAATAATCCCTTATCAGGGCGCCATGGAGATGGGATGACTAGATATGTGTAAGCACACAGACAGTGTTTGGCACATTGGAAGAGCTCCATAAACACTGGGTGTTTTGGTCCGCTTTCCCACCTCTAGTCAACTGCCCGCTCGCCATCTCCACCTCGACATCTAACAGGAAACTCAAATTGGCAGAGCCAAAGCTGAACTCCTGATCTACCCCCCAAACTTGCCCTTCTCCCACTCTTTTCCCCTCCAACATCCAGCAATTTTGTCTATCTAGGAGCTGGAAAAAAAAAAAAATTGGACTCCTTTCTTTCTGCACAGCTCACATCTAACTCACCTGCAAATCCTTTTAGCTTTACCTTTAGACTAGACCCAGAATCCCTCCATAGCTCACCACCTCCACTGCTACCTGGTCCAGGCCAGCACCATCTCTCCCCTGGGTGCCTCCAGCAGCCTCCTCGCCGGGCTTTTTGTTTCTGCTCTTGCCCATGACTCTCTTTTCATGCTGTAGCCATAGCAACTCAGGATGCATCGTGTAACTCTCCTCAAGGCTCCTGTCTCACCCAGAGAAAATGTCAGCATCTAATCATGGGTCCACGGAGCTTGTCCTCCACCACGCTTCCTCTCCAGCCTCTTTGGCCTCCTGCTTTCCATCCTAGAGCTTTTGGCCCCATCTCTCCCACTGCAGAATACTCCCTCCCGCCCCCACCCATAACTGCATGTCTTATTCCTTTACTTCCTGTGGTCTCTGCTCACACACCACCTCATCAAAGCGGGTTTCCCTGACCATCCTAAATAAACAAGTCCCCAAGTGGACTTCTGACTGCATGTGTCACAAACCAATAAATCACCAACCTCCTCCACCCTAACCCAGTTTTCTTTATTTCCTCCCAGTATCACGTGTGGCCCAGGTGCAGGAGAGGTAGAAAGGAGTGGCAAAGTGCTTGACAAAAGTATCTGATGGAACCGTGATTCCTTGGGTTATATAGGAAGACACTATGGTATAAATAAATACAGTTTATGGGCTTTGCTGGATAGGACACGATTGGCTCAAAGTGCGGCTTTGGACCAAGTAATGCTGAGGAAGTCATTTCAGAACAGACTTGAGACATACCTGAGCTCCCTTCCAAAAGAACACCCAAGATGAGGTTGGAAATGCAAACTAGGCCCTTCTGAGTAAAGAGGTTGGGTTGAACACAAGCATCTTATTGCTGTCCCTCATGAAACCTTACTACAACTATCATGATGGGAGTTTTTAAAGACATAAACCTAAAAGTGAAATGAGAGAGATGAAAAATCACAAAACTTTGGAAGATGGAAAGCTTATGGATAGGAAGTCACTGACTGTCAGGTAGCCCTGACAGAGATGAGTTCCAAGCTCACAGCAGGAAAATGAACCAGCTGGATTTATACAAAAGAATGAACAAAGAAGCTCAGGAACCTGTGGCACCAGGTACCTCTGGAACTCAGAGCAAAGCTTTGGGGAAGGAGACCATAAAATAATGGACATTGGTTGAAATCCGTTTAGTAGCAGTTAGATGCCTGGACCCCACCCCACCCCTCCACTCTACACTGCTGGGTACCTGCCCCTCCCTGACTCTGGCAGAAGACTGACCATTTGCTTTCCAGGGAGGATAAAACATAAGGGCTCTGGTCTGTGTGACATCAGACCCAGTTGATGGGATCTGATACCCAGGGAATCATAAAGAAACAGGGGGATTCAGTGACTGTGGACATGCCCCTCTCCTCTCCCCCTGCCCCTATTGAGCTTCCAGAATGCTGGCAACCAGGCCTTTGCCCTCCAGACAGGAGGTTGGAAGAATATTCTCTGCTATGTCTAACAAGCTCAGGTGGAACTATCTGAAGATACTGACACAGGGGATCCCCCATCAACTGGCACAGCATGGCACTCCACAATAAAGCTCACGGTCAAGGAGCTCCAACTATTCTGACAACCACGGATGAAGATACTTTTGAGGAAAGCTTCCACAAGGTAAATCAGAGTACAAAATAAAAGCAACTTAGAGGAAACAGAAATTATGCAAGGAGAAAAAAACTTCCCAAAACTACCATTGATAACATTTGCAAGATAAGAAAAGACATTGCATCCATGAGACAAGAACAGAATGCTATAAAAAAAAAAACACTTAACAGAACAAAAAATATTTCTTGAAAATTAAAAATGTGAAAATAGAAGTAAAAAACTTTGTAAAAAAATGGAAGATGAAACTGAGGAAAAGTTTCAGAAAGTAAGTCAGAAAGACAAAGAGACAGAACACAGGGAAGAAAAGAGAAAATAATTCAGAGACCAGTACAAGAAGTCTCGCATGCAAAAAGAAGAGTACTGCAAAGAAAGAACAGTGAAAACTGAGAGGAGCAGATGTTCATCAACAAAGTAATATGAGAATATTTCCTAAACTTGAAGAACAGGAATCTCCAGATTGAAAGGGAACTTCAAGTTTACAGCATAATGGAAAAAATATACTCACACCAAGGTACATTATTATGAAATTTCAAGAACACTGGAAATAAAGAAAACATCCTGCCAAGCTTCTGAAGGGTAGAAAAAAACAGGTCCTATGCAACAGATCAGGAATTAGAAAGAATTCAGAATTCTCAACAGCACACAGGGAGGAAGCAAACAAACAAAAAATAATGGAGCAGTGACTTCAGAATTCTAAAGGAACATTATTTCCAACCTAGAATTCTATATCCAACCCAATTATCACTCATGTGGAAGAAGAGAATAAAAATAATTCAGACATGCAAATTCTCAAAAAAAAATTTAACTTCCCCATGCTTTTTCCCAGGAAGCCATTGGAAGGTATACTCTACCAAATGAAGGCTTATGCTAAAAAGAAAAAGACATGCCATATATAATAGTTCCCTGGGGCTGCCATAGCAACTTATCACAAACTGGGTGGTTTAAAACGACAGAAATTTACGCAGTCCTAGAGGTTAGAAATCCAAAATCATGATGTCAGCAGGGCCATGCTTCCTCTGAAACCTTGAGAGGAAGATTCTTCCTTGCCTCTGCCAGCTGCTGGTGGACTCAGGCATTCCTTGGCTTGTAGGAGCAGAACTCCAATTCTCTTCCTTGATCATCACATAGTCTTCCCTCTGTGCATGTCTATCTCTGTATCTCTTCTCCTCTTCTTATAAGAACATCAGTCGTATTGGGTTAAGGGCCCCACCCTACTCCAGTATGACCTCATCTTAACTATTTACATCTACAATAAGCCTATTTCTAAATAAGGTCACATTCTAAGGTTCTAGTAAAAACATGAATTTGGGAGGGAAGGGACAATAGTTAACCTAGTATAACATACAGAAACAGATGAGAGGAATTCTCTGGATAATGGCAAAGGACTAGCCCAGGCTGACAGCTATGTATGAGGGTAGAGGGCATCTAGCCCAGAATGAGCAGGTTAGATGCTCATAGATTTTGTCAGAAAGGTGAAATTGAGATTTGGAGATTGAATTAATGATAAACACTTAGAAAATTAAACAAATAAATAATTCCACCAATAAAAAGGCAGTTGTTAATTCCAGGAAAAACAGAAGATTAGTTCATAGCCCCAGTTCTGCAAGGCATATGTAAACATATAAAAGAAACAATAAATGCTTATCAAGCCAAAATTACAACATAAATATATGGAGAGTGTAGGGGATGGAAGTGGTGAAAATGGAGGGAGAAAGTAGTGATAAAGTCCTTATCTTCCACAGTCAATGGATAAATTAACGGATATTGCCAAAAACTGAAAAAGCCAGAGGTAACAATTCAATTATATAGAGAGATACGGAGGAAATATTAAGAGAGTTGAAAATACTTGCCCCAGAGTAGGGAAAATGGGAGGGGAGGAGAACAGAGGAATGTTGTTTGTCTAACAAACCTTGCAGAACTAGTTGAACTATGCTTACTCATAACCTCAACGAGAAAAAGAAAAATCAAAACAAGAGCGAGAAAGGCACAAATTGGGCCAATCATCAACAGCCTTGTACATTGAACACTACACCATAAGTATATTTTACCATTAACGTATTTTATGATGAAACTCTAGAGTCAGCTTAACACAGTGGTCTCAGCTAAGGGCAATTTTGCCCCCCACATTCCTACCACATGGGACATTTGACAATGTCTGGAGGCATTTTTGATTTTCACACCTCAGAGAGACAGTGCTACTGGCGTCTAGGGGGTAAAGACCAGGAATGCTGCTAAACAGCCTGCAATGCACAGAGGGTAGTGCACAACACAGAATTTGTCAACTACAAATTGGCACTTGCCACGGGCACTTGCCATCTACCTCTGTAAGGATTATATCAGTTGCCGCTGCAGCTGATTATACCTTCAACACCCACTGAAAGGAATTCAGGGTGAAGATCAGGAATGAGGCGCTCGGTGCTCTGAGAAAAACTGGCAGAACAGGTCTTCAGATAGTTAGATATTTTCAGGAGCTGATTTTATGAGCCCAATTCTTGCATGTCCTCATATCTAGAAAAGCACTAAATTCCTTCATGGTGACGTCTGCTCCTTGTAACTCGCAGTAACCCTCATGAGACCTTCTGCAACACATACGTGCTTGTGGACTTCCCTGGTGGCACAGTGGTTAAGAATCTGCCTGCCAAGGCAGGGGACATGGGTTCGAACCCTGGTCCGGGAAGATCCCATATGCTGTGGAGCAACTAAGCCTGTGAGCCACAACTACTGAAGCCCGCACACCTAGAGCCTGTGCTCCGCAACAAGAGAAGCCACCACAATGAGAAGCCCGTGCCCGGCAACGAAGAGTAGCCCCCGCTCACCGCAACTAGAGAAAGCCCGCGTGCAGCAACGAAGACCCAACGCAGCCAAAAAATAAATAAATTAATTTAAAAAAACATATGTGCTTGATTGTATGTACTCTCCCTTCACCAAATTCACATATATACTGACCTTCCCCCTACCTCTTTGGAGCAGTTTCTCAGAGTTATCTGAAATGCTGTCTCCCAGGCTATAGTCCTCATTTTGCCCCAAATAAAACTTAACTCACAACTCTCACGTCATGCATTTTTTTAAAGCTGACAATTTGTTCAACAGCTTACAAAATTAATTATCTGGACCCAAATGTCACTAGTGCCGAGGTTGAGAAACCTTTGCTCCACAGTCAGTTGGAAAGAGAAATCCCAGTGAGGAAATCTCGGAAAACTCAGTTACTCTACACTCACACGACACTCTGACACCAGATCTGTGATTTTTTTCCCACACTGAGCAATTCTTCAGTTCTCTGTGGACACCAGTTGGGTGTCCTACAATTCAACTCAATTCTGACACCATCGGCCTGGAGTTAGCGTCAGACTCCACAGGCTGAGGGCTCAGTCCCGTGAGACTGTCCCCGCTGTAAGTGCCAACTGCCAAGTCCCAGGCCTCCCACACTTCTGACCAAGTGGCTATAAATCAGGGTTTCCCATGACCCCCTCCACAGGCTCAGTGATTTTCAAGAATGGCTCACAGAACTCGGAAATGCACTTTACTTATGTTTACCAGTTTATTATAAAGTATACAACAGCCAAATAGAAGAGATGCCCAGGGCAAGTTTGGGGAATGGGGGACGTTTGGAGTTTCCATGCCCTGTCTAGGTGCACCACCCTCCCAGCACCTCCACGTTTCACCAGCCTGGAAGCTCTCTGAAGCCTGTCCTTTTAGGGTTTTATGGAGGCTTCACTACAAAGGCATGATCATGTTGCATTAAACCAGGGGTCCCCAGCCCTCTGTACCAGTCGGCGGCCCGTTAGGAACCGGGCCGCACAGCAGGAGGTGAGTGGCAGGCGAGCAAGCAAAGCTTCATCTGCTGCTCCCCATCGCTCACGTTACCGCCTCAACCATCCCCCGCTCCATGGAAAAACTGTCTTCCATGAAACCGGTCCCTGGTGCCAAAAAGGTTGGAATTGACTCAACCCCTAGTCCTTCTCCCCTCCCAGGAGGTCAGGGAGTGGGGCTGAAAGTTCCAACCCTCTAATCCTGGTCAGTTCCCCAATCAACCGGCTCCCGTTCTTAGGGGTTTTTCAAAAGTCACCTCAACATAAATTCAGGTGTGGTAGAAAGGAGCTTGTTATGAATAACAAAAGACACTCTTTGCATCTTTATCACTATTTTCACTTAGGAAATTCCAAGAGTTTTAGGAGCTCTGTGGCAGGAACAAGGATAAAGCCCAAAGGTCTACTTCTTATTATAAATCACCATATCACAGGAAGTTGCTGAGATCCTCTAGGTAAGAAATCACAGACTGCTGAATTAAGAGAGTTCTGAGGTAGACTCCATTGGATTGGAGACTGGATGTAGGTGGTGACAGTGGAATCAAGGCTAAGTTTTCCTACTTGGGTATTTGGGTGGATGTTGATCCCATAAACCAAAACCAGGAAAAGGGCGTAGGGTGAGAAGAAAAATAGTTAAGTTGGGCAAGTTTCGTTTGAGTTCCTTAGAGGCCATGGGAGGTCAAGGTGAAGATACTTAGTAAGTAGGGTTCTGGAGTTTAGGACAGAGGTCTGCAGTCCCCATATTTAGAATTAGGGTTTCATGAGGGTTTCTTTTAAAGCCCCTGTTTACCCAAGACCTAGCATAGTGGCTGACACTTAATAAAAGATGCATATTAAAGACGTATTGGCTGAATGAAGGAAACCCACGTGTACCAGTTTTCTGTGGCTGCTATAACAAATGACCACAAACTGGGCAGCTTAATACAACAGAAATTTACTTTCTCACTGTTCTGCAGCCCAGAAGTTTGAAGTCAGTCTCACTGGACTGAAATCAAGGTGTCAACAAGGCCATACTCCCTCCAGGAGACAATCTAGGAGAGAATTGCTTCTTACCTCTTGCAGCTTCTGGTGGCTGCTGGCATCCCTTGGCTTGTGGCTGCATCACTCCCATCTTTATCTCTGTCTTCACATCAACTTGTCCTCTTCTGTGTCTGATCTCCCTCTGCCTCTCTCTTATAAGGACACTTGTGATGGCATTTAAGACCTTCCCAGGTAATCTAGGAAAATCTCCTCATCTCAAAATCCTTAACCTAATCACATCTACAAAAACCTCACATTTAAGGTAACAGTCACATGTTCCAGGAATATGCTGGAATAACCTGATATGCTTAGGGGGCCACCATTCAGCCCACTATACCATGGAAATAGGGTGCAGGTCCCTGGGAAAATAAATCTTAAAATCCTGAAACTGAAGACATGATGGGAAAGCTGACTAACTCAGATGTTGCAGTGGTTTTAAAATGTCCACAGACTCTTTGACATTCTTTTCACGAAGTGGATTCTGATTTTCTTCCCGTCGAGTATGGGTCGGACTTAGTAACTCACTTCTAACAAACAGAATAAAGTGGAGGTGACAGTGTGTGACTTTGGAGATTAGGTCATAGAAGGCCCTGGGACTTGCTGCTTGCTCACTCTCCCTTCCATCACTTACCTTTGGGATAGGTGGCTGCCATGTTGTGAGGACACTCAAGCAGCCCGTGGAGAGGTCCATGGAGGGAGGAACTGAGACATCCTGCCCATAGCCACATGAATGAGCCCACTTGGAAGCAGATTCTGCAGCCCCAGGCAAACCTTCGGTTGCCTGAAACCTGGGCTGACATCTGCCTGCAGTCTGACAGAACACACTGAATTAGAACCACTCGGATGCGCCAGAATTTCTGACTGGCAGAGACTGTGAGATAATATGTGCTTCTTGTTTTAAGCCACTAAGTTTTGGTATAATTTATTATGTGGCCATAGATAACCAATACAAATGGGCAGTGAGAAAAAGATAAAAGCAGCAATAGCAAAGCAAAACCAAAAGGATACACAAGGAGGCAAGATGTTGATGGGTACGGCAGGGACGAGGTAGAAAATTCAAACAGTGGTGACATGGATCCTGGAAGGCCTATGAGTCTTGAGTTTCTCTATGATCAAAAGGACGATGTTACATATTTCCAAAAATATTTGGCCTGAGGATGAAAGCAGAGAACTGAATTGTATTAGAAAAGATGCATATACGAACCTAGCACAGTGTCAAAAATGTAGTAAGGGGGAAAATAACAACAACAAAACAAAACCCAATAGCTCACATTCTGGCATTGCACTATTTTCCTGGGTGACACTAGCTCTATGGTCTTAATGAAAACTTATTTATTGTGTCTGATTATATATCCACACGCAATTAGGTATAACTATGCCTATTTTAATGAGGAAACTGATGCTTCCAGATTGATGCGGCTTCTCTACGGTTCCACGGTTCCACGGAGCCAGAACATGAACCCAAATCAGGCTGATTTCAAAATCCACACTAATCCCACGGCACCGCCCATGTCTCTTTGTAGAATACTTATTTACATTCCTTGGGATTTTTTGAATTCTCTTCTCTCAGCCTTCTTACTAAGAACTCTGCCAGTGTTCCTCTTCCCCTCCATCCTTAAAAAATCCTTTAATTATTGATTAGAGAGACTCAGAAAGAGCTGAGAGGGATGGAATGCAGGAACTATGAATTGAAAGCTTTTCAAGACTCTTCCTCATTCTCTTCCCCCTGCCTGCCCAACCCCCCCACCGAGCCTGGACGTGCAACTATTCTGCCTGGCAACCTTCCTTCTCCCTCCACATCCCCCCACCCCTCCAGAGCTCCATCTGGCCGGAGCACAGCATTGTCTCAGCCCCATTCCCCCTGGAAAATGTTGAGTCTGAGTTGACATTGACACCCATTAGGGAGCTGTGCAGCTGTTCCCGTGCAGCCAGACCAAAGGCCTTCCGGAAATTGTTTGCATTCACGTGCCTTCTGTACTCCTGGCAGCTCTGCCAGGCCTGGCAACCCAGGACTGCGCTGGGGTAGGGGTGCTGATTTGCTTCTACTCTTCTTTTCCCCTTCTGTGACTCCCTGAAGGGCCAGTAAATTGAGAGTTCATAGCTAAGAAAAACAGGTACTTCCTTCCTGCTCTCTAGAATAAGTTGGGGTGGACAGGGGATGTTACATCTTTTTTTTCCTTTGTGGTTGTAGATAACTATTATCATTATTTAGATCTCATTTGGCTTAAGTGGCATAAATCCAATTCCAACTGGATTTGGCAAAAAGGGGAGTTTAATAACAGGGTATTGGAGTATCTCCAAGTAAGCTGAAGAAAGGGTAGGGATGCTGCCAGATGGGTCACCATGTACAGTTGCACAAGCTGCACACTGCACAACCCTGGGGCCACTATCACAAGGTGGCTATATGAATGGCACTTCCTGGCACAACTTGTCTAGCTCTTCTCAGTGTCCCTTGTCCAGGTTTCAGGAATAACTGGAAGCAGGGTCTCAAATGCCACCAGGACTCTCTCTGCATTTCTGAAATGGGCTTCTCTCTGAGCACTGACTAAATCCTTCCCACCATGGGCTGATTTCATACATGTGGTGGATGAAGAATTGTCCTCCACAGTGGTGAATGGTTCTTTACTTCCAACATCGAGGAGGCACTGACTTGTGCTGTTATTTGTCCCAGCTTCAAAACTTCTACAGAAGGGATCTGATTGATGTATTTGAGCTTGGCATTCATCCTTCCACTAATGAAGGAGCAGGATGGCTGGAGGTGGGCATTACCTTTGCCTTAGCCTGAGTCAGACTCCCACGTGGACCCAGCATGTCTGTTCAGTGGGAGGCAGGAGGTATCTGAGCATTCCCTTTGGGGGGATTTAAAGCTTTTAACCTCTGCTTATTTGTCTTTTTTTTTTTGGTAATCTCCAGAGCCTTTCAGGAGCTCTAAGTATCTAACAGTAGGTAGGAGGATGTGAAAGTAAAACTATTCCAACTTAAGGGTGGGTGTGAATTAGACTAACGTCCTCTGGGACTTTCAGTTGATGGAATCTTAAGAGTTTGGCAACATGGGAGCTATATTCATAGTTTGAATATTTGGGGGGAACGTTATGATCCTTGTGCAGTCACATGCAGGCAGCTCTCAAGCTCTCTGTCTTGAAGGCAGAAAATACCAATTTTCTTCCCAAACTAACTGCCCACGGAAGCTTGGTAACTGCCTCCTTCAAGACAGCAGAGAGAAGAAATGGTAATCTCATAATTGTTCAGTTCATCTCCCTTCCACTCCCTCCTTAGCCTCCCACCTCCAACACAAGTTTGAAAGGTGTGACCCGGCCTCTTGCCCTTTAATATTATTACCCTGATAGTACTCTCTCTATGTCTTTTTTGAACCCGCAACTTTTCACCCCAACTCTCATCAGTCACCATAGCTTAGGAGTTTGAACATGAAAGCCAGAGAATGATTCTCTGGGTGTCATGAAATCAAGGGGTTACCCTGAAAAGGGACTGGGGGGCGTGTGGAATGAAGAAAAACGAATACAGCTGCCACGTGCCATAAATATTCTTGGACCATTTAATCTACATGGAACAAGGGAGTGCATGACTATTAATGACCAAAATAAATAGTAATCAATTATGATGATGGTAATTATGCTTTTGAAATTAGCCTGGGAAAGGATGACCGAGGCAATTTTTTATTCCAGCTCAGGAAAATGGGACGCCAGCTGGGCTAATAAGAGCTTTCATAAAAGCACTGAGTTTCATCCAGCACTGCAAAGAAAGCCCTCTCTGTCCTGTGACCCGGCCCGGCCCTGACATGCCTTCTGCTTTTTAACAAGAACTGAAAGGTGGCGAGACAGACAGTTCTTGCCTTGGCACCGGGCGAAGGCGGCCTTTGAAAAGGCAGGGATTATTTTCAATGGCTCAGTGCTGGGGAGTTTCATTTCCTTTGCCCCCTGTCTCCATGCGCCTGGGTTCCAGCACCGGCGCGGAGGACCTGGAGCGGACTAGGTCGGTTGGCAGCGGTAGATGACCCAGGGCAGAGGGTCTGGGCAGGGGAGGAAGCGACGGGGCAGTTTGCGGTGATTGGCTGGCTAGGGAGACAGAGGGAGAAAAATATGTGGTTTCTGTACAAGGGACTGTGTGTCCTTCCCCGCACTTCAGCCTCTCCAGTAGCTGTTGTGGAGATGGTCACTAATATTTACCTGCCAGCCCTTTCACCCCAAAAAGCATATTTACCAAGGCACAGGGAGGCCCTCACAGCCCCGCCCCGCCGGCTCCTCTGCTCCTGCACACCCAGCACCCACGGGAATTTCATGGAAGTCACTCGCTTCTGGCTCCTGCCTCAGTTTCCCGTTTTGTCGTTTCTCCCTTTCGCTCGATCTGTTGCTCTATGTCTATCTCTCTATGAAGAAACTAAAGAAGGCCTCTCGCTTAGCCACCTGGAGCACCGCTGAAGAGTTTAAGGGTTAGTGGGAATAAAATTCCCCTCTCCCTCTTTTGAGTTCTGATACAGACTCACTGCCCAAACCTCTGATAGAGGCTCATTACCTAAACCTGAATCAAAGCCTCACCTTCATTCAGTGGCTCTCAGCCTGGGGCGAGCTTGCCCCCCAGAAGGATGTCTGGCAACGTCTGGAGACATTTTTGGCTGTCACAACTGAGGTGGGGCATGCTACCAGCACCCAATGGGTATAGAAGATACTGCTCAACATCCTACAGTGTACGCAAGGAAGAATTATCCCATCCAGAATGCCAGCAGTGCCAAAGCTGGGAAAGCGTGGCTCGATTAGCAGCTAAGCAAGCATCTGATCTCCACCACCATCGCCCTGCCCTCCAAAAGGCTGGCCTCCTGGAGGGTGTGTGGAAGTCTGAAGGCACCAGCCAGAGGCCGAGCTGCACGCATGCGTCAGTGGCCTGGCAACCACTCCGGCCACTCAGATTAGCTGCTCCAGGGAAACTAAGGCCACAGAGAACGTTGTAGAAGCTCCCTTCCTAGCCCTTCTGCCAGAAGGGAGGACGTTCTTCCTGTGTGAGCCAAGAAGGAACCTTGGGGGGAGGAGAAAAGAGCGTCCCTCCATAGGCCGATTCAGGTTGTCTAATAAAGTTCCAGAGTCTGATGGACCCAGGAAGTGCTCTGGAGAGGTTCAGGTATGGCCAAGAGTTAGAAACCATCCTCAGAATATGGCCCTAGTCTCAACATTCATTTGGCAATTGCATACGAAACCTCGTGCCACGTGCTTTGCATACCCTGTTTGATTTCATCCATACAACAGGATGCAAGATTTTTTATTCCTACTTTACAGATGAGGAAACGGAGGTTTGGGAATATTGAGTGACTTGTCCCAGGCCACGGATCAAGTCAGTGGAAGAGCTGGGGTTGGAAACCAGCCTGACCTAAAATAATTTGAAGCCCCCCTGGATTCTGTATCTAAAGAGGACTAGAGACATGCAAGGGACCAGGCCACATTGGCTGGATGGACTGAAGGGAGAGGTGGGCAAGGGTGACCTGTAATGAACCCAAGGCACTTTGGTCTGGAAAGATCTGGGCTAAGAGCAGAGATCCAGGGTCTGTAATATTATGAGTGTTGTGGAGAGAGTGAATATGAGCTCCATCACCAAATCCCCATACCAAAAATTTAAGTTGTGTCCCTTGAATCTTTGACTAGGTCCAACAGAGTAATCTTGTAGAACTCATCAACTCAAAATCAAATAATTTTACTATTAAAAAGCAGAGTTTATTTAGAATTCACATAAGTTCTAAGACTTGGGTAGTGAAAGCAGAAGGCTTTTTTTTTTTTTTTTTTGCTTAACTTTTTAAAATTTAATTTTTACTTTACATTGGGGTATAGTTGATTTACAATGTTGTGTTAGTTTCAGGTGTACAGCAAAGTGGTTCAGTTATACATATACTAGACTATCATTTATTGAGTACCACCTACATGCTAGGCTCTCTGCTAGACCTACACATAGATGATTTCATTCCCCACTCCCCAGAATCCCATGAGATGCCCTGAGCCCCAGTTTTAGGGACCAGGAAACTGCCAGGGGCAGAACCAATGGCCCAGAGCCCCTGGCACTTATTTATGCATAATGCCCTGGACCTTGGCAAGATCAGTCATTATTAAGGGGTACTGGCTATAAATGGGGATGTAGCTCTACTGTCAGAGAAGATCCTCAAGGGATCCCACAATATTGCCCTCTGACCCTGAGTGCTTCTAGAGGCAAAATCCTGAGGTATACACCCAGTGAACCCGATTAATAAAGCAGACGTTGGCTTCTAAAAAGCCCACACACACCAAGATAGCTCTGCTCTCCATTTGGTGTCCTCAGAAAAAGGGCCTGCTCTTTTTTTTTTTTTTTTTCTACACTGACCCATTGCAGGGTCAGGAAGTTCTTCCATATCGACACCTTCAGGCTGCTGCTTAAGCCTATTTCCTCCTCTCTGGTCCAGGATGGAAATGAAGAACAGCTGGTGGCCACCGTCTCTAAGAATCTTTCATAAACCTGAAAGCCCATTATATAACTAGCCTTCTCCAAGTGAAATCATCCCAGTTCTTTTCAATGTTTCTCAGAGATTATTTGTTCTCCAAGTTTCCCCTGCAAATTACTTGACCCTTTTGGAAGTTCTCTCTGCTCCTCTGAAGGTGCAGAGACTACAATCCGAACTGATGTGGAGTCCATCACTTTGCAGGACAAGCGTTCTCTCACAGATGTTGTCAGAGGGTGACTTCCCAGTAAAATCAACAGGGAAGGCATGGTGATGGGGTGTAAAGCTCAAAGACCCCTAAGTTTAAATCCTTGCTTCTCCTCATACTAGCTGTGTGACTTCAGGCAGATAAGCTGGGCCTGCAAGATCTCCATTTCTTTACCTCAAAGCAGAAGAAATGACTTTCCCATAAGGCTCTAAGAAGATAATGTAAGTGAAGTACTTGGCACCAGTAGGAATGCTCTACCCAGGAGCTATTGTGACTTTACAGTCATGCCCTCGCCTCCCCACCACAAAAGTGTAGCCACTTCCTTATTTGCAATTCCTTTGAATCAAACAAAGACAGCAAACCAAAGACAGGCAGCTCCTCACTGGCCCTGTCTGCCTCCTGAAGAAGTGAGCTTGCTGTCCTGGAAGTGTTTGAACCAGACTGCTTTTGCCTCCCAGGGGAGCCAGGGAAGGGGCTTCTACTTTGTGTGGGAATGGGCTTGGTGACCTCCTAAAATCCCTTTCGATTCAAGCTTCTATTTAGAACCCAGAACAACCCAGGCTCTCACCGCTTATCCATTTTCCACAAAGAATCCCACCAGATTTCCTATGGGGGAAATGCAGGAGAGATGGTACCCCGTACCCCTCACAACACACTTCCTCCATTCCTCATCAGACATGACTATCCCCCAAGTGCCCATTCTCTCGTGTTGCCCCTGGTAATCTTCCTTTTCTAAACTCCTCTGCAAATGCTCTGTCTCCTTTCTATTGGGTCAAGCAATGCAGCTTTGCCCTCAAACATGTCTACTCCCTCCAGATCAACTACAGCTGGCTAACAGGAGCGACCCTCCTTAGCAGGCAGTTTAAAGATGATCTACTCTTCCTGGAGTGTGCATGGCCTCTGGAGTGTTACTCCACAACCAAAGAGACTTATCAGAGAATTCCTTTCCTTGACACACAGAATTTTTTCCGAGAGGAATTCCTCGAATACAGTTTTCTCCATCTTCTTGCATACAATTTAATGATTGCTGTCTCCACTTCGAAAGAGCTTTTACCTCTTTACAAAACAAATTATGCCAACAAATATTTATATATGTATATTTTTAAAATTCCCTTGCACTTTTTATCTATTGACTTTATGGTGCTTTTTGTCTGGTACAGCATCTAATAGAGCTAGGCTGCAGCATCACAACTTGCCTGTAGGGGGCACCTGCTCACACACTTTTTAGCATTAAGTACATCTTGAGATTGAGGGTTCAGGTTATGCGAAATGAACTAGCTGCCTACTTCTTTGCTTTAAGAAACTCAAAACATACTGACTATCCTTTTAGTAAAAGGGAGTACCTGAACAGGACTCTTTTAACAAGGCTCTAGTTGACAGAGGGCTTTTTCAGTTGACTCGCCATGTGGATTTCTCAGAGAGAGATGCTCTCCCCACAGCACAATTTTGCCTCCTTCAGTGATCCCTGCCAGGTTGTAGTCAGCAAGTGTTCCCAACATCTCTTAGGTCACATGTCAAGGGCAGCGAGACCCCAGGATGCAATGATTTTACTATTAAGACACAGGCGTAGCCCTCTGTCGAAAGGAGCTGGCCTCCTGCCTCTGAATGCAATGTGATGCCTTCTCAGCCAAGAGACAAAAGCCTCAGCTGGACGCTGCCCACCAATGTTTTCCAGGTAGGCAAACCCCTGGCTCTTTATAATTCCTCCCTCGCAGTTATAATTTCTAACAGCTAACATAAAGTGCCTTGGGGGCAAATCAAAGGAACCACATTGGACAGCATTTGAAAAACAGTCTAGGCCAACATACTGCCTCCATCCAGGACTGGGACTTAAATGAAGGTGGACTTGACCAAGAGCAATTTCTTCCCCAACCTTTACAGCTGGGTGGGGACGTGGGGCTGGAATGAGTTAGAGGGGAAAGTTAGCTGATAGCCTTTTTTGTGCACTTTGGTCAGTGGCCTGCCTCTAAAAGATGCAGTGCAGGCCTTTGCTTGCTTTGGTGGAAAATGACACACTTGATAATAGTAAAATCCATCTCCTGCCTATTTCCTTTCTGCATACGCCTGCCTTTCCCCACTTGCACTGGCCTGTGCGCTTCTCATTCCTACCAAAGTTGTCAATCAACCAGAAAAGCTGATTTGTCAGACAGCAAATAATGGCAGATTTTCTTTGAAAAAGAGGTGCTGTTTCCTGGTTCTGGAGCATCCGGTACCCACTAAAGCCTCAGTACTCAGCCTACTCGTGTGAACACACAGATGATGAAGAGGCAGCTGCAGCCTCGTCGGTTCTTGAGATCACGGTGGAATTACCTCTTACCCAATAGTTCCATGGCTTTGGAAAGCCCCAGCCTCCCTCCTCAGCACTTCTGCAATCTCCCCTTCTCCCATGCAGAGTGGGAGCTGGGCTGTGCACATGCAGGTGTGGAACTCATCTATTGTGTTGGGGCAGCAGGGAGAAGGGATTTACATTGCATATCTCATGCAAACGGCTTACAAACTCATATTAGGAACGTCTGTTCTCCGTAGTCCTTTCCAGCAAACCCCTCCCCTCCCCACACACACACACATCACTGAGATGTCCCCCCCTGTCCCCCTGGTCAGCAGCCGCAGGCTCTGTGGCTCCTCTTCCCACCCACCAATCCCCACATCCAGGGATCCTCTCTCTTCTACCCTCTGTTTGCAGAGCTAGTTAGCACTCTGCCGCAGCTCCCGGATGTGCACCCAGAAGCTTTTCTACACGCTGAGCAGAGCGAGGGGCCTTCCCAAGACTGCCACCCACTCACCTAATAATGCTCACTCATCACTCATTCAATAAATGTTGGTCAGGCAGCTACTGTGCGCCAGGCCCTGGGTGGTATCGAGGACATGGCACTATATTCTGTACCCCTCTGAATTATGGTGTGTGACAGCTGCTTTCACCTTGTCGTTAGGAGGATGCCTGGAAATGTTATCATTAGTGGTGTATCTGTTGTTACATTTACACCTTTTGCCTTGACAGACCTCTCTCATCTCTGCAAGACACCTTGCCATGTACTAGTAGCTCTACTCCCCCGACTTCAGTTATTTGTAAACCATCCTCATGATTTCAGCCATAGGTGTGTACGACCTGTGTTTTATTGGCTTCATATGTCTTTTAAGTGACTCACTTTCTTTACTTACCATTGAAAAAAATTTTATATCACTACCATAAAGGGAAAACTATAATCCTTTACCATAAATAGAAGGCAACCCTCAAATTAAGTTCAATTTTAAAACTATGCTATGAAACTTCAGCTAAATACAGAAACTTGAGTCCGTGCGCTCTCTCTGTTTGTTAAAAAGGGAGCATAGGATGTATTGGACAGGTGTTAGAGACGGTCTAGCCCCACACGGAGACTCACTCCTTGGTGTGATCCAAAGAGTTAAAAAGGGAGGCATATTTTCACTGAGGGATGTCACGCAATTTCATGCCATCTCTGTGTAGCATCTTCAGTAATCTCAGGTACCACGAGTGATTTCCATCTAAGCCAGTCAGGAAAGGCACATTCTGTAGCAGTAACAAATAATGCTCAAACCGCAGCGGCTTAAAATACAAAGGTTATTTCTTGCCCTTGTCTACTGTGGGCTGGCAGGGTCCCCACTCCTTCTTGCTGCTCCGGATTCCAGGCTGATGAAGCAGCCGTCATCTTGACCGTTGAGGGTCATTATGCCGGAGAGAAAGGAGAGAGTGATAGGAAGCGTGCACTGGCTTTTAATACTTCCCCCCAGCAGTGAATACTCACCACTTGTGCTCACTCTTCAATGGCTAATTCAAGTCACATGGCCAGCCTTGACGTCACCTGGGCAGGAAGTACAATCCTACCATGTCCCAGAAGGAGAGAGAGCTGGCATATTTGTGAACAGCCATAAGGACTTGCACCCCACCCGTGCACTGAGAACACTGCCCCAAACAGCTGCACCCCAGCCCCTCCAGGCATGGTTTTCTCTACCCGGCCCATGACAGTCAGGCAAACCAGACCACTCACCATGCCACGACCATGACCGTGCTCTGGACTCGCCTTCCCCTACCTCTGCTCAAGGCTCCCACTGACTGGAATACTTTCTCCCTGCCTCCCGTCCTACTCACTCTTCAAGAGTCTACCTGTTTCTGAGGCTTTGTCAGCCCACCAAAGCCATAACTGTGTGTGTGCTCTCATAGAGTATAGATTTTCAGAGCTAGAGGGGATGGACCCCTTCATTTATAGCAGAGTTTTTCAAGCCCAGCACTGTTCACATTTTGGGCAGAATAATTCTCTCCGGCGGGGGACGGTCCTGCACGTTGGATTATGTTTAGTAGCATCTTTGAGCTTTGCCTAGAAGTCAATGGCAACTTCTCCCTCCAACTGTGACAACAAAAAGTGCCTCAAGACATCGAATGTCCCTTGGGAGGGAGAGCAAAATTTCCCCCAGTTAACAGCCACTGTTCCATAGGGCGGCCAAGAGGAATTAGATACTGTGCCCAAGGTGACACAGTGAGTTCATGGCCAAAGGGGCTGGAGGAATCCATGTTCTTGCCTTCCATCCCCCCATCCAGGGTTCTTGGTGCTAGTACACAGGGATCTGGCTGGGAGTAACGATGAGAGAAATGAGCTGGCCTCATATTCCTTTGACACATTTGATGTGCCCTATTGAACAATTTCATAAAGAAATATGCTCCTGCTCATAAATACACACACACACACAGAGACAGACATCTGAGTCTGATACCTTTCAACTTTTGATTTAGCTAAGAGGACAGAAGAATTTCATTTTCCTTCAGTTCTACTATATGTCATTCATCCAATGACAACATGGCAACTGATGAAGTTAAGAGGGAGGCACTAGGGAGGGCTGGGGACTGTGACACTGGAGGATGGATGCCCCATCTAAGAGGCCAAATGTGGTAGCCAAGTTGTTAGAATTTTTCAAATAGTTGAAATCCAGATTCTAAGGAGAGATCTCCTGAGTTTTAGAGGCTGGAAACTAATTTAATTCTGTTTTTTTTTTTGAAATGCACAAACCCAAACTCTAGGCCACACGAAATACCAGGTTTGACCCTTGGGCCACGCAGCTCTGTCATCTCTACCTTACACAAGCGACCACGTTGCGTACCCATGTAGATGTGTCGTAGCCACAACTCACAACCCTCCCTGAACGTCAGAGTCTCCGTAGGAGTCCCAGACAGAGCCCCAGACCTCACCTCAGACATGCTGAATGGAAAGCCCCCAGGGTAGGTCTCTGGGATCTGAGTTTTTGAAAAGCTCTGAGATAATGCTGATGTAACAGGTCCCTTGACAGGTTGGAAACCACTGTCCTTAACTCCTCCCCTCCCCTCCCCAGACTGTGAGCTCCTCGGGGGGCGGAGGGGCCGCAGCGTATCCATTAATGTTTTCCCAGCAAGCACAGACTAGGTGCTCTTTAACCATCTCTTCAAACTGAGGCACCAGAAAAGTTGAAGCGTAATTGCTTCCAGGCTTTTCTCTTGGATCTCTTTTTTTTTTTTTTTTAATCTCTGTTGTATTTGGTTGTAACATTCTTTTATCAACACCAAGGTTCCTTGGAAGAAAGATGGTCATAGAAGACAGGGGAGGGGATGGTGGGCAAGTCATGTTATTGCCACTTTAAATAAAAGGAGAAAGTCCATGATGGGGCTTCAGTCCCGGGGGCCGGAGGGGCTCAGCTCTCACGGGGCCCTCCCCTGGACAAGCTCCCTAGGGTGCAAACAAGTGGTGGTTTCGTCTTGTATGGGCCTCCCTGGGAAGAGGTGCTCCTTCATCATCATTTATTAAACCTAGCAACTTTTAAATTCACCCCCACCTCTTTGCAGCAGTCTCACATCTGGGAATTGCCTTTCCAGCTCTGTTAGGACAAAGGCCCAAAGACGTAGGTACCAGGATGTTGCAGCATTGTTTGGAGGAGCGAACTTGTGGACAAGACCTAAGTGTCCATCAATGGGCCATGGAGGAAATTGACTACGGTCCGTAGGGATGACAGGAGACCAGTCAGCAGGTCGCCCTGTAGGTCTCTGTCATGAGAGCTCACTCATGCCCTCCACAGCCCTCTCCACCACTTGCCTTTACCAACACATGCGTCTCTTTACCTGGTCACTGTTCATTTTTGGTCTCAAGTTCTAGATTATAATCTTCCCAGGAAAAAGCAGCATGCATGCTTTAAGAATAGATATGCAGGGCTTCCCTGGTGGCACAGTGCTTAAGAATCCACCTGCCAGTGCAGGGGACATGGATTTGAGCCCTGGTTCGGGAAGATCCCACATGCCGTGGAGCAACTAAGCCCGTGCACCACAACTACTGAGCCCACACGCCACAACTACTGAGCCCACACGACACAAATACTGAAGCCCACGTGCCTAGAGCCCATGCTCCGCCACAAGAGAAGCCACCGCAATGAGAAGCCCGTGCACCGCAACGAAGAGTTGCCCCCGCTCACCGCAGCTAGAGAAAGCCCACGCACAGCAACGAAGACCCAACGCAGCAAAAAATAAGTAAATGAATTTTTATATATATATATATATACACATATATATATATATATATATATGTATATATATATATATATATATATATACATATATATATATATATATATATAAAAGAATAGATATGCAGCTAGGACTTCTGAAAAGATGCTCATGATGCAGCGCTAAGGGGCAGAGAAGTTCCAGAATGGCATGCGTGTCACAGGACTCCGTTAGCAAGCAGAGGGCATGCTGCAAAGTGTGCAAAGGTGTGAAGATGATGTCATGAAGGGGACAGGTATGGTGCTGGGCAAGGGTAAGGGAACCAGCAGGGGTTGTGAAGCACCCAGGGGGCAGAGACAGCAGGAAGTCACTGCCCTGCCTCAGCCTCAGGGGACAAGGGGAGGCCCAAAGTTACTGAGTCCAGAGAGAGCTGGGCTGTGAAGAAGGGCCCAAGATGGCCTGTGGCCTCAGGGAGTCCGGCCACTTGGAGAACCACAGCGGGGTAGGGCAGAAGCAGGAGGGGAGAAGGAGGGAGTAAATACCTCGGCCTCCTTCCCCTCCCACCCTTCCATTTCCTGCCGCCTGGGCCTCCCACTGGCCAGCTGTCCCTGACACCAGAGCCCATGGGAGCCAGGGCACTGCCATCTGTGAGGGCGACCTCCCAGACACAGAACACAGTGGCGAAAGACAGAGAAGAGTTGCGGGGCTGGGGGCGGAGGAGGGAGAGGCAAACGGAGTGTGGTTTGATCCCATTTGTGTAAATTATATCTATCTTTTCACATACTTAAAAACATCTGAGGACACACAGCAAGCATGGTGGCTCTCTCTGGGGAAGTTGGGGGTGGAGGAGATGTGAGAGGGAAAGGAGAATTTGATTCTATGCGCTTTTGTATTCTTGGCATCTTTCACAATGAGCTGGTATCTTGAGAATCAAGTGTTATCATCAACTCTGCGGCACTGGACACAGGAAATGCCAGGAAGAGATAATCTTCCCTGTGTAGACCAGGCTGGTTCCTCTGAGATACTGCCAGGGACACTCGCGGGAAAAACCCTGGGGACAAAGACAGGGAGGCTGGAAAGCAGATGGGACATCAGGCATGGCCAGCAGGGAACTGTGGGTGGGCTGTGGGTCTGAGGGCGCAGCAGGGTAGATCAGTACACGATCCAAAGGGCCTTGAACCAGAAGGCCAGGAGGAGGGGGCTTTTTCCTGCTTAGAGGGTCCTGTGCTTCCAGGGGCTTACTTCTGGCTCTGTCACTTGGCTGTGGCCCCTAGTGCAATTGACACAACTTATCTGAGCCTCAGCTTCCTCATCAAGAAGAACAGACTAACAACTACCCCTGCCACCCCATCGTCTTGCAGGATTGCTGTAAGGATTCATGAGATGTTTGTACAGTACCTGGTACCTAATAAACCCTCAATCGCTGGTATTATTACTGTTGTTGTTGTCGTTAGCAGAGGCTAAGGTCGTGGTGGATGAGGCCCATCTCTCAGCCGGGATCCCGGGGCGAGCAAGGTAAAGACCCCAGTGTCCTCCTGTTGGAAGCTGCCGACGCTGTACATTCCGTGGTCACGCAGTGTCCCCCTCACCCCAGCCAGCCGCCTGACAGCCTGTAAACAGATGGGCGGGCGGGGTCGCCGGTGAGATAGTGCAGATGGTACTGAGCAAATCCAGCCGCAATTTTGGGAAAACAAGTCAGAGTCAATGGGGGCCCCCGTGGACCTCTTTGCCTGTGATAGACAGCACACCCAGGGAGGCCTCCAAGGGAAATAATGAGATGCACCAGACCCTGGCGGGCCTTGCCAAGAACAATCTCCACCCTCGATTTCCGTGGCTCAGTGCCACGGAGACATTGCAGACAGCCAGAGGTCACCCTGGCAGGGCTCACAGCAGAGGCTACATGGGTTCTCCAAGGTCTGGGAGCTCAAAGAGTACTGTCTTCCAGGCTCCCTCCCCTGGGTCCTTGCCCAGCTTCTGGCTCCCTTCCCACTTCATTCACCTGTGGGCTCCTCTCTTCCCAGGGCCTTGGGACAGACCCACAGCCAGGAATACGTGGATGTTTGAGTGCAGAGTTGCCCACGTGGCGTGGCGGGAAGTGTGGAGGATGGGGCCAACCGTGGCCGAGTGTCCAGGGGGCCTTGGGGTGGGAAGCCAGACCCTGGTTTGGGCTGGAGTTGGGAAAGGGGCCGTGTTTACAGCCGCACATCCTGCCACCTCCCCCAAGTTCCCTGCCTCTGCTCCCTCTGACCTTGCTCCTTGAACAAGGTGAGCTCTGCCAACACTCTGCTTCTCTCTCTCGTCTTTACCCGCTGACTTCACACCATCTGCCAAGAGCCCATACTGATGTCACATCCTTCTCCCTGCCTTAACAGGGAGAATAATCCCATCATTTGTGCCTGCACTGCACTTGGTACAGACCTGCTTTATAGCATTATCATATTCTTCTACCAGTTTGAAATTACCAACTATACACACACACACACACACACACACACACACACACACACACACACCCCAACTTTCTTCACTCTCCATTCTAAGGCTGATTCCAAAGTTTAACTAAACAGGTGGGTACTCTTGATTTTTGCCAAAATTGGCAAGGCCATCGGAAGGAAACCTATGTTTACACTAACACTACGTCAAGAATGACACGCGTATTAATACCACTCATTGCTTCCTCCCATTTCTATCTATGAGGGAAGCATAGTGCTTATTACGTTGCATGCGTTCTCTCTAATCCTGGGGATAATTCTAGTGCGTAGCTACTATTATTATACTTAGGTTATTGGTGAGAAATCTGCAGCCCAGGGAGGAAAGGCGACTTTCTAAGTTACGCATCTCCTAAGTGGCTGACCCAGCTCTCAAATCCAGGAGTGGCTCCAAGGGATGACCTCCCCTCCCAAGCACCCTGCTCTCAAGCTTTCTTTCTAAGTAACAGGTGATGAATTTCCTGCTCCCCGTCACGCCCACAACTTAGCCACTGAGCTTGCACACAGCCAGTGCTCCCCAGCTCGTGTGATGGGGTGACAGTTTCTCTGGGGCGGCTGTTTCTCATCCACAGAAACTTCCTCGGTCTTCCTACTTCTGCTGCCCACTTCTGCTGCCCTTAATGCTTATGACAACTTGCTGCCACTGGGAAGCTTTTGGTCTCCTTGTCTCCTGTGATTACCCAGGCCTTCAGGGCAAACATGTCCAGCAATGTTACAGCGACTCCTTGGAGCCTGCCTCAGCAACCAATCAGGCCCACACTGCTCCTGCTTCCCTTCCTGCTGTACCCAGCAGGTGGGAATGATGAGGGCCAAAGTGCCAGTGGGTCTGGGATGCCAAGCAGGAACTCTGAGATCCAGTTTCCTAAGTCCAAGAGCAGTTCTGCCACTTGCTACCCTCGTGACCTTGGGCAAGTATATTCTGCCTCTGAGTCCTCTGTCCCTCCTCTGTTAGTCTGGGAAAATACAATGTCTACTTTCTAGGGAGGCTGTAATGAAAAAAGGAGATGCTCAGTACAAAAAGCTTAGCACAGGCCCTCTCACAAAGTAAACACCCATTAAATGCTAACTTACAGCACTAAAAAATGTGCCAGGCAGTTTTCACAGTAGGTTGGAGGAGGGAAGCCCAGACCCACAAACAGATCATTTTGATGTGATGTGTCAGTGCTGGGATGGAGAACGTTGTGGGATGGCATCCACCCACTGAGGCTTCGGATGAGTCTCTCCAGAGGAGAGGCCACCAACGGACTGTTAAGGATGGCACAGGCCCCCTCACATTTGTTAGACACTGTTTGAGGTTATTCTGAAATTGCTTCTCACATAGATTTACTTTGTCTCTTGCAACTTGAGGTCTTGGAGTCTTCTCATCTATAAGGTGTTCACCTGTCTTATCCCTCTGCTTTCTCACTGCATCCCACCCTGGGGTCTAACATTACATCACTCATAGCTGTGCTCACCTAAAGATCTGTTTTTTTCTTTAACATTTAGAAGACAAAGAAAGAAGAAGAGAGCAAGCCGTTGAGGAACACCTTCTACGATGCCAGGCGTCTCCCCTGCATTATCAGTTTTAATCCATACAGTAGTTCTTTGGATTACCATGCTATATCACTCCTATTTTAAGGATGAAAAAACTAAGGGTCAGAGGGGAAATGTACCCAAGTTGACATAACTAGAGATGACATGGCTGGAATCTGTTCTGAGGTTCATCTTAGCCCTAAGACTTCCCCAAATGCCCAAACCATCATTTCATATTGTTATGAGATTCAAAAAGAGGAAGAATCTCATGATATATCATAGAAGGAAATTAGGTTGGGCTCACAGTGTTTTCTGCAGCCATTTTTGTCTGAGTCCCCTAACATCTCTCTGATCATCTCTAATGTCAATAATCAATCAACGCAACAAGGGAGCCCGTTTCCATGAGCTAAGCAGCCGTTAATTTGCTCTTCTAAGTCCCAGTCAACAAGCTGAAATCCATTCACCTCCCTTTATTTCTCGCCCCCCTCAATTCATTTCTGGCCTGGATGGAGCGCCTTGGTGTTGGAAACCATACCACACTTCTTGGCAGCGTTTCCACCTTGGTCTTCGCAAGGCCCTTCTCACCCACCACTTGCCAAACCAGGGACATGCACCCAAAAGGGGCAGAACTGACCGGTCAGCCCCACCAGACCCAAGTCAATATAACTCATAGCCCAAGACTTAATTTAGAACCCCCTTCCCTGCCACCATGTACCTTGGCGCTTATGTTTGTGGCTATCTTTCTGGCATGAGGATTTCTGCCAAGGTTATTTTAATGCTGACTGACACCTCTGTCTATTCCGGGAGAATATCTCTGGAGAGAAGCAGCTCGTGCCCAGGTCCCAAGACCTCTGGAATGTACTATTGGACTGTCCATGGTACTTTGGTTTTCTGGGTGGGAATCCCTATTGTGAACTCTAAAGAGCCCTCTAGAGAGATTTTTTTCCTCCTCTCACATGTTAGAGGCAAATAAATGCTCCCAACCTCTGCTGACTCACATTTCTAATCAAACTACCGAAACAGACCATAAAGAGGAATGAAGTACTGATAAGTTCAACAACATGGATGAACCTCGAAACACTATACAAAGTGGGAGAAGCCAAACACAGACTGTCACATATTGGATGATTCCATTTATATGAAATACCCAGAATAGGCAAACCCATAAAGACATAAATCAGATTGGTGACTACCAAGGGATGGGGGGATGAGGGGGTGAGGAGTGACTGCTTAAAGGCTATGGAGTTTTCTTTGGGAGTGATGAAAATGTTTTGAAATTAGATAGAGGTGGTAGCTGCATAATGTTGTGAATGTACTAAAAATGCCACTGAACTGTATACTTCAAAATGGTTAATTTTTGGTTAAACAAATGTCATCGCAATTAAAACAAAAAAAATACCCGAATCACTGCAGAAAGGATTCGACGTGGCTGACTGCTGAATACGTGCTTCAGGATGCAAAATGAATGCAGTAAGAAATCAGAACCAAAGGAAATGGAGGTAGGAAAGGAAAATGAATTCTGAGTGTGCTTGCCGTGCAAACTGCAAGCCTTGAGCTGTCTTTGGATTGTAAGAGGTGGCCACAATTTCAACTTGAGCTTCCCAGTGGCTGAAGCAAAATGAGACATGAGTTCTTCCAAAATTTGCAGTCAGATATTCAGAAATTGCTCTATTGAAAGTTGTAAGAATTTTCTCCCAGGATTCCCCAATGGGTCATTTGTAGACTGTCAGAGCTGGGCTCCCACTGGTGACAGGTCTCCTGCAGTGCTTCTCTGCCTGGCCATTCATACACCAAGGTTCAAACACTAGTCTTTTCCTGAAAGAAGCAGGCTTGGCAAACCTCCCTGCCCATCCCTCCCAGATCCATAAAGGAAACAATCCCATTCAGAGAAGTGTGGGACCCATGGACCACCCCCAAATAAACCAGAAACGTTGCCTAGACCGTATATCATTCATCAGTCATTTCACCTAATATTTGATGGGCACCTGTGGCCCACTCTGCTTAGGCCCCAGGGGCACAATGGTCAGCAAAGCAAGCCTCATGAAGCTTGCCTTCTAGAATGGGAGATAGACATTATTTTTTTAATCACATAAACATATAATTGCTAATAGTATTTAGTATGAAGAAAAACCAGAAGAAATGGTGTGTATGGGTGACAGTGAAGGGACTAGTCATGGCAGCATTTGGAGGAAGGCTTCTCTTAAGGTAGTGACATTTGAGATGAGATCAGAAGGAAGAGTTAGATGAGCAGAGAGAAGGGAAGGCTTCCAGACAGAGGAAAGATCATGAGCAAAGACCCTGGGGTGAGAGGGAGGAGCCTGAGGATGCCAGGAAGTGACAGAGGGTCAGTGTCACTAAAGCAGAGAGTGAAGGAAAGAGGCAAACAGATGCACAGAGGTCAGGTCATGGAGGACTGAGGAGGAATGTGCAGGTCCAGCTGCACTGCTGCCCACTCCGGGGTGTGAAGGATCATGGGAAGATGGCCACCAGGATGGGGAAGGAAGCTGGTTTTGAGGACTGAGGGATGTTAGGATGTTGTTTATGCATCAGTCCACAGGTTCAGGGAGGAAGATTCTAGAATGAACCAGACTCTTGTCCTCCTGGTAATATTGAGCTAGAGAGTTCATGCCTCTCACCTAGGGAGACTTTCCTGGCTGCATCTCTATGTATCATTTGCACATGTACCCAAGGTGCTGTTGACGCTTCTTCAATATTTACCTCCAATTATCTGCAGGCTCTTTCCTCACATCCCAAGAAGTCTGGAGAATGTTTCTGGCTTCCATAGCAAACACTGATTGAGCCTTTATTACAGGGTAGACCCTTCAGACATCACAAGTGCCACGGAAGATAAGCTACATTTTAAAGATGAGAAATCTGAGACAGAGAGAGTTTAGAGTGTTTGCTTATGGTGACTCAGGTAGGAAGTGGAAAACCCAGATTGGAGCCCGGGTCTTCCTGACCCCTCAGACGGCTGCCTTTTCAACCACAGTTCACTGCCTGTCCATCAGGTGACCCCTGAGGTATGCCTTCAAAGGCTTTCAGTCTTAGGTCTCCTCTATGCCTCTAACCAGCTGGTAGACCTTAAGAAAGGGACTGGATTACCCTTCCCTTTTAAAACAAAGGAGTTGTCTGATTTAGGGTTTCCAAAACATATTCCTCAATATTTTAGTCCCTCAAGGTTCTCTTTGAGAAAGAGATCCCATGGTCAAATCCACTGGAGAAACCTTGCATACTTAATCTCCCTCTTGGTGATTCACGTGTGGTTAAGGCTTTGAGAAATCTCATACAGTCTGGCATTCTCCACACCTATTTACCCATGGTGTGAAATTCCTAAGATCATCCTGGAAATGGATGTTCCAAAGCACACACTTTAAGAAGCTCCAGACTTGAACACCCAAACACTGGATGCTGTCTTCCATGTAAAATTCTAGGCTCTGGAAAAAAATATAAATGGTCAGGATAAATGGATCCTGCCCTCAAAGAAATCCAACTCTCGCGGGTGACATAAATATGTCTACAGTGAATTGCAGTGTCCTGTGCTAAGTGCCTAGCCTGATACCAAGGGACAGGCACTTACTGGATGAGCAAGGGCTGGAAAAGAAGTCAGAGTGGGGTACTGAGATGACCTAGCAGAAGGAGCAGTGCATCCTGTGTGGGTGGAGAGGCATGGGGATGGTCAGAACGACCAGACAGAAGAGGTCACCAAGTGGAACCTTGAAAGATAATCCAAAACAGGGAGTGGAAGAAAAGATAATGGGAACTTTACAGCCAAGGAGATGGATCAACCAAGGCATGGAATGTTTACGAAATGGTGAGTAATTTGACAAAGCTGAATTAGGAACCCAGCAGTGGGTGTTGGGGAAAGAGGTGGGGGTGGTGTGAGGCTCAGGGTGCTCTCTGAGAGAACATCCTTCTTTGAAATCCTATGAGTTTATGACCCAGGGACCCTCACTGCCTCTCTTGTCTGTGACACAGCTAGAATTCCTGATCTAGATTTTCTGACAACACCCTGTTGCTCTCCAAGAGTTCATCCACAAGGATTCAGCCAAGCTCTAACCACAAAGGGTTGAGACACCATGGTCAGAGAGTAAAATCCAACCCCAAATTTACCTCCCAGTTTTCCTTATCTGGGTTTCCAAAGGTTATCTGGAGCCCTGCTTATCAGTTAGGAATATTTTAGGCTGCAAGTAACAGAAAATTCAACTAAAGTGACTTAGATAATTTTTTTTCTTTGTGGGATGGGAAGGGTCAGCGTGGGTGGGATTTGTGGTATCTGGGGGTTTCTCCTACCCCACAGTGCCCTCTTTCAGGTATCTGCCTCAAAGCAGTTCAGTCATCTGGTAGACCCAGCTGCCACCATAGCCCTCTCCTCCACCAGGAGGGATTTTTCTCACATAATACAGCTGGAGGTAGAATTCATCAGCTCAGTGGTGTCAGGACCACTGTTTCTGCAATTCTCTTCACCTTTTCAACTTGTTTTTAAAATGTCAGGTATGGCTCTACTTGTCATGACTGTGCTCAAGGTAGAGATAAGGGAGAAGGGAGAAAGTAAGCACACACCTTCCACAGAGCTCCCGAACCTCTCCCACGTGCACATGTCTCATTGCCAAGAACATGTTACATGACTTCCCCTAGATACAAGGATGTCTGAGAAAGTGAGTATTTCATTGGGAACTGAGTTCATTGCTGCTCTAAACAAAATCACAATGTTGTCAGCAAGGCAGAGGGAGGTGGATACTGAGTCAGTCATAATCAATGTCTGCTTTCCATGGGCAATATAATTCTCCTGCCTTTTTGGGTGGAATTCTTGGTGTGGGCCCCATGACAGCATTCAGCTCCCATAAAATGATTGCTTCTTGGACATTTCTGTAAACCACTCATTCCCCCCTTAGGGTTAATGCAAAAAGAATTTTACTGTTTATATGATTCAAATGGACTCTGTGGGAATTTAAGGGTTTCTTTAAAAGACCTCAAGAAAAAGGAACAAGTAATTATGTGCCTCAAGCATAACACACAGAAAACTCTGACCAGGGTACTTAGAGTACAGGACAGCCTGTGCTCTTGGCGATGTAATGCTCTGCCTTTCTCAGCAGAAGCTGGACATCAGCAGCATCTTTAGAATCTCATATTTCCCTTGAGGTGGGGCGGGGATGAGACTTCTTGCTTCATCTGAGAAAAGGTTAGAGATATTTAAAAGGAAGGTTCAAAATAGATACACAGAGAATGAAGGACAGAAAGGTAGGGGAGGTCTGCTGGGTGTAAAATTACAGTTGTGTCTTTCTTTGTTTTTTGTCTTTCTGTTTCCTAAAATATTTTCATCATGAAGGCTCAGTTCCCTATTCTTATTCTGCCTTTCATTTGAAGTCTTTAGAGTAGGATAATAGTGACTACTCTCCATGGAATGCTTATTCTATGCCAGATATAATACTAAATGCTTTATATGCTCCATCTTATTAGGCCTCACAACGGCCCTGAAGAATAAGAACTATCATCATCCCACTCTGCAGATAAGGAAACTGAGGCTCAGAGCAGCAAATTAATATGCCCAGGGCTATCACATATCAGATGCCAAATTCTAACCATCATACCATTCAGGCATACCATTCCTGCAGGCTATTGTTCAAGCCTAGCAAAACTAAAATGGCTCTTTAACTCAGAGCAGTGTTGAAGACCTTGGTGGTGGCCCATGCCTAGGGGCAGCCAGCCCCTGAGCCTAGCACTGAGCTCCCTGCCAGCTCTGAGCCACAGTGCCACGGTCTGCTTATCTGCTTTCTTAACTCTGGAGGTGGGCACGGGGCAAGGGCACTAATACAAATGGAGCTGCAGCTCAAGCCAGGTCTTGAGTAACACCGATTTGAGTAGCATTTGATCCTCACAACAGTTCAAAAGAAAATCTAGGAGACTGTCAATTGTAGTGGTCTGCCCTGCAGTCTGGTAGATTTGAATCCTGCCAGCTGTGTGACCTTGGGCAAGCTTCCTAGCCTCTCTGAGCCTCATTTCCTCTTCTGTAAAATGATGCCTATCATGGGAATCTTGTAAATACGAAATTAAATAATCCACAGGAATAGCTTAGCACCACGCCTAGTGCAACTAAGCTCTTGATCAATAACAGCTACTCTCTGATTGCTACTCTATTAGCCCTCTTTTGAGGGCGAAGAGACCAAGGTGGCCTGCCCAGGTCCCATAACTAGAAAGGGGCAGAGCCGTAATGGAGCCCAGGTCTGAGCTGGCTCTACTCTTGAGCCATGATGCATCTTTCAGTGGGATGTGACCACGGAGTTCCTCTATCAGAGCGGTAGCAACATCAGAAGGAAGCAGTGTGTGCTGCCAGGGGAGGATTTGCTCTTTCCTTTGAAGGCCAAAACCTCGAGGAATGGAGTGGGACATGGCCAGACTCTGGGCAAAGGTGACTCTTAACAGATTCGCTTTTTACTGTCAGCAGCAGACACATGGGAAGCCTGCATTCCGGGGGCTGCAGAGGGGAAAGTCATAAACTCGCATCCTCCCCAGATGGCATCAGCGCTCGCTATAATATCTGCTGGAGATGTCAGCACATCATAAAGCATTCCTGCTTGGCCCAGAGCAGCTGCTCCTAATTTTGTCCAAGGTTCAGAAACAACAAGACACATGGGCCTGCCACTGACTATTCCTGTTCAAGGCTATAGAATTTTGGCCTCCAAGACCTCCATCGGAAAACACTCAGAGACATTCTCCCACACCAGCTCAAACATGCTTCCAGGACACTTCTCCCAAGTGCCCCTCCCTCTTCAAATAAGCCAAGGGGTTTTTTTGTTTTGTTTTGTTTTGTTTTGTTTTTGTTTACCCCTTTGGGCACCAGAAAAGCACAGCGCGTATTGCACATAAATGCAAACAGTAGGTGCAAGGTGGCCGAAATGGTTTGGTTGTGAAGTTTTCATTAGAAACAGATGACCAGGGCACTGCCTTCGGAGGCAGCTGCCAGGGTCCACTGGGCAAAAGACATGGGGGCCAAACATGGTCAGCGTAGCTCTTTGGTGCTCTGAACACTGACACTCCAACAAAGGGTTTAGCCAGGCTTTGTGGTAAGTTTTGTAAAGCCCCATTTGTGTGCACAATGAGGAGAATTCTCTGCCACTGGGGCTGTGTGCCCGGGGTTCCCACCGTCAATGTGAGATGCCCTCTTCCTGGAAATCAGATACCAGAAGTGCCAATCATAGGCTCAAAGGGGTAGCCTGGACCCACCAAGGATGTGGGGAAAAAGCAACGGACTGTGGCAGGCAGAGCAGCAGGTTTGGAAAAGAAGATGTAGGTCCAAGTCCTGGTTTTCTCACTTACCTCCTTTGTGGCCTCAACCAAGTCCCCTGTCCCCATTTGGAGAATGTGTTTATAATACCCTTTCTGCCATCTCATAGGGTTGGTCAAATGAGGAGACACGTATGCAAGCTCTTATCTATAAAGGGCCCAGTACACAGGAGGTCCCCACCTAAAGCTCTTGAATGAAGGAATGAATTTGGTGTAGTTATAAGGGAAAACACGTTCTAAGAGGGCACTTAGCATGTTCGTGATTAAAGGCTGCCCCATTTAAAGCACTGGGGAGAAGTCCTCTGTGATTTCCTGAGCGAGTGGAGGAAGCCAGGATGCATCACAAAGCCAACCCCAGGGGTCGATAACACCCTGCTGTTTAAAACCCTTCAACAAGTCCCCACTGCCCAAAGCCTGCCCATGACTTCAAAATATGGCTGTGAATTGACACTCCCCCAGATCTGAATCAGAACCTCTGAGATGAGACCCAACAATGTGTTTTTGTTTGTTTTGTTTTTTTAAAGTAGAACGTTTTTTCTTAAGACGCATTTCTGGTTCTACTTTTTTCTTTCTTTTTCTTTTTTTTTTTTAAATTTATTGTGGCTGCACTGGGTCTTTGTTGCAGTGCTCAGGCTCAGTAGTTGCAGTATGTAGGATCTTAGTTCCCCAACCAGGGATCGAATTCGGGCCCCCTGCAGTGGGAGCGCAGAGTCTTAACTGCTGGACCTCCAGGGAAGTCCCCCCAACAATGTGTTTTTAACAAGACTTCAGAGGATTCTAATGCATGGTTGAAAAATCATGACTTCTCCGGGTCCCAGTGAGAGCCCCTTATGGCCAGTGTAACAAACATCAACGTGAACTTTTAAAGATGTAGTAGCCTTCGTGGTGGCTTCATTAGCTGCAAGCTTCCCCTGAGAGGTTCTCCATTCAAGCCAGACCTGCCAGGAAGTTGTGGCTCAAATTGCTAGATCATCAGGAACGCCCACCGACTCTAGGTAAGGAAAGTGACATGACTGAAGCCTCGTTGCAGAAAGAGAATGTTGCTACCGTGAACGGGATGGATTTTAAAGGGATGGAGGCAGATCAATGGTGTCTGGGTACCCTGGGTAGCACTTGGAATGCTCTCAGCTGCAAGTAATGGATTATCAAATGAAGGGTGGCTGAAACAGTACAGTCCTTACTTTGCAAGAAGCCCAGAGGAAGGCAGGGCCGGTCACCAAGGTTTCGGGTCTTTCCATCTGGTGGTCTCCATATGCAGACACCCTTTGCCCACTGGACAGCACCCTAAGTGTGAAGGAAACAGGCGGGACTATCAGGCCTTAACTTTATCTTTCTATTAAAGAGGACAGATGTTCCCTGGAAGTCCCCTAGCAGACTCCCCCTTATATCCCCTTGCTCAGACTCAAGAGTATGCTTACTCCTGGGCCAGTCGCTGACAGAAGAGAATGGAACTGCTACAACTGGCTTTGATTCCTCATGAACAAAATCGGGGCTCTTAATGGAGGGGTAGGTGGGGAGAGAATGAGGGCAGGGAATCCGCCAACAACTATGAGAATGTGCCTTCAGAAAGGAATGAGCTCAGAACCTGAAGGGCCGAGGGACAGACACGAGGGGGAGATGCCCTTGTAGATGACAGAAGGTCCTGCACAGAGTGGGGGGAACATCCGAGCGGAAGGTGTTAGGGTAGAAGTTAAACCCATGTTGAAAAATAAACCCTGTAGGGAAGCAGAGGCAGAGGGAGAAGAGCGGAAGGAACAGCTTTGGGTCTGAGAAGATTTTCTTTTACAGGAGCCATGAGACGGACAGAGAAAGAGCATGATGCTGTGGGCACCAAGGCCACTCGTGGCTGGGGGTCCCTTCCCTCCCCGAAAGCTTTTGAGGAATCTGTGGTCGAGGGCATACTAGATGCAGCCCAGCTTTTGGGGAGCTCTCAAATGTCCAGCTGGGCATATGCCAACTTGGGGCAACCCCACATGGAAGTCCTCAGGTCCTGATCTAATACGTTGTCTTTTGGAGCCAACAGGAAACAGGCAGGGAGTTGGTGTGGGGGACGTGGAGGGAAAACCAAGTCTCCAAGCTCACCAAGAGCTGCCTTTCCAGAATGTGGCTCTGTGTCCAGGATTCTGTATCTATTTCCTTTGGAGAGGCAGGGGGCATCTTCTTCACCTCCAGGTCCCAGGCCATGCACACACCAAGGCTAGCTAGGGGGATCTGCCAGGCAAGTGGGAAGTACTCAGGGTCCAGGAAGAGGGAGTCAGCAGGAGGCGGGCTAAGATGAAGTCAGGCCCATAGACAACCTCCACCCCATCCCACCCCCCTTCACCCCAGCTCCATGCAAGAGGACATTGATTCCAGGGATGCCAGAGAGGAGAGCAAAGGGCTTCAAGGGACCTTGAGGAGACGAGAGAAGTTCACAGGGGCAAGGTGGCCCTCCGCAGTGATGCAAGGGGGGTGGTCCCGGGAAAAGCCTGCATCCCTGTGAACCAGGGAGCAAGGTAAATGGGGTGCAGGTGCTTCTCCTGAGGTGCCTGCCCTGGGCATCAGAGTCATCAAGTCTGCACCACGTATGGGCTTCTTGGTGAGAAGGCTAAGGCAGGCCCCTCTCCCTTTGCCATACATGCCTAGTACTGGAGTGACAGAGGCATCTGCCTGCCAGGGCGAAGAGGAAAGGAGTTTTAGCAAGCTGCAAACAGAATGAGTTCTGTGCAGCGCCCTGGGAACTAGAGTTCCATTTTGCTGGCAGCCTTTCTCTCCAAACCCCCACGCCTGGAGGATTTACTGTTCTAGGGGGTCTGTGTCAGCGCCGCCACCTGCCACCCTGCCCAGACCCTGGAATGGCCCGGGGTTAACAGCTGCTTGCCGGCCTCCCCCAGCCCTCCTGGTGCCCCCTCCCTGCATCCCTGCAGCAGCCCCAATGGGCAGCTCGCCCAGCCTCTGTCCAGGCAGCGTCTCGCTCTTCCTCCCCCGCCCCATCACCAAAGCTCAGCCTCACCTGCCATCCCGCAGCCCTGCCTTCCCCAGAGGGCTGCTGGCGCTCCGCCTGTCCTGTCCTCATGGCTGACAAAGGAGGCCTGGAGCCTTGACCCCAGGACACACAGCCTCGCCACGTAGAAGCCACAAGTCTCTTCTGTTAAAGAGTCACCTCACCAATGGGGCCTGCTTCATCCCGAGTCTCACCACCCGATTCGTCACTCAGAAGGGCAGAAAGTCTTTCGTCTTGTTCCCAGTGTCATGTATTATGCCTCTGTTTCTGTTCATCCTTTATGCTGGGCAAGCTTTTTTTTTCACTCTTCGTCAATTTCTCTTCAAAATTTACGAAAGTAACACGTGTCCACTCTACTCCGTAAGAAGATGTCAAAAGAAAAAAATCAGCATCTCTCCCCATCCCCTTTTCATCTGTGCTTCCCACGCTTAAAACATGTTGAAGTGTAACCTTTCTCCTCTCCTGCTCACATAAAATACGTGTACAGGTAGCCTTTTGGCTCGGGGCTGGTAGCTTTTGCAAAACTGGAATCCTATAATACACACTTATCTGCGGCTTGCCTTTCTCTCTTGACAAGGCGTCATAGCTTTCCTCATCCATAAATAAAACCAAACACATTTTGGTATGTATTTCCATAGGTTTGATGTGTCACAATTCATTTGTTCAACTTGCCCCCCAGGTGGCTATTTAGGTGGTCTCCTTGTCAGTGTTTGCAAAGCCATGATAAACAGTCCCCGTCCTCCACGGGGGCAAACTCTGGGCTCAGGGCTCATCCCAAATGCCTTCTCCACCTCCCTTGCCTTCTTTCTCCCTCCCTTTCTTTGTGGCCTTGTCCATTTCCTCTCCATTTCTTTTCTGTAATTTCTCTCATTGCACTTAATAACCAGGTCCTGGTGTTCTTCTTTAGTTTTCTGTTTATTATCTGTAAGGATTCTGGACCCAATTCCAATGTGTAGGGGGAAGGGGTTCCCCCACACCAGCAAGCAATTCTCCAACACCAGCTGGGTGTCCTACAATTCAACTCAGTTCTGACACCATCTACCTGGAGGTAGAGTGGGCTCCCACAGGTTGAGGGCTCAGTCCCACAGGACTGCCCCCAACTTCAGATGTCAATCCCAAGTCGAGGTTGTCACCTGTGCTTCTGACGACTGGCTACAAAGCAGATTCCCACGACCCCCTCCTTGGGTTCCATTAAATTTACTAGAGCAGCTCACAGAACTCAGGAAACCTGTTTACTCACTAGATTATCAGTTTATTTCAAAGGATGTCAAGGGATATGAATCAACAGTCAGATGAAGAGGTACATAGGGTGAGGTCCTGTACAAAGGAACTTCTCTCCCCATGGAGTCTGAGGCCAGGGCACGTTGGTGCATGGAGTGTTCTGGTTCACCAACCCAGAAGCTCTCCAAACTCCCTCCTTTGGGGTTTTTACAGAGGTTTCATTACACAGGCATGATGGATTAAATCATGAGCCACTGTCAATTGGTTCAACCTCCAGCTCCTCTCGCCTTCCTGGAGATCAACCTCTAATCACGTGGTTGGTTCTCCTGGCAACCAGCTCCCATCCTTAGGTCAGGTCCAAAAGTCACCTCATTAACATAACAAGAGACACCTTTGTTCCTCACCATTTAGGAAATGCCAAAGGTTTTAGGAGTTCTGTACCAGAATCTGGTTGAAAACCAAATATATGCTTTTTATTATGAATCACAATATCATGATCTGTATCTCCAGAGAGTCAGAAGCTACTCAGGGCAAGATGAGAAGATTACACTCATCTTTGTTACCTATGGAGTGCTTAGAACTCAGTGAGTATCAATATCTAGCTGTAATAGTTATGAGTACATGAACCAACCTTATGGGAAGGAGTTCCTTGTGCCTCTAAATCAATGCAGATGTGATGGGTAAGAACATGGGTTTTAGAATCAGGTAAAACCTGGGTTCACATCATTGGTCTAATGATTTGCGAGCTGGGTGTGCTTGGGCAAGCTATTAAATGCATTTGGGTCTCAGTTTTATTCTTTGTAAAATGGGGAAGGTAGTGCCAAACTTGTAGGGTTCTTATAGTGTAGGGCTGCATAGTCACCAGTCAACGGTGCCTTCTAGAAGCAGTAATAGCATAGTAATGATAATAATAATGAACAAATTAAACATTAATCTGACTCACAGATATTTTCAGGATGAGAAAGAAACTTTACTGTTATTCTTTGTAAGTGGTTCTATGGTGTGGAAGAGAAGGTTAGGAAGAAGGAAGTGAACTGAGGTCAGGGAAATAGAGGCGATAAGTGATGGTAAACCCTGGAGACACTAGAAGCGGAGTTTCCTAAACTTGCCTGATCTTAACCACAGAGAACTGTTCGTATACAGATTCCTAGGTCCTTCTCTTGGAGATTTTGTCTCACTGGGTCTGGGATGAGAGACCCATTTTAAAAATCTGCATTTAAAAAATCACCCTGGAGGCTTCTGTTCCATGGTTAGCTCTGGGAAGTACGCAAGGAAGTGGATGAACCCAGCTGAGTTCTGGTCTCCTGTGTTTTCCTCAAGAAATTTCCTGGTTTCAGGTTTTACATTTAGATATATAACCCATTTTTATGTAACTTTTATATATGATGCAAAGTATGGTTCAAGTTTGATTTTTTTACATAAACAATCAAGTTTTTACAAACTTGTTCCATTGATTTATTTCCTTGTTTTGACGCTAACACTATCTTGATTACTGTAGCTTTCTAATAAGTCTTAAAGTCAGATAATGTAAGTCTTTCAACTTTGTTCTTTTCCAAACATCTGACTCTTTTGGTCATTTACATTTCCCTATGAGTTTTAGAATCAGTTTCTCAATTTCTGTCAAAAGGATTTTGATTTTAATTGTGTGAATCAGCAGATCAATTTGGGAAGAACAGACTTCTTGACAATATTGAGTCTCTGATCCATAAACACATAATATCTTTCCATAATTTAGCAATTTTAAAGTTTACACATGCAGGTCTTGCATATTTTTTGTCAGATTTATCTCTAAGTAGTTCATATCTTTGAAGCTTTGATAAATGGTATAAGTATTTAAATTTCAGTTTCCCATTGTGTATTGCTACTATACAGAAATATAACTGATTTTCATATATCGATTTTGTATCCTGCAAACTTGCTAAACTGACTTACTAGTTCAAGATTTGTTTTTGTTGGTAGATTCCATAGGATATTCTACATAGATGGTAATGTTATCTTCAAGCAAAGACAGTTGTACTTCTTGCTTTCTGATCTGTATGCCTTTTATTTCCTTTTCTTGCCTTACTGCACTGCCTAGAATCTTAGGCACAATCTTGAACAGGAATGGTGAGAGTGAACATCCTTGCCTTGCTCCTAATCTTAAGGAGAAAGCATTTAGTCTCTCATCATTAAACATGATATTAGCTGGGGGTTTTTCATTGATTCCCTTTATCAATTTGAGGGCATTCCCTTCTCTTCTGGGTTTTGTGAGAGTTTTAAGGGAGAACAAATGTTGGATTTTGTTTTCAGTTATCTACTCCATTGATTTCTAATCTGATCATTATTATTTCCTGTCTTCTGCTTTTTGGGGTTTCATTTGCTCTTTTTTGTGGGGGAGGGGTGGCTAGTTTCTTAAGGTGGAAGCAAAGGTCACTGATTTGCAACCTTTCTTATTTTTTAAGACAGGCATTTAGTGCTATAAATTTTCCTCCAAATACTGCTTCAGCTGCTTCCCACAAATTTTCACATGTTGTCTTTCATTTTTCACTCATGTCAGGAGAAGGGAGTGGTAATAGAGATAGTAGAATAGTATCCTCTACCTCCTATCTTACCCTGAGTAGCTTCTGACTCTCCAGAGATACAGACTGTGAGACTGTGATTTATAATATAAAGTATATATTTGGTCTTCAACCAGTTTCTGGTATAGAGCTCCTAAACCCTTGGAATTTCCTAAGTGGTGAGAGTGACAAAGCTGTCTCTTATTCTGTTAATGAGGTGACTTTTGGGTCAAATGCTGCTCATGGGTTGACAGATAAAGACTGAACATTGACTTGGAGTTAGCAACATAGAGGTTACTGGTGAACTTGATGAGCTATCTTAGTGGCATTGTGAGGGACAAAAGCCTGATTGGAGTGACTCAAGAGAGAACGGGAGGAGAAAAAGTGAAAATTAGGAGCATAAATCTCCTTTGAGTTTTGTTTTATAGAGGAGCAGAGAAATGGGACAGAAGCTAAATGGGGAATGAAAGGTAATTTGTTTTCAGATGGGAGAAAAGTAGCATGTTTGCATGCTGCTGAGAATTTTTACTGTTTCTATTTAAAGTTATTTAGTTCATTAACTCTACTACTCTGAGATATATGTTTAGTCCATTTCCCTTACTTTATCAACTGTAGATAATAACTCTTGTCTCTAATATAAAAGATAAATATATGGTTCAATTCTATCTCCTTGTTTTCCTTCTCTGCCTTCCAAAGTTTGTGTGTGTGTGCGCTTTATCCATTGATTACCTTTGCAAGTTTAAATAACCTAAACCTCCATTTCTTGCTCTGTCACTTTTCATGTTTCTCAACCACTCACTTTGTGAGTTGAGGTTATCAGCACTCTTCCTTTTCCCCAATCTTTTCTTTCCTCCTTCTCATTCCAAGTTTGATTAGTAATAACTGTTTATAGATTGAATCAAATTGGTTAAATGTATAGCATTAACATGTCTATATTAGTATTACTCCTGTTGGGCTAAGTGGTATGTTAAAATTAAATTATCTTCTCTAGGAGTCATTTATCCATTCATACCTATATTTATTTATTCAACAATTATTCACTGAGTGCCTGCTACCTCCCAGGCACTGTTCTAGCCACTAGAGATAGCATGATGAAGAAGACAGATGAATTCCTTGCCCTATGAAGCTGACATTCCAGTAAGGAAGCAGGCAATAAACAAGTGAACAAATAATATAATTCCAGATGGAGATAAGTATTACAAAGGAAAATAAAGTGGAACAGGAATTTACACAGTAACAAGTGAGGCATACTTTAGACTGAGTAGTCATAGTTTCTGAACAGAGACCTGGGTGGAGTGAAGGAACAAGTCATCCAATAGCTGTTGATTTAACCACCTTATATCACAACACCTGGAACAGCAGAAGGAAGATGCCACAAACATTAAAGTCAAATGGATTTTCTTTTCTTACAATCACCTTTTTTTTTTCTATACATTTGAATCATGATATGGCACTTTAGATGCTCTCATGTCCCTCCAACTCAGAATTGTGACAGCCCTTTATTTGCAAAGGCAAATTGTGAATGGCAAAACACCAAACAATTTAAATGTCAAGAAGTTTAGAGGGAGGGCTTCAAGATGGCAGAGGAGTAAGACGTGGAGATCACCTTCCTCCCCACAAATACATCAGAAATACATCTACCCGTGGAAAAACTCCTACAGAACACCTACTGAACGCTGGCAGAAGACCTCAGACTTCCCAAAAGGCAAGAAACTCCCCACATACCTGGGTAGGGCAAAAGAAAAAAGAAAAAACAGAGACAAAAGAATAGGGATGGGCGGGGCTTCCCTGGTGGCGCAGTGGTTGAGAATCCGCCTGCCAATGCAGGCGACACGGGTTCGATCCCTGGTCCGGGAAGATCCCACATGCCACGGAGCAACTAAGCCTGTGCACCACAACTACTGAGCCTGTGCTCTAGAGCCCGTGAGCCACAACTACTGAGCCCACGTGCCGCAACTACTGAAGCCCACGTGCTTAGAGCCCGTGCTCCACAATGAGAGAAGCCACTGCAATGAGAAGCCTGCGCACTGCAACGAAGAGTAGCCCCTGCTCGCCGCAACTAGAGGAAGCCGGCGCGCACCAACGAAGACCCAACACAGCCAAAAATAAATAAATAAAAATAAATAAATTTATAAAAAAAAAAAAAAAAAAGAATAGGGATGGGACCTGCACCTCTGAGAGGGAGCTGTGAAGGAGGAAAAGTTTCCACACACTAGGAAGCCCCTTCACTGGTGGAGACGGGGGTGGCAGGGGGGAAGCTTCGGAGCCACGGAGGAGAGCGCAGCCACAGGGGTGCAGAGGGCAAAGAGGAGAGATTCCCGCACAGAGGATCGGTACCGACCAGCACTCATCAGCCCGAGAGGCTTGTCTACTCACCCGCTGGGGTGGGTGGGGGCTGGGAGCTGAAGCTTTGGCTTTGGAGGTCAGACCCCAAAGGAGAGGACTGTGGTTGGCTGCATGAACACAGCCTGAAGGGGGTTAGTGCAACACAGCCAGCCGGGAGGGAGTCTGGGAAAAAGTCTGGAACTGCCTAAGAGGCAAGAGACCATTGTTTCAGGGTGCGTGAGGAGAGGGGATTCAGAGCACCGCCTAAACGAGCTCCAGAGATGGGCGTGAGCTGCAGCTATCCGTGCAGACACAAGAGACGGGTGTGAAACGCTAAGGCTGCTGCTGCAGCCACCAAGAAGCCTGTGTGCGAGCACAGGTCCCTATCCACACCTCCCCTCCCAGGAGCCTGTGCAGCCCGCCACTGCCAGGGTCCCATGATCCAGGGACAACTTCCCTGGGAGAACGCATGGCGCGCCTCAGGCTGGTGCAACGTCGTGCCAGCCTCTGAAGCCGCAGGCTCGCCCCGCATTCCATACCCCTCCCTCCCTGCAGCCTGAGTGAGCCAGAGCCCCCTAATCAGCTGCTACTTTAACCTCATCCTGTCTGAGTGAAGAACAGATGCCCTCAGGCGACCTACATGCAGAGGCAGGGCCAAATCCAAAGCTGAACCCCAGGAGCTGTGCAAACAAGGAAGAGAAATGGAAATTTCTCCCAGCAGCCTCAGGAGCAGGGGATTAAATCTCTGCAATCAACTTGATGTACCTTGCATTTGTGGAATACCTGAATAGACAACGAATCATCCCAAATTGAGGCGGTGGACTTTAGGAGCAAATGTAGACTTGGGGTTTGCTTTCTGCATCTAATTTGTTTCTGGTTTTATGTTTATCTTAGTTTAGTGTTTAGAGTTTATTATCATTGGTAGATTTATTTATTGATTTGGTTGCTCTCTTCCTCTTTTTTTAATATATAGATATATATATTTTTTCCTTTTTCTCTCTTTGTGAGTGTGTGTGTGTATCCTTCTTTGTGTCATCTTGTCTGTATAGCTTTGCCTTTATCATTTGTTCTGTCTGGTTTTTTCTTGGTTTTTTTGTTTTTTTAGTACAGTTTTTAGTGCTTGTTATCATTGGTGGATTTGATTTTTGGTTTGGTTGCTCTCTTCTTTCTTTCTTTTTATTACTTTTTAATTTTTTTCTATTTTTAATAATTTTTTTACTTTAATAACTTTTATTTTATTTTATTTTGTTCTTTCTTTCTTTTTTTCTCCCTTTTCTTCTGAGCTGTGTGGCTGACAGGATCTTGGTGCTCTGGCCGGGTGTCAGGCCTGTGCCTCCGAGGTGAGAGAGCCGAGTTCAGGACATTGTTCCACCAGAGACTTCCCGGCCCCACATAATATCAAACTGCAAAAGCTCTCCCAGAAATCTCCATCTCAATGCTAAGACCCAGCTCCACTCAACAACCAGCAAGCTACAGTGCTGGAACCCTATGTCAAACAACTAGCAAGACAGGAACACAACCCCACTCATTAGCAGAGAGGATGCCTAAAATCATAATAAGGTCACAGACACCCCAAAACACACCACCGGACGTGGTCCTGCCCACCAGAACGATAAGATCCAGCCTCATCCACCAGAACACAGGCACCAGACCCCTCCACCAGGAAGCCTACACAACCCACTGAACCAATGTTAGCCACTGGAGGTAGACACCAAAAACAATGGGAACTATGAACCAGCAGGCTGCAAAAAGGAGACCCCAAACACAATAAGTTAAGCAAAATGAGAAGACAGAGAAACGCACAGCAGATGAAGGAGCAAGGTAAAAACTCACCAGACCAAACAAATGAAGAGGAAATAGGCAGTCTACCTGAAAAGGAATTCAGAGTAAAGATAGTAAAGATGATCCAAAATCTTGGAAATAGAACGGAGAAAATACAAGAAACGTTTAACAAGGATCTAGAAGAACTAAAGAGCAAACAAACAATGATGAGCAACACAATAAATGAAATTAAAAATTCTCTAGAAGGAATCAATAGCAGAATAACTGAGTCAGAAGAATGGATAAGTGACCTGGAAGATAAAATAGTGGAAATAACTACTGCAGAGCAGAATAAAGAAAAAAGAATGAAAAGAATTGAGGACAGTCTCAGAGACCTCTGGGACAACATTAAAAGCACCAACATTCGAATTATAGGGCTCCCAGAGGAAGAGAAAGAGAAAGGGATTGAGAAAATATTTGAAGACATTATAGTTGAAAACTTCCCTAATATGGGAAAGGAAATAGTCATTCAAGTCCAGGAAGCACAGAGAGTCCCATACAGGATAAATCCAAGGAGAAACATGCCAAGACAGATATTAATCAAACTATCAAAAATTAAAAACAAAGAAAAAATATTAAAAGCAGCAAGGGAAAAACAACAAATAACATACGAGGGAATTCACATAAGGTTAACAGCTGATCTTTCAGCAGAAACTCTGCAAGCCAGAAGAGAGTGGCAGGACATATTTAAAGTGATGAAGGGAAAAACCTACAACCAAGATTACTCTACATCAAGGATCTCATTCAGATTCGATGGAGAAACTGAAACCATTTCCTCTATGATCGGGACAAAACAAGGTTGTCCACTCTCATCACTATTATTCAGCATAGTTTTGGAAATTTTAGCCACTGCAATCAGAGAAGAAAAAGAAATAAAAGGAATCCAAATTGGAAAAGAAGAAGTAAAACTGTTGCTGTTTGCAGATGACATGATACTATACATAGAGAATCCTAAAGATGCTACCAGAAAAATACTAGAGCTAATCAATGAAGTTGGTAAAGTAGCAAGATACAAAATTAAGGCACAGAAATCTCTGTCATTCCTATACACTAATGATTAAAAATCTGGAAGAGAAATTAAGGAAATACTCCCATTTATCACTGCAACAGAAAGAATAAAATACCTAGGAGTAAACCTACCTAAAGAGACAAAAGACCTGTAGGCAGAAAACTATAAGACACTGATGAAAGAAATTAAAGAGGATACAAACAGATGGCGAGATATACCATGTTCTTGGATTGGAAGAATCAACATTGTGAAAATGACTATACTACCCAAAGCAATCTACAGATTCAGTGCAATCCCTATCAAACTACCAATGGCATTTTTCACAGAACTAGAACAAAAAATTTCACAATTTGTATGGAAAGGCAAAAGACCCCGAATAGCCAAAGCAATCTTGAGAACGAAAAATGGAGCTGGAGGGATCAGGCTCCCTGACTTCAGACTATACTACAAAGCTACAGTAATCAAGACAGTATGGTACTGGCACAAAAACAGAAATATAGATCAATGGAACAGGATAGAAAGCCCAGAGATAAATCCACACACATATGGTCACCTTATCTTTGATAAAGGAGGCAAGCATATACAGTGGAGAAAAGACAGCCTCTTCAATAAATGGTGCTGGGAAAACTGGACAGCTACATGTAAAAGTATGAAATTAGAACACTCCCTAACACCATACACAAAAATAAACTCAAAATGGATTAAAGACCTAAATGTAAGGCCAGACACTATCAAACTCTTAGAGGAAAACATAGCAGAACACTCTATGACATAAATCACGGCAAGATCCTTTTTGACCCACCTCCTAGAGAAATGGAAATAAAAACAAAAATAAATAAATGGGACCTAATGAAACTTAAAAGCTTTTGCACAGCAATGGAAACCATAAACAAGACCAGAAGACAACCCTCAGAATGGGAGAAAATATTTGCAAATGAAGCAACTGACAAAGGATTAATCTCCAAGATTTGCAAGCAGCTCATGCAGCTCAATATCAAAAAAACAAACAACCCAATCCATAAATGGGCAGAAGACCTAAATAGACATTTCTCCAAATAAGATATACAGATTGCCAACAAACACATGAAAGAATGCTCAACATCATTAATCATTAGAGAAATGCAAATCAAAACTGCAATGAGATATCATCTCACACCAGTCAGAATGGCCATCATCAAAAAATCATAAACAATAAATGCTGGAGAGGGTGTGGAGAAAAGGGAACCCTCTTGCACTGTTGGTGGGAATGTAAATTGATACAGCCACTATGGAGAACAGTATGGAGGTTCCTTGAAAAACTAAAAATAGAACTACCATACGACCCAGCAATCCCACTACTGTTCATATACCCTGAGAAAACCATAATTCAAAAAGAGTCATGTACCAAAATGTTCATTGCAGCTCTATTTACAATAGCCAGGACATGGAAGCAACCTAAATGTCCATCAACAGATGAATGGATAAAGAAGATGTGGCACATATATACAATGGAATATTACTCAGCCATAAAAAGAAACGAAATTGAGTTATTTGTAGTGAGATGGATGGACCTAGAGTCTGTCATACAGAGTGAAGTAAGTCAGAAAGACAAAAACAAATACTGTATGCTAACACATATATATGGAATCTAAGAAAAAAAAAAAAGGTCATGAAGAACCTAGGGGTAAGACGGGAATAAAGACACAGACCTACTAGAGAATGGACTTGAGGATATGGGGAGGGGGAAGGGTAAGCTGGGACAAAGTGAGAGAGTGGCATGGACATATATACACTACCAAACGTAAAATAGATAGCTAGTGGGAAGCAGCCGCATAGCACAGGGAGATCAGTTCGGTGCTTTGTGCCCACCTAGAGGGGTGGGATAGGGAGGGTGGGAGGGAGATGCAAGAGGGAGGAGATATGGGGATATATATATATAGAGAGAGAGAGAGATAGAGAGAGAGAGATAGATAGATAGATATATGTATATGTATAGCTGGTTCACTTTGATATAAAGCAGAAACTAACACAACATTGTAAAGCAATTATACTCCAATAAAGATGTTAAGAAAAAAAAGAAGTTTACTTGCCACTCACTGAATTTGATGGATAAATATTTAAATGGAAATGCTAATAAGATCTCATCTTTTTGAATCTTTTTTTTGCCATGCATAAAAAATAAAGGTCAAGGGAACCCCTCTCCGTTTTAACATTCTCATGAAACAGGAAGATGTCTCAATTTGAAAGAAAAGGTCAGGATAATCCATCCTTCTAAAGGACTCTTCTTTATTACTTTGACAAGTTTAATTTAGTTCTGGTTGCTGTGATCACATCCTGGGTAAAGAAACACGCTCAGTGAGAGCAATGAGGTCTTGATGAATCAGGACCCCCCAGGAGCCCTTAGTAATGGAATCAGCATGCAGCAGTGAGGTAGAACTGCTGGGATTCTGATAGAATGACTGGATCTGCAGATTACCATGGTGAGAAAGACTTCAAGCCTGCTGGTACATTTTTCACTTCCAAAGAACTTTTCAAGCTTTTTCTAGTTAGTTCTCAGCCTATCTGCAGGGAATATGAGATAAACTGAGGCATGGAATGACACTGAATCAATCTAGTATTCCATCTACAAGATCCCTGGCACCTTTTGTGATGTAGTACCTGACTTGAGAAACTGACATTCAAGAGATCCTTTCTTCCCTGGATGAAGGAACTGGTATCTGAGTACTCACTGTTTAGGAAAACAGAAGTTTCATGCAAGAGATAGACAGCAAGGCAGTGAAGGGAATAGAGGATACCAAGTTGACTGAATAGCCAATGGCCTTAAGAAACAGAATGAACCTTTAAATTCTCACATATACAATTCAGTGATAGAAAAAATTTCAAGGATGTCACCGTAATGACTTTTGGAGAGTAAGATTTGGGGGATCAGAGAGAGAAAGAGCTTTTACTTTTCATTTTATATATGTTTACTTGTTTAAATGTTTTTTACAATGATTCTGTATTCCTTTGGTTATCTTAAAAATTTATAAGCTAGTTTAGCTTTTATTATTAAAGCAAGTGGTATGATCAGATATGTCTCTTTCTCGTGATAAAACTTCATTAGAAGATTCACTGGCCTGGAACTGCATCTCTCTCAGGGCCCCATACAATAATTATACTTTGGAAATGTTTTTTAAAATGGCAAAATGATTATAACAAGTAGCTAAGGCAAAAAGAGGTGACCTGGTGTGTTCTCTTTGCTCACTTCGGAAGTATTTGTGAACATTGTAAACCTTAATTTTGAACATTGTAGCCTTTGCAAATCAACATGACCCCAGAGTTGAAGAGTAATCCAGATAGTCCCAAAAAATTAAAACTATACAAGTGGAGACTTCACTTCTGGCCATGATGGAGTAAAGGGGACCAGATCTACCTTCCTGCCTGAAACAACTATGAAATTGGATAAAATACATGAAACAATGATTTTCAAGACATTGGACATCATGCAAAAAAGATAGTGACCCCCAGCAAGACTGGAAACAAACGAGATGAGCCTTATGATTGTCCCAGCTTACTACCTTGAGGGTATTACAAGATATGGCATAGGGAGGGAGAACAAAGCAGAGCCCAGAGGACCCTGAGTTTAGGAGATAAAGCTAAGAGTATAGGAAGCTAGAATTTGGAGAGGAGAGAGCTGTATAGAGAGAACCCCAGAACTCTGCAAAGGGTGTCCATGAGTATTCAGCAGAATACTGATCAGTGTATGAAAGCGAAGAAACTACACAAAGCTGGGGAAAGAACACCAAAAGAATTGGAGGGAAGAGTACCTGTTACAATCAGCCAGACTGGAAAACCTCATAGTTCAAGGGGTACTGGGTCAAGCAATAAGAACAGTCCTGACTGAATAGTGGAGAAAAATGAGCCCTAGACACAATGCTGCTCTGGTCAGCCTAAAAGAAGTTTAAAAGCAAGACCTGAAAGGATCAAACTATGTCCAAGTGACTTAACCTCATCCCAAAATAAAGTTGAAAAATATTTATAGAAATACAAAAATATCCAGCAACCAAGAAATTAAAGTTCATAATGTCTAGCATCCAATCAAAAATTACCAGGCATTCAAAGAGGCAGGAAAATATGGCCCACAGGGAGTCGAGAAATCAGTTGAAACTGAACCAGAAACGTCACAGGTGTTAGAATTAGCAGATAAGAACATGACAACAGTTATTATAACTGTATTCCATATGTTCAAAAGTTTAACATTGAATGTGTTAAGTAGAAACATGGAAAACACAGAAAAAGAGACACAAATAACAAAAATCTTGAGATGAAAACGACACTGAATGGGATTAATAACAAATTAGACATTGCAGAGAAGATCAGCGAACTTAAGACATAGCAATAGAAACCATGCAAAGTAAAACATGGACAGAAAAAATACTTTAAAAAGTGAATGAAGCATTTTTGAATTGTGTGACAACCCCAAGCAGGCTTGGAGTTGTAAATGTGTAAATTGAATTCCAAAGGAGGAGAATGATAACAGAAAAAAAGTACTTGAGTAAATAATGGTAAATAGTTTCCAAATTTGGTGAAAAATAAAAACCCACATATCTAAAATCCTCAACAAACTCCAAGAACAAGAAATATGAAGAAAACTGCTTCAAAATACATCATAATTCAACTGCTCAAAACTAGTGATAAGGATAAAATCTTACAGCAGCCAGAGGAAATGAGATACATTATATACAGAGGAACAAAGATAAGCATGACAGTACATTTCTCATTAGAAATTATGCAAGCTAGAAGATAGGGGAGGAACATTGTTAAAATACTGAGAGAATAAAAAAACAAACCTGTCAACCTAAAATTCTATACCTAGTGAAAATATCTTTCAAAATTCAAGGAGAAATGAAAACTTCATTCAAAAACTGAAAGGATTTATCACCAGAAGTTCCATGCTATGAGAAAAGTTAAAGGAATACTTTCAGACAGAAGGAAAACAATAACAGATGGGAATATGGATCTATAGAAAGAAATAAAAAAAAGAAACCACTGATAACTCTGTTGATAAATATGAGATTTGGTAACTCTGTTGATAAATATGAGTTTTTTCTTAATACTTAAAGTCTTTTAATTGATTATTTAAGCAGAAATAATAACATTGTATTGACGGGTTTATAAAATGTACAAGTAAAATGTATGAAAACAATATTGTAAAGGCTGGAGAGGAGAAACAAAAATATACTATTGTGAGATTCTTATAAGAATGGAGCAATGTAATATCACTTGAAGATAGACTATGATAAGACACAGATGAATACTATAAAGCCTAAAGCAACCACTAAAATAACAACAAAAATAATAGCTAATAGCAAACAAAAGACATAAAATAGATAATGAAAAGTACTCAATCAAAAAGAAATCAGAAAAGGAGAAAAAAAGGAACAAAGAGAATACAGGAGACAAGAAAATAAATGGCAAACTTGTAGATTTAAACCTAACCATATCAATAATCACATTAAATGGGAATGATAAAAATATCACCCTTTAAAAGGTAGGAATTATCAGATAGGATATTTTTTAAAGCAAGACAATTATATGCTGTCCACAAGAAACCCACTTTAAATATAAAGACCCAAAGAGGTTAAAAGTAAATGGATGGAAAAAGTTATACCATGCTAAAACTAATTCTTAAAAAAAGCTGGAGTGGCTATATTAATATCAGACAAAGTACATTTCAGAGCAAAGGATAATACCAGAGACAATAAAGCTCATCTGACAGCAGTGGCATACACATTCTTTTCAAGTGCACATGAAACATTTACCAAGATAGACCGTATTCTTGGCCATGAACCAAACCTTAATGAATTTAAAAGAATTCAAGTCATATAATGTACATTCTCTGACAGCAGTGGGATTAAATTAGAAATGAATAACAGAAATATATCCAAATACTTGGAAACAAAGTGATACACTCCTAAATAACTCATGAGTTAAAGAATAAATCAATTGAGAAATTATAAAGCATTTGAACTAATTGAAAAGCAAAAATACAACAAACCACAATTTGTAGGATGCAGGACTTAGAGGGAAATTTACAGCACCAAATGCCCTAGAAGAAATGTCTCAAATCAGTGACACCAGTTTTGATTTTAAGAAACTAGAAAATAAAAAAGAGTAAATGAAACCTAAAGTAAGTGGAAGAAAAAAATAATGAAGATCATTACCTAAACAAATGAAACAGAAAATATAAAATCAATGAAACCAACAGCTTTCCTTGTTCCTTGAGAAAATAAAAATAATAATAAACATCTAGCCAGACTCATCAGGAAGAGAGAAAAGACACAAATTACCAATATTAGGAATGAGAGGGGTAGCAACAGTACAGATTCTACAGATATTAAAAAGATAACAAGAGAATTTTGAACATTATGCCAATACTTTCTACAACTAAGAGGAAATGAACAAATTCATTGAAAGGTACAAACTACTAAAATTTATTTAAAAATAAATAGATACCCTGATAGCCCTATACCTAAGAAAGAAATTAAATTTTTAGTTTAAAACCTTCACACAAGCAAGCCCCAGGCCCAAGTGGCTTCACTCGTGAGTTCTACCAACATTTAAGAAAGAATTTATACCAGTTCTACACAATCTCTTCCAAAAATTAAAGATGAGGGAACACTTCCCAACTCATTATATGAAGCCAGCATTGCCCTGACAGCAAAACCAGAGACATTACAAGAAAAGAAAACTAGAGACCAATATCTCTCATGAGTATAGATAAAATAATCCTCAATAAAATATTAGGAAAATGAATCTAGCATTATATATAAATAGAATCAATGTAATTCACCATAATATCAAAAGAAAATCAATATGATCATCTCAATAAATGTAGAAACAGCATTTGAAAAAAATCCAACCAATATCTATTCCTGACAAAATCTCAGAAAGCAAGAGGAAATTCTGCCAGCAGATGGCCTTCAGACTTGAACTGTAACCTGAGCTCTTTCCTGGGTCTCCAGCCTGCTGACCCATCCTGCAGATTTTGGACTTGTCAGCCTCCACAACTGCAGGAACCAATTCCTTAAAATATATCTTTCTCTCTACATATTCACATCCTATTGGTTCTGTTTCTCTGGGGAATTCTAACACACAACCCAAAAGTATTTCAACTGGTGAATGGATAAACTGTGATGCATCCAATAATGGAATTCTCCTCCTAATAAAAATGGTAGACTACAGTTAAACTCAACAACGTGGATGAATCTCAAATGCATTGTGTTAAGTGAAAGAAGCCAAAGTTAAAAATAACCTTTCCTAGATCACAGAGTTAATAAACTGTTATTCTTCTTTATAGCACAGATGTGATCTTACTTATTCCACTGTTTATTGTAGACCTCCCACACTGAAATGAAAGCACCACAAAGTTAGATTTTTGTCTTTTTCACTGCTGGACCCCAGGCGTCTAGAACAGTTGCTGGCACAAAGTACGCAGAGATTGGTTGAGTATTAAATGAACAAGATTCAAACTCAGATCTGGCTCCAAAGCCAACTTTTTTCACAGCTCCAGATTGTTTCATATCTCCTTGGATGATAGTGAGGAATCCTCTTACAGGCTGGATTTGCCCTAAGCATCCCATGACACGTGTTGTTGGCACCACGCATAAGCCAAGATCTAGCAGAGTCCTACTTGGTGGCAGACAGAGCTATATTCTTTACCGAGGTTACCTCATTCAGTCCCACCATACACCTGTGAGCTGGGGACTATCACCACTGTTTGGTGAATCGGAGAACTGAGTTCCAGAGAGATTACATGCTTACAAGGTCACAGATTGAGAATTGTCTGGCTCCAAAGTTTTTTACATATTTCTTTAAAAATCACACACTATAAACAATTTAATTATTCCTATGAATATTGTGAAACCTAGAACTAGATTTGGGGTTTTAGTCAGACTATGTCAAAAACAGTGAAAAATGGACATTTGGTCATTCATTATCATTTCAACATATATTTTGAGCACCTACTACATGCCAGGTAACGTGCTAGGCATTGGGAACAGAGTGTTGAATAAAATGGTCCATGTTCCTTTTCCCATGTGTGTGTTGTGACAATTGATAGAGACCTTAGCTCAAACTAGCTTAAACAACAAAAGGAATTTTTGGTTCATATTACTATTAAGCCCAGAGGTAGGTCTTACTTCAGGTATGGCTTGATCCAGCATCTCAAACCAACAAACCAATTTCTTTCTTTCTTTCCTTTTTCTTTCTTTCTTTCTTTCTTTCTTTCTTTCTTTCTTTCTTTCTTTCTTTCTTTCTTTCTTTCTCTCTCTCTCTCTTTCTTTCTCTCTCTCTCTCTTTCTTTCTTTCTCTCTCTCTTTCTTTCTTTCTTTCTTTCTTTCTTTCTTTCTTTCTTTCTTTCTTTCTTTCTTTCTTTCTTTCTTTCTTTCTTTCTTTCTTTCTTTCTTTCTTTCTTTCTTTCAACTCTATTCATCCAGCAGTCTTTCTCTTGTAACTAAAACGATCTCTCCTCTTGGTTGCAAGATGATTTCTGGGACCTACATGCTTTCTTTTTTTTTTTTTTTAATTATTATTTATTATTTATTTATTTATTTATTTATTTATTTGGCTGTGTTGGGTCTTCGTTTCTGTGCGAGGGCTTCCTCTAGCTGCGGCAAGCGGGCGCCACTCTTCATCACGGTGCGCGGGCCTCTCACTATCGTGGCCTCTCTTGTTGCGGAGCACAGGCTCCAGACGCGCAGGCTCAGTAGTTGTGGCTCACGGGCCCAGTTGCTCCGCGGCATGTGGGATCCTCCCAGACCAGGGCTCGAACCCGTGTCCCCTGCATTGGCAGGCAGACTCTCAACCACTGCGCCACCAGGGAAGCCCTACATGCTTTCTTAATATGTCTAAATTGAGAGAAGCATCCTTCTTGGTAGTGACGACACTTAGAACTCACTCAGCACCCACTTTTTTTCCACCCATGGCAAACTTTGAAGAAACCACATACATCAAAAGGCCTCCCCCCACTTTTTGGTATTGCTGATCTGTGTGGAAACTGAAGCAAAGGAGACTTCAGAGTCTGGCTGACCCTTGCTTTCTATTTTTTGTCATCATTGGCTGTCAGTATGGAATCTGCCATGGCTGAGATATGTGTGGCTGTGGAATCAGCCCAGAACTGAGCAGAAAGAGACTTGTTTGACTTCCAGCTAAGCCACTTCACAGCTCTGTGGTTTCTATAAATCACCTCAAAGCTCTGAGCTTCAGCTTCCTCTTTGGTAAGCAGATAACAATATCCACCCTTGTCAACTTCACAAGATTGTTATAAAAATGCATTTCATTCATCCATTCATTCGATAACTATTTACTGGTAGCCCACTCTATGCCAGACATTGAGCTAGATTCTAAAGCTACATCAGTGAATAAAACAAAGTTCCTCTGTCTCAAAGCTTATGGTAGAGGAAAACAGACTGTAAATTAATCAAAAAATGAATATATAATATATCAGGTGGTAATGAGAGCTTTGGAGAAAAATGACACAGGGTAAAGGAAATGAGGGCTTCTTTGATATTCTATATAAGATGGTCCATGAGTGACTATTGGAACAGAGATATGAAGGAAATGAATGAGTGAGCCATGCAAAGATATTAGGGAAGAGAAGGTACAGCACATGCAAAGGCCCTGAGGTGACGGGATGATTGGTATTTATGAGGAATAGCAGGGAGGTCAGTTTGGCTGAAGCAGAGTGAATGAGGGAAGGGTGGTAGATGGTGAGGTCAGACAGGTAACATGGAGCTAAATCAATCAATTCAGGGCTCTAGGCCATGGTAAAGATGTTGGCTTTTACTCTGATTAAGATAGAAGGCATAGAATGGTGTGAGGTGATGTGTGCTTTGTAAAGATCATGCCAGCAGCTATGAGAACACGCTTCATGGGAGCTAGATTGGAAGCAAGGAGACCAGGTAGGAGGCTATTGCAATAAAGCAAGTGAGAACTGACAGAGGCTTGGATCAAGCTGATAGCAGAGGAGGTGGGGAAAAGTGGTCAGATTGTGGGTATATTTTGAAGGTAGCATCAACAAGCCTTCCTGATGGATTGGATATCAACTGTAAGAGAAAAGAGAGGAGTCAAGAATGATCCCCAGTTTGGTGCCTAAGAAGTGAGAAAATGGAATTGTTACTTATTGCGATGAGGAAGACTGCAGACAGAATAACATGGAAGGTCTCCGTGTACTAGGACCTCAGTTTTGGAAACATTAGTTTTGAGATGCCTATTAGACGTCCAGATGTCTAATACATACGTATTTGGAGTTCAGGGAAGAGGTGTAGGGTGGAACTATAAATTTGGGAGTTGGTAGCCTATACAAAGCCTTAAGAATGGATAAGATAACCTAAGGAATATGTAGAGAGGAAACAATTCTGAGGTCTGTGAAAAGGAAACTCCAATATTTAGAAGTCTGGGAAGAGAGAGAGGCATGGCAAAGGAAAACGAAAATAAGAAGCAGACAATGAGGTAGAAAGAGGAACGAGAGAGAGAGAAGTGAAGAAAATGGGTAAGGAAGGAGGGGCTATCATTTCCATTTATTATCCAGTAGCTTGGATGAGTATCATGATGGTAGATATAAACCGGAATATATCAGTAATTACATTAAGTGTAAGTGGATTAAGTAGTTTAATTAAAAGTCTATAATTATAAAAAAATTTAAAAACAAAATTTAATTTTGTGCTTCTTACTAGAGATGCACCTTAAATATAGGACATAGAGTAATTAAAAATTAAAGATCATAAAGGATATACTTTGCAAGAATTTTCCAAAAGAAAGCTGGTATACTATACCAACAGCAAAGTAGACTCAAGGCAAGAAGCATAATTAGGATAAAAATTAAAGTTTCATAATCATTAAAAGGATTAACTCTCCAAGAAAACATTAAATTTCTCAATTTATATGTACACTAAAAACATAGCTTCAAAATGCACAGAACAAAAATTGACAGAATTATAAGGAAATATAGGCAAATCCACACTCATAGTGGGAAACTTTAACACTGGGAATTTCTTTTTTAACATCTTTATTGGAGTATAGTTGCTTTACATTGTTGTGTTAGTTTCTGCTGTATAACAAAGTGAATCAGTTATACGTATACTTATATCCCTATATCACCTCCCTCTTGCGTCTCCCTCCCACTCTCCCTATCCCACCCCTCTAGGTGGTCACAAAGCACTGAGCTGATCTCCCTGTAACACTGGGAATTTAAAAACTTTAACAATGAGAAATACTTCTCTCCATAAAAGATATAATAGGCAGAAAAAAATCAGTAAGGATATATAAAATCTAAATAACACAATTAACAAACTTGATATATTGGCATGTGCAGAACATTGTGCCCAAAAGAATGTCCATTCTTTTCAAGTGTACATGGAACATTTATGCTGGCCATAAAAGAAGTTTCAACAAGTTTCAAAAGATTGAAATCACTCAGAATATGTTCTCTGACCACAGAAAATTAAGCTGGAAATCAATAAAAAAAAAAAAAAGTAGAAATTCCTCAAATGCTTGGAAATTTAGCAATATACTTTTAAATAGGTCACAGAAAAACTTTTCAATGGCAGTAGGAAAATATCTTTAACTAAATGATAATGAAAATATATCAAAACATGGGGAATATGACTAAAGCCCTGCTATGAGAAAAATTATAGTCTTAAATGCATATATTTAAAAAGAAGAAAGGATGAAAATTTAAAAATCTAGTTACCTATCTCAAAAAAAAAGAACTGTAAATTATATCTAAAGAAATGAGAAGGAAGGAAATAATAAAAACTAAGAGAAGAAATTAATGAAATATAAAACAAACATTCAGAAGAAAAAAGCAACATGCCCAAAAGCTGGCACTTAGAAAAGAATGATTAAAATGTTAGGTTTCTGATAAGAAAGAGAGAAAGCACAAACTACCAACTTGAATGAAAAAGAGGACATCAGTCCAAAGCCTACAGATATTTAAAAGATAATGACAATATGTTATGAACAATTTTTTATTAATAAATTTAAAATTTTAGATAAAAAGAAAAATCCTCAGAAAAACAAAACTAACAAAAAACTGACACAAAAAGAAATAAAAAACCTGGAATAGTCCTATATATATTAAAGATATTGAAGCTGTAATCAACAACATCTATACAAAGAAACCTCCAGGCACAAATGGCTTTCCTGTAAGTAAATTCTTCTAAATATTTATGGAGGAAATGGCACCAATCTTACATAAACAGTTGAAGAGACTAAAAAAAAAAAAAGAAAATATTTCCTAACTTGTCTAATGAGGCCATTGTAACCTGGACACCAAAAACTGACCTGAAATGGAAACAATTTACAGGTCAGTGAGTCTTATGAACAGAGATACAAAAATACCAAACTAGCAAATTGGATTCAATGAAAGATAAAAATGATAATAAATCATGATCATGTTGGATTTGTTTCAGGAATGAAAGGACAATTTCATATCAAAATAAATTACTATAATTCACCATATTGACTGAATAAAGGAAAAAAATATGATCATCTCAGTAGATGTATAAATAGCTTTTGATGAATTTTAACACCCATTCACGACTAACTGAAAAATCCTCCTTGCACAGGAATAGAAGGAATAGAAATTAAGAATCTTTAATCCAATAAAGTGTGTTTACAGAAAAACCTACAGCAAGTGTCATTCTTAATGATACTACTGAAAGCTTTATGCCTGAGAATGAAAATGAGCAAGGATGCCTGTTTTTCCATTTTTATTAAATATTGAACCCGAGGTTCTAGTCAGTGCAAAAGGGCAAGAAAAAGAGAAAGTATACAATTCAGAAGAAAAAAGTAAAACCATCATTATTTGCAAAAAATATGACTTTGAACCTGGTAAATACAAAAGGATCTACAGACAAACTATCAACATGAATAAATGAATTTAGAAAGTTCATCATTAATAAGTGAATTTAACAGAGTCCCTGGGTATAAAGACAATTGTATGTAAAAATCAATTTTATTTCTATGTAACAGCCAAAAGCATGTGGCAAATAAAACTTCAAAAGAATACTATTTATATCAGCATAAAAATATCAACATTAATGACAGAAATTAAGGAAGACTAAATAAATACAGGGACATACCATATTCATGGGTCAGAAGACTCGATATTGTAAAGACCTCAATTTAACCTCAAATTTAACTACAGATCCAATGCAATTAATATCAAATTCTTAAAAGTTTTTTGTGGAACTTGATGAGTTAAATCTATGTGGAAATGCAAAGGGCAAAATGCCAAGACAATCTTAAGGAGAGAGAGCAAAGCTGGGGGGTCTTCAACTATCAAATAACAAGACAGTTTGTTGGCTACTATCAAAAAGACAAGAGATAACAAGTGTTGGCAAGGATGTAAAGAAAAGGGAACCCTTGTGCACTGTTGGTGGGAATGTAAATTGGTGCAGCCACTATAGAAAATGGTATGAGGTTCCTCAAAATATTAAAAATGGAACTACCATCTGATCCAGCAATTCCACTTCTGGGTATTTATCCAAAGGAAATGAAAACACTAACTCAAAAAGATATCTGCACCCCCTACGTTCATTGCAGCATTGTTTACAACAGCCGAGGCATGGAAACAAGTCAATCAATGGAAGATTAAATAAAGTGTGTCCCCCGACCGAAGGACCCAGCTCCCGCCTGCCAGGCAGCCCTCTCCATCCAGCCTCCCTCCCTGGGTACTGATGACTGCCTCATACACTTGGCATCAGCTGCCAGCTGAGACCAGCATCAGGACCCTACAGCATCCCATGTTTCTCAAAATTCTGCCCCCACCTTTATAAATAGCCCCTTAATAAACTCCTCAAATGACCCGCTTTGACTGCTCCCTGTTTCCTATCAGGACCCTGATGGATGCACAAGATAAATTTCAGCCAAGGAGAAAAAAGATGAAGGAAAATAAAGCAAAATGAGGTGATGAAAAGCAGCAGGTAGGAGGGGGTGACTCTAGATAGAGTGGTCAGGGCAGGCCTCGCTGGGAATGGAGACATTTGGATTGGGAGCTGAATGGCAAAGAGAAGCTAGTCATGAGAAGAGCCAATTAAATAGGTCTATTTCTTTTGATATCCTGATCATACCCCAGGGTTAAACACTTCACTGCAGGACTTAAAGCCTTGAATGTGCATGCCCTATAATTCTCCAGGAAGGTGTAACTAAGTAGCATTTCCCAAACCACACCTTTGACCCAGATCCTTTTTCTCTAAAGCAGCGCTGTCCAATAGAAATCTAATGTGAGCCACCAGTGTAATTTTAAAACTTTTAGTAGCCACGTTAAAATAAATAAAAAGAAAGTGGTGAAAATAATTTTGATAATATAGCTTATTTAATACAATATATCCAAATATTATCAATTCAACACATAATATAAAATTATTAATGAGATATTTTCCATTCTTTTGTGAAGGCTAATACTAAGGCTTTAAAATCTGGTGAGTTTTGTATGCTTCCAGCACATCTCAATTCAAATCTAGCCACATTTCAAGTGCTTGGTAGCCATATAGAGCTACCCTATTGGACAGTGCAGCTCTAGAGAATTGTGTGGATCTTCTGTTTTGCAGGGCACTCTTCAGGAAACCCTTCCCTGAAGAGGAACCCGTGGCTAGAACCTATCCTCACGGCAAAGAGCTAGGACATAATGATCTTGGAGAGGCAGCAGTGAGCGGTGGTGTGAAGCTAGATCTTAATTCCCTGCCCAGGAATTGAACCTGGGTAGCCTGGATGAAAACCAGGAATCTTAGCCACCAGACCAGCAAGGGTTAGAGGCTAGAAGCTATTTTTCCCTGGCTCTTGCTCCCACTGAAAAATGCATTTCTCACGGAGGGAAAACCTGTAAAAACAGATACAAAGTTTATTATTAGAGACATAGCACAAGAAGAAGTGGGAGAGCACACAGAGAAACAGTTTGTTTAGTGAAGACAGAAGCAAGGCAGAGACGCACACCTGGCGAGAAAGGGTGTGGGCATCCTCCTTAATGAGGAGGAACACAGTACAGAGGCAGTTAAATCATTTATGTAGGTCAGTTCTTCCGGGTCTTTGTTTACCTTTGGCCAATTATCTGGATCTTTTTCCACACCTGACCTGCCCCAGGGCCCTCCCCAACATGCGTGCGCAACTTTTTTCCAAGATGGATTCCAGCCCAGAGGCCTATGGGGCAGCCTTAGCATCACATATTATGGGGTGGTGCCCCCTCCTTTCTGACCCCCAAGGAGCCTTTCTGTGCATGTGCAGTGTCTTCCTTGCCCCAAGGATGGGAAATAGGTGACCTCTTGATCCTTTCCTCAAACAGGGTTTAGCCCCTCTCTGTTCCTGCCATGACTGTTATCTTAAGGTGTCCACAGGAGACAAAGCCTGGCTATTTACCCTGTTTCTGTTGTTACTTCCATTTCGGAGAGCAAAGAGGCGGCTGATTGTAAATGCCTAAACTGGAGCCCACCTAGCTCCTGTCTCAATAAGCGTCTACAGAACAGTTTAAAAGGGGTCATCCCAGAAAATGTGTGAAGCATTTTGGGAAACATCTCAACCTGTGGAAGAATAAAAAGCAAATAATGATAGGACATGGGGTCAAATCTTTCTTTTTGTACAATGCTGTTTTGGTTATCTTTTGCTATGTTAATAAATCATCCCCAAACTTAGTGGCTTAGAACAACAACGATCATTTATTTATTTGCTCATGATTTTGCAGTTGGGTGGAGGCTGGTGGGGACAATTCATAACTACTCCACGTGGCATCAGCAGGGTCAGTTTGGCAGGAGCTGGAAGATGCATTTTCCAGATGATTCACTCACGTGGCTGGGAGTTCACCTGGGCTATCTACAAGTGAAGAATCGTGGGCTTCTCCACGTGGCTGCTCGGGCTGCCCCACAGCATGGCAGCTGGATTCCAGAAGGGAGAGAGCAGAAGAAGCCAGTCTTGTCAAAGCTAGACCTTGCACTGGCACAGCATCATTGCTGAGGGTGGAGAAATACAGCCCACTTCTCAGTGTAGACAAAGAACTTGTGACTATCTTCGATCCAACATATAGATGCTGTAGTCCTTTCACATCCATATTTTTTGGGAGGTGGTGGGAGGTGGTTTAAGAGAATTTTTTAAATCTTTTTTTTTATTGAAGTGTGGTTGATTTACAATCTTGTGTCACTTTCAAGTGTACAGCAAAGTGATTCAATTATACATTTTTTTCAGGTTCTTTTCCATTATAGGTTACTATAAGATATTGAATATAGTTCCCTGTGCCATACAGTAAATCCTTATTATCTATTTTATATACACACACATATTTTTAGTTGATCCACCCAGCAACATTTTTTCACCTTGAATAATTTATTTATTTAATAAGCTTGAAATAAATATGACAAAATCTTAACTGTATATGCATGCGTGGAACACAAATGTTTGCTATCATCATCTCTGCATACTTTTTCTGTTTTCTTTAAAATTTTAAATTAGTAGGCTTTATTTTTTAGAACAGTTTCAGATTTACAGGAAAAATTGCAAAGATTCTACAGAGTCCTCATTTAATCCTCCACTCCACACTCACAGTTCCCCTGTTATTGGCATCTTACTTTACTATGGTACATTTGTCGCCATTAATGAACTAATATTCACATCTTATTATTGAATTTCATCATTTATTCAGAGTTCCGTGGTTTTACGTTGTTTTTTTTTCTGTTCCAGGATCGCATCTAGGATTCCACATTACATTTAGCTGTTCACAGTGCTTTAGGTTCCTCTGGGCTGTGACAGTTTCTCAGACTTTCCTTGTTTTTGAAGACCTTGACAGTTTGGAGAAGCACTGGTAAGGTACAGTGTAGGATGCCCTATTATTGGGATCTGTGGGAAATCTAACCATGGGAAAAACACCAGTGGTTTTCTCATGGTTAGATTGAGGTTATGGTTTGGGGGAAGGAAGATCACAGAGGTAAAGTGCTATTTTCATCACAGCATATCAAGGGTACATGCTATCAACATGATTTATGATTGCTGGTGTTGACCTTGATCGCCTAGCAGAGGTATGTTTGTCAGGTCTCTCCATTGTAAAGTTCCTCTTACTTGGAAGGAAGTTGCTGTGTGCGGCCCATACGCTTCCCTCCTTTAAGATGAAGTATCTGCATAAATTATCTGGAACTCATCTGCAAGGGAGATTTGTCTCTTCTCCCTTATTTATTAATTTATCAATCATTTGTTTACGTCAGTACCAACTCATAGATATTTATTTTATACTTTGGATTATAATGCAATACTTACTTTATTCTGTTGCTCAAATTAGCTGCCAGTGGCTCTTTCATTTATTCAGCAACATTTTGTTTTGGATATTATCATTGCCAGGAGAAAGATAAGAAAAAGGCAGTTCATCCAAGTGATGAGACAAGCCCAAGACATGGCAGCCCACCTCTGACTTCCAAATCTCCATTGTACCTACTCAGCCCAGCAGGGCCCTTTGCTGTTGCCCAAAGGACTGGCTGAGATCACCAGGAAGCTCCTCCTAGAAAGTCAAGCAGGTTACCGCTAGTTGTAGGAGGTCCTTGTGTGTGTGGCCTCTCCACAGTCTGAAAGTTCATAGCCAAGGGAAGGGTAATTATATACCTCCACAGAGAAACAAAAAAACCATCTGAACAGCACTGGGTCATAATGAAGCGGTTCAAGGCTCCATAAATAGTGCTGCCCTAGTCCTCAACCATCTCTGAAGCAAATTAGAGCTTGCCTTGGTGCTTGGCATGAACTTGTTGCCCTGCCCCACCCCCGGGTCTACACGGTTCTTCACCAGGAGCACCATCCTGGTGAACAATGGACCGAGATCTGAGAACACTTACACAAGCCCGACGTACAAGGGTTGAGCGTGCAGTGGCCCCCTCTCGACATATAGTTGATCTGGAACCCCACAAACCGTCTCCACATGGGCTACCCACCCCCAGGCACGAGTGCCCTGGCCATGGGCAACGATTGCACAAATACTTCTCTTTGTATCCAGCAGGGAGCAATCTTGAGAAATAAACTGGCTCTGGATGGAAAGTATAAAAATACCACCATAAAGAAGGTCTCATTTGAAGAAACGTTCATACCCTTCAAGGGTCTACATTGTGTCTGCGGCTCAGACATGTGGCTGTGTTTGGAGGAAAAGGCTATTTCAACCTTGATCTCAATGATGTGTTCAGGAAGTCATTCAAAGGCGAGGCATATTTCAATACCCAACTTCCCGTCCACATAGAGCAAATCCTGTATAGACTGCTATTAAAAGCTTACCTAACAAAGAAAATGCTTTTAAATCCAACACCTCTCTTTGCCAGTATTTTTTAAAACAAAGCTGTAACGGCCAACAGGCACATGAAAAGATGCTCATCGTCACTAATTACTAGGGAAATGCAAATCAAAACTACAGTGAGGTACCACCTCACACCATCAAAAAGTTTACAAATAATAAATGCTGGAGAGGGTGTGGAGAAAAAGGAGCCCTCCTACACTGTTGGGAATGTAAATTGGTGCAGCCGCTATAAAGAACAATATAGGGGTTCCTTCAAAAACTAAATATAGAGTTACCATATGATCCAGCAATCCCACTCCTGGGCATATATCTGGAGAAAACTCTAATTTGAAAAGATACATGCACCCCAATGTTCATAGGGGCACTATTTACAATAGCCAAGACATGGAAGCAAACTAAATGTCGATCGACAGATGAATGGATAAAGATATATATATATATATATATATATATATATATATATATATATATATATATATATATATATATATATATATATATATATATATATATAATGGGACTATTACTCAGCCATAAAAAAATGAAATAATGCCATTTGCAGCAAAATGGATGGACCTAGAGATTATCATATTAAGTGAAGTAAGTCAGACAGAGAAAGACAAATATCACATGATATCACTTATATGTGGAATCTTAAAAGATGATACAAGTGAACTTATTTGCAAAACAGAAACAGACTCACAGACATAGAAACAAATGTATGGTTACCAAAGGGGAAAGGCAGGGGAGGGAAAAATTAGGAGTTTGGGATTAACATATACACACTACTATATATAAAACAGATAATCAACAAGGACCTACTGTATAGCACAGGGAACTATATTCAATATTCAATATCTTGTCATAAACTATATTGGAAAAGAAAAAAAGCTGTATCATAAGGTATTCCAAACATATAAGCAAGTCTCGAGAATACACATAGCTTTTAACTTTTAACCAAGCCTATCGTCTTAACATTGTGCTATCTTTGCACAGATCTTTATTTTTTTAAAGAAAGAAAACATTGTAGAAGCCCTTGCAGTCTCTGTGTACATCCCCATTTCTTGTCCCACTGCCCCTCACCTGCCCTTAGCTAAAGCTGGTATTCTCTGCCATTCACACCAGACTCTTCTCTCCTGCCACTCACAACCTGTCCACTTGGTCAGGAGCGCAGCGCTAGGTAAATGCATCAGGAGGTGTGCACTGGGGGGACTCACCTATCATAACTGCTCAGCTAAAGAACGGGACTGCTGAGCGCAACCGTCAGGAAGAGGAGATGGGGCCTTGAGGAGAGAATGGACAAAAAATACGGTGTAGAACTTGAAACACATTTCAACCTCCTGAAGGCAAAACAGGCTGCATCAGATAATATTATCTGTTTTGCCTAAACTCTCCTTTGTTTTTCTTAAGTCACTGTGCCCGTGATGAAAATGATTTCACATGCCAACATTAAAAAAAATCTTATGTTCTTCATTCTCTTAAGAACTGAGGAAGGAGGAGGAGACTCAGAGCTGGAGGAGCAGGGCAGGGCAGGGCATTGGGAAATGTGGGTGAGGTCAGCATTGATCCGGCTACATAACACTGTTAAGGTCCAAAGACGTAGTAAGTGTTATCAGACTTCTAAAATATGTTTGATAGACTAGGGGATATTTGGGCAGGCTAGTGGGTTCCAAAAATATATTTCTGCAAGATCTCTGCTGACTGAGTTAAGGCTCTATGGATGGGTTCTTTCAGGCACATCAACTGAATCAAGATAAAAACAAACAAAGGCAGGGAGACCCCAAACCATACTTACCTGCTAAATTTCCAACCAAACTAAATTTAAATTTTGTTAGTGAACCCTGAACTGAATCCAACCAAAGTGTTTTCAAAACCCCATTTGCCAGACTGGTTCACACTAGAAGTTTCCAGCACTGTAGACCCAGACCCCAGTCCAGCCTCTGAATTGCTGTCACTCGAAGGGAAGGAAATGATCAAGGGTCTGTTTTGTGCCAGGCATGGTAGTGGATGTTTCACTCTCTATAGCTTATTTAGCCCTCACAAAACCCTCTGAAGGACGGCATTAACCCCATTTGATAGATGAGGACATCGGGATTCAGAGAGGTTAAGCAACCTGCACAGGGTAACACAGCCAGGAAGTAGTTTATCTGGGTGGTCCTTGGATTAAACACAACCATATGTAAGCTCCTGTTTTTCTACGGTGGTCTCACTTGTGCTGTGTGTTGGTTGGGCTGTTTTCAGATTGCAGGGAGCAGAAAGGTGTCTGGGTTCTCGTTCTCTTGGGACTTGGGAGATGAATCGTAAGAATCCAGAGGAAGTGAAGGAGCCCAGGAAACAAACGCGATCATATTAGTAGCCGGACTCAGGCTTCTTGGAGAATGAAACAGAGACCCATCCTCTCAGCGGGAGCAATGTAGCTGCTGATTCTAGTGATGCTGCCCCGCTCAACATATTCTCTCTCTCTCTCTCTCCCTCTGTCTCTCCTGCTCTGCTTGTCTCATGATTTCTGCCACATGGCTCCATATCTCAGTTCCCACCAACACCCTACTCAGTGTGTGTGTCTCCCTTTTTCAAAGGACAATTGGTAAGAGGCCAGGCGCCTCATGGACGGACATCCTCACATGACCAGCTAATCCTTGGCCCCATCACGTGTGCTCAGGGTAGCAAGGTCACGTGACACAAATGTGGTTAATCATACAGAAGATACCACTGTTCTTCAGAAAGGAGGTATGGGTGTGGCGGGCCCGTGGGGTCCCAGGGACTTCTGTATCAGCTTTCCGTGGCTGCCATCACAAATCATCACAAGTTGGTATTTACTCTCCCACACGGTTCAGGAGGTTGGAGTCTGAAATTAAGGCATCAGCAAGGCTGTGTTCCCTCCAAAGGCACCATGGGAGATTCCTTCCTTGCCTCTTCTAGCTTCTGGTGGCCCAGGCATTCCTTGGCTTGTGGCTGCTTCACTCCCATCTCTGCCTCTGTCTTCATGTGGCCCCCTTCTCCCTGTGTGTCTCTGTGTCCTCCCCTCTTATTATAAGGACACCAATCATTGGATTTAGGACCCATCCTAAATCCAGGATGATTCCATTTCGAGATCCTTAACTAGGTACATCTGCAAAGACCCTATTTCCAGATATAGTCACAGTCTGGATTTCCAGGTGGACGTGAATTTGGGGGTACATTATTTAAACCATTACATCTTCTTTATGGTACAGTGTAGTGTTACACACACCCCCAAAGCACACCAGGGGCTGCGAGAGAGCAGGGGTCATGCCTTTGTTACTTCTTTTGGACCTGCCCCAGCATGGCGCCAGGTAGTAATTAAATGCCTACTAGCTGGACCAGAAAAGACCAGGAAAAAAATTCGGAAAAATCAATTGATGCATCATGCTATCAAAGTCCCTACCTTCTATAGGTGGCTGTGCCCAGCTTTGGCATCCTGTATTCATCACGGCTGGCTGGTAAGCATTTTCTGGGCCACCATACTACACAGCACCCTCCCCAGAGACGTGGATTTGCAACTCTGCCCTGTCTGCTGGACAGAGACCTGCCACTGTCGCTTCTCCATCCTGGAGTCGCTCTAGTGCCATCTCTGCGGACCGAACCATGCCTTCTAGTGTTTTCCTGCCCATGAGCTGACTGGCTCCAAAATGCACACGAGGTTTCCTTCCCATTGCCTCTCAGTCACTGGAGAAGACAAACGAGTACTGTTCCGGTTCAGCCTTGTTCACTAAATGTTCTCTGGTGGGAAAACAAACCAAACCAAACCCCAGAACTCGTTTGGTTCTCAGTGATATAAAAAAATATTTGGATTTGGTTCGAGGTTGAGCAAACTGGTGCAGTTTGTTCCAGTTTCTGGTTCGTCGTTCCGGCCAAGTCCCTGCTCCAGACAGAAAGAATGTCCCTGGAATGCGTCTTCCAACAAGAGCTCAACAGCTGAAAGGGCTGGACGTCCGGACGGAGGCCGCCTGCTCAGCAGGCGCCGAGGGGCTTCCCTGTGGCTCTCAACGCTGGTCTCCCAGGCCTCGGGGTCAGGGCCTGGCAGCACATCTGGCCGGGTTCTGCACGGAAGGCCATGCCACCTTCCACGGACTGGAAGAGAATGCCAGGCCACAGTGCCGCTGAGCCCACCCTCACCCCAAGGGACCCAGAAGAAGAGTGCGGGCAGCTGGGTGGTGGGGATCGCGGTGAAGATCAACCGCCATCTCCACACAAGCACAGCCCCGGGGATCTCCATCAGGCAGGGGCCCAGAGGAGGACCCAAAGAACTAAGTAACTGTTTGGCTGATCAGGAGACAATGGGGAGTGTTGGGTCCTGGGGCAAGCGGGCAGAGGCATTCAGATTCAACCTCTTTTTAGGCTGGTGTTCCTTCTGTGCGGCTGGCTGGTCTGAGAAGCCTGCAGAGGAACGCTCCACACCTTCCTATTCGGCAGGTGTGGATTCAGAGCACAGTTTCTAGGGCCTGCGCAGCTCTCTCCCTCCCCAGCCAGGAAGCAATGCAGAGCCAAGGACAGGCCATCAGGATACTCATCCGAAGGGAGCCACTGCAGGGGACGGAGCAGCTGGGGGCATTGGGGACATCCAGCAGTGAATCATCAATGAGGAATTTTGAAAGGAAAACACATATTTCCACTCTAGTCTCCCTCCCACACGGATCCACATATCAAAGGGGTCCTGAGATAGAGGAACTAGTCAGCAGGGCTGATCGGGTTTGCCCTGAGTGCTGGAAACCCGAGCGCTGGGACCAGAAGGCAGATCCCTGAGGGCCTGCCCCAACTTAGGGAGAGACACACCTAGGCCACCACGCAGGAAGCTGACAAACCCTGTCAAGGGAAACGGAATGAACGCTCCGAGAAGTGGTCTAGTCCAAACACCTCTATTTCTCAGAATTATCTCTCCTAGATCCTTACCCTTCAAATAATCAACCAAAGGGCACCCTTATCAAAGGCAAGTCGGGTGTTCCCTGACTTAGCTCGAAGCCATTTTTATTCTGCCTTGGCTACGTGAATGGTGATCGTTGCCTGAGACATAATCCAGAAACATTTCCGAGTGCTGGCCACCCGGACAGGATCAGACCCCTTGCACAGACCCCGTGCTCTCAGCTGGCTGTGCGTTCTGTTCAACGATGCTTGCTACGTGCTGGGTTCAATTATAGGTTTCCATATACTTACATCTTCATTAGTTCTCCATTGCCGAGTAGATGGAATGTGCTGTCAGCTTTAAAAAAAAAAAAAAGTGTTATGTTTTTTTTCAAGGATTCAACACTGTCTAGTCCTATTTAAAAAAGAAAGGGAAAAAAAATAGCTTGGCTGAAGCCTATATTGCTAACGGGCATGGAATTGATTCACAAGTTCCCAACTCTAGTTATATAAAAGTAATTACTGCAACCTAGAGTAATTGGTTCCATATCCAATATTCGCAGAAGGTTGTATATATATGGATTTGAATTGGGAGAGAAAAAAAATGAAAAAAATGTATCATAGAGCATTTAAACTACATATATATATATATATATATATATATATATATATACACCCTTAAAAACGTCTTTAGCTGTGTGGGATACAGATCTTTAAAGAAACAAATGAAGCAGAACTGGCAGAGACCAAAGCCCTGAAGACCCCAGAATTCCAAGACTGGGCAGTGGGTAGTCTGGGCACTGGAAGTCATGAAGACCAGAGTCTATGGCGGCCTGGAAGGCCCATTCCACAGCTGGCAGCTTTCAGCACGTGGTGGCCACCTCTTGCTCAGGGGCAGAGCCCACTCCACAGCCCTGGCGAAGCCTTTGCCTGACTCCCAGTCTATGGATTTTCATATTTTATCTGTGGCTCTGGGAACCCAGTTCCCACTCTGTCCCCCAAGTGGGTTCCTTAGAGCTGGAAGGTATTGGCGTAAGAGGACACGGCATGGGGTCAGATGCAACATTCCCATATGGCTTCAGAAACCACTTCGGCAAGGAAAGCTATCCAGTGGGGAGGTCTGTGGACCTGAGGAACCTATATGGGCAAACAGAAAGCCCTTCAGAGTTGGAAACTCAGGAAGGGAGTTAAAGGCAAGCCTTCCTCAGTGATGTGAAGATGATGGAATTGACTTCATGGGTGTAAAGTGAGATTTAACATTGATCTCTGTTACGTTTCATGCTTGGTTGGAACCTAAGATCTTTTGGAGCTTTCTTTCTGCCACCTACAGAATTGCCTTTCTATCCTGGCTTTGTTTCGTCTGTAAATGTAATAAGCCTACGTTACATATCTTTTACATATCATTAATAAAAATGCTAGAGGGAATTCCCTGGAGGTCCAGTGGTTAGGACTCTGCACTCTCACTGCCAAGAGCGTGGGTTCAATCCCTAGATCCCACAAGCTGCGTGGCACGGCCAAAAAAAAAAAAAAAAAAAAAAAGGTAATCAACAGCTCAAGCCACGATAAACTGATTTTAAAAAAATTAAAATGCTAGATGATAAGGGAAGCCCTCAACCACCCAGGGACCTCCACGCAGATGGGCCCCCACCGGCTTATCAAGGTTCAACCAGGTGCACGCTCACCGACCTCCTCTACCCTCCCTCACACAGCTCCCCAGCTTACCTGTAAGGATAACGCCTGATCTGGGGAGTCGAGAGGAAGGCACATCTCAGGTTGCCAAGGGTGTCTCCTCTTTGTTTGGGTTCACAGAGAGTTAGCAAACATGGTGTGCTAACATGACCCTGTGGAGCACGCAGGCAATTCTGTGGACGCTGGCCCAGGCTACTCCTGCAAATTCCACACCACAACTGGAGAGGCTTCTGGCTTCTCCTCCCTGTTATCTCTGGCCAGCCTCTGTGGATTCTCAGCCTGGCAAGAGAGGCCAGTTTCTAAAATTCTGGCAACTACATGGGGTCTGTCACACGCTGCCTTTGATTTGGAGGTCTTGATTTAAGCTCAAACCACGTAATTTTCATGGGGTTACTGTTCATGCCTCCTTCTCACCTCAAATTTGGTTCAGCAAAGTCAGTCTTCCAGAAGGGTATGAGGGCCCAACAGTCCCCAGGGGTGTTTCCTTGAGATACACTCCATAAGAAATGTCAGGAGAAGCAGAGACACTCTTGTTCCTCCTTCTTGAGGTTCAGCCCAAGGACATGAGATATTTTTAATTAAGAGGATGAAAAAAACTAAAGGTTTGAGATAGATGATTGGAAATCCAGCTAACTCATAATCAAAGTGCATTTAGTCACTTGAGAGAAGACGATGTGAGCTATGGGATGCTCCGTAGGCATAAAAGCGTTTAAATTCAGAACAGCTGGACTCAGCAGAGTCCCATCAGCGTTCCAGAGACCTGGCCTGAGGCGGAGCTGGGGGATGATGGAAATGTTTCTCCCCACGATGGTGCAGGGCTTTCTGCTCTCCCCATAGACTGGTGGAACTGCCACGTGTTCCCATTTTACACACTGACAGCAGTTATGATTAGAAAAGGTTTTGCTGCCAATTTGAGAATATATAAACCAGCAGGACGAGAGAATAAATTTCAGCTCCTTCTTCAGCTGGCCGAGAGGCAGCTGCGCATTTGGAATGTAAAGGGAAGGTCTGGGCTGAGAAATTAGAGGAGAGATATCTGCCATCAGTCTTTCAGAGGAGGGGGAAAGGACTGTCCAAAGGTATATTCTTTCACAGTTCTGGCTTCGGTTTCCTCCTCTTTCAAATGCTAGAGCTCTCGGGCAGTTGTGAGGATTTAGTAACATA